>NC_137889.1:197990800-199312192 GCF_963455335.1 Martes martes | reverse complement strand
GTCTACATTATACTTTGGCAGAAAAAATTTATCATTATCACTTGGATGAAATTAGCAGGACATTTTTTTTCCCCTAGCATTTTCCCCTTACTTACTTCATGTAGCTCTCAAGTGAGTTATCATTGAAGTAAATTGAAATGCCCAACAAAAGGGCACATAAAGCCTTGGACCAACTGCTCTTCCTCGCCAAGATTTTCTGCAATTTGTCCTGTAAGCTGAAATTTTGTTAAGGGGACTAATGGCTCATAACATCTAGAGTATTTTCCTTCATAGTCTGAATCTGACATGTATTTCATGTAAGGGTTTCTACAAAGCTTCTATATATAGTCTGAGCAAGCGTAAAACAAACAAACAAGGGCACCAGACACACACACACACACACACACACACACACACACACACACACACAGCTTAAGCTAGCATCATCTCCACCTTAACAGTTTAAAAAGATGCAACACAGCTTTTTAAATATTATAGATTCAAATATTTAGAACGCAGAACTCCCTCTCGCTGAGAGGAAGAAATAAGAATAAATACTTACACGCATCTTACTAAAACATAAAGGATACAAATGGAACATTGGCCGAATTGTGAAGAAAATGCGTGACTGCAATGGGACAGTTGCTCAGCCAGGTACAGAGCAGCATCAATAATCCAACTCTTGTCTGTATTTTGCTTCCCTGCAGCAAATAGATAAGTTGGCAGAAATCTCATTTTATCTTTTTTCAAACTTAACGTGACCCTAAGATGCGTCTCCATTTGCAAATTTTTTAACACCTTACAAAAGATATGTTAGGAATCCACATGTAAAAAATTGAACAAGAGAATGCATTCTTGTGTCCTCTACGGGCTGTACATCCCAAAATGAATAGAGAGCAGAAACTGGAATTGATTTCTGTTCATAAACATATACCAGATTATCGAAAATACTGCTAGTGGAAAAACCCGGTCTGCTAAGGCAGATGCACGATGTGGCTGCTTAAAAAAATTATCAATCCGAAAACACTTTACAGTACCATAAAGTTGCCCAGATGTTTCAATCAAAATTTTAAAAACAAGTTTCTGATAAAAGGACAAATTCTACCTCCTTCAAAAAGTATCAGGAAAAATAAAAGGAAATAATCTCCTGAATTATTTAGTCAAATTCCATCAGAGAATATATTCCCTAACAAGATAATAAATAAACCATGTTGCAAACTCACGGCCAACATGCCAGATAATGAGAATCACAAACACAACGGAGAAAAAGATTTATTTAAATTAGCTAACTGCCCCAAACCACTAACTATACTACTATCAACCAAACAATATTGAAAACTAGGACATCCATCAAAATGACACTTTCTTACATTTTAATGAACACATTTATATCTCCTACGGGGATAGTCTCTTAGCTCATACAGCCACTGCCCATATTATATTACATAACCTATTTTTTGTTTAAGAGTACAAAAGTTGTTTGAAAGAAATAAATGGAATTTAGCACAGTAAAGGATTACTTTGAGGTAACTGCAGAAAACATCCAAAATACAATTATTCAAAGCCAAAGAACGGATTTAAAGTAACCATCACTGTGCTTTGAAAAATTACTCAAGACCGTTCCAATTTCATGAACCTTGAGGTCAGTATCTTGGCCTTTCTATAATCTATTTTCAAGTGTATTTCATATTTACTTAAAGAAATTCAGACTAGACTTCTTCAAAATGATCTGCCAAATAAGCATTAGCTTTTACATGATGCATTATTCTTACTTTTTCCTTGCCTCTATGTCATTACTATGCCTATGGTATATCTTCATGTTACCCAAGTAGATTTGAAAGTTAAAAAATATAGTTATTCTCAACTGACTATGTGCCACAGAGAACTTTCAACTAGTTACTCAAGTAAATAAATACAAATACTTCATTGATTTCCCCTCGTTATATATAAAAAATTTATTATGACTTGGAATACCATCTGCAAGTACCAACAACACCTACACTGTATATACAGGGCATTCTATCAAATCACGGGCTGGTGTCTGAATAAACAGAAATGTAACTATCTTCTAGAAGTATATCCTTTGGTGTCTAACTGAAGAATAAGAAAGCAAGGTTAAACAAAACCAGTTAGAATCGAGAGAGAATGCAACACCCCACTTAAACTATGGCATCAAAAGAAGATCAAGTATTGAGGAAATGAGCCTAACCCAAACTGTCTAACACTTAAATGAGGCTGGGGCACCTGGGTGGCACAGTCGAGTAAGGTTAAGTGGAAGACTCTAGATTGCTGCTCAGGTCATGATCTCAGGGTCCTGGGATTGAGCCCTGTTCACCAACCCCATTTGGGTTCTAGGTTCAGCAGGGAGATTCTCTCTCTCTCTCTCTCTCAAATAAATAAACCTTAAAAAAAAAAAAAACCTAAAAGAGGAAAATTTTAAAAACACTCCTGAAGAGAACAAAAGCAGACCTAAATCAGTAGAAAGACACCAGTGATTTCATCATTTTGATGAAAAACTCACAATCATGGAGATAGAAATGGTACATTGATCTGTAAAATCTATGTAATCCAACTAAAATACCAAAAGGTTTTTCTTCTCCCCACCAAACTAAACAACCTGGTTTTCAAGTTCATATGGAAGAATAAAGAGCAAGAATAACTAAACTTAGTAAAAAAAAAAAAAAAAAAGAAAAGAGAAAGGGCAATGAGGTGATACTAGGTCATAAACGGACAGGAATCAAGGGACAGATAGGAAGTCCAGAAATGATTTTACAAATGAGAATTCAGTATATGAGAAAGATAGCATATAATCGTTAGTGGGATATAGGAGGACTTACAAAATGTTACAATGAGCTAGCTATCTAAAAAAGGTCAGAGAGGGGCGCCTGGGTGGCTCAGTGTGTTAAAGCCTCTGCCTTCAGCTCAGGTCATGCTCTCAGGGTCCTGGGATCCAGCCCCGCTTCTGGCTCTCTGCTCAGTGGGGAGCCTGTTTCCTCCTCTCTCTCTCTCTCTCTCTGCCTACTTGTGATCTCTGTCAAATAAACAAATAAAATCTTTAAAAATAAATAAAAATAAAAAAGGTCAGAGGAGGGCGCCTGGGTGGCTCAGTGGGTTAAGCCTCTGCCTTCAGCTCAGGTCATGATCTCAGGGTCCGGAGATAGAGTCCCACATCGGGCTCTCTGCTCGGCAGGGAGCCTGCTTCCTCCTCTCTCTCTCTCTCTGCCTGCCTCTCCGCTTACTTGTGATCTCTGTCAAATAAATTAAAAAAATAAATAAAAATAAAAATAAAAAAAGGTCAGAGGATCCATAACTCACTTAGTTCATCAAGAAAAATGGAACAAAGATTTAAATAAACACAAAAAATGAAACCAGAAAATATGAGATGAAAATATAGGCAAGTTTGTTAAAATCATGAAGTGGGGAAGGCCTAAGCATGATATAAAATGCAGAAAAGTGATAAAAGTCTGATATTAAAAAAAAATCCAAAATAAAACACCAAGGTCAAAAACCAAATGACATATCAGGAAAAACATATTTATAACTTATCACAGATAAGGGTTGAATTCCTTAATATAAAATGAGTTTCTATAAAATTAGAAATGATTTAGCAACCCAACAGAAAAATGAGCAGATGATATGAACTGTAAGAAATGAGAGTTCACAGAAAAACTTTAAATGGTGTATAAACACATAGAAAACTATTCAACCTTTTAGAAAGAGAAATGCACATTAAAACTCACTAAGATAACATTTTTCACCTCTCAACAGATTGGCGAAAATACAAGTCTGATAACATACTGTTGGTGAGATTGTGGGGAATTACATAATCCAACCCGCTGCAGTCTTACTTGATTTTGCTGGTGGTTCAAAATGGTATTAGGTAGGAGGAAAAAAAACAAACAGTGGCTCTGCACAAAAAGCACCTGAAGGCAACAGAAGAAATAAATAATAGGAGGCAGGGAACGAGGACTGGGGTGAGTGGGGCCAACACTTCTTATTGTATACTTTTTTAATCATTTTGATTTCTAAATCATGTATATACATATATATGTATTTTAAAGTATGTACATGTATTTTTTTTAAAGATTTTATTTATTTGACAGAAATCACAAGTAGGCAGAGAGGCAGGCAGAAAGAGAGGGGGAAGCAGGCTCCCTGCTGAGCAGAGAGCCAGACGCAGGGCTTGATCCCAGGACTCTGGGATCATGACCTGAGCCGAAGACAGAGGCTTAACCCACTGAGCCACCCAGGCGCCCCTGTACATGAATTAAAGACTAAATTTAATTCTAAGAGTGGCAGTATGGTATCAGTGAAAACATGTGGCTGGAAATTAGAAGAACCAAACCCTCCACTGCCCTACCTTGTACAAGTTCAATATGCTATATGGACCCCAATTTCTTCATTTAGTTAACAGAGGCCTTTGGATTAGATAATCTCAAATACAGAAGTTAAAAAGATAGGCTCTGAATAACAGGATTTGTATCCTGGTTCTAAAACTCAACAGCATGAAACCTTATCATCATCCTTCAACAAGTTAGATAGTGAATACCCACCTCACTGAGCTAGGGAGCGGATTAAATGAGTTACTACATGTTAAGAACTTAGAACAGCACATGGTATACAAATAAGTATTCTATGGGTGCTATAAACTGCAAATCGTCCCCTCTAGTTATGCAATTCTTTGCTCTCTACCTATTAAAAGTAGGACTAATGCCCCAAATTTAAAACAGACGGCAGAATAAAGTTTGAACTGGGAAAATGAAAAAACAATAAAAATTGCCGGCATAATTTTTTTTAAAACTCAATGAAATACAGGTGGTCCTTGCTTTGCTACATTCATATAAAGTTATACATATTGGAATTAGACAGTGAGGACTGTGTAAGAATGCTTTTTTGTGCAGACTATATTATTCTGATGTTCATCAAACCGTGATTTATAATAAAGAAAATGGAAGATAATTAAATGTCTGAAAATAAAGAGATGGTTAGCTAACCAATGGTATATCTGGTAAAATATTATGCAGTCATATAAGGTGACATTTATTTAGTGTTTAATAACAAAGAAAATATTTGTAAGAAAAGATTCGGAATATAAAATGGAATCTCTTGTATGATCACTCCTATGTAAATAAACAGCATAGAAAAAAAAGACTGGGTGGGCCTGGCTGGCTCAGTGCGTAGAGCATGTGGCTCTTGATTTCAGGGTCATGAGTTTAAGCTCCATGTTGGGTGTGGAGCCTACTTTAAAAAAAAAAAAAAATTAACCAATAGTTACTTTTGGATAGTAGAATTCTTACCTTCTGGTTTTTATTTTTTTTTAATTTTCCAAAATGAAAAGAAAATAAACTATTAATACAAAAATGCTATAGTATTTGTCCAGTGTACAATTACACACTGTCAGAAAGATCCAACAAAATCCTGATCAAGCTACTTTAGCCTCCAAAAAAAAAGTTAGATATTAGACCTTAAAGGCTCTCGAAACATTCTATGGCACTGCATTCTGATCTTCTGATGATTCTTTACAAGATAAATACCCAAGAATAGCAAAAAATAAAACAAAACAAAACCCACATTCCACTTTGCAGAATGATTTCATGGAACTATTCATTTTGTTTATGTTTACATTTGTCTGTATGATTGTTTATAGGTTCAAGTCAAGAAAAAGTACATATCTCTTCTCAGCCCCCAAGAGTGTATGAACTACTACGAGTTGGAAAAACAAATGGATGCTGAAATTATCATTTCAGCACATTCTGCGGGTTTAGTTACTAGAAATCACAGATTTTACAGGATGAAAGAGAACCACAAACAAAATAAATGAAGCTGAGTCACCTTACCTGTAACACAGACTATTATGTTTTCCTATTTTCTAAATAAAAATCCCTCTTATTCCTACTCTGTGGATTTCAAATTCAGTATTTTACATACTTATAAAAATAAAAAAGCTAACATTTTAAACTTCTACCCTTCAAGTGTTACAATGAGTTTCTAGAGTACTATGATTAGATTTACTTTCTGGCAGTGGCCTCTGGGAATAGAAAATTAATGGGAAAGGGGCATGATGGAACCTTCTGAGATTATGAAAAAGTTCTACAGCTTATTCTGGGTGGTGGTTACAGGTATATCCACCCATCAAAAAACGATCTGATTGAATACTTAAGGTCTGTACATTTTACTGTGTATAAGTTATACTTCCAAAAAATTCCCTTCTAAATGACTGACACGCATACTTTTAAAATATTTAATATTAAAAATTCTGGAAGCTAAAGCTGCCAAGTTTGTCTGTGGTGTGATTAGCAGGTGTTAAATCATACCCATCCACAAAGATACAATTCCTAATAGGACTTCAGTTTATTACTACCAACACTGCACAACTGAACCCATGACCAAATGTAAATATTAAGGTACACTCCTTTTTTGCCAAACACTCTGCAAAAAAAAAAAAAAAAAAAAAAAAAAAAATCAAAACCGAACACAAATCACACTCCCTCACACACATCAAAAACTAACCCCCAATGGTAACTGTTCCATATGGGTTACATCCAGAACTACCCACTGTATTTAATTGAAAAACCTTTCAAATTACAAGATTACACTTATTATTGTACATTTTCAGTAATCTAAGTAATATAAAAGTCACCATATTCTTTGACGTACTGACTAGCTAAAGGCAGAATCCTTCACTCTAAATTTTACTAGCTTCAAAATGGTTTCAGGGAGAAATAAAGAAACAAGCTTAGGTGAAGAAACACACACAAAAAAAACACCAAAAAAACCCAAACCAAGGAATTCCAGAAAGTGCAAGCATACCCAGAGGAAGCACAGATACAGCTTCAGCCTCATTCCCACAGTTCTTAGTAACACCACTACACGGAGAAAACATCCCACGGAGAAAAACCGGAAGCCACTTACGCCAAAGAGAAACTTGCTGATGCATGAAAGTGTGAGTAGAATACAACTTCAAACAAGCAGTTAAAAAAACCATCAGCAAAACCGAAGACAAAGAAAAGCCTTGTTGTAAGAGGGAAATGCCTAAGCTTAAACAAGCGATACATACCCGTCTGTCGATCTTATCACCCTGTAAATTACACATGACAAATTACTCAGAAATATTACTGCTTTAGAAAAATTTAAATCTACAAAAATCCCTCACAGATGGTCTCTACAAACCCACACCAATACTCTGGGACAGGACAGTTTAAATCCTTTATTATGTAACAGTGCTTCTACATTTTGGAGGGGAAAGGATCATTTTATAGCACTGTGATAACTCAGAGTGGGAAGACACCACTATCTGGAGAATTTGTCATTACGCGTTAACTGTGAAGTCAGTGGTAGAGCAAACTCTCTGGTGGCGGTGGTCAGTTAATTGCTATTCGGCTTAAGAGAAGCTGTTTTCAACAGACAACATGAGAATGACAAGTAGTAAATACATAAAGATATGGACATTTGGGGGTAGTTTTTTCAAATCACGAAGAAATGAATGATAAATCAAAGATAAAATAAGCTTTCAACCTAAGTAAACAGATTTTAAACAACAAAGGGAGCGGACAACCCCCTTTTCACCACAGTTAATTCTTCATAATTCTTCACCTTTAATTTATAGCTTTCTGTGGATGGCACTGATGTTTCTTTAAAAGCTCACAATAAATTCAACGAGTGTGACAAAATTCAAAATTAAGAAAGACACAGGACCTTATCACAGGGAGGGAGGCAGGAAAATTGGAAAATTCCAGGGGACAGCACAATTTTAGACTTAAGTACATGTTTACTCTGAGTGGTTCTGAGTGGCTGATGACCGTAGTTTCACTGAAGAGTGAGCCTGCACTGTTCAACAGCAAGGCTGGTGCCTGGGGACCAATCATCCACGAGTAAGTGATATTCCTAAACAGCTTCACACCCACACTTCAGTGAAGCTCTGCTGTTCTCAACGGGGTCTAGATGTTCTCATCAGGGGTCTAGAGGTCTGCAAACAGTTACATTTTTGTCTGTCTTACTAGCTAAGTTATTAGCTTTAGGATTTTGATGATTTGAGAGCTCGTAGACATCAAGGAGTCCAAGGATACCAGCGATGGGCTGGTATCCTACCTTTCCTTCCTACAAGGAAGACTGATTGGTTTGGGAAGAGAAAGAAGGAGGCACATAGCTATGAACCACTTTGTTCCATGCCCTCTTATAAGCTGACCCAAATCTGGCCACAGAGCAGAACGAGAACAGAACAATGCAAGAACAAAATGATATTTTAATGCGGATGATGTAAAAGGAAACAAAGAAAAACAAGAAAAACAAGTCACCTTTCTGTCCGGAATATGTGTTTCTATCATGAAGCAGACCTTATTAACTATTTGACAAAACCACTCATGTAAGAATATTTATTGCTTTCTCTCCACAAACTGTTTCTGGTTACAATGAGCCAATTGGCAGGTAAGTCCACACCTCTTTCCTTTTCTATCTGCATGTACTAAAGACAGCCTTAAAATCCTGTATTGCTGACATACAAATGTATGGCAGAGACTTTTCCCGCCTTCGAGAGTTCCACTCACCACGTTACCTGTGAAAGGATGTTGGTGCACTGCTGTAATAAGGACACCGGAGGGTTGCCAATACTCGTAGCAAGTTGAACCCTGAGCAACTGTTCCTTCTGGGTAGCGTTTTCTTGCAAAGCGTGGGCAAGGGCCACGGCAGCACACCAGTTTGAAAGCGAATCGGTGGAAAATAGACCTCCGCACAGTAACTGACCCGCTGAGACCGAGTTACCTGTTGCTACAGAGACAACAAGCAGAGGGTAATAAAAAATTAAATGTTGAGTTACACACACACACAAATAGTTCAAAATACCATTTTAAATTTTGTTAATTAGCAATATTGAGTTACATCTGTAAAAGTCTGCTTTTTAAAACAAAATGAAAGATGACAAAAAAGGACTTTGGAAGAAGTGTGATAGGATAAAGAGATGTAGAACATGTTAGGCATCAAACTGATGAGATGAAGCTATTCCAGAAAATCACTGTCTTAATTAAAAACTATATTTCTAAAGCAAAGTCAAGGAAATGCTGTATTTCAAATGTTCCACTACATCTAGGGTCTTTTATCGTAGGATATGTTTTATCATTAAAAGCTTGAAAGACTACTTACTTTTTAAAACAGAAATTAGAACAAAATTATTTACCATCAATAGTGGAAGGTAGGAGCGTTGACACAATTTCTCCTTGTCCTTTCTGGTTTTTATATAAGAAACACTGGAAACAATAGAGAACAGCACAGCGCAGTACAAACGGCTGCCTTTCGTTGACCATGGACATAAGAAGAACTACAATTGCCGGCCTGTTGCGTTTAAAAAGAAAAGAACAGAAAGAGACATTGCAACCCAAGTATACGAATCAACATCCAGTCATTGCTGCTGACTGAAGAACCATAATAATAAAATAGTATTTCCATCAAGTTAATATTTCCATCTCCATTTCACAGGAACATTAACTGCAATGGAGACAAGCGATCTGTTTGCTTAAGGCCTGGAGGAGGGGGTGTGGTATCCGAGCCCAAATACCTAAGCTCCAAGGACCACAAACTCTTTTAAAATAGCAACATGCTTATTTTGTCAGATGATTTCTAGTTTCAGAACATACAGTTGAACTTCTTAAGGGAAGAAGATGTATATACGAGATATACTAAAAACCCAAAGTAAGTTTTGACTTCCTCAGAGAAATCACAAGATTTCCCTTTTCCTACCTTGGTGGGTTTGAAGGTGCATTTACAGAAGCAAAGTAGTCTTGGTTTACTTGGTAGCCTCGAATAACTTCTGATACAGTATTAATGGTCTATTAAGGGGGGAAAAATAAAAATTGAGAGAGAGAACGTCAAGGAAGAAAACCTGTTTTCAAAGGAAGAAAATGTTTTATCCTTCTGTGTTTTGCTTTTAAATGCCAAAACTCAGACACCAAAAAAAGCAGTGACAGCATTATAATCTTCTAACACTTCTTTGAAATAACATTTTAAAACATTAAGTGCAGGCCTCTAATTAGAAATAACACCTGACTACAAGCATTTAAAATATCAAAAAACTAAAATTAATAGTATTCTCTAAGAGACAGAATCTATTTCTACAAAACAAGGATGCTCTAGGATAAAATCGGAGAAGACATTTAAAATCTAACAAATTAGGGGCGCCTGGGTGGCTCAGTGGGTTAAAGCCGCTGCCTTTGCCTCAGGTCATGATCCCAGCGTCCTGGGATCGAGCCCCGCATCAGGCTCTCTGCTCGGCAGGGAGCCTGCTTCCTCCCTTCTCTCTCTGCCTGCCTCTCTGCCTACTTGTGATCTGTCTGTCAAATAAATAAATAAAAAAAATTTTTTTAAATAAAATCTAACAAATTAAATTTCAATTTAAGGATGAAGTTGAAAATACCTCCAAGAAAATAGAATAAAAGGACAAACTAGGTCCATAGAAAGTCCAACAATCTTTCAATAGAGTTGCAGAAGCAGGACATAAAAAAATTATCAAGAAATATGAAAAACATTCTCAGAACTGAAGAACACATGCCTATAGCTTGAAAGGGCCCAGTGAGTGACAAAAATAATTGAAGAGGGAAAAAAAAAGTCTACATCATCAGGATATTTCTGGAAACGAGAAAGAAAGAGAAGATCCCAAAAGTTTCTAGAGAAAAAAAGATTACATAAAAAGGATTAAGATTAAAAATGGCTTCAGATTTTTTAATGGCAGCACTGAAATAATGTTCTGAAAGTTGAGTGTTATGATTTCCAACTCTGAATGGATACCTAGTCAAACATTTGAACCGAAAGTAGAAGAATGACATCAAAGAGCTAAAACCAAGTTCTCCTGCCATCTACCTTTTTCGGGAAGTTAAGTAAACTAAGATAAAGAGCCAAAAGGTTGAGGGGTAAAGACACGGCCTGGTAACTAAGGGATTTCAGTCAAGAGAGAAGTAAAAGGAGATCCTTGGGGGCTGGTCGAAGTCCCAGGACAAGAGATGTGCACAGAAGGAGGGAATAACCAGCCCACATTGGAGCAGGAGGACAGAAGGTTTCCAGAAAGAAAACCGCCTGGGATGGAAATGATGTGTTAAGCATGTGATAGCACTAATATGCAGGCACACAGAAAATCACTGAGACGAAAAAAGAACACTACCACAACTTAGGAAAGAGAAAGGGATATTTAACAAAAGATATGGGCAACCTGTCAGGACCCCTCTCACTCCTGAGAGCTTTTTCTGTAACTTCACTTAATAAACTTCTATCGCTTAAGAAAAGAAAGATAATTAGCTCTGTTCCCTGCTCTGGCTTAGCAGGGAACAGTATTTATATAGTCATAAAATTATAAACCCTGAGTACTGATTTAAACACAAATTACTGGGGTGACAGAAGGAAGTAAAGTGAGAGGGTTATACAGTGGGGAAGCAAGACTGAAGCCAGGGCGGAGTGAGGCTAAAGATAGCGGGTTTTGTTACAGAACTTTTATTATCATCTCTTCTTTTAATGTGCACGTGTTAATGTGAGAAAAATTTCAAGATAGTTCAAATAAACTCCAGCTTTCTTTCCTTCAAACTAACTTCCTTTTCTTAATCGGCGGGCAACAAAAAATGCCAAACATCGGGGGAAAAGAATGTACGATTCTAGGAATATGGAAGACTACTTAAAGTCTCAAGTCTTATGTGACTAAATCACACTGTTCTCAAAATTAAAACCATCAATCATACTGGGTATTCCTGCTAAACACAATAAAATCAATGAGAAATCCTGAGCACTTTCACATTATTCATATACTATTGGACTTGAGGACGAAGTATACCTTTGGGGCTTAATACTGTCATCATTATGCTAATGAGATTTTAGTAGGACCAGTTAGGAATTTAACATATAAAAGTGGTTCACTTCTACTGTTTTTCCTTTAGCTGACATCTAATTCTTCTTAGGATTCCCGATTTCAACGGGCGAGCAGCCCCCGGCCCCCGGCGCTTACCTCGGTCAGGATGTCAGCAGGAACGCCCGTGGCCATGAGGATGGTGCAGAGCTGCTGCAGGAGGCCGCACTGGAACATGGCTTTCTGGCAGCTGCTCGTAGCCCCGGGAGGGTTGGTGGGAGAGACCAGCACACGGACAAGCTGCGAAAGAGCAAACAAAACGTGTCTTTTAAAGATCTGAAGAGTCTGGAGGGAAATGATCTGTATGAACACGAGTATCTGTGCGAAGGCTTCCCTGCCCTCCCCGGCCAGATCGAGGGGCTCTTCCCTTCACGCTCTCTCGGCAACAGCTCGGCTACAGCACACGGTGCGCCAAGCCCTTCGCGCCGCTTTGTCTCCTCCGGGGGACTGCGAACTCCCGAGCGGAGACTGCCTCGGTCATTTTTGTTCCAAAGAACAAGCCCAGTATTTATAACGTAGTTTACATTCAACGAATGAACGGATGAATGAAGTAACAGGGTGGTATATTTCTTATCAAGTAAAGATGAACTACCTAATTACAGAGCAGATCTGGAAGCAGAGTGGCCTGAGGTGTGATAAATTCCCCTTCACCGGGAGCTACTTAAAGAGAGACCAGAACAACTGAAGAGGTGGTAGAAGATTTACCCATCAGGCCAAGGGGTTGGCCTCATGGATCGTTAACGCTAATTAAATCCTTACGGCTCAATGATTAGTCTGAACTTGAACATGAAATCTGAGAAACAAAAAAATGTCATCCCCAACATTTTCAGCACAGTTATATCTACAAAATAATTTTATATGTATCTTGTATTTTAAAACTACACTCACAGGTCTGTGTGTGTACAAAGCCTTATATATTAAGATCACATGGGAAATTTGTGATAACACTTTATTAAGAGGGTTGATCAAGGGGTGCCTGGGTGGCTCAGTCAGCTGGACATCTGCCTTTGGCTCAGGTCATGATCCCAGAGTCCTGGGATCAAGCCCCAAGTTGGGCTGCCTCCTCAATGCAGAGTCTGCCTCTCCCTCCCCCTCTGGCCCTCCCCTGCTTGTGCTCTTTCTTTCCTCTCTCAAATAAATAAGTAAAATCTTAAAAAAAAAAAGAGGGTTGATTAATACACTGATGTCACTAGAGAGCAGCTTTAGGATTACCTATTGGTTTAAATCCTTAAACCTTTCTAGTTAGGCCTCCGAGGCATTTGTTTTTTTAATTTGTCCTCCTATCCTTATGTGGCTGGGGTGGGGGGAGCAGGGGGAATATATATACATACATATATATGTATATACGTTATATGTATATGTATAAATGTACATGTGTGTGTGTAAAACAAATACCAAGCTAGATGTCATTTCTCCCATAAATATTTCTATATGCATCTCTAACTAAAAAGGATTTTAAAAAACATAATCATCATGCTATCACCATACCTAACAAAATCAACAATAATTCCCTAATACAATCTAATCACTTGGGTATCTTTCTTGATGTAAAAAAAAGAAAAAGCAATTATTCATTTTCTAGATGACAGAGAAGTAGGAAAAGGTGACTAAAGAAAGAGGTAATACTTAATATGAGGATAAGAAAATAAGGGAAGACTTAATAACAACATTCAAATCTGTAAAATACTGTAAGGAATGGACTTGTATTTTCCCAGAGAGCAAACCAAGGGGAAGTCGGTAGAAGTTATATCAAGGCAGACTTTAACCCATTATATGGATTAAGTTTTTAATAACTAGGAATACCCCAAAACGAAAAGGATTCTCTCATAAGGTAATGAGCTTTCTGAGAGTTGCTGGCAGTAACTGTCCAAAAAATGGTCTACAAGGGTATATATGCCTGTAGGCATAGGAGGCAGAACTAGTCATAACACTATCATTTCAGGACAAAATTAAAATGTTTTACGACTAAAAAGTGTTTTGAAAAGATGAGCATCCCCCAAATTTAATCTGTAAAATCTGAATAAAATATCCTTAAGCACATCAATTTCAACTTACAGAATTTTTAAGATCAATCATGATTTCAACTGCAATGATGAATAAATTCCAATTAGGATGTTAACTATTCGAACAGGACCATTTATCACCATTTTTGGTGTATTTTCATTTGGTGCAACATAGAGAACTCAAAGTACAAGCAACCCTACATAAAGCTATAAAGAAATAGCACTGGACAGGTTGAAAAGCAGAAGATAACCTGCGGTCTGTGAAATCATGAATGTATCAACTACTCGATTTTTGACATGGAGAATATATTAAAGTGAATTAAACTCAGGCTCTTTATTTTGAAGTTTACGTTCAAGATTTTATTCATTTTTTTAAGTCAAGAGTACTTAACCAATTTACTACATAGCTAATTTTTGTTGATATTCAGTATGCTAGTCTACGTTTTTGTTTTTGTTTTTTGGTAAAATAGTACTTTACTTTTTAAACAGCAACACTTTCTTGAAAAATAATTCCTTATATAGTACCCTAAACTACAAAACACGCCTGGACTCCTCCAGCACTTTAAAAGATCACTGCTCGGCAGGACAGACCTAAGTTTTTGCCCATCACCAGGCCCTTCACTCTGTCTAATCACCTTTTGAAAGGTACTTTTCTAGAGGAAGTTCCTTTATTAAGAAAGTGGTATTGGGGAAAGATATCAAGCTTACTACTTAGGATGCGATTTTGAAAGGATAAAAAACTAATACAGTCTTGAAATATGTAATACTGACACATGAAAATAGAAGCGATGAAGGGGGGAATATAAAATAGAAAGATTCTACCCATGTTGTCCCATGAAATATTTTCCTAACCACTCTTAGGCATATTCTATATATGGTAACTATAATTTATTATCTAAATTGGGACAGTTTAGAAGTGAAAGAGGGCACTGTTACAGTAATTACAAAATGAATACTATCCAGGCAAAATGGGGCGTCTGGTCACCATAATAATCGATCAGCCCTACAGAGTCAACTCCCAGGGTATGCACCAATATTCAGAATCTAACTATTAGAGAAACTATCCATCTAGTTTTAAGGAAAACAACTTCAGAGATGCAGACATAATGCAGAGATATTAAAAAACCCACAAGAATCACCACAGAGTCGGTAAGTTGGGAGGCTAGTGTATAAATTTAAGGATTGAGAAGGCATAATAAAGGAATAAGTAAGTAAAATACTTCAAAGAATTTCATATATTCTCTGATGCAGAAATCATTTGGGATCCTACTGTCTTCACTTTTACTACCATCACCACTAAGCTTTCACCATAAAGCTTAAATAAAATTACCCGTGATGTGTCAGTTTAACCTGTATCCGATTTAAAACAGATTATTAATCTTTGGGGGCAGGCACATTAATATTCATTTCCTAGCGGTCAGTGCCTAACTCCCAGTAAATGTTTACTGAATGAATTTATTTGTTGAACGCAGTATTCTGAGTATTAAAGCTTGAATTGAAGAAATCAGATTTAAAGAATTCAAATCAATAATCTAACCTATTATTCTCTGGGTGCAAAAGGTTCATCAGGACACTATATATTTGGATTTGCTTTAAAATAATCCAGCAGGATCTCTGCCTACTTGTGATCTCTGTCAAATAAATAAATAAAAATTAAAAAAAAAAAAGTTAAAATAATCCAGCAGGACAAGAAAGTGGGATAAAATGTGAAACAAAACTGCCAGGTGTTAATAATTATTGAAGCTGAGTGATGGACGTATGTAATGGGGGCTGGGGGAAGTTAATGGCAGAGGATCTCTGAACATAACTGCAAATTCATACTAAAAGATTTTTTAAAGCCCATCTGAAACCAACTCAACATCCTAAATTTATCAAACACAAGCAATTTTCTTTGCTTTGAAAGGAACAATGTCAAATTCTTATCACATTTACATCTAACTACAGTATACCTGTAGCATTACGTGCAGATTAGTCACTTTCTGTGCAGACCAGCCAGAATTTTCATCTCCAACATGAAACCAAGGTTTCATACGTTGAATATATGAGCCTTCTTTAAAAAAATTTTGATTGGAATTGTTGTTTTTTAACAAGTTTTGGAGCAAAATCAGACAATCTTCCACTACTATACCTGGGAAAAGAATGTAAAATGGAAGTGTTAAGGCTGATAAAACCCGAAGGAAAATTCAATTCCCAAACACTTTTTGCCGCTGGGGTGGGGGTTGCGGGGGGCAGAAGGGTGATGTGCTGAGGGAGGGGGAGAGAATTTTTTTTTTTAAGATTTTATTTATTTATTTGAAAGAGGAAAGAGAGACAGTGAGAGAGGGAACACAAGCAGGGGAAGCAGGAGAGGGAGAGGCAGGCTTCCCAGGGAGCAGGGAGCCCGACCTGGGGCTCGATCCCAGGACCCTGAGATCATGACCTGAGCTGAAGGCAGAGGCCCAACCCACTGAGCCACGCAGGCGCCCGAGGATCTTTTTTTTTTTTTTTAAGATTTTATTTATTTATTTTAGAGAGAGAGAGGCAGAGACATGCGTAGGCATGCGTGCAGGGGAGAAGCAAAGAGGGAGGAAGAGGAACCAGGAGATTGCGCTTCATGCTGAGTTCACAGCCCCAGGCAAGGCTTGATCTCATGACCCTGAGATCATGACCTGATGACCTGAGCTTGAGCCAAAATCAAGAGTACAAAACTTAACTGACCGAGTCACCCAGACCAAACACCCCCACTAAATGCTCTTTAAAAAAAGGACAAATCTCCAAGCTCCGCATTTCTTCAGTTCCGCAAGGCAGAAAGCCCATTCTGACTCCTGCTGGCCACAGGCCACAAGCTGTATGCTCTGATTCAGGTCCCCACCGATCTCTTGACCACTGTGTTCAACTATCCACTCACCTCAGTAACTCATATCTTTTCTCCAGCTCCCAGATTAAACATCAAGCCCTGATGCCCGGGCTAGTCTCACCAGCTACATGCTTCATAAAAGCCTGCTCCTTTTATTATGCAGTATCTGTCTTGTCCACTAGGTTATAATTCATAAAGACGGGAATGTGAACGTCCTACTAGGATACAGTGACTTACTCTATGTCCTCAGCAGAGACAGAGAAAAGATATAAATATCAGGTCGCTATTAAATATTTGTTGAATGAATCAACCATATCTTAATCTCTAAGAAGCACCTGACATTGCTGTCTTGATGTCTCTTTCTTGAAACTGCCTCTTGCCTTGGTTTCTAAAACACCGATTACCCTCTTCTCATTTTCCTTACATGCCTCTGGCCCCTCCTCAGGCCTCCCATGGTTCCTGGCTCCTGTTCTCCATCTACTCCTCTCTCTGCTTACAACATACTGTTCCAAGGGGTACTTACACCCACACCACAGCTTACACTGCTTTCATGGCTTAAAGCTCTCCAATGATCTCCACTTCACCAAGTGCCAGTTTAACCAAGGATCTGTTCCCTCTGTTGACAATATGATTGATACTAGATGCTCACAGCTGATAGGTTCCTCTGTATACTACATCCACACTTTTACCTCTACTAGTTGAACTTTATGTTTACAAAAATCAGTTGCTTTTTTTTTTTAATTAATAGACTTTATTTTGGGGGGCACCTCGCTGGCTCAGTCAGAAGAGCATAACCACAGTTGATCTTGGGGTCATTTGAGTTCAAGCCCCATGTTGAGTGTCAAGATCACGTAAATAAACAAAACTATAAAAAAAGGACTATTTCTTAGAGCAGCTTAACAGTGTTTTGTAGAGAAATTTTCAATGTTAATGAAGTCTCATGTACCAATTTTTTCTTTCATGGATCGTGCCTCTAGTATTGTACCTAAGAGTAAACAACTTTTGTAATTTACAAAGCTACCGTGCTATTTGCACTAGTTATTAATTAACTATTATATAAACTGCCAAATAATAATTCCCTCTTATCTGCAATTTCACTTTCTGAGGTCTCACTTATCTGGGATCAAGTGCAGTCCAGAAACCGGTGATCGTCCTGATTTAGCATCAGAAGGTTAATAGCAGCTTAATGCTACATCACAATGCCTACACCATTCGCCTCACTTCATCACACAGACATTTTATCATTTCATATTATCACAAGAAGCAACGTGAGTTCAGCACAGTATTTTCAGAGATAGAGGAAGATCACATTCACATAACTTTAACTACAGTATATTGTTACAATTGTTCTTTTCTATTATTAGTTATTGTTAATCTCTTACTGTGCCTAATTTGTAAATTAAACTTTATCACAGGTATGTATGTACAGGCAAAAACACTGTATACATAAGGTTTGGTACTATCTATGATTTCAGGTATCCACTAGGGGTCTTGGAATGTATTCCTTATAGATAGGGTTTTTATAAAAACTAAGTCTTTGGCAAAACTCAATGAAAGCAAGTCATTAACAATAGTTGTTGTTATATATGGGTAATGTAAGTCTAAAACACAAGAAAAGTAATTGTAAAAACCCATGAAGATCTTGCGCTTCACCTTAAAGAAACCCAAAAGCAAATCCTACATGATGTATTATAGATATGATATAATAAAGATGCAGAAAGATGATGGAAAAACTCCAATCAGTCGACCCATATTCCAAGAAAAGGTTCTGGCCCTAACTCAAAAGATCACTTTATCCACGCATATTTAAAAAATTATTACACTTAACTTGAAATAAAAATGTTCAAGGTGCATATTTTAAATCCTGTTTAAAATCTCTGATTTAACCAGTCCTGCGCTCCAAATGAGAGGCTTCCCTACTCCATACTGCTGGACCATGTGGATCCTCACCTCCTGAGGAGGAACCACTGTATCTGTCTCTTAGGAAGGACCAAAAATCTCCATTAAATAAGATCTGCCATTAAGGAGCATCAGAAGGCCCTGGAGGAAAGAGAATGTCAAAACCCTCACCATCACTGGCAGGCCTTCCCTCCACTGTGCAAAGTGAATTCTAGAGCTTTGAAGGCTACCATCGGTCACAAGGAGCCACTGGAACTTACCTTAGCAATCCTAAAGCCTAGCCAATTCTACCTTGCCTTAAAATTCTGTTTTCCTTGGTCACCTCTGAAAATATATACAAAATAAATATATAAAAATAAATATAAAATAAATATATATAAAATAAAATACAGGGGCGCCTGGGTGGCTCAGTGGGTTAAAGCCTCTGCCTTCGGCTCAGGTCATGATCCCAGGGTCCTGGGATCGAGCCTCACATCAGGCTCTCTGCTCGGCAAGGAGCCTGCTTCTCTTCCTCTCTCTCTGCCTACATCTCTGCCTACTTGTGATCTCTGTCTGTCAAATAAATAAATAAAATCTTAAAAAAAAAAAAAAAATATATATATATATACCTCGCTAATCACCTATGCACTTCTGTGTTCTCATCTTAGAATGCTTAATCTCTTTTCAACTCTTTCAAGATGCTACCTCTAACTCCTAAATACTGGTTAATAAAACCTACTATACCCTCAATCACTTCATGAAATGTTTTTATTTTTATTTTTTTAAGATTTATTTATTTTGGAGAGAGAGAGAGAGCATGCACAAGCAGGGGAGAGGGGCAAAGGGAGAGGGAGAAGCAGACTCCCCACTGAGCAGGGAGCCTGACGCGATCCCAGGACCCCCAGATCATGACCTGAGCCGAAGGCAGCCGCTTAACCGACTGAGCCACCCAGGTGCCCCAAAATGTTTTTTTCTTTAAAGAAGCTACCTTCGGTGCCTGGGTGGCTCAGTCAGTTACGCGTCTGCCTTCGGTTCATGTCAAGATCTCAGGGCCTGGGAGTGAGCCTCACATTGGGCTCCCTGCTCATTAGGGAGCCTGCTTCTCCTTCTCCCTCTGCTGCTCCCCCTGCTTGTGCTCTCTACCTGTTAAATAAATAAAAACAATCCTTACCAAAAAAAAAAAAAAAAAAAAAAGCAGCAGCTGCCTTACCTTTTAACATTCTGAAGGCCAGGCAGTTCATGCTCTCAAGTCCATGTACGAGTCAGAATGTGGAATCTATGATCCTCCCAGCCCAGTGTACTTTCCAGAGACCACAGTTCCTCTGCCTTCTCACAAAATCTCCCGTTTCCTTGAGGATCAGGCCATGTGCCCATATGATCTCTTACCACTCCTCATTGCTTATGTAACAAAACCATGGTCACTACTCTGTTCACTGACAGCATCACAGGCATCTTGCTCAAAATCTTCTTTCTCTACTTCCTGCTGTCACTCTTGATTTCAGTGACTATCCCTCTAATACCTGGACTTCTCAGTTCCCTGACCTCACTGTCAGAATTCTCATTCCATTACAAAATGTCCCATCTTTCCTGCTCAAGTATTTTCAACCTATCTGTTCTACGGCTTCCCTGAGACTTTCAACCCAACAAGTCTTCTTTCTTCCTTTTTAGGAACCCTCTCTATCTTTACTTTCCTCCCTAGCTAGCTTAGATTATACAAATCTTCATTTCTTCACTCTGTAGATAATAAACTAAGTTCTCTTATCTTACTTTCTTTTCATAGCACCTTCCTCGAAAAAACAAAATCCTGTGAAAAATTAACTGCTTGGTTTTTTTTCTCTATCGCACCTAGGAAGCTGAGTACTGGAAGGGAGTGGGGAGACAGAATCACCTAATCAAGCAATCTGCAGTGCTGTAAAATCCCAGTGAAAACCCTCAACGGGGCTTTTATCCCTGCCTGGAAATCTTCCTAATTACAATAGTCAACTAGCTCTCTTATTCCCCAAAAGACTTCTTACCTCCTCCGTAATTCTCAGCTGTGTCCTCCTCTTTCCCTCTCAGCATGACTCTATTTTCAATTCAACTTCCTACCACCAAATCTGCAAAAGGACCTACCTCTCCACCTGTGCACTCCCCATTATGATGGAAGATGTGCTTCTTTTCCTGTTTTAAAAGCCAACTCCAAACCCTACTCTGGATTCCAATCCTTCCTCCTTTTTTAGGTATTCTGAATCAATGATTGATCATCCTCTCTCTCTCTTGTATCCTCCCTCTTCTCAACTTGCTTATATTAGTTGCAGTCTCTCTCATTTTAAAGAAAAGACCCTCATAGATTAAAGAAGAATAATCTGTATCTCCAAAGATACAGAAAAAAAATTCACTAAAATTCGAGATTCAAGGGCACCTGCGTGGCTCAGCTGGTTAAGCAACTGCCTTCAGCTCAGGTCATGATCCTAAGGTCCTGGGATTGATCCCCACATCAGACTCCCTGTTCTGCAGGGGAACCTGCTTCTCCCCCTCCATATCCCTGATGCTCCCCCTGCTTCTGCTCTCTCTTGCTCTGTCAAATAAATAAAATCTTAAAAAAAAAAAGAGTTAAAAAAAATAAAATCAAGATTCATTCATGATAAAAACTTAGCAAAAATAAAATTTAATGGTGAGACATCAGTACTCTTATTAAAGTCAGCAACATTCAACAGTGTATTAAAGATTCTAATTAGTGCAATGAGATGAAAAAGAAAAGTGGTGTAAGAACTGAAAATGAAGAAAAAATGATTAATTTTATGAGTAGAAAATATGATTATCTACACAGAAAGCCCAATTAGAACCAAGGGTTTAATAAGCTGGCTGGACACAAGATTAACATACAAAAATCAAGTAATGACCAGTTTGAGAATGTAAAAGAAAAAGATCACATTCATATGGTAACAAAACAAAATGCTTAGGAATCAATTTAATAAAAAAAGATGTAACAGGGGCGCCTGGGTGGCTCAGTGGGTTGGGGCCTCTGCCTTCAACTCAGGTCATGATTCCAGGGTCCTGGGATCGAGCCCCGCATCGGGCTCTCTGCTCAGCGGGGAGCCTGCCTCCCTTCCTCTCTCTCTGCCTGCCTTGACCTGCTTGTGATCTCTGTCAGATAAATAAATAAAATATTAAAAAAAAAAAGGATGTAACTTTCTTTGGCTCAAAATTTTGAAACATGACTCAAAGATCTAAAAGAAGATTTGGGTTAAGAGACTTGGGTTATGAATGGGAAGTCAATACATAAAGATCATAATTCTCCTTAAATTAATCTGTAAACCCAATACATTCAGGGGCGGGGAGGGGGGGGGTGCCTGACTGGCTCATCATCGGTAGAGCATGTGACTCCTGGTCTTAGGGTTGTAAGTTTGAGATCCACATATATATATTTATATTGTTATTGTTATTATATTTAACATACAGAACTTGATTAGCAAACACATTTCATTCAAATGAAACAACAAAAGGAAAAGGTATGTTAAGGCAATTAAGAAGAGGGCTTCACAACTCATTCAGATGACCAAAATACACTTCTCAGATATATTTGATCTTTACCCACAGTTCCTGAAAACCCTTCAGAGCCACAAAGGCAAAATGGGGATCTTGCTATTTATTAATGAAGGTGATTGTGGGACGCTACCCAAGGGCAGGCGCTGGTTGCCAATTAAGACCAACCACATGACCATAGGTTGGAACTTTTCAGTCCCCCCAAGAAATCTCCCCACCTCCAGGGACGGGGAAGAGCATACAGGTTGAATTAGCTAATGGCCAGTGACTTAGTCAATCGTGAATTTCTAATGAAGACTCCATAAAAAACCAAGAGGACAGTTTTTTGCCCCTTTTCAGAGAGCCTCCACACCTGGGGAACCAAAATGCTTCCATGTGTCATTGAGCTGGGACCCAAGCTTCGTGAGGTCAGAAACTCCTTGGTTCAGGACCTCCCCCTATGTATCTCTTTATCTGGCTATTGATTCGTATTCTTTAATAAACCAGTAAACATAAGTGTTTCCCTGAATTCTGTGAGGTAGGTCAGAGCACAGGTCAGCCCCACAGCCTGGGGCTTGTGACTGGCATGTGAAGGTTGGAGGGGAGGGCAGTCTTGTGGGACTAAACCTTCCACCTTTGGAATCTGATGCTATCTGTGGGTAGACAGGGTCAGAATTGAATTGAATTCTCAAATACCCTGCTGGTATCTAACATTGGAATTGGATGTGGGAACCAGCCAATATAAAAGATTTTTCCTATATTCTAATAGATAAGATGTTATTATGAGGTTTAGTAATTAATAAAGTGTGGTTTTAGTGCAGAGTGAGACAAATGGAACGAAACAGAGAACTCAGAAACAGACCTTCACATGTATAGATGTTTGATTACAAATCTCATACCATCATTCAAATACAAGATCCTACTAATTAAATGTAAAAGACAATTGCAAAGCCTTTAGTAGAAGAAAATGATGAAAACTCTCTTTACAACCTTGAGGTAGAGAGAAATTTTTAAAATAAAACACAAAAGAACAAACTATTTTTTAAAATTCAATATATGGGGGTGCCTGGGTGGCTCAGTTAAGCATCTGACTTCAGTTCAGGTCAAGATCTCAGGGTCCTGGAGCCCCCATAGCAGGCTCTGTGCTCAGGGGGAAGTCCGCTTGTCCCTCTGCCCCTCCCCGCACTTGTATTCTCTCTCTCTCAAATAAATAATTTTTAAAAAAAAAGAAAGAAAGAAAAAGAAAATGCAATCTTTAAAAAAAAGCCAATATATGTGATTGTTAAAATTTTAAACTTTAATAGAAACACTACAAATAAACAGGACAAATAAAAAGAAATCCATACTCCACAAACCATAATGAAAGTAAGAATATAAAGTCTGAGTCCTCATTTCTCCCTCTAATTGCATTCCCTAAAAGTTAACAATTCAGTGAACACAAAAGGAATCTCTTTCAATCGATCTCCTCATACTGTACCTCCATCACTGTTCCCCTCCTCTGTAATAATGTCCAGTAGTCTCTCAAAAGCATTTTCAAAAGCAACAATTTTCTGGATCGCTCCATTGCTTCGTGTTAGTGCCTGCAGCAGTAACACACCCTTAGGGAGGAAAAAAGACGACGTTTGGTAGAGAACGACTTTTACAAGACATTTCAAAATCACAGAATTTTAGAAGTGCAGGAATTTTGCAAGTTTAACTCTTTCACTTTATAGACAGGGGAAAAAAATGGTAGATAAGGTGAGCAATGTGCCTCCTTAAAATTATAGATCTCAAAGGGACAGAGCAAGGACTAGAATCCATGTCTACCAACTCCTAATTCCATTCTCTTTTCACTGCACAATATAAATATACAACAATTCTTACATTTTCATCAATCATTACTTGGCTTTAATTGTGGCCTAAGAGAGTGGGCATAATTCTGTGTCTCAGGGATGATTCTGTTTGTGCTTCACAACAGCAATGGTACGAAATTATGAATTAAATAATATAAATCTGCAAACATCATCACATTCTAGCAGAGAAAGTTCACATTTTTCTGTAATTATCTGGCCCCTAAATTCCCGAGACTTGATTCTAAGTCAATAGAAAAGATGCATAAAACAATTCACAGTAGTCTTTGTTTCTGATTTTTAGTTTTTCTCAGCTTAAGCTGGATTTATATATTATTATTCTGCAACCTCTTCATTATCATTCAAGAAAAACTCAGTTGCCCACTTCTGCTTATTTCAAAATACTTACAAGTATTTTGTAACAACAGCATTTGCTATTTCTTTGAAATAGGATTTTTTATGAAAAAAATTTTTTTAGGAAAAAAGCAGATATTACTTAAGAGAGAGAAGAATTGCAAAGGGGTAGTTCAAAAGTCCTAAAAAAGGCAAATTAGCTTATTGAGTAGGTATTCACATTAAGACCAAAAGAAAAAAAAAGTTGCCCCTGATCTTTATTTATTTATTTGACAGAGCGAGAGAGGGAACACAAGCCGGGGGAAGTGGAAGAAGGAGAAGCAGGCTTCCCTCTGAGCAGGGAGGCTGATGCAGGGTCTGACCCCAGGACCCTGAGAACTTAACCAGAGCCAAGGACACTCGGCTAACTGGTTGAGCCAGCCAGGCGCCCCGCCCACGGTCTTTAAACTAGACTTGTTCTACTCATTTTCCTAACTGTCAAGTCTCAACACTGAGATAAGAGAAAGGCAAAAGTAGTTTCTTTTAGGTGTCAAATTCTCCCACTTAATGCTGCCAAGTCCGGTTTAACTGCTATGAAAGTGGGGAAGAAATAAAGTAGTAGTAGTAGTAGAAAGAAAACCAAAGCTCTGAGTTAGATAAAGTGGGTTTTTTTTTAAAGGCTTTATTTATTTATTTGACAGAGAGAAATCACAAGTAGGCAGAGAGGCAGGCAGAGAGAGAGGGAGAAGCAGGCTCCCCGCCAAGCAGAGAACCTGATGCGAGGCTCGATCCCAGGACCCTGAGATCATGACCTGAGCCGAAGGCAGAGGCTTTAACCCACTGAGCCACCCAGGCGCCTCAATAAAGTGGGTTTTAAAAATGGATGTCCTAAGTACTAGCTGTGCAACCTTAAGCAAATTACATAAATTCTTAGTATACCCATATATAAAATAAGGATATTATCTTTGTTATAGGATTTTTATTAAAAGTAAAGGAGATAAAATAACTTCTATGGAAGCTACCAGGTTTATATGTACATAGTACTTATATTTTAAGTTCTCAACACATGTTCATTTATTTTTCCTGACTATAAAGATATATATCACTCTAATCAAACATATCCACTAAATGCTATTAAGAATGAAAGTATACTCACCAGTTATTTAAAGTAAGTGGATACCAAGTCCTTACTTTAAAAACTGGTAATTAAAGGCATTTATTCATTTATTATTCATTAATTCTACTTTTCATGTATGTACTATATTTCAGGGTAACAAATTAGACTACTTGATGAAGTAAAGTTCTTCTTTGCAGGAGATTATAGCTTAATACATGTGAAATAATGACAGAATTATACAAATCATCATTTTGGAACTCTTAACAAAATAACCGATTAATGGAGGATCAGATGTATCTGATGAATCTGATATAAGGATGGTAGAGAATTTACAGTGGAGAGATCCAAATCAAACCCACTGATCACTAAAGTGAGACAGCCAGATATTACCTGTCTCCTCATGTGTCGCAAAATTAAGTTCACTGTACCATTAAGGAAATATCCTAGCAAACAGGTGAACCAAAACCTAATCAAGCCCTTTGGATAAGTTAACAGACATAACAATCAAATGTAATAAGAGAACCTTCTCTGGAAAACAACCATAAAAGATACCTTTGAGACAAAGGGAAAATCTGAATATGGAATGGTAATCTTATTGAAACTGAGAGCTAAGACATCTTTGTTAACTTGTTAAATGTGATAATGACATTATAGTTACATCAGGATATATCCTGATATATTACATACTTTAGTATATATACTATATCTCTATCTATATATATCCTGATATATTTTACTATATATAAATACCCTACATACTTTAGTATACATACCATATATGTATAGTATGTGTGTACATGTATGTATGGATATGCACATACTATACATACATGGTATATACACTAAAGTGTGTAATGGTGAAATTATATTGATTGTTTCAATGTTTTTAAATGTTCCAGTCAAAGGGGTGCCTGGGTGGCTCAGTGGGTTAAGCCTCTGCCTTCAGCTCAGGTCATGATCCCGGGGTCCTGGGATCAAGCCCTGCATCGGGCTCTCTGTTCAGCAGGGAGCCTGCTTCCCCCTCTCTCTCTCCACCTGCCTCTCTGCCTACTTGTGATCTCTCTCTCTCTCTCTCTGTCCAAAAAAAAAAAAAAAAATCTTTAAAAAATGTTCCAGTCAAAAATAAATGACAGTGGTGAGAAGAGAGATAGATTAAACAAGTATAACAAAATTTTGAAAACTGATGGTTTGTCTGTATTCTCTTCATTCTCATAATTTCTTATAATAAAAAACTAAAGGGGGGCCTGGGTGGCTCAGTGGGTTAACAAGCTTCTGCCTTCGGCTCAGGTCATGATCTCAGGGTCCTGGGATTGAGCCCTGCACTGGGCTCTCTGCTCAGTGGGGAGCCTGATTCCCCCGCCTCCCCGCCTCTGCCTGCCTCTCTGCCTACTTGTGATCTCTGTCAAATAAATAAATAAAATCTTTTTTAAAAAAAGAATACTAAAAAAAAATTAAAGATGGAATTACAGTCTATCACTTAGGAGGAGGCAAGTAGTTTTTCAACTTTTCTTGCTAATTTTTAAGCATGGTAACACAAATAAACAGGGTCATGTCAGTCAGTGCACCTACAGTAAATGACCAACTAATTCTGTAATCCAAACAAAAATTAATGTTTCAAATATAAAACAAACTGGAGCTAAAAATCTTTACAGATATGTATCCAGGGAAGCTAGTCAATGTTGACAACTATTATTGAGTACAATTAGAAAGTTGATTAAAAAGAAGAAAGGAAAGAATTTTTAAAGGAGAATTAAAAAAAGAAAAGACACAAGAGGAGGAAAAGAGTAGTAGAAGGTTCCAGGTGATCACAGTGCCAATAAGAACTACCGGAGCTGCTATTTAGTTGCTTCTGGGGGCTGGCGTCAACTGAGGTGTATTGTGGTGTGTTGTATCACAAAATGTTACGACAGTAATTAGCCAAAACAATTCAAATGAATCGGTTTACTAAACCCAAGAAAGGATGGCTGTAAAACATAAAAGCCAAGAATCTAGATGTTAAAAATATACAACTTAATCCCTAATCATAAAATTAATGAAAAGCAACATAAATAGAGAATCATTTTATCTGTCTCAAATAAAAACTGAGAAAAAGATGGGGTGCCTGGGTGGCTCAGTCAGTTAAGCGTCTGACTTTCTATCTCAGCTCAGGTCTTGATCTTAGGGTCATGAGCGCTGGGCTTGGAGCCTACCTTAAAAAACAAACAAAAAAAAACCCACGAAAAAACAAAAAAAAATTTGAGAAAAAGGTTAAAAGCAGGAAAAAAGAGTAAGGGTTAAAGGAAATGGTATATTTAAGAATGAAGCTAATGCAGTTATACACACACACACACACACACACACGCACACATATTCTAGGTGAAAATGAAAATAAATGGTAATGATACTAACAGAAATCTATGAAGAGAGAATTTCCTTATTAAATGGTTTAAGTGGTGGGGCGTCTGGTGGGCTCAGTCAGTGGAGCACGCGACTCTTGATCTCAGGGTTGTAAGTCTGAGCCCCATGTTGGGTGTAGAGATTACCGAAAAATAAAATCTTTAAAAAAAAAAAAGGAAAATAAATAAAGAATAAAATAGAATGGAAAAAAAATTTTTTAAAGGTTTGTATGATATCATTTTATTTATACTAAGGTCCAAGAGAACAGAACAACATCAAATTTAAGATATATGGTAATATTTTAGTGAACGAAAGATTCTCAAAATTCCTAAGTAGATGAATACCCATCTAAATAAGAAAATTCTTAAAAGAATAATAGAGATTTGGGAGATGCCTGGGTGGCTCAGTCGGTTAAGCATCTGCCTTTGGCTCGGGTCATGATCCCAAGGTGCTGGGATCGAGTCCTGTATCAGGCTCCTTGCTCAGCGGGGAGCCTGCTTCTCCCTACTGCTGCTGCCTCTGCTTGTAAACATGCACTCTATCTGACATTCTCTCTATCTGACAAATAAATAAATAAAATCTTTTTAAAAAAAAAGAAAGAAAGAAAGATATTTTAAAATGTCCCTCTTATGAGTTACATTACTATATTATTTCACCCCTTACAATATATACTATAAAATGTTAAATACAAAGTTAAAAAACTATGTACGAGAACCAGAAGTCAAGAGCACTTCACTTGTGTCTCTGCTTTGCCACTAACCAGCTATGAAGCTAACAGCATCCAAATGGTATTTGCTGGCAGTTAGGATGAGAAAGGCACAGGCCAGTTACCATATATACAAAGATGAACAGACATCACTAACAACAAATCACTTGGTTTCCATGAGTCTTGGGCTTCTCAGTGTTAATATGGAGAATGAATTAACTTGATATGCTCTCCTATCTCCAGAATCTGATTTTAAAAGGATTTTTCCAGTTGTTATCTCAAGTATTAGAGTCTGGGGGTGTCTCTCTGGCTCAACTGGTGGAGCATAAGACTCTTGACTTCAGGGTTGTGAGTTTGAGCCCCATACTGGGTGTGAAGATTACTTAAAAATAAAATCTTGGGGCGCCTGGGTGGCTCAGTGGGTTAAAGCCGCTGCCTTTGGCTCAGGTCATGATCCCAGCGTCCTGGGATCGAGCCCCGCATCGGGCTCTCTGCTCAGCAGGGAGTCTGCTTCCTCCCTTCTCTCTCTGCCTGCCTCTCTGCCTACTTGTGATCTGTCTGTCAAATAAATAAATAAAATCTTAAAAAAAAATAAAATAAAATAAAATAAAATCTTTAGGGGCGCCTGGGTAGCTCAGTGGGTTAAAGCCTCTGCCTTTGGCTCAGGTCATGATCCCAGGGTCCTGGGATCGAGCCCCGCATCGGGCTCTCTGCTCAGCGGGGAGCCTGCTTCCTCCTCTCTCCCTGCCTGCCTCTCTGACTACTTGTAATCTCTGTCTATCAAATAAATAAATAATATCTTTTTAAAATAAATAAATAAATAAATAAAATCTTTAAAAACACTTAAAAAATAAAGTATTATAGTCTTGACTATATTGTAGCTAATGACCAGAAAAAATGTTCAAACAACAACAAAAAACCACATCAATACAAAATACTCAAACTAATATGCAAGTAATAAAATAAATCAGAATGGAAAATAACTCCAGAGCAAATCATGCTCTACAGTTAGATGAAGATTACAAGGAAAATCCTTTGAAATGCATATTCAATCAAATGAGGGTATATTCCAAATGCAATGCTTTAAGTTTACACAGTTCAACGTCTGGGGATATTTCCTCTACTCTTCCTGGAGGCAGAGTTTGGTGTCAAAAAGAAAATGAAATCCTAAACTTGTGGAAAGCATAAATTTGAATATGAAAATCATCTGTCTACACCAAAATACTGGACAGGCAGGAAACAAAGAAATAACATGGTCTTGTATATAACTTAAAAAGGTCTAAAAGATTGGCCAATATCCCTAATTTCCAAAGCTAACTTCTTACGACACTGAGTAAGGATCGACAAAGACTTCGTGCAAAGAGAGGGGGAAAAAGTTGCATATTCTTAGACTTCTTTTTCAAAATTAACTTACATCATTACGTATAACTTCCCTGGAATCCGCTAATAAGTCCATCAATCTTGAAACACCTAGAACATATAACCATGTGAAAAATAGTGGTTTAATCAAAATACAAATAATGATTCAAATTATACAATTTATTAATACATCATTTCAGTCCCCCTCTTTAGGTATGAGCCTCACTTTTAAATCAAAATTATTTAAGGAAGATGAGTTACTTACCCATGGGACTGACTAAAATAATTTGCTGCACCTGAGGTCCTAGTTGTTTTAAAAGAGAAGTAAGAAGCTTCACACCAGGCCAGCGGACATGGAAATCAAATTCCTGCAATATAAGAATTTAAAATATTTAAAATCTGGAATTTACATATTTAAGAAAACATTTTTTTCAACTAATAGTGGTGCCAAAAACTACAAACATAGTTTAACAAACTTTAAAAAAGTAACTTGAGAAATAAATAGAAAACAGTTAATATAAATTGATTAAACTGTTCCTGACTAGGTAAAATAAAAATAGATATAAGCAGACAATATTTTAACAAATTATACAGTGCTTAAAACATGCATGTGAATCTCTTGCAATGGTACAACAAATTTCATGACCTTAAAAAGGTATTATAGTATATGTTGCTTCCTCAATAACACCCAAAAAGGCAAAAAAAAAAAAAAAAAAAGCTTATTAAGATGACAAAAATAGCAAGATTCTTTATTTACCTCCAACAAAGATAACAGCAGAGTGACATTTTCTGGCTGCTTAATAAAAATTTCTGTAAACTGGCTTCCCAAATCTTCACTCTGTCTTGTGGAATTTTCTTCTGTAATATTCAAAGATAAAGTACTTCAATATGACGCTGTTATTTTAAAGTATCCTTTTTGTTGAGGGGCTAAGCAGAAATGAGAATTTTCTTAGAATAGTATGGCTGGTAATGATAGCACAGTTATGCCGAAAAGATTATCCTTAAAATAACTTTCAATATCATTTAAATAAATAGTTATTCTTTAAATGCTTAAATATGATATTCAGGGGCACCTGGGTGGCTCAGTGGGTTAAAGCCTCTGCCTTCGGCTCAGGTCATGATCCCGGGGTCCTAGGATCAAGCCCCGCGTCGGGCTCTCTGCTCAGCAGGGAGCCTGCTTCCCCCTCTATCTCTGCCTGCCTCTTTGCCTACTTGTGATCTCTCTGTCAAATAAATAAATAAAATCTTAAAAAAAAAAATAAAAATAAAAAATATGATATTCAAAGAAAAGACATCTAAATTTTCATATCTTTCCAAAGACATTTTTAGGTTAAACTTCTAATTAGGGTACAAAGGAGCTTAGTAGGGGTTATAGCTCAGTTGTAGAGCATTTGACTGCAAAGGAGCTTAGTAGAGTGATGAAAATATTCTACCTCAAATATGATAGTGATCACACTATGGCATACACATGCCAAAACACACAGGACTATACAACAGCAAAGAGTAAATTTCACTGTGTATAAATTATACCCAAAACGAGCCTCTCCCCCAAAACATTGTTGAACACAGAGTCCTTGTTGACTGTTAGTGTTGCTGTGTTAAATGATTTAATTACAAAATTAAACCAATCATCTACATATTATTCAGTATTTTCTCAAAAAAATCAACATATATATACTATAAATTGTCAATAAAATCAGAATATGACATTTATTTTCACATTTATTCCTTAAAAGATTTTATAATTGTTCTTCACAGTCTTTAGATTAAACTATACATTGTTTCAATGTCAAAAAAATGTAAAGTACCACTAAAAATTGAAGCGATGATCACCAAAGCAAATTACCATTTAAAAATCTGCCTATGCTATATATTCAGCTTAGAGATGGCAAATACACTACTCCCCTTACCCTCACCCATGCCACATATTGCTCTGGGCAGTGACTATAAACCAATGGAGCTGGCAGTCAAGCTTCCTCAAACAGTCCTTTTCTAATGTGAGATTTTAATATTAACATACTTAAGAAATGGAAAAAACCCAGCAGATGATAGGGAAAGCAAAGCAATCCAACAGTGACAGTGATAATCACATCTAATTATTTGTAGAAAAAAGAAGAGAGCAAAAGTAGAAGTGTTTTTCAATCCTAAGTACCCACATATGCCGGTTTACCCTTCAGAAACTCTAGGAAATATTTCTCTTATCATCTCGTGTCAGTAAAGAACTAAATGCTTTTGGGCCTTGAAATTACATTACTTACAAAATACTTCAGTTTTAAAAGGATTATTCAGACAGCTGTGCTGAGAAGAGAATGTCAGGGGAACAAGGGAAATCCGGAGACTATAATCAACAGCGACAAAAGGGAAGCAACGATCAAAGAAAGCAGTAAAGATGGCTTAGACCTCAGTGGCAGTAATTTTTATGAAATTTACTGTTTACTGAGATGAAAAACACTGTGAAGAAGCAAGCTAAGAGTACGGAAAGAAGTTTCATTTTGACATAAAGATTTGAGCGGAGATATCAAGTAAGCAGTTGGACAAACAAGCAGTTTGGATTGGACATACATATGAGTGATAAACATATAAATGACATTTAAAGTCACAAAACTGGATGATAAGGTACTCCCAGCTAACATCGCACTTAATGGTGAAAAACCGAATGCTTTCCACCTGAGATCAGTGAAGAGGCAAGAATACCCATTTGACCACTTCCAGTCAACTCTGCACTGGTCATCTTTGTGCCATAAGGCAGAAAAAAGACAAAAAAGGTATACAGATTGGAAAGGAAGAAATAAAACTGTCTTTATTTACAGGCGACATATTTATGTAAAAAATCCTATGACTCTATAAAAAAGCTATTAGAACTAGTAAGTGAGGTTAGCCAAATTATGGGATAAAAGGTCAGTATTCAAAATTAACTGATTTCTATATATTAGCATATACAGAAATTAGCATATATTAGAAACTGAAATTTTAAAAAAAGTACCACTTAATTTTTAAGATTTTATTTATTTATTTGATAGACAGAGATCACAAGTAGGCAGAGAGGCAAGCACAGAGGGAGAAGGAAGCAGTCTCCCTGCTGAGCAGAGAGCCCAATACGGGGCTTGATCCCATGACCCTGGGATCATGACCTGAGCCAAAGGCAGAGGCTTTAACCCACTGAGCCACCCAGGTGCCCCAACAGTACCATTTAAAACAGCACCAAAAATTATTAAAGATTTAGAGATAAATTTGACGATATATATGAGAATTATGCTTTGAGGGGGTACCTGGATGGCTCAGTGGGTTAAGCATCTGCCCAGGCTCAGAGTCCTAGGATTAAGCCCTGCATCCAGCTCAGCAGGGAGCCTGCTTCTCCTTTTCCCTCTGCCTGCTGTTCCCCTTACTTGTGCACGCTGGCTCTCTCTCTCAAATAAATAAATAAAATCTTAAAAAAAAAAAAAAAAAAAGAATTGCTTTGGAAACTCCAAAATGGTACTGAAAGAAATTAAAGGAAGGCCTAAATAAATATATCACTGTGTTCTGATATTAGAAGGCGCAGTGTTAAGATGTCAGTTTTCCCCAGATCAGTCAACAGGCTGAACAGAATCTGAATCAAAATCTCAGTCAGCCTTTTTTGTTAGAAATTGACAAACTGATTCTAAGATTGATAAGGGAATGCAAAGAACCTAAAAGAGCCAAGAGAAATTTGAAAAACAACAAAGTTGGAGGACTTACATTTCAAAATTTCAAGATTATAAAGCTACAGTAAGCAAGACAGTATCCTACTGGATTGGCAAAATGACAGACATACAGACCAATAAAATACGAAGTCCAGAAACAGACCTATTAGTTCAAAATGGATCACAGACCTAAGTGTAAACTAGAAACCACAGACCTTAATCACAGGAGTTAGAACTACAAAACTTTTAAAAGAAAACATAGGAGAAAATCTTAGTGATTTTAGGTTTGGCAAAGATTTCATAAATAGGAAACAGTCTAAATTATAAAAGAAAAAAATTAATAAAGTAGATTAAAATTTTAAACTTTTGCTTTTCAAAATACCATGTTAGGAAAATCACAGACCAGAAGAAAATATTTGTGAAACAAACACTGCAAAGGACTTATATTTAGAATATATAAGGAATTCTTACAACTCAAGTATAAGACAAAAAAAAGAACAGTAAAAATGAACAGAAGATTTGAATAAACACTTCACCAGAAGAAAGTTACATGGATGAACAACAACAACAAAAAAAAAAACACAAAAACACATGAAATGTGGTTCAATATTATTATTTATTACAAAATTACAAATTAAAACTAATGTGAGATACTATCTCACACCTACTGGAATGGCTAACATTTTAAAAGACTGACCACATCAGGTACTAGAGAGGATGTAGAGGGCCTGGAACTCTCACATATTCTCACACACATCCCAGTGGGCATGTAAAATGGTACAACTACTTCGAAAAAAGTTTGGCAATTTCTTATAAAGATAAACACATGCCTATTATATCCCTTAGCCACTCTGCTCCTAGGTATTTACTGAAGAGAAATGAAAACATAGATCCACACAAAGACCTGTATATGAATGTTTACAAAAGCTTTACATGTAACAGCAGAAAACTAGAAACAACCCCAAATGCCCTCCAAGGGGTCAATGAACTACAGAATACCACTCAACAATTTTTAAAAAATGAACTATTGACATAAATGGGGCACCTGGGTGCCTCAGTGGGTTATGTATCTAACTCTTGATTTTGGCTCAGGTCATGATCTTGGAGTCGTGAGATGGAGCCCCACCTTGGCCTTGGAATTTTCTGCCTCTCCCTCCCCTTCTGCCCACCACCCCCATCCCCCCCTCCACCCCACTTAAACTCTCTCACACGCATGTGTGCTCTCTCAAATAAATAGATAAAATAAAATCTTAAAAAAAAAAGAAAAAAGAAAGCTGTTGTGAAGGAGAAATACGAATCTGGTTTTTATTAGAGTGGTGTGAATATGGTGGAGAATAAAAACTCAACCATCGGGGCCAGGCAGTAATACATGAGTGAAGCAGGCTGGGTGTGAGACAACAGGAAGGCTGGAGAGTGTATGCCCCGCCGAGGGGAAGCAGCAACCGACTGCCAAGTGTGAATGCAGGCCCAGCTGTCATCAGTCCTCAGGTTTTTTAGAAACAAATCTAAAATCCAAAATCTCATGTGAAAGCTCCCAATTTGTAATACCAGCAACTTATTTAAATTATTTTAAATATTAAGTGGGTCAAACAATCTTGCTTCTAAGACAGACAATGCCCTTGGGGCAAAAGATCATGACCTCTAGAGAAAAGCTCAAAATAAAAGTATTGACATTTAGGAGAATATTATTAAAACTAATCTAAAAGAGAAAGGGAAAAAAAATACACAGACTTAGTGAATTCTTCCTATGAAATGTTTTTTAAAATGCTGAAAAGTTTTTATATGGATAAACGTAAATAACTAAACTACGGGTTTAAGCTTTGGTCAGTCAAAATGCAGGACAGTGTGGCATGTTAGTAAGTATCTGATGAAATCAAGCACATTTGTCCAAATGTATGTGGATTAAACAAAGTTGAACAGGTTTCTTTACTGCAGAATTCTCAGCACTTAATGTACTAATGTATATTTTGTGATGCTTCAGAGGGGAATATATAATGTTATGTTTATTTCACTATGGGCTCTTTTAATACAGAGGACTCTGGGACTTTTGTGCCACACTTTAAGGCATGCAGGTTTAACCCAAGAAAATATTTAATTTAATGTCTGCATTGAGCACAAGCTAATAACTTGGCAAGAATAAGAATTAATACATCTGATTTGTTCTGTAGTTAAGCTATATAAAATACTGTAGCTTAACAGTATATAATTAAGGTCTATGTTTTGAATCGAACTAGTAAAATATGATCCTGTTCCAAGGATCTGTGATTTCTTCTGTTTTAATATTGCTGATTTTTAAAAAGTGTAAGATAAACTCTACTTCCTTTAAGTTATAGTCATAACACAGCACTTCTGAACTTTATTGTAGAGCCCTGCAAAAAATTAGCTAAGCAATTAAAGTAACATACAAAACTATTTTGATATAGCAGTAAATTAAGCTATTTATAGTAGTTTACATAAGCCAACTACTATACTAACTACATCTAAAAGCTATAAACCAAAATTAAACTCATGAGAAATTACATTTATTTAAATGTAAGCCGAGGTATGAAACAAGTAAACCATCCTCTCTTATCCAATATACTTATTTTAAAACTCCTAGAGCTAAGTCTATTTTTTTTACATTGTATAGATTATATTATGTACTATATGTTACACTTACATAGCCTGTAAAAGTAAATGACTCTTTAGTATAAGATAAACGAAAATGTAAGAACGTAATGGTCCTTTGTTACTAGAGTGAAAATAAGTCCAAGACAGTTTTATCAAATTAAAGATTGCTTTTTTAAAGTCCTTATTATATACACCTCTGGAAACATTTTAGGCCTATTTATATGACTGGCTTTCAAAAAATATGTATATATATTTTTATTCTTCAAATGTTTATTTACACTATCTCTAGAAATTGTAAATTTTTAATTTCTCTAGAGGTATAAACAATAATCAAAAAGATTTCTGGGAGGCACCTGGGTGGCTCAGTCAGTCAAGACTGACTCTTGATTTTGCCTCAGGTTACAATCTCAAAGTTCCGAGATTGAGCCTGGCATTGGGCTCCAGGGTGGGCTCCGTGCTGGGCCTGGAGGCTGCTTAAAATTCTCTCTTCCCCTTTGCTTCTCTTCTCTTCCTCCTATAGTCACACATGCATTCTCACGTGCTCTCTTTCTCTCTCAAAAAAAACCAAAATAACACAAAGAAAAACCACAAAAAGCAAAAAAATATTTCTGGACCTTCTCTTTGGAATTCCACTCCATATCAAGGCCATAACCCATATTACAGAGGACAAAACTGCTCCATAGAAAGAGGTATTCTAGGGGCGCCTGGGTGGCTCAGTGGGTTAAAGCCTCTGCCTTCGGCTCAGGTCGTGATCCCAGGGTCCTGGGATCAAGCCCTGTATCGGGCTCTCTGCTTGGCAGGGAGCCTGCTTCCCCCTCTCTCCCTGCCTCCCTCTCTGCCTACTTGTGATCTCTGTCTGTCAAATAAATAAATAAAAATCTTAAAAAAAAAAAAAGAAAGAAAGAGATATTCTAGTAAAAGTTGTCCTAATTCACAGTGAACGAATATCAAGTAATCTTTTGCACTGTGCTCAATTAAACAAGGATAGCTGTATTTTTTAATGTTTCTTTAAATCCTCTATAAACTAGTTATGTAAATTACAAGATTTACAGAAGATAATCTGTCAGAAAAACAGCTACAATTTATTACATCAGAAATTTAACAAACCAGAATTTAAATAACAACTTGAAACCCAAAAAACAAAACAAAACCAAAACAAACAAATAAACAAACAAACAAAATCTATGGGATACTTAGAAAAAAGTATATTAAAAAATACTATTGGGGCACCTGGGTGGCACCATCAGTTGAGCATCCAACTCTTGGTTTCAGCTCAGGTTGTGATCTCAGGGTTGTGAAACCGAGCCCCGCGTCAGGCTCTGCACTCAGCACAGAGTCTGCTTGGGAGTCTCTCTCCCTCTGCCCCTACTGCTCATGTTCTCTCTCTCTCTAAAATAAATAAATAAATATTTTTAAAAAGAATGCTGTTATCCTACTTACTAGATGATATTATGTAAGTTACATGATTTCTGGGCTTCTATTTTCTCACCATTAATTAATTAATTAATTTTTCTCATATTTAAAAAAGAGAAAAATACCACCTACCTCACAAGATGCTATGAGGCTCAAATAAGACAGTGGACATGAAAGCACTGTAAATTTTAAAGCTTTATACAAACGATGAAATAATAATAGAAACAATGATGGCTAATCTCTATCACCCAGCAAGGAAACCAGCTTATTATCACAAGAGTAAAGGCATCATGCTTTGGTACTTTCTGCTTTCAAACAAGGGGTTCAAATATCACAAAGGTAAGGCTATCCATTTTAGTGAGTTAGTTAGCTTCTTGTTAAGTACAGTTAATTTTGTTATGCACCATTTTAAACCTACTTTAGATAAGACTATTCCCCTCCTCATTTTTAAAAAGTTATGGGGATCTCAGGAAAAACGGCAAAACAAAATAAAGTTGGTTACTTTAATTATGAGGAAAAGAAATATTAATGTTAAAAATAAATGGAACTTGAAACAGACCACCAGAAAAAGGAAAGATAATATATTGGTGAGTTCTATGAATTAATACAAGAAATGTCATTAACCAGACATTATCGTGCTTGCATTATTTTAAAGGGACAATATCAACATGTTAAGTATTCTCTAAACTGGAATATCTTCCAGTTCTTGCTGAATACATGTAAAACGTATACGTATACATACGGATGTATACATATTCAAATATCTTATATAAACCGCCTCAAAAGTTTTCTCCAAGAAGGACACAAAAAGTAATTTGTATAGACTGTCCTGCTAGAGAAAAAGCTTGAACATTGTTAAAAAATGTACTAGAATATTTTCTGTGTTCTGGACAATGAACAGACTTAGTAACCATGGAAAAAATAAATAGCAATATAATATTATCAAATATTTCCCTTTAATCAGGGAATTCTTATACAGTGAAACAAAGCTCTACATTTTTTACCAGCCAGAAGAAACATTACTTGACAGTGTCCTTTTATATTACCAGAAATTATGCCTAAAAGCATCATGCATAAATGCAATCTTTTACCTTCAACATCATCTGAAAAGGTAGACAAAAATAAATAAATAAAAAGTAGGTGATGAAGAAAATAGTTTCTATGTAGTAGTATTCACAATAAAATAAATAAGAGCTTAAAAATGTCAAATAAGCAATATAATCTCTTAGAAGAAAAGGCTCATTCATTTTATTCAAAATCTGAGATAGCTTAAAAGAGAGACAGCAAGCATATAGCATATATTCAGGATTATGAGAGAGATTTATCATTAAATTAATGGATTGTAAATATCCCCAAGGTAAAAAACTCTGAAATGGAGTTCATAATATCAGCTAAGAATTACCTTTTGATGAAGCAATAGACAAAAAGTATTAATAATAGAAATGAAGGGCATATTTCTCAATATCTAGATTTTTTTTAAATTGGTCCTTCGGAATAAATAAATTTTCAGAACAAAGTTTAAGTTCCTATTTTAATCTTCCCTGGAAAAAGTGATCCTACTAGTTTCCCCAAGAACTGTTTATTTTGTTTTATCCAAAGAATCTTTTTTGGATGCTGAATTAAAAATAAAGAGCCCAAACACATAGAGACAAACAAAAAATTGGACTCTAACTATGATTATATTATAAAATTATAATGAAGAAAAACCACATAACTAAAAATATTGCTGCTAAACGATTCTTTAAAACAGAAAAGAAAAAGAGCTAAATTTCTAATATTAAACAAAAAAAAGAGAAAGAAAATATCTTTTATTGTAATGTGTTCTAACAAGTGTGTTGCACCTGGTTTTCTCATCTGAGAAATAACTAGAAGATAAATGTCTTTTTCTTCAGAATGCATTCTTGTGTGCATTGTATTTAAGTGTTGTTCAGTGAGTGACAGCATCTTATTCCATGGGTACCAAATCATGTTTACTAAAGATTTTTTTCAGGGTGCGCGGGGGACTCAGTCAGTTTAGCGTCTGCCTTCCGCTCAGGTCATGATGCCGGGATCCTGGGGATCGAGCCCCATGTCGGGCTCCCTGCTCAGCAGGAAGTCTGCTTCTCCCTCTCTCTGTGACCCTCCTCCCCACTTGTGCTTGCTCTGTCGCTCACATAAATAAATGAAACCTTAAAAAAAAAAAAATTTCTGACCTCTGAGAAATAAAGTTAAGTAATTAGCTATCACGGAGAAAGAAAAATTTAAGATAAACGTATTTAAGTCCAAGAAATTGTGACCATTCGACACGACCCAGTTTCAAATGTTCCTATTACTAGTATTCTGTGAAGTTAGGACCTATATATATTTCCGCTATATATATTTTTATCATAATAAAGTATACACAAACTTATAATTATCTATATTTCCTTATAATTTGTCTACTTAGAATTTTGAAAGATCTTATAATCTAAATTAAACTTCTAAAATGCACAAATACGCCCACCTTTTCTGGCCGTCTAGAATAATGAAACACCCACTATGTCCTTCAAAAGCCAATCTGGTGTGAAGAATGCATTCTTCAACAGGATTGTCAAATGTTATTCAATGAGTATATTTTTATAATATACAGAAAGAAACGTATATAGATTTCTAGTTAAGTATTTCATATACTGACAATAAAGAGAACAAACCACCTTATTTTAAATATGCAAGTAATGGGAAACAAAAATAGGAAAACTTACACCAAAGTGTGTGAGTTTTGAATTTTGAACTTACTTGTACCATTTCACATCAGACTAATGTAAAAAAACTTCTTAAATTTAATAAGTTGTTGCTCTTTATAAATTAACAAAAGTCCTATGTTAGGGGCATCTGGGTGGCTCAGTGGGTTAAAGCCTCTGCCTTCGGTTTAGGTCATGATCCCAGGGTCCTGGGGAGCCCCGCATTGGGCTCTCTGCTCAGCAGGGGAGCCTGCTTCCCTTCCTCTCTCTCTGCCTGCCTCTCTGCCTAGTTGTGATCTCTGTCAAATAAAATATTAAAAGAAAAAAAAAAAGTCCTAAGTTAAAAGTTTAAGAAAACCCCCTCTAATTTCATATTGCTCACCAGATAATAACATACAAATAAAAGTTTGTTTTTTAATAGCCAAAAACTATTTATTTAATATGAAATTACTAATATTCATACTGCCTAACTAAAATTAAATACAAAAAGAGAACAAAATATTTTATAGAGGCACCTGGGTGGCTCATTCGGTTAAGCTTCTGCCTTTAGTTCAGGTCATGATCCCAAGATCCTGGGATCGAGCCCCACTTTAGGGTTCCCTGCTCAGCGGGGAGTCTGCTTCTCCCACTCCCTCTGCCTCTCTGCCTGCTCATGCTCCCTCTGTCGCTCTCCCACTCAAATAAATAAATAAATAAAATCCAAAAAAGGAGTACCTGGGTGGTTTTATAAAAACCTGGGTGGTTCAGTCAATTAGGTGTCTTTTTTTTTTTTTAAGTAGGCTTGACACCCAGCATGGAGCCTCATGCAGGGCTTGAACTCATGACCCTGAGATCAAGACCTCAGCTGAGATCAAGAGTTGGATGCTTAACTGACTGAGCCACCTAGGTGCTCTGTTAAGTTCCAACTCAAAGAAAGAAAGAAAGAAAGAAAGGGAATTTTATAAAAAAGAAGACTCTAATTCCACCTCCAAATAACAGTTTTCTGGAACTAAGCCTATGTCTTTCCTTATTGGTTAAAAAAGAAAAATACCCTTATAAATAAATTTATAAAATAAATCCAACTTTAAAACCAGCAAAATTGGCACAATAGCATATGCTATTTTATGTAGAGAAACACAATGAAAGAAAAAAGAAGACATAATAAAAGAAACTTACCTACTTCTTCTTCTTCATCATTAGATATTATATTGTACAGTGTGTCCAAAGCATAACCTATTATTTCAGAATCCGAACTGGAAAAAAGAAATTATTACACTTACATGGTGCTAGAGTGTAGACGGTTACGACCATTTTTAGACAGTTGTTATTTAGCAAGACTGTATAAAACATTAAAATCTATGCTAAGAAAATATCAGAGTGCAAGCTTAAAGAACATATAAAGGTTATTTATAATAGTGGAAAATCAGAAGCAACCTAAACGTGTAATATTTTAAAAAGTATAGTAGCAATGAAAAACAGTATTTTTAAAGAATGTTTAATGACATAGTAATAAAAACACCCTTGATATAATGCCAGTAGAAAAATTAAATATAAAAATTAATGTACAGAATGACCCCATTTAGCAAAAAATACATATATATTCCTGTGTGTGACTATATACATATATATTTTAAAAACAACTTATAAATAAATTTGTAAAATAAATTCAACTTTAAAACCAGCAGAGTTAGTATAACCCAGGTAATTTTATGGGTATGTGTTTATGTTTATATACTTTTTTTTTTTTTTTTTAGATTTTATTTATTTGACACACAGAGAGAGAAATCACAAGTAGGCAGAGAGGCAGGCAGGGGGCGGTGGGGGGGGCGGCGCCCAGGAAGCAGGTTCCCTGCTGAGCAGAGAGCCCGATGTGGGACTTGATCCCAGGATCCTGAGATCATGACCTGAGCCGAAGGCATCCCTAGATATTCCTGAGATAAAGGTTAAGAAACGGATTTTTAAAAACATTTGCCACACATTTACGATGTGCCAAGCACCATGCTTGGCAGTAGGGTGTACCAGGGGCCAGTGAATGTGTGAAATCCTAACTGTACCACATAGGGGCTGCTTTGGTGTTTTATTGTGCCTCTTAAGACAACAAAGCTAAGCTTCTACGAGCCTTCTTGCGTTTCATTCCTTTTCTTGTGCTAAATTAAATTCCCTTTCCGTTTGCCTCTAATACTTATTTACCGCTTTCTGTTTTTCAAGTGTTCGAAGTGATTTTTTTAACCTCATGGAACTCGAAGAAAGGTCTGTGTTCTGCAGCCGTCTCCTTCCACAGCTCCTCTTCATTAATGTTTTTTTGTTTGTTTGCTTTGTTGTTGTTGCTGTTTTAAGTAAACTCTATACCCAACCTTGGGCTTGAACTCATGACCCCGGAGACCAAGAGACGTACGCTCTACCGACTGAGCCGGCCAGGCGCCCCTCTTCATTACTGTTTTACGCTTCTTCTCCGGGCCTTCGCAACTAACACTCTCGGAATGCATCCACTGAATCCCCTTCATCCTTGGCTGCATCCCAGAAAACTCTGTTCCCTTTCTTGACAAGGCTTGAAACCCTCCATCTGCTTCTTTTATCGTCACATCAAAGAGAGATTGCTCATTTTCCTAAGTCCTACACTCAGAGCCCAAAAGTTGTCTAATTTCTCACTGTTTCCAAACCATGACACCTAGATAGTAATTTTAAAAACTGAGATAATTTGTATGCCATAAAGTTCACTCTTTTAAAGTGTTCACCTCCGTGGGTTTAGTATATCCACAGAGCTGTGCAACCATCACCACTACCTAAATCCAGAACATTTTCTTTTTGTCTTTTTCTAAGGCTTTTAATTTTTTTTGAAGATTTTACTTATTTATTTGTCAGAGAGAAGGAGAGAGAGAGCATAAGCAGGGAGAGCTGCAGGCAGAGGGAGAAGCAGGCTCCCCGCTGAGCAGGCAGCCCGATGCGGGACCTGACCCCAGGACCCCCGGGATCACAACCTGAGCTGAAGGCAGACACTTAACTCACTCCGCCACCGAGGCACCCCTAAAGCTTTTATTTGTAAGAAATCTCTACGCCCAGTATGGGGCTTGAACTCATAACCCTGAGATCAAGAGCTGCATGCTCCACTGACTGAGCCAGCCTGGTGCCCCACAACTCAGAACATTTCATCACAGCGTAGAAATCCTGTATCCATTAGCCATCATTCCTATCCTCCTCCCCACAGTGCCTGGCAAACACTAACCCACTTTCTGTGTCTATAGATTTTTGGGGTGTTTTTTTTTAGGGGGGGAGGGATGGATGGAGACAGACAAGACAGAGAATTTTAAGAGGCTCTACGCCCAGCACAAGCCCAACTTGTTCTAATCAAACCGTTGAAGCCTCAGAACAATCCAACGAGACAGGTGTTATTGTCACCCCCATTTTATTTTATTTTATTCCTTAGAGAGAGAGGGGGGCATGAGCAGCTGGGAGGGTGGGAAGGGGCAGAGGGAGAGGCAGAGAGAGAATCCTAGGAGATTCCAATGGCTATTGTGGCTATTATGAACAAGGCTGCTATGAATTTTCATGTACTAGCTTTTGTGTCGGGCCAGGTGGCAACCCCATGTTTGACTTTCTGAGGAACTGCCACACTTCCACAGAAGCTGCACCCTTTTCTATTCCCACCAGCCGTGTCTGAAGGTCCAGTTTCTCCTCAGCAACATTTGTTATCATCCTTCTCTGCTCCCCCCTTCAGAGCCATCCTAATGAGTTCAAGCTGTATCTCATTTTGGTTTTGATTAGTGTTTCCTTAATGACTATTTTGAGCATCTTTTAATGTGTTTTTTTTTTTAAGGATTTTATTTATTTGACAGACAGAGATCACAAGTAGGCAGAGAGGCAGGCAGAGATAGAGGGGGAAGCAGGCTCCCCGCTGAGCAGAGAGCCCGATGCGGGGCTCGATCCCAGGACCCTGGGATCATGACCTGAGCCGAAGGCAGAGGCTTAACCCACTGAGCCACCCAGGCGCCCCGAGCATCTTTTAATGTGTTTATTGACAATGTATATACTTTTTTTGGAGAAATTTTTATTCAAAGGCTTTGCCTGTTTTTCCCCCCCAAGATTTCATTTATTTATTTATTTGAGAATGAGAGAGAGAGAGAGAGAGAGAGAGAGACAGCTAGAGAGAGACAGAGAGAGAGAGAGACAGAGAGAGAGAGACAGCTAGAGAGAGCAAGCAGGGAGCCTGACGCAGGGCCCAAACCCAGGACCCCAGGATCATGACCCGAGCCGAAGGCAGACGCTCAGACACCCAGACGCCCCATCTGCCTGTTTCTATTTGGGTTACTTATCTTTTTATTGTTGAATTGTGTATGTATTCTGGATGTTAGTCCCTTATCAGACATATGATTTGCATATACTTTCTCCCATCCTTTGGGTTGTCTTTTTACTTTCTTGATAGGGTCCTCTGAAGCATCAAAGTTCTTAATTTTAACAAAGTCCAGTTTATCTGTTTTGTCTTTTCTTGCTTAAGCTTTTAGTGTCATATGTAAGTAACCATTGCCTAAGCCAAGGTTTTGACGATTTACGCCTGCGGTTCTTCTAAGGGTTTTAGCTTTAGCTCTTACATTTAGGTCTTTGATCCCTTTTGAGCTAATTTTTGTGTATGGTGTGAAATGAATATTTAGTTGTCCCCGCACCATTTGATGAAGAAATTGTTCTTTCTCCATTGTGGTCTTTAACACCTTACCAAAAATCAGTTTAAATGAATGCTGGGCTTTATCTCTAGCTTTTTAATTTTGTTGACCTATATGTCTATCCTTAATGCCACAGCCACAAAGTCTTGTTTATTATCATTTTGTGGCAAGTATTAAAATCAGGAAATATGAACCCTTCAACTTTGTTCTTTTTCAAGGTAGTTGGGATCTACTCTGGATCCTGTACATTCCCATACAAATTTTATGATCAGCTTGTTAATTTCTGCAGAAGTGGCAACTAGGATTTCTATAGTGATTACGTGAATCTGTAAATCAAGTTGGGGTGCATTACCGTCTTAAAAGTATATTCCTTCTTTCTGTCCACGAAGGACACAGAATGTACTTTCATTTATTTGACTCTCAGGTCATTTCTTTCAATAATGTGTTGTGGTTTCCAGTATACACTTCATATGCTTTTTTCGTAAAATTTATTCCAAAGTATTTTCATCTTTTTTATGTTACTTAAATGGAATTGTTTTCTTAATTCTGTTTACTGACTGTTCATTGCTAGTATATAATAATTTATATTTATATATTTAATATTATAAATTTATATTTATGTATTTTAATATTATAAGTTTATATTTATATATAAATTTATATTTATATATTTTATATTTACATATTTATATATTTATATTTAATATTATAAATTAATATTTATATATAAATATAATTTTTAAAGTTTTTAAATTTAATTTTTAAAAATTTTTTATTTATTTGAGAGAGAGAGAAAGAGAGTGAGAGAGAGCATGAGAGGAGAGAGGGTCAGAGGGAGCAGCAGACTCCCCAAGGAGCTGGGAGCCCGATGTGGGACTCAATCACGGGAGTCTGGGATCATGACCTGAGCCGAAGGCAGTTGCTTAACCAACTGAGCCACCCAGGCACCCCAGAAATATAATTTTTTATATTGAGCTTATATCCTTCAACTTTGCTGTATTTATTAGTTCTGATAGCTTTTTAGTGGATTCCTAAGGAATTTCTATACACAAGATCGTATCGTCTATGAATATGTATAATTTTACTTCTTCCTCTCCAATCAGTATACCTTTTATTTCCTTTCCTTGCCCAATTGCTTTAACTAGAGCTTCCATTTCAGTGTTGGACAGAGGTGGTTAAAGGGAACATCATGATCTTGTTCCTGATCTTATGTGGAAAGCGCTCAGTTTTTCACCATTGCATCTGATGTTCTGGGATTTTCACAGATTCTCTTTATTATTTTGAGGAAATTTCTTTCTATTCCCAGTTCCTTAATACTCTCTTAAAAGATGCTCCTCAGGGGTGCCTGGGTGGCTCAATCGCTAAGCATCCACCTTTGGCTCAGGTCATGATCCCAGAGTCCTGGGGTCAAACCCTGCACTGGGCGCCCCGTCTGGCAGGAAGCCTGCTTCTCCCTCTCCCACTCCCCCAGCTTGTGTTCCCTCTCTTGCTGTGTCTCTCTCAAGTGAACAAATAAAAATCTTAAAAAAAAAAAAAAAAAGATGCTCTTCAAAATTTCTCAAAAACAAAATGATAAATAATATTTTTATAAATAAAAATTTTTAAAGCCTACTTTACTTGAGATTTATTTTTTTAAAGATTTTACTTATTTATTTGAGAGAGAGAGCGAGCATGAGAGGGGAGAAGGTCAGAGGGAGAAGCAGACTCCCTGTGAAGCTGGGAGCCCAATGAGGGAGTTGACCTGAGCAGAAGGCAGTCGCTTAACCAACTGAGCCACCCGGGCACCCTCCCTTGAGATTTACATCTGGTTGTGATCCACTTTGCCTATCATCTTATTTCATTTACCACTCCTAATCACTTCTTCATATTCACTGAATCTTTGTGTCCTGTGTCTCGCTCTTGCTTTCCATTCTAAACGCCATCATCATCCATCATGCTTTCAAAATCTGTCTATTGGGGCGCCTGGTGGCTCAGTTGGTTAAGTGTCTGCCTTTGGCTCAGGTCATGATCCCAGGGTCCTGGGATCAAGTCCCTCATCGGGCTCTCTGCTCAACGGAGAACCTGCTTCTCCCTCTCTCAAATAAATAAGTAAACTCTTAAAAAAAAAAGAGAGAGAGAGAGAGAGAGAGAGAGAGAGAAAGAGAGAATACCTAAGATCTACACATCCATTTTCAGCTATGCACTTAAAATGACAATAATGTTCACTTTATATAACAGGCAGCATTCTATTTTCCATACTGAGATGTTAGTGATTTCATTAGTAACTTTGAAAGACTCAGTGAGGAAAGGTATACATGGAGTAAAAAAGAAAAATTATAGATTATATGTACGTATAATCATCACACTAAAGTTTTTTTGATCTAGGATCCATTTTCTCTAACCTGGACTATTATTTAAAGCACAAAACTAACTTTAGTTTACTGTAATCGTTTTCAACTGATGCTATAACAAATTACCACAAACTCAGTGGCTTAAACAATACAAATATACTATCTTAAAGTTCTAGATGTCAGAATCCAAAATGGGTCTCCTGCACCAAAATCAAGGTTTCGGCAGGGCCGCCTTCCTGTCTACAGGCTCGAGGGGAAAATCCGCCTCTGTGCCTTCGGCAGGTCTCTAGAGACCCCCTTCCTCCGTCTTCAAAACCAGCGACGACAGGTGCAGATCTTCCGTATCACCTCATTCTGACCTCCTCTTGTGCATTCCTGTTCCACTTTTAAGAAACCTCAGGATTACACTGGGCCCACCAGGATAACGCAGGATAATCTCTCCATCTCAAAGTCCTTAATCACACCTGCAAAGTCCCTTTTGTCCTCCAGGGTACCTCCAGGGTAGCATTCATAGGTTGTGGTAATAAGGATGTAAACATCCTTGGGGGGCTATTATTCTGCCTGTGGTAGGCAGATGTCATTAAACAGATAATCTTAACAAATCCAATGCATTTATTGAAATGCATTAGCATTAGTTGGCTTTGAAGAGGTAGCCAATGTGGGGTGTACTGTCTGAGAGGAGGAAAGGTCCTAACTCGTGTGAACAAGCAATTGGGCATTGCTGAAATATAACTAAAACACAGGCTCTGAGGTTAGACAGGCAATACCAAGACCTTTAAAAAGCTTATATGCATCGCTTTGTTTAAGAACTTGGGACTTCAGGGGTGCCTGGGTGGCTGAGTTGGTTGGGCATCTGTCTTGGGCTCACATCATGACCCCAGGGTTCCATCCCAGGGTCTTGGGATCAAGCCCCAAGTTGGGCTCCCTGCTCAGTGGGGAGTCTGCTTCTCCCTCTCCCCCTCCCCCGGCTGTGTTCTCTCTTTCAAATAAATAAATAAAATCTTTAAACAAAAACAAAAACTTAGACTTCACATTGCACTGAGCTGCTGAAATTCATTAAATAAAAAAAGGTTTATACATCAGACTTACAATGCATAGACTGGAGGGACAAAAAGATCAGAGGCAAAGAATACAGTTAGGAGATAGTCGTGGTTTTAAGCTATGTTCAAAAACTCTTTGATACAGATTCCTTCAAGGGATGGAACCAAATTCTCCTCCTCTTAGGTATATGCTGTATTTATAAGCTTGCTTCTAACAAGCAGAATGTGATAGACTTGATGGTATGTGACTTGTGAGACTAAGCCCTAAAAGGCCTTGTGGCTTTCTCTTTGTCTCTAGGATTGCTTGCTCTAGGAGAAGCCAGTTACCGTATCATAAGGATGCTCAAGCAGCCTTATAGAGAGAACAACATGGTGAGGTAATGAAGCCTCCTGCCATCAGCAAAGTAATCAAGCCATCTTGGAATCAGATCTTTCCAACTGAACCTTCAGATGACTACAGTCCTGGCTAAAATCTTGACTGCAACTTCGAGAGAGACCCTGAGCCAGAACTACCCAGCTAAGTCACTGCTGAATTTCTGATCCACAGAAAGTGTGAAATAATAAATACTGACCATTTTGAGCCACTAAGTTCTGAGGTAACTTGTTATACAGCAAAAAGTAATAATAATAATAACAATAAAGATAACTAATATAGCAGCTCTGAAAATCATTTCAATGACTAATACTGAGCCAGAACTAAAGATTAACAAAGGAAATTGGGAGAACTTCATGAATTCCAGCTGGGTTTTGGTCTAGATAAGCATAATGGGTTAAGGAGAGGGCCAAGTTCAGCAAGAATCCTATAGTTTCTTGCTTAAATGGAAAGGCACTATCAACTAGGTTGGACTTGGGTCAAAAGGCAGCTGAAGGAGATGGTGGGAGGAGGCAGTTGGGAGCAAGAAAACTAGACAGAAATTAACTCTTGAACATTCTGAATCGGAGATATCAGCGAGAGATCTTGATATGGTAGAAGTGTCCACTAAGCAGTTAAAGGTTGTAATATACATTCACTTAGAGGTAAGATTTTTGAAAGTTATCCACGCACAGTTGTTAATTAAAACCAAAGGTGCGGGGCGCCTGGGTGGCTCAGTGGGTTGAAGCCTCTACCTTCGGCTCAGGTCATGATCCCAGGGTCCTGGGATCGAGCCCCGTGTTGGGCTCTCTGCTCAGCAGGGAGCCTGCTTCCCTTCCTCTCTCTCTGCCTGCCTCTCTGCCTACTTGTGATCTCTGTCTGTCAAATAAAGAAATAAAATCTTTAAAAAATAAAAAATAAAAAATAAAACCAAAGGTGCAGGGTGTTTGGGTGGCACAGTCGGTTAAGTGCCTGACTCTTGGTTTTCACTCAGGTGGTGGTCTCGGGATCCTGGGATCGAGCCCCACATCGGGCTCTCTGCTCAGCAGGGAGCCTGCTTCCCCCTCTCTCTCTGCCTGCCTCTCTGCCTACTTCTGATCTCTCTCTCTGTCAAATAAATAAAATCTTAAAAAAAATAAAAGAATCACTCTCCTTCTCCCTCTGCCCTTCCCTCCCCCATGAGCACTCACTCTCTCTGTAAAATAAATACATCTTAAAAAAAAAAAAAGATGCAGATAAAATCTCTTAAAAGGGAAACTGAAAGAGATAAAAATAGGTTGAGTGACCTTTTAGAATGTGCTCAGATCTAACACTGAGTCCAGTTTATTTCTCCGAAAAAGCAAGTCTGGGTAACTGATATACAATAATATGTATATTATACTATAGAATAGCATATTACATCTAAGTGAATATCAAAACATCCAATTGCCCAAATCAAACCCCAAATCTTCACCTTTTAATAAGAAGTCATTTCATTTCATTTTTATATAATGGGAAGATTTGAAAGACTGAGATTATGCCTGTCTTAATGCTTATTATAGTGGTTTGCACCTTGTGTCCAATATTTATTGAAATGACAACTGACAATAAAAACTTAATAATCTTTTTTTTTTAATTTTATTTAATTTGACAGATAGAGATCACAGGTAGGCAGAGAGGCAGGCAGAGAGAGGGGAAGGGAAGCAGGCTCACTGCTGAGCAGAGAGCCCGATGTGGGACTCGATCCCAGGACCCTGGGATCATGACCTGAGCTGAAGGCAGAGGCTTTAACCCACTGAGCCAAAAACTTAATAATCTTAATAAGTTAATCATTTCTAGAATAGTGACTCTAAAACAAATTAATTAAAATTGCAAGAAAAATTAGGGAGAAAAATCATTAAAAAGAGACTTACCGATCTGTTTGTAATACATGAATAAGATGTTCCATAGCTTGTATACCCACTTCCAAGCGGTATTTCTGCATAAAAGAAAAATGCTATTAAAGTAACTAATGTCCAACTTAGTAAACTTAGTAAGTGATACAGCATTACTGACCTTAGATAATGATTTGAGAGCACGCACAGCATTTCTTCGATCATCTAGTAAAGTAGATGAAGCCACTCTGTCACAAAGCTTTTGAATCTGTCATGGGAAAATGAAACAGCATTAACAGAAAAACAAAACAAAACAGAAACATGAAGTTCTCCCCTAAATTTATACCATCTAATTTTGAAAAAAAAAAAAAAATCAACAAATGGGATGTCATGGAAATGGTCTTTCACAAATCTAAATAACTATTCAGGTGGTTTTATAAGCTTATTGTTGAGAAACAAGATTTTTCACACTTTTGACAATGAGAAGTGGTGGAAGAAAAGTAAGTCAAATAATTGAGGAATTAAGAGAAATCATTAGCAGAATCAGAGCGTTCTAAACATGCTGTTTACAACTGTTTGAGCCAAGAGGGGAGCAGGGTTATGGTAGAAGATGTGAAGTTATTTAAAAAGAAATTTTTAAAAAAGATTTTATTTATTTGACAGAGATAGAGACAGCAAGAGAGGGAACACAAGCAAGGAGATTGGGAGAGGGAGAAGCAGGCTTCCCACTGAGCAGGGAACCCCATGTGGGGCTCGAACCTAGGACCCTGAGATCATGACCTGAACTGAAGGCAGATGCTTAATGACTAAGCCATCCAGGCACCCCTGAAAAAAATTTTTTTAAATACTTGTTTACATTAAAACTTCACCCTAATGTTTCCACTAAGTATTTGAATAAGAAAAGCCAGAACTGATATGTCAGAAATTTTAAGTGTGCCTCAAGATTTATAAAGATTAAATGTTTCTATTAGAAAAGCTTTTAATAAATTTTCAGGAATTAAAGTTCAAGCTGAATTTTAAAATAAACCTTTGGGCATTATTTATAATAGAAAAAAACTGGAAACAACTGTTTGTCAAAAGAAGAAAAACTGGGGCACCTGGGTGGCTCAGTGGGTTAAAGTCTCTGCCTTTGGCTCAGGTCGTGATCTCAGGGCCCTGGGATCGAGCCCCGCATCGGGCTCTCTGCTCAGTTGGGAGCCTGCTTCCTCCTTGCTCTCTGCCTGCCTCTCTGCCTACTTGTGATCTCTGCCTGTCAAATAAATAAATAAAATCTTTAAAAAAAAAAAAAAGAAGAAGAAGAACTAAGTAAACTGTCATATATTCTTTGGTAGAACACTATGCAACTACTCAAAACAATTAACTGTACTGATATGAAAATACTATATAATAAACAGTGGGAAAAAAAGAAAAGCAAGTTATAAAACTAGATGTAAATTATGAACCCACTGAAGCAAAAGTACCAAACTGTATACGTAAAATTGCTTTAGAAAAAATGTGGAGGGCGCCTAGGTGGCTCAGTTGATTAAGCCTCCAACTCTTTTTTTTTTTTTTTTTTAAGATTTTATTTATTTATCTGACAGAGAGAGAGATTACAAGTAGGCACAGAGGCAGGCAGAGAGAGGGGGAAGAAGGCTCCCTGCCAAGCCGAGAGCCCAGTGCAGGGCTCGATCTCAGGACTCTGAGATCATGACCTAAGCCGAAGGCAGAGGCTTAACCCACTGAGCCACTCAGGCGCCCAAGCCTCCAACTCCTGATATCATTTCAGGTCATGATCTCACGTCATGAGATGGACCCCTGCATCTGACTCCATGCTGAGCATGGAGCCCATTTAAGATTCTCTCTCAGGATGCCTGGGTGGCTCAGTTGGTTAAGCATCTGTTTTCGGATCCAGTCGTGATCTCGGGATTGAGGACTGAGTCCTGAGTGGGGCTCCTTGCTCAGCACGGAGCATGCTTCTCCCTCTGCCTGCCGCTCTCCCTGCTTGTGCTCTCTCTTTCTCAAATAAATAAATAAAATTTTTTAATAAATAAAACCTTTCTTTTTTAAAGATTTTATTTATTTATTTATTTGAGAGAGAAAGAGAGCATGAACACAAACAGGGAGAGAGGCAGATAGAGGGAGAGAGAGAAGCCTGATGCGGGGCTCCATCCCAGGACCCTAGGATCATGAACCAAGCCTAGGATCATGTACCGAGCCGTAGGCAGATGCTTAACCAACTGAGCCACCCAAGTACCCCTGAATAAATAAAATCTTAAAAAAAAAAAAAAAAGATTATATCTCTCTGCCCTCCCACCTCCACATCCTGTGGCCACCCCCCCATCTTGCTCAAAAAAATATAAATTAAAAAAAAAAATTTGTAACAGACGTAAGAATTAACGGCATGTCTTAAGATTTTAAAAAGAGTGAAAAGATAGGCCATAGACTGGATGAATATATTGGTTTGTCTTTTAAAGCTTTTATTTATTTATTTGAGAGAGAGGGAAAGCAAGAGCACACAGGGGGTCTGGCAGAGGGAGGCGGGGAGCAAAGGGAGAAGCAGGCTTCCCGCTGAGCAGGGAGCCAGATGTGGGGACTCAATCCAAGGACTCTGGGATCATGACCTCAGCCAAAGGAAGACGTTTAACTGACTGAGTGACACAGGCGCCCTGGATGAAAATATTTGAAAACATCTGATAAAGAATAGTTTTTAAAACCATGATACTCAGGTCCTTTAAAGCTCAACAGTTACTATTTTAAGTTATTACTCACTCTTTAATGACAGTTTCTTACTAAGAGTCTAAAAATAATACTTTGGCCTATCACTCACACTTCTGCACCCTATGTATCTGAATTAGTGGTGTTTAAATACACATAGTGTGTGCCAAATTATGTTCTGCAGACTTCTAGTGTCCCAGAAGATATTAATAGATTTCTAATGATCATAGAAGCAGCAGGAAACACAAGGTCATACAAAATTAAATAGGTTTCTGCACTGCAGGATTTCTAAGTCTTTACTATGCTGATTTGCATTTCTTCATACAGCAGATATAGTATGATAACCAAGCCTAGCCTCGCTTTTTTATTTTATTCATCTAACTGCTCACATTTAGAAATTATTCCTACCTTAAACTGCATTTGCTTTCATAATAATTACACTGACATTCCTAAGTGCAAACAACACAACTTTCTCTTTATTAAACAACAGGTTGATTTTTTTTTCTACCACAGTTTTTTTTTTTTACCATTAGAAAAACTACATAATTATCTCTTGAAAACATGCAGCGTGTTACTCTCCGTTTAAGCAATATCTTAGGCCAAAAATAGTTTTCCTAAGTATGACTGTAATTTCCTTTGCTTGGGTCTTATACAACTTTCATTAGTTTTTTTCTAGGTAGTTTATAACTGACAGTATGAATAGGAAATCGTATATAGGCATTTTCTGCTTTTTCCTAGCCCCAAACCTCAAGCACTGGTTCTAGATGTGGGATTCTCATCTCTAAGGAACACTGAGTCCCAGGACCATGCAGAGCTTGGTCAGCCTCAGCCTCAGTCTCATCTCTGTTAGTGTATACAACGATCTGTATCAAAATAGGATCTTCCATGCCGAGAAACTCTTCAATATTTGTTGAATCTGGACACTTGAAATCTACTTGATGCTGATGGAGAAACTTAGCTTTAGAAATACTAGCCATCAGGGAGATTCAAATTAAAACCACATTGAGATACCACCTTACACCAGTTAGAATGGCCAAAATTAGCAAGACAGGAAACAACGTGTGTTGGAGAGGATGTGGAGAAAGGGGAACCCTCTTACACTGTTGGTGGGAATGCAAGTTGGTGCAGCCACTTTGGAGAACAGTGAGGAGATTCCTCAAGAAATTAAAAATAGAGCTTTCCTATGACCCTGCAATTGCACTACTGAGTATTTACCCCAAAGATACAGATGTAGTGAAAAGAAGGGCCATCTGTACCCCAATGTTTATAGCAGCAATGGCCACGGTCGCCAAACTGTGGAAAGAACCAAGATGCCCTTCAATGGACGAATGGATAAGGAAGATGTGGTCCATATACACTATGGAGTATTATGCCTCCATCAGAAAGGATGAATACCCAACTTTTGTAGCAACATGGACGGAACTGGAAGAGATTATGCTGAGTGAAATAAGTCAAGCAGAGAGAGTCAAGTATCATATGGTTTCACTTATTTGTGGAGCATAACAAATAACATGGAGGACACGGGGAGATGGAGAGGAGAAGGGAGCTGAGGGAAATTGGAGGGGGAGGTGAACCATGAGAGACTATGGACTCTGAAAAACAACCTGAGGGTTTTGAAGGGGCAGGGGGTGAGAGGTTGGGGGAACCAGGTGGTGGGTATTAGGGAGGGCACATAATGCATGGAGCACTGGGTGTGGAGCAAAAACAATGAATACTGTTACGCTGAAAATTAAAAAAAAAAAAAAGAAATACTGGCCCAAGATGATGGTAATCCTGGAGTTTGGGGGTTTGCTTTTGTTTTTATTCTCAGTCCTTTCTGTGCTCTATATATGCTAATATTTGAGCCTCGTTGATTTTTTTAAAAAGCTCTGAAATATACACAAAGATAATCTTAGTTAAGATAAATACAAGTTAAAATAACAATGAGGTTATTTTTACCTATGACTCACTAAGATTAAAATTAAATAATAGTACCAAATATAAATACTGTATGATTTCATTTTTATAAAATTTTTTAAAAAGGCAAAGCTAATCTGTGCTAATAGAAGTCAGAATAGTGGTTACTCATGGAGACGGGCAGAGACTGAATAGGAGCACAAAGGTGACTTTAGGTCCTGGTAATGTTCTGTTCCTTGATCTGGGTGCTGGTTACATAGGTGTGTTCAGGTTGTGAGGTTTTCAGACATATTTGACATGCATATTTTCCTATATACTTTAAAAAAAATGATTTTTATTTCTTTTTTAAGATTTGATTTTGAAGCAATCTCTACAACCAGTGTGGAACTTGAACTCACAACCTGAGATGAAAAGTCACATGCTCTAGAGACTGAGCTAGCCAGGTGCCCCAATAAAATGATTTTTTAAACAGAACAACTAGGTCGCCTGGGTGGCTCAGTTGGTTAAGTGCCCAAGTCTTGATTTCCGCTCAGGTTGTGATCTCAGGTTGTGAGGTCGAGCCCCATGGATCCTTGCGTCGGCCCTGCACTCACTGTGGAATCTGCTTGAGATTCTCTCTCTTCCTCTGCCTGCCCCCCACTAGCACACTCTCTCTCTCTAAATAAAAAAATAAAATCTTGGGCGCCTGGGTGGCTCAGTGGGTTGAGCCTCTGCCTTTGGCTCAGGTCATGATCTCCGGGTCCTGGGATTGAGCCCTGCGTTGGACCCTCTGCTCAGCATGGAGTCTGCTTCCCCCTCTTTCTCTCTGCCTGCCTCTCTGCCTACTTGTGATCTCTGTCTGTCAAATAAATAAATAAAATCTTAAAAAAAAAGAACAAAAAAATCTTTGAAAAAAAAAATAGAACAATTATCCATGAAAGGTAAAGATATAGATTAACTTGCTAATATTCTATCATAGGAAAAGTAACCTAAAAAAGTGGCAATATGACAAAAACTACTACAACTTAAGATGTTCATACCCTTTTTTTAGCCAGGCATTCCTACTTCTAGGAATTTACCATTTAAAAACACCCCCACAATTACGCAATGTTTTATACTAGGATGTTCTTCATAGTGGTACTTTTAATAGCTAAAAAGGAAATCCAGCTTTCATCACATAAGAATATAATAAGAAGTCTGAGACCTGGCACCCTGATCTCAGACTTCCAGCCTCCAGAACTGTGAGCAATAAATTTCTGCTATTTATTGGGGAAAAAAAAAAAAGTGTGTGTGGGGAGAATATAAAAGTTCATAAAAAAAAAAAGTTCATCCACCAATCAGAGAACAGTTAATTAACATATAGTACACACAGACTATGAGGTTGATCAAATGAATGAAGCAGATCCATTTTTACTTATATGAAAAGAAGTCCAAGACACATTCAGTAAAAACAAACAAACAAATAACAACAACAAAAACTTTAAGCAGTATGTTTAGTATTAGTTCATTTTGGCTTATAATGATACCATTAATAAACAATGTGAATATATATAGAAACAATTAAGACTGTAGCACATTGTCTTTTTGTAAATTGCTGAAAATGCTCATTTTTAACATTATTTTTCATGTTTGAATTTTGAAAAACAGGTATTACCTTTATAAACATAAAAGAACAAGAATGGAGTAAAATGAAATGGTTTATGTTTTACTGGAATTTCTAGGATATTTTCATGACTGACTAAACTCATCTTTAAAAGCTACTATTTTCACTCTGATCAAAATACTATGAAATCAGCTCTTAATTATAAACTACCATAATAAAAAATACCAATTGGTTCTCTGTTGATTATGAAATACAAATTTTTTAAACTAGAATGCACAGCAAACGTGTATCTGTTGTGACCAAAAGAAAATATGGTCTGGCCACAAGCTTGCACAGGAAGACAGTCATATAAATAAAGTCTAATAACGAGTTAAAGATATGTAAGTATGTGCTGAATAAAGCTGGGGCACAAAAGAAAATGTAGTCAACTCTACCTGAAAGTGAAACTGCTAATGACTGAATATTTATGTCCCCCCAAAATGCAAATTTAGAAATCCTAACCCCTAATGTGATGGTATTAGGAGATGGGGCTTTGGAAGGTGATTAGGTAATGAGGGTGGAGCCCTCATGAATGGGATTAGTGTCCTTATAAAGAAGACCCCAGAAAGTTCCCTCTCCTCTTTTGCCAAGTGAGGACACAGTGAGAAGATGGCCATGTATGAACCAGAACGCAGGCCTTCAGCAGACACAATGCCTTGACATTGGGACATCCCAGAGTCCAGAACCGTGAGAAATAAATGTTTGTTGTTTAAGCCACCCAGACTGTACTATTTTTGTTATAGCAGTTCAAACAGATTGACAGATACTGCTTAAGAATGGTATATTAAAGAGACTCCCGGGTGGCTCAGTCAGGTAAGCATCTATCTTTGGCTCAGGTCATGATCCCAGGGTCCTGGGATGGAGTCCCATCTTGGGCTCCTTGCTCAGTGGGGAGTCTGCTTCTCCCTCTGCCTGATCTGCCTGCTGCTCCCCCGTTTGTGCTCTTCCTCTCCTCTGACAAATAAGTAAAATCTTAACAACAAAAAAAAATGGTATATTAAGGATGCCATGCTTGAGTCAAGAATTAAAGGATAAGTAATTCATCAGACAATATGGGGAAGGAATTTCAGGCACAGAAATTTACTGCTTTATAACTGCACTTATTTTAATGTAAAAAATAGCGTTTCATATTGACAATAATAAAATTGGTTTGAGTTTTTAAATTTGATACATCTATGAACCAAAAAAATAATTTTCATATCACACACATACAAACATATATACTTGTTCTATTAAAATAATACACCAAAGGAGGCATTCTAAAATATGAAAACTTCCCCTTTTACAGTAATTTGCCATTTCTGGGAATGATGACTGATCTAAAATAACATGGGGAAAAATATGTAAGATTAGAGTGCTACCTAAAAATATTTCTTTTCTAATGAGTTCAAAGTACCTGTTTCAATAAGCTCTGATTAATGAGCAATTCATAATTTTTAGGTAGTTGCAAAATGTAACTTAAAAATATTAAAACTGGGGCACTTGAGTGGTTCAGTCGTTTAAGTATCTGCCTTTGGCTCAGGTAACGATCTCAGGGTCCTGGGATGGAGCCCTGCAGGGGGCTCTCTGCTCAGTGGGGAGCCTGCTTCTCCCTCTCCCTCTCCTCCCTTCTCATGCTCTCTCTCTTTAAATAAATAAGTAAAATCTTTTAAAAATATATTAAAATTAATCACTATTTTGAAGTGTACTATTTCTACTTACAGAAGTCAAATCCATTCTTGAGTTTTGGTAAATATCTATCAAGACAATTTTTAAGAACATAAACATGCTTTTCATCTATTAAACCTGGATTTTAATGCCAAGCACATATTCTTCCAAACTGGGAATTTTATTTTAAGATTTATTTATTTATTTGGCAGAGAGAGAGAGAGAACACAAGCAGGGTAAGCAGGAGAGGGAGAAGCAGGCTTCCTGCTGAGCAGGGAGCCCGATGTGGGCCTCAATCCCAGGACCCTGGGATTATGACCTGAGCTGAAGGCTGCCTCTTAACGACTGAGACACCCAAGCACACCAAACTGGGGATTTTAATCAGAAGTTTGTCTGTTGCAACTTAAGATAAACTCAAAGCAGTCAATCATTCTGCAAGCCGATGAAAATCAAAGTGAATACAGGAACAACTTATTTATCTAGAGCCATTAGATTGAACTATCTCAGGTACCTTCGGTCAGGCACGGAAATGGTCTTTTCATTTAGTTCTTTCTTTTTTTTTTTTTTTTAAGATTTTACTTATTTATTTATTTATTTGACAGGCAGCGATCACAAGTAGGCAAAGAGGCAGGCAGAGAGAGAGGGGGAAGCAGGCTCCCCGCTGAGCAGAGAGCCCAATGCGGGGCTCGATCCCAAGACCCCAAGATCATGACCAAAGGCAGAGGCTTAACCCACTGAGCCAACCAAGTGCCCCTCATTTTAGTTATTTCTGATTGTAATCTAAAATTAATTACAAGCTTCCCTGTCTTTTTTTTTTTTTTAAGATTTTATTTATTTGACAGAGAGAGACAGAGAAAGATCACAATCAGGCAGAGAGGCAGGCAGAGAGAGAGGGGTGGGGAGCAGGCTCCCTGCTGAGCAGAGAGCCCAATGCCTGAGCTGAAGGCAGAGGCTTAACCCACTGAGCCACCCAGAAGCCCTGCTTCCCTGTCTTCTTAAACAAAGAACATAATTATAAGCTTTCTTAGCATTTAAACCTAAGTCCTCTTCAAAATCACATATGGGGATCTCTCAGATGTTAAATGAAGTAATGAACATAAAAGGCTTTGCCTAGTACCCGGTACCTAATAATGATCAATAAATACTAACAAACTCTATTATTTCCAAGCTTCTTATGACTTTTTATATGTTTCTAATAGACCATTCAAATTTTGCAGATTTTAATTTGCTACTGAGTGAGAATTTGAGAGTTAAGCTAGATACTAATATAATTTTTCTTTAACAAACAACTCAGGCTTGAAATCAAGATTGAGTACATGGACCTTGTAACTTCTACTTTTGCTATAGGAAAGCCTACTACCTCCTGTTAATATTTCAGATGGCTGAAGTTTCTAATAAGTGATCTCTCTATAATGAAGTGCTACATTACTACTCTTTACAGACAGCTGAAACCAAATGAAAGGAAAACATATTATACATGTCCCAAACCTTACAAAGATTAGCCATGTTTTAGGCCAAACACTGTCTATATTTTTCAGTTGATAGTTACCAACCAAAAATTTTGTAGCACAAGAATGCTTAACTTATATTCAGAAATTACAGATCTTAAAGACTGTTAGTGCCATTTATTCCTTACTTGAAAAACCAACTTAATGCAGTATAATTGTTCCTCGTTTAACATTTTCTCCTTTCAGTTATTAGAACCCCCAGTGTTTAGCTGGGCACACGACTGTACCTAGACTACTTTTCTTTTCCTTTTTTTTTTTTTAAGATTTTTAAAAGATGTTAAAAGATTTTACGTATTTATTTGACAGACAGAGATCACAAGCAGGCAGAGAGAGAGAGAGAGAGAGAGAGAAGGAAGCAGGCTCCCTGCTAAGCAGAGAGCCCAATAAGGGGCTCAATCCCAGGACCCTGGGATCATGACCTGAGCCGAACGCAGAGGCTTTAACCCACTGAGCCACCCAGGCGCCCCCTAGACTACTTTTCAAGTCTTCCTTGCATCTAGGCATACACAGTGACTATACTCTGGCCAATGAGTTGTTAGTACCTTCCAGATCATGTCCTTGTGTTTAAAAGGAAACTATGTGGGGCACCTGGGTGGCTCAATTGGTTAAGCATCTGCCTTCGGCTCAGATCCTGATCCCAGCATCCTGGGATCAAGGCCCGAGTTGGGCTGCCTGCTTGCACAGAGCAACCCCCCACCCCTGGCTCGTACTCATGCTCTCTCATTCTATCTCAAATAAATAAATAATTTTTTAAAAAAGATTTTATCTATTTATTTAACAGAGAGAGAGATCACAAGTAGGCAGAGAGACAGGCAGAGAGAGAGGAAGAAGCAGGCTCTCTACCAAGCAGAGAGCCCGATGCGGGGCTCGATCCCAGGACCCTGGGATCATGACCTGAGCCAGAGGCAGACGCCTAACAACTGAGCCACCCAGATGCCCCAGTAAATAATCTCTTTTTAAAGGAAGTTATTTGTTCTTCAGTCCTCTTTCTTTTTCCCTCAACCTGGAACTTGAACCTGGTGGTAATGAGGCAACTTCAACAACATGAACAAGGACAGCATCCCAGGGGATGGCAGAACAAGACAAAAAGCAGCAGGTGGGTCCCTGGACCACAGTGAGGGGCAGAACTACCCTATCCTAGGGATTGCCTTCTAATTAGGCAATTAACTAGAGAAAGATGTAAACTTTTATTTTGGTTGGACCCATTTTCAGGCCTCTGTTGTAGCAGCTGATGTAACATTTAAGCTAATAAACTCATTTTACAGAAGAAACTAAGACTCAGAAACACAGCAATGCATCCCCAAAATACACTGCCAGTTTGGTGGCACAGTTCAGATTCTTTCTACCCAAGCAGTAGATGTCTCACTCCAAAGCCCACACTCTAACAACCTATATACTGCCTCCTATGCAGAAAAATGTGAATCTGAGTTACTGTTGCAAACGACATGGACAGCAAGATTTTTTTCTTCTTTTTGTTAATAGGAGATTGAAATGCAGTTCTGATGAATAGGTTTTACTTATACCACAGCCCACTAAGGACCCTGATAAGCCTTTGACTTAACTGCTCAGCCAGGGTAGTCCCTTGTTCTCAGGGAGTTGGAGTTTTACTTTGGGAAAGCTATAATCAGAAGCTACCAAAAAAAAAAAAAAAAAAAAATCAGGGGCGCCTGGGTGGCTCAGTGGGTTAAAGCCTCTGCCTTCGGCTCAGGTCATGATCCCAGGGTCCTGGGATTGAGCCCCACATCAGGCTCTCTGCTCAGTGGGGAGCCTGCTTTCTCCTCTCTCTCTCTCTCTCTCTCTCTGCCTGCCTCTCTGCCTACTTGTGATCTCTGTCAAATAAAAAAAAAAAAAAATCAGGACTCTTGTAACTACTTCAGAAAAACTACAAAAGTTAACATACTCGTACTTTTTAAAAAAGCTTTTACTTTAAAGTAATCTCTACACCAAACATGAGGCTCAAACCCACGACCCTGAGATCAAGAGTCACAGCCTCCACCAACGGGGCCAGCCAGGCACCCCAATACATACTCACTTTTTTAGAATTAACTAGGCTGCGATAATAAGGACAAATTGGCGTGGAGAAATAAGGACAAACTGGAGATTAGAGAGAGAGAAAAGATGTCAGCTCATTATAACAGACAAGGAATAAGGTTAAGAAAAAAGTATTTGGGTGGTGGTAATGGACAAAGAGCTGAAGGGATAAATAAGGCAAAAGAATAACTGAAAGAACGGAATTTTTTTTTTAAGATTTTATTTCTTTATTTGACAGAGACCACAGGTAGGCAGAGAGGCGGGCAGAGAGAGGAAGGGAAGCAGGCTCCCTGCTGAGCAGAGGGCAGGATTCGGGGCTCGATCCCAGGACCCTGAGATCATGACCTGAGCCGAAGGCAGAGGCTTAAACCCACTTGAGCCACCCAGGCGCCCCGAAAGAACGGAATTTAAGAAGCTGGGGCTGTAAGGAATAAAATGTCTGGGATGGCCACTGCTTGGGATTCGACCACAGCTCTTCCTTACATAAACATAAAGTCAAATATTGTTTTTTAAAAGATGTAATTAGAAAATCAAAAAAAGCAGTAGTGATTAAGCTAGCTGAAGTTTGATATCGTGAATCAGCAATCACTTTTCTGTATCTCAGCAAATACTCTGGGTTTTAGCAAGGTAAAGGTCAAAGGAGCAATGTATCTGAAGAACTCAGTACCATCATCCTAAGTGGGTGATTTCATTCATTCATTCAACAAATATTAGAGTGCTGGGCGCCTGGGATCAAGCCCTGCATTGGGCTCCCTGCTCAGAGGGAGGCTTGCTTCTCTGTCTCCCACTTCCCCTGCTGTGTTCCCTCTCTCAATGGCTTTTTCTTTTTTTATTTATTTATTTATAAATAAATAAATAAAATCTTTAAAAAATAAAACAAAACAAATATTAGAGGGCTAACATCCTCACAGGAGCTATTATCAGTGCAAACAAAAAAGAGTGGTCTGTGACAAGTTCAGTTCGGAAACTGGGACTAAGCATTTAGAAACTTCTACAACTGGATAATTATTTATATCTATTTAATAAAAAAACCCACGGTTTAATGTTTTTACGCACAAGAGTGTGTGTCTGTGTGCTGTCATTCCACTTTCCCAGCCATTCATTTTTATTGTGTTTTACAGAAGGATTGGTCTGTGATCAATTACATAAAACAAAACAAAACAAAACCAAAAACCAGCAACTAAAGCAACTGGTCTTTCACCAGACAGTTTGAGGAATATTAAAGTGCTTAACATTTTGAAAGACCCACAAAATTCTAGTCTGCAGGAATAGCAGTGAGCCACGATAGAAGGTACTTATTCTAATGAAAAGATAATTGCAGGGGCGCCTGGATGGCTCAGTGGGTTGGAGCCTCTGCCTTCAGCTCGGGTCATGATCCCAGGGTCCTAGGATCGAGCCCCGCATCGGGCTCTCTGCTCAGCGGGGAGCCTGCTTTCTCCTCTCTCTCTGCCTGCCTCTCTGCCTACTTGTGATCTCTGTCTGTCAAATAAATAAATAAAGTCTTAAAAAAATAATAAAAATAGAAAAGATAATTGCAAAGAGACTACAAAATAAATTTTAATAAGTAAGACGAAGAGATAAAGTGATGAGTATGATGAAGGAAATACCCAGGGAAATGAGGCAGCGACTAGGTGGAGAGCACTACTTTACATAACCCAGCTGGTGGGAGGGCCCCAAGTTAAGCACTGATTTGGATCGCAACTGTGGTCGCAAGTGTGGGTAATGGGCAACAAGGGCAAAGCGAATGGAAAAGGAGGAAGCAGAGTGAATGATTACGTCATACCTTCACAGGGAAAAGGCAGTATTTTAGGGCTGAAGGATAAATTTATTCAGTGTTCCAAATGGGATCCTGAAGCGAGGGACTTTGTTATTAGCAACTCACTATCTCAGAAACCAACCAAGGAAGCCACCTTACAGTTTAAAGAAAAATTCATAAATGTACTGGGTATTTGAAGTCACAAATTCTTGTCTGAGTCCTCAACACTCTCATCGACATGATGGCAGGGGCGCCTGGGTGGCGAAGTCGGTTAAGCGTCTGCCTTTGGCTCAGGTACTGATTCCAGGGGTTGGGCTCTCTGCTCAGCAGGGAGCCTGCTTCTCTCTCCCCCTCTGCCTGCTGCTCCCCCTCTGCCTGTGCTCTCTCTCTCTCTCTCTCCCTCTAATAAATAAAATCTTAAAAAAAAAAAAAAGAAAAGAAATATACAGATGTTTTTAAAACTCTATGGGGAGAGGCGTATGGGTGGCTCAGTCAGTTAAATAGCTGCCTTTGGCTCAGGTCATGATCTCAGGGTCCTGGGATCGACCCCCATATGGGGGGTCCCTGCTCAGTGGGAATCTGCTTCTCCCTCTCCCTCTGTGCTTGCCCTGCTTGTGCTCTCTTGCTTACATGCTCTCTGTCTCAAATAAATAAATAAAAATTTTAAAAATAAACTCTGTGGGGTAAAAAACCTGTTTACTAATTAGTGAAGAGAAATATCCTAATGCCTACTATTAAAATGTTCAAGATTTATTTATTTATTTATTTATTTATTTGTGCAAGGGAGGGCACACGGAGATAGAATCTCAAGCAGACTCCCAGGTGAGTGCAGAGCCTGATGCAGGGCTCAATCTCACGACTCTGATATCATGACCTGAGCCAAAACCAAGAGTCAGATGCTTAATCTGTGCCACCCAGGTACACCTATTAAATTTTTTTAAAAAACATGTATAACCTCATTTTATACGTATTTCTTTTTTTTTTTAATTATGTGTATTTCTTTAAAGACATGTCTTTCAATACATGTCCTTGATTCATTAACACTGAACTCAACAGCCAGCAGCACAATTTCTCATGCCTGAAGGAAGCTTATCTAAAACACATATTGTTTCTGTGAAAACACCACAGCCTTCTTGTTCTTAGGAACACTAGAGAACACTTCCACATTAAACTTGGGGGTCATTTTTCACAGCGAAATCACAAACAAAAGGCACAAAAATCCAAAAAAAATAAAACACGACACTAAATAAGACTGCAAAAAGGGCACTGGTTTAATATGAGAGTTTAAACAAGAAGGCAGAGCATCTTTTTCTTTGACCTCAATTGGGGACATACACAGCAGGTAACTCAAATTTGTCACTACCCTACACAACTCCACAAATGACCTAAAAGTGCTACATGTACTGATTTTGGAGTTACAAATAAATTTTAGCACAGAGATGAATTTGTAAATATGGAATCCATGAATAACAAGGACTGACTGAACCTAAAATATAATCCACGAGACGGAAGAACAGACTAGGTGAACTCTAAAGCTACTTAATACAGAAAACTTAAAAGAAGTTAAAAATATCAATTTTACTTAATAATTAATAATGTATTTGTTTGGTATACTATTTGAAAAATCTATCCTGGCCTATGACACAGTTTGAAATAATTTTTAAGCCAACATTTCAAAATTGGAAGTTTTCATATCAAAATCCAGATTTCGGGGGCGCCTGGGTGGCTCAGTCGTTAAGCATCTGCCTTCAGCTCAGGTCATGATCCCAGGGTCCTGGGACTGAGGCCCGCATTGGGCTCCCAGCTCAGTGAGAAGCCTGCTTCTCCCTCTCCCACTACCCCTGCTTGTGTTCCCTCTCTTGCTATGTCTCTCTCTGTCAAATAAATAAATAAAATCTTAAAAAAAAAATCCAGATTTCCACCATTTCTTGACGAAAATTAGCCTAATAGCTAATGAGAGCTAATACTGTATTTCACACAAGTTAAGAAGCCATCAATTATAAGATTCATCGTTTTTGAAAAATAATCTCTATGTCCAACATAGGGCTCAAACTCACAAACACATTGAGAATCATACGCTCTACTGACTAAGCCAGTCAGGTGACCCAACATCCACCAGTTTTTAAAGTAACACCAAGAAAAAAGAAACACTGCCAGTTATAATTACATGATGCAACCTGAATTCAGAGATGTTTGCATGCTAATGTGCATCTCAGAATTGTTAAAATATGGCAATATATAGCACTCAGTATGCACCAGTCTGTTCTAAAGATCTATATATTTTAAAATTCATCTAACCGGGGTGCCTGGGTGGATCAGTGGGTTCAAGCCTCTGCCTTCGGCTCAGGTCATGATCCCAGGGTCCTGGGATCGAGCCCCTCATCAGGTTCTCTGCTCAGCGGGGAGCCTGCCTCTCTGCCTACTTGTCATCTCTGTCAAATAAATAAATAAAATCTTTAAAAAAAAAAATAAAATTCATCTAGCCTATGCAAAAACTCTATACAACAGGCACTATTATTATTCACATTTTAGAGGTGAGGAAAGAGAGGCACAGTGGGTAGGTCCAAGTTCACAGAACTAGTAAGTGGTTGGCTGGAATTCAAAGCCAAGCAGTTTGTGTGCTTAACTATCACATTAAGTTGGCTCTCTGAGCCTACATTTCTGGCGGCAAAGACTGGCTGGAGCTGAGTTCCATCTCCACAGTCAAGTCAGGAAGTGCAGGCTCTGGCTTCAGCCAGGGCTCTGCTCTCTTCTAACCTGACCTGCTGGACTGAACAACGATGTTACCCAGCTGACACTTGGGATTGGATTAAACAGCAGAATACTATTTATTAACAAAAAACAGTTCTACAGAGAAAAAACATATTTGAATAAAATTTGGTGTAGTTTTATCTAGAAGGATCAGAAAGGGGTAATGAGGAAAAACTCGAAGACAGTAGTTCTTCCATTAGTTTATATTATGTGAAGTATTAGGTGCTCTGAGAGATAAATAAAATGATGAAATGAACATGTATCCTGTTATCAAGATACTTTTATAGTCTGCGTATAGTGTAGTTAACAAAGTAACTGAAAATCCGGTATTTTAAATAATTCTAGTAAAGTGGCTCCATGTGTTAATATGCAAAGAGCTCTAAGACGTATCAATGAAAAAGGTAAGCTGTGAAAACTATAAACAGTATATTGTTTATGAATAAAAAATGTTCCTACAAATACATAATTCTATATTGTACAAATGCATAATTATTCAGAAAACTCTGGAAGGATTTATATCACATTAAGAATCACGGTTACGTGGGGCGCCTGGGTGGCTCAGTGGGTTAAGCCTCTGCCTTTGGCTCAGGTCATGATCCCAGGGTCCTGGGATCGAGCCCCACATCGGGCTCTCTGCTCAGCAGGGAGCCTGCTTCCCCCTCCCCCTCTGCCTGCCTCTCTGCCTGCTTGTGATCTGTCAAATAAATAAATAAAATCTTAAAAAAAAGAAAAAAAAATCATGGTTACTTCTGGGGGCACCTGGGTGGTACAGCTGGTTAAGTGTTGGCTCAGGTCATGACTCACTGTTGAGGGACTGAGCCCCAGAAAGGGCTCCACGCTCAGCATGGAGTGCATGGAGTTAGCTTGTGATTCCCTCTCCCTCTCCTCCTATCCCCTGCTCACACGGGTGCTCTCTCTCTCTCTCTCGATTAAGTAAATAAATCTTAAAAAAAAAAAAAAAGACTTATGATTCTTTCTGAAACGAGAACTGAAACTAAAGATGGTAGTCAAAGGGGCATTAAACTTTACTAACACTGCTTGCCACTTTGTGTCACAAAAAAAATTAAAAAGCGGGGCGCCTGGGTGGCTCAGTGGGTTAAGCCTCCGCCTTTGGCTCAGGTCATGATCTCAGGGTCCTGGGATCGAGCCCTGCATAGGGCTCTCTGCTCAGCAGGGAGCCTACTTCCCTCTCTCTCTCCCTGCCTCTCTGCCTACTCGTGATCTCTCTCTCTCTCTCAAAAAAATAAATAAAATCTTTAAAAAACTTTAAAAAAGCTAATTAACAAAATAATATGTATAATATAATGCAACCCATGGAGGTGATTATTATCAAAACTCTTCATTTTCAGTAATTGCCACATGACATTCACAATTTTACCAAGAAAAACCTGAAAAGGACAAATAATCTACTAACAATTGGTAAACTGAGCATAATCAGAATGACAGCCTAATAATCCTAATTTAATATTTGTTTTGCTAACCAACAGTCCTATTTATTTTTATTCAGATATACACAAAGGAGACCAAAAAAAGAAGCACTGGGAATAGGAGTGACTAGGAAAGAAATAAGTGAGATGAGGCATGTGAAACTGAAAAACCACTGAAAAGTAAAAAGGGAAAAAAGGAAGGTGGCATAAAACTAGCATGATAAGGTGCATTTATAGCTTAAAGACACTGACATAATGTAGTCTGCAGTATTTCCTCACCATTCCCAATAGAAACCCCTATTTTTTTTTAAGTATTCAGTAACTATTTTACTGACATGCAAAAATGGAGAACAGGATGCCAGTTCAAAAAATCTAATTCGACCATTCATTTATTCAATAAATATTTACCAAGCATCTAATACCAACATATTTGATCATGTAACTATCTTCATGAAGCTTAAAACATAGTTACAGCTTCCCTGGAGAGAACTTCCCCAACCATGACTATTTACTATAGAATTAAAATAATTCATGTTAACCAATAATCAATTCATTTATATTGTTTTAATGGAACCAAAAAAATTAGTGTTTTAGAACACTAAAGGAACCAGAAATTTATTTTAAATTGAACTCTACAGCTCAGAAGATTTTAAAAGAAAAGCAAAGGTCAGTTTTATCTTCAGATGACCTAAATTATCATGATCTAAAAAAAATGTAGGAACATTATGAAGTCAAACACCGGTCTCTTTGCAAAATAAATCCAATGAATCTAACACACTCTATTTCCATTACAATTAACAATAAGTCAGCCAAGGTAATATGCTGCCTCATTTATTCTCCACGTTTTCTCTAAGAAATGAACAATGCTTTCCAAAAATACATTCTTTCCAAGCAAGGCATCATTATGAAACTTGTCTACCAACTAACCTAACACAAATGCTAGCATCTCAAAGTCTTAACATCATAAATGTTTTCAAGTTAAAGGTAACTCTTTGTACAAAAATGTGTATAGCATTTCTGCCTGAGGTATAAAAATATAAGCAGGCCTTTTCTAGGATCTCCACACAGACCAAAAAAAAAAAAAAACAAACCCAAAAAACCAGTATAAACAACAGAAGGTAAACATGTAAAAAGAGAAAAATGGTACTTCCTATCAGCAAATTTACCTAATTCTTCTATTCTCTCCTAAAAGATAATCAGATTCAAGAGTGATTATAACTAATTCTCAAACCATAAAGCACTGGACTTAACCTTTTAGGCATTTAAATGGGTGACTTCAAAAACTACATAAAACAGATGCTAATGAAAGACTTCTTAAGGGATGCCTGGGTGGCTCAGTCGGTTAAGCCGCTGCCTTCAGCTCAGGATGATCCCCAAGTCCTGGGATCGAGTCCCACATCAGGCTCCTTGCTTCGCGGGGAGCCCTCTTCTCTCTCTGCCTCTGCCTGCTTGTGCGTGCTCTCTCTCTCTCTGACAAATAAATAAAATCCTTAAAAAAAAAAAAAGACTTCTTAAATGTAGCATTCCTTTAAAAAATATATTCTCTAGGACGTTTTCCCAAGGTATGTTCTTCAGAACACAGATCTATAAGGTTTCCTGAGGAAAAAAGGGATCTGGTCAAAAAAACTTGGCAAACAACTTACTTTATATCTCCATCATGAAAATATCTGTGAACTGCTTAATAAACCTTGTATAAATATTAAGTTTTTTGTTTTGTTTTTGATCATCACCCAGCACGTTTCTTTGGCAACAAACTTAAATACATCCGTTCACATTTTGGGGAACATACACTGGTACCAGTAGGGTGCGTAATATTTAAATGATTCTAGTTTTTTAAAATTGCCCTTAATAACCTACAACAACTGGGGCGCCTGGGTGGCTCAGTAGGTTAAGCCTCTGCCGTCAGCTCAGGTCATGGTCTCAGGGTCCTGGGATGGAGCCCCACATCGGCCTCTCTGCTCAGCGGGGAGCCTGCTTTCCCCTCTCTCTCTGCCTTCCTCTCTGCCTACTTGTGATCTCTGTCAAATAAATAAATAAAATCTTTAAAAAATAATAATGATCTACAATAACCTTCAGAAAAGCCAAATAGTTTTAAAAAGAATATGAGACATCCTTGGTTGGATATAGAAGTGATCAAAACACCAACCATTATTATGGTTTTCTCTGACACTGTCACTGCAAGACAGCCAAGAGAGAAAACACATTCCAGTTATGACACCGACCTGGTTATTAACGTAGAATATGAAACTTGAACCCAAATAGGAGTGTCAGACTATACATTTATAGTAACGTGGTATAAAATGCTTGACCAAACCAAAACTATGTCTAAATATAAGCACACATTCCTTAACAACAATTTTATAATAAGAACGTACAGCTGTCTCATTATTGTTAGCCTTTTTGCTTTCTAAGCCAGCTATGATCAAGGTCTGATTTAAAAAGCGATGACTTTGAGGCACCTGGCTGGCTCAGTCAGTACAGCATGTGACTCCTAATCTTGGGGTCATGAGTTCAAGCCCCATGAAGGGCCTGGAGCTTACTTTAAAAAATAATAACAAAGGGGCCCCTGGTGGCTCAGTCCATTAAGCGGCTGCCTTCGGCTCAGGTCATGATCCCAGAGTCCTGGGATCGCCCCGCGTCAGGCTCCCTTCTCAGTGGGGAGCCTACTTCTCTCTCTCCCTCTGCCTGCTCGCTCTGCCTACTTGTGCTCTCTCTATTAAATAAATACATAAAATCTTTAAAAAATAACAATAATAATAGTATAAAAAAATAAAAAGAGATGACTTATCAATACAGTAATTCCGCACACTTTTTCAGGACTTAAGCAACTTTCATGCCTTGGGATACAGCTTGAGAAAAGAAACCCTCACTATGATTTACCATCAAATGTTGTTAACAATTGGGATTTTCTTTTTAAAGATTTTATTTATTTATTTGAGAGATAATGAGACAATGAGAGAGGGGAGTGAGCAGCAGAGGGAGAAGCAGACTCTCCACTGAGCAGGGAACCCAATGAGGGGCTTGATACCGGGACTCCAGGATGATGACCTGAGCCGAAGACAGTCTTTTAAACGAGCCACTCAGGTACCCCAACACATGAAATTTTCAAGAAACTAGCTTTTAAAAAAAAGTTATTAGGGGCATCTGGGTGGCTCAGTTGGTTAAGCGGCTGCCTGCGTCTCAAGTCATGATGTCAGGGTCCTAGGATGGAGCCCCATGCCAGGCTCTCTGCTCAGCGGGGAGTCTGCTTCTCCCTCCCCTTCTGCCTACTTGTGTTCCCTCTGTCAAATAAATAAATAAAATCTAAAAAAAAAGTTATTAGTTGAAAGGTACATGGAAAATTAAATATGTATGAGCATTCAAAAAAGTAAGTAGGAGTTTTAGTATAATTAGTGTTTATTTGCACCCAGCAAAGTATGTCTAGACTAAAGAAGCTTCAATCACCAGAAATCAGTGCCTTTCTTTAAGGCAAAAAGGAGAAATCAAATTTAAAAGTATTTGACTCTAAGTGGCACCAGGCTGGCTCAGCTGGAAAAGCATGCGAACTCTTGATCTCAGGGTCATGAGCTCAAGCCCCACAATGGGTGCAGACATTACTTAAATAAAAATATTTTTTAAAAAGTATTTGATTCTTAGGGGCACCTGGGTGGCTCAGTGAGTTAAAGTCTCTACCTTCCACTCAGGTCACGATCCCAGGTTCCTGGGATCGAGCCCCGAATCGGGCTCTCTGCTCAGCAGGGAGCCTGTTTCCCCCTCTCTCTCTGCCTGCCTCTCTGCCTACTTGTGATCTTGCTCTGTCAAATAAATAAATAAAAATCTTTAGAAAAAAATAATAAATAAAATAAACCAGAAATTATTTTAAAAAAAGTATTTGACTCAAAATATGCAGAGTTTAATGAGGATGAAATTCCTAGACTTAAAATATTTAAAATTTTATAGAATTATTCATTATCATATAAGCATAACAATTCAAAGTTACTCTTAACTGACAGTATGAAAAGTTAGGTAATATAAAATCAGTAACAGGGGCACCTGGCTGGCTCAGTCAGTAAAGCTTGTAACTACTGATCTTGGGGTGGTAAGCTTGAGCCCCATGATGGGTGTAGAGATTACTTAAAAATGAGATCTTTTTAAAAATGATCAATAATGTGACTCTAATACATCCAGAAGATACTTAAGTTCACTAAGTGAAAAGAGGAAATCAGGGCAATCCTCTCGGGTCCCCTCCCTCTTGCAGAGCTTTGTATTATCACCCAATATCGCTCAATAACGTTTGCTTTGCTGCCCACCAAAAAAAAAGAAAGAAAGAAAAGGAAAACAGGAAAGCAATAAAAGCACAGTAATTTTGAAAAATCCCTTAAGTAAAAAGTTTGACAAAATGGACATCAATCATTTGAGAACTTTGATTCCTACAGTCTTTAAAAAGTATTGGTCTAGGGGCACCTGGGTGGCTCAGTGGGTTAAGCCTCTGCCTTTGGCTCGGGTCACGATCCCAGGGTCCTGGGATTGAGCCCTGAACCGGGCTCTCTGCTCAGGAGGAAGCCTGCTTCCCCCTCTTGCTCTGCCTGCCTCTCTGCCTACTTGTGATCTCTGTCAAGTAAATAAAATCTTAAAAAAAAAAAAAAAAAGAGTATTGGTCTAGCACCTAGTCATTTGTAAGCTGCTATGATTATAGATCTGGGATTTCATTCATATAACACTATAATTCATTCTTTTATTGAAGACTTATTTATTTTAGAGTCAGAGAGCCAGTGAGCGAGCAAGCACAAGTCGGGGGGAGGGGCAGAGGACCAAGGAGAGGGAAAGGGTCTCAAACAGACTGCTCACTGAGCCCGACAGGGGGCTCCACCTCAGCACCCAGAGATCACGACCGGAGCTGAAATAAAGAGTAGGACAATTAACTGATTGAGCTACCCAGACACCCCTATAATTCATTCATCAAATACTTATTGAATATCTACTACTATGGAAAAACAAAGACTGAAATATTTTAAAACTCTTCCCTAAAGACATTTAAAAGTCTAGAAGAGATGGGGCGCCTGGGTGACTCAGTGGGTTAAAGCCTCTGCCTTCGACTCAGGTCATGATCCCAGGGTCCTGGGATCGAGCCCCACATCAAGCTCCCTGCTGAGCAGGGAGGCTGCTACCCCCTCTCTCTCTGCCTGCCTCTCTGCCTACTTGTGATCTCTCTCTGTCAAATAAATAAATAAAATCTTGGGGAAAAAAAGTCTAGAAGAAATGATACAAATAGTAGAAAGCATAAGAACTGTACCATCTAGTTAAAATGTGAAGATTGCTCAGAGGAGACAGAAATTATCTGCAATTTGGTGGGGGGAACAATAAGGGTGGATTTAAAGGACAGGGATGGGTACCTGGGTGGCTCAGTTGGTTAAGCATCTGACTCTTGATTTTGGCTCAGGTCACAACCTCAGTGTCCTGAGATGGAGCCAACGTCAGGGTTCTGTGCTGGTCATGGAGCCTGCTTAGCATTAACTGCCCCTCTCTCCGTCTGCCTCTGCGCACCCCCCACCCCCACCACCAGGCACAGGCTTGTGCTCTCTCTCTTAAAAAAAAAAAAAAAAAAAAAAAAAACAATTTAAAGGACAGGTAGACTTTAGGGGTGTCTGTCTGAATGGCTCAGCCACTAGAGCATGCAACTCCATCTCAGGGTTGTAAGCTCAAGCCCCATGTTCGGTGTATAGATCATGTAAAATTTTTTTTAAAAGATTTTATTTATTTATTTGACAGACAGAGATCACAAGTAGGCAGAGAGGCGGGGGGTGGGGCGCGGAGGAAGCAGGTTCCCTGCCGAGCAGAGAGCCCGATGCGGGGCCCAATCCCAGGACCCTGGGATCATGACCTGAGCCGAAGGCAGAGGCCTTTAACCCAGTGAGCCACCTAGGCACCCCAGATCATGTAAAATTTTTTAAAATCTTTCACAAAAAATAAATAAAGTAAAATAAAGGACAGGCAGACCTTAGACAAAGAGGCTTTCTGCTGAAGTACAAAAGATGGAAAATCACAATGAAAATAATCTAATTTTACAGAAATGGAAAAAATTGCAAGATAGTACACAATAATGTGTAGTTAGAGGTTCCCAATTCCGGCAACTTGAATATCCAGACCAGATCAAATCACCAATTAAAACATCTAAAATTGGGGGCGCCTGGGTGGCTCAGTGGGTTAAGCCGCTGCCTTCGGCTCAGGTCATGATCTCAGGGTCCTGGGATCGAGTCCCGCATCGGGCTCTCTGCTCAGCTGGGAGCCTGCTTCCCTCTCTCTCTCTCTGCCTGCCTCTCTGCCTACTTGTGATCTCTCTCTGTCAAATAAATAAATAAAATCTTTAAAAAAAAAAAATAAAAAAAAATAAAACATCTAAAATTGTACCACTCATTTTCAAATTAGTGACCCATGACCCCTTTTACCAGTTATATTTCCTAATGGAATGAGATGATGAAACAAATTTTATTCACATTGTAACTTGGAGCAAACTTTTAATTCTCTTCATAAGACAAATTACTTTTCCAATTTTGAGTATACGTGCTCAAAGTTAGGCTTGAACAAGAACCCTCATTTTCCTTTCAATTTATATAAACAACATACACAAGTGATACTCGAGCTTCATTTTGAAATCACAGCGCAAAAATTAAGTTGCTCCATTCACTATGGAAGATCAGTGTTCTAGTCTCAGCTCTGTAATACTGTGCAAGCTGCTTTAGTGATCTGTGCCTCAGTTTCCTAACTTGTAAAATGAGGTGGTTCAACCTGGATGATCAGCCAAGGACCTTCTAACTTCAAAATCCTATACTTGATGCTACACCATCTTTTCCACAGAAGTCATTGTGATAAGCCAACTATTAAAAAAAAAAGGGGGGGTCTTCCTCCAAAAACATGTAATAAAAAACTACCCTTTATTGAGCACATACTAAATGCCAGGCTCTATTTCTTTCTTTCTTTCTTTTTTTAAGATTTTATTTGAGAGAGACAGAGAGCTAGAGAGTACGAGCATGGTGGAGGGGCAGAGAGGGAGGAAGAAGCAGACTCCCCACTGAGCAGGGAGCCCAGAGCAGGGGGCTAGATGCAAGGACCCTGGGATCATGACCTGAGCCAAAGACAGACTGAGCCACGCATGCACCCCGCCAGGCTCTATTTCTTATTTCACTTAATCCTCATTTACACCCATAAAAGCAGGTGGTTCCCCTACTTTACTCGCAAGGTGTTTTCCATCTCTTGACTGGTCCAATCAAATTAGGGGTGAAAGAAAAGGATTCAAATCAGGTCTAAATCCAAACCAAGCTCTAATAAACCATACTTGCTGCCTCAAACAAAAAAATATCAGAAATAGGGGGGTGCCTGGGTGGCTCAGTCGTTAAGTGTCTGCTTTCGGTTCGGGTCACGATCCGAGGATCGGGACCCAAGTAGGGCTCCCTGCTTGGTGGAAAGCTGGCTTCTCCCTCTCCCACTCTCCCTGCTGTGTTCCCTCTCTCACTGTGTCTCTCCCTGTCAAATAAGTAAATAAAATCTTTAAAAATATATATATCAGAAATAAAACGAACAAAACCTGAAGACTTACGCTGTGACTTTGGTAATCTGGAGAGAGTATGGTCCTATAATAGGGCAGTTTGAGTGCCTTGTAACCATGAGGGAGCAGACAGAAGGCAAACATGGGGAGTGTGTGTGTGTGTGCCACACACACACACACACACACGCATGCACGCGCGTTCGCGAAATCTCCTAATTTTCAAAGGAAGGAAAACAGATGCACCAGCTTCCAACTTCTGCTTTAAGCAGTTCTAATCCAGATCTGAGAGGTTAATTTTAATATTACATAAACTTCCAAAATTCCCAGATAAGTATTAAAATATGGGCATCAGCAAGAAAACTTCCTAGAAGAAGGCAAACCATGGTTGAATCCTGACCCTACTACTAACAGTGTGACCTTGGTCAAGTTACTTCGTCTCTCCAAGCCTCACTTCTTCATTTGTAAAGTGAAGATACTATCACCCATCTTGCAAGGTGGTTAGATTAATGGAGAATACAGATTATACAGAGCTCAGCACAGTACCTTCCTCAAGGTAAGAGCTTGACAAACAAAAGGTATTATTATCCTTCCAGATCCGGGTAGCACAGAACATAGGGCCTATGTTCATAGACATCCCAATCATGTCTATGAATACGACACAAAGTTTACCTTTAAAATGTCATACTTTGTCACTTTTCTGTAGATCTAAAATTATTCTCGGGGCGCCTGGGTGGCTCAGTCGTTAAGCCTCTGCCAAGCTTGGTCTCAGGTCCTGATCCCAGGGTTGTGGGATCGAGACCAGCACTGGGCTCCCGGCTCAGGGAAGAGCCTACTTCTCCCTCTCCCACCCACCCTGCTTGTGTTCCCTCTCTCGCTGTCTCTCCCTCTCTGTCAAATAAATAAATAAAATCCTAAAAATTATTCTCAAATAGTTTATTTTTAAAATGCCACACACACTAATTTCTAATAGCAACTAACCAAACTTCAAAGTTAAGTTTACCCTAAACCTAACGCTGAACCAACGAACACAGTCTTCAATGGCTAACAAGTTTTTAAAGTGACGCTGCAAATCATGTTTGCACCAAGGGTTCAGACTTCTGAATGGGGTGAGCGTAAGGGAAAGCCACGGAGGTGTCCCAGAGCGGTGTGAGCGCGAAGTACCCCTATACGTTCAAGCGAGCATTTCCCAAAAGGCACAGAGTTGGAGGAGCCCGAAAAACGAGGTCTGAACCAGAACGACCTTCCTGCAGTTGAAGGGGCAGGAGCAGGTGGCTCTGTGCCCCCAAACTATCTTTTTATTCTCAGCCACATGCTCGAGTCAACAGCTGGGTTTTAAACCTCGCAGTCTCCCCCATGCCCCATTCCAGGCTGCGACGGAGGCAGCAGCACTACAGGCGAAGGAGGCAAGGGCCCGCTGCCCCCGGGGGCACAGGGGACAGGTCGAGCCACCCGTGCGCAGGATCGAGCCCTTCCCGGGCGGCACCACCTGAGGACCACCCCCCACGCCGGGCCTGCGGAGCTTTGGGGCGCGGCTCCTGTCAGCCCGGCCGAAACGCCGCGGTGGGGGCTGCGCGGGGGGCGTAAGGGAATAACTCCGGGGTTTCAGCAGAGAAAGGGAGGCAAAGGGAGAGGCGGCGTGTGGACCCCCAGCCCACGGCGGGGCGCGGGAAGTCACCTCCAGGCCCCCGAATCCTCCGTCCCGTTCCTGCCCGAACCCTTCCCAAGTCCCGGACCCATCGCGCTCCTCTCACCGTCTCGGCTTCTGTGTGCTGGGGTCCGGCACTCTGACCCCCCATTACCCCGCGAAGGAAATTCATCTTGTCGCTCAGCCACCGGCTCTACCGGCCCCTTTGGGAAAGAGAAGGTAACTTTCCCTGCCTTCGGCAGGGCCTGGCCCCCAAGCCCGCACTCTGCACTCCCCAGCCGCGGCCACCAACGCCTCCTACTCGGCGGCCGCTCCAGCCCCCTAAGCCCGGAAACAGCCGCCACCACTAGTCAAGATGCGCATGCGCGGGGACGTGGCATTACGTGGCGGCTCGAAGGGCGAAGGCAAAGGGGAAAAGTAGGCGAGCGGAGGCCGGTAGCCCGTACCCGCCCAAGCCCCGCCCACTGCGCTGGCCCCTCCTCCCTCGGCAGGGACACGCCTCCTACTCCCGCCCGCCTCGGGGAGCTACCGCTGGCCCCAATCACCCACGTGGTCGAAGCCCGGCCCTGCTGGCTGGAGAGAATCCCGGTAGTGTACGTGTTTTGGCTTGCGGGGTGTTTAGTTGTCGCCGGAGGGGACTTTCTGCCAGCTGTCGAGTCTGGGGTCGTATTTTGTTGAGTCGAAAGTGAAATTTTACTTCGGCCGACGTGACAGGTAAGGGGTCCCGGCCCCTGGGAGGGTTCCTTTGGGTTTGCGGTTTAGCAGTACGAGCCTTGGGGCCTTCTGATCCTTGTAAATTGCATTTCTTCACAGGGCTTTGTTTGGTGGTAAAAAGAGTGGTAGAGCCCCCTCATTCCACGGCCACCGGAGGGCGCGTTTCTCGGTTCTTGCTCTCCAAACCTGTTACAAAAGGAATTCCTAGATCCTAACACCAGGTACGCCGTTGTTTTCAAGTGGCGTGAGGTGGTCGAACCCTGCATTTAGTTTGTGAGAGAAAATGCGTTGATCTGTAGTGTCCGTTGGGCAGCTAGTAGCATCCTATTTTGTTATTAACTCTCAACCCCTGCATTTTCAGTGCTTTTTCTTTTTAAACGTGAAAAATGTCATTTTCCTCAAAATGGAATGCCCTGTCCCTTTCGAATTGAGATTGCCCAGGTAGGTACACATGCTTCTGGAGTAGTCTTGTCAATTTCTTGAGCCTGAAAAGCGCAGGGTCGAGTTAGCTTACTGATTCATACAGCTCTCCACTTGGATCCCCTGCAGCTCTCAAATTCAGCATTTAAAATTGAACTCATCATTTCCCCCAGGCTCCACTGAAGGGAAAAAAAAAAAAAAGAAATACATCAATATGCTTCTTTGTGCCTTGCCACCCTCAACAGTACCACTAGCCAAATAATTGCCTAAGCTAGGAGGACACTGGGAGGAATCTTATGTTCTGGATTTCACCCCCACATGTCCAGTATTCAAGTCCTCTCATTTCTATTTATAGAATATTTCTCAGACAGGTCCTATGTTCTTCATCCTCTCTGCCTCTGACATAGTTCATGTTCTCATTATTTTTCACCAAGATTATAGCAGTAGCTTCCTAACCAGTTTGTCTGCATTCAAGCCCTGGCTTCTGTCCAGTCCAGTCACCCTTCCATGAGTCTAACAATGACAAAACATCTGTCCGTGTTGATACTCTTCTTAAAATCCTCCGGCGGTTGTCCATCTGCTCCATAATAAAACCCAGTCTCTGTAGCTTGCTGTACAGGCCTGTTACGTTTGGGCTTCTATCTTTCCAGCTCATGCCTCCTCCACATACTCTGGAATTAGGCCTGGATATGCCCTTCCCCTCCCACTTCCTCATCCAGGAAACTCCTACTGGTTCCTTAAGACAACTCTGGCATCATCTGAAAGCTTTCCCCGAAATCCGGATACATATGTCTATGCTAGCACTTGGCCGTTGTTAATATGTGGAAAACACTCAGTAAATGCTTGGGAAGCCAAACTGTTAAGGGCAGGATTCTGTTACTCAGTTCTGTATCTCTGTGTGGTTAGCACTGTCACAAAAGATGAGACTGATGGATAAATGAAGAAGACATTGTGGATATGTGAATATTATGCTGAGGAGGAGGGTCCTTTTTTCGTCTGGGGGGTGGAATGGTAGATAACCCATATCGTGGAGGTTATGGTGAAAGTTCCTTTCCTACTGCCAAGGTTTTAAGCTTGGGTGACTTGGAGAATGGTTGGGATCATACTGCCCAAAATACTGTGCACTAAGCATTGTCTGCTGCTTTAAAACTGGACACTTGACGTTTGCTTCAGACATTTTCCATGGGTGCATTTTGCTGCAGCCTAAAAAAAAGTGACCAGTAAATGCTCAGCGTTGCTATTACCAAGTAAAGTATGCAAAGAACCTCACTCAGTCCCTAAGGCCCAGCCTTTCGGGAGCCTCTCCCCTTCTTCCTGTGCCTCACCCTACCCCATCATCTGGAGTGGGGCCCATGGATATCTACTGCACGTATTCTTTCATAGTAAAAAAACAGTGCCTTGACATTTTAGCTAAATTCTTTTAAGGCACCGACCTCGTGAAAGTGCCCTGCTTTGTTTTAACCTGGTGAGTATTGTAGGTCAGTAACAGCATACGGTGAGTTTTCCCCTCCAGTTGACCTGTTTCTTTCCTAACAGCATCCCCTGGGGCAGAAGGACTATGGGCAGGAGGGATGGACAGTGGGTCCAGAGGAGGTAACGGTCGAGCCCCCATTCCCCCCCCAACCTCAGAATCTTGCCTCTGTCTTGGTGTCTGGCAAGGGGTGGAGCTGCTCACCACTTCCAGTCTCAAGAGGAAGTAGAGAGGGTACAGTGGCTAATTTGTCCCTCGTTTGGGGTCTGAAAGAGGACCACAGGCATCATGATTGCAGAACAGCCATGAAATGGACTCCTTATTTAAGAGGAAGGGAGTTACATATGAATGTACTTCCACCAATTTTATAGAGAAAAGTCAGGGACCTTGTCTTGTTCCTGTTTGTGCCCTTTAATCACCCAGTATAATTTCTTTAATGTGGTAGATGTTCAAGGACCGTTTCTTCAATAAAGGAAGAGAAAACATGAAAAAATTGTGACTACCTGACTTACGCCTCAGACTTCCATAAATCTAAGCATTCAGGATAAGAGTACCACAAATCGTTAAAATACGCATAATCAGGGGCACCTGGGTGGCTCAGTTGGTTAAGCGGCTGCCTTCGGTTCGGGTCGTGATCCCAGAGTCCTGGGATCAAGCCCCGCACCGGGCTCCCTGCTCAGTGGAGAGCCTGCTTCTCCCTCCCCCTTGCCTGCCACTCTGCCTATTTATGCTCTATCTCTGTCTGTCAAATAAATAAATAAAATCTTAAAAAAATAAAATCAACGGGACGCCTGGGTGGCTCGGTTGGTTAAGCAGCTGCCTTCGGCTCAAGTCATGATCCCAGCGTCCTGGGATCGAGTCCCACATCGGGCTCCTTACTCCGCAGGGAGCCTGCTTCTCCCTCTGCCACTCTGTCTGCCTGTGCTCTTGCGCGCTCTCTCTCTCTCTCTCACAAATAAAAAAATAAATAAATAAAATAAAAATAAAAATAAAATCAAATACACATAATCAAACATTTTAACTTGAGTGAATAAAAGTGGTTTTTCTCTAAACCAAACCTGCTAACAAAGCAACAACAAAATTAACTGGTGCAAAATTCATGATTTAAATTGCTTCCTTACAATCCCCTACTTCAGTGTCTCTTCAGTGGCGCACTTTCCTCATCCTAACTTTCTCGGGACAAACTCAGCTAAGCGGTGAAACATAATTGCACAAGATTGTTTTTTGGTTGGGGGGTTGGTGGTGTGGTGGAGTATTGTCTATACCTGCTTAGAAAGATGAAATAATAATTTGTACTTGAAATACACCATACACAGGTGTTCAGAGACTAATTACTGGGGAAGCAGTGTCCAAACTTTGTTTTGTTTTGCTTTTTTTAAGTCAACTCGGTATGATGTGGGGCTCGAACTCATGACCCAGAGATCAAGAGTCGCATACTCTACTGATTGAGCCAGCCAGGGGCCCCCCACAAAGCATTGTTGATACAATTATGCATTACTAGCCATTAACCGAACAACAGAGAGAAAAATAAATTACTAACGATGAGGCAGCTATCAAAATTCATAACCAATCAATAATAACAATGTTAAACACGTAGGTGGTGCGCCTTATTTACCAGGCTCTGTCTATCCAAGTGTTTTACGTAAAATACTTTACTTAATCCTCACAGCAACCTCATGAGGTAGGTAGTGACAGTAGCCCCATTTTACAGATGGTGAAACAGGCAAAGAGTAATTTGTCTGATGTCATATAGCTAGGAAGTGGCAAAGGTAGGACGTAAATCCAAGATCTGGCTCCAAAGCCTGCGCTCTTAGCTACGATACTACCCAGCCTCTTGCACACGAAAGGCAATGATCAAGTCCCTATATAACCTGGCCCCCCTCTTATCCCCTGACCTCCTCTCCTGCTACATTCCCTCCACTCCCGCCACACTAGCACGTTGTGTTTCTGAAGCTTACTCTCCCCTCCCTCCTTGTTCTTTTCCCTTACTGGGGATGCTGTTCCGCCCGGACAGGGGAATGAATGGCTCGCTCCTTCACCTGTTTAATTCTGCTCAAATGTTACCCAGGTCTCTCCCGACTGTTGTAAGTTGCGGCTTCCTCATACTCCTTCTCCCTCTGCTCTGCTTCTTTTTCTCTGTAGCACTTGTCAGTCTGGGACAGTATTCTCCCATCTGTAGTATTTTCCTATATTTCATCAGATCTAAGACACCATTAAGTGCCCCTCAGAGAAACAAAAAAATGAGGCCCTGCCAGCTGTCAGATGCATCTACCGAAAGATACATCCCACTTTCAGGTTTCACGAAATGTGAAAAAAATATTCACTGTAGCACTAATGGAGTACAGTGTGTATTTTACATCTTTATCTTGTTTACTGTCTCTATCCTCATTGCCAGCAAGATGTAAGTCCATACGGGCAGTGATTTTAGTCCTTTCGTGAAATGCTTTATCCTTAGCGCTTAGCACAGTATCTGACACGTACTGAGCACTTGGTAACTCTGGGTGAATGAATTCCCGAGGTGAGGAAATTCCTGCTTTCAGCCTGTGTGCCTGGGAGCAGAAATTCTGCAGCATTGCTCGGCGTTGTGCGGCAGCCAGACTTCCTCAGCGGAGTCTGCACCGGGGTCCCCAGAAAATGTTATTAACGTGCTCATTTTTAACTTGATGAGTGTTTTGTTGGCCTTTAATCACTATCTTAATAGCTCATGTTTAGTCATATGTGAAGGTAAATGTTCTGTGGGAGAAAGAATTTATATTTTCAGGACCAGATCTCAGCCCACTGGGAGAAATCTCGACTTCCCAGTGGCCAGCTTACCTTGCGTGGAGATCCGCGCTAATAAATGGGTTTTCTTCTCCTCCTCTGCCTCCTCCTTCCCTTCCTCTTCCTTTTTCTAAGACAGGTGATACAGTCACATGGTTAAAATAAAAAGCGCAATAGGGCATATAGTAAAAGGTTGCCCAACTGTATTCCTTGGCTACACAGGCAATCAGTGAAAACAGTTCTTGTTTATCCTTCTAGATATTCAAATATCCCTCTGTCTTCCTCTTTTTAATAATAACATAAATAAATGTAGCACATTGTATATGCTGTTCTACACCTTTTTCCCATTTAATATATCTTGGAGATTGTTCCGTGTGGGTATGTAGAGGGTGTACATACCTTCATCCTTGTTGGGTCCCATGAAGTGCTTTTCAAAATATTTTTTTTATTTTTTTAAAAATTTTATTTATTTATGTGACGGTGGCGGGGGGGCAGAGGGAGAAGCAGACTCTCTGCCGAGCAGGGAGACTGATGGAGGGGCGGGGGGCTCAATCCCAGGACTCCGGGGTCATAACCTGAAGGCAGATGCTCAACGGACTGAACCACCCAGGCGCCCCTCAAAATATTTTTTCGAAGTCCTAAAAATTCCTTAGGAGAGGAGGATGCAAGAAAGAAAGTTCTGGGCCCCCATCCTGTTCCACTCTATCAATTTCATTTGTTTACATTGCTTATTTCATTTGAACTAGAAGATTGAGAAGCTCAAATTTGGGGCAGCCACACCCCTTAGGAGATGAGAAATGTAGCCAAGGCCTGGACTCACAATAGTCAAGCAGCCTCATGTGCTCTAGAGTCTAGGGTTCAAATTCCTGCTCTACCTGTTTAGAAAGGAAGTAAAGGTGGTTGTTAGGATTTTATTAGAGAATATCTTTAACGTGCTTAATACTTAATATCTAAGGGGCCCCTGGGTGGCGCCCTCAGCGGAGCAGCTGGCTCTTGGGTTCAGCTCAGGGAGCGATCTCGGGGTCATGGGATCGAGCCCTGACTTGAGATCTGCTAAAGTTCCTCTCTCCCTCTCCCTCGGCTCACCCCCACCCCACCCCTGCACTCACTCACCTGTGCGCGCTCTTTCTCTCCAAAATACGTAAATCTTTTTTTTTTTTTAAGATTTTATTTATTTTTTGACACAGAGAGACACAGCGAGAAACGGAATAAAAGCAGGGAGAGTGGGAGAGGGAGAAGCAAACTTCCTGCTGAGCTGAGGGCCCGATGCAGAGCTCGATCCCAGGACCCTGGGATCATGACCTGAGCTGAAGGCAGACCCTTAACTGCTGAGCCACCCAGGCACCCCTAAAATATATAAATCTTTCAGAAAAAATACTTTAATACCTGAAACACAGTAAGAACTCAGTAAAGATTAGAGTGGAGAGCCAGATCCCAGATCGTCTTTGGTGTACGCTATAATTTTCTTAAAAACTGAACATATAAAGATATTACTCTGTAATTGTACTTAACTGAAACTATATTGACTGATGTTACTGGAAAGACTGTTAGTTTAGATATGGTTTAATCTGGGGCATCAAAACAATGTCCTCAGGATCTGGGCTTTCTCTATTTCTAGGCTCTGCTCTTTTATCAGTTTTTTTCTCTGGCTCCACACAGGGGCAAGACGGCTGTCAGTCCTATAATCTCCCAGATCCAAGTTTATCAGGGAAGACTCCTAAGCTCTCTCATGACTCGTTGCATCTGGCTGAGTCATGTGCCCATGTGTTGGGTCAAGTCCTGTAGCCCAGTGTGTGAGATACACTGATTGACCTTGATTCATGTGCCCACCTCCAAAGCCAGCAGTGAGTCCTCAGACATCTCAGAGCAGAAGAGCAGGAACAGGGACTTTCTTCAAAGGAAATCTGGAATACCGTGCCAGGGGAAATTTTATCAGGGTAGGAAAAACAATAGATGCTCACTATGCCCTAATGGACTTGACTGCTGGCCAATTTTTTTGGAAAAATATTTTTCCAGCCGTACTACTAGCCTATTGCTAGCCTCAGTTCTCTTGCTCTGCAAAAGGTTCAAAGATCATGTTGCATTATGTAATAAAAGCAATTTCACTTTGCATTGTGTTTCTGTCGACAAGCAAAGCTATATCTTTATCCTTAAAAAACAACAACAACAACAACAACAAAATAAAACTGCAGTCCAGGTGTGTTTCCATTTTTAAGAAAATACCATAAACAGAATTGCTTACTTAGGAGACATCTACGTTGGGAAATCCCATTTTCAGTTCCAAAAGACTTTTTATAAAACTATTTATTGGGGGACGGATTTATCGGATCCCAGCCCCGGTGCCCTTGCCCACCCTGGAGAAGTTGCAGTCACTTCCCCACCACACCCACCATCTCCCCCACAACCTTCCAGCTAGCTGCACAGACAGGTCTGGAACAGCTAGAATGGGGTTTTTTACTGCCGCAGTCCATAGCGAGACCAAATCCTTTGAAGTTCACGATACTAGCTGATGCCAAGATCCCAGGGAAGCTTAAGATGGTTTATTGTGGAGTCACTGCCACCTCTACCAGCAATCCAGGATCCCGGAGCAAGTTGCAGCTGACCTAATTCATTTGCCGGAGTCTGCGGCCCAAGTGAGTACATGTGTGGGGATGGGATGCCAGGGGACTCTGTAGAGTGACTCTTGAGATTGGAAAACAGTCTGTGAAGGTAGACTGGGCCTCCAGGCCAGCAGGATGGTTAGCTGACCTGGACCAGAACTTCTCAAAAGCCAGCCCACACCTCCAAAGTCCATTCTCTCCCCATTTCCAGCCCTTTAGTGAAGTTGGCCCTAAGGGGCCAATGGCCTGTGGTTGTTGAGAACAGCCCACATCATTGGGGGTGGGCTCAGTCACTTGCAGATATGAGTTGAAGAGCCCAGAACTGCCATAGGCAGACGATTTGAGAAAAGAAGGGAGAGTTGGGTGAGGATCCAACTCTCTGCCAGGGGCTCAGGTGTCCATTGCAGAGAAATGGACGATTAGAAGATCAGGAGCACAGAGAGGCAAAGAAAAGTCTCCTCTTTGGCCTGACCATTCCCTGATGCTGCCTCGCTGGGATCTCATGAACACACACTAGCTGTAGGTAGTATAAAGAGTTAGAAGGGCTGCAGCTTGTTCTCCCCATGCCCTCTCCCCACCTCCAGTACTCCCATACTCACGTGGTTTTCCAGCGCGGGACCCCACCCTGCCGCACCCAAGCGCCCCAGACCAAAACCGCTCCCTCTCTCCCAGGTATGTGACTAGCGACTCCTAAGTAGCTCAGAGTCCAAGGTCCCAATAGGTCATTGCCACAGCCAGTCTCCTTCCTGTGAGGGCCCGGCTATCTAGGTCTGGTTCTAGTATCTGGGTCAGAGCAAAATGACTCTCCTGGTACTTTGGTACTTATTTCATGGTATAGTACGTCTCAAGATCTTTGTTTTTAAAAAGTTCACAATTCAGACCTTTTCAAACCAATCCAGAGTACACATGTAACACATTTGCTTGCAATAGAAATGAGCGATTCCAAGCCCTGCTGTGTCCTTGCCCGTCTGGCGAGGAATCAGTACCTTCCTGCAGCTTTAGCTCCCCTGCCTGGAGCTTTTAGCATCTGCTCCTCTGGACTGCTGCTCAGCTCCCTGTTTTTGGTTTTTCCCTGCCAGTCTGGAAAGGATGGTCCCTCCCGTGGGCTTACTCCTCTCTTCCCCAGCAGAATGAGCCGCTTCGTTCATAGAGCTTTCCTCGAGGAATCCATACGCCCCGGCCCCCCTTTTGGGGGGTGGGCTGGGGTAGGGAGCTGGGCTTGCAGGAGCCGACTGGTGAGATGAGAAGGGCTTCTATGAAGGAGAGAGGAGGCAGAGAAGAGGAGGGGGACAGAGCTGCGAGAGAGCTGAGAAACTCAATGAAACTGCTGACTAATTTCTGCAGCTAGAGTAGTACACCCACAGAAACAGTTGGTTGTTTTTTTTTTTTTTTTCCCTCAGCACTTAAAATAGCTCTGTAGAGCTGAATACTGAAAACAGTCGTACTTGGGTCCTTGGACTCCTGACTCAGCAAACACTGGGTGTCTGTCCTCGGTGACAGGTGCCACTCTAAGTACGCTCCTTTGTGTCTATCATCCTGGAAGGTTAGAAATCCTTCTCTTTGCCCAGAGAGAGAAGCCTGGGCTTCAGCACGGCAGAGGCCAGAAAGGCAAGTTTTTTTGCAGACCGAGACACACCTGGGTTTTCCTTCTCATCTTGCCGCTTTCGGACAGTGTCGCCTTGGGGAAGTGACTTCAGTTGGCTGTACCAGTTGGGATGGCTGTGTGCAACAGCGGGAAACCCAGGAGTGTCTCAGACAAGTTAGGAGGAAGGAAGAGCGGCGCTGGCACAGAGTAGCTCCGAGAAGTCATCTGCAGTCTAAGCCTGACGCTTTCTGCTCGGCCGTCCCTGGCTTGAGCCTTTGGTCTTTGTGGTGACAAGATGGCTGCTTCATCTCAGCATGGCATCCTCGTTCCAGGAAGAAGGGCAAAGGTGAAGGGCCAGAGAATAAAAGATTCTTACAGTAAAGAAGGAAGAAAAAACACGGAGTAAGCAACTTGCCAACCCAGGAGCATCACTGTGAGGATTAAATAATGCTTGTAAAACATCCCCCAAGAAGCCAGTAACTTGGCTGATGCTTTAAAAATACCCCTTCCCTAGGGGCGCCTGGGTGGCTCAGTGGGTTAAGCCTCTGCGTTCGGCTCAGGTCAGGATCTCAGGGTCCTGGGATCAAGCCCCGCATCGTCTCCCTCTGCCTGCCTCTCTGCCCACTTGTGATCTCGGTCTGTCAAATAAATAAATAAAGTCTTTAAAAAAAAAAAAAACAAACCCCAATTTGTGGGGACAGGTTTTTATTAATTTGTTTGGTTTTTAACCATTTGTAGTCACACAGGTGATGAATAGAACAGGTAATAAATAGTCCCTACACCATAGTTACCTTTTACTGATTTGGAAATTCTATATTTCTGGCATCCCTTCAGCTATACAACTAAAACTACCTCTATGCTGTATTAATCTACACGACTGTAGAGTGGTTGGTCCTAGGACCATTTACTAGGACAGCATTACGTGTATATTAAATAAGAACTCGATTCAAATTTATTTATATTTGTGCGTGATCACCTTCTTAGAGTCTAAAACATTTGTTCTTCTCTGGGGCAATGGCTTTTCATTCCCCCAGTGATGATAATTTGGGAAGGCCTAGGAGGGGAAAATGGTTCGAGAATAATGGCATTTGTTCAGTCTTATAAATAAACACAACTGTATGTTTTATTGATTCCTTGCAGTTCTTAAAATATTTAACAGAGAGAGGGAAATGTAAAAACTTTTCCCCCCTCTGCCAATGATAAGACTTGGAATTTTAAAATTCCCTTGTCACAGAATCAGTATGTAAGATTATGAAAATTTAATACCAATGGGCAGCAAAGTCTCACTTCATTTAACTGAGGATTTTACACTGAACATCAGGGAATAATATCAGTACAGAACCAAAAAAGTGATGGTAGAAAAAAAATAAATCAGGATTTAAACTATATATACTGAATGATCATAGCTAAGTTTAAAATATAAGATAGGGAGGCACCTAGGTGGCTCAGTGGGTTAAGCAACTGATTCTTGATTTTGGTTCAGGCCATGATCTCAGGGTCCTGAGATCAAGCCCTGAGTAGGGTTCCAAGCTCAAGAGAGAGTCTGCTCCAGATTCTTTCTCTCCCTCTCCCTCTCTCCCTACTCGTGCACGTGCTCCCTCTCTTTCAGATAAATAAATAAAAATCTTCTGAAAGTAATAAAAATATAAGCATAGGAGGAAGCCTAGAAGAAAATGTAGCAGCAAGGTGTGAATTCAGAGTGGTTGGATTTTGGTAGGAAGATCCTATGTAATGTTTTCTTTCAACTGTTCCATAATTTCCACTGGATAATTATTTTTTTAACAAGCATGCTTTTAAAAAAAATCACATATAGGGGCGCCTGGGCGGCTCAGTCGGTTGAGTATCTGCCTTGGGCTCAGGTCATGATCCCAGGCTCCATCCTGGGATGGAGCCCCGCATCGGGCTCCCTGCTCAGCGGGGAGCCTGCTTCTCCCCCTCCCACTCCCCCTGCTTATGCTTGCTCTCTGTCAAATAATGAAATAAAGTCTTTAAAAAAAAAAGTCTAAAAAATAAAATTAAAAATTAAAACAATCACAAATAATAAGAAACGTAGGAAAGATAATAAATAGAAACAGTTTTGGAAGAGAAACATCTGGAGCCCTGAGAAAACTATTGATTTGCTTGGGAGAAGAAGCCCAGCGGGCCCCATATTCCAGCTAATGTCTGAGCCTATATTTCATTTCATCCATTTTGATGCCATCTCTTATTCCTTTCCTTTATTTCTCTTCTCTTTTCCTCTTAAGATAAGGTAGGTGACAAGATACATTATAAGAAAAAGACCATTTTATATAGTAGAATGAACATTATACTTTAAAGCCAGACTGGGATTTGAATCCTGACATCACCATTTATTCAGTCCAAGTCCAGCTTTAAAGATTCAACGGTGATTAGAGACAGACAACAATGTCTGCCATTACACAATGTATATTCTAGTAGGGGAAGACCATGTGAGGCCCCGGAAAGACCTCTGCATCAAAAAATACCTGCCCGTGGGAACCTGGGTGGCTCAGTGGGTTAAAGCCTCTGCTTTCGGCTCAGGTCATGATCCCGGGGTCCTGGGATCGAGTCCTGCATCCGGCTGTCTGCTCAACGGGGAGCCTGCTTCCTCCTCTCTCTCTGCCTGCCTCTCTGCCTACTTGTGATCTCTGTCTGTCAAATAAATAAATAAAATCTTAAAAAAAAAAAAACAAAAAACCTGCCCGGTATGATGATTTTCTCTGGATCAGAAAATACCTGCCCAGTAGGATGATTTTGGTGCATAAAATTATGCTATGAAGGACTTGGCCTTTTGGATCAAAAAATATCAGGACACCTGGGAGGCTCAGCGGGTTAAGCCTCTGCCTTCAGCTCAGGTCATGATCTCAGGGTCCTGGGATCGAGTCCCGCATCGGGCTCTCTGCTCAGCGGGGAGCCTGCTTCCCCCTCTCTCACTGCCTGCCTCTGCCTGCCTCTCTGCCTACTTGTGATCTCTCTCTCTGTCAAATAAATAAACAAAATCTTTAAAAAAAACTTCTTTTAAAGTGCAAATGTCAAAAAAATAAAATACAATAAAGTGCAAATGTTGGGGACACCTGGGTGGCTCAGTCCGTTAAGCATCTGTCTTCGGCTCAGGTCATGATCCCAGAGTCCTGAGATCAAATATCACATCAGGCTCTCTGCTCCGAAGGGAGTCTGCTTCTTCTTCTGCCCCTCCTCCCACTCGTTCTCCTCTCTCTCTAGAAAAAAAAATGCAGGGCGCCTGGGTGGCTCAGTGGGTTAAAGCCTCTACCTTCGACTCGGGTCATGATCCCAGGGTTCTGGGATCAAGCCCCGCATCAGGCTCGCTGCTCCACGGGGAGCCTGCTTCCTCCTCTCTCTGCTTGCCTCTCTGCCTACTTGTGATCTTTGTCGAATAAATAAATAAAATCTTGAAAAAAAATGCAAATACCAGTGGGTAGAGTACATCATCTATTAGACTAAACAGTCCTTTATATATTAGCATAAAGTAATCCATCTTATATCTTTTTTTCTATCATATATCTTAAGTTCTAAGTTAGAGTCGTGCTTTGCAAGAATAAACATTTTAATTGCAGAGAGGACCAGTAGCTAATATTCAGGAAGGGTAGACTTGAGTGGGTTTCAGAGTAGGCAGGATGGGTGTCCTGTGGCAACAGTAACTTAGGAAGGACACAATGAGAAAAGAACAATGATAAGATTCTGGAAACAAATCTTACCCTTAATACAAGAGTTTGTCTTGGGGAAAGATCCAACAGTCTTCCCAAGTTTAGGAACAACATTTCTTCCTTCTCTTTGCACCCAAGTCTTTTTGAGAGTCCTTAGAACCTGGATATCCAGATTCTGGAACATAGAGGGATATGTCTGTGGTCTTCCCAAATCCTTCTCATTGTCAAATACTCCTTTTTTTTTTTTTTTAAGATTTTATTTATTTATTTGACAGAGATCACAAGTAGGCTGAAAGCAGGCAGAGAGAGGAGGAAGCAGTCTCCCTGTTGAGCAGAGAGCCCGATGCTGGGCTCTATCCCAGGACGCTGGGATCATGAGATGAGCCAAAGGCAGAGGCTTTAACCCACTGAGCCACCCTGGTGCCCCTGTCAAATACTCTTACCATCTCCCCCACAAATGAGTAAGGTATAAATAAAGAAATAGTAAGGGGCACCTTACTCTTTATTTATTTTAGATAGAAAGAGAGCAAGAGTGTGTGGGGGGTGCAGGGAGTGGTCTAGAGGGGAAAGGAGGCACAGAGGGGGAGAGAGAATCCTAAGCCAACTCTATGCCCAGCACAGAGCCCCCCATGGGGCTTGATCTCATGACCCTGAGATTGTGACTTCATCAAAACCAAAATTGGACACTTAACTAACTGAGCCACCCCATGCACCCCAATAAATAAATCTTTAAAAAAATAAAGAAAGAAAAGGAGTAACAGCCCCTTTGAGGTACAAACGCCGGACCGCTGCTTATTCGGTAGCTTGCCTCTTGTTCTCATATTTAAGTGAAAGTTCCCTAATGAAGTTTAAGCTCTGCAGGTGCCAGTATTCAGCTGTCACTTGCACTTGCGTCTCCACATCCTCCCTCCGGGTCAGCCTTCCCCCCATCCACAGCGACCCCTCTGTTCCTCTTTTTCTGAAAGTGCACAATGGAAGGTTGTCAAGGTTGAGTTCTAGGACAGTACACGGCCCCTCCTGCTTAAGGAGCAACGACAACGAAAAAGAATTCAGGTCAAAGAAAGGTCTCTTGTAAGGACATAGGGGATTTTTTTGTAACATTTTTTTAAAGATTATATTTATGGGGCGCCTGGGTGGCTCAGTGGGTTAAAGCCTCTGCCTTCAGCTCGGGTCATGATCCCAGGTCCTGGGATCAAGCCCCGCATTGGGCTCTCTGCTCAGCAGGGAGCCTGCTTCCTCCTCTCTCTCTGCCTGCTTATCTGCCTACTTGTGATCTCTGTCTGTCAAATAAATAAATAAAATCTTTAAAAAAAAATAAAGATTATATTTATTCATTTGACAGAGAGCCAGCAAGAGAGGGAGCACAAGCAGGTGGAGTGGGAGAGGGAGAAGCAGGCTTCCCAGTGGGGCAGGGAGTCCAGTGCGGGGCTTGAGCCCAGGACCCTGGGATCATGACCTGAGCCAGTGGCAGCCGATACTGACCCACCCAGGTGCCCCAGGACATAGGGGAATCTTAAAGGAAATACTCAGGAAGTACAGCCCAGCCTCATGAGAACTGGGGAGTCAGTTCTCTGACAGGGTACTGTGTGTGTGTGTGTGTGTGTGTGTGTTGCAGTTCAGGTCTGTCAAGCTTCATATTCTCTTTTCTGGGCTTTTTCTCCATGAGTCCGATCCACTATCTTGCTTCTTTCCTCCGCCACGCTTTCTCTGCTGACTCACGGCCCCTCTGCTGCCGTTATGTTCAGCTTGCAAGTGGCATTAGCTCGCCGCTGCCCCAACCTTGGCCCAGACTCAACAGAACCTGAGGGCCCCGCTCCTTGTAACTGACTCAGTAAGACACTGGAAGTCTGAGGGGCTCAGCGTGCGTCGGCTGTTTCTCGTGGCCCAGGCAGGACCTGTCCTTAATCAGTGTTTCATTTTTACCTGTGTTCTCCTTTAGCTGGGCTTACAGAGTGTACGAGGGGTGGGAGGATAGAACAGAGTGTACGTGGGGTGGGAGGACAGAAGATTCTGTGTGTCTTGTAAAGGACTCACTGAGCTTCAGTTTTACCTGTGGGTAGTATAGTTGGTCTTACCTCCTAACACCAGCACTTACTACCAACAAGTCCTTGTGCTAAGCACTGTGTATATTGTCTCCGTTAACTCTTTTTTTTAATACTTTTTTTTTTAAAGATTTTATTTATTTGGCAGAGAGAGAGAGAGACAGTGAGAGAGGGAACACAAGCAGGAGGAGTGGGAGGGGGGGAAGCAGGCTTCCTGCAGAGCAGGTAACGCGATGCGGGGCTCGATCCCAGGACCCTGGTATCGTGATCTGAGCCAAAGGCAGAGGCCCAACTCACTGAGCCACCCAGGCGCCCCTTAATATCGCTATTCTCATCCCCTTTTTGCGAGAGGAAACTCGAAGGAGGGAGGCAAAGTAACTTGCTGAAGGTCACAAAACTCAGTGGTGGGGCTTTGATCCGAGGTTCCTGACTGCAGAGCCTGTGCCTTCTGCTTCCCCACACCAGTCTAATCGTTTCATCGGCCGTTCCTGACAACTGCCATAAATTAACCCCGCTACTTACTTCCCCAGGCTAAGCTCTCTCATTTTGGGGTAATAGATTGTTTTTTTGTTTTTAAGATTTTTATTTACTTAGAGAGAGAGAGAGAGAGAGAACGGGAGAGGGAGCACAGAGGCAGAGGGAAAAGCAGACTCTCCTCTGAGCAGGGAGCTGGATGCAGGACTCGATTCCAGGACCCTGGGATCATGACTTGAGCCGAAGGCAGGCACTTAACCGACCCAGCCACCCAGGCGCCTGGGAAAGTAGATCATTTGCGGGAAGGGGAATACTAACCAGTGGGTTGTGAAGGTCCACCCAGTAACATTGTTGCCCTGTTGTTTCCAGTCTGTGACAAAGCAGTGTTCTTGCCAGAACATGCGGAGGTAAGGGGAGGTTGCTCCCTCTCTCTCTCATGTGGAGCCATCCTCCAACTCCAGGAGCAGTCCGATCGGACACTACACTTTGCCATTTATATAAGCTATTGTTAGTGTTCAGTAATAGCTCGGTGCTTAGCCCCTGGCACAGTACCTGGTGTGTGTTGGGATGATCAAGAAGCTTTCTCGCTGCCATGAAACTGAGCTGGCCGACTTTAGCTTATAGTTTCTCCTAAAATCGAAGCCAAGGGTGAGCAGAGCTGGTTTACTATTACCCAAGTGTCTTACTCCATTTGAGTGGCTATAACAGGATACCAGAGGCTGGGTGGCTCAAAACCAACAACAAATTTATTTCTTACAGTCCCGGAGGCTGGGCAGTCCAAGATCAAGGTGCCGGCAGCTTCCTCTCTGGTAAGGACCCACTCCCTGGTTCACAGAGGACTGGCTTCTTGCTGTGTCCTCACATGGCAGAAGGAACAAAAGTGCTTTCTTGGGTTGCCTTTGTAAGGATACAAATCCCATTTGGAGCCCTCATGGCCTAATAACGTCTCAAAGGCGTCATCTATAGTATCACATTGGGGGTTAGGATTTCAGTGTATGAATTGGGGGGTTGGAGGGTGGTGACACAAATATTCAGACTTTTTTTTTTTTTTAAAGATTTTATTTATTCGAGAGTGTGGGAAAGAGAGAGATCATGAGCAGGGGGGAAGGGTAGAGGGAAAAGCTGATTCCCCACGGAGCAGGGAGCCCAATGTGGGACTTGATCCCAGAACCCTGGGGTCATGACCTGAGTGGAAGGCAGACACTTAACCGACTGAGCCACTTAGGCGCCCACAAATATTCAGACTTTAGATCCAAGTTACTGTTGAAGGGAATCATAATTAACAGGCTAGCAACCTTTGGAATAGATGATTCTGTTAAAAATTTTTTAATGGGAGTAAGTACCATTATTAAAACAGTTAATGGAGGGGCACTTGGGTGGCTCAGTCAGTTAAGCATCTGCCTTTGGCTCGGGTCATGATCTCAGTCATCTCCGTGTCCAAAGATCAAGTCCTGTGTAGGGCTCTGTGCTCTGTGCTCCGCGGGGAATCTCTGTCTGCCCCTTCCCCTGCTCAGGCATTCTCTCTCTCTCTGTCTCAAGTAAATCTTGAATAAAAACTTTTTAAAGACAATTTTAAATAAAAATAAGCCTTCCAAACTTTAAAAGGCTTTTTTTTTAAAGATTTTATCTATTTATCTGACAGAGATCACAAATAGTCAGAGAGGCAGGCAGAGGGAAAAGCAGGCTCCCTGTTAAGCAGAGAGCCCAATGCGGGGCTCCCATTCCAGGACCCTGGGATCATGACCTGAACCGAAGGCAGAGGCTTTAACCCACTGAGCCACCCAGGCGACCCAAGCCTTCCAAACTTCAAGCTTAGAGACGATCCCAGCGGAGATCACCTGGACCTTTAGATCTATTCCCCAAGATGTATCTTTTCAGGTCCCTAACACATTACTGCTGTCACTGGCATGTTGGCCTCTAAGAGGCACTGTTTCCCCTCCAAAGCTGGGACCAGTGGCTGTGAATCCGGTACAGAGCTCAGCCTAACTAAAGCTATCTGCTAGGAGATGCCACAGGGAAACATACAGAGGAAGAGTGATGTCAACCAGTAAACTGGTTATTAGGAAAGTTTGTTGATCCTCTGCCTGCAGTTCATGGGGGGTCCTGAATTCCTAGCTCGTGGACTGTTGATGCGGATGGGGCCCTCCTTAATCCCAAAATCCAGCAATCATTTTTCGGGCTTGGTGCTAGGAGCTGGGGCAGAAGAAAATGCAAGACCCTTCTCAGAGCCAAGTCTTGTGGGAGAGAGTCATCTAGATTCCTCAAGACCCGGCCAGGAGTCAGGGAGGGCAAGGAGGAGGTCCTGACAACCTTCCGGAGACCTACCCTCACAGAGCCTAGTTTTTTGTTTGAAATCAAGGATACTTCCCTTCAGAGGTATCTGGCTGGCTCGGTCAACAGAGCATGCAACTCGTTGTCAGGGTCGTGAGTTCAAGCTCCGCATTGGGCCTGGAGCTCACTTTAGAAAAAAAAGGAGTACTTCCATTCAAACAGCACCTGTTCCCCCCCAGCAAGGGGTAGCATTTCAGCACACAGTGTGGTCCTTACTTAATTCTCTCGATGCCCATACTCAATGATAGAGGGTCCGTTTGTGTTACATACACATTTACCTTTATTATGAAATAATTTCTATTTTAGATATACATTGGCCAAAAAGCATCTATCGATAGTAACTGTAGCTAAGAAAACCAATTAGCTAATTCACTCAATTAAGATTATGTCTACATTTTTATTCTCAAGACTTATTCTCACTTCAGTATTTAATATTAAATAATAGAGTCTACTTTCATTAAATCCAATTCCACTTGAAACAAATGCCAATAAGCTTGAAAAAAACAAATTTATTTTAATTTTATAAAATTTGTATTTGACAAGACTAAGGAAGGCCCAATCCAACATTTTCCTAAATTGATTTGTTAGACCACAGGATTAGAATTAAGCTAATCTAGGGGTGCCTGGGGAACTCAGTCAGTTAAGTGGCTGCCTTTGGCTCAGGTCATGATCCTGAGATCAAGGTCCAGGGATCAAGGCCCAAGTTAGGCTCCCTGCTCAGTGGGGAGCCTGCTTCTGACCCTCCTCCCCACTTGTACTCACTCTCTCAAATAAGGAAATAAAATCGTTGTTTTTTTTTTTAAAGAGTTTATTTATTTGACAGAGAGAGACAGCGAGAGAGGGAACACAGCAGGGAGAGGGGCAGAGGGAGAGGGAGAAGCAGGCTTTCTGCTGAGCAGGGAGCCCGACGCAGGGCTCAATCCCAGGACCCCGGGATCATGACCGGAGCCCAAGGCCAACGCCCAACCTACTGAGCCACGCTGATGCCCCTAAATAAAATCTTTATTAAAAAAAAAAAAAAGATCTGCAGCCAATTAAGCCGACTGTGCTCTTTGTCTGTGGGGGCCCAGTGTGCCATGGCTGCAAACAGTAGCCTCCTCGGTACTGTATGCAGCCTGTGGATTGTATGGGTTGCCGTAAGGGATCTTGGAGACAGCCCTTTCAGTAGATGCTGAGGTCTGACCTCATGGCTATCTCCAGTTTAGGCTGCAGATAGGTATGCGGGGTGCCTTTGGAAAGCCTCAGGGCACAGTAGCCAGGGTCCACATCGGCCAAGTCAACATGTCCATCCGTACCAAGCTGCAGAACAAGGAGCATGTGATTCGAGGCCCTACGCAGGGCCAAGTTCAAGTTCCCTGGCCGCCAGAAGATCCACATCTCCAAGAAGCGGGGCTTTACTAAGTTCAATGCGGATGAATTTGAAGACATGGTGGCTGAAAAGCGGCTTATCCCAGCGGGCTATGGGGTAAAATACATCCCTAACCGTGGCCCCTTGGACAATGGAGCGCTCTGCACTCATGAGAACCTGGGCACTATCCCCTCCTGTCACATTCATGCCCACCAATAAATCCAACTTCCTGTCAAAAAAATAAAATAAAATAAAGAATTAAGGGGCACCTGGGTGGCTCAGTTGTTAAGTGGCTCAGGTCATGGTCCCAGGGTCCAGGGATCAAGCCCTGCATTGGGCTCCCTGCTCAGCGGGAAACCTGCTTCTCCCTCTCCCACTCCCCCTGCTTGTGTTCCCTCTCTCGCTGTGTCTCTCTCTGCCAAATAAATAAATAATATCTTAAAACAACAACAACAACAACAAAAGAATTTTGCTAACCTATAATGATGCTTTATTGAAGAAATGTGAATGACATCGTCGTTCTTCAGTTTGGTAATTGTCTTACATGTTACTGATTTTTTTAAAAAATGTTATAGACATTATCCCAGGTCCATTCCTTCACCCTAACCTGGTTATGAATGTGTGATGTTATCTGGGGACCGGAGGGTCATATGTTATATACATACTTGTGTTATGTATATAACATATTGTTGTTACTATGCTCTTCTCCCATCAAATACATTTCCACTTAAGCGCTTGGGTATTTGTTTTCCACATTTCCACATTTCCCTTATGCTGTGAAGGTTATTAGCTTTCAGTTTCCATTGCTGTACGTAATAGTCCTTCCACTCTTACCTTGCTACTTGTGATCTAATGTAGGTCTTTAGCAGTGGCCAACTTTTATTGAGCACTTACTGTGTTCTAGGCACCGCGCCCAGGACTTTGCATATTAGCTAATACAGCCTCATAACGCATTCTGTGGGGCAGGCACTATTTTTATGCCTATTCTGTGACCATTTGGCCAAAGAGAGCTTGGGATTCAAACCCAGTCTGGCTCCAGAGTTTATAACACTAGAGAAGAATAAACAATACTGCCTCAATATCCAGGTTTATTAGAGTAGCTTAAGTTTAAGAGGAAGTGGGATCTTCAGAGAATGTCCAAAGTACTCACCTGCAAATTATATTTTGCTGCATATATAACCTCTTGGAGATCATTTCCTCCAACAGAAAATAGAAATAATGGAACCGATCTGGTCAGATTTCTTTGAAAAGCCAGAGTGAGATGTGTTTTATCATGTATATGTGTGTGTGCATTCGCGTGCGTGTGAAAAACCGGACACAGTGCCTGATATATATGGAGTGTTCGCTTTTCTAAGCACTATTCCTGTGCTCAATAAATGATAACTATCGCTACTATCATCCACGAGTTCTAAAGACAGCAGAACTTCTGATACCTAATGCTCTGTCGATGTGGAGAACCCTTTATACGCATCCCGTCCTCACAACCCTCTTCCACAGGGCCTGTCCACTGCCTTTCCAAGGACCCTGCCCGTGCTCCTTCGGGAGCTCCTTAAGTGGCAGTAGAAGCAACTTTCTAAGGGCTTTCCACTCTGAGCCCCGGGGCCTCCCTCCTCCGCGCCCAGACTCCTTTCTTCCCAGCCTGCTCTCTGCACCCTCCACTCTGCCCAGAGGGCCTCTCCCCGCAGGCCTACTGCTGGGCAGAATATACTCTCCCAACCTGGCGGTTCTGACCAGCCCAGCCTGGATTTTTTTTTTTTAAATGAGCTTTACAGCTAATCAGCACAGGGAAACAGACTGGGCACAATTCATAGGAAAATTCATGGGGAAGTACAAAGGTGACTTGACTTGACTCTGGTCTGTAATTCCTGATTTCCGTTGAAACGGTAAACAGAATGCCTGTGGGGCTCTGCCTTCGGGCTTCCACTCTGAGAATAAAAAAATTTACATCACACTTCCGCCTCCAGCTTTCGTGGGGTGGGCCTTGACCCCCCAGGGAGCCTGAAAGTGCAAGCCCAGAATTTTGTGGGTGTTGTTTCCTCCAGTGGGCTGTTTGCATCTCTGAAGAACTCCAGGTGGGGACATCAGGCATTTAAATGTGCTACCCAAGACCCTCCCCTCCCTCCTGGGGGATTAGCCCCTCTGGGCACTTCCTCCCACAATTTTACAGTTTTGGAGATCTCAATGTAAGACTAGAGATAAAATACAAATAAAATTTTAAAAATCATTAAGAAACTGGAAGGAGGGGGTGCCTGGCTGGCTGAGTCGGTAGAACATGGAACTCTTGATCTTGGGGCTGTGAGTTCAAACCCCACGTTGGATGTAGAGATTAACAACAACAACACCAAACTTAAAAAAAAAAAAAATTACAGAGGGGTATGCACTTTGCCTAGGATTCAAAGTTTACTTATCAAGAGAAGCATTTACTCTGAAATGGACAAAAGATGTTGCCAACAAACGATATTATATTTAGGTTAAAATTATCTTTAAAAGTCAGAAGAAAATGAAATGACCTTGAAAACATCTTATGAATCAAATGAATAGCAAAAGGGGGGAAGAAATCATGAATTAAAGGTAAGTTATGATGCCAGCTGCCTCAGTTGTTAAAGGGACTCCCTGCTTTCTGTCTTCTTCCCGCCTCCTCCTTTCCTGCTGTGGCCGCTGAAATTTTTAAGAAGACTTCATCTGGTTTCTCTCTGGGCTAACACACCTCCGTACCTACCCCTTGCCCCAATTGCCCTCAGGATAAAATTCAGAATATCTGATTTATTACAGCCCGTCAGACTTCAAAATTGGCCTGGTCCCTCCCCAACCCCACAATCCTCTGCTCTTCCCCAGTGCCTCTCCTAAACTGCAGCTTCTAGACTAAATAGCTAACAGTTCCTAAATGTTGATCTTGCCTCCAGAAGCCCGCCTCTGCTTACCCTCCACCTGGACCACTTCCCATCCACAAAATTGGCTCCTGCTCGCCTCCTTCGGGTTTCAGTGTAGAAGACCCCTCCCCTGTCCCTCTCCCACAGATCTCCCCCCGCACAGTGTTACATGGGCCTGTTTGCTAAGCTGTACCCCCAGTGAAGCAGACCTCGGGAGGGCTCAGTCTTCAGGAGGCGGAGAACCCGTTTTGTCTGTTTCATGGGCCTACGCACAGTTCAGTGTTTGGCCCTTGTAGACATTCCGTTAATATTGTTGAACGGAAGGATGGAGGGCTGAGGAGACCGAGGGAAACTGCTTACCCAGCAAGTGCTGTGGGTGGACGGCTGAGAGGTGTTGTCTCTGGGCTGCTGGCTGCTTCCTCACACCCGAGTGCCCCCCAGAGCCTGGTTTTCATTACTGGTCCACAAATTGCTTGAAATGCTGCGAAACCGGCTTCTGCCCACTGAACCTTGCACCACCCTCGAGTTTGCTCCTTTGTTAATATATAAGAAGAAATATTAACCGTCAGGAGGAAGAGACTCCTCGCCAACACTTTCGCACCCTGTAGGAAGTTAGGGGGAATCCATATTACAATCGGGAGGTTGCATGTGGGAACCCCCTCCCAGAGGAGGATCCCAGGACCTCCTCCGGGAACTAGGAGGAAACTCACTCCTTTCTTCCTTCCACTTATTATGTGCCTACTCTTTTGGAACAAAAATAGTGAGTGACTTTCAGGACTCTGGGTAATGCTGGAATTGCCCCCCAAGGTTGTTCCCTGGGCTCCTTTCTTTTAATCCTTTCAGGGTTGATCAACAACCCTCTTCACTCTCTTCTGTGTCTATAGGTATATTTACATATTCAGTCTGGTTAGGGTCCAGCTTTACCTCATGGAATCGTTCGGAAGTCTCTTTGGGGTGACTTGAGTTATCGCTTCTCTGTCTGATGCCAATCTGATTTCCAAATTCCAGGGGGGGCGGGTGCCCAGGGACGTCCAGGACATTAATTACCTTGCTGCAGCTTCCATATATGGTCCTACTAATGAGTCCGTACATCACGCTTTCCCTTATGGTGGGGCACACAGGAAGTTTTAAAATTCAGCATTTGCAAAGAAGTATTGGAAATGCTAGATCGTAAGGTTGTCGGGGAGGAAAAAAAAAAGTTTTCTTCTACTCTCTTGGGTTCAGTTGTTGGGAGCCTTTGAGCTAAACTGACAAAAGACAGATGGGCAAGAAAAAAAAACCCAAAATTAATCGCGTGTTTTTATTAATGTATATATAGAACTTCACAGAAAATGTGAGTCAAAGGGTCAGTTAGAATTTGAGGTTTGTCCTATACCATCCAAATGGAGGAAGGGCACTTACTGGAAAACAAAAGGCTTCATAATAAGGGAAGGGGAGGGGAGCGAAGAGGACATTTGTGGGAGGACAAATGAGTTTTTGGGAAGATTCATGGCCCGTACGAGTACAGACAGGAGAGATGGTAGTTTTGTGACAATGTCTGTTTCGGCGTGTTGACTTCTCAATGTCTCTGGTGATGAGACTCAATCTAACCTCGTTGTTCTGTGACAATTTGGGTTTGAGTTCTTTTGGGAGGCTCTGCTTTTAGACCAATAAAAGATTTCAAAAAGTCACATGCCTTCTGCTAAAATAATTTTTATGCCACAGTGGCATATTCTGGACCCCTTCATGGTCTCTTTTTTTTTTCTCTAGAGTGTTCTAGTGGGTAGAAGATGATTGGATAAAATTGTTCTCCAAAATTATATCAGTATTTGTATTCGAGTCCAGAAACTTTGTAACAAGTGGCTAGAACACACAACAAATGTAAACAAACACAATGACTAGGATATTTTTTACTGGATCCGTGTTTAGAATATTGCTTACTCAATAAGATCCCTTTTAGCAAATTAAGGGGCAGAAGAAAAATATTTGAACCAAATGGTTTAAAATTATCAGTCCAGGGGCACCTGGGTGGCTCAGTGGGTTAAAGCCTCTGCCTTCGGCTCAGGGCATGATCCCAGGGTCATGGGATCAAGTCCCACATCGGGCTCTTTGCTCAGCAGGGAGCCTGCTTCCCCCCCTCTCTCTCTGCCTGCCTCTCTGTCTACCTGAGACCTCTGTCAAATAAATAATTAAAATCTTTAAAATTATTAGTCCAATTTTATTTAATCTCCCCCCCTTTTTTAAGTGTGCCTTTAATAAACTCAAATAGTATATTTTTAGCATGCTTCTTTGAACAATGAAAAGAAATAATGTTGGGGCTCCTGGCTGATCAAGGGGTCATGAGTTCAAGCTCCATATTGAATGTAGAGATTACCTTAAAAAAAAAAAAAAAGGAAAAAGGAAAGACAGAATCTCAATCAAAAAATACTTACTGTACCAACACTATTTTGTTTGCTGGGAGTTTTATTTTTAGGCCTGATTTTGTGAGATGACGAAAGTGGACAAGAAAACTAAATACAGGCTTAAAAAGACGGTTGCTGGCTATCCCAAGGGAGAAGAAGTGAAAGAAAACTCTGACAAAGTAGCCATCGAAAGAGAAAGGGACAAGCCGAGGGTGGAGCTCTGATTCCTCAGAGCTGGTGACTTGCGGCTGAAGAGGCGGTCAGGTCCGTCAGGGAGACTTGCTGAACACCTGCAAACCAATGCAGCGGAACTCGTTTTTGTGAGAAGTAGGACACAGAGCTGTTGGTAGCTAAGTTTCCTTGGTAGCTGTTGGGTTCACAGAATAACCTCATCTCGATGAAGCCTAAAAATGGAAATTCTGGAATCGTGGGACCAGGTTAGAGAACTTCGACCTGAGCTGGAACGGCTGAATTAGAGAATTCAGGGTTGAGGAGATAAGCGGAGGGAAAAGTAACGTGCTCTTTGAGCAGTTATCTGTTATTTATATACTCTGTGCTTTCCATACATCATCTAATTTAATTCTTACAACAACGCAATGGAGTACTACCATTATGTTGGCTCAGCAGAGGAGGAAACAAATAACGTAACTATTCTTTTTTTTCTTTTAGGTATTATTTATTTATTCATAAGAGACAGAGAGAGAGGCAGGCAGAGGTAGAGGGAGAAACAGGCTCCTGTGGAGGGGGGAGCCCGATGTGTGACTCGATCCCAGGGCTGTAGGATCATGACCTAAGCCGAAGGCAGACGCTCAACCGACTGAGCCACCCAGGATCCCTGTAACTATTCTTTTATTGAACATTGATTTCCTGAATTTGTCTATGCTGAATTAAACATTTCCCATTCTTAGTATACATGTTTTTGTTTATGTTGATTTATTTGCTTATTTTAATAGATAATGCAAGATTGTTTTTCTGTATTTGCTATGAATATGACTAGAAAAAAACACACACACATGAAAACTTGGAAAGAGGGGCACGTAGGTGGCTCAGACAGTTGGGCGTCTGCCTTTGGCTCAGGTCATGATCTCCAGGTCCTGGGATCTCAGCTCTGTCCCCGTGGGAATCTGCTTCTCCCTCTTCCTCTGCCTCTCCGCCTGCTTATGCTCTCTCTGTCTCTGTCTCTCTCTCAAGTGTATGAATAAAATCTTTTAAAAGGAAAAGAAAAGAAAACTTGGAAAGAAAGAAAAGTGCTAACAGTATTTGCCTTTGGTCATACGATTGTGGCTCATCTATTTGCTTCCCATTTCTACATTTCCATACGGAGCATGGATTAGCTAAAATAATAAATTTATGAATAAAATGATAACAGCATAGATCGTAGTAACGTAGCCTCATGGCTTAAGGAGATATTCATGAGATTCTTTCCTAAAAGCAGTAACTACAAGAGAAAACATCTCTATGTAAGCCATGACACAGACATAAAATCTAAAATATTATATATTGTGTTGTAGTCCATAAAGTAATTGAAATTACATCTTATAAATGCTTTATCAGCATTTATAAGCCAATGTTATAGGAGGCTGGCTGCACAGTCCAACATACAGGAGAAAATGAGAAAGTTGGCGAGCCAGGCCGGAGCAGTGACTGGGATGGGCCGCCGTCATAGTCAGCTGGGTGCTGATGGGTGGGTGTTTTTTTTTTTTTTTTTAAGATTTTATTTATTTATTTGACAGACAGAGATCACAAGTAGGCAGAGAGGTAGGCAGGGGCTGGGGGGAGACAGGCTCCCCGCTGAGCAGAGAGCCCCATACGGGGCTTGATCCCAGGCATGACCTGAGCCAAAGACAGAGGCTTTAACCCACTGAGCCACCCAGGCGCCCCATGATGGGTGGTTTTGAACAACCTGCCAGCATCTCTAAGACTCCGTTTCTTCTTCTGTAAATGGAAATAATGATTCCCATTGTGCAGCTCTTTGCGGAGGACGGGTTAATAACCAATTGGAGAGGGTTCAAAAAGGATGGGGGCGCCTGGGTGGCTCAGTGGGTTAAAGCCTCTGCCTTCGGCCCGGTCATGATCCCAGGGTCCTGGGATCGAGCCCCACATCGGGCTCTCTGCTCCGCAGGGAGCCTGCTTCCCTTCCTCTCTCTGCCTGCCTCTCTGCCTACTTGTGATCTCTGTCTGTCAAATAAATAAATAAATAAAATCTTAAAAAAAAAAAAAAGATAGAGGAGAAATTAGAGATAGCAGGCATAGACAACTCTTGAGGTTTTACTCTGAGGAAAAGTAGAGGAATGGGATTGTAGCTAGAGGTAAACGTGGTGGGGGAAGTTTTTACTGCTTTTCAGGGAGGCTAGTTTAAAGCACGTTTCTGTGCTGATGGGACGGATCCGTGGAGAGGGAAAAACTGGTGATGATGGACAGCTGCAGGAGCGATGTTCCTGAGTAGGTGGGAGGGGATGCTTGGCCTGTGAACGGAGCGCAGTATATGGAAAGCAACAGGAAGGATGGGGAGGTGGAGGGTGCAGAGGCAGGAGAATGAGAAAGCACCCTGATTGCTCTACTGGGTTGTGGGCACGTGGTGAGTCCCCCTCCAGCAAACTGCAGAGAGGACAGGAATGCATTGGGAGAAGAAGTGGGGAGAGGTTGTCTGCAAAGGAGGAGAGCAGAAAGGCTGTGACATAGTTACCGGGGAGAGGAAATTGACGAGAACTAGTGGTAATTGCAGTGCTGGTGGAGGTAGAGCCCTGGGCAGCCAGTAGGCTGGAATTTGAAGTGAGATCAGATGGCAGTGCTGTGTTTTCCTCCAGGCACAGTGACTGGGCTACAGACAAGGTGTCAGCAGGGCTGCTCCCTTCTGGAGGCTCTCAGGGAGAATCGGTTTCCTCGCCTTTGCCAGCTTCTAGAGGCCACCTGCACTTCCTGGCTCACAGTCCCTCCTAATCTTCAAAGCCGGCAGCTTGGCCTTATTGAATCTCCTTCATGGATTCTGCTGCTCTCCCCAGGTCGCCTTCTCTCTATGCCTCCCTCTCAAGAGGACCCATGTGATTACTTGGGGCCTATCAGGATAATCCAGGATCATCTCCCCATCCCCGAATCTGTGATCAACATCTGCAAAGTCCCTTTTTGCCACGTATAGTGGCATTCACAGGTCCCCGGATTAGGACATGACATCCTTGGGGGGGACCATTCTTCTCTCTCCCATAATTAGTGAAGCTGGATATGTTTTCATATGATTATTAGCTTTTTGTATCTCTTCTTTTGTGAATTACCCATTCCTGACATTTTTTCTATTCGCTATTAGCCTTCCTGATTCATTTGTAAGAACTGTTTCTCACTTGAGGATATAAGCCCTTACAGGATAGCATTTTGCATATTTCCTTTCAATTCTGTTTGCAAGATATTACCTAACTTACAAAAGCACAGTACTTTTAAAAAACATTCTGTTGTGGAAAATGTCGAACAAATGAAAGCCGGGAGAACTATATTAAAATCTCTACATAGTCATTGCTAAGTTTAAATAATTATTGATTTAAGGCTAATCTTATATTATCTATATATACCCTTACCCACATCCCCTAAATTATTTATCATTTTGAAGCAAATCCCAGACATCATATTTCATCCATGAGTATTTCAGCGAAATACATTTATTTCATGATTTAGATTTTCTTAAATTATTTTCTCTAAGGTTTCTGTTTTCGGTGCCATGTATAAGAAAACCCAATTCACTTGTCTTTTCAAAGGGGATGTGAGATAAAGTCTGAATATACGGGTTTGTACTTTTCAAGGAAGTTCTGTTTCCTTTAAGTTATTTTTATTAGCAAGGACCATTTTCTGACTGCTTAAAAACAAGTATATTTGAACACCTACCCCGCGGAAAATGCCGTGAATTGAATTTTGCTGCCCTCGCGTGCCTGTGAACAGGGAACTGTATAAAAGGATTATAATTATAAAATTAGCAGGCTGCCCACTGGTGTCTGCGCTCCTGATTTAGTCTTCTTTCCGTGACGACACTGATGATTGCGAACAACTGCTACAAGGTTGGCAATTGTCTGTTGTGCCTACATCCTTGACAGGTTGAAATGTTTTTGTTTTGCCAAGGCCACTGGGCACTTGTGTGGAAGTAAAAACAAATACAACCAAGGAAAGAACATATTCCCTCCTGCGTAGTCCGTCTGCTGCTCCGTGACCCCTCCACGTTCCCAGAGGGATGAGCCCCATCGTCCTTCACGTAATGCGGCCCCGACAGTGAGGGACCGTTGGCAGCCACAGACGGAATTGGAGAGCTGTTGGCTTCCACTTTGAAAAAGCAGACAGAGAACAAGTACGGAACCAAGTAAGCATAGATGATCTAGGTGATTTCTTATTTCTTTCCTGACGTAGAAGGGGGTGGCCCGGCAGGAATTCAGTGTGCACTTGTCATAGCCCAGCAACTCCACAGCCAAAACAAACACAACTCAAACTTTACCGCAGCAAACACCAGCGGGTCGGTTGGCACCCGCGAGTTTCCTATTCTTAACCCCTTGCGATCCGGTTTCCACCCCTTTCCGTGCCAACTCTTCTTCTGAAGGCTACCAACCAGATCCGGGACATATTTCCGTCTCTGTCCTATGTGTCCTTTCTTCAGTAAATGCCTGTTAACAGTCCCCCCCTTTATTTAAAACATTTTTTAAAATTTATTTAAATTCAGGTAATTACCATATAATGTATTGGTTTCAGAGGTACAGGCGGGACTCATCAGTCTTATATAACACCCAGTGCTTATTACATCACATGCCCTCCTTAATGCCCCTCACCCAGTCACCACATCCCTCCCCTCCCCTCCAACTACCCTCACTTTATTTCCTATGATTAAGAGTTTCTGATCAGCTCCCCCCTTTTAAACTCCTTGCTCTCTTAGCTGATGATGTCAAACGATTCTGTTCTATTCAGGTTTTTCTTGAATCTTTGACGACTATGGGGGTTCCTTCCTATCCCTTTATCTCTTAAATGTGAATGCTTTGAGGGTGACGTGTTGTGCTTCTCCCTTAGCACTGACCTCTCAGCATTCCCCCCAGATTTCAATTACCACCCTTCTTTTCTGAGCTCCCAACTGACGCATGTTTCTAGCTAATTTCTGGGGATGTCCAAGACTTCTTAGCTGCACTCCCACGCCAGTGTCCATCCCCTCCAGGCTCAGACCTTGGTGGGCCTGCGAGGCACTGTTATGACACAGCCTCCTTTCCTGAGGACCTGAATGGTGCTTGTCCTGCCTTCCCGAGAATGTGATGCTCCCCGTAGGGGTGAGGCCTGTTTTGCCGAAGCCCTGAAGTGTTGATTAGTTTTACCAGATCTCTTCACAGACAATCATATCCTGTTTTATTTTATTTTTTCCCAGCCCCACTAGTGTGATGCCCCCTACCTTCACTGACAGAGTCTTCTGGGAACTGGGCCTTGAGCCATAGGGCCATTCCCCTGGACATTCATTAGGTCTTGACCATTACCCCTTCTTCTCTGTCCTCCTGCCCCAATTTCCTTCATGGCTTTATTACGTCAAGTTCAAAATGACTGAAAATCCCCCTGACTGTTGTTTCTGGATGAGATGCCTCACACTTCAACTTCCTGCCATCTTAAATCCTTCCTGGAACTTGGTGAGAGATAAAAATATACTTACCTCAGAAGCAGACTTTAAAAAATCATTAATTTTATTAGCATTCTTTTCATTATATATTTTCGACTGTGTATCATATGTAAAGAGCCTAATTTTACTAGTGTTCCATCAAGTCAGGCAAGCGTTCCTCTGACAGATGCGCTAGCTAAAGTTGGACATAACATATTTTCAAGCACTCACTTGATCATGCTGCTGCATGGGAAAATGCCTGCAGGTGACTTTCACCCCCTGCCACAGTCCACATTTAAATTGGTGTGCTGTTTGAGGTCTTTTGGAGTTACTCTCTTCAGTATTATTCTTTCTCCCCCCCCCAAGATTTATTGAGATATAAGTGATACATAATAGTCTCTAAGTTTAAGGTATACAGTGTGAGCATTTGATATAACTCTTTGGTATGAATGGGGGGACTCTTCGTTCCTTCTTTTCTTCCTCTCTCCTTCCCATCTTTTTTAAAGGTTTTATTTATTTATTTGTCAGAGAGAGCAGCGTGCACAAGCAGGGCAGACAGCAGAGAGAGGGAGAAGCAGGGAGCCCGATGGGGGGACTTGATCTCAGGACCTTGGGTTCATGACCTGACCTGAAGTCGGACGCTTAACCAACCCAGCCACCCGGGCTTCCCATCTCTCCCTCCATTCTAATTGACTCACTAACCAGATAATTACTGAGCACTAGAGAGACAGGCCAGTAAATGAAGAGGGGAAGCGGCTGGTGAAGGCTGCCCCCAAAGTGGAGAGGGGATGCCCCGCCCTGAGGGGGCAGCAGCTGCTCATCTTCCCCGGGGTTCCCATGCGGAGCGCGTGTCCAGTGCTGTCTAATCCTCATCTGTTTCAAGAAAAGCTGGGCATCTGGATTTTGATATGCAATCTCCCAATTTTAAATGTGAACAATCAATTCAAAACCTCTCAGACACGGCGAGGGCTGAGCTCAACGACTGTGAGCTGGATCTGGCCTGCAGGCTCCCAGTTTACAGCCTCTCTAGAAACCCCTCAAAGGCTCTCTTTGATCCCTGATACTTTGTGCCTTCATGGCTCCTTTTTTGTTTTCCGTGTCCCATTATCTGGACTGCCCAACCGCATTCTCTCCATTGATCCAAATCCTAATTCTTACCTGATCTTTTTTTTTTATTTTAAGGTTTATTTACTTGAGTGAGAGAGAGAGCGAGAGCATGAGCAGGAAGGGGAGAGCAGAGGGAGCGAGAGGATCTGAAGCAGACTCCATGCTCCGCACGGAGCCGGGCACAGGACACGATCTCGTGACCTTGAGATCAGGACCCGAACCCAAACCAAGAGTCAGGTGCTTAACCAACTGTGCCATCCAGGCACCCCGACTCTGACCTGACCTCGAAGATCAAACTCAAAGATTGCTATGTGGCATGCTAGGCTTTTCAGCAGCAATAAAGACAGAGCAAGTAAGGGAAGCCAAAATCAGAAATGGGTTGACAGGTGGTCTAGATGACAAATCCTGTGAGGTCAGCTAAGGCAAGGATCGGGTTCCCAATCTACAAGTCTAGCAAACAGAGAGCCAGAGGACAAGAGGTTCAGTAAGTTGGGTTAAGAAGCCTGAGCAAGTACAAAGCATAAGACACAGAACATCAGAATAGAACTTGGTAATAGTCACAAGACAACAGCTTTTTAAATTTTATTTTATTTGTTTTTTAAGATTTTTATTTATTTATTTGTCAGAGAGAGAAAGTGCACAAGCAGGGGGAGTGGGTGGCAGAGGGAAAAGTAGGCTCCTTGCTCAGTGAGGAGCCATGTGGGACTCGATCCCAAGACCCTGGGATCATGACCTGAGTCAAAAGCAGACGTTTAACTGACTGAGCTACCCAGGCGTCCTGACAACAGCTTTTTTTTTTTTCTTTTAGAGATTTTATTTATTTATTTCCAGATAGAGATCACAAGTAGGCAGAGAGGCAGGCAGAGAGAAAGAGAGGAGGAAGCAGGCTCCCCACTGAGCAGAGAGCCCGATGTGGGGGCTCGATCCCAGGACCCTGGGATCATGACCTGAGCCGAAGGCAGAGGCTTTGACCCACTGAGCCACCCAGGTGCACCAGTGACAACAGCTTTTTAAAAAAAGAGTGCTCTAGGATTTTTCTTTTTTTCTCCCATTTTTGAAAAATTTTGTTTTTTACTAGAATTCTGGTTTTTAAAGGGGGAAAAAAAAAAAGTCAAGGGCACCTGACTGGCTCAGTGAGTTTGAGCCCCAAGTTGTACATAGACCTTACTTAAAAGAAAATGTTGGTTGCCTTTCCCCCCCCCCTTTTTTTTAAACTCTGTGCCCAATGCCCAATGTGGGACTCGAACTCACCCCAAGATCAAGCATCACATGCTTCACTGACTGAGCCAGCCAAGCCCCCTTCAACTAACATTTTTAAAAAACCTACTGTGTACTCTGTAGGTCTGTCTCAAAGTCATCCCTGAAGTTCAGAGAGATCAAATAGTTTATTCATGTCATATAGCTAATAAATGGCAGAGTGAGAATTTAGATTTTCAATTCTTTGTGGAAACCACTATACCAGTGGTTCTCAGTATCAGCTGTATATTAGAAGCACCTGCGGGGAGAGAGCGTGTGCGCGTTGTGTGTGTGTGTGTGTGTGTGCACGTGCACACGTGGGTGTATGTTTAGGCAGTGTATCAGTGTGTCCAGATTTTGGTCCCTGGGGAACTTTAAAAAAAAATTCACATGCCTCGGTGGCAACATTGAAATCGGATCTGTAGGCATGGGGCTCGGGCATCAGGGGTTTTCAAAGTTCCCCCGGTGATCCCGGTGTGAAGGCAAGGTTGAAAACCACGGAGTCCTTCCCACAATATTGACTGCTGCTGAGCTCTGCTCACAGAGAGAAGGGAAGCAGTGAATAATAAACAGGTAGATGTCAGGGAGGCCAGAGGAACTCCAGCGGTGTTATTTTAATTAGCTCTGTCTTCAAGTTGAAATATATATCTGTACTCATTCCACAACCAGATAACCCAGTCTGGGAGTCTAGGAAGTACATAGGGCCCAGCCAGTGGAACGAAGCCACGAAGAGTATATCTAATAGTTCTTCGGGGCTCCTGGCTGGCTCATTTGGTGGAGTGTGTGACCCTTCACCTCAAGGCTGTGAGTTCAAGTCCCACGTTGGGTATAGAGATTGCTTAAAAATAAGGTCTTAAAAAAATAGCAATAGTTCTCCAAATATTGGTTTTGTTTTTGTTTTTTCAATGTGTACAGTTCGGTGTTTTGTTTTGTTTTGTTTGTTTTTTTACCATATACACAGAGTTGTGCTACCATCACTACTGTCATTTTTAGAATGTCTTTATCAACTCAAAAAGAAACTCTGTCCCCTTTAGCCATTAACTGCCAGTCCTAAGCAACCACTAATCTACTTCTCTATAGACGTCCCTGTTCTGGAGTCAAAGGTTGGTTTTTAACCCTGGTGCTTCATCGATGCAGGACCCATGATGTTCGTTGTTGTTGTTGTTTTTAATTAATTTCTTACTTATGTGCAGGAAAAAAAACATAAACCATAAGTATACAACTCTGAAATTTTGCAAACTCAAGTCACATGAAGCCAGCACCCAGGTTCAAAAAACCAAACCTTTTTAGCATCTCTCAAGTTTCCTGTACGCCTCCCTCCTTCAGGGGTAACCACTCTTCTGACTTCTACAAACAGATTAGTTTTGCCGTTTTAAAAACTTTGTACCAATAGAATTATAGAATACGTCCTTTCTTGTGTCTGCCTTTTATTCGACATTATGTTTGTGAGTTTCACCCATATTATTGCCCGTAGCCAGGATGATCTTTTTTTTTTTTTTAAGATTTTATTTATTTATTTGACAGATAGAGATCACAAGTAGGCAGAGAAGCAGGCAGAGAGAGGGGGGAAGCAGGCTCCCCTGCTGGATCCCAGGACCCTGAGATCATGACCTGAGCTGAAGGCAGAGGCTTAACCCACTGAGCCACCCAGGCGCCCCCACGATGATCTTTTTTTTTTTTTTTTTTTTTTTTTTTTTTTTTTTTTTTTTTTTTTTTTTTAAAGATTTTATTTATTTATTTATTTATTTGACAGACAGATCACAAGTAGGCAGACAGAGAGAAGGGAGGAAGCAGGCTCCCTGCTGAGCAGAGAGCCCGATGTGGGGCTCGATCCCAGGACACTGGGATCATGACCTGAGCCGAAGGCAGAGGCTTTAACCCACTGAGCCACCCAGGCGCCCCCACGATGATCTTTTGATGTTAAACTCACTTAATTTCCCTCAGAACAAATTACTTGGAAAGGTCCATTGAGACTCCTAAATATTCTTCTCATGATTTATTGAATAAGCCACCTCCCTTGGTCAGTGTGAAAATAATCCTTACCTGAAGGATTTGTTTGGGAATTATAATTCAGAAGATTGACATTGTTAAAGCCAAATGATAGAATCTTGGTCTTGCAGAGCTAGTTGGCCAAGTCATTAAATTTGAGCTAAATAAATTTTTGTTTTTTTTAAAGATTTTGTTTGTAAGTAATCTCCATATCCAATGTGGGGCTTGAACTCACAATCCCGAGATCAAGAGTTATGTGCTCTACTGACTGATCCAGCCAGGCTCTCCCTGAACGGAATAAACTTAAATGTTTATAACATTTAACAAACATAAGAGATTGAATTCTTTATCTAGGTCTTTCTTTCAGGCATTTTCTTTCTGGGATCTTTTTATTTGGGGAACTGCTTATGATTTCTCCTCCTAGTTAAACTTTTTTTTCCTCTTTCACGTCTACTATCCAATTCTGTAGACCAACCCCTTTCTTCACCTAAGAATGTCTAAGTATAAGAACAAACATATAGCTAAGGATAAAGTAGTGCTTTTATACCTACAAGTGTTAGAAAGTGCCTGGTTTCCTTGGCAATTTCTTCTCCCCTGCACACTCAAACAAACTAGTGGAATGCTTGCTAAACATGGCAAAGTACTTTGCACAGAAAATTTGATGTCTAGAATTTCTTTTTATGGACCAACAAGATTTGCCCATCACGGTAAAGCAGGAGAAAGGTCTCTGTGGATCAGGCCTTCCCTAATGTATTTGAATGTTGCAGTATCTTGCCGCAGCTCTGAAAGAGGGGGAGGGTGCAGGTCTCCTGCTGTGCTCTCTTCCCCAAAATAAGCCTCACAGAGTAACTAGGGTTTGAGGTCAGTATCTTGGTTTGAGGCCAACCAGATCAGAAGCATTGATAAGAGAGGCGCTGAGATTTAAAATACACACAACAAACATAATAACCAATAAATGTGCTTCTTTCACTAGATAACTACTCCCTTGTGCCCATAAAATTAGTGATGATGTTTAGTTCTTAGATCAGAAATCTCTAAAAATGATTTGTTTGAAAAATGTATCCCCAAGCAAACAGTCAAGCAGAAACCAATTAGCTCTGCGGATTTCTGTGACTTAAGTGGTGCACCCGCTTCCTCTGTGATTTCCTTAAGATCCACGTTGTACAGGAAAGGTCATCGGACCCCTGAAGTTCCAAGGGGGGAAGAAGTACTGCTTTTAGATGCTTAAAAACTGTACAATTTCTCAGTTCGCAAAGAAAAATAGAGAGGAAATAGAGAGTCTGTTCATGGAAATTAAGCCCAGGTGGCTCAGTTGGTCAAGCAGCTGCCTTTGGCTTTGGTTGTGATCCTGGGGTCCTGGGATGGAACCCCGCCTTGCATCCGGCTCCCTGTTCGGCTCCCTGTTCGGCAGGAAGCCTGCTTCCCTCTCCCTCTGCCTGTCGCTCCCCGACTCCTGCTCTCTATCTCTCTGTCAACCAACTAACTAACTAAATAAATCTTAAAAAAAAAAAAAAAAAGGAAATTAAGCCCAGCGTTTCCAAGATGTACATCTTGTCTTTGCTCATCACAGAAATAAGCATTCTGTGATGAAAGTGTTCGCACAAATTATTTTTTCTAGGATGTATATGTGGTGGGAAAACTTGAAGAAAATTTTGGTGACATGCCAGTTACTCCCCACGCCTGCCCCCTGAGATGTCCTGCCCCATCTCGACCTCGATGTTGTCGGGAGAAGGAGCTGTTGTCCTTCCCGGCACAGGTCCCGTCGCCTCGGCTTTGCTGTCCCTTCTGCCTGGGGCCGCTGTAAACCCTTCCACTTCCTTCCGCGGCTCTTTCTCCCTTCACCCTCCAGACTCCGCTTAGTGTCATGTCCTGCCTGAATGTGACCCTCTGGCTTGACTTCACGGCCCCTTCTCTCTGTTCGCACGGCGCCCTGTGCCGATCTCTGTCTTAAACCCTGTTCTGTTACAGTGACGTTAAAATTCTTGGTACGCATCTGTCCCATCAGCATAGACATTCCTTGAAAGCAAGTTGCTAATAAAAAATGATTAATTACGTGACCCTTCTTTTAGCTTTCTTTCCAAAATCATACTATTAGCTCATTTCTAAACTTTAGGTGTAGTTAAATAATGCTTTACGGAAAACATATCCAGCTTTGTGAAAAGCATATTATCCTTATTTTGTCTACTATTAAATGGAAACCATTTAAATTTTTTCAAATTAAGCAAAATGTTTTATTTTATTTTTTTAAAAAGATTTTAATGACTTAATTAGAGAGAGCAGGGGAAGGGTAGAGGGAGAGAGAGCATCTCAAGTGCACTCTGTGCCGAACGTGGGGTGGGCGCCCTCTCCCTCTGCTCCTCCCCGGCTCAAGCATGGCGTGCGCATGCGCGCGCTCTCTCCCTCAATCAATCAATCAATCAATCAATCAATAAAACCTAAAAAAGGAAAAGAAAAAAGAGCATTCTTTATACTATAAACCCTTCTTCTTCTGCTTCTTCTTCTTCTTCTTCTTCTTCTTCTCCTTCTTCTTCTTCTACTTTCAAGGAAACTCTACCCCCAATGTGAGGCTCGAATTTACCACCTCGAGATGGAGAGTTGTATGCTCTACTGACTGAACCAGCCAGGCACCCCTAAAGCCTTCATTTTAAGAAACCAACTCATTATTACCTTGATATACATTGAAGAAGAATATGGTTCAGATCGCTGGTTTTTAACCTTTTTGGATGTAGACAAATTTTAGAAGACAATGAAATATGGACTTTTTTCGGGAAAAAAAAGATATATACAGCTGACCCTTGAACAACACAGTTTAATCTGCATAGATCCACTTATATTCAGAGTTTTTCAATAAATACAGTACAGTACTATAAAGGTACTTGCTCTTCCTTAATGATTTTTATTTTTATTTTTTTTTAAAAGATTTTATTTATTTACCTGACAGATCACAAGTAGGCAGAGAGGCAGGCAGAGAGGAGAGAGGAGGAAGCAGGCCCCCCGCTGAGCAGAGAGCCCGATGCGGGGCTCGATCCCAGGACCCCAGGATCATGACCTGAGCCGAAGGCAGAGGCTTTAACCCACTGAGCCACCCAGGCGCCCCCCTTAATGATTTTTAAATAACATTTTCTTTTCTCTGGTTTACTTTATTGTAAGAATATAGTACAGAATTCGTATAACATACAACATGTGTATTGATCTACTGTTGATGTTACTGGTGAGGCTTCCAGTCAACAGTAGGCTATGAGTAGTTAAGTTTTCAGGGAGTCAAACGTTATATGCAGATGTTCCACTGCCGGCAGGTCAGCACCCCAATCCCCCCATTGTTCAAGGGTCAGCTGGACACACATATGTACAAAATGTACACGATTTTACGAACATCCGCTATCTCTGTCCACTGAAAATGTGCATTGAGCTCAGGTTAATAACTGGTTTAGAGGGGCTCCTGGGTGGCTCAGTGGATTAAAGCCTCTGCCTTCAGCTCAGGTCATGATCTCAGGGTCCTGGGATCAAGCCCCGCATCGGGCTCTCTGCTCAGCGGGGAGCCTGCTTCCCCCTCTCCCTCTGCCTGCCTCTCTGCCTACTTGTGATCTCTGTCTGTCAAATAAATAAATAAAATCTTAAAAAAAAAATAACTGGTTTAGAACAACATATAAGGAATACATTAAGGAAAATCATAAAGGAAATAAATAGATCTAAAACTCTCAACAATTCTTAAGACTCCTTTTTTTTTTTTTTAATCTTTTCCTAACTCTGCTTATACAAGGCCCCCAAACTCTCTTATAACTCTTCTACTTAACAGGCTGAAAGTTCCTTGGGTTTTCTACAGTTCTTGGTTGCTTAGGAAAAAACCCCTCTGCTTCCAACATTATTGCCCCTGTGAACACACCTTATCTGGGACTGCTTTCTTGCGTGCAAAAGGTCTTTGGTCACTAACTTTCAGTGGTCTTTCCCTACAGGTCACCACAAGAACTTGGGTAACTGGGGGCCATGGCTCTAGTGTTAGAGATCAGGCCTGGGATCCCTGAGGCCCAGCTAGATGTGGGAATGTAACGGGAAGTTGCTGTTTTGAGCCAGCTCATAGGAGCCAGAAACTTCCACGGTCAGGGCTCACCCAGAGAGTGTGAGTCAACAAGGCATATGTCAGAGTGGCAATCCAGAAGAAGAAAGGTAGAGATATTTTTAAAAGCCAGGCATCTGGTCTGACCAGAAGGGTAGGACAAATCTTGATTCTGAGGAGGATTCGTGCCTTTGTCATAAACTTCATATATGCCTCCTGCTGAGGTAAAGCCTAGAGAAGAATTCTGTTGCCATGGGGGCGAGAATCCAGAGGTTAGCTAGCCTAGAACCTGCAAGAAGTGGTTACACCTGGAAACATGTGGGTGGAAAAGAAGGCCTGATGCTGACGCTCAGTGTTTTGCTCTCAAATGGGCAAGGTAGAAGAAAGCCAAAATGCTTTCACTGAGTATCAGCTGTATAATTTTTTTTTTAAGAGTTTATTTATTTATCTGACGGATAGAGATCACAAGTAGTCAGAGAGGCAGGCAGAGAGAGAGGAGGAAGCAGGCTCCCCGCTGAACAGAGAGCCCGATGTGGGGCTCGATCCCAGGACCCTGAGATCATGACCTGAACTGAAGGCAGAGGCTTAACCCACTGAGCAACCCAGGTGCCCCTAATTTTTTAAAAAGATTTTATTTAAATGTATTAAAATTTATTAAAATAAAAAATTTGTTAAATTTATTAAAATAAATTTTATTTATTTCTGAGATTATTTTTCAATAAATAGATTATCTGCTGACCGAGGCCCCTCCCCTGGGTCGGAATGCTTGGTGAGGATTTAAAGGAGACAATTGGATGACCTCAAGGCATCTCATATCAAGACTATAGGGCTTGATGGGCGCCTGGGTGGCTCAGTGGTTTAAGCCGCTGCTTTCGGCTCAGGTCATGATCTCGGGGTCCTGGGATCGAGTCCTGCATCGGGCTCTCTGCTCAGCAGGGAACCTGCTTCCCTCTCACTCTCTCTGCCTGCCTCTCTGCCTACTTGTGATCTCTCTCTGTCAAATAAATAAATAAAATCTTAAAAAAAAAAAAAAAAGACTATAGGGCTTGAAAAAATAAACACACCCTGTAGCCCAGTAATGACTAGAATATTCATGTCTGCCAAATGTAATCTTCCTGGGACAGTGCAAGATAAACACTAATGAAATTTTGCCTCCTTCCAAAGTCATCATTTTTTTGGACTCCGGGCAATGACTCTTTTATTTACATTATCTTTAGTTATTGTACTTCCCAGGATTAGTGTTTCTTTTAGATCACTCAGCCTGAGGTGCTTTTAGCTGTCGTCACAGCTTCATGAGCATTGGATAGAATCCATTGGAATTTACAAACCCTTAATCAGATGGGTCACCTTTGTAATCCTGTAACCTAATTCTTAGGGTTGATTTTTTTTAAGTCTGTTTTTTATTTTTGGAATCTCTGCACCCAACGTGAGGCTCGAACTCACCACCTAGAGATCAAGAGTTACATGCCTTTCTGACTGAAATCAACTTTGGGTTGATTTTTTTTTTTTTAAAGATTTTATTTATTTATTTGACAGAGATAGAGATCACAAGTAGGCAGAGAGGCAGGCAGAGAGAGAGGAGGAAGCAGGCTCCCTGCTGAGCAGAGAGCCCGATGCGGGGCTCGATCCCAGGACCCTGAGATCATGACCTGAGCCTAAGGCAGAGGCTTAATCCACTGAGCCACCCAAGCGCCCCTTTGGGTTGATTTTGGATGATATTTTCATCTCTAAATTTTGAAGTAGTAGGCACCTGGGTGGCTCAGTTGGCTGGGCAGCTGCTTTTGGCTCGGGTCAGGATCCTGGGATCAAGCCCGGTATCAGGCTCCCTGCTCAGCGGGGAAGCTGTTTCTCTCTCTTCTGCTCCCCCTGCTTGTGTCTCTCTCAAATAAATAAATGGAATCTTTGAAAAAAATAAAATAAAATAAATAAATTCTGAAGAAGTGACCTCCCTCAAGTCTACAGCCTTTTTTCTCCCAAGCCAGTAGTACTTAGAATCTGCCCTGCTTGAAGACTTTAATAGTACAATCAAACCCGGTTAGGTAACTAACACCCACCATCTACTGCAGGCAGTCATATTGTTACATTTTATACTTAACAAATGGGTGGGTCACTCACATGTTTTATGCACCTTTCTGGACAGGTGACGTATTTTAACACAATGATCAAATGGAGAGGAAGAACATTTCTTTAGACCCTAACCTGTCCCAGGCTTTACAAGGATAATGGATGGAAAGATTTCAGAGGAAATTAGCGTTTGATTCATTCATCAGGCCATAATAGCCTTTCTCCTATTCTCTTCTAAAAGGAATGGATTTCTCTTTGCATCAGAAAGCTTTGCGAAGGAGCCAGCTTCCCCAAGAGGGCCCTGAAACTCCCAAATAACATGTTTTCCATCAGGAAGGCTTGTTCTGAGGCTGCTGAGGTTCATCATTGAACAGTGGGATATTAAACAGTGGCAGGAACCCGGGGAGATTCTGGGGTCTCTTTCTAAATTGGCCACTTAATTTAGCCTTGCGCAACTTGCCTACTTTGTTAATTGCTTGTGAAACTGAAGTGAATTGTGTTTGAAAGTGTTTTGAGGGGTGCCTGGGTGGCTCAGTGGTTTAAAGCCTCTGCCTTCGGCTCAGGTCATGATCCCAGGGTCCTGGGATCGAGCCCCGCCCGCATCGGGCTCTCTGCTCAGCTTCCTCCTTTCTCTCTCTCTCTCTCTCTCTCTCTCTCTCTCTCTGTGCCTGCCTCTCTGCCTCCTTGTGATCTCTATCTGTCAAATAAATAAATTTGTTTTAAAAAGTGTTTTGAAAACTGTGGAGTGCTACACAAATGTAAGTTTTACACCCAAGCAAATCCGTGAGCAGTCAAGGAAGAAGGAATCCATTGGAAGCAATTGGTGCATATGCTTTTTTAAGCACCAAACATTCAATGCTCAGCTTTATTGAGGCTTTACCTATGGGCCAGGCATGGTTGATGTTTTATGCCTGATCTTCATAGTACGCTAATAAGATAAATATTATTGTTCCCATTTTGCAGATGAGAAACACTGAAGCACAGAAAAGTTAAGCATCCTGCCAGAAGTAAAATACCTAGGTAATATACCTAACAAGTGATGAAGTGAAGCTAGGATGCACATCCAGGTGGCTCCAAAGCCCAGACTGAGCTACTGGCATCCTAACCCTTACTAACTGAATTGGCTGCCAGCCCAAGACCTTTGTTATGCCTGTCTCAAAAGGTTAAGTGTCATGTAAGTGCTGGAATGCTAAAATTGTGATGAATAAAGCTACTTTCCAAGAAAAACGGGCATCTTTTCAGGATTTGGATTTGACACCCCCAGTGCCATATTTTGGGGTCCTACGGCCTTGAAACATGCTTGAAAAGTCCTCTCTTACATAGTCACTTCAGCAGCAAAATGGTGATAGTGGTGTTTTAAGATCCAGTTAGGTTGGGGCACCTGGGTGGCTCAGTTGATTCAGCGCCTGCCTTTGGGTCAGGTCATGATCTCAGGGTCCTGGGATGGAGTCCCACATCGGGCTCCCTGCTTAGTGTGAGTCTGCTTCTCCCTCTTCCTCTGCCTGCCTCTCCCCCTGCTTGTTCTCTCTCTCTCTTTCTCTCTCTCTCTGACAAATGAGTAAAATCTTTGAAATAAAAAAAAAAAGATAAAATCGGGGCAACTGGGTGGCTCGGTCAGTTAAGCATCGGCCTTTGGCTTAGGTCAGGATCCCAGGGTCCTGGGACCGAGCCCCGTGTTAAACTCCCTGCTCAGTGGACAGCTTGCTTGTCCCTCTCCTGCGCTGCCTCTCTGCTTGTGTTCTCTCTCTCTTTCTCTCTCCCTCTCGGAAATAAATAAGTAAAATCTTTAAAAAAAAGTACCACCAAAAAAAAAAATCGATTAAATTAAACATTAAGAGTAGTTTACTCCTGCCAGACATGTTAAACTGTGATGGAGACTAGAAATTTCTACATATTAGTCACTTCCATTCTTGTTTTCTAGACTACAGACTATGATTTGGGGATATTTAAAATGCCTCCAGTTTTAATTTTTTTAATTTATTTTTAAGATGCCTCAAGTTTTCAAATGGTGATAAATAACATCACAATGAACTTTTTTTCTTAAGATTTTATTTTTAAGTAATCTCTACACCCAGTGTGGGGCTTGAACTCACAAGTCACGTGCTCCGCCAACTGAGCCAGCCAGGCATCCCCATAGTGAACTTCTTGGTGCAGATTCTAAGAGGGATATATACTTAGAAGTGGAATTATTGGCTTAAGAAGTACAAACATTTTAAAGTTTTTGATATATCTTGCCAAATTACTTTTTTTAAAGGGTGAATTAACATTTACCTGCAACAGAAGTGTACAAAGAGGCTTGGTTTTGCATATTGGATGTTTGCATTTACAAATATTTACATGTATTTATGGTTTGCCCTTGTTTCATTTTAACAGCTTTTCATATGGTTTAATGCTATGTACTTTTTTTCTATGAATTGGACATCCTTTACATGTTTTTTGATTAGGTTTTGTTTTTTTTTTTAAAGATTTTATTTATTTATTTCACAGACAGAGATCACAAGTAGGCAGAGAGGCAGGCAGAGAGAGGGGGAAGCAGGCTCTCCACTGAGCAGAGAGTCCGATGCGGGGCTCGATCCCAGGACACTGAGATCATGACCTGAGCTGAAGGCAGAGGCTTAACCCAGTGAGCCACCCACGTGCCCCAGGTTGGTTGTTTGCTTGTTTGTTTAAGATTTTATTTATTTATTTGAGAGAGTGAGTGAGTGAAGGAGAGAGCACAAGCTGGGAAGGAGCAGAGGGAGGAGAAGCAGACGCCCTGCTGAGCAAGGAGCCTGATGCAACGCTCAATCCAGGCATTCCCAGATCATGACCTGAGCCAAAGGTAGACACTTAATCCGCTGAGCCACCCAGGTGCCCCTTGACTAGGTTTTCATATTGATTTCATATCAAATTTTATTAGCCCTTTGAATCAAATTTTGTGACAGAAGTGTACAAGTACACAGCTCATATTTATTTTGGTTACATCTTCATAATTTTCTTTATAATTGATTCTCCTGCCTCTAAGCTTAAAAAGTCATTCCTCATCTATGTAACCACTTGGGGGGAAAAATGCTAAGCGGACAAATGTACTACCATAAAAGGATGCCCAAATTATACTGTCAGGAACGAAGTCATATCCTGCAAAATGATGTTTAATTAGGATCCCATTTCTCTCCATCTGTCTTTATATATATCACACACATACACACACATTTATTTATTCACTAATTATTTTTTTTGAATGTCTCCTTTGTGGCAGAAGTACATCTTTGAACAAAACAGACCAAATTGGAGCCCTTATGGAACGAGAGTTTATTGGGGAGGCCAACAATTTTTAAAAACCACCAAATTTGGGTTATGGACATTGGGGAGGGTGTGTGCTATGGTGAGTGCTATGAAGTGTGTAAACTTGGTGATTCACAGACCTGTACCCCTGGGGCTAATAATACATTATATGTTAATAAAAAAATAAAAATAATAATTAAAAAAAAACCACCAAATGATACATGTCAGGTAGTGAGAAGTGCTATGAACAAAAATAGAGCAGACTAAGAGATGAAGAATGAAGGGTTTCCTCTCGATTCAGTGTTCAGAAACCTAAGCTGGCCATCAGTTCAGTCAGAAAGTATTGAATTAAGTAACTAATATATTATTTTCTATAAGAGTATGAATAGAGGGACGCCTGGGTGGCTCAGTTGGTTAAGCGGCTGCCGTCGGCTCAGGTCATGATCCCAGGGTCCTGGGATCGAGTCCCACATCGGGCTCCTTGCTCAGCGGGGAGCCTGCTTCTCCCTCGGCCTCTGCCTGCCTCTCAGTCTGCCTGTGCTCACTCTCTCTGACAAATAAATGCATAAAATCTTAAAAAAAAAAAAAAGTAATCTTAAAAAAAAAAAGAGTATGAATAGAGCCACCTGGATGGCTCAGTCGGTTAAGTTTCCAACTCTTGATTTTGGTTCAGGTCCTGATCCCAGGGTCGTGGGATCAAACCCCACCTTGGCTCCACACTCAGCGGGGAGTCTGCTTGTCCTTCTTACCCCTGCCCCCCTTTCGTGCTCTCTCTCAAATAAATAAATAAATAAAGTCTAGGGACGCCTGGGTGGCTCAGTCGGTTAAGCCACTGCCTTCGGCTCAGGTCATGATCCCAGGGTCCTGGGATTGTGTCCTGCATCGGGCTCCTTGCTCGGCAGGGAGCCTGCTTCTCTCTCAGCCTCTGCCTGCCTCTCTGCCTGTTTGTGCACTTATGCGCACGTGCTCTCTCTCTCTAACAAATAAATAAATTTAAAAAAAGAAAGAAAATATTTGGAAGAATATTCAGGTCTCAGTGAATATTACCTATTTCTCTCTCGTCACCCAGAAACAGCAAAGCCTCCTATGCTAGAATTCTCTTACTTCTCATATCTAGTTAATCGTCACATTTTTTTTGCCACTTATACCCTCCTCAAATTTCTTTTCTCTTTGCCACTGTCTTCTCTTAAGTCCTTTTCACTTTTTGAAAGAAATATATGATTTCATTTTTACATGCTAAATAATGACAAATGAACATGTTTCATGCACAGGCGCTAATTTGGTGGGGATTCCCCTCACCAAATTGGTGATAATATGAGCATGAAAATAAATGTTGATACTAGATTGTATAATAGGAATCCATGAGTTCACACTGATAGAAATTAAAAAATTAAAAAATAAATGGGAAAGAAGGAAAGGTCTTCCTTATAGTAGATCTGCAGCTAATAAATGTAGAAAGAATGATGGAATTAGAAAAGTCACAGTTTGGCAGCCACCATAACAAAAGTTGATTCAGCCAAGAATCATAATCATCAATGGATGTTAAAACCGGTGGGGTCAAAGGATGATGAGAAATGGGATACGTACATAATCTCCAAGTAGTACCCTACACAAGACACTTATTAATTACAAATAGTAACTGTGTGGTGGGGAATCCTGGGAGAGACTGCTTCAACTAGGTGATGAAAGCTGACGTCATCATTATGGGGCAAATGGACATCAGATGCCTCCTGATATGATGAACCGAGAAGGGCAGAACAGTACTTCTCTGGTACTTTTGCCAAAAAAACACAATATATAAGGATATATATATATAGAGAGAGAGAGACAGACAGACAGACAGACACTAGAGGTTACCAAATTCAGTAGCATTCTTCAAAATAATTGTCCTGGACTCTAAAACTATCATTGTCATAAAAAACAAAGACTGAAAAACTATTCCAGACTACAGAAGACAAAGGTGACATGGCAACTACATGGCTTTGTAATTTTTTTAGGATTTATTTATTTATTTTAGAGAAATAAAGAGAGAGAACGAGCAGGAGAGGCAGAGGGTGAGGCAGAGAGGATCTCAAGCAGACTCTGCGCCAAGTGAGGAGCCCAACGTGGGGCTCGATCTCACAATATTCACATCATGACTTGGGCCAAAACCAAGAGTTGCAAGCTTAACCGAATTCACCACCCAGGTGCCCCTGTAATCCTGGATTGTATCTGGGACCAGAAAACAATTTTTTTCTTTTCCTATAAAGAGTATTGGACAATGGATGAAATTTGAATGTCTATAGATTATAAAATTATATAAATGTTCATTTCTGATTTTGATCATTGTGTTGCAGTTATGTAAGAGAATGTCTTTGTCTTTTAAGAAATATACACCGATGGGGCACCTGGGTGGCTCAGTGGGTTAAAGCCTCTGCCTTCGGCTCAGGTCATGATCTCAGGGTCCTGGGATCGAGCCCCACATCGGGCTCTCTGCTCAGCAGGGAGCCTGCTCCCCGCCCCCCATGCCTCCCTCTCTGCCTACTTGTGATCTCTCTCTCTGTCAAATAAATAAGTAAAATTAAAAAAAAACAACAACACACTGAAGTGTTTAGCAGAAAGGGACATCGTGTCAGAAAAAAATTTAGAGTTTCTTCATAGGTGCTCTTTTGTAGACGGTGATTACATGACTATCTACCAATTGTCTGACCGTGTCCATAATAACCATTTACAGGTTTCTTCAAAATTCCTGGATTTGTTCACTCAGTAGCTACCATGGGGTGCCAGTGTATCGAGCACAGTACCGGACACAGAATGAGGCAAAAACAATTGCAAGGTAGTGTCTTTGGGGAATTGACAGGCTACAGGAGATGAGCAGATTCAGAAAGTGAGAGACAGAGGGAGAGAACAAGGGGGAGAAAGAGAGACAATGAGAATGATAAAGCAAGTGTAGTAAAAACTAACGTTTGAGGAATGTAAGTGAAGGGCATATGAGAATTCATTTATTTTTGCAATTTTTCAGAACCTATGAAATTATTTCATTCTTGTTTTTAAGATTTTATTTATTTATTTGACAGAGAGAGAGATCACAAGTATGCCCAGAGGCAGGCAGAGAGAGAGTGGGGCTGGGGGAAGCAGGCTCCTCACAGAGCAGAGAGCCTGATATGGGGTTCGATCCCAGGACCCTGAGATCATGACCTGAGCCAAAGGCGGAGACTCAACCCACTGCGCCACCCAGGCGCCCCTATGTAATTATTTCAAAATAAAAAGTTAAAAGTGTAAAAACAACTGGGAAGAGAAAAGGATATTAAGAGGCAGTAAAAGTAGATGTTTTCGATAGTCTAGAGTGTTATAGACAACTTGCAAAACTTGTACCTGTATTAGGCCACAAAGAAAAATCTCAACAATTCCACAAAGCACAGAAATGTACATGTCATACTCACAAACCAAAATAAGTAAAAATTAAAAAATTAAATTTAAAAATTAAAAGTATTTAGGGGTGCCTGGGTGGCTCAGTTGTTGGGCATCTGCCTTTGCCTCAGGTCATGGTCCCGGGGTCCTGGGATAGAGCCCCATGTTGGGGCTCCCTGCTCAGCAGGGAGCCTGCTTCTCTCTCTCCCACTCCCCCTGATTGTGTTCCCTCTCTCGCTGTGTCTCTGTCAAAGAAATAAATAAAATCTCAAAAAATAAAAAATAAAATAAATTAAAATGAAAACTATTCGGACATTGTTAATTACCTCTCTTTCAACAGTAACTGAATGAAAAAAGTGAATGTAAACTACACTTCCAAACTACTTAGAATAACAATAGTATTGAATAGAACCTATGGGATGTGGCCTAAACTATAAGCACGGGAAAATCCAGAGTCTTCAAATTACTATTATTATTTATCAAGAAAGAACAGAAATCTACAAATCATATACTGTGTCAGAAGTTAGGGCAAAAACATCATAAATACCAGGTGCCCAGGACAAAGACTATTGTGCCCTCTGCTTTCAAATGGTCATTCGGCCAATTCATGGAGACTAGGGCAGCCCTTTTTTTTTCCTTTTTTTTTTTTTAAGATTTTATTTATTTTTTTGACAGACAGAGATCACAAGTAAGCAGAGAGGCAGGCAGAGAGAGAGGAGGAAGCAGGCTCCCCGCCGAGCAGAGAGCCCGATGCAGGGCTCGATCCCAGGACCCTGGGACCATGACTTGAGCCGAAGGCAGAGGCTTTAACCCACTGAGCCACCCAGGCGCCCCTTTTTTTTCTTTTTAAGATTTTATTTATTCATTTAAGACACAGCAATATAGAGAGAACAAAAGCAAGAGGAGAGGGAGAAGCAGACTCCCCGCTGAGCCCGGAGTGCGCCATGGGGCTCCATCCCAGGACCCTGGGATCATGACCTGAGCTGAAGGCAGACACTTAACTGGCTGAGCCACCCAGGTACCCCGAGGGCAGCACTTTTACTCTGCCAGTACCCTGTGCTGGATTGCAGAGGCAAACAACAGATCCTCCGTTGTGGAACTTACAGGGTATGTGTACATACAAGGAGAGAAACATCAGATATTGAATTATAAATTGAAAAATTCAGTGTTGTGTACAAAGTACAAAGTGCTGTTTAGTATTCCTAGCGCGGCATCACTTAACAGTACCCTCTGTGGTCATTGTCTTCCTACTGCCTTTCTCCGAATCTCCCTCTTTTACGGTGTCTCTCTGGCTGTCTTGTTCTATTTTTCTCTCTTTCTCCTCTCGCTCTCTCTTTTCTCTCCCTCCCTCCCTCCCTCTCCCCAGTCCCCGAAGACACTAAGTTTCAATTATTTTTGCCTTATGCCCAGCCTAGTGCCCTGCCTGAGGCCTTGGCACACAGTGGTGGCTGTGGAATGAATGAGTCCCAGGAGTTGAAAGAATCCCATTTGTTAATTAAGTGGACATTCTGCCAGGCAACCCGTAGATCACCATTTGAACACATATATGTACACATTTTTTAGGTTTTATTTTATTTATTTATTTAAGAGAAAGAGCATGTGAGCAGGAGAGGGACAGAGCAAATCTCAGTAGACTTCCTGCCCAATGCAGAGCCTGACAGGGGTTTCATGTCATGACTACAAGACCTTGTCCCCAGCCCAAACCAAGAGTCGGATGTTCAACTGACTAAGCCACCCAGGTGCCCCATACATTACCATTTGACTTCTGTTTATTTAGAAAAAAAAAATCTAGAAGAGACTCTAGGAACTACAGACTATATAGAGAATACAAAATAACCACAAGATACAGCTTAGACAAGCTGGTAGACTGTTTAAGCAGCATTAGGTCAACTCAAATTCTAAGAAGGATAGTTTGTGGAGGGGAAAATCACACCTGCCTCATCTTTAGAATGCTTGAGTGTGATTTTTCAGGAGGGGTAATTGGAGAAATCGATAGATGGGATTCACTTTGATCTTTCACAGACATTTGATAAAGGTTCACATCCAAGATCCACCCCTGGGGCAGGAAATATGACCGAAGTGTCAAACTGGAGAGTGGTTGTAGAAGAGAAAAACTGGTTAAGAGACGAGGTGGAAGTAACACAAGGACTAGATCAGGTAGGTCTTGTTTGCCAGTCAGGACTTGGAATTTTATTTTACTTATTATTATTTTTTAATGATTTTATTTGTTTATTTGACAGAGAGGAAGTGAGCAGAAGTTGGGGGAGCAGCGGGCAGAGCAGGGAGCCTGATGCACGGGGGCTCAATCCCAGGATCCCGGGGATCATGACCCTCACCAAAGGCAGATGCTTAACGACTGAGCCATCCAGGCACCCCAGGACTTGGGGTTGTTTTTTTATTGTGTTGCCTTTGGACGGTTTGGAGAATGTTATCTGATTGTAGCTATAAAGGATCTGGTTGCTGCGTCTGTGAGACTAGACTGTAGAGGCATAAGCATGGAAGCATCAAGACCAAATGGAGGGCACCTAGATGGTTCAGTGGGTTAAGCCTCTGCCTTCTGCTCAGGTCATGATCTCAGGGTCCTGGGATCGAACCCCGCATCGGGCTCTCCGCTCAGCAGGGAGCCTGCTTCCCCCTCTCTCTCTGCCTGCTGCTCTGCCTACTTGTGATCTCTCTCTCTGTTAAATAAATAAACTCTTTAAAAAAAGACCAAATGGAAGGCTGTTGCAGTAGGCGATGGTGGCATGGACCATGATAATAGTAGTGATAGTGATGAGAAGTGTTTAATCCAGATTAAGTATCAATGGTAGAGGGAATAGAGGTTTACGATGATTAGCCGTGTGGTGTGAGTCAAGAGTGACTTAAAGGTTTTTGGCTTGAGTCACTGAATGAATGCAATTCATACTGCTCTCCCTGGCTTACAGTCTATTAGGGGAGAGAGTGTTTCATGGAGGTTATATTCGAAGGGCAGGGATATTAGGAGGCTACTGGAATCATTCCAGAGAGATGAAAGTGTCCTGAACCTGGGCAGAGGCTATAAGTATGGAGAGGCATTCAAATGGCACAGACTTGAGATATATTTAGGAAGTAAAAATCACTACTTTCGAAAAGTTTATGGTTTTTTACTAAAATCGAGGATAGCTGAATCTTTTTTCCCCAATAATTCACTTACTGGTATTTATGCTAGAGCAGGGGTTGCCTGAGGCCTGTTTTTGGATAGCCCTAGAGCTAGGCGAAAAATGTTTCTTTTGATTTATTTATTTAGTTAGTTATTTGAGAGAGAGAATGAGAAGTATTTCTTTTTTTGTTTTTCCTTTCCAGGAGAGTGCAAGGAGGGAGGGGCAAAGGGAGAGAATTTATTTATTTACTTATTAAGATTGATTTATTTTAGTGGGGCCTGGGTGGCTCAGTCAGTTGAGCACCTGTCTTTGGCTCAGGTCATGATCTCTAGGTCCTGGGATTGAGCCATGTTCGGTTCCCAGCTCATTCAGGAGTCTGCTTCTCCCTCTCTCTGCCTCTCCAGGTTTGTGCTCTGTCTCTCTCTCTCTCTCAAATGAATATAAAATCTTTTAAAAAATATTTATTTTAGAGAGAGCTCGCACTCAAGTGGAGGGAAGAGCAAAGGGAGAGGGGCAGAGAGAACCTCAAGCAGACTCCCCGTTGAGTGCGGAGCCCAAGGCCAGGCTCCATCACACAACCCTGAGATCATGACTTAAGCCGAAACCGGGAGTCTGATGCTCAACTGACTGAGCCACCCAGATGGCCCTGTTTCTTTAAATTTTTAAAGGATTTTATTTATTTTTATTTATTTTTTAATATTTTATTTTTAAATCAGAGTGAGAGTGAGCACAAGCAGTGGGAGTGGCAGGAAAAAGGAGAGCCAGACTCCCTGCTGAGCAAGGAGCCAGATGCAGGACTCGATTCCAGGACCCTAGGATCATGACCTGAGCGGAAGGCAGCAGCTTAACTGACTGAGCCACCCAGGCGTCCCGCATTTTCGAAGGATTTTAAAGGGAGTAAGGTGGGATATGTAATAAAGACCATTTGTGGGCCTTAAAACTTAAGATATTCACTCTCTGGTCCTTTACAATGTAAGTTTGCCAACTCATGCCATAGGTCGGTGGTTTTTCTTGTTTTTGTTTTTAAGATTTTATTTATTTATTTGACAGAGAGAGAGATCACAAGTAGGCAGAGAGGCAGGCAGAGAGAGAGAGAGAGAAGGAATCAGGCTCCCTGCTGAGCAGAGAGCCCCATGTGGGGCTTGATCCCAGACCCTGAGATCCTGACCTGAGCCCAAGGCAGAGGCTTAACCCACTGAGCCACCCAGGCACCCTTTTTTTTTTTTTTTTTTTAAAGATTTTTATTTTTAAGTAATCTCTACACCCAACATGGGGCTTGAACTCCCAGCTCTGACATCAAGAGTTGCATGCTTCACTGACTGAGCCACCCCAGGTGGTTTTTAAAGTGTGGCTAAGAGAGCAGCAATAGCATCATCACTTGGGAAGTTGTTAGAAATGTAAATTCTCAGGCCTCAACACGGACCTGATGAATCGGAAAATTTGGGAGTGGGGCTCAGCAGTCTGTGGTTTAACAAGCACTCCAGGTGATTTTGATGTAGGTTAATTTCTGAGAAACATTGCTCTAGAGAAACTTTTGTTATCTATGCACCAGGATCCATTATTAGGAAGAAGAACAATGGTTGTGAATAAGAACCCTAAACTGGGGGCGCCTGGGTGGCTCAGTGGGTTAAGCCTCTGCCTTCGGCTCAGGTCATGATCTCAGGGTCCTGGGATTGAGCCGCACATCAGGCTCTGTGCTCGGCAGGGAGCCTGCTTCCCCTTCTCTCTCTGCCTACTTGATCTCTGTCTGTCAAATAAATAAATAAAATCTTAAAAAAAAAGAACCCCAATCTGGAAACAATCAAAATATCAATGAGCAGTAGAGGAGATAAATAAATCGTGGCAATTAATACTGTGACAGTATTGGGGCGCCTGGGTGGCTCAGTGGGTTAAGCCGCTGCCTTCGGCTCAGGTCATGATCTCGGGGTCCTGGGATCGAGCCCCACATCGGGCTCTCTGCTCGGCAGGGAGCCTGCTTCCCTCTCACTCTCTCTGGCTGCCTCTTTGCCTACTTGTGATCTCTATCAAATAAATAAATAAAATCTTTACAAAAAAAAATACTGTGACAATATTCTACAGCCTGTGGTTAAGGGCATGGAGTGTGATGGCAACTGCTGGTATTTGAATCCCAGCTCCACCAAGCCATAGCTGTGTGACCTTGGCAAGTTATTTCATCTCTCTAAACTTCAGCTTCCTCATCTGTAAAATTGGCATAAAATACTAACTACTGGGGCACCTGGGTGGCTCAGTGGGTTAAAGCCTCTGCCTTCGGCTCAGGTCATGATCCCAGGGTCCTGGGATCGAGCCCCACATTGGGCTCTCTCCTCGGCGGGGAGCCTGCTTCCCCCTCTCTCTCTGTCTGCCTCTCTGCCTACTTGTGATCTCTGTCTGTCAAATAAATAAATTAAAAAAAAATACTAACTACTCTATAAGGTTATTGTTATGCTTAAACAATTACATAAAGTAATTTGAAGAGTGCCTGGAACAGAAGTATCAGATTTAAAGGAAAACCTTCATGTAATATGCTATGCGTCAAAGGAAGAAAAAAAGTCAATGTTCATTTCATAAAAGTTATGGTCTGCTGAAATATTCTTCATGTAACAAAATTATTAAGCAAACTAAGGTATAAACAGTGCAGTTTTTGGAGGTTCAGCTGTTGTCAGTGTGTCTGTAAACCTTGGTTTTCACACGTGGAAAATGCCTTAAAACTGTTCTTGAAACTGATGAAATGTCTATTCCCCCATCATGTTTTGTACATGGGCATGTAATAAATGTGTTTTCCTGTTCTAATTGCCCTTTCATTTCTTCCATCATTTTTTCAGCCATTCCTTCCAAAACTGCCTCTGCTGTCTTGGTATTCTTGGGAGCAACCTTGCCAGAACGAAGGTGCGAAGTGGCTTCCTTGACTGTCAGGAGATTTGGCTTTTTCCATGAATCAAGGTCACGAGAGTCAGTTTCTAGTGTTTTCACAGCTTTGCCCTGGGGCCAAGTGTGGGCCTAGATCTAGGACAGGGCTGTAATCCTGGTATCTCCTGGGATTTCAGCCTTTTAGCAGCCTTAGCATGTAAAACGCTTAGTATGTATTTAGCCACAGCTAAATACAAAACATGCACACAAAGAAATAGATTTCTTCCCCGTCTGTCCAGGCCGCCTCCTGTTCCCCTACATCCCAGGGCCTAGCACCTAGCAGGCTCCAGGACATACACTGCGCTCAGCTGTTAGGGTGAATTTGACCTTCTCGGTGGAGTTTTCATACCTCCATTTCCCAGGATGGGTTCATACACAATGTAGGTGAGTTTAGGGTGCAAACGGCTGAAACCACTGGCTGCGTTTTCTGGTCTCGAGTAGCAACCTGCAGACACCTGGTTCAGAGAGAAAAGGACCGAGGTCCTTCCCTCTTAACAGTAATAACCGAAAGGGACCAGAAATCTCGCTCTCCCGCAGACGCCGCCAAAGACACGGCGCTGCGGTCAGCCGGTTCCTGTCGGGTCGCGGTCTCGAAGGGCGGCGAGGCCAGCGCCGTAGGGCAGCAGAAAGGCAGCCTCCTTGTGACGTCAAATCAGCGGACTCTCGCCGCGGCTTCAGGCCGGTTCCGGTTCCCCGGCTCTCTGGGCGCGAGAGTACGTGAGCGCGGCGGCGTTCTGCGCGTGCTCCGCAGAGAAACGCGAGAAGGTTGGGTCCGGCTCGCGAAGGAGATGCGTGATTGGCTGAAGCCGTGCTGGGGGGTTCCCCAGCCCTTTCGGCAGGGGTAAAACAATAAGAGGGGGCGGCGGCAAAGGGGGCGGGACGTCCGTGTTCCTTGTCGCTCGCCGCAGCGCCTGGCGCCCGGGAAGAGGTGGTTGTAAGGAAGACGAGCTCGCGGCTCTCCGGCTTCCGAGACTTGCGGTTCGTCGGAGGGAGGGGGCGGCGAGCGAGAAGAATCCGCTGCGGCCGGTCCTCGGCGACTCTCCTGCTGACCTCCGCGCGACGTACCCGCCGCCGCTGTTGGTTGGAGGTGTGTACGGGGGCCGGGAAGGGAGGTCGGTGTGGTGGTCGGAAGGGGACATTCCGTTCGCGCGCCGGGGCTCGAGGCAACCGTCCTGTGCGGGAGCCGTAGTGTCGGAGGTGGTCGCGGCGGAGAGAGACATTGTTCTCGCCGGCTGCCTGCGCTGCCGTGTGTGCGCGTTAGGAGCCAAACCTTTCCTCTCAGGTGAGGATGGGAGGCCGCGTGGGAAGGGAGGAGACCGGCGCGCGTGCTGCGGACGGAGGGCCCGGAGGGCACAGGTGGGGCCCGGATTTGTGGGAGATGAAGTGGCGAGCTGGGAACGGGGCCGCAGCAGCCCCCGGAGGCGCGCTGGTGCGGGCTGAATGCGGGACGTGGAGCAGCCGGCTTTCCGGAGAGGAGGTCTTAGGGTGGGGAGCCCACCAGCCTTGTCTCCGAGTCGTCTGCGTCTCTCGTTCCCGGTTTCAGGGGAGCGGGGAGGCCGTCGCCGCCCCGCCCGTGGGGGAGGGGAAAATAGGCTGTGTCGGCGGAGGCAGAAGCGACGCAGATGCGAAAGTAGCGGCCTCCGGGCACCATTTCTGTGCACCGACACAGAATCCGGGTTTGAAGGCGGCCGCCGCTTCGCTTACCCGGTACCTGGAGTTCCGCGGTCTTTGGACGACCCCCACCCCCCGGGGGGGGGGTTATCCCTAAAGTGTTCAAAAACCCAGGCTGTATGTAACATACACCTTCTTCCTGCTCTTTTTATGCAGACAGTTCTGTATTGACCCAGGAATAGGAAAGATGTTTGAGTGCTTCGGGAAATGGGTTTCTTCCTGTTCCCCCACTTTGGGGGGAGGCGGTGGGAAGGATGGTCAATGGGAAGACCATGAGCTTCCTAGATTGTGTTGATTTTTGTTCGTCGAATCTGATAGAATTTTATCTGCGTCTTTAAAAGCAGATTTTTTAAGATGGCTCTGTGCCGATTTGGAGCGAATATAGATTTGCATCTAGTTTTCCGCATAGATCAATTTTTTTTCCCCCAAGGCATACCTAATTTCTTAACAGTTTTTTTTTTTTTGTTGTTGTTGTTGTTTTGTTTTTGTTTTTGAGGGTAGGTGCCTTTGCTCCCTTTAAAAAACAACGACAACAAAACTCGTGGACCGAAGCTGCGGTGATAGCAGAGTTGACCCCCCTCTCCCCAAGTTAAGATTTCAACTTGGGTTAAAATACTGTTTTTAGGTTCAAGGCTCTACACACCGTGCTAGTCTTCCAATTGCTAGCATTGCCTGTACCTGGAACCGGGAACCATCAGCTGCACTTAGGGAGCCCCGTATGTTAGAGGGAAAGGAGATGGGAATTCCTTGTCTAGCTCCATATTTGGCAGTTAATATAGCCTTGGACATGTGAACAAAGTTTCTAAGTAAACGCTTGGCCCTGTTAGTATCCAGTGGTCCTTTTGATGTCCAGAATTCCTGGTTTTCAAAGATACACGGTATGATTAGTTTGAATTTCTTAGAACTGGATTATGTTTTGGTTTCTTTGGTGATATTACCTTCCTGTTTTCTTAAATTTGGGGGATTAGTCACGTGTATTCCTGTGTTACGATTTAGTCTCTAGAGGCTGTTTCATTCTGAAAGGCTATAAGGAATTGGGAGGATAAGGACTTCAAATGGGTTGCTTATTAAGAGTTGTTATGGTTCCGGTTTTTAAACATTTCGGGTTGAAATATTAGTGGTCAACAAGTCTTAAGAGTGGAGAGAACCAGAATATTTGTGGGGTACTTAAGAATCAGAAGTAGAAGAAAGGAGAAGAAATAAAGTCTTTAAATAATTTGATATTCTAATTTAGCGTTCACTAGTAGTTTGATTCTTGAGTTTCAGTGACATTCACCCTGTTGGTAGCAGGAAATACTCTTTATCCATATTTTGCTTATGAGAAATCAAAAACGAAAACTTCTATATCAGTGGCTGAAAATCTGTAAATACTAATGGTGTGTTTAGATTTTTTTTTGTTTGTTTTTTTGGTGTGTTTAGATTCTTAACAGCTTTCTTTATCCTGCGAAATTGTTGCTGTTGATTACTCATTATCAGGATTGAGCATTAATTCTCTCTTAGGTTACTTTAAGACTTCCCCACATTTTACGCTGAGTTGATACAAAGGTGGAGAATGACCCCTTTTCAAGGCTGGGTTTTGTAGGTACAAACTTAAGGGTTGCTTTTGAATTTAAGTTCAGTAGAATTTAATTGACAAACATGACTTAGTTACTCTCCATTGATTGACGCTTGTTTAAGATAGCTGCTAGGACAAATTTGGTTCTTATCCCAGAACTCTGGACTGGCTTCGGAAGCAATAGAAGTTGTTTCATGACGGCTGTTCATATCTTCAGTTTATTCATATCTTTTAATTTCTAGATAGTTTACCTTATTTTGGTACATCACTGTAGATATTTTGGGATGACTCTTGGATTTTGTTTTTGTTTTTTTTTTTTTTTGTATTATGTTACTGCCCTTTTTCACTTAACCCAACAGTATCAAATAAGCTAGTAGTTGGACTTCAAAAGATTTTTATATTTGCATCCATAGCTGTTCTTTTTAAGTGTTTGTTCTTAATCAGGTGTAGTGAAAATACCACTAGAGACAGTAGACCTGATTTTAAATCCTCTTATAACTCTGAGGACCTTCTAAACTCCTTTCTTTAGGCTCTCTAACCATCAGTTTCCTTTTCTCCAAATGAAGTTAAGTATCCTATCTATTTCAAGGAGATAAAGGAATATGTAGGTTACTTGTTAAACTTTAAAGGGTAATATAAATATATGCTTTTATTTTCATGGCACAGCTTTTCCTTTTCATAATGCTTGGTCAATTTTCAGAGCTTCTGAACTTCAAAGTTTGCCTCCTTCACTTTGGGGTCTGAGAAAAGTCTTACTTAATCTACAGCTACCTTTTATTTATTTCTACCACTGGTGCTTAGATCTTGTTTGTGATATTTTCATTCCGTGGTGTGCCACAACAAATTAAAGGTTTCTGCTTTTTTTTTTTTTTTAAGATTTTATTTATTTATTTGACAGAGATCACAAGTAGGCAGAGAGGCAGGCAGAGAGGGAGGAGGAAGCAGGCTCCCTGCTGAGCAAAGAGCCCAACACTGGGCTCCATTGGAGCACCCCGAGATCAGGAAGCCAAGGCAGAGCCTGAGCCCATTGAGCCATCCAGGTGCTCTGAAGGTTTCAGCTTTAAATAGCTATTCATCGTTGGGGGCGACTGGTTGGTTCAGTTGGTAGAACATGGGACTCTTCATCTAACAGTTCTGAATTCCAGCCCCACGTTGGGTGTAGGGATTACTTAAAAATAAAAAATCTTACGGGGTGCCTCGGTGCCACGGTGTGGCTCAGTCGTTAAGTATCTGCTTTTAGCTCAGGTCGTGTGGGATTCAGCCCAGCATTGGGATCCCTGCTTGGTGGGGAGACTCCTTCTCCCTCTCCTACTCCCCGTGTGTGTTCCCTCCCTCTTCTCTCTCAAATAAATGGATAAAATCTTTAAAAAAATCTTTAAAAGGTTCATTGCTGTTTTGATTGGTGAAGACCTCTGTAGTTTCAGAAAGCCCCGGTTTTAATATGTGGTTAGGTGTGGAGATTGGGAATAGTCCGTGGCTCAGTGAGAAATGGTCTGGGCCTGACTAGTGTGACCCCCAGCTCTGAGTAAGGGGCTCTAGAGGGGAAGGGGAGTTAAGTATCCAATAGTAGAGATAAGCTGTGTCCTAGCATAGACCATAGCCTTTGGTAACATAGTTTCTTTATTATAAAGAAATGCATCCTGTTCCTAGAGATCTTTTTTTTTTTATAGAAATCAAGATACAGTACATGTAACTTTACAGTGCTGAAACAAGAGTTTTGTAGATTTAAAAATTTTTGTAATTTTCTTATTTCCTGTTTCTTGTTTTTGTTTTGTAAGGTAACATAGAATCTCAGCTTCTCAGCAATTTTCATTTTGGCTATTTTTTCAAAACATTGAAATGGCCATCAAAATAAGACATGAAATTTCACGTCAGTAATTTGCCCTGAGTGAAATTCCTCTCTCGATTCCCCGACCCCCAACTGCTTGACCAAAGATGCTACAGTTATCACTCTTTATAAATGGTGGTCAGGACACTCGAGGCTCCTCAAAGAGTGAATTTTTGACTGTGCATTTTGATGTTTATATATTGTGGTTGCAGCCAGGTGTTTGAAGTTAACAGTAATAGTTAGATTTTATGATTTATGTTGATCTAGCCATTTTATCAATGTATGGAGAAGTTTCTTTAATGAGAATGGAGATGCCATCGCAGAGATCCCCAAGATTAAAGAGAACTGATGGAATACGACATTATTTTGCTTGTATTACCATGTCTTTTGAATTGTAATCTGCTCTGAAAACTATTTTGCTGTGGTAGATCTAAAAAATTAATTCATTTTCTTGTCCAAGTGTATACATAGCCTTTACATTATTGAAATCATACCTTGTGGGGCGCCTGGGTGGCTCAGTGGGTCAAAGCCTCTGCCTTCGGCTCAGGTCATGGTCTCGGGGTCCTGGTATCGAGCCCCGCATCAGGCTCTCTGCTCGGCAGGGAGCCTGCTTCCTCCCTCTCTCTCTCTGCCTGCCTCTCTGCCTACTTGTGATCTCTGTCTGTCAAATAAATAAATAAAAAATCTTTTAAAAAATCGTAAAAATAAAATTGTATTAAAAAAATCATACCTTGTAAATTTTATACTGTGTTTAGTGTTTTCTTCGATGGTTTTAATGTCTTTGATAGTATTTTAATGACTGCATATGAGTTGATGTTTTATGTTATAGTCTGGGCTCAGTTTATTAGATATTTGTTTCTAAGACCGTTAATACCAGATTACAAAAAAATTATATCAAATAAGCATATCAGATGTTTTTAAAATCATCTTTTAGAAACCTTGGAGAGTGTACCATAGAATCCTAGGCAATAAGCTTTTCTTTTATCTTTTACTTTTTTATTTTCCAGTGAGTTTTTCTTTACTACTTATTCTGTAATTGCTCAGTTTTAATTCCAGCATGGTGTTAGTCTGTTTTCCCCATCTCTCACCCTCCTCAGTCCCATCTTCAATTAGTTGGTAATATTTAAACACACTTAAACTTGAACCATAAATTGTCACTAATGTAGGCATAATGTCAGGGATTGCCTTTTTGTTTTACTACTAGTGGTGAATGAATTCTCACACTCTTGGCCTTTGTTCTAGAGTTATGTTTTTTTCTCTTTCTTTCTTTTTTTAAGTTTAATTATTTCTTTTAGTAATCTACACCTGTGTGGGCTCATACTCAAAATCCCCAGATTGAGTTGCTTGTTCTACTGACTGAGCCAACCAGGCACCCCTAGAGCCATGTTTTCTAACCAGTAACATACATGTATCTGTTAGAAGGTTATCAGAAATTAAATGAAAATTTTAGAGTAGGATTTAATGTTTTACTGGTGGTGTTAAGAATTGGTATATAGCTTGCACTGTTTTCTCTTTCCTCTGGACCCATGAGGTTTTTTTTGTTTTGTTTTGTTTTTTTAAATCATGCTTTTTTCCAAAGATGGGGTTTGTAAATTATTCTACAGTTTGATTATTACTTTTGTGGACAGTATTTTGTCCACATTTATAACTTATTTTCCCCTATTTTAAATGAGTGCATAATTTTCTATTTTATAGCTTTCCATTTTCCTGTTGATGGACATTTAGACTGCTTTATTTTCCTTTGTGGCAGTGAAACAACTTTGAATATACATCTTTGTGAAATTGCATGTCTGTTTCTTTGTAGTGTATCTTAGAAGTGGAATTATTGGTTATATGCTTTCATTTTTAATCAATTTTATTAAAACCATAAAATTACATCTCCAAAAGGTTATAACAGTTTATATTTTCACCAGCACTGTGGAAGAGCCCATTAACCCCTACCCTTAACAGTACTGGATATTACCAGTAATTTTCATTTTTGTTAATTTTATAAGTAAAAGGTGTCAACTTTGAATAAATTGCCTTTTTTTGAACTGGATATTCTTGATTTCAGGGTATCATGGTTCCCTTACATTGCGTTAAGGAGTTTTCCATAAATGTTCATGAAATGATTGACATAATGAAGCATCATTGTATTGCTAAATTTAAAATTTGAGGAATAATTTACTAGTAGAGATCACTCTTCTTGTGCAGTTTAATGACTTTAGACAGACCTAGAGTCATGGAACCACGACCAAAAACAATCAAGATAGTAAGATAATCCCATTACCCCAGAAGTTCTCTCCTGTTCCTTTATAGTCATTTCTACCTCCAGCCTTTGATCTCATCTAACCCTTTAGTTTTGCATTTTACAGAATGTTCTATCAGTAGAATCAGGTAATACCAACTTTTTAGCTTTCAGTAATGCTTTTTTTTTTTTTTTAAGTTATTCGAGATCGGGTTTTTTTCTGGATACAAATCCTTTATCGGATATGTATTCTACAGATACTTTTTTCAGACTGGCTTGTCTTTTCATTTTCTAAATGATGACTAAATGAAAGGTTTTACATTTTGATGGAGGTCCAGTTTGCAGGGTTTTTGTTTTTGTTTTTTTTTTTTTCCTTTCTTTTTGTGTCTTATCTAAAATCTTTACTTAATCTAAGGCTAGAAAAGTTTTCTTCTAGAAACCTAAAGTTTTAGGTGTTACATTTGTCTGCGGTCCCATTTCAAAATAATTTTTGTACGTGGGTACCAAGTATGAGTCAGACTTCCTTTTGTTTTTAATGTGCGGATGTCAGGTTGTCCCCAAATCATTTGTTGAAAAGATAAAATTACTTTGAAAAGAAATTGGCTATATTGTGTGGGTCTGTTGTAATGCTCATCTGGGGGGGGATTTCTAAAATTTCTAAAAGTTCTTAAAGTTATTTGTGCCAAAACTGCTATACTTGATTTGTTTGGACCTTTAATCTCAAAACTCTCTGACTTCATATTACAGGAGTAGTAAGTATTCTTGCAGATGACTGTGTACGAATATACATTTACATATAAATAAGCACAGGACTGTAGCTGGTGGACTTTATTTTTATTTTAAAAGATTTTATTCATTTGAGAGAGAGACAGAGCACAGGCAGAGGGGGAAGGGCAGAGGGAAAGGGACAAGCAGACTCCCAGCTGACCTCGGAGCCTGACATGGGGCTCGATCCCAGATCCCGGAGATCATGACCTGAGCTGAAGGCAGGCACCTAACCATCTGAGCCACCCAAGTGCCCCAGTGATTGACTTGAAAGGTAGCTTGAGGTGGCCTGGGTAGCTCAGTCATTAAGCGTCTGCCGTCCGCTCAGGTCTGGGATTGAGCCCATCATCTGACTCCCTGCTTGGTGGGAAGCCTGTTTCTCCCTCTCCCACTCCACCTGCTTGTGTTGTCTCTCTGGCTTTGTCTGTCTCTGTCAAATAATTAAACCTTAAAAAAAAAAAAAAGGTCATTTGAGATTGTATGCCTAATGTGTTTATTCATTAACATTCCTTCATAGTTTTGTTCATTAGCTGTTGAAGTATCTTTGTAGTTTAGTTGTTGCTTCTCTTAGGGCTTTAGTATCAGAATTGTTGAGCAGATTTTTTTAATCCTATTATGTGCACAGCGATGGTGTATGAAAGATTATGTCTTGAGTATCTCCTGGAGGCATAACACTGCTGTGCTTATGCTTTTAGCATTAGCATGGAGGAGCCTTCTGAATAGGGGAGGGATGTGCCTGTGCTCTTGTACATATATTATTAGGATTGAGTGCATTAATAAGAGCTAAAGAAGACATCTGCCATACTAAGAGGAAGAAATGGTTAATCCTTCTTGGTGGACCCTAGTTAGGAAAACCAGAGGTAGAATTGGAATGAGATCTTGAGCAGGCTTTTGAAGAGTAAACAGGGGCAGGATTTGGTGGCGTGAGGTTTTGAGGAGATAGTCATCCCTAAAAATTTTCTTTTAGCTTTGGCTTGAGATACTTATTCATTCTTTGCATGTCCAGTTTTTACGCCTGTTCCAATTTTCAAGTGGTATATTCTTTGTGATAGGGCTGTAGCATTTATCACATAGTTGTGTGTAGGAATTTTGTCTCCCACTGGAGTTTAAATTTCTCTAAATTTCTCTGGAGCAGCAGATCAAGTCCTTCATGTTCATTGTTTTTCCTTGAATAGTTCCTGGTACATATATAGTAGACGTTCATGGAATATTGGAAGCATTTGTGTTTCCCACCTATTCATCCATCTTAGGTTGAATGAAATAAAACAGTGGCCTAAAGAATGAAAATTGCAGGTTCAGGGAATGGTGGTCAGGGGCATAGTGTTCTTTGGACACAGAATTTGTTACAGAGGTGAAAAGTGTGATGGGAAATAAATTTGCAGAATTTATCAGGACCATGAATGTCAGACTGGATTTCTGTGGCGTGCCTTATACTTCAAATTAAATGCAGGTGTTTGAATTTTACTCTATTAATGTATTCTGCACATGATAAAGAGGCTTGGAAGATTAGAGGAAGATGTAGAGTGTAAATTCAGTGGGAGTGGAATTGGGACGAATTCCGAGAGACTTTTGAGTTGTCAGGATTTCACAGATTGAAGCTTAAAGAAGGAAAGTCACTTAGGACTGAGCATTCTACCCAAGAAGATGGTGGCATCATTAACAGAAATACCCAAAGCATTTTGAGGGATGCATATATTGGTATCTTGTGAGGGCATGTATGGATATTCAGCATGGGGTTAAAATGTAAAATTTGAGTTCATGGTAGAGACTAGATTTGCATTTAGGTAGATAAGAGAGCTAAAGCCATTAGACTCTGAAATTGCCAGGTTAGAAGACAGAACTTTGAGAACTTCTGCATTTTGGTGAGACGTTGTGGTAGAAATCTAGAAGCATTAGGAGGAGGTTATCAACAATGCTAATGCAGACAAGTGGAGGACTGGGAAGCCACTGGATTTTTTAAGAATTGTGATTTTCCAGCTCTCCGTGCCAATGTGCTCTTGCAGACATGAAAACCCGCTGGACTTTGTGCAAGAAGCGTAGCAAGCACGAACCCCACAAAGTGACACAGTACAAGAAAGGCAAAGATTTTCTTTATGCCTAGGGAAAGTGGCGTTATGACAGGAAGCAGCGTGGCTGTGGTGGGCAGACTAAGCGGATTTTCGGGGAAAAGGCTAAAACTATAAAGAAGATTGTCCCTTGGCTTGAATGTGTTGAGCCCATTTGCAGATCTAAGAGAATGCTGGCTATTAAAAGATGCAAAGCATTTTGAACTAGGAGGAGATAAGAAGAGAAGAGCTTTTAAGAAGGAAATAAAGTAGTGGCCATCAATTTTTAAAAATTGTGACTTTTCAGAGAATGATATTTAAGGGAGAGATCAGATTATATTTGAGAGGAGAGTTGAGGAAGATCAATGCAGTTAATAATTTAGGGAACAATGTGATTAATAAAGTGCCATGAAGACGACTCAAAGTACTTTGAGAAATCAAAGGATAGACAGTTATAGTTTATAGAAGAACCAAGAAAGATTTTCAGGGGTACCCAAAAAATGCATAGAATTTCAATCATTACAGATAGGAAGTTATGGAATGAGTATTGGAGTAGGAATCAAAGGTCTTGGTTCTTGTTAATAGACTTTTAGAATCCTAGTGTTGGAACAACCTAATCTAATGTTGTTAGACATAGATTGTTATACTATATTTCCTGTTAAATTGTTTCGTCAGTCTCTGGAATAAGTACTTACAATAGCTGGCTATTTATGAAGTAGCTCTATTCTGGTTATTTTTGCATTAAGTTGAACCTAAATCTACCCTTTGAACCTAACTACTGTTCAGCCAGTATTTAACTTTTTTTTTTTTAAAGATTTTATTTATTTATTTATTTGACAGACAGATCACAAGTAGGCAGAGAGGCAGGCAGAGAGAGAAGGGAGGAAGCAGGCTCCCCGCTGAGCAGAGAGCCCGATGCGGTCCCAGGACGCGCCGGGATCATGACCTGAGCCAAAGGCAGCAGCTTTAACCCACTGAGCCACCCAGGCGCCCCAAGCCAGTATTTAACTTTTACAAAGAAGAATTGTCAGTTCATTTTAGACATTACATCTATGTTGTAGCCTGAGATTGTTGGCTTTGTGGGCAGCTCCATTATACTAGTGATTCACCAAACTTACTTTTAACCAGGAAGTAAGTAAAAAACCCAAGTACTTTACTAAAAGCTGAAGTTTTTATTAGTCAAAGAAGGAACCAAAAATTCCTTTGGTTGATGACAGTTGTTTTTTTTTTTTTTAAGTTATTTGAAATCACAGTATATTGTAGGATGAAGCCCAGCGTGACTTTTTTTCTTTTTTGTGTATATGTTTACTTTTCTTTCTCTCCTCCTCTTCCCTCTCAGTGGTACTAAGAGATTCAGAAAAGATAGTGGCAATTGATAGCAATTTCCCATGAGAGCTGGAGTACATATGTTTCAGGCATTAGTCTAGGCAAAGGGAGAGGAATCATTTTAAGAAACAAGAATGAATTAAAAGGGGGCACCTGGGTGGCTCAGTGGGTTAAAGCCTCTGCCTTCGGCTCAGGTCATAGTCCCGGGGTCGTGGGATCGAGGCCCACATCGGGCTCTTTGTTCAGCAGGGAGCCTGCTTCCTCCTGTCTGTCTCTGCCTGCCTCTCTGCCTACTTGTAATCTCTTGTTTGTCAAACAAATAAATAAAATCTTTAAAAAAAAAAAAGAATGAATTAAAGGATGTTGATGAAGATACACGATATATGGGGATTTTAAGTGGGATAAAGGTGGAAAGTAGAATGATGATCTTTGAAGTAGTTGAGACTCTAAATAGTGAGGGAAACCAGATATAATCATGTTGGTATCTGGATGAATAAAAAGGACTGATTGTTTTTATTAAGAAGGAAAAGTTCATTTTGCAGTATGCATCCCAGTGTGACAGAAATCTCCAGATTTTCAAGTGTTCATGGAAAAAGTGGGGTTTAATACATGTAATTTTACTTTATCTAAAAAGATTTTAGGAGATAATTGCTCTTTTTTAAAAAAAAAAGAAAATATTTTATTTATTTATTTGACAGATCACAAGTAGGCAGAGGCGCGGGGGAAGCAGGCTCCCCGCTGAGGAGAGTATCTCAAAGATACTCAAGAGTATCTCCTCCCCATGCAGGGCTCCATCCCAGGACCCTGAGATCATGACCTGAGCCCAAGGCAGAGGCTTTAACCCACTGAGCCACCCAGGCGCCCCAAAGAAGATTCTTTTTGCACATCAGTATCTTTTAATCTTGCCTGTCTTTGTTGTATTTTATAGTCTTGTAGGTTTGACCAGAGATCATATCTCAATTTGTAAATTAGAAAATTAAGATCCAAATAGGTCATAACTTTTTCATGGCCTTAGATAAAATCTTTTTCTGTCCCATGTTCAGTGTAGTGTGGGGGGCACCTGGGTGGCTCAGTTGGTTAAGCATCTGCCTGCAGCTCAGTCATGATCCTAGGATTGAGCCCTGCATCTGGTGTTGGGCTCCCTGAGCCTGCTTCTCCCTCTCCCTCCGCCTCTCCCCGTCCCCTTGTGCTCTCTTTCAAAGAAATAAAGATCTTTTTAAAAATGGTTTTAACTTTTAAAAATTAAAAACATTTTAGGGGTGCCCAGGTGGCTCAATCAGTTCGGTGTCTGCCTTCTGCTCAGGTCATGATCCCAGAGTTCCAGGATTGAGCCCACATCCAGTTCCCTGCTGAGCAGGGAGCCTGCTTTTCCCTCTGCCTCTCCTTCTCATGGCCTCTCTCAAATAAAATCTAAAAAAAAAAAACAGAGAGGGAATTATTAAAGAAATGGAAGGACCCACATCCCAGAATTTGCTTACCTAAGAGTTGGGTAATTTGCTGTGAATAATAAAAACAGCACAATTGTTCCTGTAACCATATTTATTCTGAATGTGTAATTTGGATCTTTTGTTTTTCCTCCTAACCAGATTCTTGTATACATGGCTGTGTGTGAATTATAAATGCACACTTTATAGTACTCAATTTTCCAATCTTAACTTCCTGCACCTACCCAAACTACCTATTGGTGGTTCATTTATAATTTTTTTAAAAGATTTTATTTTTATTTATTTGGCTCAGAGAGATCACAAGTAGGCAGAGGCAAGCAGAGTGAGGGGGAAGCAGGCTCCCTGCCGAGCAGAGAGCCAGATGTGGGGTCCGATCCCAGGACCCTGAGATCATGACCTGAGCTGAAGGCAGAGGCTTAATCCACTGAGCCACCCAGGCGCCCGGTTCATTTATAATTTCATCCTAATGCTTCTTTGATGCCTTATGTATTGCACTGTTAATTTTCCTACTCTAGGGGAGAAAATGGGAAGATGGCCAAGATGCAGATGTTTGTGTAGAACAAATAAATTAGTGTGTCATTAAAAGATAGATAAGTCAGGTGTTACTTTTTCCCCTTTTGCCTCTTATTTTCTGGTTGATGTGATTAATTTCCACCACTTATACTTTAGCCCACTAAATTCTGATTCACTTTAAATGAGTTAGTAGTGAAGAAGTAACTGCTTTGTAAGTAGTTATATTTAAGTATAAATCGTAGCACCATCCATTAGTAACTTCTTTTCGTTTTATCATTCCCCGTGGAAGCCTCCCTATGCCTAAAAATGGACTCTGCCTAGACTCTGTATAGATTTTTGTTTAGTCTTTTACCAGATAAATATTGCCTTACCTCATCCACCATTTGAGCTTCACTTTTATTTTTTCTTTCCCCTTTTTTAAAAAGCTTATTTATTTATTTATTTATTTGACAGAGAGAGAGAGAGAGAGGGAACACAAGCAGGGGGAGTGGGAGAGGGAGAGGGAGAAGCAGGCTTCCCGCTGGGAGCAGGGAGCCTGCCGCCTGGCTAGATCCCAGTCAGGACCTGAGCCCTGAGCCACAGATGCTTAAACCTACTGAGCCACCCACGCACCCCTGAGGTTCTCTTTTCAAGTTACCTCCTTTGAATAATTTATTGAATAATAATCTTGTAAAAGTTGCCTTCGCTGTGTGTCTACCTTTCCTGTCTCTCTGATGTGTATTGATGATGTGACCACCACACTTTCGTGATTGTATATACAATATATATGTCTATATTGTGTATATATACTATACATATTATATATATGTGTATATATATATGTGTGTATATATATATAGGTGGTAGGCATTTGAAAGCCTCTCAGATGTTTTAACAATAAGTCTTTAGTGTATTTTGACCTTTCTTTGATACTGATACATGTATTTACCGCGTTTTGTTTTGTTTTGTTCTTTACTTTGGTTATATGTATGTGACAAAAATGATAAGTAAATCTATCCTTTATAAATGTGATGGAGGATTTGGGATAAATGACAAAGTGTCATTGTAGAAAATCTGGAAATAAGGAAGAGAAAGAAGAACATGGGAATCTCCAAATCCATAGCCAGTCCCTAATAGCATATCTATTATTCACCATTTGAACAAAACTGTTTTGTATGTAGCTATTTTATTTAGAGGATAAGTTAGTATCTTCCCATGTCTTAGTGTTATTTTCACATCAGCTACATTATTAAAGCATGTATTCATTTTCAGATTTTTTTATTTTAAAAAATTTTATTAGATAAATCTACTGTTCTTCACACTTCACAATCGTTCAAAATAAAAATACTATGTTGTTTAGCTTTGTTACTTTAAATGTAGCAAATGAGAATTCATTTATGCATTAGGATTTGTTAGTGTTTATTGGAAGTTTTTAGGTTTGCTGGGGAACTAATGGCCCCTGAAATGACACTATCTGATTCTGCTTTGTGAATTAAATTTTTCTTTTCTTTTTTTTTTTTTATCTGCTTTTCTTTTCTTTTCTTTTTTTTTTTTTTTTAAAGATTTTATTTATTTATTTGACAGACAGATCACAAGTAGGCAGAGAGGCAGGCAGAGAGAGAAGGGAGGAAGCAGGCTCCCTGCTGAGCAGAGAGCCTGATGCGGGGCTCGATCCCAGGACGCTGGGATCATGACCTGAGCCGAAGGCAGCGGCTTTAACCCACTGAGCCACCCAGGCGCCCTTTCTTTTCTTTTTTTAAAAAAAGAGTTTAATTGTAAGTGGTACAGAATTCAAGGCAGAACAAAGACTGCAAAGCAGACTGGCAAGATTCTCGGCCGGGTTTACTCTTACCTTAACAGCTAAGATGGCAATGGCTGAGTAAGAGGAAGTAAAGACAAGATGATGAGTCACACTGTATGGATTTTTTTTTTCCTTTTTTTCTTTTCCGAAGTTTATTCTTTTTTTTTTTAATTTTTTAAAAATATTTTTTAATTTATTTGACAAATCACAACTAGGCAGAGAGGCAGGCAGAGAGAGAGGAGGAAGCAGGCTCCCCGTAGAGCAGAGAGCCCGATGCGGGGCTCGATCCCAGGACCCTGGGATCATGACCTGAGCCGAAGGCAGCGGCTTTAACCCACTGAGCCACCCAGGCGCCCCCGAAGTTTATTCTTGAATGTATAACAGCTCCGACACAACACTTCATTCTGGCTATAGGTGGCAACAGATGTAAATGGCAGAGAATCCAGATGTTTTTAAACAGCAACGAAAGTAGGGGGTCACCATTTCCTGATGGAGACACAAGGAACTGCTTGCTTTTTGCCAGATTTCTCAATTTCCCCTGTGGCCTGGGGACCCTTTCACATCGCCTTCACTTGAGCTTCTCCAGCTGCTTTGTTTCTGTTGGAACGCGTTCTCTTCCTCTTCCATCTCCTTGAACTGCTTCAAAGGCTTCTTGCCATTGCCGCATCCCCCGACACTGCCACTGAAAGCAGTAAATTAACTATTTTAAAAGCAAGTGAGGCATAAAAATTTTAACAGATTTGTGGGTTTTGTATATTGTTTCAAGACTGTTTTAAAAGGAGAGAAAACCTAATAGAGCATTATGTGAAAGTTGAATTGGGAATTGTTCGGATTCTGTAGAGCTACAATCTTGCCTGTAGGCTCTGCCATGGTTTATTTATACACACTTTATTTATTTACATGAGAGAGAGAGAGAACGCAAGAGCCGGGGTGGGGGCAGAAGGAGAGGGACAAGCAGACTCCCCACTGAGTGTGGAGCCCCCCCCCCCAACTCAGGGCTCGATTCCAGGACTCTGAGATCATAACCTGAGCTGAAGTCAGCTGAGCCACCCAGGTGGCCCTCCTAATTTTTATTTAAAAACATTATCACAGTTGTAATGATTATGACAGGTTATCTTTGGCTATAAAATTTTTTGTTTAAAGGAAACCTAGGGTAGGGCTCCTGGGTGGCTTAGCTGTTCAGGTTGTGATCCCAGGGTCCCTCATCTTTTTCCCTGCTCTGCAGGAGGCCTGATCCCCCCTCCCCCCCCCGTTGTTCCTTCTCCCACTATGTCTCTCTGTGTCAAATAAATAAAATCTTTTAAAAAAATAAATAAAGGAAGCCTAGGGTTACCTGAGTGACTCAGTCGGTTAAGTGGGACTCTCGGTTTTGGCCCAAGCCATGATCTCAGGGTTGAGATTGAGCCCTGTGTCTTCTGTGCTGATCGTGGAGCCTGTTGAGGATTCTCTCTCTCTCTCTCTCTCTCTGCCCCTTCCCTCTCCCCTACCTCTCTTCCAAAAAGACCCAAACAAACCTACATTGAGATTTATTTGTTAAGCAGGAATTTAAACTGTATCCCAGTTTGCCCAGTAAATATACACAGATACTGGGGGTTTGTTGTTTTTTTTTCAGTACTTTTAAGTGTAGTAGGAAAGGATATTTGATTATAAATATATATATTTAAACAAGTAATATTTAACTTTCTCTTTTCTTCCCCCCTTTTCCAGTTCCTAATGTTGTAATTTTAACTGTTCGGGGGGGCTATAACCATGTGTAAGTCACTTACTTTAAATGAGTGTGTTTCTATTTATATCTTGTATTTGTTTTTCTTATTTTTAAGCCTCCTCCCTGTCAGCATAGACCCTCCTTCCCCCTGCCTTGACTCGTTGTTTTTCTTGATCTTACCTTTGAGATTTCCGCTTAGCAGTACTTTATCATAGCGCCTAACCCGTTCTGTTTCTTATGTGCTTGTTTCCAGTCCATGACGGATTATAAACTTTTCAGTTTTATTTTAATTCCAGGTAACATGCAGTTAACAGTTAGTTTCAGGTGTACAGCATATGGATTCAGCACTTCCATACATTACCCTGTGTCTTTCACCTATTTAATCTGTCCCCCCACCCACCTCCCCTCTGGTAACCATCATTTTTGTTCTCTGGAGTTAAGGGTCTATTTCTTAATTTGTCTCTTTTATTTTTTATTTTTTTCCTTTTGCTTGTTTGTTTTGTTTCTTAAATTCCATCAGATTATAAACTTCTTGAGGGCTGAAGTCTTAATCTTATTCCCCAGGCTGTCCCCTTTATTAAAGAGCACCTGGCAATGTATTGATGCTTTTTACTTACTTAGTGGAAAGGAATACTGGACATACACCAAATGTAAAAAAAATATATATATTCTCTGAGTACTCAGGTTGTTTCTGATTTTTAATGGTAATTATTATCATTTTGAAGCAGTGAAGTAATTCTAAAGGAGAGTGAATACAAAGAAGATAAAAGTTGGTACTTTCTCATAGTAAGTCTAATCTCCAGGTCCTGACGTGTGCCTTCTGCCTAGAATAAACCATTGGAATCCAGGGACATAGATTATAATTATAGTCTCTAAAGGAGAGAGGTACTGTGACTGGAAAAGACTTGGTTATGGTGTTCATACTGTGAGGCAGGGGTACTTTCTTGGGAATAAGAAAAAGAACTGTGTGGAGGTTGGGAGGGGGGAAGGCATTGAGGAGTAGAGACAAAGAGGAACTTCAGATGTTGGAAGTTACCAGTAGTTGTTGGGAATTTATTATTTTGTTGTTGTAAATTGTTTTTCAATAAATACATTACTTTTCTTTATTCCTGTTTGTACGGCTAAGAAAACTTACTTCCTGGAAATTTATAAAGATGACTTTTTAATAGTTAACATTCTTGTGTTTGCTCCCTTAGCATTTGACATTGTGCAGCAAAGAAATGGTTATGGAGAAGCCCAGTCCGCTGCTTGTAGGGCGGGAGTTTGTGAGGCAATATTATACTTTGCTGAATAAAGCTCCAGAATATTTACACAGGTAAATTTTAAATGGATTATTTAGTATTTTTATTTAGTTTTGTTTTCTTGACTAGGACTACATAGTATTTTTGTCTTTCTTGTTTCATGTTCTTATTGTTTCTTTGCAAACCATAACCAATATTTTATCTAACGGCTGAAACCATTTTTTCAAGTTTTTTAAAAAATGAGATCACAGCAGTTCCTGGGTAGCTCAAGTCAGTTAAGTGTCCAGTTCTTGATCTCAGCTCAGGCCTTGATCTCAGGGTTTTGAGTTCAAGCCCTGTTTGGAACTCCACAAAAAAAATGAAATCCATGGTGAAAAAATGTTTCACGTTTTATCCCATCATATAACATATGCATATCTATGTACACACATGTACACAATTATATCCTTCAGTATTTTGTATTTCATTTAAATAAACCTTGGGCCTGACCACAGGCTAATGGGTTCTAATCTGCAATTTGAAATCATAGTCATTAGTGAACTTTTTCTTTTAAGTTCCTTATGGCAGTGTTAGAAAATGAATGATACAAGTGGTTATACTTGTGGAAATTTCTTCTGATTGATCTTCAAAATAGTATTCCTTGGTAAAACAGCAGTAGTAGCCTTGTTTACTATTTTGGCAGGAGTTGAACATCTGTAAGCTTACTTTTTCCAGAAGTTGAAATGAAATTGATTTATATTGTGAGTAGCATTTATAATTTTTGTTCTTCTGGTGTATTTTAGCAGGTGAAAGATAAGTGAGACTTATATTATAAGGATTAGTTTTTGCAAGTATTTGTAGAACACACCAGCCATGTAAGCTAAGGCATAAATCATTGCCACTTCATATGGAAAAAGCTGTTAAAAAGACTTATGTTCCTTTAGCTGGGTCCTCTTTTCTAAGTAGGCTGGGCATTCTAAAGTTAGATTTTGCAGTATGTCTTGTATTATTTCATGACATTTTTCTGTAACAAATACCCCTCCTCAAAAAAAAAAAAATCCGAAAGTGAATACCTGTGCATTTTTCTAATTATAGAAATAAAAGATGTTCTTTTTTTTAAAAAAAAATTTATTTATTTTAATAAACATATAATGTATTTTTATCCCCAGGGGTACAGGTCTGTGAATCGCCAGGTTTATACCTTTCACAGCACTCATCATAGCACATACCCTCCCCAATGTCCATATCCCCACCACCCTCTCCTGTCCCCTCTCCCCCTAGCAACCCTCAGTCTGTTTTTTGAGATTGAGTCTTTTATGGTTTGTCTGAAATAAAAGATGTTGTTGTAGGCAATGTATGTAAAGGAGTTTTTGGGTGGAGAGGGGAGAATGGAATTAATAAGGCCTTTCCTTGTCTGAAATTTAGTCTTTATATAATGTAGGTATTAGCTTTTTTTTTTTTTTGTAGTGACAGTAAGTGTCTCCACAATCATTTAAAAAAAAAACCCATAAACTTGTTTTAAACTTAGCTTGTGTAACCAGTTTACCTATAAATGGAAATCAGTTAGTAATTTTTCACTTGTTAACAAACTGTGATCAGTATCCTTATTCGTGCATCTTTTTGCACCTTTCTAGTTATTTTCTTAAGGCCCTAGAAGTAGAATTGTTAAAGGTATAATTATTTCTAAGGCTTTTCCTACACTTAACAGTCAAGTTGTCCTCCAGAAAAATGGTAGAAGTTCACGTTTGCCAGTGGTACAGCGAGAAAATAGTGTAAACTTAAAATTACAGGTAGTAGTTAAAAACATGAACTGTGGAGCTAGACTGTCTGGGGTCATGTCTTAGCAACCCCACTTGATTACTGTGTGGCCTTAGGAGAGTTAATTTAATTTTTTCTGAACTTAGTTTGCTCATTTACATAATAGTGCTTATTTCATGAGGTTGTTAGGGGAGGGGTAAGTAAATAATATGTAATGCACTGAGAACATTGCTTGGCATAGAGGAAGTCTTACATACGTGTTTCAGTAACAATAGGTGCTGAGTTCTCTTCATGAAAACATTAATTTTGCATGTTTGATAACCTTAATTTAGAAATATATTAATTGATATAATTGATATATTAATTGATAACCTTAATTTAAAAATATATTAATTCTGATTGCTTTAGGTAATGCAGAGAAATACTAATTTATCATGTACGTAAGAGCAGTATAAAATATTAATGAGATATCAGAAACTGTAAAAATGTAGATTTTCTTATTTAGTCTCTGAATTATTTCACTTATTGTAAATTTACTGAACTGTTTTAATCTAAGATTTTGGAACTAGTAATCATTTGGAACTTTGAGTCTAATGTTAAACAGCAGCTGATTCCCAAACAAATCTAGATAACTTGAGTTTTTTATCTAAAGGGAAAAACTGGGTCAGTTACTACAGCATCAGTATTTAGAATGTATTTTGAATATCTCATTCTTCCACCTCAAAAAATAGATATAATAGGAATTAGATGAGAATTGCAAGTGATTGAATGTATTTCCAGTGTGCCAGGCCACAATTCTGTTGTTGCTTATTTAATCCTTACAACAACCCTATGGAGTAGTTACTGTTACTGCATTTGATAATCAAGGAAACTGCTTACGGACCATAAGTAACTTTATCAGGATTATACCACTACTGAATGACAAAGGCAGACATAGAAGCTATGTCTGTTTTATACCAGAATTCTGCTGCCTCTTAGGCCTCTCTTGACAATTGAATGTTAATGAATTCTCATTGGCTTTATAGGTTTTATGGCAGGAATTCTTCCTATGTTCATGGTGGAGTAGATGCTAGTGGAAAGCCCCAGGAGGCTGTTTATGGCCAAAATGTAAGTACCAATTTCATATACATTTTAAGTTTTTTCCCTTTTTTCTTGTGTCAAGATAGTTGAAAACAGTCTTTTTGTGCCGATGGATTTCTTCCCGAACGTACTCATTACTTGTAACTAGAAGTTGTGTTACAATAGTTGTTAAATGAGCTTTCAGTTCTTATAAATATCCATTTTGTTTGAAACAAGGTGTTACATTGGGTTGGATACCAAGGAGAAGATAGGAAATTATCTGTTCTTGATGTATTTTATTCATGAAACGGTTGAGAACAATAAATTTATACAGATACGGGCTAAACCTTATGTTATAGGAGTGCACAGAAGTATATGTGCTTTATGACATTATATAGAGGATATGGGACTTTAGCTAGATGCTGAATTACAGAATTTGGCCTTACTGTACAAAAGGAAATTAAAAGTAGAAGAAATGGTACAGCAAACCCAGTAAAGTAAAATCAGCTGTGAGGCCAAGGAGTAGTCAACACAGTTTGTATGAATGATTAAAAACGTAATGCAGGAGTGCCTGGGTGGCTCTGTCAGTTAAGTGATTGCCTTCAACTCGTCATGATCCTAGCATCCTGAGATCGAGCCCCACATTGGGCTCACTATTTAGCCGGGGGCCTGCTTCTCCCTCTCCTTTTGCCGCTCCCCCTGCCTGTTCTTTCCTGCTGTCTCTCTGTCAAATAAATAAATAAAATCTTAAAAAAAAACCCAAAAAACACCAAAACCCAAAAAACTTAATACAGAATAGTGAGAGAGAGCTATATAAAGTCCGTATTATTGCTTAATATGAGATAGCCATAGTGATCTCTTGTATTGAGCTGTGACATGTTGAAAATGGTGGTTTAGGAACATCAACCTGACAGTAATGCATGTCATGGTGGAAAGGATTCAAATGAGATCGATAGGTTATGTAGTTAATATTCTAGAGTTGTGAGGAGATCGGTGAAGCTCTGATAGTATTAAGTAAGTGTCACAGCAGTTTGTTTTTCCTCCTTCCTTTCTTCTATTACAGGATATACACCACAAAGTATTATCTCTGAACTTCAGTGAATGTCATACTAAAATTCGTCACGTGGATGCTCATGCAACCTTGAGTGATGGAGTGGTTGTCCAGGTCATGGGTTTGCTATCTAATAGTGGACAGCCAGAGAGGAAGTTTATGCAGACCTTTGTTCTGGCTCCTGAAGTACGTTTTCATTTCACTTAATTTTCATTTGTATGATTTTATTTGGTTGTTCTTACTTGCTTGAACAGGTTTAGATATGCATGTAGCTAAACTTGAGAAATTGGCATTGAATCCGTTGATAAACATTTGAGCAGCACAGGGATTTGGAGTACCCACCTCCCTTGCAGAAAATCCACATATAGCTTCTGACTTTTCAACAACTTTACTAATAGCCTCACGTTGACCAGAAGCCATACTGATGGTATATTTACCATTAACACGTATTTTGTAGCTTATATGTATTCTGTAATTCTGTATTCTTACACTAAAGTAAGTTAGAGAAAGGAAAATGGCATTGTATAAGAGAAAATACATTTACAGTACTGTATCGGAAAAAACTCATGTCGGCGGACTTGTGCAGTTCAAACTTGTGTTGTTCCAGGAGTTAGTAATTTGAGCTTTGTGTGTGTACACACTTTGCCTGTCTTTTTTATTTTTTTCACCTTGCCTATTTAGAAGTAAGTCTACTGATAGAAATGTATCAATAGATTTACTAAGGTTATAGAATTAATATAAGAATACTTTGTTTAGTAAGTTATATGTTCAAATGGCTAAGTTTCATGTGTTAATTAGTCTTGGTTCTCTTCTGTTGAGCACGCATTTCTTGAGTTCAAATATTTGAATGCTTTTCTATACTATAATATAGCATGTTTAATTTTAGAAGATTTTACTGAGTCTACATAATATTTCTATGGCGTTAAAATAGATATTGCATATGCCGTGTAATTTGTTCTTTTTATGCAGTGCCATATTTATGAGTGTTTAATGGAATATTTGGATTTTGTTTTTCTGTAGGGATCTGTTCCAAATAAGTTTTATGTTCACAATGATATGTTTCGTTATGAAGATGAAGTATTTGGTGATTCTGAACCAGAACTTGATGAAGGTGAGGTTAAGATAGAAGGCTTCTATCAGTACCCTTTAAAGACATGAAAAATATGAAACTTAAATTTGCCTCTATTATAACAGTTAAACCCTCTTTTTTTCCTTTTGTTAAAAAGAAATAGGTGTTCATTGTATGACATTATATAAAAATCAGACGTAGAAAGTAAAACAAAATTCAGTCTCATCCTATATATAACCAAGAGTTATATTGTAGAATTTGGTTGGATCCCACCCTTAGCAGTACTTATTTTTATAAAAATGGAATTATGCTAGTTCAGAGCTTGTTCTTTTCTATTTAATATATCTTCATTGGCTGTGAATTTTTTGTTTATATCATAATTATTGATCTTTAATTTAAATTTGTTTTCATTATTGTACTATTGAATAGATGTGACATAGGAAACTGAGTTACAGCTTAATACCATTTTATTTTCTATCCTTTCCTTTTCTTACTAATAGATCATTTTTAAAAATAAGGGCACCTGCGTGGCTTAGTCAGTTAAGTGTCTGACTCTTGATCTTGACTTAGGTCTTGATCTGCAGGGTCATGAGTTTGAGCCCTGCATTGGGCTCCACACTGGGCTTAGAGCCTACTTTAAAAAGTAAATAAAAGGATCCCTGGGTGGCTCAGTCAGTTAAGTGCCTGCCTTTGGCTCAGGTCATGTTACTGGGGTCCTGGGATGGAGTCCCACACTGAGATTATAGCTAAGTGGGGAGCCTGCCTCTGCCTGCCACTCCCCCTGCTTATGCTCACTTTCTCGCTCGCTCTCTGATGAAGAAATAAAGTCTTAAAGAAATAAATGACAGTAAATACCAAACTTCATTTTGCTCGCATTTCACTTGTTAAGAGAACGGGGAATGCTTTAGTAAGAACAAGGTCAATTTTTAAAACTATCATATCACTTCCTTAGACATTAAAAACATGCATATGAAATTGTTGAGTCTCTTAAAAAAGAAATGTGTGTTCTGTATTGTCAGAATCAGAAGATGAGGTAGAAGAGGAACAAGAAGAAAGGCAACCATCTCCAGAACCTGTGCAAGAAAATGCTGATAGTGGTTACTACGAAGCTCACCCTGTGGCGTAAGAATAGAGTTTGCTAGGCCAGATTCGGTGTGAACTATAATGCAGTTGCTAGGTGGTTTTGGTTCCTAGGGTTACTCTTAGAAGTCAGTTTTTGATAAAGTTACCTGTCAGGCCAGTATTTGAGTCCCGTGTGTGTGTGTGTGTGTGTGTGTGTGTGTATGTATAAGAAATTTGGAAAGAGTTGTTCTGTTTACATAAAAAATTGAACATGGTTTTGCCCAAAACACTGTTTACTTACTGATAATGCAGAATAGTTGAGACAACACAGCATTTTATTTTTATAAATATGGGGTTTATTTATAGTTAGTATTGAGATGAACATTTTCAGTAATTTAGTAATTCCATTGAAAAATATTGGGGTTAAAGAAATGCTGCTTATGACTGTTACTCCCTTCCACCTTCTAGTTCTTATTGGACTTTGGCTTCAAATCAGCTTATTACGAGTTATGCCCATTAGAGAAATGCTCTATTTTATTAGAACTAATCATTTCAGTCATACTAAAAAATGAACAAAATATTTTGTTACAGTAATGGCATAGAGGAGCCTTTGGAAGAATCCTCTCATGAACCTGAACCTGAGCCAGAATCTGAAGCAAAGACTGAAGAACTAAAGCCACAAGTGGAGGAGAAGAACTTAGAAGAGTTAGAGGAGAAGTCTGCTTCTCCTCCTCCTGCCGAACCTGTTTCTCTGCCACAGGAACCACCAAAGGTTAGATCAGAGGAGCTCTTTGGGCCTGTAGCGGCATACTTTCGCATTTGGTGCCATGGATGAAGCATGACCTTTGTTCTATTACGTGAAATCGTTTAATATAGTAAACTATGCTTTTTCATGTATATGAAAGCTGTGGGGTTTTGCAGTCCTGAGGAAATTTCTTTGTATTTATGTTCCCCCTCCTCCCCGCCATATACCCCTAAGAGTGAAACTTAGGGTTAATCCTTGTCTGTACAGTGTTGAATCTCTTACATGAAATTATCTGAGTCCGTGTATAAAGCTGAGAGTTGCTCTTCCATTCCTCATAAGTCCTCTGGGCACGGATGCAACTGGAGTCATGAAATCTCCCAACTTAAACAAGTTGGCCTATGAAAAGAAGAGATACCATTATTTCTGGTTAAAATGGGAGCAATTTCCTTACTACGCCAATTAAACTACCTTGGAAAGAAAAGTGACACCCATAGTGTATCATTTAAGCCTACCTAAAACATCTTTTATCTTTCTGTAAAGTAGAAGGTTAAAGTATATATGGGTAGTGAGAGGAGATTCCTTGTTCAATTTGTGAATGTCTGTTAAAGTTTCCAGTGAGTACTCTCTTCTTTCCTATCCTTCCCCTCAACACCATCACACACCTTATCTTCCCCCCAAAGGGGAAAGAAACTGGTTCTATTAGGTTCTTATTTTTCTAGCATGTGTAGTTAGTGGTTTTGTTTTCCATTGCTCATCTCCTTAGAGCAAATAGGAACTTGCTTGTGGATTTATTTAGTAGTCAGACAAAACGAATAATCTTGCATAATGAGATTTTGAAAGCTGGCACATAGACTGGCATGTGTGTGTGTGCCTTTCTCTTGAGGAGTCCTCCAATATAGAACAATAGTTCAGAAATGAAAAGAAAATATATATTTGGAAGTTTCCCTATAGGAATGTTGGTGGTTTTCCATGATTAGTAGTCTAGGTTTGTTGCATTTCCTGCAGGCTTTCTCCTGGGCTTCAGTGACCAGTAAAAACCTGCCTCCTAGTGGTACTGTTTCTTCCTCTGGAATTCCACCCCATGTTAAAGCACCAGTCTCACAGGTAACCAATCTGTGAACACATTGGATTGTATCCTTGTTACATTGCCAATTGCTTATCTTTTTTATACTTCTTTAAATGAGTCAATCAGAAATTATGGATAAAATATACAAAAAAATTGTATTAAATGTCAGTGCACCCACTTTAAATGCCAAATCTCTATCATAATCTGCATAGGTGGTATTTGGGGCTTGGGTGTGAAATACACATTAAGTTGGTTTGATTGATAGACAGATAGATAAAGTGAGTCATTTAAAAGGCTTCTTAAAATAACAAAAAAATGTTCCTTTTAAAGTTTAAAATTTATTTAGCAAAAATATTTTAAGGAAGGCACAAAGTAGTATGGCATTATAAAAATCACTGTTTTTTTTAAAAAAGAGAAAACTTTTAAAAATACACCACCTAAGCTCTCAGTCTGTAAGTGGTTCACTGTTTAATTGAAGCCTGTACCAACTTATGACTGTAGTGTTCACTTAACGGATCATTCCAGTATTCTGCTTTCCATCTGTTTGTCATCTTAACCCATTTCAGAGCTTTCAGAAACATTGAAAATAAGACACTGGCTACCTGATGTGTTTATTAGGTATAGTTTAGAATTAACTAAATTATAATTAAATTTACAGTACAGCTAAAAGGTATTCAGTTCTTTTTTCTACATTTTGAGTCAAACTTTATTCCACTAGAAAATTTACATTTAAAAGGGTTCGTGCATTTACAGTTATTTGTATACGCCTCTTACATGCTCTAAAGAGTGAAACTTTGAGGTTTCAAAAAAAGTAGTAATCATTGGACAGTCCTTATGATGTCAGTGCACACAGTCAGCTCCATGATAGCAGAATACATGGGCTCAAGATACCTGTTTTTCACATTCAGGAAGTGTTGTGTACTGTCAGATCACAAACCAGAATTCTGTCTTAGTGAAGGAAATTAATTTGTCAAGCACAACCCTTCTGAAGACCTGAGAGTGACTTCTGAATTTTCTTTTGAAATGCTTGATTTCTTGTCAGGTTTGCATTTGGAATCCTTTGCACCCTTGCTTCATCTTCCAAGTGTTGGCTACATTTATTTTAAACTTACCACCAGTTAAAATAGCTAATGCTTATTCTGCCTTTAGTATATGCCAGGAGTTGTGCAAAGTACTTTATGTTCATTCTCAGCTAATCCTCGGTCACCCTGTGAGGGTGGTTGCTGTTACTATTGCTGTTTCACAGATGAGTAAATTGAGGCCTAGAGTGCCTCAGCCTAGGGTCAGACAGCTCTATGCTGGGCTGTGAATTCATGCAGTTTGACACCAGAGTCCCTTTGTGACTCACATAAACCTGTAGGTTTCTTTAGCCCTTTGGAGGGAAATGTATCTCCATTTACATCAAAAAAGAGTACTATATTTAAGGCCTGTCTAAATTACATTAGATCCTGTCCTTTTATCCAGGGGAAATTTTTTTTTTTAGTTTTGAAGTTACTTATTTTTTTAATTGTAGGAGACTAGATTGTATTTTCCAACCCATACCCTTATTAAGACATATTTAAACGGGTATAGTTTAAACCTTAACTTTCTGGGGTGCTTGGCTGGTTCAGTTGGTAGAGCATCCAACTCAGTCTTGGGGTTGTGAGTTCTAGCCCCACATTGGTGGGTGTAGCAATCACTTAAATAAATAAAATTAAAACAAAACTTTTCTGATCTTTTTTAGGCTGTATTTAGAATGGATTCATGATTTTTCCATTTGATTTAATAAACCCTTCAGTTTATTACTTTGGTGTAGTTACCATTTCCTTAACACCTTTAGCATAGTTTAATAAAAGGAGAATTTTAATTTATTGGTAGGAATTAACTTAGAAGTAGGTAAGGTAATTTCTTGGTGAAAAGGTTTTGTCTGGAAATTGACTAGTGTATCTAACTAGCTTATGTTCAGTTGAAGAATTTCTTGTGGTTTTACCTGCTGTCATTGCTTTGATGGTTGTATTTTTATTTCATATTCTGTTTGACCTTCTTTTGTGGAATTTGTCATCTGAGCACACTTTCTGGTTGCGTGGAATTAATTTGTAAGTCTCTAAAGTGTAGTATGTGGTATGTTACTATTTTATCTTATTGGAGTAAATAGTTCTGATCATGAAATTGAGCCTGAAGAACTATAAATACACAGCTGGCTTAGTTAGTATGTGTGAATCAGTTATTGAAAGGAATATTGTTAGATCTTTGGTCTTGTTTTTTCTTTTGCATTGGCATCATCAAATATCTTCTGAAAGTCAGGTTGCTAAATCCCTGTATGAATTATTTGAAAGACTTCGGAAATTGCTTGTTTTTAATTTTAAATCCTTAAAGGATAGTGAACTTTTCTATTTTGCTACTTGCAGGTATTTTTGTTTTGGTAAACCAGTTTTGAAAAAAACTTAATTTAGGTCAGTGAGGACACCTCTTAAGTTCTTTGATATCATTTGGATTGAGTGAGTCTAAGGTCTTTGTGTAGTTTTTAGATTAAAAGGTACATTTGCTATTTTTATTAATTTCTTAAACATACTAGCTTCATCAAACTTTGTTAGGGTACATCTGTTCTTTAATTCTGTTTTATGTTCATACTGAAGTAAGTTGGTGCTATTAGGCCCCCTTAGTGAAATTCATAAATAACTGCCTTTTTTAGGCATCACATTTCAGCTCAAATTACCATATAGTGTTAAACCCAAATACAGATAGCAGTGGTCTTAGGGTTATAACATAGAATCCCTTGTCAGGCACAGAACATTACATGTTCAAGACTAAAAATGTAATTTAATTTTAAATGAACCAAGAGTTACTGAACATTTATGTGTAACATCACTGTGCTTGGTTTTTGGGTGTTGTAGAAAGGAATTAAGATAAGGCACAGTCCTTAGAGGAATAAATACATATAAATAATTGAGAAAACTGGAGAGAGTTAAAAAAATTATTTTTAACTAGCAGAGTTCTAGAACATGGGAAGCAAGTTGATCTTGAGAGAAATGAGAAATCTTCATGAAAAACAACTTGGAAAGAGACATCTGTTAAAAACTGTTAGGATCGGAATTAATATGCCTTTTTGATTACAGTGGGTGAAATCCGTTGCAGTAAATTGTCGTTTTTGAAAGAAACGTAACTCTTTATATCGAAATTTGTCCTTGTAAGTTATGATATTCCAGTTAGATAAATGATGAAAGAGTTTGGGACACTGGCTGGACTGAGGTCCTCAGAGATGATCAGACATAAAGACAAGGCTGAAACCACTAGTTTTCTGACTTTGAGGAGGACATTTTCTTCATATCCTGCTGAGTGTTTTCAGCATTCTTTGAAGGTGTATTTTGTCTCTTCCTTGGACCATAAATATTTGGGCAGTAGATGGCTGAAGAGTATGGGAATACTGAAAATGCCACCGTATTAGGGAAAAGGTAATAGCAGATACAGATGTTATTTTGTTTTAAAATAGTTAATTCTATGTGTGTAATTCGGCAGTTAGCAGAAATTTTTGGAAGTCATCTTAGGATGTCCTGTTACTCCCTGCCTGCCCCTGCCCCAGGGTTCATTTAAAGAAAATTGGTGGGGTCAGTCCTTAAATAATTACCTGTCTTTCCCATAAGGAAGAACAGTAGGAAGCTAAAGGACTCCTTGATTCTGAGGTGTTTACATGTGTCTGTCTTGTTTGTTTAATTTTAACTTAAAGGTAGGATTATTTTAGTTGCTAGAGTAAGCTAAATTGTGTATTTTGAACTATCCATTGTTTTAAGATTTATTTATGGGGGGGGGTTAAAGCTACTGGCTAAGCACTTAAATTTGAAGGGCAGCTAGATAATTAGAAAGTATGTGTCACAATTTTGTGTAAAATAAAGATGGCTGTTTATTTTGCATATGCATTTACATGGAGTGGCTCATCTTGCATTTTTGTGATTTTTGTAGCAGTACCTTTAATGCTGTCTCAATGTGGATGTAAATTTATTGGAAAAATGTGGTTGTAAAAAGCAGCTTATTTTGGGTTATATATCCTTGAATGGGAAAACAGACCTACTCTACAGTCCTAGATTGGTACAGAATATCTTTATAAAAATTTATTCTTCACATACATAGGACACTATGTTAAAAATATTCTGAACTTAAAATTACCATTATGTGTGCTGGTGACTTGCTGGTAGTTGCTTTAGTTGTTTTGTCTCCTATGGAATGAGTTTCTTTATAATGTGTTTTTTCCCTTGTATTTTAGCCAAGAGTTGAAGCTAAACCGGAAGTTCAGTCTCAGCCACCTCGTGTGCGTGAACAACGACCTAGAGAACGACCTGGTTTCCCTCCTAGAGGACCGAGACCAGGTGAGTCAGCTGCCTCTGAGGCCTTTCACATTAAGTACTTGGAAAGTTGGAAAAGACTGAGCTTAAAATGCAATAATGTGTTTTATATACAGTTCCTTCCAGTACAGAATTTCTTAAAGGGTTAAGTAACTTGCGGAAGTACAGTCTGGGGCAGAACAGCTGACTTGTAGGGGAGGATTAGTTGACATGCAATGGAGACCTGTATTTTGAAGGTGTAAAAATTTTGAGACAGATTTTATTTGGTTATTGTCACTGGTTTTAAGAATTCAAAACCGAGCTGCCAATAACCTACTCTCTTACTTAGCACTCTTATCTCTTCACAGATAAACAATAAGCACACCCTGATTCTTCTTATTTTGATTGTCTTAGGTATTAAGTAAGTTGCCATGATTTTTGACTTGTTTCCATTGTTAGCTAATATGTGTAGCACCTCTATTTGAATTCTATAAGTATGTTTAGATTGCCTTTGGGAGGAGGTGGGCGATAGTACCTATTAATAGCATATGTAATTTTTCCCACAAAAGTAAAATTAAGTGATGTGTGACTAAACCAGAAGTCATGGGAACTGGGGTTTGTCCTAGCTTTGCTACTGCTTGAGTTCATGGTCTTAGGTGAGACCCTTAAAATATGAGCTTCTCTTAAGCCATTTAGTTATTACACAAACTTTTCTTGTGTGATGCCTTTCTTATATGCCTCACTGTGTTCTTTGTGTTATTGGATCAAATAGAAATTTTTATATAAATTTGAGCACATTACTATGTATATAGGCTATCTAAATGAGATATTATTACTTTTTACCAATTTGGCTATAATTTCATACAACCAAAAATTAATTTGCAAATTTCAAAATACTGAACAAATATTTAGAACAGATACATCTCACTGTCCGAAATTTGTTTGGTTCCTGGGTGATGGCAGGAGTTTGGTTAAGGAGGAACATTTTGTACTAATGTTGGACTTCCGTATAATCAGACCAGTAGATCTAGAAGAGGTACTTAAGCAATCTAGTCAATACCCTCACTTTACACTTAGTGTCATGTTATTTTCTAACTAACCTACTAATAATAGGCACTTCCACCTCTGTTCAAGGAGCTCACTATCTTATTAAACTAAAACAGGAGTATCTACTGTACATTCATTGCTTTGAGCTTTATTACTATGTGACATTATAAACTTTAATCTGTCCTATTCCTTTTCTCAGGCAGAGGAGATATTGAACAGAACGAATCTGACAACCGTAGAATAATCCGCTATCCAGACAGTCATCAACTTTTTGTTGGTAACTTGCCACATGATATTGATGAAAATGAACTGAAAGAGTTCTTCATGAGTGAGTAGTTTATTTCGGTTTATTGGAAAATTAAGCAGGGGGGAATAGAGCTTTTTTTATAATGTAATTAGAACTTTTTAAAAGCACGTTTATCTCTCTCTAAACTGTATGTCCCCAGGTACCAATCACTTCAGTTGATCAAAAGGGAATAGGAGGTTGTATTGGATGTTCCCCATGACTGTACCTAGTGTTGACTGGCCTAGTTGTAGGGGTTAGAAGAAGGAGCCGATGCAGACTTAAAATTGGGGACGAGATTCTTTGGGCAAACTTAAGTCAGAAATAGAAAATATCAGTGTTTTTGTAAAACCGTGCAGCTAACTTTCCTTTTGAGAGGACTAATTGAGAAGGGTAACAAAACAAGCAGCCGGGCTAGTTGTTGGAGTCTTTATGTGAATGACTTGTATGAGTGAATAATGTACCTTGGTTGTCACTGGATGAAGCAGCTTCTGTCTTTTATTTTGAAATGTTTCAAGTAGATTAAGGTTATTTTTCCTCAACAATTAAAGCTATAAAGTGTTCTTTTAAAATATTTAACCCTTGGTGTAATAATACATATTTTCACAGGTTTCGGAAACGTTGTGGAACTTCGCATCAATACGAAAGGTGTTGGGGGAAAGCTTCCAAACTTTGGTTTTGTGGTTTTTGATGACTCTGAACCAGTTCAGAGAATCTTAATTGCAAAAGTAAGTGACTGAAAGGGTATACATAGTTCAAGACTTTATCATTCCTATTGTTTGTAATACTCATTTGGTGTATTTTAAAGCCATAGAAGATCTTTTCTTAATGGTGAAGCTAAAGATAGTTTACTAGAAATGGTATTTATGCAAAGAATAAAGATTTATTAGTAGTTTTAAAGCTTGAGGTATGGATTATTTTCTGTTTATTTATTACTATTGTTTTTTTTTTTTACCACACAATTACTTATGACAGTGCAGTTTGAGGGGTGGGTTATTTATTTACTTATTTATTTGATGGAGATCACAATTAGGCAGAGAGGTAGGCAGAGGGGTGGGGGGAAGCAGGCTCCCTGCTGAGCAGAGAGCCCCATACGGGGCTTGATCCCAGGACCCTGGGGTCATGACCTGAGCCGAAGGCAGAGGCTTTAACTCACTGAGCCACCCAGGCTCCCCGAGGTGTGGATTGTTTTAAATCGCACTATTTGCTCTGGTGAAGAGGGTTGGAATAGATTGCATATTAAAAATTTCCTGGAGTTTTTTGTCAGGATTTTCTTACTTAAGGGAATACGTGACAGTTGCTCTCTAACCTGTCCATGTGAATCTTTTTTCTCCTTTTAAAGCCAATTATGTTTCGAGGGGAAGTACGTTTAAATGTGGAAGAGAAAAAAACGAGAGCTGCGAGAGAGCGGGAAACCAGAGGTGGTGGTGATGACCGCAGGGATATTAGGCGCAACGATCGAGGTCCTGGTGGTCCACGTGGCATAGTGGGCGGTGGAATGATGCGTGACCGGGATGGAAGAGGACCTCCTCCGAGAGGTGGCATGGCACAGAAACTTGGCTCTGGCAGAGGAACCGGGCAAATGGAAGGCCGCTTCACAGGACAGCGTCGCTGAAGCTCCACTGTTGGCAAAGTCTTGGCAGTGGTACATTATTCATCGTGTTTGCATTCTTGTTAATTTTTTTTTGGCTTTGGAATGTGACACAGCCTTTTTGATCATTTCTTTGATGTGAAAAGCATCTTTTGGTTATCAGTTAAATTGAGGTGGACGTTATTTCCCCAATTTCACAACAGGAGTCACATTGTTAATTTATAAATCTAGACTTGGAGAATTAAGGACTAAGAAATGACCATATCTTAAACTGTCTACAACAAAATGAACTTAAAAGGACATGCCCAACTGAATTCAGGTCCTTTGAGTCAAAAAAAAAAATCCTCTGCTGCACATTTTGTTTAAGTGTTACTGTTTCTGCCTATTAATGTTGGAAACACAGATAGTGCAATTTGTGCAATTGGAGAATCTTGCCTTTTTTCTTGGCTCCCCCCCAAAATACAACCCAACAGAAACTTGTTATGCACTCATCAAAATGCACTAATGGGTACTCTGAACTCATTAACATTGACATCTGCAACAGGAGGCAACAGGGGAAAAAAATCTTTCTTCTTTTTTTCCGGTAGAGAATAGTTTGTGAAATGATGAGGGCATTTTATCTGCTTGCTGTGACCAGCGTGTGTACACATAAACCTTAACAAGACTACAAGTATATTCCAGAAGGGAATCATTTAGTTATGAACTAAATAACAAAAACCAGAACTTCAAATGCTATGGTCTTGAATATTAGACCAGATTTAGTAGCTCCATATCTAAGATTTTTCTACCTGCCCCTCTTCAGTACAGGGATGGCTGGCTGCTCAACACACTCCTCCCTTTTTCCTTCCTTTCAGCTGTGTACAGTGAAAATTGTCTTTACTGTATTTTTGTTCTCTGGTAATGTAATAAGCATGATGGTGCCTTCTATTAATACATCATTCCAGTCTTGCTGGTAATTTTGTACAGTATCGTGTATGAATTGCTGTGCTGCAAAGCCAAACAGCTGCAAAATGGTGAAAAATCATTGAAGTGTGTAGAAATTGCAGTATCTTTAAAATCAGTAAAATCGACTAGCATATTATTTACTTTGTTCTTCAGTTAACAACTTCGTGTTCTCTGTGGGAGGGGAGTCTTGTGTGTTTGGGAGGGACAGGGAAGGAGGAAGTCAGTTATTTGAGTAAGTCTCTTGTTGGCTTTTCTCTTAGCCTGAATGTGAACGTTGAAGCGTATCACTCGAGAGGTGCTCGGAAAAGTCATCACCTTGATGTACATTTTTTATGACCTTTTAAAAGCAGTCAGAGTCCATAAATGGCAAGTAAACCTGAAGTGAGGATACTGCAATTTTCGGAGAAAAGAACAGCAGCTCCTAAGTGTTTGCATTTTCTATTTGGGGGGGCAGGGAACAGTCATTCATTTTGCACAATTCTTGAACTGATGTCAGCACCCGAGTGGCTCTGAATTTAAGTCTGGGATGACATCTTTTATTTTTACATAAATCTCTAAACAATTCTGTGAGCAGAGTTTGTAGCTGCTGGATTATTGTCTGTCTTTATAGCAAGTTCCAGTAAACCGCAAGTATGGCAGAGGATATCCAATTTTATGCTTGGAGCATTTGGTACATAACAGTTTCTGATGTTTCAGGCTAGGAGTGAGGTAAATTAAGTGTGACCACTTAAAGCTGCTTGTTAGCATGGAAGACTTCTCCGTTCTTAGTAAAAACAACAACAAAAAATGCACTTGACATAGTAGCAAACTGGATCTGAATTATGAAACCGTTTGCTATTTTAGTAAACTAGCAAATGATGCACATACTTTGTTTTTCATGTACTGGGCAATATAAGTGAAATTAAATCTGTCCTTTTTCCCCCTTGAATGAGGTCTTCCATGTTTGGGGAAAAGTCTTGCACTATTGCATATATTTTGGGGACACAGATTTCTCATAGTTTCCATTTTGGGGGGGCTTAAAGATTTTTTTCCTGTTTGAACACTTTTACACTTTCTGATGTATAGTACTTGAAGTTCGTACCAGAAAATTACTTTTGAGTTTTGAAGCCTTTATTCAAACTACTTTTAAATAAGTGGTTTATTGTCAGTGTTTTGTTTTATTTTATAGCATATTTTTCCTCTACTCTTTTCTTATCTTCCCATTTTAAATATATATATAATTTCCGATCTAGGATATTGCCCTGCCACCCATAAGAACTGCGTTCTGGCACCAAAAGTAATGACAAATGTTAAGTGTAGTAGGAAATTTGAGTAAAGAGCCATTCAGCTTCAGTCTTTAGATACCATGAAGAAAACATTAAAACATCACATGGAGAAGTTTACATGGTGATTGTTCACCTGCAGTACTGTGGACTTTTAACATTTTGTCCCCTTTTCAGTGAACCAGAGTAAAAATAATTCATTGACCATTACTGTTATTTGCTGATTTTTTTTTTTTTGATGGTAATATTCTATCCTTATGACACTATTGCAACCAAATTGGCTTTACCATCTTGGCTTTAGTAGGTATAGAAGACAATGGATTACCATCTTTATTGCTGTAATGTGTTAAGCATTATATGCTAGTAGAATCTAGTTTAATTGTTTCAGGTGGAAAAGTATTCTTTGAGTTTCCATTTTGAATGTGTTTGGACTAAACAAACAATAAACTACTGACGTCTGCGGCATTTATGTCCCTGATTTAATCTGTAGGTTTGTGCTCCAGAGTATTGTCTCCCAGTTGCGTTTCCTACAACCTAAGTGAAAATAAGGAATTGTTCTAAAACCAACTGCTGCTTGTTTGTGGAATTTGATGTCTAAAAAAGTAAAAACATTTAAGGACAACTTGAACGTGGTTAGAGATGTTTCCCAATTCACTTAGCTAACTGGGATACGAGTTAAAGAATAGCATAAGGGAATAAGTTTAAGGAAGGTGAGAATGATCAAAATCATACTGCTTATACTAAACGTTTATTTAAAGAAACACCAACCCTTGAGTTTTCCAGAGGATGGCTACCTCCTATCACAGAAGGAAAGGAAGAGAGGGGTGGGAAGATTGAGTTATCTGAGGTTATAGGCATGATCCAATTCAGAAGTTGGGACGAATTTGTCAAGCTCTAAAAGAATATTAAAGGAAAAAATAATTTAGTCACATTTGCAAGTATGTATTTCAAATGAAATATGGGGTCCTAATGCATATATAATTTTAGAACTTGAGGCTTTTGTTAAAAGAGATGGTTATAAATTATTTCTTCCTGACAATGTATTCATAACACTGTTTATGAAGATTCCTTGAATCAGTCTTCACAAGTTTGTACTGGAGCGAAGCCAGAATAGTCATTATTTCCGTACTCTCAAGGAAGTAAGACTTTAGATTTTTGTAAATGTATGGTAAATTCACTTTCAATTTTAATTATAATGTAACTTTGATCTAACTTTATGACTGGGGGAAAACATTTTCTTATAAGGGATAAAATGTATATGCTACACTATATTGAAAATCAAATTTGAAGCAGCAAATTATCATTTGGTCCAGGAAACTTACATGAAGCAAAATATTTTGAAAATTTCAGCCACACAAGATGCTCCATTTCAGTTATGATTTGATGTAGTCTGTGGCAAGTGAAGGAAAATTTAGTATAGCTATTGGTATTTTTCCTTTAAATTAGGAAAATTTGGTCATCCTAATTTATATGTATATATATTTTAAAGATTGTATTTATTTGACAGAGAAGTAGCAAGAGAGGGAACACAAGCAAGGGGGAGTAGGAGAGGGGGAAGCACGCTTCCCGCGAAGCAGAGCCCGATGTGGGGCTCAATCCCAGGACCCTGGGATCATGACCTGAGCCAAAGGCAGACGCTTAAGGACTGAGCCACCCTGTGCTCCCATAATTTATATTTTTAACTACAGAAGAATAAATACCCCTTTTCCCCCCTTTTAATTCTGTGTTCCCTAAGACTTTCTAATTTAGTAGTAGACTGTTTTGGTCTGTTTGATGCCAGAGTTCTAAATTACTTAAAATTACTGGGCAAATGAACAATATTACATCATGAGAGAAATTTCCCTTTATGATAGATTTCAGTAGGTTCATATAGAGAGTAATTGTTCAAAATAATTTACATCTGAAGTTGTTGGGGGTTTTTTGACAAATAGAGATTAAAAGTCTTTGAATCTGTTTGTTTATATATGCACATTTTATGTTTAACATGCGCCAGATTAGGAAAGTGTTTTTATTACCAAATACTGGGCAAAATGCTATAAATGCAGAGTCAGAATTAAACTCACAGGCAGATTACTATGCCTCTATTGCCAAATTAATTGCTATCTTTGTCCTTGATCTCTGAGATTTTTTTTCCCCAGGAGTTTGATAAAGCTGGCTGCCTACTCAAATGCTTTTTCACTTTCGGGACTTAGTATTCTTTGAACTGCTCTTGTTTTCTGTACTTGATCTTCACCACCTCACAACTGCGGACACGCCAGCCGCCCCCACCCCCAGTCCCTTCTTGCTTCAGTCTCTTTCCTGGTAAACTTTATCTGCGTGGTTTCATTTAGTCCAGGCACAGCTTCAGCTTCAGTATCCTGTCCTTTCAATAGCTTCCACACAGTAAAACGGTCAAGAGGAGGGCTTTTGAGGCAGCCTGGGCAACTCCACCGTTCAGTGGTGGGTCTTGTTTGGTGCTTCTCTTTACTCATTTGTAGGGTGTGGGTGCTTGTGAGGATTCTCAGTGACTTAATCCATAAATCACCTAAAATAGTGTAGTGCGTCCTCTGCAACTGTTACCTGTTAATGATTTTTAAGAAAAGACTTTGTCAGAGAGCGTGTGCACAGAGTGGCAGCAGAGGCAGAGAGAGAAGCAAGCTCCCTGCTGAGCAAGGAACTCTGGGGGACTGGATCCCAGGACCCTGGGATCGTGACCTGAGCTGAAGGCAGCGGCTTAACCAACTGAGCCACCCAGGTGCCCCACCTGTTAAGATTTTTGACTCCACTGGATTTTTGCTGTCGTCCTATCCTGTGTTCCAAATACGTTTTTTGTTTTGCTTTTGTTTGTTTTTTAAGATTACTTATTTGGGAGAGAGAGCAGTAGTGGAGAGAGAGGCAGAGGGAGAGATAGAGGGAGCACATTCCCTGCTGAGCTCAGAACCTGGTCCTACCCTTGATCCCAGGATCTGAGATCACCACCTGAGCAGAAATTAAGAGTCAGATGCTTAACCAACTGAACCGCTTGAGGGCCCCCCAAACACCTTTTTAAAATCCTTTTCTGCCATGGACTTCCTCGAAGTCCTAGGGAATTCAACGTTCAGAAGTCCAAAACAATGTATTTTTTCTAAGTGATTTGTGCATGCCTGGTTCTCTAATGTCCCATTTTTCTGACCTCTTTAACCTAGGAATGTCTGAAGTCTCATCTGTTCTCAGAATTTTCTCTGCCTCCCTCCTATCCACTTTTCAGGCTGTAAGAAGTATGTGGGTGCGTATTTCAGAAGGTGGCTAGCGAGCCGACCATGAAGGACCTTGTTGGCCTTAAGGAGGTTGCTCTGAATCCCAAGAGCAATGGGAAATTGAACAGTTTAATAAGGGGGGACAGGTAATTCTATTTTGAAATGTCTCTAGCTACATAGTAAACAAATGGAAGGAGTTCTGTGATGAATTGAGCAGATCGGGTAAAAGGATACTGCCAGTATCCACGATTCTAGAGTGGTGGTACTAGGGTGTACTGAAATGTGCTAGAGTATGGGTATTAGGAATCTAAAGAATTTCAAAGCTTTGGGTAGAATGGCCAGGGCTTGGTGAGGGAAAGCATAGTATCAGAAGAATTCTAATTTTCTCACGTAACTGGAGAAGTAAAACGGCGTGCGGAACATAAGGGAAAACGGGCTTTCTGGGCGAGGAGGCGGGAGTGCTGGTGAAACCCTCTTGGATTTTGATGTGAAATTGGACCTGAAAAGGTCAGGCTGTCTAGGACTGTATGAAATTTTGGTTTGTGCCTTTTTTATTCCAGTATATGAAACGGTCAATTTTGTGTATATTTACTGCAATTAAAAACATGCTGTGCACGTTGTAGAAAATACAGATAATCCAAAAGAATGAACTCCCATAGTCTAATCTGTAGATGGTCTCTGTAAATACCTTGGCATGGATGTATGTGTTTTCCTATATACTGTTACACTTGATTTTTTTTTTTAAAGATTTTATTTATTTATTTGAGAGAGAGGGAGAGAGTACAAGACGGGGGAGTGTCAGAGGGAGAAGCAGACTTCCGACTGAGCAGGGAGCCCTTTGTGGGACTCAGTCCTAGGATTCCAGGATCATGACCTGAGCCGAAGGCAATTGCTTAACCAACTGAGCCACCCAGGCACTCCTACACTATTGTTCTAATGACAAACCATTTAATGCTTGATAAGGTGTAAATTGAACCAACTCTGCATGCCGGACACTGGTCTGGATTCTGAAGTTGCGTGAATGAGTCATTGGTCTCCTTGAGCTTATAAAGGAGAAGTGTAGCTGTGAAAGCTGTGCAAAGCATTAAGATAATACATAGCCTCTGTGTGGCAACTTTAGGGTGGTGGTCCCCGATCACCCATTCCGGCCCTCCAGCCAGAGGTACCAGCTCATGTAAAGCTTGGAAAAGCAGGGAAGGTAAGGGGAGGACCCTAGGATTGGTCAAGTGGGGTCAAGAGGTGGCAGAATGGTAAGGGGTGGGGTAGGGGACGTGAGGGGATTAAATCACCTCAACCAGGGTAAGGAATTTATTTCAATTTTTTTCTAATTGCTACAGGAAGCTGTTAAAAAAATTAAGCACTGGAGTGATAGAATAATGCCATGTCAAGAACACATGGGTAGGAGGGGCGCCTGGGTGGCTCAGTGGATTGAGTGTCTGCTTTCGTTTCCAGTCATGATCTCCGGGTCCTGGGATTGAGTCCCTCAGCCGCTTCTCCCTCTCCTCCCCACCTGTGCTCTCTGTCAGTCTGTCTCAAATAATAACTAAAATATTAAAAAAAAAATACATGGTTGGAGGACAAGACTGGAAGCAGGAAGACTGAAGCTGTTGTAATTCAAGACTTAAAAGGGAAGGAAATAGATTTAGCTTATTTTTTGGCACTTGAATTTAGGTGTTTTGTTTTTTTTTTTTAAAGATTTTATTTATTTATTTGACAGAGATCACAAGTAGGCAGAGAGGCAGGCAGAGAGAGAGGAGGAAGCAGGCTCCCTGCTGAGCAGAGAGCCCGATGTAGGGCTCGATCCCAGGACCCTGAGATCATGACCTGAGCTGAAGGCAGAGGCTTTAACCCACTGAGCCACCCAGGTGCCCTTTGAATTTAGGTGTTTTGATAAAAGGAATTGACAATGACGAGTTTTGGAGAGCATACAGATACCAATGAAAAGCAGATGCTTTCACTTTAAAATAGTTCAGCCAGTAAGATATCTTTACACCCGTTTTTATCTCTAAAATCAGTTTTCTATACTATTTGAAGGTAAACTGAGTCACACTTCTGGTAGCTTCACGTCTGATTTCATATTTAAGCAAGCTAAGTCGTTACTCCTTTTACAGCCAAGGAGGCTGAAGCTCAGAAAGGGTATTGCACTCATACTAGTATGACGTGGTTTGAAATACTGCATTAGCCAAGAGTGTCGGTCTGCTTTAAAGGGTGATTTATTTAATTTTAGAAAATGAGTTTGAAATACCAGAAATTTAAACTTTGAATGTGGTGCATTTTTATCCTGGGGTTGTTTTAGCAAATTGTAAAATCACAGCCTCCAGCATTAGTTGGATCCTAAAATTAAGGCTCCGTTAATCAGGAACTGCATTCAGGAAGCACAGGATTCAGTAACGAGGCAGAGTAGAGCACTGGAACGGGAGTCAGACTGCAGGGGCGCCTGTCGGGCTTCGTCGGTAGAGCATGTGACTCTTGAAATCTGGATCTTGAGTTCCAGCATCACGTTAGGGGTAGAGTTTACTTAAAAAAAGTCCTTGAGAAATCCAATAGCAGTCAAATACTCGAGGTCTCTGAGCTGACAAGGAATAATTTCTGAGGGCCTGTCATTTTACATGTCTTTTTTAAAATCTGAGAATCTATTTAAATTTTGTTCTTTTTACAGAGGTGAACTGAAGCTCGTAAGGGGAAAAAATTCTTGCATATTGGTGATGGGGATAGCGACTTAGAAAATAGACGGGAGGGGGGCTCCTGGGTGGCTCAGTGGGTTAAAGCCTCTGCCTTCGGCTCAGGTCATGATCTCAGGGTCCTGGGATCGAGCCCCACATCGGGCTTCCGCCGGGGAGGCTGCTTCCTCCTCTCTCTCTCTCTGCCTGCCTCTCTGCCTACTTGTGATCTCTGTCTGTCAAATAAATAAAATCTTAAAAAAAAAAAAAAGAAAAAGAAAATAGACGTGAGAGAACTTTCAGTTCCTGTCTTACCAGAAATGACTTAGAGTGATACTTCAAAGCAGGCACTTAAGGAACACGTGTGACAGAAGTGAGAAGGATTTACACAGCAGTCTGTGAATATTTATTAGAATCTCAGTATGTGCCAGAAATCCTCCTTGGTGCTGATTAGTAATACAGAAGGTATAGCCTACCCTCTGGAAACTTGTATCTTTTGAGGGAGGGTGGCAACAAACATGGAAGTAAGGAATTTCAGTCCTGATAAGTTCTGGGCACAAAACAACTCATTTGAGTCCGAAGGATAATCCTATGAGGAAGAGCCCTGTTTATTTTACCGAAGAGTTAATTCAGGCCTGGGGGTTAACTACTTTCCCAAGGTCACGTGGCTAACAGGGCAGAGCTAGTGGAGAATGTAATAGTGACAGGAAATGGGCTGTTCGGTAATCATTACCGAGGGTGGTGATGAAAGGCCTCTCTGAAGAGGTGTATTTGAAGTCCAAAATAAAGAGAAGGCAGACATGATACTGGTAGGAGACATAGCAAATAGAAGGAACAAATGCACAGGCTCTGTGTTTGGAAGCTTCGTGGGACCTAGGGTGGGTGGGTTCATAACAGCAGATATCAAGAGATAAGAGCTAAATTGTGGGTGGCCTTATAGTTTGGATTTTACCCTTGTTCCGGGATTGTAGGGATCTGAACAGGGAGGTAATGTGATCTGAATTAGTGTAGAGCCTGTCAGGAAGGGATATCAGGTGATTGATGGTGGCTTAGGTTAGGATTGCAATGGTGAAGATGGTGATAAGTGGCCAGCTAATAAGATATATTTTGGAGATAGAACCTTAGAAGACTTAATTATGTATTAGATTCTGAATGTGAAGGAAAGATAATGTTCCAGAATGATCCCTGGGGTTTTTATGGAACTTGGGTGGGAAGCTGTACTCTGTTGAGATATCGAAGAAGCAGGAGTAGATTGTGGAGGGAGAAATCAACAGTTCTCTTAGCAATGTTAAGTTTCATATGCCAGTTCGATAGCCAGGAAGAAATGTCAGCAGCTTGATTTTGGAATTCTCTGAGGAGAGTTCAGTGCTAGGAGTGGCCAGTATAGGTCTTTGCAGCTGTTGGATGAGATGAGGTCACCTAGGAAGTAAGTGTACAGAAGAGAAGAGGCCGAGGACTGAGCCCTCAGATGCTCATAAAATCCAGGGTTCTAGTTCAGGAGAAGCCTGCAAAGGACGATAAATGATAGCAAGTACTGTGTCATGGACAGCTAAGTTTCAAGAGTTCATCTCAAAAGAAAAGAATAGAGAGTTGTGTCAGATGCTGCTGAGAGGTCAAATAAAGGTAGTGATTTAATTAAGCTGTGCGATCTGCTGTAATAAATAGACCCCAAAATGTCCAGTGGCACAAACAGTAGTTTTTTACCCCTCATATAAAAAATAGGAGAGTGGTAGTGAAGAGGCCAGTAGTCTGGCCCTCCCCCACTTGGTCATTTAGGAACACAAATGAATGAAGGCTCTACCAACTTTAACGTGTGGCTTCAAGATCATGCTGTAGTCATCTTCGTTACAGCCAGGTGAAGAAGAGAAATGTGGAGGATCTTGTGTAGAGACTTTTATGGGCCAGGACCAGGAATGGTAGATATTTCATGTTCCATTGGCTTGAATTAAGTCACATGACCTCAGCCTCAATGGAGAGTGCAGAAAACAAGCCATACACACAGGAGAAAGGAACCAGCTTAATGGGAGTAACCTGCCACCGGTGGCCTTGGCAGGATATAGGCCATAGTGACTTTTGGGAAAAACTATTTCAGTGACGTGATAAGGATGAAAGTCCAAGAGAACTAGAAGTAAGAAATGAATAGGCTTTTTCTGTAGTTTTATTACAAAGATTAACAGGAATGGGGTAGAGGCTAGAGGGAGACGGAAGGTCAAGGGAGAGTTTGTAAGAAGCATGTTAGCAGTGCAAACAATGTGTATTTTTAACATGTGCGGAATGGATTTCCAGGTTCACGCTGTTAGGATATAGTATAGAAATGTGTTGAATTTGGCAAAGTAAGTGGTATATTGTACTTCAGGTTTTGAAACCTGATTGTCATCTTAATCACTTTTATATGTAGTAATGAGGTTATTGAATCAACTACTAGGTTGAGAACAGAATTCTCTCTTCTATGGCAAGTGTCCTTCCATCAAAGAACCAGAATTTCAAAATAAGTCAGTCCATTTTCTTCATAGAATGATGGGATGTATTATAGCTGCATGCTCTATAATATACTGAAAATAAAGACTACTTTTTGTAGTCTGAAGTTTTATGGCCCTTCATTTGGTGACTCATTTGAAGTGATGCCAAAAACCTATGATAAATCAGTATCTTGTGGGACCTAAGTGAGAGGTATTTTTTGTTTGTCAAGGAACTGGCCCAAGCACACTGTTTTGGGATATCAAGATGTGTAGAAAATGATTGTTGCCAAGGGTCATTTAATAGGGATGCTCACTAATGTGAGGACAACTGAGCTACTCTAAGCTAAAATATGTAAATTTATTGAAAAAGATTTCTGGGAAGGTCATACATTTCTTGTCCTGTGGTCTATTTTTGTATTGAGATATAATTTACATACATAAAATCCACACTTTTAATACAGATCAGTGGTTTTTAGTATATTCACAAGGTTGTATAACCATGACCACTATCTAATTCCAGAACATTTTCATCACCCTAAAAGGAAATCCATACCCATCCAAATCCAAATCCATTCCCATCTCCCCCTCAGTCTCCGGTAGCCGCTATAATCTTTCTGCTTTTGTAGATTTGCCTATGATGGACACTACATAAATGGAATCAACACATGGCTTTTTGTGTCAGGCTTCTTTCACTTAGCATAATGTTTTCAAGATTTATCCATATTGTAGCATGTATCAATACTTCATTCTTTTTATATTCCATTGCATGGATATACCATAGATTATCCATTCATCAGTTGATGGACATTGGAGTTTCACTTTTTGGATATTTTATCATTGCTACTATAAACATTTGTTTAAAGTTTTTTTTCCCAAACAATTTTTTTATTAACATATAATGTATTATTTGCTTCAGGGGTACAAGTCTGTGAGTCATCAGTCTTACACACTTCACAGCACTCACCATAGCACATACCCTCCCCAATGTCCATAACCCAGTCACCCTGTCCCTTTCCCCACTTACACCCCCAGCAACCCTCAGATTGTTTCCTGAGATTAAGACTCTCTTATGTTTTGTCTCCCTCCCCAGTTCCATCTTGTTTCATTTTTTCCCCTCCCTACCCTCCATGACCCCCCACCCTGCCTCTCAAATTCCTCATATCAGAGAGATCATACGATAATTGTCTTTCTGTGACTGACTTATTTCATTTAGCATAATATCCTCTAGTCCCAGCCATGTCGTTGCAAATGGCAAGATTTTTTGGTTTTTTTTTTATGGCTGCACAGTATTCCATTGTATATATATACCACATCTTTGATCGTTCATCTGTTGATGGACATCTAGGTTCTCTCTATAGTTTGGCTATTGTGGACATTGCTGCTATAAACATTCAGGTGCACATGCTCGTTCGGATCACTACATTTGTATCTTTAGGGTAAATACCCAGTAATGTGATTGCTGGGTCATAGGGTAGCTCTATTTTCAACTTTTTGAGGAACCTCCATACTTGTTTTCCAGAGTGGCTGCACCAGCTTGCATTCCCACCAACAATGTAGGAGGGTTCCCCTTTCTCTGCATCCTCGCCAACATCTGTCGTTTCCTGACTTGTAAATTTTAGCCATTCTGACTGGTGTGAGGTGGTATCTCACTGTGGTTGTTTAAAGTTTTCTGTGTGAACATACGTTTTCATTTTTCTTGGGTATATATCTAGGCATGACATTGCTGGGTCAAATGGTCCTTTGTCTCTTTTAACCTTTGTTTCTTTACCTTATCGCCAGCTCTCCTCACTTGTTGCAAATCTCATGCACTCCCACTGTTTTCTTTAGATTTTTAGAATTATTTTCACTTTTTTTTTAGTGATTAAAATGTCCCTCTCACCCTTTCTCTGTATTGTCCACTTGAGTCGTTCATGTTATGATTTTTCATAAAAAGTTCAACACTTTGCCTACTCTGATCTCATGGAATTGAATTCAATTCCAATGACATTCTTCACTAATCTTCAGCTACCCAAAGGAATAGCCAAACATTCCACCTTTTGGAACACATCATTATCATCATCTTGTGCCAATTCTAAAGTTTTGAATTCACAAATTGCTTTAACAGTCACTTTTCCCTCTATTTCACTCCCTTAAACGTCATGACTTTGTGACCTCCACTCCTTCAGTGCCTCTGCATTTTCAGTTTTTAGCTAAATTCTGTCAAAATTTGGCTTCCTATCTAGCTGGAACCCATGGCAAGCCATTTCAATGGTGCTTTCTCCATCACACTTGATTTCTCTCTCTCTCTCTTTTTTTTAAGTAAGCTCTACACCCAGCATGGGGCTTGAACTCACACTCGAGTCCCATGCTCTTCCGACTGAGCCAGCTAGGTACTCCTCCATCATAATTTCTTAACTCCTTTATTTATTCTCCTTGCAGTACCAATTATCTAAGAGTTAGCTTGTGTGCCATCTGTTTTCTCCATTCTTGCCCCTGGGGATGCCAAGTCCTATAAAACAGAGTCAGTTGGTTTCACTGCAAATTAATGGTGTCCAGACTCAAGTGGGCACGTTTTACTATTTTGTATTCTTTTCATATCACAAATGATTTCTTCATAACTACCTACTTCAACGTATTTCTGCTCTTAAATCCTTGAGCCTCAATCTCACCATTATCTTTTTCAGCAAAAATGAAGTTCTTTTACTGAGAAGATCCAGGCCAGCTACTGTGTATGTCCTACACTTTTCTCAGTTTTCCCTTTTTTCTCTAAGCCTCTTCAAGGGTAAGACCATCTCATACTTTACCACCTTCGCTACCTGTCCTGGGCTTTTCATTATTCCTTTTCTTGCCTCTTCAAAGCTTCTCTCCATTCTTCTTCCCTACAAAGATTTCCCAGTTGGAAAAAAAAAAAAAAAAGCAATAACCTAATCCTGTTTCTACCTAATGCTACCTCCTCAGCAAACCCGTAGATAGCTTTACCCAGGATGTACAATTGTTGAATACCCTGTGTCTCCTTCACAGTTGGCTTTCAAACTCAGTTCTTTTTGAAACTGTTTTCTCAAGCATTGTCTATTCACCAAATCTAGTATTTTTAGTCTTTATCCTTTGGGTTCCCTGTGGGATATAAACAGGTTATTTAAGTTTCAGGGCCTCTTGCCTGGAGGGGCCTTTAAATGTTTACATTGTTGAATATATTTAGGTTGGAAAAGGAAAATATTTTTGTATTCTTGTTCTCGAGCTTCCATCCTAACATTTGCTACCTTATAAAAGGGGGTCTCCTGAATTCATATAAAAAATTCATCAGATTATGCTATGGCCTACAGAGGTAATAGAATGGGGGCATGGCTCCCTCCCACTTGGTTAGAGCCAGGGATAGAGCTAACTTAATGAGATCTTAAATTGACCAAAGAATTGTATTCTTTCCATGCCTAGGTCCTAGGTCGGCTGCTCATAATTACAGCTTCAGGAACTAGATTTTAAGCAGCTTGACCAGGGTGACCAAGCACCGGAAGATTAGTTCGTGCCAACCACGCTCACAGAAGATAGTCGATAAATCAGAACATTTACTTCTCAGTATGCAAGAAGGAATTAATACCTAATTTTGACTTCGGTTGTAGATATCCGCTGCTCCAGGACATTCTCTTACTTGGATCAAGGTGTTCTAGAGACCAAATACAATGATAAAACATTTAGTCTTCATGATTTCTTTTTATAAAGATTTACATCATCTCTACACCCAACGAGGGGCTCAAACTCAGGATCCCCGGGATCAAGGTTTGCACGCTCCGCGGACTGAGTCCGCCAGGCTCCCAGGCTTCATGACATAATGCGAACATATCCGAGTGCTTAAGGCCTCTCACTGGAGGGGCATGGCCTAAACCCCAAACTACCCGAAGATGAGGAAAACCCCGTTTCTTAATGTGACTCAAGCCTGTGCGTCATTCTTAACCACCAGTCTTGCCTGGCCCTGGATCTAGCCCCGAGGCATTGTCTGTGCCTTCAACGTGTCACCCCCAAGTGCACCCTCTTCGGCGGCCACACGCCTGCACTGCACCTCTCTTCCAGCCTCCCGGACGCCCTAGCCCTTCTCCTCTCTCCCTCTTCCATTATCTCCAGCCAAGGGGTGTCCCTCGCTTTCAGTGCCCAGGCTGTCCTCCGCGAGGTCCCTCCTGACGTCACTTGCGTTGTCACCTGCTTGCTTTCACCTTGCCTCACCTACTAATCATCACCTCCTAGGGGGTCACCCTCGTCACCCACCTGGCCCGGCCTGGCCCCACTGCCCCGACCGGAAGGCATCGAATCGCGGTCAGGCCGGCACCTTCCCGGGTGGGAGCGCCCAGGGCAGGCCCGGCTCCCCGCCCCAGCAGGGCCGCGGAGAGGAGTGCTTCGTCGCCCTCTGCCCGTGTCCCTCTTCTGTTTTCTCCCAGCCCCTCAGAGCCACCACCCCTTTATTCTCTCCGTGAGCACCGGAGTCGCCTCCAGCCCTCAGCTGCGAGGAGAGGCCTCCCGGCAAAGGCAGCCGGAGCCGCTCGGCTCCGGAACTGAAGTACCAGTGGGCGCCGGCGTCTGCGCCTCGGTGAGCAGCACCCGGCCAAGCCCCAGGTGCAGGGGCAGGGTGCCTGGCGCTGAGCCAATCGTAGCTCGTGACGACGGGGCCCAGCCAATCAGAGCACGGAAAGCTTGGCGCACTCAGGGCGGGGCCGGGCGGGTGAGAGCCCGCCCCCTTGCAGCTCGGCGGCCAACGCCTTCGCCCGGGGCTTGCGGGAGCCGCGCAGGTTCACGGACTCCGGGGACTGGGCGCCTTGAGAGCGGGGAGACGGCGCCCGCCCGCCCGCCTCATTTCTTTACAGGCCTCGGCCTTGACAGGCGTGTTGGTGCCTGCCGTGGGCGCATTCTGACCCGGGCTGTATCTCTCTCCGGAGACTGTGCCTATGGTTGGGGCAGAGTGAGGTCGTTGCCTTGACGACGGCAGCATGCGGCCCGCGGTCCTCCCGAGTGCGCGCCTGCGGCAGGCCGAGGCCGCTCTGCCTCCCCGCCCGCTTCGCCCCCGACCCGCGGCTGTGTCCCCAGAAGAAACCGAACCGGCTCCGGAACTGCCAGTTTGCTAGTCGGCATCTTGTAGACCGGCGAGCGAGATGCATTTCACCCCAAATTTGTTTCCAAGTTGGAAACCTTTGGGTCTTTCCGTGTGAAAGGATTTTAAAGAAACGGTAAGCATAATACATTTATTATCTTTTTATAAAAAGATTTTATTTACTTATTTGAGAGAGAGAATGAGAAGGGGAGGGTCAGAGGGAGAAGCAAACTCCCTGGTGAGCAGAGAGCCTGATGCCGGCTTTGATCCCGTCGCTCCAACATGACCGGAGCCGAAGGCAGTCACTTAACCAGCTGAGCCACCCAGTACAGTACTTTTATTTACTTATTTTTTAAAATTTTTATTTTATTTGTACAATACTTTAATAAACTTTTATTATCTCGTTCATTGATCTATGATAGATTTCAGTCTGTCTTTAACAAAATAATAATTTAAAAAAAGCATTGTTTTTAGTACCTGATTGTTGGCATTAGAACCATATGCTTACATGGCACGTGTCCAGGAATACGGCGTTGCCAATTTGGCCAGGCATCCTTTCAGTCTGTGCAGAGGAGTAGAAGGCATGAAAAACTGTAGTTTATGAGTAACTGTTTCAGGAAACCAGGAGCTTTTTAAGCTGTGACACTTCTAAGGCATTTGTGGGCAGTAAAAAGTAAAAAGCAGGTGTGTTCAACGTGCTGTGCCTACATGCCTGGTTGGTTTCCAGAATAAAACTTGCTTACTGTTAGCTTGCGATGCGCTTCATCACACACATCTTAGACCTGCTTAAGGCAATCTTCATTTTGTCCACTTTGCATTTTCAGGCATTGAGGACACCAATTGCGAAGTGTTTAAAAATGATCCAGGTTACAGTGTCCCCCTATTTTTGCTCTTGGCATGAGAAACCTAAAGGTCCAGTCCTTAAGAAAGCATGCTGTCTTATTGGAAGGGAAAAAAAAAAATTCAGGAAAAGAGAGAGAATTACACCGAGAAATTTTTTCAAACAGACATTTTATTTGAAAAATAGTAGAGATTAAATGGAAGTTAATATGTCAAATATGGAAAGTTAGTGTTGTGGGCACTGCTCCGTAAACAGCTTATAGAAACTACTATCCAAGCTAGTGGTAAAATATGAAATAGTTGGAGTTGGTGTTGACGGGAATTTATTTTCATCTTTTCCCACTTCGGGTCAGTCTTCTGGTTTTCCATGTCTGTCTGCCTATCTATATATCTATCTATCCCTAGATTATTAAGGTAAACTGATGAAAGTGTATACACGCTGGATTATCACAGTTTGCTAGAACAAGGAGGGTATTTATTTTGTTTTTGTTGTCAGTGTACTGATAACTGATAATATGGAAGCAAATGAAACATCACAATTCACAATCTGGGTAAATTAGTTTTAGATTGCTATAGGACACAATTGATGAAATAGGTGAGAGTTTTGGTTTTTTTTTTCTTTCAACGTTTTATGAATGAGTATTCTTGTATTGTTAGGTTAGAAAAAATCAGCTGTAGAGGCACCTGGGTGGCTCAGTTGTTAAGGGTCTCCCTTCAGCTCAGGTCATGATCCCAGCATCCTGGTGGGATCGAGCCCCTCATTGAGCTCCCTGAGCCTGCTTCTTCCTCTCCCACTCCCCTCTTCACGGTGTCTCTCTCTATCAGTCAATCAATAAAATCTTTAAAAAAATCAGTTATAAATCATCATTTGAATGTATAGTTACTGAAAGATTTTTCCTCACAAAACTCTTAGAACCATATTGGGATTAGGAGAAGTATTTTTTATTCTTTGCTTTTGGAATTTAACTTCAAAATCAGATTTAAAAATAAATTTAGGGGCACCTGGGTGGCTCAGTTGTTAAGCTGACCTCACTGCCTTCTGGTGAGGTCATGATCCCGGGGTCCTGGGATCCAGCTCTGCATTGGGTGCCCCGTTTGGCAGGAAGCCTGCTTCTCCCACTCCCACTCCCCCTGCTTGTGCTCCCTCTCTTGTTGTGTCTCTCTCTGTCAAATAAATAAACAAAATATTTTATAAATAAATAAATTTAACTTTGGAGTTACTAGCTTTTATATTTCATGACAGTCAAGTCTTGTGAATTAAAATCTATCTGTATTTGAACTGAAAAGTTTTTTTCTATACCAAAATATGTAGTAGAATGATCGCTGATCCTTCATCAGTCATTATTAGGATAGCCATTATCCAAAAATGTCATATAACGAGATGTCAAAGAATTCTAAACACAAAATTCAAATGATCATACTCAAAGTGAGTAATCATTAAAAGGATTTTTGAAATATTGTATTTGGTCCTACTAAAATTTAATTTTTAAACAATTTACTTATATACTGTGATGTCATTGTTGTTATTTTGTAAGTTCAATATGGGAATTTAATTACGACATTAAGAAAAGTAAAGAAAAACAGCTTTATCAAAGTTTCTTAGCATTAACTTGGTAAGTGATCATTTGTGAACAAATATTTTTCCCAACTGAGCAGAAAGTGCATAAAGATTTTCAAATTTGCTTTTTTAAAAGATTTATTTATTTGAGAAAGAGAGAGAGAGCATGAGTGGGGGGAAGGACAGAGAGAGAGAATCCTTAAGTGGACTCCCCACCCCTATCCCCGACTGGAGCCTGGAGCCCGACTTGGGGCTTGATCCTACCACCCATGAGATCATGACCTGAGCCGAAACTGAGAGTCTGTTGCTTAACTAACTGAGCCACCTACTTGCGCTTCAACTTAGCTTTTTTAAACCTGATGTAAAAAAAATAAATTTGATCTTCACTAAAACCAAACTCATTGGGGCGCCTGGCTGGCTTAGTCGGTAGGGTGAATGACCCTTGATCTCAGGGCTATGAGTCTGAGTCCCACTTGGGTGTGGAGATTACTTAACAGTTTATAAAATCTTAAAAAACAAAACTCACTTGCACTTTTTCACCTCTGAGTGAAAAGGAGTTGTGTTTTTCTAAAGTAAGCTGTAATTGTTTTCCATGATAGTTCAAGTATTGCTCTATCTGAATTAAAAATATATTGAATTTCATTGACATGGCATCTAATAATTTAAACTTAATGGCTTTAATTCTTGTCTATATGAAATAATTTGAGAAACATAGCTTAGATGTGGAAGCAGTAAGAAATTGTGAGTCAGAACAGAAGACCTATTAACACAGCGACTGCTCTAATATGGAAAACAGGTGGGGAAGAATTAATTTACTGGAAAGGTGGAGGAAATTAATATGCTCAGCATTATTAACTCTATGTTTTGGTTTCCACAGCAAGAAGAATTTCTACCGGTTTAGAATTAAAATGGAAAAATATGAGAACCTAGGATTGGTTGGAGAAGGGAGCTATGGAATGGTGATGAAGTGTAGGAATAAAGATAGTGGAAGAATTGTGGCCATCAAGAAGTTCTTAGAAAGTGATGATGACAAAATGGTTAAAAAAATTGCTATGCGAGAAATCAAATTACTAAAGGTGAGTAAATACTGAGTTTAAAAAAAAAGTTGCTTCTTGATCAAGATTACATTTCTAGAAAAAGATTACTGTTTTTATATTAATTTCCATGCCAAAATTTGACATAAATTTCTTTTTTGACATTAAATAAATAAAATGATTATATATGCACATTCATTTGTCCTGTGAATATAAACATGATTTTGAAATATTAGTTGCTTCTTTCTATATCCATCTGCCTATCTCTCTATCTGTCTATCAGTCATCTCTATGGGGGTCCTAAAGACCACTCCCCATGCTATGATTCAATAGGAGGACTCAGAGCACTCAGCATGCAGTTGTACTCATGGCTGTGATTTATTATAGTGAAAGGATATAAAGCAAAACCAGCAAAGGAAAAGGCACATGCGATGAATTCCAGAGGAAACCTGCCACGGGTTTCCAAGTATCCTCTTCCAGTGGAGTCACACGGGATCACTTACATTTTCCAAAAATGATCTGTGACGGCGCGTGTGAAATACTGTCTACTAAGGAGATTCCGTAGATTCAGTGTCCGGGTTTTTCCTGGAGGATGTTCATGTAGGACACCCTCTGCCTGACTCATACCAAAATTTCAGAGTCCCAAAAGGAACACAGAGATTCAGCATAAACATTTTTTCGCACGTTGAGCCACTTCATCAGTTCTGGAAATGACGAGACCCCTCATTACATCCAAGTTCCCAGGTGCCAACCAAGGGCTCAATTTGCAAGCAGAGCTTTCTTTTTCTTTTTCTTTTCTTTCTTTTTTTTAAGATTTTATTTATTTATTTGGCAGAGAGATCACAAGTAGGCAGACAGGCAGGCAGAGAGAGAAGGGGAAGCAGGCTCCCTGCTGAGCAGAGAGCCCGATGTAGGGCTCCATCTCAGGACCCTGAGACCATGACCTGAGCCAAAGGCAGAGGCCTAACCCACTGAGCCACCCAGGCGCCCCAGACCTTTCTTTTTTTAAAGATTTTTATTTGTTTTTTTGACAGAGAGAGCAGCAGCGAGAGAGGGAACACAAGTAGGGGAGTAGGAAAGGGAGAAGCAGGCTTCCCGCTGAGCAGAGAGCCCGATGTGGGGCTTGATCCCAGGACCCTGAGATCATGACCCGAGCCAAAGGAAGAAGCTTAACCCACTGAGCCACCCAGGCGCCCCCGCAAGCAGACCTAAGTCTCAGGCCTACTATGGGATCTTTTTCTCTCTCTAATCAGTCTCACCAAAAGTTTATCAATTTTATTTATCTTTAGAAAGAACCAATGTTTGACCTTCTCTATTTTGTATTTCTTTTCTAAATTTCTTTTTTAACTTAAATTCAATTAACCTGTAGTGCATTATTAGTTTCAGAGGTAGAATTTAGTGATTCGTCAGTTGCATACAACATCCAGTGCTCATTACATCATGTGCCCTCCTGAATGCCCATCACACAGTTACTCCATCCCTCCCCGCCCCTGCCATGCACCACCTCGTCTCCAGCAACCCTCAGTTTTTTCCTATACTTTTATGCTTTCTTTCCCTCTTTTGTTTTGTCTTATTTTTCCTTCCCTTCCTTATGTTCATCTGTTTTGTTTCTTAAACTCCATGTATGAGTGAAATCATATGATATTTGTCTTTCTCTGACTGACTTATTTTGCTTCACATAATACCCTCTAGTTCCATCCATGTCATTGCAAATGGCAAGATTTCATTCTTTTTGATGGTTGACTAATATTCCATTAGAGATACACACCACATCTTCTTTATCAATTCATCTGTCGATGGGCATCTGGGCTCTTTCCATAGTATGGCTATTGTGGACCTTGCTGCTATAAACATTGGGGAGTCCCTTTGAATCATTATGTTTGTATCATTTGGATGAACACCAAATAGTGCAATTGTTGGGTCATAGGGTAGCTCTATTTTTTTTTTTTTTAAGATTTATTTATTTATTTATTTGTCAGAGAGAGAGAGTGAGCGTGAGCACAGGCAGACAGAGTGGCAGGCAGAGACAGAGAGAGAAGCAGGCTCCCCGCCGAGCAAGGAGCCCGACATGGGACTCGATCCCAGGACGCCGGGATCATGACCCGAGCAGAAGGCAGCCGCTTAACCAACTGAGCCACCCAGGCGTCCCTGGTAGCTCTATTTTTTAAAAAAGATTTTTATTTATTTATTTGACAGAGAGAGAGAGACAGCAAGAGAGGGAACACAAGCAGGGGGAGTGGGAAAGGGAGAAGCAGGTTTCCTGCTGAGCTGGGAGCCCGATGTGGGGCTCGATCCTGAAGGCAGATACTTAACGACTGAACCACCCAGGCACCCTGTGGGTAGCTCTATTTTTTACTTTTTTATTTTTAATTTAATTTAAATTTTTTAAAAGATTTTATTTATTTGTCAGAGAGAAAGAGAGAGCTGCAGGCAGAGGGAGAAGCAGGCTCCTCGCTGAGTGAAGAGCCAGTTGTGGGACTCAATCCCAGGACCCTGGGATCATGACCTGAGCCAAAGGCAGGCACTTAACTGACTGAGCTACCCAGAAGCCCCTATTTTTAGCTTTTTGAGGACCCTCCATAATGTCTTCCAGAGTGGCTGCACCAGTTTGCATTCCCATCAACCTTGTAAGAGTGTTTCCCTTTCTCCGGACCCTTGCCAACATCTGTTGTTTCCTGAGTTAATTTTAGCCATTCTAACTGGTGTGAGGTGGTATCTCATTGTGCTTTTGATTTGTATTTCCCTGATGTTGAGTGATGCTGAACATCTTTTCATGCGTCTGTTGGCCATTTGTATGTCTTCTTTGGAGAAATGTCTCTTCATGTCTTCTGCCTATTTCTTGACTGGGTTATTTGTTCTTTGGGTGTTAAGTTTGATAAGTTCTTCATAGATTTTGGATACTAACCCTTTATCTGATAAGATATTTACAAGTATCTTCTCCCATTCTGTAGATTGCTTTTTAGTTTTGTTGACTGTTTCCTTTGCTGTGCAAAAGCTTTTTATCTTGATGGAGTCCCAATAGTTCATTTTTGCCTTTGCTTCCCTTGCTTTTGAAGACATGTCTATCAAGAAGTTGCTGTGGCTGAGGTAAAAGAGGTTTCTGCCTATGTTCCCCTCTAGAATTTTTTTTAAAAAGATTTTATTTATTAGAGAGAGAGAGAGAGAGAGACAGCTAGAGGGAACACAAGCAGGAGGAGTGGGAGAGGGAGAAGCAGGTTTCCCGCTGAGCAGGGAGTCAGTCCAACATGGGACTCAATCCCACGACCCTGGGCTCATGACCTGAACCAAAGGCAGATGCTTAGCAACTGAGCCACTGAGGTGCTCCCCCTCTAGAATTTTGATGGATTCCTGTCTTATATTTAGGTCTTTTAACCATTATGAGTTCATTTTAGTATAGAATATAAGAAAGTGGTCCAGTTTCATTCTTCTGCCTGTGGCTGTCAAATTTTCCCAACACCATGTGATGAAGAGACTGTCTTATTTCCATTGGATGTTCTTTCTCACTTTGTCAAAGATTAGTTGACCATAGAGTTGAGGTTTCTGGGTTCTCTATTCTGTTGCATTGATCTATGTCTCTTTTTTTTGTGCCGGTATCATACTGTCTTAATGATTACAGCTTTGTAATATATTTTGAAGTCCGGAATTGTGCTGCCTCCAGCTTTGGTTTTCTTTTTCAAGATTGCTTTGGATATTTGAGGTCTTTTCTGATTCCATACACATTTTAGGATTGTTTTTTCCAGCTCTCTGAAAATTGTTGATCGTATTTTGATAGGGATTGGATTTGAGAGTGATCTGGCTGTGACATCTGTCTCCCCATTGATCACGAGGGTTGATTTGGCCGATCTGGCTGGCTGTGGTGGTGTCCCCTTCATCCCTCACTGCTCCATGTTGTGTCTCTCCCAAAGCAGTACATTCAGTCTACCGAGGATGACCTTCCCTGATAGAGGAGGACCATTCTTTGGTCAAGGGTATATGAGTAGTTGTGCTCTTCTCCTAGAACTTCCAAACAAGTTCTCAAGGTCTTTTTCCTTCCCTTCTCTTCCCTTCCCTTCCCTTCCCCTCTCCTCTCCTTCCTTCCTATCTTTCCTTCTTTCAGTAAACTCTACCCCCAGTGTGGGACTTGAACCTACAACCCTAAGATCAAGAGTTGCACGCTCTACTGACAGAGCCAGCCAAATGCACGTGTACTTCTCTCTATTTCATTTTTTGTTCTCTATTATTTCATTCCTTCTACTTAGTTTGGGTGGATTTATTTTGCAGTTCTTCCTAATCTGTTGATATAGATGCTTACTTTAACTTCCAGCCTTTCCTCACCTCATATATACATTTAAGGCTATCTTTCCTTCTATGAGCAGCTTGTTATGTATCTCAGAAATTTTCCTTAAGAGTTCAAAATATTTTCTCATTTTCCTTAATTTCTAAATATGTGGAAACTTTCTAGGTTTCTCTCCCCTGGTTTTTTAATTTTGCCACGATTTTCTTGTAATCTGAATATATACTATGTAACATTTTATTACTTAAAAAAATTTTTTTAAAGATTTTATTTATTTATTTGACAGAGAGAGAGAGTGAGCATGTGCACAAGCAGGGGTAGCAGTAGACAGAGGGAGAGGGAGAAGCAGGCTTCCCGCTGAGCGGGGAGCCCGATGCGGGGCTTGATCCCAGGACCCTGAGATCGTGACCTGAGCTGAAGGCAGATGTTTAACTGAGTCACCCAGGTGCCCCCCCTTTCAAATTTTTTGATACTTTCTTTTTTGGTTCAGAGAGTAAGTCCTTGAAAAAAAAATTCCTTATGTGCTTGAAAAGTATCCCATTAAGTCAAGTTTGTTTAATTATGTTATCTAAATCTTCTAATTTTCTAAATTATTACTGATTTTTTGTATGCTTTTTCCATCTGGTACTGAGAAGAAGTATGTTAATCTCTTCCTCTGAGTTAATTGATTTGTGTGTTTTTCATTGTAGTTCATTTTGTGTTTATAAACAGAAAAGCTATGTTATTAGTACATTAAATTTAGAATTATGTATTCATGTTGAATCAAATGTTTTATCATCATGAAATAACTTACTAATGCTTTGTCTTAAAGTCTGTGTGAAGCTAATAAATCTACACTAGTTTAATTTTGGTTAGAGTTTGCATAATGTATCTTTTTATACATTTTTACTTGGAAGTTTTTCAATTCTTGTTTAGATGTGTCTCTTGTAAACATCATATGGTCACATTTTGCTTTTCATCTTCTTTGGCAACCTTTGCCTTTTAATTGGAATATTTTGTTTATTTAAACATAATGTAATTTCTAGTATATTTCACCATTAATCTACCATCTTAATATGTGTCATTTGTCTTACTAGTTTTGTATTTCTTTTTATTTCTTTGGATTAATTACATTTATAATTTCTTTATTTCCCTCTAATAATTTGAAAATTACACATTATATTTCTCACTTTTTGTGGTTATCATAGACATTTGTTCAAGTCTAACATTATCTGATACTTGTATTCTTCTTCTAGGTAATACACACCCTTACAATACTTATCTCAGGTTATTCCCTTCCATCATATGCTAACATTGTTGTGTATTAACTCTTACGTATTTCTTAAACATCACAAGACATAGTTATTGTTCACTGTTCATTTAGGTTTATATTTACCTATAACTTTCTTTGTTCTTCCTTTTGCATCCCTGGCCATTTATCTGGGATCTCTTCTCTTCTTGGAGTATATTATTTAGGATTTCCTTTTGTGATGATCTACTGTATACAAAACATTTCATTGTTAGTTTGCATGAAAGTGTCTCTTTTTTTTAAATTAAAAAATTTTTTTAAAAGATTTTGTTTTTATTTATTTGGCAGACAGAGATCACAAGTAGGCAGAGAGGCAGGCAGAGAGAGAGGGGCAAGCAGGCTTCCTGCTGAGCAGAGAGCCCCATGTGGCACTTGATCCCAGAACCCTGGGATCATAACCTGAGCTGAAGGCAGAGGCTTTAACCCACTGAGCCACCCAGGCACCCCTGAAAGTGTTTTTTTGCTGTCATCCCTGAAAGATATTTTCGCTGTGTATGGAATTTGAGGTTGGCAGTTGTTTTCTTTCAACAAAATGAAGGTAACATTGTTTTGCCTTCTGGCTTCCATTCTGCTCCTGGGAAGTCAGGTGTCTGTCCAATTGCTGCTCTTTTATAAGTTGATTTTTTTATGTCTGCATTTTTTTTTCATTCAGCTTTTTATTAACATTAAATTGACATATAGAAAAGTATGTATCTCATAAGAATACATCTCTGTACGTTTTTAAAAATTAAACAACTCCATGTTACCACAGTGTAAGTCAAGAGAGAGAACATTAAAATCACTCCATAAGCTTCCCTTACGTCTTCTGCAGCCACTACTGCCTTCCTCCTCTATCCAGGTCACAAGTATCCTAATTCTTTTTTTTTTTTTTTTTTTTAAGATTTTATTTATTTATTTTGAGGGGAAGGTCAGAGGGAGAGAATTTCAAGCAGACTCCATGCTGAGTGCAGAGCTTGATGCAGGGTTCAATCCCACAACCCAGAAACATGACCTGAGCCAAAACCAAGAGTGAGACACTCAACTGACTGAGCCATTCAGGTGCTGCACAACTCTCTTAATTCTAATCAGCTTAAGTTAGTATTGTTTTCTTGTTACTTGGAATTTTCTCTTTGATCTTGTTTTTCTGAAATTTCACAATGTGTCTTGTTTGGATATCTTTTATCTTGCTTCATTGGGGTCTTTATGAATCTATGATATGATTTATTAATTCCACAAAATTCTCATTTATTATTTCTTCAAATATTATTTCAAGTCATTCCCTTTCTCCTCTATTTTTGGGACTTCAGTTAACATAAATCTTTCTCACTGAATTATCTTTTTACCTGTTTTTCTTTTCATCTATTTGTCTTTTTATGCCCCTTCTGCATAATTTATTATGATTCATCATTCAGTTAAATAATTTTCTCCTCAGTATGATTAATTTCCATCACTGAATTGTTAATTTTGAGTATTGTATTAGATGGTGCACAAGAATATAATTATAGCTCAGTGAATTATTGGAAAGCAAACATTCATAGAACCACCAGATCAAGAAATCAAATATTGCCAACAACCATTTTCTTGTACTTTCCCGGTCACCCTAGCCCCTTCCTTCTCCTTTAAGGTAAACGCTATTCTGACTTGCATGTTAGTCACTGCCATGATTTTCCCCCCACTTTTACCAGATAAACATGCATTCCTGACCACTATAGTTTAATTTTACTTATTATCCTCATAAAAAACTTTCTTTTCACTCTCTTAATGTTATCTTTTACTCAACAGTAGTTAATTTCAATGTAGTCAAGTTTTTAGTATTTCCTTTTTTTTTATTATGTTAGTCACCATACAGTACATGATTAGCTTTTTAAAATTAATTTATTTTTTCTCACCGTAGCATATACTATCCCTGATGTCCATCATCTAGCTACCCCATTCCTCCCACACTCCTCCCCTCCAGCTACCCTCAGTTTGTTTCCTGAGGTTAAGAGTTTCTTATGGTTTGTCTCCCTCTCTGGTTTCGTCTTGTTTCGTTTTTCCCTCCTTTCACCTATGATCCTCTGCCTTGTTTATCAAATTCCTCATATCAGTGAGATCGTTTGATAATTCTCTCTCTGATTGACTTATTTTGCTTAGCATAATACCCTCTAGTTCCATCCGCTTTGTTGCAAATGGCAAGATTTCATTTTTGATGGCTGCACAGTATTCCACTATATATACACAACACATCTTTATCCATTCATCTCTTGATGGACATCTAGGCTCTTTCTGTAGTTTGGCTATTGTGGACATTGCTGCTATAAACATTCGGGTGCACGTGCCCCTTCGGATCACTACATTTGTATCTTTAGGGTAAATACCCAGTAGTGCAATTGCTTTTTGATGTAGTGTTCTATGATTCATTGTTTGCTTATAACACCTAGTTCTCCATGCACTCTTTAATACCCATCACCAGGCCAATCTATCCCCCCACACCCTTCCTTTCTAAAGCCCTAAGTTTTTTTCCCGGAGTCCACAGTCTCATGGTTTGTCTCCCACTCCGATTTCTCCCGCTTCATTTTTCTTTTCCTTCTAATGTCCTCCATGCTATTCCATATGTTCCACAAATAAGTGAAACCATATGAAAATTGACTTTCTCTGTTTGACTTATTTCACTCAGCATAATTTTTAATATTTTCTTTTATGGTTGGTACCATTTATATCTGCTCAAGAAGTCTTTTTCTACTTAGAGATTAGGGTATCCTTCTATACTATTATTCAGAAACTTAATAGCTTTGGTTTTCATATTTACATTTCAGTACACCTAGACTTGATCTTAATTATGGTGTATGACACAGTCAAGTCTTAGTTGTTCTTTATTGATATCCAGTTGTCCCAGAAACACTTACTGAAAATAGCATCTTTTCTCCATGTCTCTGAATTCCTCATTTGCCATATGTCTTTAAATGTAGGGGCGGCTTTTCTGCTCTTTATTCTGTTCCATTGTTAAATTTGCCTAAGTTTGTGCCAGTATCTCACAGTCCATATTCACTCTAGTGAATCACTTCAGATACATGTGCTGTCCCTGCTATGTATTTTAATTCTATATATAATTAAATTCCTCCCAAATTGTTCAGTCAGTATTTATTAGGAGATATCTATTATTTATCTTTCCCATTACTCACGAATCATTCTTACATTTCTAAGCTTCCATCTAGGATCATTTCCCTTGTATTTAAAACATATCCTTAGGGCACCTCGGTGTTTTAGTCGTTAAGCGTCTGCCTTTGGCTCAGGTCATGATTCCAGGGTCCTGGGATCAAGCCCTGCATCAGGCTCCCTGCTCAGCGGGAAGCCTGCTTCTCCCTCTCCCACTCCCCCTGCTTGTGTCCCTCCTCTCACAGTGTCTCTCTCTGTCAAATGAATGAATGAATGAATGAATAGAACATATCCTTTATTTTCTTTAAAGCAGATCCACTGGTAGGAAATGCTGTCCAGTTTTGTTTGTCGGAAAAAAAAAAAACAACTTTATTTTACTTTTTGTTTAAGGTGGCTCAGTGGGTTAAGCCTCTGCCTTCGGCTCGGGTCATGGTCCCGGGGTCCTGGGATCGAGCCCCGCATCGGGCTCTCTGCTCAGCGGGGAGCCTGCTTCCCCCTCTTTCTCTGCCTGCCTCTCTGCCTACTTGTGATCTCTCTCTCTGTGTCAAATAGATAAATAAAATCTTAAAAAAAATTAAAAAAAAAAAAAGACTATTGGCAAAGGTTATAGAATTCTAAGTTGGCAGTTCATTATATTCAGTGTGTTCAAGATATCATTCCACTGTTCCTCTGGTTTTTATTGCTTCTATTGAAATGTCAGATATTTCTTAGTATGTCTTTTTTTCTTTTGGATGCATTAAGGTTTTCTCTTTGACTTTGATTTCCAGCAATTTTATAATAATGTGCCTCGATGTGGGGTTTTTTTCCTATTTTTTTTACCTTGAATTTATGTCTCTTGCATCTGTAAAATAATGTCATTTGTCACTTTTAGAAAATAACTAGCTATTATTTTTCATGTATTGCTACTGCCTTACTCTCTCTTCTCCATTTAAGAACTTAATTTCATATATTAGACTTTCCCCATGTGTCTCTTATACTTTCTGTGTTTTCCAGCCTTTCATTTTTCCCTGGTTCATTCTAGATATTTTCTTCCAACCTATCCTCAAATTCAGTAATTCTCTTTCAACCTACTATTTACAATGTACTTTTATACTTAAGCATTGATTTCTTAATTAAAGATACATTTTTCAATTCTGGTATTTCCATTGGATTTTTTTAATAGTTTCCATTTTGCTGCCCAAACTCTTTATTGTGGGTTTTTGACTATTTTGTCTTTTCTAAAGTCTTTATCTAGTACCTGTTATCTGGATCTCCCATATGCTTATTTCTGTTGTTTGTTTTTTTCTCTTGGTTTTTTATTAAATTAACTTTTTGGTATGCCTGTATTAATTTTTAAAAATTGTATACATAGCTTGAGTCTCTGGATGATATCTTTCCCCTGAGAGGAATTACACTTGCTTTTATGAGGCTCTTGAGTGTACTCCAGGAAACCCAACGTTGTACCATCATCTTAGTCCAATTTGAGGAATTTACATTATTTGAATTTGAATTATGGTCCATGAGAATGCTTATTTATTATTCAGCCTTACAGTTTGTGGACTTTTAGGGACAACCCAAAGTAGGAAGGGGTCTCAAAAGGCTATACCCTTCTTTCTACCTAGATGGCCCCCAGACACCAATCACTATTGCCTCGGGCCACAAGACTGTCAAAAGTGCCACTCAGACTCTTAATCTTCTCTCTGAATTGTATGTTTCCAGGGTTTAAAAAAAATAACTCTAATTGCTTGGCTCACTTCCCTGGGTCTGTGTCTTCAAGACCCTAGTCTAGATATTCTTTATTATTTTATCTCTCCTATTCCTTACAATAGTGGTTTTCTATTTTTGTCCAGCTTTTCTACTTGTATTCAGTATGAGGGTTGTTATAAATCACCTAGTCTACTGTTATTGTAAATAGAAATTATTATACTTTTCTGTCCTAAAATTTTTATTTGGCTCTAAATCTTCTATATCACTTTTTCTGATTTCAAGTTCTTTCAAAAAATTTTTATGTAAGCTCTGTACTCAACTCAGAGATCAAGAGTCACATGCTCTGTTGGCTGAGCCAGTCAGGTGCCCCATTTTTTTTTTAAGCTTTGCTTTTTTGTTTTAGTATTTATTTATTTACTTATTTACTTAAACTCTACCCCCAACACTGGGCTTGAACCCACCATCCAGAGATCAAGAGCCACATGTTCTACCAACTGAGCCAGCAGGTGCCTCAGGTTCCCTCAGTTTTTTGAGGTTGACTTTTTTCTTTTTAAGCATAGTAGCTTTATCTGATAATTCTGATATCTGAACTCATGCTGTATCTGCTTTGGTTTTCTTTATGTTCCAATAGTTTTTATTTGTGGTATAGCATTTCTTTTTATACCTGGTTGTCTTTGATTTTTCACTGGAAATTATTTGAAACATCTTTTAGGGATAAATTGAGGCTAAAGTGAAGCCTACTGGGGACTGGTTCATTTCTGTCCATTTTTACTGGGGAAGATGTAGTCCTTAGGGTCCCAGCTTATACTGGGCTTCAGAGACGCCACCTTTGGAAGGCATTTGAACTTTGACTTTTCCTTCCCTCTTAGACCCAACAGGCCACAAAAATCCAAGCTCAGTTACACACCTGTTGGCCAATGGCAAAATCAACTTAAGTATTGAAATTAACTCTCTGAGTTCTCCTGTTCTTGATTTTGGCCCAGTAATTCCTTACTGTCTTCTTGGGTCTTTTATATGTTTAAGAAGATTTTAAAATATAGGTTTAACTTTGTAAGAATTCTCAATAGGACAGTTGTTTTGAGTTACCTACCCCTACAAAATGAGGTAGTCATCGGCTTTTAAAAATAAAAGCACAGGGAAAGAGTGAGAGAAAGAGGAAGGTAGAGCTATTAGTCTATGTTTTCATTTTAGAAGTGTGTTGTTTAATCTCCACATATTTTGGAATTTTCTGGTTCTCTTTTTGTTATTGCTTTCTAGTTTAATTCCATTATGGTACAAGAGCAGACATTGTGTGATTTCTATTATTTTAAATTTGTTAAGGTATGTTTTGTGGCCTACAGAGTGTTCCATTTGAATTTGAGAAAAATGTGAATTCTGGTTTTGGGTAGTCTGTAGATGTCACTTGTATCAAGTTGGTTGATGGTGTTGTTGAATTGAACTGTGTGTCTTCACTGATTTTCTACCTGTTGGCCTATCTGTTTCTGAGAGGAATGGTTGACAGTTCCAGCTCTAATGGTGGGTTTGTTTCTCCCTGCAGTTCTATCGATTTTTACCTCATATAGTTTAATGTTCTGTTGTTAGACATATACATGTTAAGAATTATATGTCTCCTTGGAGAATTAACACCTTTTCATTATGTAATGCCCTCTTTATCCTTGATAACTTTTCTTACTTTGCAGTTTGGTTTAGTCTGGAATAGAACTGCTCCTGCTTTCTTTTGCTTAGTGTGGTGTATTTTCTTCATCCATTTAATTTACCTTAATTATTTATTTAAAGATTTTATGTTTAAGTAATCTCTAAATCCAACACTGAGCTTGAACTCATAACCCTGAGATCAAGAGTTGCACGCTCTACTGACTGAGCCAGCCAGGTGCTCCTCCCTCCATTTACTTTTCATTTATATGTGTTTCTATACTTCATGTGTATTTCTTTTTTTTTTTTAAGATTTTATTTATTTATTTGATAGAGAGAGACACAGCAAGAGAGAGAACATAAGCAGGGGGAGTGGGGGAGGGAGAAGCAGGCTTCCTGGTGAGCAAGGAGCCCAAAGCGGGGCTCTATCCCAGGACCCTGGGATCATGACCTGAGCCAAAGGCAGACACCTAATGACTGAGCCACCCAGGTGCCCCTTAATGTGTATTTCTTTTTCTTTTTTTTAAAGATTTTATTTATTTATTTGACAGACAGAGATCACAAGCAGGCAGAGAGGAAGGTAGAGAGAGAGGAGGAAGCAGGCTCCCTGCGGAGCAGAGAGCCCGATGCGGGGCTCGATCCCAGGACCCTGGGATCATGACCTGAGCCGAAGGCAGAGGCTTTAACCCACTGAGCCACTCAGGCGCCCCTTAATGTGTATTTCTAATAGATAGCATATAGTTAGGTTGTGTGTTTTGATCCACTCTGACATTCTGCATCATTTAATTGGAATATTTAGATCCTTGGCGTTCAAATTGACTATTTTGTGATATAGTTTTAATATCTACCTCATATATTTATTTACTTATTTAAATTATTTTAATTAACACATAATGTATTATTTGCCCCAGGTGTACAAGTCCCCAAATCATCAGGCTTACACATTTCACAGTACTCACCATAGCACATACCCTCTCTATCATATTTATTACTATTCCCTATTTGTTGCCCTTGTTTTTGTTTCTGCCTTTGTCTTCCACTCTTTTTCTGCCTTTTGTGGTTGTAACTGAAAATTTAATATGATTCCATTGTTTTTCTTTCTTAGCCTATCGGTTATAGTTCCTTTTAAACTTTTTTTTTTTTTTTTGGTACTTGCCCTATAACTTGCAACATACATTTACAACCAATCGAAATCCACTTTTGGATAACACTATACCACTTCACATGTATGTGAGTGTTTTTTTTTTTTAATTTTTTAATTAATTTATTTTTTTATTTTTTTTAAAGATTTTTATTTGTTTATTTGACAGAGAGAGATCACAAGTAGGCAGAGAGGCAGGCAGAGAGAGAGAGAGAGAGAGAGAAGCAGGCTCCCCACCGAGGAGACAGCCCGATGTGGGACTCGATCCCAGGACCCTGAGATCATGACCCGAGCTGAAGGTAGAGGTTTAACCCACTGAGCCACCCAGGCGCCCCTTAATTTTTTTTTTTAAAGATTTTATTTATTTATTTGACAGACAGAAGTCACAAGTAGGCAGAGACTCAGGCAGAGAGAGTGGGGGAGGCAGGCTCCCTGCCGAGCAGAGAGCCTGATGTGGGGCTTAATCCCAAGACCCTGGGATCATGACCCGAGCCGAAGGCAGAGGCTTTAACCCACTGAGCCACCCAGGTGCCCCTATATGAGTGATTTTTAATAATAAAGTAATCCTAATTCCTTCATCCTGTCTCCTGTACCATTGTTGCCATTCATCTCACTTATATATAAGCATACCTAAGCATTTATATACAGAAGATATATTCATAAGCATGTGATCAAATACATTATTATTTTGAACAAACTGTTATGTTATATCAATTAAGAATAAGAAAAATAAAGTTTTTATTATACCTTCACTTACTCCTTTGATTCTCTTCCTTTCTTTATGTAGACCAGATTTCCTGGTCTGTATTATTTTCCTTCTCTCTAAAGAATTTCTTTTACCATTTCTTGCAAGGCAAGTCCAGTGGCAACACATTTCCCCAATTTCTTTTTTTAAAAAATATTTTTAATTTATTTATTTGACAGACAGAGATCACAAGTAGGCAGAGAGGCAGGCAGAGAGAGGGGGAAACAGGCTCCCCACTGAGCAGAGAGCCCGACGTGGGGCTCAATCCCAGGACCCTGAGATCATGACCCGAGCTGAAGGCAGAGGCTTTAACCCACTGAGCCACCCAGGCGCCCCACATTTCCTCAATTTCTTAACCGACTAAAACACCCTGATGCCCCTACATTTTTCTTCTTAATTGCTGTAGTTTATTTCATTGTATGGATACTCCTTAATTCACTTAACCAGTGATATATTGGGAAAGTGCTTTGTGGTTCAATCTGGAATTTTTAATAGGGGAGTTTAGCCCATTTATAGTTATGATGTAATAGATAAGCACAGTCTTAGTTTTCATTTTTTTCCCCTTTAAGAGTCAATATGGGGGCACCTGTGTGGCTCAGTTAGTTAAGCATCTGCTTTCAGCTCAGGTCATGATCCCAGAGTCCCAGGATAAGCCCTTCATTGGGATCCCTGCTTAGTGGGAAGTCTGCTTCTCCCTTTCCCTCCTCCTGTTCTCTCTCTCACTCAAATAAATAAATAAAATATTTAAAAAAAAATTTTTTTTTAAAAAGATTATTTATTTATTTATTTGACAGACAGAGATCACAAGTAGGCAGAGAGGCAGGCAGAGAGGGGAGGAAGCAGACTCCCTGCTGAGCAGAGAGCCCGATGTGGGGCTCCATCCCAAGACCTTGGGATCATGACCTGAGCCGAGGGCAGAGGCTTTAACCCACTGAGCCACCCAGGCGCCCCTCAAATAAATAAATAAAATCTTTAAAAAAAAGGAGTCAGTATGGCTTAGTGGTTAAGAATAAGAAATCTAAATATTCTGCATTCAAGTTGGCTGCAGGTCTGGGTGTGCTTCCTTTGCAGACATTCTGGAAATGAAGGAGGAACTAAACAAAAATGAAATGTTTTCAGGAAAGGATAGAGGCATCTAGCAGTTATTGCTGTGTGACTTTGGATAGGTTATTTAACTTCTACGTGCTTTAGTTTCCTCATCTCTAAAATAAAATAATAATGGTACCTATTTCATAGGGTTTTTGTGCTGGAATAGTGTCTGGAACATAGTAAGGAGTATGTAAATATTGGTTATTATTATTTATAATATGATGTTTTAGTACACCTTTTAAAATATTTTTCTATATACTCTGAATTATTTTTGAAATACTGGATATGTTTCCTTTGATAACTTGGAAATTACTTTTTATAATTATTTGTTACTGTTTTTTATTTTTATTTTTACTATTTTTTTACTATCTGTTACTTTCATAACTATAGCATTATATAATATATGTAATCCTTTATAAACTAATTATTATGTTTCTGTTTCCTTTTCTCTCCCACTCACTCATTTGATTTTCAAAGACATCTTATTTATCTTAGTGTTTACCATGAAACCTGTAATTAGGCCTTGTAAATTTCAGTTTGAAAATAATTTTGACCCATTGACAAGGAAATCAGCGTACATACACTCTTGTTTGCATCTTTTCTTCTTTCTTCAAAATTTGTTAGTAATATCATTTGTGCCTTATTAAGTTTTAAATATTCACTTTCTGTTTTGTGACCCTGATGCCCTCATTTGTCTAAGACTTAGTCCTGCACTAATGGATTCAGTGTTCATGTTCAAAATTTTTCATTGTCATCGTTTACGTGAATGACAATTTTTTTGGGTATAAATTTCCTGGATCATTATTTCGTTGAAGGTTTTCAGGGCTGTGTGCTAGTAGCTTCTTTCCCTTTAATGGGGGCAACTCTTTCTGATGAGTATTCATCCACCATTTCTTTCTTAGAGTATCTTTGAATAGATCCTGGATTGGTTTCTTTTTTATTGTTTCTCATTTTGTAACAAAGTGAGCCCTTCCTGGACTATTTCATTTGTGGGAGAAGCTGTGATCTTGTTCTAGGCTAGCAGGAATCCACCATGGTTCACAGTGATGTTCCTTACAATGCAATCCTGGTTTGTGGGGTTGACTTCTGTTATCCTTGCATTTGCTGGTTTGTTCATAAAGAGTTGTTTTGCCTTCCATTTGGCCTCACCAAGCGATTTGCTTCCAGCAAATGAGTTTTTGTGTGATTATTCAGGCCTCCCTTCCTTGCTGCCCTTTGGTACCATTCAGTTCTAGGGTTGCTTTCACTGACAGCCCATGAATCTTGTTCCTTTTTTATCGAATAAGGAGTTTTTGTTTTTGTTTTTTTTTTCCTTTTCAGGGTATGTCACCAATTTTGGATTACTGTGCTCTCCCCAGCTTTTTAGCTACAGGCGATCTCTTGGTATCTTCCTAAACTTCTGTTTGACCTTAACTACATTTGGCAGTCCCACCTTGTTTGTTGTGGTAGGGGTCATAGATCCTGCTTAGTTTCATCAAAGATGGAGCTACATTTTTTTTCTCATCAGTTTAATTATATTCTTTGAGAGGAGAATGGGACAGTATGGTCTTTTGACTATAATTAAAAAACCAGAATATACTTTTAACAATTTATACTGTTTATAAATTTTATTTATATGTTTTTCTTATGTGAAGATTTTAGTGACTGCTAAATAATTCAATGTTGTCAAAACAATTTTGCATTTTTTTTACAACAGCAACTGAGGCATGAAAATCTGGTGAATTTGTTGGAAGTGTGTAAGAAAAAAAAACGATGGTACCTGGTCTTTGAATTTGTTGACCATACAATTCTTGATGACTTGGAGCTCTTTCCGAATGGACTAGACTACCAACTGGTTCAAAAGTATTTGTTTCAGATTATTAATGGAATTGGATTTTGTCACAGTCACAATGTAAGTGTTTAGTTTAAATAATTATTTTGCCCATGGTTAACTTACCAGATACCATCACTTAATGAGATACTTGCCCAGCCTGAAGTTTGGACCAGTAAAGTGATTGAAATGAACATGTTACTTTGATACTGCCAATTTTCATGTTTCATAATAACATGGAGACTTCCCCCAACATTTTTTTTTTAAAGATTTTATTTATTTATTTGACAGACAGAGATCACAAGTAGGCAGAGAGGCAGACAGAGAGAGAGAGGGAAGCAGGCTCCCTGCCGAGCAGAGAGTCTGATGCGGGACTCGATCCCAGGACGCTGGGATCATGACCTGAGCCGAAGGCAGAGGCTTAACCCACTGAGCCACCCAGGTGCCTCCCCCCCAACATTTTACTATAAAAATTTTAGGCTGTACTGAAAGTTGAAAGCGTGTACATGAACACCCATATAATTACCACAGGGATTCTATACTTGTTAACATTTTGCTATATTTGCATTAGTCATCCGTTTACCCATTAACCTGTCTTATTTATTTATGCATTTGAAAGTAAGTTACAGACATCAGTACACTTCAACTTTGAATACTTCAGGTATGAATATTAAACTAAAGTTTTGTTATTTTTTTTTCCCCCTAGATAACATTTGCTGGGTGAAATGCACAAATTTTAAGTTCAGATTCTCTTATCCTAGTTGTAAAGTATGAAAATCCCTGCTCTTACCCTATAGTCTATCATAATAATTTTATATCCATTTCTAAAAAAGATTTTATTTATTAATTTGACAGAGAGAGAGAAACAGCGAGTGAGGGAACACAAGCAGGGGGTGGGGGAGAAGCAGGCTTCCGGCCAAGCAGGGAGCCTGACACTGTGCTCCATCACAGGATCCTGAGATTATGACCTGAGCCGAAGGCAGATGCTTAACGACTGAGCCACCCAGGCGCCCCTAATTTTATATCTTTGAGAATCATATAAAAGCCCCTCTAGGTGAAATGACACTTATAGTATAAAATAAATAACACATTGATTCTGCCATATTTTTAAATATGTATGTGATTAGATAAATAACAAATGCTAATAGTAGCTGTGGGGCTGATCCTGTGACCTCACCACGAATGTCTAGGATGTAAGAGAAGTTGGTAGCTTACTCAAAATGCTCAGCAATAGCAGGTTGCTTTTGTCCTCTGAAAGAGTTTAAAATAAATATATTTTTAAGGATGCCTGGGTGGCTCAGTCAGTTAAGCAGCTGCCTTTGGCTCAGGTCATGATCCCAGAGTCCTCGGACTAAATCCCGCATAGAGCTCCCTGCTCAGTAGGCAGCATGCTTCTCCTTCTCCCTCTGCTGCTCTCCCTGCTTGTGCTCTTTCTCTCTAGAAGATAAATAAATAAAATCTTTTTTTAAAAAAACCTTTTTTTAAAAAAAGATTTTATTTATTTATTTGACAGAGATCACAAGTAGGCAGAGAGGCAGACAGAGAGAGAGGGGGAAGCAGGCTCCCTGCTGAGCAGAGAGCCCCATTCGGGGCTCGATCCCAGAACCCTGAGATCATGACCTGAGCCAAAGGCAGAGGCTTTAACCCACTGAGCCATCCAGGCGCCCCTAAATAAAATCCTTTAAAAAATAAATATATTTTTAAAATTTTCAAAATGAAGCTTACTTATGTTAGAGGAGGAGACCTAATAATTTATTTTGCATAGCTGTAGAATTTTTAGTATTGTCTCCCAGCATCCTGTTTTCTACTTCCATAGTCTCTCCTTTAGAAATCCTAACTACTGACCTTGTTGTACCCTTTTTACATTTCTAACTGCCTGATGAATGCCTCCAGTTGGGTGCTCAGCAATCCACCTAAAAGCCCATATGGCTAAAACTAAACTACTGATTACTCCATGAAGCTGAGTTTTTCTAGACTTTTCTTTTTTTGATGGAGCCACCATTATTTTAGATTCCCAGGTTTAAGCAAAATGTCTAAGAATACTTCCTAAATTCTCTTGATTCTAATTGAGAATATTTCTAAATTGTATCTCTTCCATTCCATTTCTCTGAACACCAGCCTGGTTTACGCCCTTATCATCTTATAGATGTCCCATTGCTCTTCTCCTGGCCTCTGGTCCCTCCTTCTGATTTAGTTTGTTTACGGCCAGAGTCTTTAAACACCCTATTGGTTGTCACGTACACGGGTTCCCACTTCTCTGGGAAGTCTTTTTTTTTTTTTTTTTTTAATATTTTATTTATTTATTTGACAGAGAGATAGAGAGGCAGTGAGAGAGGGAACACAAGCAGGGGGAGTGGCAGAGGGAGAAGCAGGCTTCCCGCTGAGCAGGGAGCCTGATGTGGGCCTCAGTCCCAGGACCCTGGGATCATGACCTGAGCTGAAGGCAGCCACTGAATGACTGAGCCACTCAGGCACCCCTATTTATTTATTTGAGAGAGAGAGAAAGAGAGAGAGAGAGAGAGAAAGGGGAAGTGAAATAGAGGAAAAGGGAGAGTCCGCGCTGAGTGGGGAGTGTGACAGGGCTGGATCCCACAACCCTGGGATCATGACCTGAACCGAAATCAAGTCTTGATGCTCAACCACCTGAGACACCCAGGCGCCCCTGGTCTTCACTCTTTTACTTTCCTTCACTCAGATCGTCCTTCCATTTCTATATTTATCCAGGTTGCACATAGAATTAGAGACCTATCTTAGAAGTTACCCCCTTCATAAAAATTTTCTATGATCACTCTAGTCTTCAATGATAGCCTTACTCTGTTAGTCTTGAGAGTAGTCGTTAATAGAACAATTGATTTGGTATCTAGTAATAAATGTTTCATCTAATATCTTTGATTGTTTAAGTGAAATTTCAAGCGTAAGTGTCCTTTCTTGCCTAGCCAGGTCCCAGTTACTTTAAAGCTGGGAACAATTTCATATGCTTTTATTTGTATTCATGATAGGGACAAAAACAGTACAGTACACATGGCAGGTGCTCAAAAAATGATTTGCTTAACTTGATGTGCCCATATGTGTCATATTCTGTTTTTTGTCTTAGATCATACACAGAGATATAAAGCCAGAGAATATATTAGTCTCACAGTCTGGCGTTGTCAAATTATGTGATTTTGGATTTGCGAGAACATTGGCAGCCCCTGGGGAAGTTTATACTGATTATGTGGCGACCCGATGGTACAGAGCTCCAGAACTATTGGTTGGTGATGTCAAGTATGGCAAGTAAGACATCAACAAGTGGGTGGGGGAGCTGGGAGGGCCGATTTAACACTGTTTTTCTTGATAAAATGGAATATGTTCTAATAAAATAAAGGATCCCTCTAACAATGAAAGGAATTTTTGCATTTAGGGAGCTTTATAAGGTGACTTGTTCTTTTTGGTATTTCCCCTTTAAATGTCTTTTGTGCAATGAGTTGGAGAAAGCATACTTATTTTAAAGGTAAGGAAATAAAGGTGAGTACCTGGTCTGTTTTGTACAGCGGGTTGGAAATAGATATATTTAGAACATTGATTGGATAAGTCTGACACTGTCGGAATGAGACAAGTTGGAGTTGGCAAGGATGGGGGTAGAAACGTAATTGAAATGTTTCTGAAACATGAAGTACCTGCATAAATGGGTTCTTCAGATTAGAAGGGATGATGACTTTTACTGCTTTGGGTAGAAATCATCCTAAAATGTTTTCTGTACTTTCTGTGTTTTCAGTGCGCACATCATTTAATATTTTCTTGATTACTCTGAGTTCTCATTTTATTTTTATACTGTAGCTTTTGTACCATTTTATTTTATTTTTTAGAAGTTATTTACTTTAGAGAAGGGGGAGGGACAGAGGGAGAGAGAGTCGTAGGCAGACTCTGTGCTGGGCATGGAGTCCAGTACAGGGCTGGATCTCATAACCCTGAGATCATGACCTGAGCCGAGATCATGACCTGAGCCGAAATCAAGAGTTGGATGTCCAATTGTCTGCGCCACTCAGGAGCCCCTGTACCATTTTATAATTCAGCTATGACCCTAAGAAATTTCAAGGTAGTGGTGCCTGGGTGGCTCAGTTGGTTAAGCCTCTGCCTTCGGCTCGGGTCGTGATCCTGGGGTCTTGGGACAGCATGTCGTTGGGCTCCCTGCTCAGTGGAGAGTCTGCTGCTCTCTCTCCCTCTGCCTGACGCTCTGCCGGATTGTGCGCTTTCTGTCAAATAAATAAATAAAATCTTAAAAAAAATTAAATTTCAAGGTAGTTGTCCCTACTCTAATGACACCAGCATATTCTTCTTTAAATTCTTGTGACTGATTTTTAAGACGGTTTTTAAATTTTTTCCCCAGTTAGCTATCAGTTCTCTTTGTTGTTACTGAATGTGTCTCCAACAACCTCTGATATGCTGTTTTCAGGGTATGGTGGGATAGACTGATCAACCTTGCTACAGTTACATGTAAACAAAGAACAAATAGGCTCTGAATGAAAACCCAGAAGGCTTACTTCCAGAATAAAGTACACGTAATAACGACTTTGACTTTCCAGAAGCCTTTTCCCTCTTAAGTCAAATAACTGAAGTTCCTGGAGATCTGACTTGGGTAAAATTGGGAATTAGTACTTTAAGTTTATAGGGAAATGTATTTTTATGAGTAATTTAAAGCTTACTACTACTATTCTCAATACCAAAAATACCAAATAGTAATATGCAGGACAGATTCAGTCACGGTAAACAAAGTGGGATGCTGGATTTTATACCACATTGCTTTTATTCCAGGGCTGTTGATGTATGGGCCATTGGTTGTCTGGTAACTGAAATGCTCATGGGGGAACCCCTTTTTCCTGGAGATTCTGATATTGATCAGCTATATCATATTATGATGTGTTTAGGTAAGATTATACATCTGCATTTTAAATTTTAAAGGCTTTTCCCTTATGTTTTTGCTCATACTGGTTTTACAAGTTGTTGGTGTATTCAAGATGTATGTGTTTTAGGTGGCAGGAGGGAGCAAATGGAGAAATCTCACCTGTCTGTATTAATTCATTCTCAGTGTGGCTTTGGTTTATCTGACATATAGTCTTATTCATGTTCTCCTCCACCCTCCTCTTGCACTCCCCACAAAGAAAAGAGCAAAGACTGAATTTTCTTTGCACTTTTGCACTCAATATATCACACGTAGGGGATGCAGATGATCATTTATTTTCTTTGGGTTAGCAAGCATTCGGTGTAATATGACTAGTACCGTCATCCTCACCTTCAAATTAAGAGACACAAAGACTTCCTAGGTAGTTTAATCTTGATGCTTTGGACAGAATTTTAAAGCTAGACTATCAAATTCTTCTTAGGTTTGTTGAAATGTCAGCTTTATGTTGGGAGATGGAACTTGGAAAATGGAGATAATGGGAAAATACTTGAGTTATTTAACGACTGGACTTTAAGTTTCCCAGGTAGAAATTCAATAAGCAATACACTAGGTTCTCACAGCAGAATTTTCATATTTTATATTAGGTTAGGTACCAAAATGGAAGAAAAAGATAAAAGTGCTCAAATCAGACCTTGGACACAGTTATAAAATCAGTAGATTTTTAAAATTTTAAAACAGTTTTAATTTAAAAAATTAAAACAATTTAATCTCGACTAATAAAATTTCCTCGTTTTGGACAGCACTTCATGCTTTGTTGTGAGGAATGAAGTGTTGGTACTTATATCTAAAAAATTATAAAATGTTCTTGTGCTTTTTCTCTGTTCCCTTATGATTTTTAGTTCTATATATAGTGGCTTGTGAATTTTCTAAATCAGTAGGTTGAGATAAGAATGTTAATTTTCTTGAGTTAACTTGTGTCAACACCACTGTGAAGACTGCTAGGTGCCACCACCGTAAGAACACAGTTTTCAGTTGATTTGGGTGTTGAAGCACCCCAAGTCCATAAGCCATGTTCTGCTCTTGTCCACTCCACATTACCTGTTTCTTTGCTCTTTTTATCATGATGTATAATGACAGAGATGTGTGCTGTTCCCACTTTCAGGTAATCTAATTCCAAGACATCAGGAGCTGTTTTATAAAAATCCCGTGTTTGCTGGAGTAAGGTTGCCAGAAATCAAGGAAACAGAACCTCTTGAAAGACGTTATCCCAAACTCTCTGAAGTTGTGATAGATTTAGCAAAGGTAATCATACTGTTTACTTTCTTACAGTGAATTTATATCATAGAGACTTGGTTTTCTCTTTTTCTTGTCTAGTTGATCTTTTAGGTCAACAGTTTCAATATTGATTTAATTAAATTAAAATAATTCATTTATTTTAAGTAAACTCTACCCTTGACATGGGTCTCAAACTCACGACTCTGAGATTGAGAGACACATACTCTACCAACTGAACCAGCCAGGAGGTCAGCACCCCAGCATTTTTTTTTTTTTTTGGCCAATGAGCTCTAAGCCCAACTTGGAGCTTGAACTCACAACCCCCAGAAGAGTCGCATGCTGCATTGACTGAGCCAGCCAAGTGCCTTTCTTTTGCTTTTAATTTTTTTAAAGAGATTTTATTTGTTTATTTGAGAGTGAGAGCACAAACAGAAGTAGTAGCAGAGGGACAGGAAATCTGAGCAGGTAGCCTGGTTTGGGACTTGATCCCAGGACCCTCGGATCACGACCTGAGCTGAAGGCAGACACTTAACTGACCGAGCCACCCAGGCGCCCCTGATTTTTATTTCTGTACGTAAAGAAAGAGTTTAAATAATTTGGCAGGGTGATCTTCAGAGAGAAAGGCTTGAAAAACTTGCTTAAGAAACCATTTAGTGTTGTTATCTAGCATGTTTTAAGTGTGAAAACATCCTTACAGCTGTATGTGTAACACTTAAAATGTGTTACACATGTGTACATGTGTTAAAATGTGTTACACAAATGGAAAAGAGAAGAAAAGTAGGATAAGGAAATAAAAGGAAAGGTAAAGAAGTAGCAAAATATTAAAATATAAGGCATAGGATCATGACCTGTACTGCCTTGTTAAGGAGGCTTTTGCCCATATGTGCCATATTCCCAAGCGCCCCTTCCCTGGGAAGCTCAATGAAGTGAACTTAAAAATAAAAGATCATCACCTTTGCCTTGTCTTTGAGAAAGGTGTTAGGGAAATTCTCACTGGACCTTTGGAATTGCTAGCTCAAAAAATTCTTGTTTATTAGGACTGTCCTTGATAAAGTAAGTACAGTTTATCTGAAACACCAGGATCCTGTGACATTTTCTCAAGATTTTTTTGCTTCTTAAATTTTTAAAATAACTCCTAAAAAAAGTTTAGTATGCTTATAAAATTATTACAAGTTCTTAGAAGAATTTCTACTTTTCTACATAATCTTAAAGCAGATTCAAATATTTTTTATTGAGACCAACTTTATGATGTCTATAGAGATTTAAAGGGAATTAAAGTAAAACTTTTATTCAATTTATGTCCCTTATTATAGAATTATATAACTTTTAAACATTTTGTTATGGAAAATTTCAAATATAGTAAAGAAAGTAGAAAGAATATAGGAGTATAATGAACCTTCATGTACTTATCCTCTAGCTGCAGCAATTAACAACCTTTTGACAATCTGTTTTCTATAGCATTTTGAACCAAATCCCAGATACTACATTATTTCACTTATAAATACCTTAAATATTTGTAGAACTTTTCTTGTTCGCTTAAAGCTATTTATGGAGTTCCTTCCATTTTTCTGGCATTAAATGGTTCCAATACATCAGAACAAGACCTGCATTAAAATAAAATAATCTGCTTAAATTGTCCAGCACAATAATATACACAGAACAGGCCTTTCCTTTCCATTCTGAAAGGGCTTTAAATTTAAAAAATTCATGATAATTCCCCAATATTATAAAACATCTTGCCAATGCTCAGAGTTTCATTGATTTTCTCATAATTTCTTTTTATAGTTTGAATTAGGGTCTACATGATGTCTGTAGATCACAATTGGTTTATATATCTTAATTTAGAAGCTCATATTCATGCCTTTTTTATTTGAATCTTGCCATTTATTTGATAAAGAAAGTAGGTTGTTTGACCCTTAGAATTTTTTTTTAAGTTTTTTTAAATATTTATTTATTTGACAGACAAAGATCACAAGTAGGCAGAGAGGCAGGCAGAGAGAGAGGGGGAAGCAGGCTCCCCGCCGAGCAGAGAACCCAATGTGGGGCTTGATCCCAGGACCCTGGGATCATGACCTGAGCCGAAGGCAGAGGCTTAACCCACTGAGCCACCCAGGCGCCCGACCCTTAGAATTTTATACAGAGTATAGTTTAATATGTTCTTCTGTGTCCTGTATTTCTTATAAACTCATAATAGAACTAGAGCTTGATCAGAATCAGATTGGCTTTTGGCAAGACTACATCAGAAGTTTGTATGTTTCCATCTAGAGACATAAAATGTCTGGTAGTCTTTCTTTTTGTGATTTAGCAACCTTTGGTGGTCATTGTCTAGATTTGTTCTTTATTCTTTATCATTTATTATATGCTTTTAAAATTTGCTGACTATAAGGAGCAATTTTCTATTTTTCTTTCTTTTTTTCTTTCAAAGATTTTATTTATTAGAGAGAGGGAGCAAAAGTGGGGGAGGGGGACAGGTGAGGCAGAGGGAGAGGGAGAAGCAGACTCCCCACTAAGCAGGGAGCCCGATGCAGGCCTAGATTCCAAGACCCTGGGACCATGACCTGAGCTGAAGGCAGAGGCTTAATGACTGAGCTACCCAGATGCCCCAGTTTTCTATTTTTCTATATTTAGAAATCTAAATGTAGGCAGTTTTTCATTGATATGAGCTGTGTATATTCTTTGTTTTTCCAGAAATGCTTACATATTGACCCAGACAAAAGACCCTTCTGTGCTGAACTCCTCCATCATGATTTCTTTCATAAGGATGGATTTGCTGAGAGGTATAGTACTGACTCACGTTTTCTGGGTATCCCAACCTAGAGTTAAAGTAAGGGCATTCTCTTATTTCTTTAGCCACCTGATTTTATAGGATCTCAAATATTTACCACCTTACCACTATTCACCCTTAGCAATTATGCAGTTCCTAGGAATGGTCTCCTGAATTCACTAAGTTAAGGATCTTGGTTTTCATGAAATAGTCACTTCATGCTTTTCTTTCTCGCTCCTGCTGGTGACATCTACCACTCAGGTTACTGATTTGTCTGTTGCTACCAGCTGTGTGATGCCATCATCTTGAGTACTGATGCATTTGCAAATGGGCCATCTCCTGTTGCCACTGACCTCACACCACACTCAGTCCTATGACACTGTTGCCACTGCTGTGCTGGGACCTTGCTGGGCCAAACTTGGGTGCACCAGACCTGCTGGCATGGCCTCTTGTGCTGTCCCAGCTGCTGGCATCAATGCAGCTGACAAAACCAAAAATAGTGAGATGAGTGGGAATGACAGTGCTTTATATTTTTGCAAATCTATTTAATCTTGAGCTTAATGAAAGATACCCTGGTTCTCATATTTGCATTTGCATTCAACTAGTTGTGACGTGTCGTTTTGATTGAGATATATGAAGATACTTTGGCCTCACACAGATATATAGTTGTGAAATGGAAGAGTATTTTAATAGCCCTTTTATTTTTTTTTAAAGATTTTATTTATTTACTTGACAGAGATCACAAGTAGGCAGAGAGGCAGGCAGAGAGAGAGGGAGAAGCAGGCTCCCCGCTGAGCAGAGAGCCCGATGCGGGGCTTGATCCCAGGACCCTGGGATCATGACCTGAGCCGAAGGCAGAGGCTTTAACCCACTGAGCCACCCAGGCGCCCCTTTAATAGCCCTTTTAGATAATTGTGAGTATTCTTTATTGATTCCATACCCCAACTGTGGTACTATACCAAAACTTGACAGTGGTAGTTTCTTAAAGGCTAGTTGTATTATGGAATCTGAAACATATCAGTGAACTTTTCTTACCCTATTACATTAAAATCCATTTGTCTATCTTGCACTTTGAGTAGATCTTTGTTACCCATGCATGCTTTTGTAACATCATTATGAGTCATTTGGAAAATACCGTTTTGTTAAATAATGTAGCTCTTTAAAATGATAACATATTTCATTATATGGTATCAAAAAGCCACATTCTCATCATCAGAAAAATCTTTTTAAGTATTAGGACTCTGTTAAGAGCATAGTAGTGGACACAAATTTAACAGAATTCTAATTTTGCATAAAAATTAGAATTTTATCATTAACACAAATATCTGTTGTTTTCTTTTGTTCTTTAAAAAAAAAATGTCTGCAGGATACACCAAGTCTGAATAATGGTAGTAGTTTTCTGTCAGTCTTTCTTCAACTAAAAATGTTCCCTGAAAGAAGTGGCTAGTTGAGTTTGTATTTCTAATAATCACACAGTTCCTCTTCTTTTAATTTTTAAAGATTTTATTTATTTATTTGAGAAAGTGCACACGCAGGGGAGAGAGGGAGAACAGACTCTCCGCTGAGCAGGGAACCCAATGTGGGGCCCCATCCCAGGCCCCTGGGGTCATGACCTGAGCTGAAAGCACAGGCTTTAACTGATTGAGCCACCCAGGCGCCCCTATAGTCTAGTTTAATACTTAAGTTTTAAAAAAGGTTTTATTTATTTATTTGAAAGAGAGGGTGAGTGAGTGAGAGAGAGCGAAGGAGCAGGGAGTGGGGCAGGGTGAGAGGAAGAAGTAAACTCCCGCTTAGCAGGGAGCTAGACATGGGGCTCGACCCTGGGACTCCAGGATCATGACCTTAGCAGAAAGCAGATGCTTAACTGACTGAGCCACCCAGGTGCTCCTTAATACTCAATTTTTAAAAATAAATATCTCAAAAGTGAATTTTTTTTCTAGATTTATCTGTCTTACACAATTTTATTGAATTGACAAATGTATTTTTATGTAGATTTTCTCAAGAGCTACAGTTAAAAGTACAGAAAGATGCCAGAAATATTTCTTTATCTAAAAAATCTCAGAACAGAAAGAAGGAAAAGGAAAAAGATGATTCCTTAGGTGAAGAGAGAAAAACACTTGTGGTACAGGTAAATCACCATGTGTTAATGTGCATTAAGTTGTTGTTGTTTTTTTTTTTAAAGATTATTTATTTATTTATGTATTTGAGAGAGAGAAAGAGAGCGTGCAAGATGGGGGGTTCGGGAGGAGCAGAGGGAGAAGCAGGCTCCCCACCGAGCAGGCAGCCCAATGAGGGACTTGATATTAAGACCCTGGGATCATGACCTGAGCCAAAGGCAGATGCTTAACCGACTGAGCCACCCAGGTATTCCAATGTAAAGTTTTAGATTTAATTTATCTTTAAATTTTTGGAGTTAAAAAATGAAGATGAAAAAAAGTTTTCTGGGTGCTGAACACGTTAACTTTTAGATTAGTTATAAAAATGTTATCTTCTCTTTAGACATTACTTTTTAAAAAACTCTCTTAACATATCATGCATTGAGTGCCTACTGTATATCAGATTGTGCAATAGGTCTTGTCGGGAAACCACATTTATCCAAGAACATTTAGACACATGTACTCACATATAGTCACAGGGACACAAACACATGCACATACCATTTTTACCTTAAGTGATAGGAGTGAAAAATATCATATAAAAAATGTTTATAGAGCATTTTAAAATTGAGAGTTGGATATTTATTTATTTTTTTTTTTTTAATTTTTTTATTTTAATAAACATATAATGTATTTTTATCCCCAGGGGTACAGGTCTGTGAATCGTCTGGTTTACACATTTCACAGCACTCATCATAGCACATACCCTCCCCAATGTCCATTTCCCCACCACCCTCTCCCATCCCCCTTCCCCCCCGCAACCCTCAGTCTGTTTCTTGAGATTGAGTCTTTTATGGTTTGTCTCCCTCCCAATCCCATCTTTTCATTTTTTTCTTTTCCTACCTCCCCCCAAACCCCCCCACCTTGCATCTCCACTTCCTCATATCAAAGAGATCATATGATAGTTATATTTCTCCGATTGACTTATTTCGCTAAGCATGATACCCTCTAGTTCCATCCACGTCGTCGCAAATGGCAAGATTTCATGTCTTTTGATGGCTGCATAGTATTCCATTGTGTATATATACCACATCTTCTTTATCCATTAGAGTTGGATATTTATTTAAAGTTTACTTTTGCAAGTAGGTTATCCAGAATCTGTTCTTGGTGAGGTAATTCAAGTCCACTGCCAACCCACTCCCATTTTCTCAAGTGAACTGAAAAGAGTTCTCAATTTTGTATTTCAATTTTTGTACTTTAGATGTGTAAGAACAAAAAGGAGCATACTTAGTTCCTCTTTCACATTGTTTTCTACTAAAATATATATATAAATTTAATATATGTATGTATCATACTAAATATATATATATCTCTCAGAGCTAGTGTGAACTGCATTTCTTCTTTTTTTTTTTTTTGAGATTTTTAATTTTTAAGTAATTTCTGCACCCAACATGGGGCTTGAACTTACAACCCTAAGATCAAGTATTGCATGCTCTACTGACTGAGCTAGTCAGGTAGACCGTGAATTGCATTTTTATTCAAAATAAATGTCTGACCAAGAATCCTGGATTTAATTGTAATTCTGTAGATAGAATGAAGAAAACAGGGGTACAATAAGGTGATATTTATGGAATCCTGCTTTCGTTGACAAATTCTTTATAAGAAGAGGTGCTTTTTCAATCTCTTCAGATCATTAATGTTATTAACATTTTTTTTAATGGTCAGGATACCAATGCTGATCCCAAAATTAAAGATTCTAAAGTATTTAAAATAAAAGGGTCAAAAATGGATGGAGAGAAAGTTGAAAAAGTCAGTCGAACTTCCAATGTCAGCTGTCTCCCCGACAATGGGATGAGCCACGTCAGAACCATGCCTTCGACAAGCCTCCGAGATTACAGCAACGGCGGCGTGGATCACACTAGAAATCCGGGCGTGGCAATCCCTCCCATTGCCCACAATCCTTCTGCAGTGGCTCCCGGTATTAATTCTGGAATGGTGACTGTCCCGGGAGTTCAGAGTTACAGGTATGAATTAGGAAAATAAGAACAAAGTGTCATTTAAAGGTATGTTTTCAAATTGCAAGTGTTTGTCAATTCAGCCACACTCGGTGACTTTCAGGCTTCTGTGTCCTCTTCGTTCCTGTCAGGGTTCTGTTTCAAAAGCCTTTTTGGCCTACGTGATGAAACTTACTAACATTTGATAAAAAAAAAATCACCTGAGTATTAAGAAAGAAGGATTGTATTATTTAAGGTGAAGATGGTCTACAACTATTTAGTCTAAAAACATGAAAGGAGGTTATCATAGTAAAGGAAATAATTGGTTTTAAGGGTTTACCTACATGGTATGGCTGTGGGCATTTGGTGGTCCAAAGATACTCACTTTGGAAATTTTGCTGGAAGGAAAGTAGTTCGTTTGGTTGGAGTTGGGAGGTAGGTGGGGGTGGTGAAGGTAGTGGCAAAGGACAGAATGTTTTGCCAGATCTGTGTTCATTGTGTATTTAAGAACAGGCATTAAATGCTGATTAAACTGCAGGTCGCTTGATTTTGTGTCATTTGGTTTTGGTTTTGTGCTTGAAAAATAATTACCGCTGGTTCTAACTTAAATTTTTTGTTGCTGTTACAGAGTGGATGAAAAAACCAAGAAGTATTGTATCCCATTTGTTAAACCAAATAAACATTCTCCGTCAGGCATTTATAATATTAACGTGACCACATCCGTAAGTGAACTATTCCCAGTGGTAGAAGAGCAAGTATTAGTCATTTCCAGACTTCCATTTGTGTTAAATATAATAGTGAAGACCTGAGACTTTTATTTGGAGACATATCGTAAAGTGGAACCTTAGTTATATGTATATCATCCCAACCTGTCATAATAAACAAAGTGAAACTGTTAAAGTTTAAGTAAGTTTTGCGAGTCTAGAAGTTTAAATATAAGATATTATTTAAATGACATCTGCTTTAATTTTTTTGGTAATAGTAAATTTTCTTAATACTTGGTGATCAGTTCTTTTGTAGAGTAGGTGACAAGATAAATCGTGGTACCTCACTCATGCCAGACTTTTGGTGAAAGTATTCTGTTGATTTGTTTATAAATATTTATTGATTATATATCCTGTGTGAGACACTGGAGATGAAGAAATCAAATCCCTCTCTTCGAGGAGCTCATGGTCTAGTATAGGGTCAACAAATTCAAACAGTGTTGGATTATAATAGTGGAAGCATGCATAAGGTTCACAGGTCTTCTGAAGATTCAGAGAAGGGTTATTATGCTCAACATAAGTGCTAGCATGCCTCTTTTTAAAATTAACTTAAATCATCATTATTCTTCCACTCAAAACCCTCCATTGGCTTGTCATCTCTAAGTAAAGACCAAAGTTCTTGACGGGGCCTGCAAGTCCCTGACTGACCTGCTTCCCCATCCCTCTATCCTACCCGGGCTATTCTCATTCTTTTTTTTTTTTTTTAACCCCTTCCTTTTTTTTTTTTTTTTTTTAAGATTTTATTTATTTATTTGACAGACAGAGATCACAAGTAGGCAGAGAGGCAGGCAGGGAAAGAGGAGGAAGCAGGCTCCCCGCTGAGCAGAAAGCGTGATGTGGGTATCGATCCCAGGACCCTGAGACCATGACCTGAGCCGAAGGCAGAGGCTTTAACCCACTGAGCCGCCCAGGCGCCCCAGGCTATTCTCATTCTTGATCAAACTATTCCAGTCCACTGGTTTCCTTGTATTCCTTGAACATGACCAGACCTGCTCCTACATTTGGGAGCTTATTTCCTCTGCTTTGGAACATTGTTATTTCCTCTGCTTTGGAACATTCCCCAGATAACCCAAAGAATTTGCCTTTTCTCCTCCTTGGCTTACATGAAGCCGTATTGTGAGAGCTTCCCTAATATTCTAACTCATTTTGTCACCCATTGCTCTCTATCCTCTCTCCTTGCTTAAATTTTTTTCCATTGCATACACCTAACAGCCTCTATATGCATTTATCTACATATCGTCTGTCTCCCCCAACTAGTATGTAAGTTGGAATATGTGCTTTGTTTGTTTCCTTACAGCTCTACCCCACTACCCTTATCTACTCTAGTACATAGAAGATGCTTAAGGAATGTGAGTGAATTTTTCTGCCAGGTAATGGGAGATGTGGATTTCCCAAAGGAGTATTTTTCTCCCAGATTTCCCTCTTCTACCTTTCTCATTATCCTCAGGCTGAAAAATACAACCTTCTTTTTATATCTCTCATGATTTGGGCGTTACATCTGTTTTTCTTTTCATTATTCTTGGCCCACGATTTCTATAACCATAGTACTTCCCTTTTTCACACCCTACTGATTTCTTTGTAGATATTTTTGTGTTTTACATTCTTGGTCTGCTTTGGAAGATTACTTTGATCAGCAGGACTTTGCAGAGTAGCTGACTCAATCTCATGTTGCTGGAATTGATATCGGCCTTCTTTCGGGCGTTGCGTAATCAGGGCTGGCTGTTACTTTTAGATCTTATTTCTGTTTATCCTTATTTTTAAGAAAGGAGGTAGAGATTAGTGGGGAGAAGACACACTTGAGTCTTTTCATGATGAAAATTAATTGAGGCAGAATTAAGCCTCAACTTTCTTCAACATCTAGGTTTAGAACCCATCTCCAGCTCCCCTGCCTCATGCTCTAATTCTGAGATGTGAATAATGTATTATTATAAACATCTCATATATTTTATTTGTCACACTTTGAATATGCATATCTAGTAGTCTGAACTCATTTTTTTTGTACTTACAGGTTTTTTGAACTAAATATTTATTTTATAACTGATTTGAACCAAGACCTTAGTACTTAACCTTATTCAAAGAACGACCAGAAACATCCAAATAAACTCAAAAGCACATTGCAGGACTTCTGAAATTTTGTGTTATTCTTAAATTCCTAAAGTTTAGGATATCAATATATTAGTTACAAAAGGGGCAAGCCAGGCTTACCTGGAAGCTAATTCACTTGTGTTAATCATTCTGATATTAGGTCGCTAGTGAAAAGAGCCTACTTCAGGCAAATAAGAAAAGAAGGGACTACTCCAAGACAGATGTCCGTTTGCCTGAACTAAACTACAGTCATCTCCCTGAACTAAGAGCCTTGGAAGGCATAGGTTTGTTTATAATGCTTTTACTTTTGCAGCCTTTTTTGTATACATTATTAAAAATATTTGTTAAATAAACTAACAAAATATTCAAAATAAAAAATGTAGTAACTTTACATATTTATATAAATATGTACAGATTTATGCAAGTAAATATGTACACTGAGTACATACTGAGGGACAGATACAGAATGTGGAAAAACTAACAAAAATGTCTAATTTTTTCACTGTGTTTATGGTTATTTTTATTTAGCTCGAAATTCCAGGTTAATAAGGAAAGAGAACAAGAATCTCTCAGAATCTCGAATTCCTTCTTTGGCCACTATTGACTTGCATACGCCCAGTGTCGCATTACATCAGGTACAGGAATCCTCTCTAGGTTGGATAGAACTTGGGTCTCATACTTCCTTATTAAAGTAGCTTAGAAAAGTTCGCTTTTAAGGATTAGGCGTGTTTATTGGTGGGATCTGTATGATTTTGTTTGTTAAATTTTTTCTTACTGTTCATTGCTCTTAGTACCTTTATCACACATATGTTTATATAGACATTTTCCAGCTTACAGTCATCAATTTTTTATAGATTAAAAACGCGTACACACATGTATGCAGCCTAGCTATGGCTTTTATATAACTTTTGTGGTAATTTATAGTATTTCACTGCATTAACCCAAATGTATATAACCCATATTTCACTCCTTGAATTGTTTTTGTTTTTTTATTTTTTATTTTTAAATTTTGTTTATTTATTTGACAGAGATCACAAGTAGGCAGAGAGGCAGGCAGAGAGAGAGGAGGAAGCAGGTTCCCATGGAGCAGAGAGCCTGAGGCGGGGCTCGATCCCAGGACCTTGGGAATCATGACCTGAGCCGAAGGCAGAGGCTTTAACCCACTGAGCCACCCAGGCGCCCCTGTTTTTATTTTTTTAAAATGTATCATCTATTTGACATCTTCCCCCAGGACAACCCGCTCCATGTATGTTAAAGACTGGTTCTTCCATATGTAATCATTTTTCTACAGTTTCTCTTAATTCTTCAGAACAGTTACATTTCTGCTGCTTCAACAACAGTCATATCACTCATTTTCACATTAAGAACACTGGCAAACTTTTAAATTTCCCGTCAACCCTAACTAGTTATAAACTTTGGATATGTATCATTGCACTTAAGGATTTCTCACTTCTCCTTGCTGCTGGACAACTTTTGTTTTGGGATTTATTTCTCCATCCTTATTATTGAAGCATTTCTGTTTCCTGGATTGCACCTCTATGTTGCCTCTGAATCTGTGTGGGTGCTTTTTTCTACCAGTACTCCTTAAATGATTTTGTAGAGCTCTATAAACAAGGGAATAATATTGTTGAGGGTAACAAATTACAGTGGCAGTTACCCAGCGATACTGAGAAATGCTTTTATTGACTTTATTCAGCGATACTGAGAAACGGGTTTATTGACAGGTAAAGTGACTAAGTCACTGTGCCTTATCTCCTGCTAACAATTTCTGCAGCAACATAATCAAAACTAAACAAATTCCTGTTGTGTGAAGATTAATTACCATCACACATTTTACTTTTAGGAACTACAGAGTCTCAATAAATCCTTGTATACTTCTAATCTTAAATTGAATGTAGATTTTATTTATTTATTTCTAAAATATTTTATTTATTTATTTGACAGAGATCACAAGTGGGCAGAGAGGCAGGCCGGGGGGGAAGCAGGGGGGGAAGCGGGGAAGCAGGCTTCCCGCTGAGCAGAGAGCCTGATGTGGGGCTCGATCCCAGGACCTCGAGACCATGACCTGAGCCGAAGGTAGACTTTTAACCCACTGAGCCACCCAGGCGCCCCTGAATGTAGATTTTAAAGGGGCAGAATTTTTCACTTGCTCTCTGTGAGTAGTAATATTGTTCAAAACCACTTTTCAGGGGACGCATAACCAAATCTAGTTTCATGAAATGGAAGAAAGGCTTTGGCGGCTTTCATACTTCAAACTTTTATTTGTTCCTTTGAACCAATCCTCTTATATTTATAAATTGGTTCCCCATTTTTACGCTTAGTTTACTTGCTCATTTCCCAGTTGTATTTAAAATATACTAAACGAGAAAGTAGGTGTGGTGAAAAACAAAAATTAATACCAAAATAAGATGAATCTGTGTGTGGAAAATCTGAATGGGAAGAGAAACAACAGGAGTCTGAAAGCAAGTGGCTTTCTGGCAGAAGCTGTGACTCTACTTGCCCTCTTCATGGTGTGGATCAATACGTTGAACTGTATTTTGTATCTGTGCCTAACACAAACATTTTCACACGTATAAAAGTCTATCTTTACTCAAGAATTCCCTCTTGGGTTTGTTTAAAGGATTTTTATCTTATGAGAAGGTGCCTCAAGAATTCCCTCTTCTGGGAGAAGTAGCAGGCTGAGACGACATCAGGTAGCAGGAGATCAGCTAGATAGCTTATCAAACCATTGCGAACACCTACAAATCCAACAGGAGATCGAAGAGAAGAAGAACAGCAATTCTAGACACAGAAAATCGACCACTTTCTGAAAGGTAGGACCGGCAGAGAAGTGAATCCAAAGCGACGGGAAGACAGACCGCGGGGGGAGGGGCCGGCTCCTGGCAAGCGGCGGAGCGACGGAGCACAAAATCGGGACTTTTAAAAGTCTGCTCCACGGAGGGACATCGCTCCGGAGGCTAAACCGGGGGGAAGCCCACGTGGGGTCAGCGTAACCCCAGGTCCCGCAGGGTCACAGAAGGATCAGGGGTGTCTGAGTGCTGCAGAGCTCACAGGTATTAGACCAGGGAAGCCGGCTACAGCGACAAAGCCGAGGAGTGAGCTCTCAGCCCGGGGTTACCTTGAGCCGGTCGCAGGCTGGGTGGGCTCGGAGCGCGGCCGGAGGCCAGGGAGACGGGAGTGATTGGGTTCTTTTCTCTGAGGGCACACTGAGGAGTGGGGCCCCAAGCTCTCGGCTCCTCTGGGCCAGAGACGGGGAGGCCGCCATCTTCATTCCCGGCCTCCGGAACTCTACGGAAAGTGTTCAGGGAACAAAAGCTCCCAAAAGCAAACCCGAGCAGATTACTTAGCCCGGCCCCTGGTAAGGGCGGTGCAATTCCGCCTCAGACAAAGACACTTGAGAATCACTACAACAGGCCCCTCCCCGAGAAGATCAACAAGAAATCCACCCAAGACCAAGTTCACCTACCAAGGAGAGCAGCAGAATTCCAAAGGAAGAGAAAGCAAAGCATGGAAGTCATGGCTTTCTCCCCATGATTCTTTAGTCTTGCAGTTAATTTTTTTTTAATTAAATTTTTTTTTCTTTTGCTAAACTTTTTTTTAACTTTTACCCTTTTCTTTTTTAACGTTTTTAAACTAGTTTATCTAATATATATATATATATATATATATATATATTCTTTATTTGTTTTCTTTCTTACTTTTTCTTTTTTTTTCTGAACTTCTTTTTATCCCCTTTCTCCCCCCCAACGATTTAGGGTCTCTTCTGATTTGGTTAAAGCGCATTTTCCTGGGGTCTTTGCCACCCTTTCAGTATTTTATTTGCTCCTTCATATACTCTTATCTGGACAAAATGACAAGGCGGAAAAACTCACCACAAAAAAAAGAACAAGAGGCAGTACTGAAGGCTGGGGACCTAATCAATACAGACATTGGTAATATGTCAGATCTAGAGTTCAGAATGACGATTCTCAAGGTTCTAGCCGGGCTCGAAAAAGGCATGGAAAATTAGAGAAACCCTCTGGAGAGATAAAAGCCCTTTCTGGATAAATAAAAGAACTAAAATCTAACCAAGTTGAAATAAAAAAAGCTATTAATGAGGTGCAATAAAAAATGGAGGCTCTTACTGCTAGGATAAATGAGGCAGAAGGAAGAATTAGTGACATAGAAGACCAAATGACAGAGAATAAAGAAGCTGAGCAAAAGAGGGACAAACAGCTACTGTACACGAGGGGAGAATTCAAGAGATGAGTGACACCATAAGACGAAACAACATTAGAATAATTGGGATTCCAGAAGAAGAAGAAAGGGAGAGGGGAGCAGAAGATATATTGGAGAGAATTATTGGAGAGAATTTCCCTAATATGGCAAAGGGAACAGGCATCAAAATCCAGGAGATGCAGAGAACCCCCCTCAAAATCAACAAGAATAGGTCCACACCCTGTCACCTGATAGTAAAATTTACAAGTCTTAGCGACAAAGAGAAAATCCTGAAAGCAGCCCAGGAAAAGAAGTCTGTAACATACAATGGTAAAAATATTAGATTGGCAGCAGACTTATCCACAGAGACCTGGCAGGCCAGAAAGAACTGGCATGATATATTCAGAGCACTAAACTAGAAAAACATGCAGCCAAGAATACTATATCCAGCTAGGCTATCATTGAAAATAGAAGGAGAGATAAAAAGCTTCCAGGACAAACAAAAACTGAAAGAATTTGTGAACACCAAACCAGCTCTACAGGAAATATTGAAAGGGGTCCTCTAAGCAAAGAGAGACCCTAAAAGTAGTAGATCAGAAAGGAACAGAGACAATATACAGTAACAGTCACCTTACAGGCAATACAATGGCACTAAATTCATATCTCTCAATAGTTACCCTGAATGTTAATGGGCTAAATGCCCCAATCAAAAGACACAGGGTATCAGAATGGATTAAAAAAAAAAAAACCATCAATATGTTGCCTACAAGAAACTCATTTTAGACCTGAAGACACCTCCAGATTTAAAGGGAGGGGGTGGAAAACAATGTACCATGCTAATGGACATCAGAAGAAAGCTGGGGTGGCAATCCTTAGATCAGATCAATTAGATTTTAAGCCAAAGACTATAAGAAGAGACGAGGAAGGACACTATATCATACTCAAAGGGTCTGTCCAACAAGAAGATCTAACAATTTTAAATATCTATGCCCCTAACGTGGGAGCAGCCAACTATATAAACCAATTGATAACAAAATCAAAGAAATACATCAACAATAATACAATAATAGTAGGGGACTTTAACACTCCCCTCACTGAAATGGACCGATCATCCAAGCAAAAGATCAACAAGGAAATAAAGGCCTTAAAAGATACACTGGACCAGATGGACATCACAGATATATTCAGAACATTTCATCCCAATGCAACAGAATACACATTCTTCTCTGGTACACATGGAACATTCTCCAGAATAGATCACATCCTGGGTTATAAATCAAGTCTCAACCAGTATCAAAAGATGGGGATCATTCCCTGCATTATTTTCAGACCACAATGCTCTGAAGGTAGAATTCAATCACAAGAGGAAATTTGGAAAGGACAAAAATACATGGGGACTAAACAGCATCCTTCTAAAGAATGAATGGGTCAAGGAAATTAAAGAAGAATTGAAAAAAATCATGGAAACAAATGATAATGAAAACTCAATGGTTCAAAATCTGTGGGACACAGCAAAGGCAGTCCTGAGAGGAAAATATATAGCGGTACAAGCCTTTCTCAAGAAACAAGAAAGGTCTCAAATACACAACCTAACCCTACACCTAAAGGAGCTGGAGAAAGAACAAGAAAGGAAGCCTAAACCCTGCAGGAGAAGAGAAATAATAAAGATCAGAGAAGAAATTAATGAAATAGGAACTAAAAAAACAATAGAACAAATCAACGAAACTAGGAGCTTGTTCTTTGAAAGAATTAATAAGATTGATAAACCCCTGGCTAGACTTATCAAAAAGAAAAGAGAAAGGACCCAATAAATAAAATCATGAATGAAAGAGGAGAGATCACAACCAACACCAAAGAAATACAAACAATTATAAGAACATACTACAAGCAACTCTATGCCAACAAATTTGACAATCTGGAAGAAATGGATGCACTCCTAGAGACATATAAACTACCACAACTGAACCAGGAAGAAATAGAAAGCCTGAACAGACCCATAACCAGTAAGGAGATTGAAACAGTCATCAAAAATCTCCAAACAAACAAAAGCCCAGGGCCAGACGGCTTCCCAGGGGAATTCTACCAAACATTTAAAGAAGAACTAATTCCTATTCTCCTGAAACTATTCCAAAAAATAGAAATGGAAGGAAAACTTCCAAACTCATTTTATGAGGCCAGCATCACCTTGATCCCCAAACCAGAGAGGGATCCCATCAAAAAAGGGAATTACAGACCGATATCCTTAACACAGATGCAAAAATTCTCACCAAAATACTAGCCAATAGGATTCAACAGTACATTAAAAGGATTATTCACCACGACCAAGTGGGATTTATTCCATGGCTGCAAGGTTGGTTCAACACCCACAAATCCATCAATGTGATACAACACATTAATAAAAGAAAGAACAAGAACCATATGATACTCTCAATAGATGCTGAAAAAGCATTTGACAAAGTGCAGCATCCCTTCCTGATCAAAACTCTTCAAAGTGTAGGGATAGAGGGCACATACCTCAATATTATCAAAGCCATCTATGAAAAACCCACCACAAATATCATTCTCAATGGAGAAAAACTGAAAGCTTTTCCGTTAAGGTCAGGAACACGGCAGGGATGTCCATTATCACCACTCCTATTCAACATAGTATTAGAAGTCCTAGCCTCAGCAATCAGACAACAAAAAGAAATTAAAGGCATCCAAATTGGCAAAGAAGAAGTCAAACTATCACTCTTCGCAGATGATATGATACTATATGTGGAAAACCCAAAAGACTCCACTCCAAAACTGCTAGAACTTGTACAGGAATTTAGTAAAGTGTCAGGATATAAAATCAATGAACAGAAATCAGTTGCATTTCTCTACACCAACAACAAGACAGAAGAAAGAGAAATTAAGGAGTCAATCCCATTTACAATTGCACCCAAAACTATAAGATACCTAGGAATAAACCTAACCAAAGAGGCTAAGAATCTATACTCAGAAAACTATAAAGTACTCATGAAAGAAATTGAGGAAGACACAAATGGAAAAATGTTCCATGCTCCTGGATTGGAAGAACAAATATTGTGAAAATGTCTATGCTACCTAAAGCAATCTACACATTTAATGCAATCCCTATCAAAATCCCACCCATTTCTTTCAAAGAAATGGAACAAATAATCCTAAAATTTATATGGAACCAGAAAAGACCTCGAATAGCCAAAGGAATATTGAAAAAGAAAGCCAAAGTCGGTGGCATCACAATTCCGGACTTCAAGCTCTATTACAAAGCTGTCATAATCAAGACAGCATGGTACTAGCACAAAAACAGACACATAGATCAATGGAACAGAATAGAGAGCCCAGAAATAGACCCTCAACTCTATGGTCAACTAATCTTCGACAAAGCAGGAAAGAATGTCCAATGGAAAAAAGACAGTCTCTTCAATAAATGGTGAGAAAATTGGACGGCCACATGCAGAAAAATGAAATTGGACCATTTCCTTACACCACACATGAAAATAGACTCAAAATGGATGAAGGACCTCAATGAGAAAGGAGTCCATCAAAATCCTTGAGGAGAACACAGGCAGCAACCTCTTCGACCTCAGCCGCAACGTCTTCCTAGGAACATTGCCAAAGGCAAGGGAAGCAAAGGCAAAAATGAACTATTGGGATTTCATCAAGATCAAAAGCTTTTGCACAGCAAAGAAAACAGTTAACAAAACCAAAAGACAACTGACAGAATGGGAGAAGATATTTGCAAACGACATATCAGGTAAAGGGCTACTGTCCAAAATCTATAAAGAACTTACCAAACTCAACACCCAAAGAACAAATAATCCAATCAAGAAATGGGCAGAGGACATGAACAGACATTTCTGCAAAGAAGACATCCAGATGGCCAACAGACACATGAAAAAGTGCTCCACATCACTCGGCATCAGGGAAATACAATCCAAAACCACAATGAGATACCACCTCACACCAGTCAGAATGGCTAAAACTAGTAAGTCAGGAAATGACAGATGCTGGCGAGGATGCGGAGAAAGGGGAACCCTCCTACACTGTTGGTGGGAATGAAAGCTGGTGCAACCACTCTGGGAAACAACATGGAGGTTCCTCAAAAAGTTGAAAATAGAACTACCCTATGACCCAGCAATTACACTACTGGGTATTTACCCTAAAGATACAAACGTAGTGATCCGAAGGGGCATGTGCACCCGAATGTTTATAGCAGCAATGTCCACAATAGCCAAACTATGGAAAGAACCTAGATGTCCATCAACAGATGAATGGATAAAGACGATGTGGTATATATACACAATGGAATACTATGCAGCCATCAAAAGAAATGAAATCTTGCCATTTGTGAGGATGTGGATGGAACTAGAGGGTATCATGCTTACTGAAATAAGTCAGTCGGAGAAAGACAACTATTATATGATCTCCCTGATATGAGGAAGTGGAGATGCAACATGGGGGGTTAGGGGAGTAGGAGAATTATAAATGAAACAAGATGGGATCGGGAGGGAGACAAACCATAAGTGACTCTTAATCTCACAAAGGAAACTGAGGGTTGTTGGGCGGGGAGGGGGGTCGGGAGAGGGGTGTGAGGTTATGGACATTGGGGAGGGTGTGTGCTGTGGTGAGTGCTGTGAAGTGTGTAAACCTGGTGATTTGCAGATCTGTACCCCTGGGGATAAAAATACATTATGTGTTTATAAAAAAATTAAAAAATTAAAAAAAAAAAAGAATTCCCTCTTGGATTTGTTTGAAGGATTTTTATCTTATGAGAAGATGCCTTAAAGTCTCTCTTTATAGACTTGTGGAACGTCTGCAAGATAGATTTTTGTGGGTAAAGTATGGCATAATCTATGGAATCTGTCCCCGCTCACCCCCTTCCTACACCCTTACACCCGTTACATACTTTTCTATGTATGTAGTGACACAGTTCTTTCCCCAAGCCGTGTTTAAGCTTGATCCCACCAATTTTGATATGTTGTATTTTCATTATACTCAGTCCAAACATTTTCTTAGTTCCCTTGTAATTTCTTGTTTAACCCAGGAATTAATTAGATTTATTATATAAATTTATATAAATTATAAATTTATTATATAAATAAATTAATTAATTAATTTCCCTAGTATTTTATTATTATTGATTTGTCATTTAATTCCATGTGGTCCGGGAAGATACTGTGTATAATTCTGATTGTTTTAGATTCATTGAGGTATGTTTTATGGCTCAGCATATGGTCTGTCTTGGTGAATGAACCTGTTTCCTTGAAAACAACATATATATTCTTCAGTTGTTGGACATAGCCTCCTCTAAATGTGAAATTAGATTAAGGTGGTTGATAGTGTTCTTCAGATCTTCTCTGTCCTTCATGATTTTTTTGTTTGTTTGGTCCTATCAGTTCCTGAAAGAGTGCTGTGAAAATCTTTTTTTTTTTTTTTTAAACATCACATATTCTTTTAATAACACTTAAATTAGTAGAAAATAGTCCCCAAATTAACATTAAATAGAAAAATCCAGTAAAATATTTTACTGACTGTGGAATTATTTATTTTTCTCTTATATCTGTTTATTTTTGTTTCATGTATTTTACATCTCTATTATTAGGTACATACACACTTATAATTGTTTTTGTCTTCCTGATAACTGTTCCTTTTATCATGATGAAATATCTCTCTTTACCTCTTGTAGTGCTCTGTGCCACAAAGTCCATTTTATATGAGAGTAAGACAGCCATTCCAGCTTACTTGTACTTACTTGTTCCCATGGTGTATCTTTTTACTTTTGTACAATCTGTTTTTAAAATTTACAGTGTTTCCTGTAGGTAGGGTCTTTCTTTTGTATCCATTCTGTCAGTTCAGTTCTTTTAATTGAAATGTGTATTCATGTTCTATGCATTCTAATAAACTACTGCCAACTTAAAATAATTATTATCTTACAGTTTCCAAAAGTCAGAAGCCTGGGCATAGCTGCTTCTCTCCTTGAGTCTCACAGGTCGAAATCAGGATTTCAGTAGGGCTGCATTTCTTTCTGGAGGCTCTAGAGGGGAACCTATTTCTAGGCCCACTCGGACTTCGTTCCATGAGGTTGTGGGACTGAGGTCCCTGTTTCTTGGCTGGCTGACCCCTGGGGGTTGTTGTCAGCTTCTAGAGGCTATCCACATTCCTTGGCTTGTGGCCTACTTCTCCATCTGCAAAGCTAGCAATATCGGTCAAGTTGTTCTTACTCTTTGAGCCTCTCTTGCCTTCCCTTCTGCCTCATCTCTGACTTACTCTTCTGCTTTTAAGAGTGCACATGATCGGTTTACCAGGCCTACGTTAAGCCTGCCAGGATAATCTTTCCATCTGAGGGTCAGCTGATTAGTAACATTAATTCCACGTGCAAAGCTGCTTCATAACAGGAGCTAAATTAGTTTGATTGACTAAGCAGGGGCAGGAAACTTAGGGTAATAGCTTCAGAATTCTGCCTGCTAGTGAATAGTTAGGCCATTAACACTTAATGTGATGATTGATATATCTAGATCTAGCTCTATATATTATATAGGTATAAAGATCTAATATAATAGATACAATATATATCTCATATAGATATAAGATCTAGCTCTTTATATTATTTGGTTTTTGTTTGTTTCTTTGTTTTCCCTTTTCCAGTCTTCTTTTGTATTTGAATATTTTTAGTATTGGCTTTTTGGGGATATTTCTTGGTATGATTTTTTTAGTGATTGCTCTAGGTTTTGCAATGTACATAACTAATGTCTCACAGTGTACTTAGAGTAAATATTGTACCACTTATAAAATGTAGAAAACTTGCAGACATATTTCCGTTTACTTCAACCTAGACTTTATGTTAGAATTGTATGTCTTTTATTGAAAAGTGTACTAGGTCATACATTTTGCTCTAAATAGTCATAAATATTTTAAGCAATTTAGGAAAAAAAGTAGTCTTCTCTATTTACCTAACCACTTACCATTTCTGTTGTTCCTACCTTCTTTCTTAAAGATTACAGTTTTGTTTTCTGGTACCATTTTTCTTCAGCTTGAAAAACTTTCTTTAGCATTTCTTCCAGAGCAGGTCTGATGAGTGACAAATCCTCATATATAACTTTCCTAAGTTTATAAAGTCCCAACATCTGGGCCATCTCAGGATTGGTATCTGTTGGTTTTCTTTTCCCTTGAGAATTGCTTACGCTTTCCTGGATCTTATTTTTTAAGATTTTATTTATTTATTTGACAGAGAGAGAGCACAAGCAAGGGGAATGGCAACCAGAGGGAAAGGGAGAAGCAGGCCCGGACCCTAGGATCATGACCTGAGCCGAGGGCAGACCCTTAACCAACTGAGCCACCCAGGCACCCCACTAGATCTTTTCATGGCCAAAATCTTGATTGTATCTTGGAAACTGTGAATGTTATGTTGTGTAGCCTCTGGGTCCTGTTTTAATCCTTCATAATCCTCTGGAGAATGTTGAAATTTTTGTTTTAGCAGGTGGTCATTCAGCTTTTGTTCACACTATAAATCCTGCCTTATCTCCTGTGAGAAGTCTTTCAAATCTCAGTTCTCTAAGTCTTTGATATTGTAGTTTGCATCTGTCTTGTGCTTATGTGGCTCTGGGGTTAGCTAGAGACTCCTGCGGGTAATTTAAATCTCAGTTCGGTTCTCCCAAGCCTTTGCTGTGCTGGTGGAGCGCTCCCATGCGTGGTGCAGGAACTGAGCTGAGACTCCTGGGGGTGCATACACAGAATGAGACAGTCGTCTCTTCTAACTCTCTTCCCTCCAGGACCATCCCTCTCCCCACATAATTGCTGGCCTTCAGGGACCCTTTTTCCTGTTTTTTTTTTTCCGGGATAACAAGGGAGTTTCTTTCTTTCTTTTTTTTAAGATTTTATTTATTTATTTGACAGAGAGAGAGATCACAAGTAGGCAGAGAGGCAGGCAGAGAAGCAGGGGGAAGCAGGCTCCCTGCTGAACAGAGAGCCTGATGCGGGGCTCGATCCCAGGACCCTGAGATCATGACCTGAGCCAAAGGCAGAGGCTTAACCCACTGAGCCACCCAGGCGTCCCAACAAGGGAGTTTCTTTCAGACTTTTGGCCTCTTGTACTATTTTATTACTCTGAGATTAGGGCCTGCCTTTTGGACAGAGGCTCAGAAATGAAAAACAAAAAGTGGGAAGCCACATCCATGTGAACGATCACATTGCCAACTTTTGACTCCTCTGCTTAATCTTCAGTTTTGTTTTGTTTTGTTTTGTTTTTTTCCTAAAGGGTTTTATTGGTTTGGTAATAAGTAGGAGAGATGGGTTATAGTGGGTTCGCACTACCTCCGCACATCAGAAGTCTCTTTTAACTTAAGTATCAACAAAGAGGTCGAAGAATAACATCTCTTTACTTTGTCAGCCTCTTCTGTGGCAGCAGCTGGAACTATGAATAGTTAATTCTAAGCATCTGGTATTTGAGGAACAAGAATTGGGATTTTGGGAGGAGTGGGACTCTTACAACTATTGAGACACTGTAATGTTGATTATTCACTTGTAGGTATCAGGATCTCCTCCGTCAGATGACTTGGAGGCTGATTTGCCTCGAATGGAACACCAGCACTGAGAGCCGTTTTGGTTCTGAACTGGGTATGTCAGGTGTCTCATACTTAAAGCAAAGTATCCTCCCATGAGAAATATTTTGTAGCTTTCTGAAGTTCAGATACTGCAGCTAAAGTAGTCGCCAAGTGATTGATACCATGAGAACTCCTGATGGAGAAAGGGTTGTGTCACTTAAAAATACAGAAGTGACATTTGTTTCTGGGGTGAAATCCCTTTTCATAGAGCTTATGTCTCTTGCTCTTAAACTAATCTGTATTTTATTGGCTCCAGTAATGCGAATTTATGATGACAAGTTCTGTGGAAGGATATATACTTATCTCCCTTATCAGTCATTTGTCCCTTTGGGCTTTTAAAGCAAGAAAGACAAAATGATTGCTTGGTAATCTTCTTCCCAGTAAAGAAGGATCAGCACTATACCAGATGATTGCTTCCCATTTATATATTTATTTACTTATTTTTATTTTTTGCTTTTACTGGACTTTACATTGTCCTGCTACAATACCACAGGAAAAAGAGCCTTGCAAGCTCCAGGCCTGTACCATGTGTCACTGCAGAAAAAATAGGGCCCTTTCCACCTCACTGTGGACCTATTCACAGGATAAATACGTGTCACACATTTTTTTTTAAAGAAAGCATAGATTAATAACAAGTCAACAATGACTTGGAAAATCAAATGTCAATTTTAAATGGTAACAGGATTTCCTTCCTTTAAGTATAACTGTTTAGTACTAAAAAAATGAAAAACAAAAATCAGACCTTTTTTTTTAAAAGATTTTATTTATTTATTTGATAGGCAGAGATTACAAGCAGGCAGAGCGGCAGACGGGGGCCGTGGGGGCAAGCAGGCTCCCTGCTGAGCAGAGAGCCCGATGCGGGGCCCGATCCCAGGACTCCAGGATCATGACCTGGGCAGAAGGCAGAGGCCTTAACCCACTGAGCCACCCAGGCGCCCCCAAATCAGACCTTTTGAGTGCTAATTCACTATGCGACAAGTCATCCAATGTTTAGTATCTTATTAGCTATAAAATGTGATGATAATAAAATCCCACCTTCTCATAAATATGTCGTTGTCATTAATCTGTTAACCTCCACAAAGCATTTTGAATGTCTGTGCCATCATATGTGAATTTACTACGAAGTGAACAAGTCTTAATTCCTCACTGGTACGGGTCCCTTCCAAGGCTCTGGGAGAAGTCTTGGCAATGCACTCATTACACATACCGTATGAACTGTAGCCTCTATGAAACTTGGATCTGTTTTGTCAAAACCAGTCATTATTTACAGACAAGGAGATGATATGCTATACATGACAGTTTTGATTGATAATTGTCCTAAAGAATGTCTTTAAAATCTTCTTTTTGGTATATATGGTTTAGTCTAAAGTTTTCTTAGAGTGTGTAATACTTACAATATTATAAATATCTTTAATGTGAGAAAGCAAGTGAGATAGAAATGGATTTCTAGAAAGATCTTATGTAAACCATTGGGCTTATGTTCTCCTGTGATTTTAGATGCTGCTCTAGCCCTTGAGATGACATCCCCTTGCAACAGAAGTGCTGATATCCTACAAAGAGAGATTCGTGGTTTTGTCCTTTACTTCTGAACTGCCTGCATTTTCTGAGTAAGGCCTTGCAGAAGAAAAAAGACAAAGACTTCCAAGTGTTTCCAAGGAAGATTGAATAAGTGCGCCTCCCCGACTGCTATCCTGTCACTTTTCAAGGTCTCTGTTGCTATTTCAGGATATATCCAATGGAAGAATAGTGATATGGTTCTTGTTACATGAATGTGTATTTACTGTTAGTAAATTGTGCATTTAAAATTACCCAAGAGTAAAAAAAAAGTTTAAAAAGAGAGAAAGAATCATTATAATGGTCATGTTATATGCACTTTCTGTGTTATCTATATAAATGTGTACATTTATTTAGGAATGGGTTTGGTGGAGGTAAGTGATTAAAAACTAGGATCAGTTGAAGAAATGAAAAAATTAGGATCAGTAAGAGAAAATGTTTCCCTTACCCTAATTTAACTGTAAATACACATTTAAAAAGCTTGCTTGTTTCTAGGCTTTAAGGAGATACGTAATTGCTCTCTATGGATAGGCGTCTGTCTTTGGTTTCTGTGATTACTGTTGATGTTTGATCATTGTGTTATGGGAATCTGGTCTCTCTGCTGATCTTCTAAGAACCACACTACTGCAAATGTCTCAAGGAATCTTTTTATGTCTAATGATTTAGTATGACCTGACCTTAGGTAATCCTCTGTATTGTAAGACTGTGGTGCCAGGGTTCCTGTGTGCAGGAACAGGACTGAAGTAAGAATGGTGAAGGAGAATTTTGTAGGTATACCTTCAAGTTGAGGACTGTGCTTGTCACTGAGAAAGGAAGTATATATGTACAAGATTAGGAGATGGGACGCTGGCTTACTGACCGACTAGGACTGGTTACTTTTCTCTTGGCCAATTACTGTTGATCTACTGCCCCAGCCCCCCATAGAGGCTTTGGGGAGGAACATCCATTGTTATGGACTTCTCTCCTGTCCACTGAGAGTTTGAAGTTGATAGCAGACAGAACCCAGAGGTGTTCCTGTCTTCTCATTTCCTCAAACACTTAGGCCTTCCCAAAAGTTCTTCACCAATAGGCAAAACTATCTACCTACAGTCCTCACATCTTTCCTCGTGCCCCAGTCCACGGCTTCTGGGTGGGAAGCTGAAGCCAGTTTGACTCTAGGTTTTTGGTTTCCAGTTTGCTGGTCATACTCTGCATTTATTGTCTTAGAGAATCGTTGTTAGGGGGACCAGAACTTGTGTGGTTTTTCTTGGCCTTAACCGGTTAACAACATGTACTTTTTCCAAAAAACACTGACCAGAACTTAGCCCAAGAATTTAACTAGCACTTTCCTTTATTACTCTGTGGAGCTTAATATTGAAATTCTGAATTTAGATACTTGGTCCTCAAAAAAGCAGGACATTCAGGAAGAGACAAATTGAGGAATTCCAATGTGGAAGTCTATAGGTGGTTCAATTAAAATTCTGTCTTGATTTTGAAGCTCTATTTTTAAACTCTGACCAGGTGTTTGACTAAATTGGTATGACTAACATGCTAGACAAAATTAATGTGTAGGCGTTAATAGGCTTCACATTGAGATATTGTTTTATTTTACTTTAAAAAGTATTGCCACAGACTGTACAGTGTGGGAAGCAGACAATACTTAAAAGCCAAGTGACTTTCTGGCTTATTTTGATGTAATTTTTATTTAAAGACAGTGTGTACATATCACCTCAATGTCTGAGGATCTAGGATCAATTATCTGTATTTGCTTTTGGTATCTTTCACCTATTAAAACACTGTGTGAACTTTAAAATTAAGGGACTAAATATAATTTACTCTAAGTGCAAGTTGAGACTTGAGGATCATATCTGGTTAGAACCTTGGTGAAACTACTTGAAAAAGATTTTTGCAAACTGGGGCTATAGATACTGAACCAAAAATAATTCTTTCAGTTTAAGATTACTCTGTTCTCCTTACAAGGATATGATTAAACATAATCGGAAATATGTGTATGTCCTGGCAGGGGGGAAGTGGGCTTGCTGTTGGATGTGTGTTTTACAATTAATAAATATTGTATCTTACTGAGCTCCATAGATGATTTTATTTGCATTTATTTAAGAGAATACAAATAACGTATACAACATTGTATGGAATTTAACAAATAAGTTTGAAATAATCTGTTAATTCTTTTTTGGAAAATTGGGTACAGGGGTGGCAAGTTGTCTTTTTTTTAATTGGGTTTTTAATTTTAATTCCGGCGTGGTTAACATAGAGCTATGTTAGTTTCAGGTGTACAATATAGTGATTCAACAATTCTATACATTACTCAGTGCTCATCAAGGTAAGTGCACTCTTAATTCCTGTCACCTGTTTCACCCATCCCTCCACCTACCCCGCCTCTGGTAACCCGCTATTTCTTCCCTATTTAAGGGTCTGTTTTTGGTTTGTCTTTTTCCCCCTTTTGTTTGTTTGTTTTGTTTCTTAAATTCCCTGTGAGGGAAATCATATGGTATTTGTCTTTCTCTGACTGGTTTATTTCACTTAGCTAGTGCTACTCTCTAGAACCATCCATGTTGTTGCCAATGGCAAGATTTCATTCTTTTTTAATGGATGAAAAATATTGCATTTCACTTCTTCATCCATCCATCTATAGATGGACACTTGTGCTGCTTCCGTAATTTGGCTATTGTAACTAATGCTACAGTAAACATAGGGGTACATGTATCTTTTTAAATTAGTACTTTTGTATTCTTTGTATTGCATTCAATACAATTAGTAGTTTTGTATTCCACTACCCAGTAGTAGAATTACTAGATCATATGGTGGTTCTGTTTCTAATTTTTTGAGGAACCTCCATACTGTTTTCCACAGTGGCTACATCGGTTTGCGTTCCCACCAACAATGCGTGACAGTTCCTTCTCCATATCCTTGCCAACACCTGTGGTTTCAAAAGTTTTTTATTTTAGCCATTCTGATAGGTTTGTGGTGATATCTCCTTATAGTTTTGATTTGTATTTCCCCGATGATGAGGGATGTTGAGCATCTTTTCATGTGTCCGTTGGCCAAGTGTATGTCTTATTTGGAGGAACATCTGTCCATGTCTTCTGCTCATGTTAATCAGATTATTTGTTTTGGAGGCGTTGCTGAATTAGGTTTCTTGTACAGCACATGATATGAGCAGCCTGGTTATAAAGAAACATGTTTTGTGAAGACTACCTGGTCAAAGCTGTGACAGACGGAGGTTTAGAACTTGGGTCCCCTGATTGAGAATGCCTTGCTTCTTTGGAATAGCTGACTTCCTACTGAAATGGGAACAAAGAAGATGGGTTTCTTTATGTGACTCCCTCATTATTGGCTCTTTAATCTGAGTTGTGCTACAATAGAGATCTCGATCTGTAGGAAACTCTGAGTCAAACTAGACTGAACGATGTGACTGACTTGTTTTCTAAGCCCTCCTCTATGCAACTGAACCACAGGCAGGGAATTAGAAACAGCAGGATCATTTCTCCTAAGGCTTTAAGGCTGGTCCTCACGAATTGGACTCCCTGGATTTTTCTTTATTGTTTTGTGTTGTGTCTTTACATGGCTAAGTGGACTCTTAACACTCCTCTATGTGAATGAAAAATTGTTTTCTATCCACTGCTTTTAGAGGGCCTTATTTTTCCTCTTGATAGCTTCAGACACGAGAAAACTTGAAGCTGTAATTAACAGAGTTTGTTTCTTGACATGTCCTTCGGAGAAGTACCTTACCACAAGCCTTGACATCATTTGTCATCACTTTAAGTAACTTGTAATTTAGAGCTTTGTATTTATAGATGTTTGTGGATATCTGATGTTGAATGTATATACACTGAGAAAGTTTTCTCTACCAAACCATCCAGAAAATGTCATTTTTCTTTGCTTTCAGTGAAAATTTACTCTCCCCCTCCCCCATTGCATGGCCTCATTCAATCCTTTATGTTCTACTTTGCATGCAGAGTCATCTCCTATAGAAGCGAGGAAGGTTGTAGCAAAATTTTAGAAAATGTATTATTGGTTAACATGAATTAAAATAAGAAAGAATAAGGGAAATGAAACCGAAATATCTCAGTTCAGCGTGTTTTGCGGTCCCTAGTCCATTGGAGGAACTCCTATCAGTCAAGAGAATAGGCTTTTTTTTTTTTTTTTTTTTTTCCGGTCAGTTTATTTCCATTAGGCTGTCTCCGTGTCTGTAGATCTGGAAAATGATACTCATTAATGCAGCTGCTAGAATTGGAAACTCTCCCACAACAACGGTGTTCTAATTGGCTACTTCCCTTCCCAACTTGTTTTTAGCCTCCTCCTTACACCATCATTCCTTTTGCTTTCGTGTATACCTACTACCTGTACCCCCCATGCCCCCACTATATATATTTTTTTGGTAGAAAACCTGTTTATTAAGATGTTCCTAGACCCTCCAGAAGAGTCAGGGCCTGATTCTGAAGTCACATGGGCAAGTTCAACAATGCATTGTCTCCAGCCCCGCTGAATTTTCTGTGTCTCTGAACACTGGGAGCCCTACCTTATTTACCTGTTTCTGTTCCACACCATCTCACGCAGTGATTTCTTCTTTCTTCTTCTTCTTCCTCCTCCTCCTCTTCCTCCCCCTCCGCCCCCTCCTCCTTTCTGTTCTTCTCCCCCCTCCTACTTCCCTCTCTTCCTTCTCCTCCTCTTCTTTCTACTTCTTCTCCTTCGTTTTCTCTTTCTCCTCCTCCTCCTCCTCCTTTCTTCCTAATTCCCTTCCCCCTCGTCCCTCCCCCTCCACTACTCTTCCCCCTCCTCCTCCTCCTCCTCCTCCTTTTCATCCCTGCACTCAACATAGCGCTCAAACTCACAGCCCCAAGATCGGGAGTCACATGCTCTTCCGGGTGCCCCCAACAGTGATTTTTATGTGACAATAGTAGCAATAATCCGACAAAGGAAGGAATGTAAGTTTCTTTTGTTTTTGTTTTTTTGTTTTTTTTTTTTAAGATTTTATTTATTTATTTGACAGAGAGAGATCAGAACTAGGCAGAGAGGCAGGCAGAGAGAGAGGAGGAAGCAGGCTCCCTGCCAAGCAGAGAGCCCGGTGCGGGGCTCGATCCCAGGACCGTGAGATCATGACCTGAGCCGAAGGCAGAGGCTTAACCCACTGAGCCACCCAGGCATCCAGGAATGTAAGTTCTATTTTATAGGCAAGGTACTAGGCTTAGAAGGTTTAAGGGACACATGCAACGTCACTCAATAAATGGTAGAGCCCATGGTGTTTGTTAAAATAAATACACGAATATGATTATTTAGATGAATGAATTTTAAAATTTTTATTTAGGGCACCTGGGTGGCTCAGTTGGTTAAGCGACTGCCTTTGGCTCAGGTCATGATTCTGGAGTCCCCAGGGTTAAGTCCCACCTCAGGCTCCCTGTTCAGGAGGGAGTCTGCTTCTTCCGCTGACCCCTCTCCCCTCATGCTCTCTCTCTCTCTCTCTCTCATTCTCTCTCTCTCTCAAATAAATAAAAATCTTTTAAAAAAATAAAATTTTAGTTTAGATAATATACACTTTGGGAAATTTGACTCCTGGAGCCACATGCTTCATTCACGTATGGAGGAGGAAGTGTGTTTCTCTGGCCATCAGACAAAACTCCACTTCATTCTAGGCTGAATGTGGATATTGCTCACTGTGAATCAAGCACTGTAGCCAAGGAAATGGTATGTACTTATTGGCTTGGGCGTCTGTTAAATTCCTTTGCCTGAATTAATAATGGGAGCAGAAGGAAATAGGATGGTGCTGATTGGTTTAGGACAATGCCAGTTTACCTGTGGAACCACCTGGCTTCTACAAAGCTAGGGAAATATATGTAGAATGGACGCTGGAGAAAAAATTCACCGGAGACGGACAGTTGAAGCTGCAAGACTATGCTTCATTTTATTTTATTTATTTATTTTTAAAGATTTTATTTATTTATTTATTTGACAGACAGACATCACAAGTAGGCAGAGAGGCAGGCAGAGGGAGAGGGGGAGGCAGGCAGAGGGAGAGGGGGAAGCAGGCTCCCTGCCAAGCAGGGAGCCTGATGCGGGGCTCGATCCCAGGACCCTGGGATCATGACCTGAGCCGAAGGCAGAGGCTGTAACCCACTAGCCACCCAGGCGCCCCTGCTTCATTTTATTTTATTATTTTTTAAGATTTTATTCATTTATTTGAGTGTGAGAGGGGAGGGATCCCAACCAGGGGGGAAGGATAGAGGGAGAAGCAGACACCCTGCTGGGCACGGAGCCCAACATGGAAATCCATCCCAGGACCCCAGGATCACAACCTGAGCCAAAGGCACACACTCAACCGACTGAACCACGCAGGCGTCCTTTATTTTTATTTTAAAAATATTTGTTTATTTATTCATTTATTTATTTTAGAGAGGGCGAGAGAGGGTGCACAAACAGGGGCAGGGCCAGAGGGAGACACTATCCAAGCAGACGCCTGCTAAGCACGGAGCCCAACACAGGGCTCGATTTCATGACGCATGAGATCAGGGCCTGAGCTGAAACCAAGAGTCAGAAGTTTAACCCACTGAGCCCCCCAGGAGCTCCAGGTATGTTTCATTGTAGATTTTGACTGATTCTGCCAAACTGCACTCCAAAAATGCTGCACCATTTTATATTTCTACCCACAGTGTATGAGGAAGCTTATTTCTCCGCACCCAGACCATGTTAGATATTACTAATAATTTCTGTTTTGACCAGTCTGGTGGGCGGAAATTATCTTGCTTTATATTTTCTTTTTTACTACTGAGGTTACATGTATTTTTACGTATTTTTTCTTTTTGTGTATCAGTCATTTGGTTTCCTCCTTCTGTGAATAAAAGATATTAAAGGTCTTTTAGAAAAGGTAAAGTAGATTATAGCTTGAGTTTTGGAGATTTTCCTTTGTAAATGTTTTTCCTTCCTACTGAAAACAAAGGCAAACATCAGATTTAGATAATACAATTTGGCCTAAGCTATATTTTAAAGATTTTATTTATTTATTTGAGAGAGAGTGGGGGCAGAGCAGAGGGAGAGAGATGAACGACTGCGCTGAGCAGGGAGCCTGACACAGAGCTTGATCCCCATGACCCCAGATCACGACCTGTGCTGGAATCAAAAGTCAGACGCTCAATGGACTGGGCCACCCAGGTGTCCCTCAAGCTGTATTTTAGACCAAAATTATTTTGTACTGGGAAATACAGCCCAGCCAACAGAATGTATTTACTTGTTTATTTTAAAAATGTTATTTTAATTCCATGCAACTGACATACAGTGTTATACTCATTTCAGGTGTATAATATAGTGATTCCGCATGTCTATGTATTACTCAGTGCTCATCAAGGTAAGTGCACTCTTAATCCCCTTTATTTCGCCCATTCTGCCCCCCCCACCACCTCCCTTCTAATAACCCTCAGTTGGTTCTCTATTTAGGGGTCTGTTTTTTGGCTTGTCTCACCACCACCCACCACCTTTTGTTCATTTGTTTTGTTTTTTTTAAATTCCACATATGAGTGAAATCATATGGTATTTGTCTTTTTCTGACTGGCTTATTTTGCTTAGCTAATGCTACTCTCTAGATCTATCCATGTTATTGCAAATGGCAAGATTTCAGTCTTTTTATGGCTGAATAATATTCCAGTATTTATATATACACCATATCTTGTTTATCTATTCATTTGTTGATGGATACTTAGGTTGCTTCCATAATTTGGCTGTTGTAAATAATGCTTATAATAAACATTGGGGTGCATGTATCCCTTTAAATTAGTGTTTTTGCATTCTTTGGGTAAATTTCCAGTAGTGGAATTACTGGATCATATGGTAGTTCTCTTTTTAATTTTTTGAGGAACCTCCATACTGTCTTACACAGTGCCAGCCAACAGAAAGTTTTCGTTTTTTTAAAATTAACATATAATGTGTTATTAGCCCCAGGGGTACAGGTCTGTGAATCGCCAGGTTTACACACTTCACAGCACTCACAATAGCACATACCTTCCCCAATATCCATAACCCAACCACCCTCTCCCTACCCCTCTCCCCCTGGCAACCCTCAGTTTGTTTTGTGAGATTAAGAGTCTCTTATGGTTTGTCTCCCTCCCGATCCCATCTTGTTTCATTTATTCTTTTCCTACTCCCCAAACCCCCCATGTTGCTTCTCAACTTCCTCATATCAGGGAGATCATATGATAATTGTCTTTTTTAAAATTTATTTTAATAAACATATAATGTATTTTTATCCCCAGGGGTACAGGTCTGTGAATCGCCAGGTTTACACATTTCACAGCACTCATCATAGCACATAACCTCCCCAATGTCCATTTCCCCACCACCCTCTCCCGTCCCCCCTCCCCCCAGCAACCCTCAGTCTGTTTTTTGAGATTGAGTCTTTTATGGTTTGTCTCCCTCCCAATCCCATCTTTTCATTTTTTCTTTTCCTACCTCCCCCCAACCCCCCCACATTGCATCTCCACTTCCTCATATCAAAGAGATCATATGAGAGTTGTCTTTCTCCGATTGACTTATTTCGCTAAGCATGATACCCTCTAGTTCCATCCACGTCGTCGCAAATGGCAAGATTTCATTTCTTTTGATGGCTGCATAGTATTCCATTGTGTATATATACCACATCTTCTATATCCATTCATCTGTTGATGGACATCTAGGTTCTTTCCATAGTTTGGCTATTGTAGACATTGCTGCTATAAACATTCGGGTGCACGTGCCCTTTGGATCACTACATTTGTATCCTTAGGGTAAATACCCAGTAGTGCAATTGCTGGGTCATAGGGTAGTTCTATTTTCAACTTTTTGAGGAACCTCCACGCTGTTATCCAGAGTGGTTGCACCAGCTTGCATTCCTACCAAGAGTGTAGGAGGGTTCCCCTTTCTTCACATCCTCGCCAGCATCTGTCATTTCTTGATTTGTTAATTTTAGCCATTCTGACTGGTGTGAGGTGGTATCGCATTGTGGTTTTGATTTGTATTTCCCTGATGCCGAGTGATGTGGAGCATTTTTTCATGTGTCTGTGGGCCATCTGGATGTCTTCTCTGCAGAAATGTCTGTTCATGTCCTCTGCCCATTTCTTGATTGGATTATTCTTTGGGTGTTGAGTTTGATAAGTTCTGTATAGATTTTGGACAACAGAAAGTATTCTTAAATACACTTGTCTTTAAGTAAGGTGGTCCGTTTCCCATTCTTCTGTTGCGTCTGAGAAGAAATAGAAATACTTCTCCCTTCTAGGGTAGAGGTTGAAGAAGTCAGTTCTGTCTGGGCGGGCAGGAATTATTTAAGGAGGATTATGAAAGTTCTGAGCTTGGGGGTTGCTACGCTTGGCTCTAAATCCATTCCACCACGGTGACGCCCCACTCCTTTGGCTCCGCCGGGACTGCCCAGTGCTGCCGGCGTCATCCAGGAGGTGGCAGCGCAGCCCCGCTCAGGGCACTCAACCCACAGGGCAAAGGACTAAGAGCCCTGATGAACTTCACCTTTCGCCCATGCAATAAACGGTATTTTTCCACTTTAAGGGCTCAATGTTGATGAGTTCTTAGTGTATATGAACTGAGGGGCGGCAGAGGAGAACCGTGATCCGCGGTGCATCACGTGGTCCAGCCGGCGCAGTGGCGCCCTCTCGTGGACATCGGTAGTTCCACACGCCGGTAGCCCCGTCCCAGCATGACGTCAGCGCTGCCCGGAGGGCCGCAGGGGGCTGGTGACTCAGGTCCGACGGCAGAAGCCGTGGCTGGAGGAGGGCGAGGCCGATGGGAGCGTGGGGCGGGTGGGGAAGCACGTGGACTCCGCCGAAAATCCCGAGTAAGAGAAAACGTAGCTGGGGAATGATGAAAGGAAATTTGCCTCGTAGCGATGAAATGTGAGCGGAAGGGCCGAGGCCGAGCGGCAGGAGGTTCCGATCGGCCCGTCCGCGGGCGCTCATGCAGAGCGGGTTCGAGCAGCCTGCGATCCGCTGGAAGCACGACTCTCCAGTGCGGTTTCTGTACGAGCCCCAGACGTGGCTGATGCTCACGGCGATCCATTTGTGTCTAATATTTAAGCCCTCAATGTCCTTCTCCACGTGTTTATTTGAGAAAAGTTCAGCAAACAAACTGAAAAGGAACTATGGAAAACGAGAAATACTTCGCCAACACGGGAGCAGAACTTTAAAACACATTTTGAACACAATTTTATTACAATTACTGTATGAACTCTGCCTCTATTCTGAATGAAGGTGGGCATCTGAGTCTCCAGGTGAAGGAAATTTTGAAAGTTCTAAAGAAAAAGTATTTACTATGTACAGAACATGTAATAAACCTTCTGTTTAGAACATGAACCAAGATGTGTTATTAATTTTGTTGCCAGAAAATCGGTTTCTCCTCCCTGGCGAACAGATATTTAAAGAATAACAGTTTGAAGAGACACCTCCGGCAATTAGCCCTCCCAGCAAATCTATATGTCTTGCCTTAGCATGGAGGAAAACTTTACGAGGAGGACTGGACTCAGATTTTTTTTTTTTTAAGTGACAGGTGTTGCTAGTAAAAACCTGAAAAAAATTTACAAAATGAGTGAGCAGTTAAATCGGTGGATTCTCTATCTCCGGTTGTCATTCCAACTTGTTCTCTAACAAACTCCTAAAAGAGAGAAATGTTATCAGCAGTGAAATAGGAATATTCATGTTAAAATTCCTAAAAGAAGGTAAAAAATATGCATGGGTAGCAGCAGCTTTTTTTTTTTTTTTTTTTGTATGTGCCTTATTTTCTTCTCAGTAGAAGTTCCTTTTCTTCAGGAGATTTTAAAATCCTGAGGTTCCCCCTGATATGTGGAAACTGATTTGGAAGCAACTAGGGTTGAATATCAGGAAGTTTAAAAGTTCATTAATAAGTATTTATTGAGCGTCTAGTATATGCAGGTGTTATTGTCAGTGCTGGACATAAAGGAGTGAACACAATAGGTACAAAGCACTGCCTTTAAGGAACTTCTTTTTTCTTTCTCTTTTTTAAAAAAGATTTTATTTATTTTATGACAGACAGATCACAAGTAGGCAGAGAGGCAGGCAGAGGGGGTGGGGGAAGCAGGCTCCCTGCTGAGCAGAGAGCCGGATGCGGGGCTCGATCCCAGGACCTGAGATCATGACCTGAGCCGAAGGCAGAGGCTTTAACCCCACTGAGCCAGCCAGGCACCCAAGGAACTTATTTTCCAATGAAAGACAAAAAATAAAAAAGATAACTAGGAAGGCATTAAGAGTAATGAATATGATACATGCTAGGGATAGAAACACAGCTGGGAACGGGGCGAGGAAGTGCATCTGTGGCTGCACATTTAGCTAGGATCGCCAGGGAGTGGAGACGTGGCATTTTATGAATGTCCTGTGAGAAGTGAGGGAAGGGCCCAGGTGGAGAATGTGGGTTTCCGGGGCCCTGTAGAAGGAGGGACCGGCAAGGGTGCTGGGGGTCCTGAGGAGGGAGTGTGCCTGGTTTGTTTAAGGAACAGCGAGGAATGCAGTGTGTCTGAGTGGAGTGAGAAAGGAAGAGAGTATAGGAGATGAGGTCAGAGAGAGAGAGAGGCTGGGGATGCGGAGGGGAGAGGCCAGGTCAAGCAGGCCACTTTAAGGACCCGTCATCTGTGTCAGGAGGTTTCAGATGTCACGCTTTGTCATGGCCCCTTCTGTACAAATCACTGAATTGCTACTGTCGTAATAAGAACCCTTATCATACATTTCCAATGTCGAAATTGTGAGAGAGTTTCTGTTTGGAAGGTGTGTTAATCTCTTTGTGTGGTTCTTTGGCTCACCAACTGTATGAAGCATACAGGGTTAGATTTAAGGCTGTTCAAACTACTCTGTTTTAAATTTGCCTTAGCTGGGAAAGAAACGCTTGTTGGTACGTACTAAAAAGCATGCGGTCTTCTACTTACTCTTAAGAGGTGATGATCCAGTGAAATATTGCTCCCCCCAATTTATTGAGATACAGTTGACACCTATCATTGTGTAAGTTTAAGGTGTCCCACATGGTGATTAGACATACTTCTATATTGCGGTATGATTACCACAAAGGTGTTAGCTAAACTCTCCATCCTGTCACATAAATAAATACCAGTTCTGTTTTCATGGTGAGAATATTTAAGATCTACTCTCTTAGCAACTTTCAAGTCTCTGGTACAGTATTATTAGGTGTAATCACCAAACTGTATGTTAGATGCTCAGAACGTGTTAATCTTTTTTAAAAAAATTAAGTAATTATTTAATTTATTTGACGGAGATCACAAGTAGGCAGAAAGGTAGGCTGGGGGTGGGGTGGAAGCAGGTTCCCCGCTGAACAGAGAGCCCAATGCGGGGCTCGATCCCAGAACCCTGGGATCATGACCTGAGCCGAAGGCAGAGGCCCAACCCACTGAGCCACCCAGGAGCCCCAGAACGTGTTAATCTTATGATAGGGAGTTTATGCTCTTTGACCCATGTTTCCCCATTTCCTGGGTTGCCCGTCAGCCCCTGGTAACCACCATTCTACTTTCCGAGTCTTGGAGTTTAGCTTTTTTCGATTCCACGTATACGTGATATTATACAATATATATATTATACAGTTTGTCTTTTTGTTTTTTTAAAGATTTTTATTTATTTATTTGACAGAGGGAGAGCACAAACAGGAGCAGCAGAGGGAGAAGAAGAAGCAGGCTTTCTGCTGAGCAGGGAGCCCAATACGGGACTCGATCCCAGAACCCCAGGATTGTGACCTGAGCAGAAGGCAGCCACTTAACTGACCGAGCCACTCAGGTGCCCATTATTTGTCCTTCTTTGTCTGACTTATTAGTGAAGTATTACTTTATACAAGCTTGCCAACTACTGGTCATAGAATATTTGAGTGCTTGCTTGATAAACCTACAATTATAATTAGCATGTATTTACAGATTTCCCATACACTGCAGACTAAAGATTTTTAATAGATAACTTTCTTTTTTTTTTTTTTTAAAGATTTTATTTATTTATTTGACACAGAGAGATCACAAGGCAGAAAGGCAGGCAGAGAGAGAGGGAGAAGCAGGCTCCCCGCTGAGCAGAGAGCCCGATGTGGGGCTCGATCCCAGGACCCTGGGATCATGACCTGAGCCGAAGGCAGAGGCTTTAACCCACTGAGCCACCCAGGCGCCCCAATAGATAACTTTCATATAGCAAGCTATATAGACCCTAAGCATATAGCTTGGTGAGTCTTTAGAAATGTATAGACCTGTAATATTTTCAGCTCCCAGTAGGCTCTCTTACCTTTCCTCAGCCAACTACCCATGAAAAGTCATCTCTCTTCTGACCTCTGTCACCATGGATTAGTTTTGCTTGTTCCTGAATTTCATATAAATGAAATCTTATTCTTTTGCACTTGAATTCATTTCGTCAACATGAACTCATGGGATTGATTTATGCTGTTGTGTGAAGCTGTAATCCATGGTTCTGCCTTGCTGTGCGGTATTTGGGTATATGATACAGTAACAATTGGTTCATCGATTCTACTATGGATGGACTTGGTGTCCCCAGTTTAGAGCTGTTTCATGATGACTCAGCGGTTTTACTTGGCGCTGATCCTAGGAGTTGCTGCGGTATGTGGAACCAGTGGCCCAAGCACATTGTTTCAGTTCTGTCTACTCTTTCTTGGATCTTCCATCCTTGTTTTCTTTGTGTCTCTTTAGAACAAGCCTGGAGGTTCTACTAGGAACCTGATAGTTACTTACATTTTATTTATTTATTTATTTATTTATAAAAACAAGTCAAATATGCTCTGTGCTTAAAACAGGAAAGTGCTGATTCTCTCTTTATTTCTTTATGTATGAAAGTACCTGAGCATTGTAATACTCTTTTCTTTAGAATCAAAGCCAGCTTTCTCTAGATCATTTCTGGGAGTTTAGTTGCTAACTGTTATCAAGATTGGATACCTCCTATTAGGGGCCAGATTTATCCCCCAACATTCATATGTTGAAGTGCTAACCCCCAGTACCTCAGAATGTGACTATATTTGGAGATAGGACCTTTAGAGAGGTGATTTAAGATGAGGATTTTAGAGTGGTCCCTAAGCCAATCTGATTGGTATCCTTATTAAGAAGGGAAAATTTAGGGGCACCTGGATGGCTCAGTCAGTTAAGCTCTGCCTTCAGCTCAGGTCATGATCCCAGGGTCCTGGGATCGAGTCCCACATCGGGCTCCCTGCTCAGTGGGGAGTCTGCTTCTCCCTTTGCCTCTGCTGCTCCCCCTGCTTATGTTCTTTCTCTCTCTCTGACAAATAAAAAAATAAAATCTTAAAAAAATAGAGAAGAAAAAATTTGCATATGCAGGAAAAACACTGGGCACACATGCCCAGAGGAAAGACCATGTAAAGAGACAGGAAGAGGGCAGCCGTCTGCAAGCGGAGGAGAGAGGCCTCAGAGGAAAACTCTTGACATCTTGATGCTTGACTTTCAGCCTCCAGAACTGTGAGAAAGTAAATTCGGATTGTTTAAGCCGCCTAGTATGTGGCTTCTGGTGATAGAAGTGCCAGAAAACTTACACACCTCCTAAAGTAAGTTTCCAGATGCCATAAGGTAACATTTATAAAATAATTCCACTCTTTCTGAATTTTTCATTTTTAATCAGGAGCTTAGCAAACCCTGGTGTTTTAATGCACCACAAACCAATCATTTAGTAGCAAACCCCACGCAGCCTGTGTGTCCTTCCTCTCCTGGTTTGGCTGCCTCCTGAGTAATTTGAGATTTAGTTGCAGAAATCATAGTCAAATACTTCAAATACTTCATATTTTCAAGTAAGAATGTTCTCTTACATAATCATCAAATTCAGAAAATTTAACACTGACATTAAGGCTATTACCTGACACATGGTCCACATTAAAATTTTGCCAGCTGTCCCAATATCTTTTCTGGCAATCTCTCCTCTCTTTCCCACTTCTAGGACTACATGTTACATTTAGTTATCTTGTCTCTTTAACTGTATGTATGTATGTATGTATGTATGTAGGCAAGTAAGTAAGTAATGTCTACACCCAGCATGGGGCTTGAACTCACTACCATGAGATCCAGAGTCACACATTCTTCCAGTTGAGCCAGCCAGGTGCCCCTCGTGTCTCTCTAATCTCCTTTAGACTTTGTCTACCATGACATCTACACTTTTAAAGAGTACGCAGCAGGTGTTTTGTCAAAGTTCCTCAGTCTGGGCTTGTCTGATGATTAGGTTCAGGTCACGCCTCTTTAGTGTGCCTGGAACTTTAGACTTGCCTGAGCTGTTCACACCACAAAGCGAAGATGCAGGCAAGGGTTATCACACCCCGCCATTGCTTCAAAAGCCACAAGTATCACCTGTATACTAAGAGGAACGTCTATTTTTCAAAGTTCTTTTATTCATTTGACACAGAGAGAGAGAGAGAGAGAGAGCAAGCATGCGTAAGCAGGGGGAGCAGCAGAGGGAGAGAAAGAAGCAGGCGCCCCGCTGAGCAGGGAGCCCAATGTGGGACTTGATCCCAGGACCCTGAGATCATAACCTGAGCTGAAGGCAGAGGCTTAACCAACTGAGCCACCGCAGGTGCCCCTAAGAGGAACATATTTGATAAATAAATTCACTTTGCAGTATTAGTGATGAAGACTGTTCTCATCCTGAGTCAACACACCTGCTAGGCTTCCCTGTATTTTTTTTTTTTTAAAGATTTGTTTATTTACTGGAAGGGGGAAGGATTGGGAAAATAGGGGGAGGGGCAGAGGGAGAAGAGAAAATGCTAAATGGACTCTGCATGGAGGGCAGAGCCTACACCCCAGCATTACTGTTTTTTTTTTTTTTAAGATTTTATTTATTTATTTGAGAGAGAGAAAGAGTGAGAGAGCAAGAGCAGGGGGGAGGGTCAGAGGAGTGAGAGAAGCAGACTCCCCGCTGAGCAAGGAGCCTGATGTGGGGCCCAGTCCCATGACTCTGGGATCGTGATCTGAGCTGAAGGCAGAGGCTTAACCCACTGAGCCACTCAGGTGCCCCATCACTGTATTTTTAAAGAACAATTTATTAGGCAAAAGGATGCAGTGTTTTTTTTTTTTTTTTTTTAATTCATGAAAGCATGTGTTTTCCATTACAGGTGTAGGCTACCTCTCATATAGGCAACCGGATGCATGGTCAAGGGTGGGGAATGATGCAGTCATACCCGGACTTATTCTGAAAACAGTCCTTGCTATGAAACACTATAGGCGCAGGCCGCCTTCTCTAACAGAGGCAGTGAGAGAAGCCCTGAAGCTGGTGAGTTTGTCTCAGTTTCCTGAGGTTTATCTGTCAAACCAGCCAGGTCTTCACGGACAAGGTTTCAGAACAGTTGAGTTTGGGGTTGCAAAATTCTCATGTCTGGGGAGAGAAAGCCCAGTCCGAGAAGTTCGTTTGGGCAACTTGTGGCCCTGTGAGCACATGGTGGGATAAAGGGGGTCCAGAAAGGGAGGTGAGAGTCCAACACAAACCTTTTCCCTGTCTTCAAGTTTGCCCAAGGTTGGCCCTTTTCTTTCTTTTTTCCTTCCTTCCTTTCTTCCTTCCTCCCTCTTCCTCTCTCCTTCCCTCCCTCTCTCTTTTGTTTTTAAAGATTTTATTTATTTGAGAGAGTGAGAGCGAGCACACGTGCACACAAGTGGGAGGAGGGGCAGAGGGCGAGGGAAAGAATCTGAAGTAGACTCCAGGCCGAGTGTGGAACCTGACCTGGGGCTCGACCCCACACCCCTGAGATCATGACCTGAGCCAAAATCGAGTTAGATGCTTAACCGACTGAGCTACCCAGGTGTCCCTGTGTTGGCCCTTTTCTGGTTATGCCCCTCTAGTCAGAAAGAAAGCAAAAGAGTGAGCAAACATATTACAAAATACAGAGTTTCTTAGCGAGGATTTCAAATATAGGTTTTATTTAAGCCCGTAATTTTGAAGCAAATATCTGTTATAAGAAAATTAGCTATGAAGTAAATGAAGGAAATTATCCTTTTTCCTTTTTATCTTTTCATATGGCAGAACAGGGTGGTGGTTTTCTCGGTCTCTCAGTCTCTCCGTCCCCCAGGCAACACTCCCAACGTCCTCATGTCATGTTCCTTTTTTCCCTCTGTCAAAACAGTGACGGCAGCAGCAACTTTTGCACATGGTTCTTGGGAGGAACAGGTGCAAACCACTGACCTCACATGCAAAAGCCAAGTTTCTATGTTCCAGGAAAGGTGAGTGGCACAAACAGGAGGCAGTGTTTTATGGAATGGATAGAGAGATACTCAACGAATGCGGTCAGTGGGACTTACTTCTCTTGCACTCTCGGGTTCCTAGAGTTGAGTGAACTTAACGTCCATGGAGCTCTAGAGTCATCAGAACATCCACGTAAACTTTTAATCAGACGTTTGGGCCTAGACCCATGTCGAAAATTTTAGGGGAACTATACAATTTAAGCTAATATCCGGACAAGATAATGTGAGAAACAGTGAGAGAGGTGGGGGTTGCTTAAACAGTCAGCATTAAAGTAACTTTAGATATTATAGTTAAAAATAGTTTTTTAAGTTAGGTAGTTTAGTTTATGATATCTTCAAGGTATTATCTTAGACTCCCCGTAATTTGTTTTGCTTTAATTTTTATAATTCTTTTGTTGTTGTTGTTGATAGAAAACTGAGTGGATCTTGAAAGTTCTCACAAGAAAAAAAATTGTTACTGTGTATGGTAATGGTTGCTAACAGAACTTATGGTGGTGATTATTTTGCAATATATACAAATATGGAATCATCACATTGCACAGTCTAAAACTAATATGAATGTTATATCAATTACACCTCAATAAAAAAATAAATGAATAACCACTATCTACACCACTGCCAAACAGAGAATAAAATAAAACTTTCAGTTTTCTGCAATTTCCTTTAAAGTCCACTTTGTAAATGCACCCTACTCTGTAAATTTTCCAGTGAGTAAAAAAGGTGTCATTAATGTTTTCATTGGTTTATATCAGTTTCTTTAAATGTTTTTCACTTTAATTTAGAAGAGAGAGCTGATTCTTCTGTCATCTCGGTATGTATAGGAATTCCCGGAACCACCTGTTGTAGGATTTTATTTGCATCAATATCCTGTGATCTTAACAGTTGGGGATAAAGTAAAGCAATGCAGTTACTGCTCCCATTAGCAAACTGAATAACCTATAGACCAGTATCTTCCCTGCCGACAAGAAGAACAATTTCTAGTCTGTGATGTTTAAGATACTTCAAGTCCAGTTGGTTTCGTTTGGAAGAAGAAAGCGGAAATTGGTTTAGAGTCTTCTCGGCGCCATTGGCTTCTTTTGCTCCCGCGTATTTGGGACGGCTCGTTTCCATCTGCTTTCCTCAGAGGAGCTTCCTCTCCAGAGTCTTCCCCTGGGAAAATACCTATAATGAGGAGTAAGGCGACCGTGCGGCCAAAAAAATGGGTGAAACGGAAACCGGTGGTTGCACCTCCGAGGAAGGAAAGGTCTGTGTGGAAACCTAATGGGGACTCTAGGTCCTTGCCATGGAAAAAAATGAAAGGGACACTTTGGTGTCCTTGTGACGGGCTGGATCCTCGTCACCGGATTCCTCCTGGGGGGTGGAGGCGTGAGTGTGAAGACCCGGCAGTCTGTAGGCTCTCCATTATCTTGCAAGCCTGCAGGAGGGGTGACTCCCTCTTTCTGTCCTGTGGAGAGAAGTGGGCGAGTCAGGAAACAGGCTTGATCACAGAAGCAGAAAGGACACACTTTAGGTGGCAGCAGGGTGGGAAGAATGGGAGAGAGAACTAGAGAAGTCTTAAAAGGTGTTTGAAAAAACCGCAAAGGTCCGACAGAATGAGTCATGAGCACACCTCATGACCCAGCAGTCCCGCACTGGAGAATGCATCCAAGGGAAATGAGTGCGAGCATCTCCGAAAGACTACCTCGGGAACGTTTCTGGCAGCCTCATTCATATCAGCTTAAGCTTGGAAACAGGGCCAGTGTCCATCAGTAGGAGGATGGCTAACCAAGCTGTGTGTGCACGATGAAAAGAAGCCATGAGAAGGAGGAGATGCTACCACAACAACCTGAAGGCATCCCGTTGAACAAAAGGAGTTGGACATAAAAGTGTACATACTTATATAAAGTTCAAGAAAAAACCGATCTATGGTTAAAAAGTTTTCAAAAAAGTAACCAATTTACACTTAGGGTATGTGTAATTTTGTGGAAAACGTAGAATTCTTGAGATCTTGATCCAGGGGGTTGTCACATGGATGTGGAGGTACACACACACACACACACATTTACACACATGTTTACACATATAACATACATATACGTGTATATATAAAATGTGATCAGTCTGTACCTTTAAGATTTGTTATGTTATTGTTCGTAAATTATAACTGAATAAAGGAAATTCAGTGGAGAAAAAGATTTAACGTTAAGAAAATAAAAATAACCGCCCTTCCCAAAGGCTGTTAATTCAAGACGTCCGCTTCACTTCCCAGCAGTGAGGAAGGGGAACAAGCACTGAGAACCAGGATGAAATTAGTTTCTGAGAAGAAATTTGGATCGGACTCGGGTGTCAAGGTCTTCTCTACTTCTCTGTATCATCCCACTGAATGGGCTATGAAATAGCGAGCTTCCCTTCGGAAAATCACTCCTTCCCTTTCTTGGAGGCTTACGATACAGGCCTGGAAAGGGCTGAGTGTGCATGATGGAAAAACAAAGTCCCTACAGGAAGCTGAGAGTGCTGAGTGCTGACAAAGAGCTGGATTCCCCTTGCCTTTAGAACAGCCTAGATCAGATTTCTTGGTCGTACGGGATATGCCTATTGCCTGCCCGTGTTCATAGCTCCTTCTGGAGACTCTGTTTTACCCACAACCCCCGGGAACCCCTAGGCGTCCTTGGCTGAGGGACACTCAGCTCACTCATTGGCTGACCAATGACCAATCAGTTTCTCATTTGAGAATTTCAACAAAGAGAGGCAGTTGGTGGAAGATGGTAGTAGAAAGTGTAGGGCAAGGACGGGAGTGTTAGGTTTTGGCCAGTTGAACGCTGAGTAAGTAGGGAAGCCATTCTTTCCATAGAAGCTGTGTAACATACTGACATGCCACCCAAGGCCCGAAAAGAGAGACAAGAGACTGCGTGGTAACAGTTTGGTGATGAGAGTGGCCTTGGTTCTTGACTTTCCAGGGCTGATCTTCTGAAGCCTGGCTGTGCTCAAGGTTCATGGACATGGCTGTTAGTAATCACTCCACATCCAACTCTACTCTTTTCTTAAGCTAATTTGAATGGTCATCTATTCCTTGAATGAAATACCCTTTCTTGCATACCCACCAGCCTACTGAGTATTGAAATCCTATGACTAAAACTAGATTAAGTTGTTTTAAACCACAGAAGATGATTAAATCCCACAGCACTCATTCTTTTCTCCTACACAGTTAGAATAGTTCTGAACCTTTGTAACATGAAAACTTTCTGTAAGATGAGAATCCAGTCCCTAGCGGAGAAGCTAGCTTTATTATTAAGCTCCATCTTGACATTTTTGTTATCAGATCAGACTTAGCTAAGCCCGAGCTCTGCTACTCAGTATGCTTGTATTCCAGCTGTTAAAAACAAATCAACCACCCGCCTCTTGTGCTCATCTCATTTCCTAAACCTGAGACTACTCACGAAATCCTGCTGATGACGACAGGGTATGAAAGCCAGTCAGGCAGCTTTTCTCTAATTCTGGGAGATCCAGCAGTGTTCAGGGCTCTTTTCTGGGTATTTCCAAGGTCTCCAGATCAAGATACAAGCTTGTCCCAGTATCCAACCCAAGAATGTGGCAGGACCACATAAAACTACATTCTTCTGGCAAACTAGATACATGATGACGATTTCAGGTCACTGGTTGGCCGGCACAAGTGGTCTGAAATGTGGGAACCACAGGGATTGATTTGGGAAATTGTCCCAGGGTAAGGCTACACATCTGAGTGAGGAGGTTGATGCCATTCATGGTCTCCAGCTCTGGCTGAGTTGACACTGCTCACCCATTCTTTTGTTTCTCCTTGTTCTGCTCCATTCCTGCTGTCTTCTAAAGCTTTGGCATTCTTCTCAAAGCCTCTTCAAAATTCTCATTCTTCTTCAGTCCTTTGAAGAATTCTCTTCAAAAGTCTCTCTGCCTTTCTAAGTAGACTACCTCGCTTCGTATTTCAGAAAGGAAACTTCAGTGATCGGCCATGAACTTCTTTGGTTCCTACTTCTCTCACTTCAGAGAGAAGTCTACAGAGTCCCAGCTCGATTCCCACCCCTCCCCTCATATTTCATCTACTGGAATCTGACTGTGATTTTTCTACTCCACAAAAGCTAATTTGGCAAAAGCATCAATGGTCCCAAGCTTTTACCACGTTGGTTCCAGAGGTCTAAGCACCATTTCCTGTTCTTTTTGCCTGGCTTACTCTTAAGCAGATTTCATGCCTCATTTCCTCGGGGAGGCCTTTCCTACCCTGAGGCTGGCTTCAGGCTCTTGGCAGTATAGTTCCACACCACCCTGGGTGTCCACTTTTGGAATACTCATCAGTCAGGTTATGACTATTCAGGGGTTATATTCCTCGTCCACTGAAATACCCACATGGCCATCCTGTAGACCAGTGTGTCCTCACTCCTCGCTCAGGGCCTGCAGTGGAATGGAACCGATTGAGAGAAATCTCTGTTCCTGTCATTGCAGAAGTTACCATCTTTCCACCTCTCAGGGATAATGTGATCCTTACAAATAAATGTTTTTCAATATGTAACATACTGACATGCCGCCAAGGCACTGAAGGTCACACATGAGAGCCCTTCGGCGACTTAATCAGACCAAAGTAGGCCACATATTTCAAAGCAGATTGAGAACACTTTAAGCAGAAGAGCACAGCATGTAAAAGCACAGACTCTAGAATCGGGCTCCCGGCGTTCTCCCATTTGGGAACCTTGACCATTGACAGGTTCCTTAACTTTTCTGAGTCTCTTTTCCTTATTTCTAAAAAGGACAGAATAATACTCACTGGCTTGTTATATTATCTGAAATAAGGTATGTAAAGAGCTCAGAACACGTCTGACCCACAGTACGCATTTACTAGGTGTTTTCTACTGTTATTACTCATCTTGAACATTATGGAAAGATTCAATCAACACAAGCTCCATTTTCGTGGGTCCATGTGATCATATTTTACAGATTCATTTATTTATTTGACAGAGAGAGAGAGAGATCACAACTAGGCAGAGAGAGGGGGAAGCAGGCTCCCTGCTATGCAGGGAGCCTGATGCGGGGCTCGATCCCAGGACCCTGAGATCATGAGCTGAGCTGAAGGCAGGAGGCTGAACCCACTGAGCCACCCAGGACATAGTCAAGAAGTTGGATGAATGGCGGACAGATGCTGAAGGCTCTCTGTAGGTTTTTGTGAAGCTCAGTGAGTTTTTAATTCCAGTCCCAGAAATTTTTCAGTAATAACTTACATTTAAAACTTAGAGTATAATAAAACATCAAGCCAAAATATTGCCTGAAGTTTGGATATCAACTTTAAGTGGATTTATTTTAGTCTAGACATGAAATGCATAGCATACCAACAACTATGACTTTTTTTTTTTTTTTTTTTTTTTAAGGATGAGAAGTTCCTTTTCTTTAAAACAAAAAAAAACAAACACACAATTACCTGCAGTCTGTGGTTATCTGGGCAGACAACAGCCGGTTTGTGATGAACAGGACTGATTTTTAAGAGAAGTAAGCTTTATGCATGGAGTTCAAGTGCGCGGTTCTTCCTTTACGCGGCTCGTGGCATCGTGGGCGCTTCCGGAGGTGACCCAGAAAGGAACACGGGTCCTGTGATGAGTTCCCGCACGATAACGGGCAACTGAGCATGACCGGCTATTTTGGCAAATCTCTAGTTTTCCAGAGAAAGCGCTTGGAGGCCAGCAAGCGTCACCGAGGCCCGTCTCCATCCCGTGCTCCCCCCTGGCCCCTTCCCCCGGGCGCAGGTGCCGGGCGCTGTGGCAAACGCGCGGCTGGTCCAGACCCAGGCCCGGCGCGGGAGCGGAGGAGGGTCGGGGCCGCAAAGACACGGCTCTGGGCACCGAGCGAGCGGAACGCGGCCCGAGCCACGGCTGGTGCCCGATTCACAGACGTCCGCGACAGAGAGGCCTGCGGTTCCCATCTGGGTCTTCAGAAAGCCTTTGTGGGGCGATGCTGTCGTGACGGCTGGACAGAGCTGCAGTGAGGCCGTGAGAGCGGGAAGAGGCAGCGGCCGCGCAGGAGGGAGAGGCCGGGGCGAGTCCCCACACCCTCGCGGGGCCAGACGGCCGAGCCCCGGCCTGGGTCCGCGAGCCGCCACCGGAGCCCAGGCTGCCCCGACAGAGCGACGCTGCACCCGAAGGGTCTCCGAGCCGTCGGAGGGGCGGTGGCGAAGCGGGAGCCGAATCCAGAAGTCAAATCGGACCATTTAATTAGTGGTTTTCAGATGTGAATAAACCTGCAATCTCATTATAACTCCTTCAGTTGCATATTTACAAAGGGTCCCCCTGAAGGGGCTTCACTTTCTGGAAAGATGTCGGGTGGCTACTTCTGTTTTACAATGCCTTATTTTTCTATCTATCTATCTATTATTTTAAAAAGATTTTTATTTATTTATTTGACGGGGTGGGGGGAGCACAAGCAGGAGGACTGGGAGAGGGAGAAGCAGGCTCCCCACTGAGCGGGGAGCCCGATGCAGGACTCAATCCCAGGACCCTGGGATCATGACCTGAGCCAAAGGCAGACGCTTAACAACTGAGCCACCCAGGTGCCCCTACAATGCCTCTTTGAGATATCACCTTCCACAGGTGAGGCTTGGAAGTCTGGTCTTGGGAACGGGGCTGGTGTTGTTTGTAACATCTCCTCCCGCTCTGAGAGTTTCGGGCAGAGGTTGGGCAAGGTGACCTCTGGTGGTCATCCCCAGCCATGGGGTCTCTGTCCCTCTCCACTCTATGTGAGCCTTGGGGGAGGGGAGCAAAGAATGTGTTGGGGGATGAGTAGGGTTTGGCCGAGCCCCTGCAAAGCCGGCAGGGACTTGGTTTGATTCTGGGTCTCGTCTCCCTGAACAGTATCTAGTTCTGGAACTAAGGTGAACTGTGAAATAACTAGTTGCGATGAATTAAATCTATTAACAAACAGAGACTAAACAGCCTCAAAATTACTGTGCTCTTGGGGATAGTGAGAGGTGGACATTGCTGTAAGGGTGGAAATTGTTAGCTCTACGACAGTAATGACTGGCACAGTGTTAGAAGCTGGAAGAGCTTTTCTCGCACGATAGCTCGTTCGGTCCTCATAAACCCCATCGTCACTGCTCTTTCTGTCACTTCCCATACAAGGGGACTGGCACCAGAAAGGTTAAGTACTTCTAACATCATGCAGTTAGAGGGCTGAGAGTAGGACCAAGGTCTTCAGATGATAAATTTTAGCTTCTTTCTCCTTTATGCACACAGGCTGCTGGAAGCTGACAAAATCATTTCCGGTTGATGGATATCTATAGTCATGGAACCAAATCTTGTCTTTTCACAGAACTTGTTAATTAGGGACCTACAGGAGAATAAATGCAAAACCCTTACCTGCTGCCGCAGTTACCGCCGCCCAGCAGACCAACAGCCGGTAGGAGAAGCGGAGCCTGTGAGCCATGGTTCCCCCCCTGAGCAGTCCTGGCCCCCCCGGAAGCCAGCGTTGCTTTAAAGGGGACTGGGTGAGTCACGCAGCCTGATTCAGGTAATTTGCATTTGCATAGTGGACCACAGGGTTCAGGGCCTGCGGTGTGAGGGTAAGAAATCAGCGAGGAAATTCCAGACAGCATTTGTCAACCAGAAGCTTCTTGTCAGGACAGTCAAACATCATTCCTCTGTCCTGAGGGTCAGATTGTGGACAACCGCGCCCTCACTATCCTTCTAATCCCCTCAAATCTCCTCTCCGTTAGTGTCTTCTCTTTACTTGCCCTATGGGTCTCCCTCTACGAGAGAAAGAATCTCTCTAGGAGGTACTCAACAGTGTTTCCCTCTGTGTGGTTTACTTAAAAAAAAAAAAAAAAAGCCAAACAGGATGGGGAAGACGTTATCCAAAGACTTCCTGACCTGGGTGGTTTGAAGACGCTATTCACAGGCCTTGGATCAGAGTTTGCGACTTTTTCTTCTTGTTGCTTTTGTCGAGGAACCAAGGGCAGCGGCATCCAAAGGCTATGTTGTCGAGTAGCTGTCATGGTCACGGTCTACATGAACGGGAATAATTTGGGAGATTAACGGAGCGAGTTGTCCTTCCGGGACTCCTTCTGATTCATCATCTGACCCATAGGATGGACGTGATACACCAGTCCCTGGTTTGCTTCTTGAGAGAAGAACTCTGTCTAGAGGGAAGGGGAGGGGATGGCCACCGATGAGTCAGAGCATGGATCTTGGAGTTGGAAACACTGGTTCCAATTCCGATGCCTTATCTTCCCCTGTGGGTGACCAAGAGTGAGTCCCTGAGACGAGTCCCTGAGACTTGAAGGTGCCTCATCTGTAAAATGGGTATTTCCCGCAGAGGATTGTTGTGCTGAATAAAAGAAGTAATTGACCTTCAGCTCCTACCACAGTGCCTGGCCCATGGAAGGGAGAGGTGACGGTTGTGATAAACTTACAGTGACCCCAGTTCTTAATTCATTCTCTGAGGAGGTTATACTTGTCCAGTCGTTCATTGTCTCAAAAGGCCTCACGTTGAACAGAACGTTTCCCTGGGCCTTGCCGGAAGAGCAAAACAGAACCCAGTCCCCGGCTTCGAAGGGCTAACGCTCTAACGGGGGAAGACTGTGCGAACCGAGGACCGAAACGAGGAAGGAAGCAAAGAGTCACAAACTAGAAAGTGGCAGATCCCACAGGCCTGATGATGATCCCAGGCAAAATTCTAGGACGGATGGACGGTTCGTCGGCAGTTTGGAAAGGAAGCAGGGGTCATGGAGAACGAGCTCAGCTCCTTAGGCCAAGGCACTCGCTACCCACTGACGGGGTAGCTCTCTGCTGGCCACGGGTCATGAGCCAGACACCGGCCTCGGTGCCACGGCTCGAAGATGGGGTTCTGCTCTCCTGAAGCTTATGGCCTGGCGGGGACATCAACTATTAACTAGGGAATAACAGCAAAGGGCTTCGAGGGTTAAGGGAGAGGAAGTACTGGAGGAGACGAAGCAGAGAAACATCTATAATTTTCCGTCAGTGGGTGAGTATTGCAGACACCGAAGAGGGACAGAAGCAGAAAGATGTTCATCTTCGGCCCAGAAGGCTGACCTACAGCCTGAATCCTTCTGATAAGGATCAAATACGTGCTGGCTGCTACATTCTTAAAGGGTCTCAGGACGGCTGGTACGTCGCACCAATAGTCACCACCCAGCTGAACGATAAGCTCCAGAGAAATCTTGCGGAAGTAGTTTCAGGAGTAGAAACTCGAAGAAGACGTCTATGATCGAATACTCCCTGCATGTCCTCTTGCCCTTGAGCATGAAGCATATAACCACCAGCTTCACACAGCAGAAGTGTACCTCTTCCTGCCCACGGGGCCTGTCTCTGTGCTATAATAAAACCACCTTTTTGCACCAGAAACGCCTCAAGAAATCTTTCTTGACCATTTGCTTGTAGCCCCACGTCATACACTACTTTGGACCCTGTGTGGGAAACACATTGCTTTGCCAACCAAATTCCTATTGCTTAGTGTTCCATTTTATGGATTTATTGTAAATTATTTAATCAAAATTTTATTTATTTTTGAAAAAACATTTATTTGAGAGAGAGAGAGACAGAGTGAGAGAGAGTATGAGCAGGGGTTGGGGGGCAGAGCGAGAGGGGGTAGCAGGTTCCCCACTGATCAGGGAGCTTGACCCAGGGTTCGATCCCAGGACCCTGGGACCCCGACCTGAGCCCAAGGCAGACAGTTAACTGACTGAGCCACCCAGGTGCCCCTAATCAGACTTCTAGTTGTTGGAGATTTGTGTCATTTCCTCTGATCCTCTTTCTTTTCTGTATTGGATATCTGGTAGCTTTCAATTTAAATGTTCACGAAAATAAATAACAAAAACAAAATGGCGTAATTTTTTTCTCCCTGCTCGCATCTATTGTCCTGAAATCGTTAAAGCAATGAAGCTTCAAAAGGAACACATTTTTTCCAAGTATATAACAAACAAAACCTTTGTTCTGTTGATAACATAAAAAGAAATGAGAGAGAGGCTGTGTGAGAGAAGATGCCAACGGGTAAATTAGTCTATCACGTAATCAACGGGCGTCTCAGGTAGTGCCCTACACTCTAGATTTCTCTTCTCTTTGGACGAGTTTCCTGCCCACCAGGAGCACGCTGTGGAGAGGAGGACCTAGGCTGTTGACTCTGCCATCTTCTCTTTGAGAAAATAATAATTTTGAATGCGTGGCATCTAACCACCAGACCCCAAATTTGTTCTATTATTTTCCTGGGAGACTTAAAAGACACTCCTGCCAATGAGGCGAAGCTCCCCAGCCAGGTCCGCCCCGGGGCTGGCCGAGCAGGTTCCTTTGAACGTGTAAACCCCTTGTGAAGAGGAAACAGGCACGGAAGGGCGTGGGGGGTGCTGGAACCTGTGGTAAATAAGACTAAAAACCAACACACTCAAGATGGACAAAGTGAAACTACTGCGAAAAGGTGACTGACTTGCAAGGGAAGCCACACATGGCGATGTCGATACGGAAACCGAAGACCAGCGCAAAGTACACGGCAGAGGTGGGCATGACGTGTCCTTAGCGCCTTGGCGTTGGGCCGGGCTGTCACTTCCTTCCCACCTCCGAGGTTGACTTCACGTGGTTACCGTCTCCGAGGTTTTGTGGCAGCGATTGTCTTTTCAATCTCTCACCCCAAGATCAAGAGAATGTTCTTTATGTGAAAAATCCGATGATATCACTCTCTTTCTAAAGACTCTTTTTAAAAAGATTTTATTTATTTGACAGAGACACAGCGAGAAGGGGAACACAAGCAAGCGGAGTGGGAGAGGGAGAAGCAAGCCTCTCTCTGAGCAGGGAGCCTGACGCCGGGCTCCATCCCAGGACCCTGGGATCATGACCTGGGCCAAAGGTAGATGCTGAACGACTGAGCCACCCAGGTGATACCACTCTCTTTCTAAAAATCCTCTAAGGATACTCTGTTGCTGAAAAACAAAATCCAAATTCCTTAGGTGAATATCTGAAATTGTATTATTGGTTTTTTTTTTTTTTAATCAATGGCTTTAGTCTATCTCCCTTATCTCCCTATTTCTAACGTAGATCCCAACGACAACTGTATCTTCTGCTTCTAATTCTCAACCTTGTCTTGCTCTTCCAAGGAATGAATGAAAATATCTGTATAGGTCAGTGGTTCTCAGCTGGAGGGGATTTTGCTCCCTCTTCTCACGGAGAACATTTGGCAATATTTAGAGACATTTTTTGTTGTCACGGTCCCCCACGACAAAGTCTTCTCTGGCCCCAAGTGCCAGGTGCTGCTGTTAAAAAAAAAAAATTAAGGTATAGAGTAACATCATCTGAAGGGAGTCGATCATTTCTTTGAGCCTTTAGAAAATTGCTACGAAGGAGAACCAAGTTTCAGTCTAAAGAGAACATCACAGTGGAAACAGGTTTATTAAGAGAAAGACCTTTGGCGCACCTGGTGCGATCAGATCAGTTGCGAAGTCCGTGGTACCCTTTTGTCAACCCGCAAAGCCAATTCTCTCCCTCGGATCAAAGTGAGTTCGAGGAGTAGGAATGAACATATTCCCAAGCAGCCAGGTCACCCTCTCCGCTCGACACAAGTAAGGCTGCTCTCATCTAAAGCACAGGTAGCTGACGTGGGGTTGAAAAGTGTCACCAGTTTAATTTTCCAAACTTCCCTGCAGCCGGTGCTAAATAGAAATGCTTCCACAGAGACTGGGAGGATGGGTCCAGCCTCCAGTCCTCTTGCTTCCAGACCAAGACTACAAGGTCAGGAGACCAGATTAGGTACCTTAAGGAGATCTCGGGTAGCGCCCGACAGCTGGTAGATCAAAAAAAGAGAAATTTAAAAAATTAAATCGAACTCTTATTTGACAGAAAATTTTTTTCAAGATTTTATTTATTTATTTGACAGACAGTGATCACAAGTAGGCAGAGAGGCAGGCAGAGAGAGAGGAAGGGAAGCAGGCTCCCTGCTGAGCAGAGAGCCCAATGTGGGGCTCGATCCCAGGACCCTGGAATCATGACCCGAGCCGAAGGCAGAGGCTTTAACCCACTGAGCCACCCACGCACCCCAGAAATTTTTTTTTAAGATTTTATTTCTTTATCTGAGAGTGAGCAGAGGGAGAGGGAGTGGGGAGGGGAGAGGGAAGAGCAGACTCCCCGCTGAGCAGGGACCCCCCGATGCGGGGCTTGATGCAGGGCTCCATGAGGGGCTCGATGAGGGGCTCGATCCCAGGGCCCTGGAATCATGACCACAGCTGAAGGCAGAGGCTTTAACCCACTGAGCCATCCAGGCGCCCCATCTAACTTACTTCTTTATTGGTATGTATAGAGTTACTAAGTCTCGCCATCTTATTTATTTGGTGCTATATATTGAGTGGACCCAAGTGTTCAACAACACATCAAGTCAGTGAAGCTGTTGTGAGGTTAGATTAATTTGCAAAAAGTATTTCCTTTAAAAAAGGAAATATTTATTTTTTTTTAAGATTCTATTTATTTATTTGATAGACAAGTAGGTAGAGAGGCAGGCAGAGAGAGAGAGAGGAGGAAGCAGGCTCCCCGCTGAGCAGAGAGCCCCATGCGGGGCTTGATCCCAGGACCCGAGGATCATGACCCGAGCCGAAGGCAGAGGCCCCAACCCACTGAGCCACCTAGGCGCCCCCAAAAAGGAAATATTTCTGAAAGCTTATTCCAAATGCAGGTATTTTGGTAAACATCTTTTCAGTCATATACTTTAAAAATCCATAAATTGCCACTTTCTCATTTAGTTGAAGGCTAATCCGTGAGATTCTAACATCCATATCTTCAGCCTCAAGGGCTCCAGGTCACTGCTGTTGGCCCACTCGCACTCAGGTGTGATTTTTCACTGATGCCTGTACTAGTTTCTCCCTCCACGGGGTAAGTTCACGCGCTGCACGTAGACGCATTCCTTGGCCACCTTGCAAGAATTATTAACCTCGTCCTTTTGTTCTGTTTTTGGAAGTAAAGTACAGGGACCAGGGATGGGATGCGGGTTGATAAGGTCCATCTTGCAGATCCGATAGCGGGCAGGAGGTTAACAGGTAAGGAACCAGGACCCCTGGGTGGGGCCAGGATGCTGAGGACGGCGTGTAACCTGGAGAAGTTTCAAGATCTCCTCAAGACGTGTAGAGGCCCATTCAGTTCCCGCCCTAACCACCACATACTTGGCTAATCGTACATACACTGTTCCCAGGCCCGGCAGGGCACGGCAGACTTGGGGCTGATTTCCTGCCTTCCCGTTGGGCTGCCCTTCTGGTAATAAAGCTTTCTGTGGATCAAACCTGCTGACTCAGAGATCGGCTCACTGCGTTTTGGGAACACGAGTCTGATTTCAGCATTCCGTAACACACTGAGTTGAGGGGAAGGGCTCATGTAGCTGGTTTGTGTTAGGTGGTGGTGGTGTTGTTGTGTTTTTTTTCTCCAGTAATTTTATGAGGAGGTGATGTAGGACTCAAGAGGAGTTGCATTTTTTCCCTCATTGACTCAAAAATTTTGAGTGATAAGGTTGAGATTCAGAACTGGGACTTTCCCAACTTCAAAATTCATATTCTTTCTTCTAATTTAGTATACTTATGTTGCTTCAAAAATTCATTCGTTTACTCACTAACTCATTAGTGGATTTATGTTCTTCTTTTAATGGATACTTTTATTTTATATACTTTTCGTTTAACAGTCTGTGAGAAAAGAGGTACTTCCCTGATAGCATCACTTAGAAACACCCCAGGGAAGGACCCTGGGTGGCCCAGCCTGGGGGTCAGGTGGCTGGGGAGGAGAAGGTGGGCCCAGTTGCTAGAAGAAGAGAGGTGGGGGTCACTGGGCCTGGGCCAATGGAGATGTTACTACCTTCATTTGTGCCTATTACCCCTGTGTGCCACATGACCTTTCCACCCCACAATCTCCCATAGGTGTCATTTAAACAGAATGTCTGTCAATAGATAGAGGCTAATCAATGTTCCTAATCAATGTAAGAGAACAACTTACTATTAGTAAATGCCTGAGACTACGACAAAGATAGTCATATTTATGATGCTTTTTTTTTTTTTAGGTTAGGAAATAGTTGTTGGTGCCTGAGGGTCGTGTGGTTCAGCACATCTTGGCACGTGAACTTGTTCCAACCACACGTCAACCAAGGTGGAATTACTTACATATTCCATTCTGTCCATCGTCTGTGTCCAGGTTGCCCTGATAAAAAATTTTCATTATGCTGTTGTGACATGGATTGTCACAGAAGGAGCACTAGTCTAAGAAGGCTTTGTGACATTTTTAGAGGAAAGTTGCTCATGATTCCCCCTCCGCCCCCCGGTTTGGAGCCCAGAGAAGCTGGGCATTTGGGACTGGGGATTGTTGCTTTGGGAGGCGCACTTTGCTTTCATCATTCACTCAATAACTATTTATTGGGTGTCAGACACTATTCCAGGGGCTTGGGTACATCTGTGAGCAGAACAGACAAAAATACGTGCCCTGCTTGAGTTAACATTCTACTAGGATGGAGACAGACGTAAACAACAAACAAAACAAAGGAGTAAATTAAATAACATGTTGGAATACGTTAGAATGTTAGAAGATTCTGTAATACGTGGTACAGAAAAATAAAAAGATAGAGTAAGAAATGTTGGAGGGTGTTGCATTCTTAAGTAGAAGATGATGTTTGACCAAGGGCTTGAGGGACCTAGGGAAGTTACCTATGTAGTTATCTGCAGAAGAGTGTATCAGGCAGAGGGTACAGCCAGTGCAAAGGCCCTGAGACAGAAGTAGGCATGGCGTGTAACCTACAACAGCAAGGAGGGCATTGTCACAGGGGCAGACTAGGAGATGAGGTCAAGGAGTAATGGAGGCCAGATCACTACCCTGGGAGAAATGGGAAGCCATTGGAAGACTGTGCAGAGAGGCATGACACGATCTTATGTACATTGTGAAAAGATGACTCTGGCCACTCTGTAGAGAGTAGACTGGGAGACAGGGCAGAACTTAAAATAGCAATAGTGGAGGGGGTAGATAATGGTGACACAGGCTGGGGTGGCGGCAGTGGAGATGAATGAAACAGGGAGATTCTGGACGTATTTTGAAGGTAGACTTGAGAGGATTTCCTGGTGAATGGGAAGGAGGTTACGAGCGACACGGGAGTCCTAGATAACATCACACTTTTGGTCCGAGTGGTTGACTGCTGAGATTGGGTATGATCAGGTGGTGAGAATGTCGTTGAATTTTAAAAAGTTATTATAATAGGGGCGCCTGGGTGGCTCAGTGGGTTAAGCCTCTTAGGTCTGCTCAGGTCATGATCTCAGGGTCCTGAGATCGAGCCCCGCATCGGGCTCTCTGCTCAGTGGGGAGCCTGCTTCCCTTCCTCTCTCTCTGCCTGCCTCTCTGCCTACTTGTGATCTCTGTCTGTCAAATAAATAAATAAAATCTTTAAAAAAATGTTATTATAATACTGCTTCTTCCATAAAGAAAAATTGGGGCAGCAAAAATACATTAGTATCAAGTCATTAGTCTGTGAAGTGCTACCTCAAAGCTACAGGACTGGAGAAGTGAGATTTTCGTATTTAGGTGATAAGTAGGATCTGCTTGGAGCCGGACAGGCGCTGTGCCAGGAGGTAATTAGGTCCAGGGCAGCTCTGTCCCAAGGGGAGGGAAAGGACAGGATGAGCAGATGGGGGAGGGCAGTGCCCGCGTGGGGTTGGGTTCTCTGATGCCCTCTCTCACCGTGGGTAACCCTTACCCTGAAACTGTGCTTTGTGTCTTTCCTCTCTCTCTGGACTTTGAGACCCTTGATGGCAAGGACTCAGGCTTTTTAAAAAAAATTACGATAAAATAGACAACATAAAAATGACCATTTTAACTGGTCTTAAGGATACGGAAGACCTGAACTGTACTGCACTTGGAGCCACAGTGCCTGGCACACAGTGAGCGCCCCTACACCATTTTGGAGTAAACGACAGACAGACGGCATGCGGAGGGAGTGGGAAAGGGTCTCTGCTGGTGTGCAGGTGTTTGAGCACCTGTCTGGCTGGCAAGCTCAGGTCAGGGAAGGGTGCGAGGGCAGGAAGGGGGCTCAGCTCTCTGCCATGCCCTGCGTTTTGGATCTGAGCTCAGGGGGGTTAATCTCGTTTTTCTTCCCACTTGCACCCTGTAAGACTTACTTTTGTGTGTCAACCTGGCAGGGACCTGGTGCTCAGAGGTTTAGTCAAATAACGATTCTGCGAGGATGTTTTTGGCTGAGATTAACATTGAAGTTGGTGGGTGTTGAGTAAAGCCGGCTGCCAGGCCTTGCGGGGAGGGGGCCTCGTCCCATCGGCTGAACGCCAGAATAGCACAGGAGACCGACGTCCCCTGAACCGGAGCAAGAGGGAATCCTGCGGCGCACGGCCTGGGGCCCTGAGCGCCAACGGCATCGGCTCCTCCCTGGGGAGGTCTGGCCTGCCGCGGGCCCCCATCCGCCAGCGGCAGATTCTGGTCTTGCCTCCGAAATTTCGTGAGCTGGTTCCTCAGAGCAAGTCCTCCTCTGTTCCTTCAGAGAACCCTGATGAAGGCACACCCGTAGTCTGTCTGTCTGTCTGTCTCACGGTCACGTGTATTCCTGCTGCCCTGAAGGTTGAGGGCACACGTACAGGTGAAGAGACTTAAATCAAATGCTTCTAAAGAAGGACCCTGGTGTCGGTGGACGATGAAGGGCATAGCCAAGTGCTCCGTGACCAGAGATGTGGGGAGGACGTGAGGAATCTCGGGCCGGTCTGTGAGCATCGCATGGCTTTTACCACGTGTCCTTCAGAAAGGTGCCCGCGAGCAGAGCAGCCCCTCCCTGGCTCAGGGCCGCCTGTCTTTTACCTGCGGTGGAACCTCTTCATTTTGGGGGAGAATCTCACAGGGGGGACCTCCTTCCCTTGCTCCCCCTCTGCGGTCCCCTTTGCTCTCCTACTTGGTACTTTACAAATGTGTTCAGAATTTCAAGGAGCTCCAACTCTGCAGATACTGGGTTTGGATACAGTGAAAAAGGCTGTTGGTTTTGGAGTTGGGATGGAGACACCGTAACCCGGCCTTCTCCGTTCACTGGGATAGAAGCCCGAGGGGGACACGCGCGAGCACACGCAACCCCCTCCGCAGCGGTGGGGGCCAGCGACGGCCGGAAGGCTGGACCGGTCCAGTCCACCTGCGTGCGGCTCCTGGGGCCACTCGGCGGAGCCGCCGTTCACACCGCCGGGGGCCCAGCGGGATGTCCGCCTGAGGAGCGGGTCAGCGGCCCCTGCTCTCCCTGGTCTTTGCAGTCCCGTTGGGCTGAAGGCCCTGCTTTGGGGCACAGACTCAGAGAAGCGAAGCCAAGTGGCGGTTGCGTCCCCGGAGGCTCATCTACGCTGCTGGAGAAGGGGCCGACGGAGAGGCAGAGAGAGAATCCTAACAGACGCCCAGCGCGGAGCCTGATGCAGGGCTTGATCTCATGACCCTGAGATCATGACCTGAGCTGAAATCAAGAGTCAGACACTTAACTCATCCCCTCACCCCCATCTTAAAGATGAGAAAACCGAGGCTCAGAGAGGTGGTCTTGTGGCTAATAAGTGACAGAGCCGAGATAGAAACCCAGGCAGTTTAGCCCCAGAAGTCTTGTTCTTGATCACGGGGCCAGGTGTGCCCTGAGACCCTGGTTGTCAGCTTATTGATGGGAAAGCTCTGTGGCAGGATCCTTAAAATTCACCAGGTAGTGTAGGACTAAAGACTTGATAAAACAATTGTTTTTTCTTTTTCAAGTTTTTATTTAAACTTCAGTTAGTTGACATCTAGTGTAATATTAGTTTCAGGTGTAGAATTTTGTGATTCATCACTTCCATACAACACCTGGCGCTGATCACAAGTGTCCTCCATCCCCGTCACCCATTTAACCCACCGTCCCCTTGGTAACCACCAGTTCGTTCTATGTAGTTATGAGTCTGATTTCCAGTTCACCCCTCTTTAAAACAACTGTTTTTCAAAATAAATAAATAAAGAGGAAGAGGAGAATCTACAGGTTTAAAGATTTAAGTAAATTACAATCTTTGGATTTTATTTGAGTTCTGTTTCAAATAAACAAATTAAAAAAACACAATTAGGGAAATGTGAACTGCATTTTTAAAAAAATATTTTATTTATTTATTTGACAGAGAGAGAGAGATCACAAGTAGGCAGAGAGGCAGGCAGAGAGAGAGAGAGGGGGAAGCAGGCTCCTGCTGAGCAGAGAGCTCGATGCGGGGCTTGATCCCAGGACTCTGGGATCACAACCTGAGCTGAAGGCAGAGCCTTCAACCCACTGAGCCACCCAGGTGCCCCGTGAACTGCATTTTTGATGATATTAAAGGGTTATTGTAGGTGTAATGGTGATACATGGCTTTGTCCAAAAGAAAAAAATAGAATGCTTACCTTTTAGAGAGATAGATGTTGATATATTTACTGATTATGTGCTGTCTGAGATTTGCTTCAAAATAACCAAGAGGATGGGAAGTGAGTGGGGATATAGATAGAACAAAGTCACCCATATTTGATAATAGTTGCAGCTGGAGGACGAGTACATTTGAATTCATCACACTCTCTACTTCTGTTTGGAACTTTCCTTTATAGAAAGTTAAAACAATCACCCTGTTTGAGTTTTTGTTGTATTCTCTCAGAAGTGTTGAAAGCACCGTGGACCTACTTCACAGGACAAGTGGGAAGAACGACGGTCCCTAGGGAAAGAAGGGGTGGTGCTGCTTTAGAAGGATGTCGTTTATTTGAAGATGACCCCCAATGCTGTCCACGTGGCAGATGCTTGGTAAATTCTTCTGGACTGTGTGACTGCATGAGCTTATGAATGGATGTGAATGACTGGTGTACAGTGAGTTAGAGAACGATTCTGTCCTGAGATCAGGAAGAGAATCTAGTTTTGGGGCCAAGTAAAATGATAAAATGATTCTGTATGCTTCCCATTTAATGAAATTATGTATTTAAGGGCAGCTTTAACTACCACAATCATGATCGGGACTAAAAATACTCCTCCACCAACCCCCTTTATCCTGGTAGACGAATGCACATGGAGAGATTTATTAACACAAAAATCTTTATGTGGAGCGATGTCCCCATTACCACACCTGCCAGAGCCCATGCTCCGCTCTGAGCTCTCGTGCCATGTTTTGCTTGTTCATCCCAGAATCATCCCAGTTCCTCTGATTATCTAACCCTGAGTTCCCTCTGAGGAGCCGACGTTATTACTCTCCTGGCTCCGGGATTATCTGTAACCTGTGCCTGCCAATCCTAACGTAGCATTCCTTCGGGCATAGCAATTGTTTCAGGATGGGCATTTGACTGATGCCAGGTCAACCAGCCCCAGTAAAAACGAACCCTGGGGCTTTCATATGAGTGACTGGAAAAGAGGCACACATCTTGCCTTTGAACTTGAAATTGGAAAAAGATATGCTTTCCTGAAGGGAGGGCCTTTCTGATTAAGCAGAGTCGAGAGATATCAGATTATGACAACGTCAGTTTGAACCCCTGGGTCCAGCTGTACCTGAAGTCATACAGTGGACTGCTTGAGCTTTGCTAAAACTCTGAAATATAACCAACACAATCTCATGGTAACAAAGCACATACGGGATGAAGATTCTATTTTAGGCCTAGTGATGCTAGGAAAGAAGAAGCGTTAACTTTTATTCTCTTATATTTATTTACAAACTATAGATGTGGACAGAATAGAAAATTGTCTCCGTTCCAGTGGTTGGGCAAGGCACTGCCGCAGATGAGGATCAATGTGTTTGCCATCCCACGCGTTCCTCCCGAGCGCCGAGGGCAACCAGGTGACCGGACAGACTCCTGAGCGGGTGAAACCCGTGGATACTTGAATGTCTTGCCCCTGTATGTGGTGAGGTGACTTCACCCTCAGTGCTCAGCTGCCTGATTTATGCTTGGTGGTAGCTTCAGACAGATCCAGATTGTGGTGATGAGTAACTTTGAGCTTTCCCCGGCTTCAGACACAGGATGAGGTCACGTTTTATCCTTCAGCCTCTGAATTCTCCAGTTGGAGCATCTAAACGGAATGACTGAAGCCTAGGGTGTGGGTTTCTGTGACCGTTCAGTAGTAGTTCAACATTTAGTGAATTCAAACCTTGGGGCTTGGTGTTACAGATTAGGGTTGACAATGTGTCTCTTTGTATAATGATGAGGATACGTATCATTATGCCAGCTGTGAGACCTTGGGCAAGTTACTGAACTTTTCTGTTTAATTTCCTCACCCTTTCATAAAATGAGAATAATAATAGTACCTACCTCATAGGGTTGTCGTGAGGTTGAATAAGTTAATAACTTTTAAGAACTTTGTATATGTGCTGCCGAAGCGAGCACTTAAGAACTTTGAATAGAAATTGGCACCTTGAAAAAATGAAACAAGATGGGATCGGGAGGGAGACAAACCATAAGAGACTCTTAATCTCACAAAACAAACAGAGGGTTGCCGGGGGTAGGGGGGTAGGGGGGGAGGGGGACGGTGGTTGGGTTCTGGACATCGGGGAAGGTATGTGCTATGGTGAGTGCTGTGAAGTGTGTAAACCTGATGATTCACAGACCTGTACCCCTGGGGCTAATAATACATTATATGTTAATAATAAAAAAAAAGAAATTGGTACCTTATAAGTGTTAAATATCATTATTCCTGAAAAATAATACTTTTCTGTCTTAGACAGGTATTTTCTCTTGAACCTGAAACAAGACAAAGAAAAGGCAAAAATATGGGGATTTATGAAAATTGTGAAATTCTCTGTGAGAGTCTGTAGCACTTCTCAGGTATAAGACTTTGAAGTCATATGTTTTAGTTTTCTGAGGTATTGAATCAGTTGGAAAGCTTGGCTGGAAGTTTCTTTCTTTTTTCTTCCTTTCTTTTTTTTTTCCATGTATGTAACATTTTAATGGTTTTGGTATAATTAATATTCAGGTTACATTACCTTTTTTTTTTTTTTTAACAGATTTTATTATTTTGAGAGAAAGAAAGAGAGAGAGCCCAAGCAGGAGGAGGGGCATGGAGAAGCAGACTCCCTGCTGAGTGGGGAGCCCAATGTGGGGCTCTGTCCCACCAGTCTAGGATTATGACCTGAGCTGAAGGCAAAGGGTTAACCAACTGAGCTACCCAGGTGCCCCATTTTTATTTGTTTCTTCTTTCTTTCTTTCTTCTTTTTTATTTGTTTGACAGAATGAGAGTGAGAAAGAGCACAAACAGGGGGAGCAGGAGAGGGAGAAGAGGACTCCCCACTAAGCAGGGAGCTCGATTCGAGGCTTGATCCCAGTACCCTGGGATCCTGATCTGAGCCGAAGGTAGATGCCTGATTGAGCCATCCAGATGCCCCTTTTTTACCTATTTCTTAAGGTATTTAAAACATTTGATACAATCTTAAATTTTAGGCTTCTGATTTTAATGAAACACTTGGATGTTATTTCTTTTTTAATATTTTACTTATTTGAGAGACAGAGAGAGGGAGAGAGCATACTCCCCACTGAGCAGAGAGCCTGATGTGGGGCTTGATCCTAAGATTATGACCTGAGCCAAAGGCAGCTAACTGAGCCACCCAGGCGCCTCTTTTCTAGAAGTTTCTTAACAGGGGATGAAGGCATTGTTTTTTTTTTTTTTTTTTTTTTCCCCTGGGGTTCTGCTAGATGACCAATCACAGGCAAACTAACTTCAATCTTGTAACCACACCTACCCAGACAGTGGTTTCTGTACATCTCAAGAGTTAAGCTGGTAGGGGTTTGAGAGTTCTTTGAAATATCCAGGTGGCACAGGAAGTGGTAGTAATTCTAGACTTGTATCCAACTTTAGCCAGTGTCTCAAGGAGATGATGAGGGCTGATAGCAAGCAACCCCTAGGTTTTCAGAGATGAAATGGAGAGATGAAATGGTTTCGTTTGTAGAATGCTATTATTATAATTTTTTCCCTCCCTTTTTTCCTTCCTCTTCTCCTTTTCTCTCTGTGTTTCACAGGAAGTATATGCTACCCTCTCCAGAAATAACCAGTTTTACCAGTTTGACTATACCCTTTCATTCCTTTTTCTGTATGTTTGCACACACACTTAGAAGCTGTTTTGTAGAAGTATTGTTTTTTTTTTAAGACTTTATTTACTTATTTAACACAGAGAGAGAGAGAGAGAGAGAGAGAGAGATCACAAGTAGGCAGAGAGGCAGGCAGAGAGAGAGGGGAGGGGGAAGCAGGCTCCCCGCTGAGCAGAGAGCCCGATGCGGGGCTTGATCCCAGGACCCTGAGATCATGACCTGAGCCGAAGGCAGAGGCTTAACCCACTGAGCCACCCAGGCACCCCTTGTAGATGTGTTTTTAAAAATTTTATATAAATGGGATATTTTGAGTTCCTATCTAAATTTATTTATTTATTTACTTTAAAGACCATTTATCTATTTGTTTTTAAAGATTATTTTTAAAAGATTATTTATATTTTTAAAAAGATTTTAAAAATATTTTAAAAAGATTATTTATTTATATTTATTTGAGAGAGAGGGAGTGAGAGTGTGTGTGTGTGCAAGGAAGAGCAGAGGGAGAGAGAGAGGGACAAGCAGGCTCCATGCTGAGCATAGAGCCCCACATGGGGCTCTATCCCAGGACCCCGAGACCATGACCTCAGCTGAAACCAAGAGCTGGATGCTTAACTGACTGAGCCGCTCATGTGCCCCTAATTATTTCTTATCACATCAAATGCCTTTTCTTTCCATGCCAATACATGTAGATCGGGCTCTTTCTTTTCAGTTGTTACTTATTATTGCATTATTTGGGTACATCATAGTTTATCATCACTTGATAGAATTTGAGTTGCTTTCCATTTTTTTGGTCTTGCAGTCTTTCCTTAGCCCTCTTTGGACACACGCGGAACTTTTTTGCCAAGAGGCACATTTGAAAAATGACTGGCTGAAACCATTTTTAGATTTAAATTGTAGAACACATTTTCATTTCACTCTAAAATTTCCCAGTCCCTGTGGGGCCTTGGTGAGTTTGAGCCTTTGGATAGCATTATTTTATTGCTGGTTAAAACTGTTGCCCATCTTTTTGACTAAATATGGCCTGATCATGTTGATGGACAGAGAAAGGTGAAATGTACGTGTCAGTAAGACGTTCTCTACTCTTAAGACCCACCTACAAGTGCGTGATAGTGAGAGCGGCAACCAAAACGTTTGTTGAAATCCTCAGGATTTCAGAAGTAATTTCCTTCAACTGTGTGTAGCCTGGCAACATTTTGGACCATTATAAAATCAACCTCTTTTGTAAGCACTGGGACCATTCATTTTAAATTGTCTGGCGAGCACACTTTGCCGGCAAGTCTGTAGCTGAATGCCCGTCTCCACAAGGTGCTCATCATCGGTCTTTGTGGTTAGTATCATGCACTGCCTGGACACTTGACTAACTTTGTTTAATGAAATGCTTCTGTTTGAAAAAAACACGAGGCCAGCTCTGCTGAGTCAGATGTGATAGCTTTCAGCTGCGCAAGCTCCACCACGGGGATTTGGGAAGTTTTTATTCTCTGATCCAAATCTGTCGGGACTCCTCTGCTGCCGACTAGCACAAAGGAGCTAAGATCAGTTCAAAGACTGTTTGGGGACTTGTTTCTCTGGGACAGTGCTGCTCAAAGTAGCTACATGCAAACTCTTTTTTACTGGTCTAGAATGAGATAACGTACTTGTACCAGAATGTAAACCATTATGCTGTTCCATTCATGGAAAAGGGTCCTGCTGTGAAAAAAAGTTAACTGAAGGGGCGTCTGGGCGGCTCCCTCGGTTAAGCCTCTGCCTTCAGCTCAGGTCATGGTCTCAGGGTCCTGGGACTGAGACCCACGTCAGACTCTCTGTTCAGTGGGGAGCCTGCTTCTCCCTCTGTACTCTTTCTTCCTCTCAAATAAATATATGAAAGTCTTTAAAAGAAAGGTTAACTGGACTAAACTGTGCTTTGTGTCATGGCTGGGTTCCATTCTGGTGTGAGCTCCTTACTTGGTACACTGGTCTGTGAACCACACGCTGAGCAGCCGTAAGGTGCTTTATGAAAATGAATGAGCAAATGAACAAATGAGACCTATCTAATCTGGACTGAATGGCTTTTTCAGGGCTGAGGTGGGAGGATGGAGAGGAGACTGGTGATGACAGTGTTCTCTGTCAGAGGGATAGCGTTCCGTGCCTGCTTTTGAGCTACCCTGCAGAGCGAAGCTCACTGACGGCCACCATTGCCTGCACCACCCCCCATCCACTATGAAATGCATTTCCCCTCTTTCTTCGGCCCTTCTTCTTGTTCAAATCTCCTTTTTCCATGCTTTTGGCATGGGGTTTAAAGAAAGAAAAACAATATATGAAAGTTCATTGTATGTTTTATGTTTTACGCACAATTAAATACAATTCTCACAACTGGGTGTATTCCTACTTTGTAAATGCTCAGAGAGGCTCAGCAACTTTGTCCTACATGTAATAAAGCGGTAGGCTTGACCCTAGGTCTCTTTGGTTCTCTCCCAGGTGGTTTGGTCTTCTACTCTCATATCTGAGGAGGTACGAAGGGAATCCAGGTCCAGGACGCCTGGGCGGCTCAGTCGGTTAGGCATCTGCCTTTGGCTCAGATCATGATCCTGGGGTCCTGGGACTGAACCCTGCATCAGGCTCCCTGCTCAATGGGGAGCCTGCTTCTCCCTCTGCCTTGCTGGTCCCCCTGCTTGTGCTCTTGGCCTCTGACAATAAATAAAATCTAAGGAAAAAAAAAAGTAATAAAGGAATCCAGGTCTTGGGACAGAACTTGAAATATGCCCACACTGACACACCGATGTTCCATTTTGGAACTTTGAGGTTCCATTAGTCTCCCAGTCCTGCCACCTTGTTTAATTGCCATGGTCCTGCCACACTGGCCACTTCTCTGCATTTGTTAGATACTTGTGTGTCCCTGTAGGTTGTAAATATCTTCATCTTATCATTTTTGTATCCTTCACAATAGGGTATGGGGCTTTAAAAGCCATGCATATGATGGGTTGTTGCATTGAATATTAGCCCATAAACTTCGCTGTGTGCCAAAGACAAATATTAGATGACTGAGAATGAATGAGACTCCTTGACACATTCCCAAATTCTAGACTCCCTGAAGGAAAGCAGGTGTTCAGTATAACCGTAGCGTTTCTACCAACCATTTAGTCACCCTGTGAATGAGGTCATGTGAATCAGGCCATGGTCTCAGGTTTGGAAGAGTGGGAATCCTCTCGAAATGGAAGTCACCAAATGCCAGCCAAAAGCCAAGCCCACAGGCAGGCCTTTCTAAGGACGGCGGTCTCAGGTCTGTCTGGTGTGCCAACTCCTTCTCCACACCAGCACAGCTTCAGATTTTTCTGTGGGGTTGGCTAAGGTGCCACCTTTACAGACCTACATACCAGACGCAGGAGTGGTAGTCTTCAGGAGAGCGCCATCTATTCCGCAAAATCGAGACAGAGCCTGCAGGATGATAGCGGACGAAGGCAAATTCAACGAAGGAGGAGCCCTGACTACAGATGCTGTGCCGGATGTGACATCTTTGCTGGAGCAGGTTAACATGGCTATGGGTACACGGTACGTGACTGACTGTCCGGTGGGCACATGTTTTTCCATCCCTATTAAAACAGGATCACAAACAGTTCACCCTCACATGGAAGGAACAACAGGCCATGTAACTCTCTGGCTTCCATTAATATAATCGAAAGAGACGTAAACCAGGTAGACATTCTACAGAAAGTCACTTAGGTCACCAGACTGATGGATTATGTTAACCCAATGGCAGGAGCGAGATGTGATTCGTAAATCTGAGGCCTTGATAAAGTACATGTGCTCTAGAGGGTGAGATAAAACCCATGCACTCCAGAGCCTACCGTATCAGTAAAATTTGGGGGGAGGAATGTCCAGGGAGCAGGGGCATGCTAGCACACCCCCTCTGAGGTAAAAGACAAATGATCACAACCTGCATCTCCCACTATGAAGAAGGAAGCCCATTTCACACTTCATACTCCTCCTCTCAGCCGTTACACTGAGTGACACGAAAGGCTGCCAGTTTTGAGTGAGGCCCAAGCAGGAAACATCCAAATTTTGGCAAAAGCCAGTCTGCCACTTGGGTCATCTAACGTAGCAGACCCTATGATATCAGAGTTATTGGTGGAGGGAAAAATGCAGAACAAATGGAAGCAAAACCACAGTACATACACTCTTTATTTTTCTCTGCTCATTTTATTGAGTAACTGTATAAAAACCACATACAATATATTACCGGAGAAAATATTTTATTTTTCAAATGAATAAGGGATTCTTCACTCCTCAATTATTTCTGTAATATTTTACCCTTTTTAAAAACTAAATATATATTTTAATACATTTCATTTTTTCTCAAAGACTGTGGTATAATTTTGATTATCTTTAGCAACCAAAGTCTATTTCCAGCGATTTGAACTTGATATGGAGAAAACTGCCATGTCAAGTCCTTTGTAACCTGATTTGGTGCTGAGGTTGAACTGGTGTATTGGTTTGTTCCAGGATCCAGAGGCTACTCCAAGCTTTAAAGCAAAGTGAAGCCTTAGGCTGGCCTCAGCCGCTTGAGGCCCCTCTGGATGGGGGCGACTGGTTGGCTCTGCACAGGACAGTGTCTCCCTGGTCTGGGCTGGAATATTTGGAACAGAGGACTGAGGTATTTACTGTGTCGAGGCATTTGTTTGGGGTGGCAGGTGAGGAGAACCCCACTTCTTATGTCAGATTTCTATTGGTAATCATCTCTGCATAAGAATAAAGAGCAAATGGGTAGCTCTGGGTCCTTGATGATACTGATATTTCGTTCTCAGTTACCTATCTCTCAGTAAAATACTAGGCCCCATGACAAAGAAGACAAGGGCTAAGTTCACTGTGAACACAAGTGGTAAAAGTGACTGTGGTCCACTGTCCACTGACTTTAATTTTCATGCTCAAAAATAGTCTCCATTTCTATCACATTATCTCTATAAAACCTAAGATCATATCCAAACGTCCCCTTCAAATGTCCATTATGAATTCAAGATTAAGTAACTAAAATAAATAATGGGGAGCTAATGAGATTTTTTTCTAGGTAGTAAAAAGATACGACCTTGGTGTTTCTTCTTAGCATAATGCTGACCTCTGAAATGTGGGAAAGTTCCCATTTAGATGGAATCCTACATAAAAATATAACATGCATTAACACACAGAAAATTCTTGACTACAGAGAAAATTCAAGTGACCATATCCTTACTGATATTAATATAACACAAATAAAATTTCCATGAACATTTCAGCACAAAATGCAATTCATTTCTAGTTCACACAATGAAACAAATGATACTCAAATTCTAACTACCACAGCATAGACATCTGAACGAGGTTTGAATATGTACATGTGTTTCAAAGTAGAATTTGGCTTTGGGCTGGTAATTTTTAACCTAATCCACAGTATTTATGACTCTTAATTTCAGTTGTTCTTAATAAGAAATTAGGAGAAAGGCTAAATTTCTGATACTTGGATAAAAAAATAGCTAAGGGTTCTTCTTTTGTATAGTCAGTAAGAAGCTACTCTAAAGCTGTTGCTTTACTTTCTTTCTTTAAATAAAAGTCTTTGGACAGTAGACTCTCCTAATTACAGGAAAATATTCTAACCCTTTCTCCAAATCCTATTGCAATTAGAAGAGCCACAATCATTATTTTCTAATGATTTCATCTATATTTTGTATTTTAGAAATGTCAGCAATGTTACCTTTTGTAAAATACAAAGGAGCATTAAAAATATCCAGGTAGTACTAGCAACTAGAGTTTGAAGACACTCCTTTATAATGAAACAAAATGTTCAGAACAACTGTCTACAACCAAACTTTAAAAATCAGATTTAGGACCTTTTTTTTTTTTTTTCCTTTTTAAACCTATGCACATTTGTATCAAGTTCTCCTTAGAGGGGAGGATGATGTACCATACTGAAAAACTGAGACCTTGTCAGAGGTCTTCTCAACCTGGCTCTGACAACTTTAAAAGCCAACAGATCTGTACCATTGCTATTCTCAGGGTCAGGACTATGGGATGCTATGTAAAAAAGAAAAAAAAATCTTTTGGTATTACTAATAACAAAAGCAACTTGGATCAGATCCAAGATAGCCTTGTGTTACAAATGAATTCTGCTTTATAGTAAAATACATTTAAAGTGTCATTCAACGTACTTACCATAAAGCATATATAAGTCAAGGTACTCCTTTGAAGCCAAAAATCTGATGATGTTGAAGCAGAGTCCAGTTCCTAATACCATGGCTGAATGTGGCTAATATGATACCATTTCCTAAGTCCTGTGGAAACTTCTGGATCTCTTAACATCTTACGATAGTGACCTGGCACTAGTTTAGGTCTATAAAAACATAATTGTCACAAATCATACAAAAACATGATAACTAGCGCACATTTCTATACATCTTCAAAAAAACTCTTTGGATGACAACTAAATGCATTATGCTATGGGAGAGCCAAAGAAGCACTCTAAATAATGGATACTATTTAATGATGGTAAGTGAGAACTATTTTATAAAAAGCTGTACCAATATTAATTTTAGGTAGAACAGAACATGGAATTATTTCATGAAATATAGTCTCTTTCTATGCTCTCCTGACAACACTCCCAACAGAAAGCTTCCAGTCTATTTGCTGTTTCTTGGCTGATGAGACATTCATCTTTTAATTCCCTGATTGTCTTCCTCAATGATTTTTGGAAACGTTTTTCTCGGTCTAAAACATTCCGCAGACTTTTCTTGGTATCCTCTAGCTCGCTGATCACATGATCTAATTTATGCTTAAGTTTCTTTGGACTGTCCATTACACTGTAGCTATGTTCCTAAAAACATAAACACCAAGTTATTAAACCAGAGAGACAAGTAGTTACGTAAAAGCTTAGCTAGGTCTCAGCTGTTTTCCATTTACAAAGCTTAGATATCGTTAAGTTGGCGATACTTAGCGGTTTAAAGAACACAGGAAGAAGATGCGGGTAGAAGCAGTATTTTGGGTGCCCAGAGCCGCCCTCCTTTATCTAAGGCTAGGTGTAACATGGGGGTACAGAATCTATGGAGAGGAAGCACTGCTCATTGGGGGTAAGTATCTGCCATGAACATGACACTTGTAATGACTATCCAGCTCTTGTTCCCTAGCTGTGGTGCTGCTATGTTTATGTTTTACCTACCAACAAATCTTCAACTGTTACGCTTTTAACTATTTTATTTTATATTGATATTCATGTTAAAGGAGATGACAGAAAAGGAGCACTGGAGCAGGTCCCTCTATTTAGAGAGGACTCTGGTTCGGGTTTTTAAGAGAGCGAATTTAAGCTCTCTCAATATTTATTATGGCTATGCTTATGTTTGCTGGGTATACTTTTTTTTCATTTGAAAATCAGGAAAGTAACACTAACATATCTTAAAAAGGCACTATAAAATAATTTTGGAAAGTTTTTATTTAATATTAAAATAAGTAAAGAGGACTTTTGCTTCTAGCCAAGATGAAATAACAGACTGGATTGACTCTTATCTAAAAAATCCCACATATGGCTAAGAGGTATAAAAAATGTTACGAAGATAACTGACATCAGGCAAGGAAAGCAACAATCCTGGAGGGATGGGAAACTAAGAGGTGAGCCCGCTGGCTGACCGCCCAAGCTTACTGCCTTGGGAGAGCATTAACGCCGTGGAGCTCGGTAGACCGAGAAGACTGTGCAAAGCATCCAGAAAGACCACAGTGGTTACCATTCACAGGAAAAAGTACTAGTGAGGAGAGGGAACTCTGAAGATCCTTACAGGCTCCCCTTCTAGTATTCAGTGCACACAGGTAGGAAACTGCTCAAGGCTGAGGGAAAAATGACCAGAAAGGACCAGCAGTACCCTGCGTTCAGAGGGCATGGCCACTATTCCCACTCCTACCAGATTAGAAAATTTCAGAATTCATGGCGGCACTGAGTAGAGTACGCAGGAGGGTCTTGTCGCAGTGGTGGAGAACAAATAGCCCCAGACGGAACACTCTTCTAGTCCTGCCTAACAAAACCTGAGAGGATCAAACTGTTTATAAATAACTTTGTGGTATCCCAGAACAAAGCTCAAGAACACAGGGTACAAAAATATCCACCATCCAGCAAAGTAAAATCCACAATGTGCAGCATACAACATTTATCAGGTATGCGTAGAAACAGGAAAACATGAGCCATAATAAGAAATAAACCAGTCAATGGAAACTAACACAGAATTGTCACAATGTTGGAATTAGCAGATAAGGGAATTAAGAAAGTTATTAAAATTGTATTCTGTATATTCAAAAAGTTAGGTAGAGACATGAAAGATATAAAAAGGAATGAAATAGAAGATCTAGAGATAAAATCTACAATGTGTGAGGTGAAGAATACATTGGAGGGAATTAAGGGCAGATTAGTGAAGGTGAGGATTCAGCAATACGAACTATCCAGAATAGACTGCAGAGAGAAAAGGGAATACTGAAAAATAGAGCCAGAAAAAAACAAAAAATTAGGAGAGCATCAGTAAGTGGTAGTGTGACTCAGATAGCCTAATATACATGCAGTCAGAATCCCTGAAGGGATGGAAAGAAAGGTTGAGGAAGAATGAAATAGCTGAAGAAACCTTGGCCAAAATTTCTCCAAGTTTGATGAAAACTATAAACACACAGATAAAGAAGCTCAAGCACATTTCTCATCCCAAGCATGAGAAATATGAAGAAAACTAAACTAAGGTACATCATAATCAAATTATTCAAACCACTGGGAAAGAAAAAACCTTAAAAGCAAAGAAAAAAAGGAACATTAGATATATAGAGGATAAAGATGACAGATTTTGCATTAAAAACAATGCTTGTGAGGATACAGTGGAGCAACATCTCTGAAGAACTAAAAACAAACAAATGAATCTCCAAAACTATCAACCTAGGATTTGATACCTAATGAAAAGATCTTTCAAAAACAGAGACTAAATAATGATTTTTTTTTCAGAAATATAAAAGCTGAAAGAATTCATCACCAAATGTTATCCAGATAGAATGGAACCAGAGGGAAATACAGGAATGAAAAGCCCTGGCAATGGCCGCAACATGGGTAAGGTATAAGATTTTTTTCTTATTATTTTATATCTCCTTAAAAGATACTTTATTGTTAAAACAAAAATTAGAACAATGTAGTGTGGGGTTTATAGCCTATGTAAAAGTGAAATGTATGATAGCAGTAACACAAAAATTGGGAGAAGGAAAATGAAAGTAGACTATTTTAAGATTCTTATAATATGTGTTAAGTGAAGTATCAGTTGGGTATAGCCTTTGATAATTTAAAGATGAATGCTATAGACTCAAAAGCAACTACTAAAACAAAACAAAAAGTTACAGCTAATGAGTCAAAGAAAAGGATGTAAAATGGAACCAAAAAAAATTCAATTAACCCAAAAAAAGGCAGAAAAAGAAGAAAAAGGGAACAAAGAGCAAATGGAACAAGTAGAAGACAAATAAGACAACAGGTTTAATTAAACCAAATAATATCAATAAACACATTAAGTGTAAATGGTCTAAATAACCCAAGTAAAAGGCTGAAATTATCAGATTAGAGTAAAAAAAAAAATCAAGACCCAAAAATATAACTTACCTAAAAAAATATGCAGTCCAAACACACCAAATAGGTTCAAAGTAAAAGAGCAGAAAAAGATACAGATCTACCTCCACTTATGATGGGTTTCACAAGGCCTATTTTAAAATAAAGTGTTGAATATCTCATGTAACTTACTGAATACTGTTACTGGAAGTGAAAAACAATGGTTGTATGGGCACAGAATGGTTCTAAGAGTATTGATTGCTCACCCCTGTGATCATGTAGCTGATCGGAAGCTGTGACTTGCTGCCATTGCCCAACATCATAAGAGTATATACCACATACCGCTGGCCCAGGAAAAGATGAAAATTAAAAACTTGAAATAAAGTGTACTGTCAATATGAGAGACCCATATTCACTAGAGAATGTCATTTCATTAACTACAACAATGGATCATGGTGTAATTTGTTTCAATTGTTGCATAATTTAGATTTATATTTTGAAATAAATATATAAGATAATCTTTCACATATATTTTCTAAAGAATACGGTTATTTACAATCCTTTTCTGGTTATAATATTCAAGTTAAGTTAAAAAGAACTTAATTAAGTTATTTATTTAGCACCATCAAATATGAAATGATTCCTAACATCAAAATGTTTATAACGTCTATAAACATTTATAAACAAAGTGTTTATAGTTTATTGAAGATATAATATGAATCAATGTATGCTTTGTAAGAGGCAAGTAGTTGTCTTTTCATTGTTATGAGTACTTCTTGTCTGACATTTTAAAATATAATCTAGTTAAATTGAAAAAAAAAAAGACTTGAGGGAACCTGGGTGGCTCAGTGGGTTAAAGCCTCTGCTTTCGGCTCAGGTCGTGATCCCAGGGTCCTGGGATCGAGTCCCGCATCGGGCTCTCTGCTCGACAGGGAGCCTGCTTCCTCCTCTCTCTCTGCCTGCCTCTCTGCCTACGTGTGATCTCTGTCTGTCAAATAAATAAATAAAAAATCTTTAAAAAAAAAAAAAGAAAAAAAAAAGACTTGAAATATGGTTTCTATTGAATGTCTATAGATTTTGCATCATTGTTAAGTTGGAAAATCATGAGTCGAACCATCATAAGTTGGGAACAATCTGTATGCCAATATTTAACACTGATGAAAAAGAAAACTAAAGTGGGTATACTGCTATCAGAGAAAATAGATTTCAGAGCAAAAGAACATTATCAGGGATAAAGAAGGTTATTTCCTAATAATAAAGGGGTTAAATTATCAAGACATAATAATCTTAAATATTTAGTACCCAATAACAGTGCTGTAAAACATAACAAGTAAAAACTGACAACTTCAAGGAGAATTAGAACATTACCAGAAGATTACATTCCTCTCTCAAAAACAGAACAAACAGGAGTTTAGTAGGGATGAAAACTTGAACAACACTATAAACAGTTTGACTTAATGGACATTTCTAAAACATTTTGGCCAACATCAGCAGAATGTACATTCTTTGCAAATGTACACAGAACATTTGTCAAGACAGACCATATTCGAGAATATAAGTCTCAATAAATTTAAAAGTATTTCAAGCCATATAACATATATTCTCTAACTACAATAGAATTAAATTAGAAATTAATAGAAAGATATGTGGAAAATTCCCCAATTTTTGGAAACCATATGGCACACACCTCTAAATAATTCATGGGTCAAAGAACAAATCAAAATGGAATTTAGAAGTATTCTGAACTAAATGAAAATGAAGACATTTAATTTCTGGAGGGTTTCTAAAGGAATACTTAGGAAGAAATTAATATCACTAAATGCCTATATTACAAAGAAACAAGCCTCAAGTCAATGACCTTAGCTTTCATTTTAAGAAACTAGAAAAAGATGAACAAATTTTATGGAAGTAGAAAAAAGAAAATAATAAAGATGAATGGAAATCAGTGAAGTAGAAAACAAAAACAAAAAAGCAAGAATATTAATGAAACCTAGTTCTTTGACAAGATCAATAAAAAAAGATTTTATTTTTAAAGATTTTAATTTATTTATTTGACAGAGAGAGAGAGACATTGAGAGAGGGAATACAAGCAGGGGGAATGGGAGAGGGAGAAGCAGGTTTCCCGCTGAGCAGGGGGCCTGATGGATGTGGGCTTTGATCCCAGGACCCCGGGATCATGAGCTGAACCGAAGGCAGATGCTTAACTGACTGAGCCACCCAGGTGCCCCAGGACAATAAAATTGATAAATCTCTAGGCAGACTGATCAGCAATAAAAGAGAACAGAAACAAATTGCCAATATCAGAAATGGGACAGATAATATCACTACAGATTCTACATATGTTAAAAGGATAATAAGCAAATATTATGAACAATTTTAAAATAATAAACTTGACAACTGAGATAAAATGGACAAAGCCCTTGGAAGACACAAGCTACCAAAATTTTTTTCCCACTTCAGGCCCAGATAGTTTTACTAGGGTATTCTATCAAATACTTATGGAAGAAATAATAACAAATCTATACCAACTCTTCTAGAAAAATAAAAAAAGGAGGCAATATTTTCTAACTTATTCACTGAGGTCAGCATTATTCTGATTCTAAAACCAGACAAAGACATCACATAGAAAGAAAACTACAGGCCAATATCCCAACTATACATACAAGGAAAGACTCTAAACAAAATTTTAATAAATCGAACCCAACAATATATAAAAGTGGTAACACACCATGAGGTAAGGTTTATTCTGAGGCTGGTTTAATATTCAAACATGAATTGATATAACTAATCATATTAAAAAACTATAAAAGAAAGCCACACAATCTAAATAGATACAGAAAAAGCATTTGACAAAACTAACATTCACTTCTGATAAAAATTCTCACCAAACTAGGAACAGAAAGGCACTTCCTCAACCTGATAAAAGGCATTTATAAAAAACCTACAGTTAACATCATATTTAGTGGCAAAAGACTGAATGCCTGCCTTCTAAAATCAGGGGCACAGCCTAGAGAACAGCTCTCAATACTTCTATTTGGCATAGCCCTGGAAGTTCAAAGCAGTGCAATAAAGCAAGAAAAAGAAAAGACCTCTGTTCTGGAAAGGAAGAATTAAAACTTTGACAGACAACATGATTATGTAGAAAAATCTAACAGCCTCTATAAAAAAGCTTTTATAATTAATATGTGAGTTTAGCAAGTTTGCCAAATAGAAGATCCACGTACAAAAATCAACTATCATATACTATCAGTAAAAACAAAACAAAACACCATTTATAATAGCATCCAACTGCATACAACATTAGGGATAAATCTGATAAAGTGAAAGATGGGTACACTGAAAACTACAAAATATTGCAGAGAGAAGTTAAAGACCTAAATAACTGTAGAGATACAATGAGTTCACAGGTTCAAAGACTTAACATAGTTTCATTAAGATGTCAATTCTTTCCAAATGGAATCTGTAGATTCAACACAATCCCAGTTAAAATTCCAGTAGGAATTTTTGAACTCATTACAAAAGGATTCTAAAATTCACATAAAAATGCAAAAGATCTAGAATATTCAAAACAACTTTGAAAAAATAACAAAGTTGGAAGACAAACACTGCCTGATTTCAAGAATTATTATAAAGTTACAGATCTTGGTTCTAGGTCTGGCTCTAACATGAATACTCAATGAGATGAATAATAATGCAAGCCTGAAAACTCTGTATGTGTATGACTGTTCTAAGAAAACCTAAAGAGGTAACTATATTTTTTATTAGATATTTCCATGTAGAAGGTACAGTACCTAAAGGGAGAAATTAATTATTGCATTTTTCTTGGTAAATACAGCTTTGTGAAGGCATTCTTTCAACTAAATTGTAACCAAAGGATTAACTACTTCTATATTATTACTACATATATAAAAATTATAATAGCCCTGGGAAGCAGTATTATTTTTGGACATCATATCTGTATTTATATCTATATCTCAAACACCTAAATTTCTACTCTAATCCTAATGGAGAAGGCATATTAAAAATATCAGCATTAGGTCAGTAAATAATTTTACTTACAAAAATGAACTGGGATTGGAATTCTTCAGTACATGAGGAAGCACCAACAAGCTGGTGATTGTGGTTTGTGACTGGAAGGGTTTTGAGGGTGAAGTTTTTTCTACAATGAAGTTTTTCTCTCTTCTCCTGTTAAGTAGAGTTAATAAAAATCATTGTAGATACTTCTGTCCTTTTTAAAATTTTTATTCCTTCTTAACTTTGTGTAGTGGAATACAGTATTTCTTTTCATGGAAATTGCTTAGAAAACTCAGTAAATTTAAAATTCCTTTGAGATTAGTTTTTTTAAATCCAAACTACTATTTATTAAAAAATAATTTGTCATTCATACAATCCTCCAAATAACCTAGATAACCCCTCTCCCCATCCCCAACCCCAGGTCAAGAGAGAGGCAGGTCACGGAGAGGCAGATTTGGTCTTAAGTGCTTAAATTCACTCTCAAATTTTATTTTAAATTGTTTTCTGGTGGTATGCACTCAGCTTGTAAAAAAGACAGCATTTTTAATACGAAATGGCTCTCATGTTTGCTTTAAGGGTGTTACTGAAGTCTTGTTCACTATGTCAGGCAATGTCTCCTTTAAGAGTTCTCAAGAGAAACATTCTTTTCACAGCTATTGCTGAAAAATGTTTTGCTTCTCCTTAACAGAGAGCATGAATTTTAAGAAAACATATTGACAGTGCAATCCCGGTGACCCAATGTATTCTATTCTTCTTATGGGCCACTAGGAGCCTAGAGCTGGTATTCTAGCATATGAACTAGTATGTATTATATGGTATTCTGTAGTACATAGGCCAATATTGCCTTTTTAAAAAATATATAGAATCTTTTTACAGGCAATACTGGTCTACATATAACACAGCAACAACAGTATGAGTTTAATCTCTGGGATTAGTTTGAAGGAACTTCCTGAAAATAACTCTAACGTTCATCTAGGAACACAAACTTTCCTAAAAAAATAAGAGTGCTGTTGAGAAAGAATATGTCCTACCACTTCTTAAAGATATATTACTCATTAACAACAGTTAACATAGTGTGCTACCTCAAAGATGAGACAGAAAAATCTAGAAATAGATCAGGTGGATAAAAGGCTTTAGGAAAAAACAAGTCAGTCTAAATAAGTGGAGAAAGGCTGGGGCGCCTGGGTGGCTCAGTTGGTTAAGCATCTGACTTCTGGTTTCAGCTCAGGTCATGATCTCAGGGCTGTGAGATCACAACCTCTGAGTTGTGAGGTTGAGAGCCTCTGGCTCTGTGCTCAGCAGGGAGTCTGCTTCTCTCTCTCTCTCTGCCCCCCCCCCCTCTCATGCATGTGCATGTGCACCCATTCTCTCTCTCCTCTCAAATAAAATCTTCAAAAAAAAAAAAAAAAGCAAAGTAAGGCTATCTGGGGTGCCTGGGTGGCTCAGTTGCTTAAGCATCTGCCTTTGGCTCAGGTCATGATCTCGGGATCCTGGGATTAAGCCCTACATTGGGCTCTGTGCTTGGCAGGGAGTCTGCTTCTCCCTCTCACTCTCTGTGTTCTCCCTCTTTCTCTCTCAAATAAATAAATAAAATCTTTTAAAAAATACTTAAAAAAAGGGCTCTAAATCATGTAAAAATGAATTAAGAAAAAGTTATATCCTTCATATACAATAAATCATGTTGAAATTCCAGCACTGAAAATTTATGTAAAAATGAAAATCCTTAGGAAGTAGAAACAAATAGGGAATATTTATATTATCTTAAGGTGGGGAAGGCTAGAGGCACATAATTCAAATATAGAATATATAGAAAATATAGAATTGACTATTTAAAAGAGACATCTGAATTTCAAACAAAACAAAAAACCAAAACCAACCTGATAATTAGTACTAAAAACAACAAAAAGTAACTGCAACTCAGAGGTCAGTTAAATAATCTGTATCTTCAATATGTAGTGTTTTTACATGTAATTTAGAAAAAGATGAAAATAGAAAAAAGGTCCTCAATAAGTAACTCACAAAATAAAAAATAGAAATGTCAAGTAAATACCGAGACCAATATCCAAAAATAAATTACAACAAAATGTCATTTTTGCCAATCAATTTTAACAAAGGTTAAAAACACAACTTACTCTGAGGACTAGGGTGGATGGATACTTTCATGCAAAGGTAATAAGGGAATGGATTGGTACAAGCTTTCTGGCGGGCCTGTGGGGATCTGTATCAAAAGCAAAGGGTTTTAAAATATGTATAATCTTTGATGCAAAATTTTATTTCTGGGAATTTAGTTTGAGACAGTAAGGATATGTACAAAGATTCGGCTAGAATCATGTTTATCACAGCACTGTTTAGAATGGTAAGTGATGATAACCTATATACAATAGTAATTGGTTCCATAAACTATTGTTCATACATAAAATCAATTGCTACATGGTCACTAAATATGTTTCGTAAAACTGATACCACCAGGTACTGACAGGGATATAGAACCAGAGGAACATTCATATGCAGATGATGAGATTACAAATTGGCAAAACCACTCTGGAAAACGATGGCAGTATCTGCTCGAGCTGAACATTCACATCCCCAAGACCCAGCAGTTTCACTTCTAAAAGAATCGTATGTACACTTTGCAGAAATGTGAACCTACGTGTACCCAAGGGCATGGGCAAAAACACTCATAGCTGCATCATTCATAATAGAGCTAAAGTGAAAACAACCAAATGTTTATCAACAGTAGGAAGGCATAATTATAGTTTATTTAGATAACAGAATACTATATGGCAAAGAAATAAATGGACCACTATCACATACTAAACATGGATGAATCACACATACAAAACGTTGAGCTAAAGAAGTCAGAGGACATACTGACTCCATTTATACAACAGACAGTGATAAAATTTTGTCAGGATAGTATTTACCTTTGGAGGTGTAGTGACTGGAGAAGAGCATGAAGGCTTCTGGGGTGATGGTTAATATTTTGTATCTTGGTTTAAAGGGAGTTAATTAACTTTATGACAATTTATTGCTCAGTACACTTATGATGTGTGCACTTTCCCATATGTATATTTTAGTATAAAGTTTAGTTTAAAAAATTGATGTCTATATAGGTTTCTGTTACAAGTATCATCTGTAGGTGTGCAACACAATTGAGTGGGATGCTTGTTAAAATGTGCAGCTTTCTGGACTCTAGCCCGAACTTAGTGAATTAAATTCTCTGGGGAACAGGATTCTCCATTTTATTTTTTAAAGATTTATTTATTTTAGAGGGAGAGAGTGCGAGCACGGGGAGTGGCAGAGGGAGAAAATCTTCAAGAAACTCTCTGCTGAGCATGGAGCCCTAGTCATGGCTCGATCTCATGACCCAGAGATCGTGACCTGAGCCAAAATCAGGAGTAGGTTGCTCAGCAGACTGAGCCACGCAGGTGCCCTGAATTCCCCATTTTAAACAAGCTCCTTGGATAATTCTTACATAAAGTTTGAAAGCCATTGTTATGGAAAAATATTTAACATCATGAAAAGTAGTAGTTCACAGTGGACTCTGAAGCCAAAATGACTGGGTTCTAATCCAGCCTCTGCAATTTAATAGCTGTGTGACTCTGGCAAAGGTATTTCAGCTCTCTGGACCTACGTTTCTTCTAGTAGTACAGTGAGAGTAAAAATATTTCACATGGTTGTTAAGAGGACTAAATGAGTTTACATATAAGGTGCTTAGAATAGTGCTTGGCACAGAGTAAACACTATATAAATGCTGGGATGAAAAAGAGAGAGAGAGAGAGAGAAATGGAAGCAAATTAAGAAAAGGATATACAGTTGATCCCTGAACAGTGCAGGGTTAAGGGCACCAACTCCCCTGCACAGCTGAAAATCCGTGTATAACTTTTGACTCTCCCAAAACTTAACGACCTACTGTTTGTAGACTGGAAGCCTTACTGACAAACACAAACAGTTGATTAATACATATTTTGCATACGTCTTCTATGTTGTATTCTTACCATAAAGTAAACTAGAGAAAATGTTATTAAAATCCTAAGGAAGAAAAAAATACATTTATAGTACTGTATTTATTGAAAAAAATCTGTGTATAAGGAGACCCATGCATTCAAACTCTGTTGTTCCAGGTTCAAATCTATAGTGTAATTATATTTTTGTAAGAGTATCTATAGATGAATTTATATAAAAACATACACAAACAAATGACTGAAAGATACACATTGAAGTGTTATCTCTGGATCATATGACTATTGTTGATTTTTTTTTTGTATTTTTTAAACAGTAGGCTCCATGCCCAATATGGGCCTTGAACTCAGGACCCCGAGATTAAGAGTCACATGCTCTACCAACTAAGCCAGATGGGTGCCCCGATGATTGTTAATTTCTATTGTCTTTTTGCTTGCATCATTTAATTTCCCATAATGAAAAACCTTGTTATAAGGATATAGTTTTTGGAAGTTAGTATTATAGTTTATTTGATTATGCCCACATTTCTTAAGATTCTCAACCTGGAAAAGCAAGAAAAACCTTGCCAACAAATTGTACACAAGATATTGTACAGGTGTCAACATGGGAGAGAGTGAGGCAGTCTCTACTTGATCACACAGGCGCTGGAAGATGACCCAGTAAAGACAGGGGTATAGTGGTCAACACCATACAGGAGCAGGTACACTTGTGCATTACAGGTCTTCCTTACTTTATGATGGGGTTATGGAAATTTAAAATACTGTAAATTGAAAAGGCATTTGATACACCTAACCTACTGAATATAATAGTTAGCCTGGCCTACCATAAACATATGCTCACAACACTTAAAGTAGCCTACAGTTGAGCAAAGTGATCTAACACAAACCCTCTTTTATTTTTTATTTTGTTTTTTTAGAGAGAGAGAGCAAGAGTGAGAGCAAAGAGAGGAAGGGGAGAGGGAGGAGGAGACTCTTAAGCAGGCTCCACGCCCAGCATGGAGTCTAACACATGGCTCGATCTCACGACTCTGAGATCATGACCCGAGCAGAAGAGTTGGACACTTAACCAACTGAGCCCCTAGGTGTCCCAAGCCTATTTTATAATGAAGTGTTGATATCTCATGTGATTTACTGAATAATGTACTGAAGTTTCAGTACTGAAACTGAAAAACAGACTGGTTGTATGGGTACAAAACAGTTGTTAGTGTATTGGTTGTTTACCCTTGTGGCCACGTGGCTGCAGCTCATTCCCCCTGCCCAACATCATAGGAGTATGGTAGTATATACTGCATATCATTAGCCCGGAAAAAGATGAAAATTAAAAATTCAAAGTATGGTTTCTACTGAATGGATACTGCTTTTGCACCATCATAAAGTGGAAAAATTGTAAGACAAAGACCATCTGTAATTCCTGTTTCCAGCTGTTGGGAAGGAGGTAATTTCAATGGAAGTTCATTACTGTTGTTCTGGGACCCATAGGCTCTCCCTGAATTTTCTACGCCGGAATCAGTTACTCTATGGTTTCTAGAACCACTTTACCACATATTAAGAGAGATACTGAAGGCAAGGCAGTCAATCTATAACACTAATACCACTGAGAAAAAACACAAAATTCAACTAGATTTTACTTATACAATCCTTTTATTTTCTTTTTCTTACCTTTTCTCTCCTTTCATTCTCCTGTTCTCATCTCTTTTGCTTTTCTTCTTTTTAGTTCTACCTAGGCTTTAAGCTTGAATGTATATGGCTCTAAAAGTATACTTTGGTCCTGTTAGTGGCTCTGCTCTTGACTTTTGCTCCAGTGTGAGAAGGACTGGCAACTTGGAACTTCAGTTCAACCCTCTTATTTTCCTCCATTGTTTAGATACAAATCCTGAATTATGTTAACTCCTAAGTCAGTCTCCTTCACCAGATCTTAGAACATACAAATATTTCTGAGTGGCTACTGGTAAAACATTCCTACTATATGTTATAAAAGCTGAAGCAGTAAAAACTCAAAAATGGACTTCAGAGGAACAAGCAAACAATTAAAAATCTTAGCCTCAGTGGTAAAGGTTCTTCAATAGTACCATAAAAAATGAGTAATGATGGTAAGCAGTGTCTCATAAACAAACCTGTAAGTGAGACGGGGAATCAAAGATAGAAGGTATGACTCCAGGTTTCAGTTTAATATTTGGAGCACTTCTGTCAAAATCTGTCTTCTTAAAGTGCCTTGAACACAACACATCTCCTTTTTTAGGCTCCCAAATGCCTGCAGCATTTACATCAAGCCTTTTCATTGCTAATACCCATTTTCTTTTGACGTTTTCATCTGTGGGGAATCTAGAAAAGAAAATACAAAAAGTATTTTAAAGTTGAACACTATTGATAGATACTTGAATTAAGGCTGTGACTAAATTGGCTCACGGATGAGTTTGTTATTACTCTTGAGAAAGGGAATATTCAGGAAGCCCTCATGAATCATGCTTTCCGAACTTTCAGTTTTAATAGATTTTTCTGCTAATCATGCTGCAGACACATGGTCCTCATTTCAATTTTCTTCATATTATAAAGAAAAAACGTTTCAATGGATATTTCAGTCTTGTAGGAAGACCCACAACTGGAGATTTTTCTTCATCTATACATGATAGTATCACTTGGGCCTTTTCCTATGGGAAACGATATCCAGAATTTATCCCAGATGAATAGAGTACCTTGTATTTTCATTCTTCTGTTAGCACCAGAAAGTTGTTTAGTATAGCATTTAATACACAACAGGTCTATCAATGCTTAGTGAATGAGGCAAAGAACTGCTGCTGTTTGGAATTCCAGAGATAAGAACTATTTCGAGAGATCTGGAAATCAATAACGATATCTTTTCAGTTTTCCAAGCTGATTCAAATCTTTTTTAGAAAAGGTAGGGTACACATACTTATTTTTTGTTTCTTCATACCTTGCAAAGTAGTTAACAGATCTTTCTCTAGCACGTAGCACAGTGCCTTGCACAAAAGCAGCAAAATAAACCTTTAGCAAATGAATAATTATTAAACCTTATTATTCCTCTCCTTTGCTGTCAGAAGAATGGCTTAAAATAGCAAATCTGGATCATCTCGATTTATCTGTAGTACTACTAAAGAACCCTTGGTCTGAGCTTGTAATTTATATTTTAGATCTACTTCTAAACAGAAAGGACAGGACATATTTGGGCAAAGATCCTTTCTTCCTACAGACTGTAAACTCCATGTAACGAAACTGAATTTCTCTGAAGGTATGTTAAAATGCAAAGTAACAATATTAGCAAAATGAGCTTGATATTTTTGTTTACTAGCCTCTGATACCCTGGCAGGTATCTTAAACTTTTCAACTAAATTATACAAATGTAAATAGATCTCTGTTACTTCAGATTTAGCTAAACAAGCGATTTACAGATTTGGGAACTAAAGATCAAAGCTGAAGATTTAAGTGGAACTGTCACTGGCTTTATATACCAGTCAGAAGTACTTGGCTTAACTACAGCAAAATCTTACACGTGAAATGTCAGTCCTTTTAACTTGGAATTGGGCAAACAGCGCGAAGCACATCCAATGGCCGAGCAACATTTCACCATGATTTTAGCAACTCATAACAGAACTGAAAGAAAAGTAAAACGGTAAGAGTTAGTAACTTCAAAGCTAAGGGCAACATATTTACTTTTCCCAGCATGTGTTAGGTACTGTGAAATCACGCTAGAAAGCCAAAGCCAAATATTTTCTTCAACACTGGTGCTTTAAAAACTTTCCAGGGGCTTGGTTCTTTTTTTTTTTTTTTAAAGATTTTATTTATTTATTGACAGAGAGAGAGATCACAAGTAGGCAGAGAGACAGGGGAAGCAGGCTCCCTGCTGAGCAGAGAGCCCGATGCTGCGGGACTTGATCTCAGAACCCTGAGACCATGACCTGAGCCGAAGGCAGAGCTTAACCCACTGAGCCACCCAGGCACCCCCAGGGGCTTGGCTCTTTATAAGGCAAAGCGTATCCCACTATGCACTCCGAGGGGTCTGACTCTATCTTGCGGTCTTGTACATTTCCCTTTCGCGGCTTCTTGCAGGCACCAGGTCACAAGGCCTTTGCACACACACTCACTCCTCCTCATCTTTTGGCTTCGTGTTGCTTCTCCAGGGAAGCCCTCCTCGACACTCAGATGAAATCAGAGCCCCTCTAGCACTAGCTCTCCTCGAACAGACACTTCTTCCCGGCACTTCTCAAAGTCGCAATCTTGCTACAGTTGATTCTCTGATTAATGTCTCTCTCCCCCACCTGCCCGTGAGTTCCAGGGCATGGTGGGGCGTGTGTTTTTTCTCACTTTTCGGCCCCATGCTTAACTGGTAACTGGTAACCGGTCAACGTCAACGCATATTTTGAAGGAATGAAGAGCGAGTAAAAGCAGCAACAGGTCGAGGGCCGGCGAGCAGGGCCAGCCCGCGCAGGTCCCCGCTCAGAGCCCACCGGGCCCGCGGAGCTCCGCCCCTTTCTCGAGGCTCCGGGACGCCGCAGGGAGAAGGGAGGGGCCGCCCTGTCACAGGTGCGGAGGCGGCCGGAGAGCTTCCCTTCTTCAGGGGGCCACCGGGCGTCTCCGCGCCGCTACGGTCCACCTCGCCCCGAACCACGGCCAAGGCCTGGGCGAGTAGCGGTGGAGGGTGGGAGGGGGAGAAGAAGCAACCTAAGAGTTATTACCGTTAGCGGCGAAGTCAGCGACTAACGTCGACGACAGAGATTGCGCTTCCCTTCACTTCCGCCCCGTCGCCCCGGAAACCGGAAATCCGGCTGCCCCGGGTCACGTGCTCAGCCGCCATGTCAGCTCGGCTGGCCGCTGCGGTCGGTAGGGGGCGGTGTGCTAGTGACGCTACTTCTCTGGGCGTGGTTTTCGTCCTGCGGGAAGGGTTCGCGGAGTTTGAGGGGAGGTGGCAGAGATGGCGGCCTCGGCGCGGGAAGATGGCGCCCGCGGCCAAGAGCAAGGGCGGCGGGGCTGCGAGCACTATGACAGAGGATGTCTCCTGAAGGTGACGACTTCGATCGGCTCTTCCCTTACAAGCTTCCGCGAGGCTGGTGGGGGCGGGGGGAGGCGGAGTGGGCAAGGCGGTTAGGCTTGGGCTTAGTTAGAGGCTAAGCTGTTTGTCAGTCTACCTTCTCCACCTCGAGTTGGGTTCTTGCTGTGGAGAACGTTTTGGCAAGGCGACCGCAGGCCCCCACCTTTTCCCCTGCTTTGCACTTCGTGAGCAAAGCTCTCTGCTCGGGGAAGAACGTGGGCTTGCACATCGGTCACTTTATCAGTGCGTTTACGTAGCTTTTGCTGCTGTAAGTAGACTGAGGCAGCGCCGGGCCTGGGCTGGCTTTCGGCCAGGGTGACTTTCAGGTGTGTGATGAAATAATGGAAGACGGATAAGTGAGTGGAGAATCGGAGTCGGATTTCAGCTCCTAGTGAATAAGTTGTACAGCCCGCCCGCTGCATTTTAGAGTCAGTGAGTATGTCTAAGCCTGCCAGGAGAGTGTTTTGTGTGGAATAGGAAGACAGCCCTGTAATTGCCACTAAATAGATTATGTGTAGCAAAGTGCCCAGTATGCGTATATTGTTATTTTTGCTGTTTACTTTGAGGAAAATTGCTAGTCAATCTAGTCAATCTAGCAATCTAACTGAATGGGTGCCATTGTAACTTGGCACCCATTCAGTTAAAGTTTCCTGATTTTGTTGTTGCTGCAAGAAGCAATTTAAAGATTATACTTAAAAAGTTTGAGCTTTGGAGTCCCACAGCCCTACCCCTACATCTAGTTCTGACCCTTGATAGGTCAGTGCTTTTGAGCAAGTGCTCCATTTGTGAAATGGGGGTGATAGAAGTTCCTGTTTCATTTAAAAAAAAAAAGAGAAAGAAAGAAAGAAAAACAAAAAAAAAAAAGTATGAGGCCTGTAAGGACAACTTAGAGCCTTCTTTTTAGGCCAGGCTTGGTGAACATTCCTCCACTGCACTGGGTGAAGCTCTTTCAAAGTTAGTGGTTCACCAAGTGTTGTGTAAGTGAACTGAATGTTGTCCTTAGGATTCCATTTCCACGGATATGTTTTGTTACTCTTTGAAACTTGATAACTGGAGCTGAATTCAACATGTGGGTCCTTTTCCCCAGGAAACCACATAAATATGTCTGTGTTTCATAGTGCTGAGATATTTGACCCTGAATATCAAATACTTTTTTGCCTTCCCCCTCCTTCTTCCTTGAATACCAGAAGCCAAATGAAGAGTTTTAAGGGGAAGTAATCAACTAAATCAAATGCTGCTGTTTGAGTAAGATAAGAAGTGAAAATTGACCTTTAAATTTGGCAAGGAGGTCACTGGTGATCTTGACAAGAGAAGTTTCAGTGGAGAGATTGGGACAAAGCCTGATTGGAGTGGATTTGAAGGAGATTGAGATAGTGAAACTGGAAGTAGCCTTCATGGACAATTCGTGGAGTTTTGCTGTGAAAGAGAGATTAAAAAAAAAAAAAAAGTCTAGTTGCTGAGAGATGTGGGATCATGAGATTTTTTCCCCTTTAAAATGGGAGGTATTGCAGCATGTTCGCATATTGGAAATAACCCAGTGAGAACTTTTTTTTGTTTTTTAAAGATTTTATTTATTTGTAAGAGAGAGAGAGTTTGAGTGCACAAGCAGGTGGAGCTGCAGGCAGAGGAAGAAGCTTCCCGCTGAGCAAGGAGCCTTCTGCAGGACTCCATTCGAGGACCCTGGGATCATTATCTGAGCCGAAGACAGGCACTTAACTGACTGAGCCGCTCAGGTGTCCCATGAAGTGAGAACATTTTATGATGCAGGAGGGAAAGAAAAAACTGTAGGAGCATTTACTGCTCTTAAGTAATCAAAGAAAAGATGGGATCCAGTGCACAAGTGGAGGAGTTGGCCTTAGAGAAAAATATATAACAGAAAGGAAGATGGAGTATTAGGTACATTTGCAAGTAGGTTGATAGAGTTTGTGAAAAAATGTTTTCTTTGATTATTTCTGTTTAATAAGATAATGAGCAGAGTGTAAGGGTGGAGGAAAAGGTTTAAGGAGAGATGTGAAATAATCATCTAGATTTTAGGTCCTAGGCTGTAGAAAAATGAGGGAATCGACTAGGGAAATGTAATAAAAACCCACTTTTTAATTAGTGATCATGACTTAAAAGTGAGACAAGTGTGAAAATTCTTATTCAGCTATGTCTGACTATTCCTATACAGGAGAGAATTGGATTTAACCAGACTTGGGGTTTTGGTTAGGAGAGTATGTAAAGGAAGAGAGAAGGAAAGAATTAGAATATGTGCAAGGGAAGCATTGAAGTGAGTTGGAAAGAGAGGGGTTAGTGGTTAGAGGATTTCATACTTGAACTTACGATATAAACAAGATTTAGTTCTTGTTTTAGAAAGCATGGTTTTCAGTGTGGTGAATGGACCCCCCCCACCCCCCTGGTGATTCCTGAGGCCCTTTCAGGGGATCCTTGGGGTCAAAACTACTTTCTGATACTAAGATTTTGTCTTTTAGTGTGTGCAGAAGCAATTATTAAAACTGCTGGCATCCGACCTGTACTATACCTATAGTTTAAAAAAGAAGTTTCACTTAAGGCTGTCATTGATAAAACTAAAGCAGTAAAGTTACTAATTTTACAAAAATCTCAGCTCTCGAATACATGTCCTTTTACATGTTTGATGAAATGGAATGTTTTCATCAAGCACTTCTGCAGACTAAAATTAGATGGTTGTTGTGAGGAAAGTTCTCATGCAGTTGGATTGTGAACTGAACTAGTTTCTTATGTAACAGTTTTTACTTAAAATCTTGTTATTTAGACTTGAGTATTTGGTGGGCACTTTCTTGAAAAGTGAACCATTGAAAAGAAACTGTCATTACAAGGAAAACAGTTGCCGGTGGTAAAATTCAACCTTTCATATAAAAATTAGAATTTTGAAACACTTGTATAAGCTTCTGTGAGCTTAAAAGTGTCCCAATACCTAAAGACTTTGCTGATGAGATTGGTAGTGATGTTAACAAATAATGATTTTTTTTTTTTTATGTTGCATGGAAAATGTGTGAACATTTAGAAGAGCTGTAGAACTCAGTGAACTGATATTTTCCGAATGACTAATGCGTGGGTAAAAGGTTGATTCAAAGTGCAGGATAGATCAGAGGATTTTGATGCAACAGAGGGAGAAAAGTTCACCGATACAATTTCAGAGCCCATGTTACAACTGATCATTTATAAGACTTGTCGAGTTTTGGTGTAGTATCAGAGAAGAGCATCCATAATTCTCTCTAAAGTCTATTAAAATACTCCTCCCTTTTCCAGCTATATATTTGTGAGAGTCCAAAGTTTCTTCATATACTTCATCTAAACTGATTGAATACGGAAGTTGAAGCAGAAATGAGAATCCAGTTATTTTGGGGGAAACTAGCTATTTTTCATTAAAATATGTCATTTACATTAACATGTAATGGGTTTGTTACTATTTTTAAAAGAATTAATATTTTAAAAACCTTTCAGTTTTATTTTATAGTATGGTGTCAGTAGAGATAATTCACGTAATCAGAAGCTCTTTGAGATCCTCAACAATTTATAAGAGTGTAAAGGGGTCCTGAGACCAAAACATTTGGGAACCCCTATTCTGTGGTATGACTGTGAGAATATTTGGCTGAGTAGGGTTGAAGGACAAGGCCATTGGAAGTGAGAAAGTCAAGAAATTGAGGGTGGTTGTGCAGATCACTAAGATATAGGATGAGAGCAGTGTTGGGAGAGAAAGGGTACCAGTTGAGTGTTAAAATCTTCAAGGAATGAACTCTGTTGTGGTAAATCATCATAAGAAATCTTCAGAAATGAGTGAAGTTGGAAGGTCACAGTATACTGGAAAGTACTGGGTTAACTTACTGGCTTAGAAACTTCTTGGTGTACTAGTTAGAATAAGGCTAAGTTACTAAGGGTAACAAAAAACCAACAGTAATGTGGGTTAAACTAGTTAGAATAAGGCTAAGTTACTAAGGGTAACAAAAAAACCAACAGTAATGTGGGTTAAAGAATTAAGAATTTATTTTTTTCCCACCTAACAGTTTCAAGGTGAATTATCCAGTTTGGCGATGAGACTGATCCACATGATCACTCCAGGGACAAGTTTTTCCCATTGTATTATTTTGCCATGTTTTAGGGCATACAGTCATCAGCTGGGTTGCTGTCATGTCCAGGTTTCATCTGATGGAAAAGGGAAAGGGAGCATGGAGGAGGAGGCGTGCCCAGTTTCTTAATACTCAGGCCCAGGAGTGGCACTGATTTCTTCTGCTCATTTTCTTTTGGTAAGAACTTAGTCATTTGGCCACAGCTGAAATCAAAGAAGTCTGGGAACTGTAGTATAGCTGGGCAGTCATGTGTCCAGGAAGGAGAGAAAAGATTTTGGCAGTCTGCCACTCTTGAAAACAAGGGCTATCTCTTAAATTTATTCTGTCTTCTAAAATATCAAGGATATAGTTGATCATTAATAAACACACGTGAATTAAAATAAAATCTTTATTATAGTTAATGTTTAAAGGTTGAAGTAGGTAAATGACTTTATCTGGAAATGTCTCAGAAGAAGTTGCCTGCCTGCCGTTTAGGCTGAGGATGAGTTTAGGGTGTTGTGTGTTTAGTTCTTCTGTCTGTGGGTGTCCATTCTTCATAATTCTTTAGTATTTAAGGACCAGATTATGTTCAACTTGATGTAGACATAGATATTGAGGGGGAATAGTTAAAATATGCTAAGAAATAGTGAAAAGTTGTGTTTAGGATCAGTTTACAAACCGATTGATTGGTTGTATTCTTTGACTTTATTCCAGGAGGAGGAAGAAAAATTTTTTTTGCATTATAAACTTTTCTTTTCTTATACCTCTTTTTTCTCCCTGGGCATTAGGCACCTTGCTGTGACAAACTTTATACTTGTCGGTTGTGTCATGATAGCAATGAAGATCATCAGCTAGATCGCTTTAAAGTAAAGGAAGTGCAGTGCATAAACTGTGAAAAAATTCAACATGTAAGATTTTATCATATTCCTATTTTATTTTTAAAAAATGTTAAGATGATTTACAAAATTGATCAAGAGTATGCAAATAAGACTTCTTTAACTCTAAGCAATATCTTTGGTTTAAATGTTTAAAACCTTATAAGAGTCCGCATATATTGTAACAAATTGTGGGTATTCAAATAATAATACAAAATGTTTTGGTAAATTTAATCTAATTTTTAATTACATGTGTCTGTTTTAGGCCCAACAGACTTGCGAAGAATGTAGCACATTGTTTGGGGAATATTATTGCAGTATATGCCATCTCTTTGACAAAGACAAGAAACAGTATCATTGTGAAAACTGTGGAATTTGTAGGTACTGTATGTAAAATGTTCTTTTCTAATTATTTTTAATGTACCTGGGCAATAATAGTTTTTTTTTTTCTTTAAAGATATTATTTATTCATTTGACAGGCAGAGATCACAAGTAGGCAGAGAGGCAGGCAGAGAGAGAGAGAAGCAGGCTCCCCGCTGAGCAGAGAGCCCGATGCGGGGCTCGATCCCAGGACCCTGAGATCATGACCTGAGCTGAAGGCAGAGGCTTAACCCACTGAGCCACCCAGGCGCCCCTGGGCAATAATAGTTTTTAAAATCAGCTTTGTTGGGGTATAATTTGCATCAAATAAAATGCATTCATTTTAAGTATCCAGTTTAGTAAGTGTGACAAATATATATAACTGTGTTACTGCCAACATGATAAATATTAAAAACATTTCTGGTATTCTGAAAAAATTTTTTCATGCCTCTTTTGTAGTAATAATTTAATTAGCCCGTCAGTTATTGTGTGGCTATTTAAAAATTTAATTTTTGGATATAAAACATGCTTTTATCTGAAGTGTTTTGTAGGCAACTGAAGTAGAAAATTAGGGTGGACTTTACTTTTTTAAAAATCAGTTTTTTAAAAAGCATTTTCAAAGTACAGGCTGACTTTATAAAAATTGGAAAACATGAAAAAGTGGAAAGAACAAAAGAAACCTATAGTCCAGTCTCTCTCTGATAAGCTACTATTGACATGCCGTATACAGGAGTTTTTCTTTCTAAAAACCCTGAAGTATTGGATATATACAAAAGCACATATGTAACATAACATGTTATAAAGTATACTGATACAGTAAGTAACTCATTTTAAGAAATAGAATGTTACCAATACTGTTAAAGCTCCAAGTGTTCCATGTTAGTCTTTTCTCCTCTTTCCCATTGGAGATAACCACTGTCTTGAATATTTTAAATCACTTTCTAGCTTTTATGTAGTTTGTTTTTAAGGATGGATAACAAACATACCAAAAGATGCAGAAATCATAAACAAGCAACCTTAGGAGTTTACTTAGGAAAACATTCTTTTTTTAATCACCACCCAGATCAAAAAGTGGGATGTTCATAGCAATGTCGCAGCCTCTCTTATGCCCCCTTCAAGTCAATGTACTCGTCCAAAGGTAACCACTCTATTGAATTTTTGTAAATGGAATAATAAGGTGTTTGTTTTTTTTGCATTTTTATATATTTTAAGGCAATATCATTAGGTGTTTACATAGACTTGTTCTATTTTCCTTTATGATTGACCCATTTTCCCTTATGTAATGTCTCTTTTTATCTTTAGCAGTATTTCCTGCTTTAAGAGCTACTGTATCTAGATCACGTTTCATTGATTGGTTTTTACATGTGTACCCATCCCTTTTCTTTTTTTTATTCCAAACATTCTGTATACTTACATTTAAGGCATATATCTGGTAAGCAGAATATAGTTGAATTTTATTTTTTTATGGAGTTTGATGAAAACTCTTTTAATTAGCACATTGAGTCGACTTATTAATATAATTGTTTATACATATAAATCTACAATGTACATTTTCCAATTCAGTCTACAATTTTAGTATTTTTTATTTCCTTAGTATTTGTTTGTCCTTTTTTCCCCTTGTTTACCTTCTTTTGGATTAATCAGCAATTTTTATATTTTGTTTTTATTCTCTGTAAATTTGTTAGAGATACATTCTTCTATTATTCTTAGTTATTTTAGAAATTGTGAGATACATCTGTGTTTTATTAGTGTAATGCATTTATCATTTCCGAGTAGTGCAAGAACCTTAACTAAGGGGATTTACATGCAATTGTTTTCGTGTTTTTAATCTGTATATTTTAAACTCTATAGACATTGTTTTGAACAGCTGATATTTTCTTAGGTTTACCTTCATATTTACCATTTCTTTTGCTCTTGTCTTTCTGCATCTCCTTTGTCTTCAGGATTATTTTCCTTCAGTTTCAAGAATTGTTTTCATTATTACTTTTAGGGAGGCTATGCTGGTGACATATTGTCAGGTTTTTGTCTCTTTGAAAATGTCTTTGTTTTGGGGTGCCTGGGTGGCTCAGTGGGTTAAGCCTCTGTCTTCGGCTCAGGTCATGATCTCAGGGTCCTGGGGTCCAGCCCCTCATCGGGCTCTCTGCTCAGCGGGGAGCCTGCTTCCCCCTCTGTCTCTGTCTGCCTACTCGTGACCCCTCTCTCTGTCAAATAAATAAATAAAATCTTAAAAAAAATAGAAAATGTCTTTGTTTTGCCTTCATTTGTAAGAATTGGGGGGGGTATAGAATTACTTCTTTCAGCATGTTAAAGATACTCCGGTGCCATGGTTTCTGTTTTTGGGTCACCTAACAGGATTATTATTGTTTCTTTGAGGATAATCTGTCCTTTATCCCTCTCTTGATGTTTTCAAGTCATTGGTTTTTAGCAATTTTTCCATGATGTGTCCAGGTTTGTGAAATATTTATCTGGCTTGCAGTTTGTGGAGTTTTTTTTTTTTTTTTAAATTTTATTTATTTATCTGACAGAGAGATCACAAGTAGGCAGAGAGGCAGGCAGAGAGGGGGGAAGCAGGCTCCCTGCTGAGCAGAGAGCCTGATGTGGGGCCCGATCCCAGGACTCTGAGATCATGACCTGAGCTGAAGGCAGAGGCTTGAACCCACTGAGCCACCCAGGGGCCCCCAGGTTGTGGAGTTTCTTCAATCTGTGGCTTGATGTCTTCTGTCAGTTTTGAAATATTCTTGGCCAGTGTTTCTTCAGATAATGTTTCTGCCCCCTGCTCTTGCCTCTCCTGAGACTCTAGGTATAGATCTTTTCACTGTGTCCCATAAGTCTCTTAAATTTTTTTCCCTGTATTTATCTTTTTTTTCCTTTCCCTTCATGCTTAAATTGCATAGTTCCTACTGACTTATATTCCAGGTCTCTGTTGTACTGTGTTGAATCTAATATTTAATCTATTGAGTTTTTCATTTTAGGCTTTATTTTTCTTCTTAAAATGATAGAATTTACATTTAATTCTCCCCCACCCTCTGTACCTTCCATTTTTTAGGTGAAATCCTTCACCTTTTTTTTCCTTCAACATATTACTCACTGGTAATTTAATGGCAGTTGTCTGAGAAATCCACTATCTTGATTATCTGTGGGTCAGTTCTGATTTCTGTTTTTCTTCCTTTGGTGTTTGGTTCTTTAGTCCTGCCTTTTGGCATGCTTGATACTTTTTTTAGTTGGTTGTTGGACAAAATTGTATAGGCTCTGGATGCTTTTTTTCCAAAGAGAATTTTCTTTTGGCAAGCAGTTAATTAGAGACAGATTCCATTTATCCAATTAAAGATTGAGATGATTAGAGGCCAAGTCCTGTTCTGTTTTGTTTTCCCTAACACTCAGGCTCCTAGCACATGGTTCCTTGACTAGCTTGACTTAAAGCCAGGGTTGGTTACCAGGGCATCTCTTGTGGTGGGACCTGGTCTCCAGTTTTTTGCCTCTCTAGCAGAGAAATTGCCAGAGGGTTTACTTGGTTTCCTGTCCCGTTACCTCCTGCTTGCTGCTTAGCTCCTTAGCTTCTAATAGAATAGTGTAGACTCCAAGTTCCCTGAGGAAGAAGCAGGCTTTGCCTCAGGGTGTTTCCCTTCTCTCTGGGATATTGACCCTTTAAGCCCTTAGTTGTTCTTTACCCTATTAAAGGGCTTGTTTGTTTTCTTTGAATCTAGCCTCTGTAGTTGTCAGTGGGAGCTTTGGTCCTATATAGGCTACTTTTAACTTTGTGGAGTGGAAATTTACAATGTATGTTTAGATTTGCTTATTTTTAAACTCATATTCTATTTATTTTTCTGTGGCTTTTTTTTTTTTTAACAAACCCTTGTTTCTAGGGTTCATCCTATTTGATTCATGAGCTCCAGTTCATTTTTACTGTTATATTGAGTTATTTTGTATGTCAGATCTGCACAGTTTTTAATTACCACTATTACAACAAAGGAATCAACACATTTTATGGTTAATTTACTGACTTTCAAGTTGTTGAGACTGCCGAATAGGTAGACATCTCATCTTACCCTATATGTATTAAGCTTTATGAAATTAAGATGTTTTCAAATTTTAAATTCCTATACCTGGTAAATATTGAGATTCATGAGATTAAGGTATTTTCAAACTTTAAATTTGTGTACCTGGGAGTGCCATGTATACAGTAGGTGCTTAGTAATGTGTAGGTTGTGTATCTTCAGCAACACGTTTTTAGTGTTATGATTTCCATCTGTATATGAGGAAAATTTGTCATCAACATTTAGCATCTAAGTATATTTTTAAATCCTTTTACAAATAACAGAATATTTTTTATTGTTTATATAATTTATATATTTATTATGAATGACAGAATAAAGTTAGTGAAAAACAGCTTCATTAGAAATTTTAGTAAGAATTTAAATGTTGCAAATCTAAATTTTGATTCCATATTTTTCTAGTTCTGAAGGGATATGTACTAAATTTGGCAATATCCTTTGAATGTAGCTATTTACTGGTCATTTGTCATGCATAAATCTGACACATGTCCTTCTTATAATAACTGATTGTAGATTTTAGATACAATTCTAGTAGGCTCTAGTTTGTAATTAATTTATAGACCTGTAAATTTTTTCACTTTGTGCACTCATACCATCAAAATATATTGATTGCAGATCTCAAGTACACCACTAATAGGTTCTGGCTTATCATTACTTCTGTTTATGCATTGTCAAATTCAATGTTTTTGAAGACTTTGAGAGCTCATAATTGTATTTAAAGGTGACTATCCAGATTGGAATGAACTTATAAAGACAGCATACTCATCACATTAAATAAAATGCTCCCGAATTAAAAAAAAAAAAAAAAAGTGACTATCTTTTTAGTTTCAATACAACAAAAATTTTTTTTTAAACCTTTTTTTTTTTTTTTTAAAGATTTTATTTATTTATTCACAGGCAGAGATCACAAGTAGGCAGAGAGGCAGGCAGAGAGAGAGGAGGAAGCAGGCTCCCCGCTGAGCGGAGAGCCCGATGCGGGGCTTGATCCCAGGACCCTGGGATCATGACCTGAGCCGAAGGCAGAGGCTTTAACCCACTGAGCCACCCAGGCGCCCCACAAAAATTTTTTTTACTTTTAAATTTATAAACACCTTATTTAGGATGTTCAATATTGTAATTTATTTTCAATTTTTACATCATCTGTTTTCTTCAAGATACTTTTTTTTTTAAGATTTTTATTTATTTGAGAGGGAGAGTGAGCAAGAGAGAGAGAGCGTGCACACATGGGGGGAGGGGCAGTGGGAGAGGGAGAAGCAGATTTCTAGATGAGCAGGGAGCCCACTGAGGGGCTTGATCGCAGGATCCCAGGACCATGACCTGAGCTGAAGGCAGGAGCTTAATGGACTGAGCCACCCAGGCGCCTCCCTTCCAAATACTTTATACACATACTTCCCTTTCAACAATTCTCCATTTAGGAGCCATACCACGTAAATTTTGGTGTATAAACATCATAAAAGATGGAAGAATGCTGTTAATACCTTTTAGCAAAATGGGATGGTCTGGTTTCATGTAACAAAATACTGTGAATTGCAGTCCCTCCTATTGAATGACCAGGTGAGGAATCCATTTTTTTTTTTTCCCCTTAGAAATACATTGTTCAGGGGCACCTGGTTGGCTCAGTTGGTTGAACATCCAACTCTTGATTTTGGCTCAGGTCATGATCTCGGGGTCGTGAGATTGAGTCCTGCGTCAGGCTCCATGCTCAGCAGGAGTCTGCTGGAGATTCTTTCTCTCCCTCTTCCTTTGACTCTCCCTCTACACTCAGTCACTCTCTCGCTCTCTCTCTAAAATAAAAATAAATCTTAAAAACAAACAAACATTGTTCATTCATTTTCTTGTGAGGTCATTCATCTAGCGTGTGTTTTAGACAGATGATTATGATCACTTCAGGTAGGTATTTTAGGTAGCATTATGTCGTTTGTCATTGTTCAGAAATCTTTGGAACGTCTTTGTACAGTTTTTTCCAGAGTGCCTATGGCACACTGAAAATTCACTCCCTTGGGGATTTTCAGAGGTATTCATTTTTTTTTTCTTTTAAAGCTTGCTAAAAGATACTGGGGGTAGGGGTGCCTGGGTGGCTCAGTCGGTTAAGCATCCACCTCTTGATTTCAGCTCAGGTGGTGCTCTCAGGGCTATGAAATCAAGCCCTGTGTCGGGCTCCCTGCTGGGTGTGGAGCCTGCTTAAAATTCTCTTTCTCCTTCTGCCACTCCCATGTTCCCTCTCCCTCTCTGAAAAAGAAAAAGATATTGGGAGCAAAATCTATTAAGTAAGATTGGCAAACACTGTGTTTAGTCAGAAATGACATGGCCATTAGAAAATGATAAATTTTTTAAACAATAAAAATATCAAAAGGCAATTCAAAAATGTTTCTGCAATAGCAGCAGTGTCATTGGAAACTTTACCCTTTCATGATGACATTTTAAAAATATCATGTCATTTGAGTGTATGAATTATTACATTTTTGCTTAAATATCAGTCTTTTTAATTTGTAGTTGAACCTTTGATACTCTTTTACAACAAGTCCCCTTTTGGATATTAACGACAGCTTTTTTGTCTTAAGTATATTATGAAACTTAGTTATTGCTTTTAGTCCATTTAAGAAATCTGCAAGGTAAAGGTGATCAGATTTCTCCTGCTGGTGCTTGGTACTTAAAATACCTCTAAGCTTGACTCTGGTCTCTGGGCTTGATAATTACTGTCTTTAGGCAGTAATCACTAGAAGGAAATCCGTGCTTCTTACAGAGTTTAGTAATAAAATTAATCCTGATTTTGTATTTTAAAATAGCTCCATGATAGTTAGATAATCTTTTGACTGTGACGTGCCCTAAAAATAGGGTTTCACCTTTTCCTTAATTAGAGGCAGATATCCAACACTGAATTTTTTGGCAATGGGTGCTTATATCCTTACTGAAATGTACTAGAATGAGTTTTTTTTTTTTTTTAAATGGGGAAATATAATTTCTTATTGTTATTAAATAAGCACCAGGATACTTACTATGAGACTATGATACGGCAAATGTGGTTTTGGTGTTCTGATTTCTGCTCTTAAAAAATGTTTCAGCCCTTTGACTGTATAATTCCATTTTTAGATTATCCCAAGGAAATAGAGTTATGTACCAAGAATTATGTGTAGAATATGTCTTGTACTGATAAATATATAACAAAAATATAATAATGAAAAATGAGAACCAACCTGTATGTTGGAAGATTGTAAAATTTGCAAGCCCATATTAAAAGTAAGTTCTTGAATAATATTTAGGGATTGGGAGAATGATTGGTACAAAATGTCTGTCAGGATATCATACATACCAAAATATTAGCTGTAGTTACCCATGAGTGGTGGTATCATAATTGATGTTTGGTATTTTTTGATACATTTGTTGGTTCACGTTCTTCTGTTTTTTTTTCTTTTTAATCTTTTAAAATCTTTTTTAAAAAAGATTTTCTTTGAAAGAGAGTGCGTGCACGCGTGCACGAGTGGTGAGAGGGAGAAACAGACTCTCCTCTGAGCAGGGAGCTCCATATGGAGCTTGATCCCAGGACCCTGGGATCATGGCCTGAACTGAAGGCACTTAACTGAGTTACCCAGGGGCCCTGGTTTTACACACTTTAAATAATGATTGCAGGGAGCCTGCTTCTCCCTCTCCCACTCCCCCTGCTTGTGATCTCTCTCTCACTGTATCTCTCTCTGTTAAATAAATAAATAAAATCTTAAAAAAAATAAAATGTATTTCCTGTCTTATAACCTAAGAAGTGCAAATTAAAATGATGTCTTTTATTTGTTTATCATCTAGGTAAGCAGTGTTCACTAGGGTGTGGGAAGCACAGGTGTTGTCATACATTGTTAATGGAAGCACAATTTAGTATTGTCTTTTTGGAGGTCAGTTTGTCAGTATCAAAACCAGTGATGTAATACCCTCTGATCCCATAGATTCAGTTTTTGAAATCTTATAAAATTTTCAGCAGATGACTAAGTGATGTCTGAATAAGCATATTGCTTGCTTGCTTGCTTGATTTTATTTTTATTTGTGAGAGAGAGAGAGAGAGCACAAGCAGGGCAGGGAGCCCGATGTGGGATTCAATCCCAGAACCCTGGGATCTTGACCTGAGCTGAAGGCAGACTTAACTGAGTGAGCCACCCAGGCATCCCTGTATAAGCACATTTATTTTATATCATTATATTAACTCAAGGTATTAAATTATATATGGGAATACTTTCACAAATTATGATTTATCCATACCATGTAATACTATGTAATTATGAAGAGGAATGAAGTGGTCTAGACAGAATAATCTTTAGAATATGTTGTTCAGTGAATAAAAGTCACAGAACAGAATGTATAGAAAGAATTCATTTATGTAAAAAATAAAACCCAAAGGGTGTGTATGTGTGTGTGTATGTGTTGTGTATACACTTTTATAGAAAAAACCTGGATAGATAAACCATTCTGTTTATAGTGCTTACATTTGGGGAGTGATGTTGGGGAGGTGGGGGTTTACCCCATGTTCTTCGTTGTGAATTGAACTAACTTTACAGTGAAATTAAACTTATGTAAAAATGAGTAAATTACCATTGTATTAAAAATGAACCTAATTTTTTTGGCTTTTACATATATTTTTAGGATTGGTCCAAAGGAAGACTTTTTCCACTGTTTGAAATGTAACTTATGTCTAGCTATGAATCTCCAAGGAAAGCACAAGGTATATACTTAAGTATGCATAATTTAAAAAGTATTATATTGTGTTTGAAAACCAGCTTAAATCCTAATATGTTTAGAAGCATGCTAATTTTCAGATATTACCAAGTACAACTATGTTGCTTTTTATTTTTGAGCATTATTAAGTAGGTGTTCTAAGACCTATGCCTCAGAATATCTGATCTACAATTCTTTTTCTTCTGTATAGTGTATATGAATACTTTTTTTTTTTTTTTAAGATCTATGTATTTATTTTAGAGACACACTGAGTGGAAGGAGGGGTAGAGGGAGGGGGAAGAATCTCAGGTAGACTCCATGCTAAGCACAGGGCTTGACATGGGGCTCAATTCCAGGCTTGATCCCAGAACCCTGAGATCATGACCTGAACCAAAAATCAGGAGTTGGATGCTTAAGTGAGCCACCCAGGCTCCCTGTAGTGTGTAAGAATACTTTTATCAGTTACTAGCATAATGTCGACAACTTCTAAGGAAGTTTATGGATTTGTCTCATTGGTACTGGTATTAAGAATAACTAAAAATGAGAGGCGCCTGAGTGGCTCATTTGGTTAAGCATCCGCCTTCAGCTCAGGTCATCATCCCAGGGTCCTGTGATCGAGCATTGCATCGGGCTCCTTGCTCAGCGGGGAGACTGCTTCTCCCTCTCCTTCTGGCACTCCCCCTGCTTGTGCTCTTTTGCTCTCTGTCAAATAAATAAATAAGAAATCTTAAAAAAAAAAAAGAATAACTTTAATAAAAAAAAAGAAAGTAAAGAAGCAATAACAATGTAACAAGAGGGGCGCATGGGTGGCTCAGTGGGTTGAAGCCTCTGCCTTCGGCTCGGGTGGTGATCCTGGGGTCCTGGGATCGAGTCCCGCGTCGGGCTCTCTGCTCGGCGGGGAGCCTGCTTCTCCCTCTCTCTCTCTGCCTGCCTCTCTGCCTACTTGTGATCTCTGTCTGTCAAATAAATAAATAAAATCTTTAAGAAAAACAAAAACAAAAACAAAAAAACCACAATGTAACAAGAATTTCAAGAAAATTCAGAAAATATTTTTATATTTCCTTTCATAGTTAGAAATATTTTTAATTTTGGATCTATTAATTATACCATGATACCACGCCCTTTAAAATTATTTTTCATTATTTAGAAAAAATTTTTAAAAAATCAGAGATTAGAGAGACTAATGAGGATTTTTTTCAATTAAGTTTTTTATTTTAATTCGATATAGTTAACGTTAATGAGGATTTTTAAATAGATGCTGGCCTCAAATTATCAGGTGTTAAGAGAAATTGAAATGAATAATGAGCATTTGAGATATGGTGACAAGGTATAAGGGAAAAAGAATGGGGCTGAGTAAAGACTCGTAAGGTTTTTAAGCCCTTGTTTCAACGTATTTGATTAATAGACTGAATTTGCTGGAATTAAAAGATTGAGTTTGGTTTTATAGACTTGAGTTGGGGGATGGTAGCTGTGTGGTCTTTCAAAAACTATATGTATGTTTTCTCTTACGGTATCTTTATTTGTTTGTCAGTTATTTTTTTATTGTCTGTATTTTAGTAAATGGGCCTATCATATACTCAAGTGCTCACTTAAAAAACCTGGGCATCATCCATGGCGTGGTGCTTCCCCTTACCTTCCCGCCTTTATTTATCCTGTCTTAACTAAGTGAAGAGCTCTGGTATTGGACAAGCCTGTTGGAGCTCAAATGCAGTTCCACCTCTTATTAGTATGTGACTTTGGAAGTTACTGAGCCTTCTCTAGGCCTCACATACCTCATCTGTAAAACGGGGTAATAATTGTACCTGTCTTTATAGCAGGTACACTGTGAGACATGGTTGAGCTAATACAGGTAGTGTACTTAATGTATGGCATGTAGTAAATTTCAGTAATGTGAACTGTTACCATTGTCAATACCCTTAAGTAGCTTTGGAAATACATGTAGATTCCAAACATTATCTCTGTATCTTTGGTAAATCTTGATTCACTGATTTTCCTTATTTGTAAAATGAAGATAATTTGAACAATTAAGATGTATTGAGTAATTTCATTGTTTTAGGTAATATGCAAAGCCTGAAATAGCTGTATGAGTTAACTGTTCAGTTCTTGTCTGATATAGAAGAGACATGCGTTAATATTAATTATTAGCTTTAGTAAGTTAGTATCACTGTTTTCTTTATCACCAGTTTTTATTAATATGTACACTTGTCATTTCCATCTAGTTAAGCTTTTAGTAATTTGAGTTTCTGTTTTAAACAGTGTATTGAAAATGTTTCCAGGCAGAATTGTCCAATATGTTTGGAGGTAAGCTTAAAATATTACTTGCTTTCGAAATATTCCCTCTTTTGTTTCCTTTTTTTTTAATTACATTCAATTTACTCTCCAGAAAACCCGAGGACATCTAAAGAGAGAGAAATAATATTCTCTTAACAAATGTCATGTTGAATTTGTAATAAAGGGGTGCCTGGCTGGCTCGGCCTCTGGAGATGCAAGTCTTGATATCAAGGTCACAAGTTTAAGCTCCATGTTGGGCATGGAACCTACATAAAAAAATTACAGTAAATTCGGGAGTATCAAATTTGTGAGGTGTTATTAACTTTAAAAGATACTCCATCTTTTAAGATTAAATTTTTAAAAATTTAAATTCAATTAATTAACATATAGTGTATTATTTGTTTTGGGGTACAGGTCTGTGATTCATTTTATATATACCTGGTGCTCATTACATCACATACCCTCCCCAATGTCCATCACCCAGTTACCCCGTCTTTCCACCCTTCTGCCCTCCACCAACCCTCAGTTTGTTTCCTATGATTGAATTTCTTATGGTTTGTCTCCCTCTCTGGTTTCATCTTGTTTCATTTTTTTCGTCTTTTCCCCTGTGATCCTCTGCCTTGTTTCTTAAATTTCACGTATCAGTGAGATCATATGATAGTTGTCTTTTTCTGGTTTACTTACTTCGCTTAGCATAATACCCTCTAGTTCCATCCACATCATTGCAGATGGCAAGGTTTCATTTTTTTTGGAAATAGTCCCTCTTGAATTTAAAGTACTTGGATGTTTATACTGTCTTCATGCAACCACTAACATTTATTTCCTTTATAGGACATTCACACATCCCGTGTTGTTGCTCATGTCTTGCCATGTGGACATCTTTTACATAGGTAAAATCATTTTTTTTCCCTCAGAAAACATTTGAAAATAGTGGAGATACTTTTTGCTTTACTAAAATAATGTCATTTTTTTTTTCCAGAACGTGTTACGAAGAAATGTTGAAAGAGTAAGTGTTTGATGGGATTTTTAGAAGTTATAATTGTAAGATGTCTGATTTTTTTTTTTTTTAACTTGTGCTGGGATGTGGAAGTGGGCAAATGTTGCTGATACTTATACCTTATTGGCGTGGGAGATATCTTGAGATGGGTAGGGTAAATGAATAGTGTTAAATTGGACAGAGCATCTTGTGGATATAGTACATCTTTGTCCCCATGCTTGTGTTATGCCTTCTCTCATCCTACAACTTGCAAGAGCTACTTATCCTTTTCTAAGGGGGCACAGGCTCTGCCAAAGGCAATCCATAGAACTGTAAAAGTGCTGAGGCATGTCGTTCAAAATTCTGTTAAGTCATTATATTGGCCCAGGATAATCATCTGCAAAGAAAGCTGGTAATAAGATTATCTAAAGCAGAGACTTTATTGTGGGGGAAGGATGTTAAAATGAAGTGAGAACAGTTAGGAGAGAAGAGACTGTGTGAATGTATTTTGGTCCTGCAAATTCATAAGCAGTACTTGTAATTTAAGAGCCAGGTGGAAGTGAATTCTTCAGAATTTTTAGAAAGAATATGATACAGTCTGAATATATTAAGAAATTGAGGTTATTTAGCCAAAAAAAGCAGCTGAACAGGTTTTTAAAAATGTGTTAAATATAGGACTGCCTGGTTCACTCATTTGGAAGAGCATATGACTCTTGGTCTTGGGTTGTGAGATCGAGCCCCATGTTGAGTGTAGAGATTACTTAAATAAAAAATGTATTAAATATATTCTACAGAGAATATGGACTAATTCCTTCCCACTTTAGAGAACTGAGGATAAAGAAGGAGGTCTAAAAAATACCATAGGTTACAGGATTTAATTAAAAACTACAGTGAAAAGTTCCCAGGTTTGTAACAGGTAATCTTGAAATACAGAATAATGCTCTGTTTGGATGGTTTATGTACCAGTTAGCATGCATCTACTTGTATAGCCGAGTTGATATAGTCCTTGTTTAATGTTTGGAAAATAACCTTTCTGTCTCTTCTAGAGGCTACAGATGTCCATTATGTATGCACTCTGCTTTAGATATGACTCGGTACTGGAGACAGCTGGATGATGAGGTAGCACAGACTCCTATGCCATCAGAATACCAGAACATGACTGTGGATGTGAGTAGAATCAGTGCTTAGAACTTTTGAGATTCCTGGTTGATGTTCTTGTTTTTCTTTGCCATTTTGCTCAAATCTATCTCAAAAATCTGCTTTGGCATAGACACCGATGTGATGATTAATGGAGAGGACCAAATAATAGATTTTAGTTACTTTGAATTCAAAAGACCAGACCAAAAAAATACTAAGAATACCCTTATGCAATTCTTCCCAACACTAGATGGCAGACAAAAACTTTATTCTGAATTATTTACATCTTACTCGTCAGAACCAGTCAGTAATGTAGCCGAGTAGAGGTGAATTACTGGTCTTACGTTTTATTTTGATGATGTTTTATTTGTAATTATTTTAAATTTTATTTCAGGCATACATATCTGTTGATTTTTGAAGATTACTTTTGTGTTTTAATGTTCATTACCCTTTTTATTCATGTGGATAATTGAATTGCTAGTAAGGTCAATGAAGGATCACTTTTAAAATACTAATAAATTACGTGATGTTTTACTGCAGGTTTCAGAGTGCTATGTTCCATGTAGATCATTTTTTCAAATAACAGCTTTATTGAGGTATACATGCCATATAACTCGTCCATTTAAAGTGTGCAATTTAGCACTATTTAGTATATTCTTGGAGTTGTGCAAGCATCATCATCAATTTTAGGATCTTTTTATTGCCCCCAAAAGAAATCCCATACCCATTAGCAGCCATTCCCCAGTCCCCTAGTTCTAAGGCATCACTAATCTTTCTACATTCAGATTGTATTCTTAATTATTTTCCAGGTTACAATTTTGAGCACATTTGGAAGTTTTCTATTTATTATGGTATGACTATTCTAAAGCTAATGCTTTTCTCACATAGTAATGCAATGATCTATTTTCAGGTTAACACCTTTTATATTTTTTGGGATCTCAGTAGTAGAAGAGATTAATTCCCAAGTGACATCTTATTGTCATTTTAGGGATATGTCAAAAGCTTCTTTTTATTAAATTAGGAATGATTTTTTTGGACTTTAATTCATTCTTGAGGCATTAAGAACTTAGTATATTAAACCTAAAGAATAAGTAAAAATACTAAAATTTTGTAAAGACTTGTTTTATTAACAAAGATAATTTTACAGGTGTCAAGGAAAAATAAATCATGTATGTTATTTTGAATTCTAAGTGTAGGTGTCAGTCAGATGATGCCTATGTTAGATTTTTTAGACTAACTGTTCCCAAATTTAGACTGGGAGCAGTTTTAAAATAAGGCTTCTTGACTCAAACCTACACTTCCATTTCTGAATTCAGAGCTACCTTAATAGCCTTTTAGAGTTTTCAGAAAACAAATAAAAGGCATTTCTGTTTAGGGAAATGTTTAGACTTAGCTATATGTGTTTCAGTTCTTTGGTATGATTTTTAAGGAATTGTTTTGAGCAGACAGTGCCATTTTCTATCTATAAGGTTTAATATACTTAATTTGAATTCATTTCTTCACTTTTCAGATTCTCTGCAATGATTGCAATGGGAGATCTACAGTCCAGTTCCATATATTAGGCATGAAATGTAATATTTGTGAATCCTACAATACTGCTCAAGCTGGAGGATGTAGAATTTCACTAGATCAGCAATGACCAGTGTATGCTACATTGGAAAACTCAGCATTTTCTGATTAGAAAAAGGCTATCTTTAGTATTCTGTTGTCATAATGTGTCAGAATCTATGCATTAGAGTTGATGTGTTTTGTACTAGTGTCACAGCATAAAATCATATTACATGTACTTAAGGATTCAGGGTCTCTTTATAGAATTATCATAGCTTTATATTGGATGAAAGCCACTGTGCTTGTCTTTTGATTGGAGATTCCTTTAGTGTCAGTTGTTTGGAAGCCAATGATGTTTGCCACTGAAATTTACATCCATAGAAGTATATCATACTTCCATGGAACTTTGCTTTAAGTGACACTATGCACGAAGAGTTCATTTCTAGTTCTTCATAGAACTGCACTTATTTCTCAGTATTATTCTTGACTTTTTAAGGGCTGTGCTATAATGAGATGTTCTGTCTTACTGTTGAAATCTTATTACATATACTTTAGAATTTTCTAAGGCAGTCCTTTGGATCCTGTAAATGTGAATTTTGATGTAATAACTGCTAATAAAATTATATTGAAACTGTTTTATGGAAAGTTTTTTCCAAGATTATCTATTTTTGGCTCAACCTGGGCAATATAGTCATATGTATTTCTCTCTGTAAATACAAATACACGTACATATATATGTGTGTATATTTCTATGGAGAAACCTCTTTTTTTTCTTTTGAGGTATTCTTCCATTAGAGTAGTTGGGAAATAAAATAATAGAACTTTTCCAAGCCTTAGGAAAAACCATTAACACTGAAAATAATTTTGTTTTGGTTTCCCAAAGTTATTCCCAAAATTATTCCTTGAAGGAATAATTCATTCGGTCAGCAAGTATTTAGTGAGTAACTACTATGTGCTGGGTAAGGTTCTAGATAGCTGTGGAGACAACAGTGAACAATATAGGTAAAAGTCCCTGCCCTCATGGTCTTGCCTCATTCCTCATATACCTCATGACTAGCCTTTTCCTTGCCTTTTTTATGGAAGAAGTGGTTGTCTTTGGTGTGAGTGGGTGGATTCTTTTTCCCCAAAGTGCTTGAGAGTAGGCATGTATGAGTGGAAGGGGCATGGAATACTTCTGGTAAGATCTCTGATTTTATAATACTCTTTTTGGGCTCATGTAATGGAGTTAAATACACCTACCTCTTAATTCGGGAACAAAATACACAAAAATACTTCGCTGGTGCTACAGCTTTTACAGTAGTAATCCAGTATCCAGCTTAGCCTGTTTTATAAAGAGCTTTAGGTAAGGAAGTAAAATGTGTAGATATCAGTTGATGGGTATTTACTGAATACCATTTTTGTAATTTTGAGCTAGTTGATTTTCCTGCAAGGAAGAAAGTTAGTCTTAGAACTAGAAATCCTAACATTTCTGGTACATATATTTCTTCTTTTGAAGTCTCTTTACCTGGATAAAGGCAATAAATAGTATTGATTTACAGTTTTGGGCCCAGATCTTTCTTCTCTTCTGCCTTACTGTCTTCTGTCTTCTACTCTTCTTGTGTTCTCTCCCTGTGTCGGTTTCCTCTAAGCAGAGCAGCAGTGCTGATCTTGATTTGGGGAAGGAATGTTCTTATCTTGCCAGGTGGTACCAATATCTATACAGTTAAGGAAAGACTAATTTTCTAGTTGTACTACTTTTTATTTCCATTATCTCACCATGTTAAACTATTTTAAATCCTGTTGCTTCTAATCACAGAATCACTGGATCTTGAGTACGAGTGAGTGTATAAAAGTAACAAAGCTTCATGTTTTGAGTATCTACTATGTGCCAGGCTTATGAATTAGTATTGAGCATCATGATAATTCTGTAGGGTGAGTGTTGTCTTCAGTTTATAGATGAGAAAGCTGAGGTTCATAGGTTAAATGACCTGCTTGAGTAAATGATATTTATTAAATGTTGGGAGCTGGGAATCACATTAGGTCTGTGACCCTGAACACTCTGTAGCACACCGCCTTTCACTCAGACTACCATTTTGTTCAACTACCTGCGTAATAGCTAAGTCCTCTACATAGAGGAGCTCATGATTTGATAGACTGTCCATTTTTAGATACTTTAATTCGAAGTCTAATTACTTAGCTCAACTCGGGGTCCAAGTTTGTCTAAAATAATGGAGAATTTATATGTAATTGCTTGTTTACATCCAGTCATGTGCTTGAAGCAGTTTTCAGATGGGTGATCTTAATATTTTTTGGCTTTTTCTGATTTCAAAAATACCTATTGTAGGAAATACATTAAAAAAGGTGAAAAACTCACAATCTCGTCTTCTAGAGGTAAATACTGTTAACATTTTAATGTTTAACTTCATCGTTTTTTCTTTTTCTATTTAGAGACTTTAAAAAAGCATAGAGAAATGTTAAACCCTTACTCTGATTTTAAGTATGGTAGAATTATCTGTGAAATAAGGTATAGCAGACTTGTCTCTGAAATAAGTCAGGTTGCCCTGCCACAGAATTTGTATCTAGTGTGTACTTATTTTAAAAGCCATAATTCAATATGTTTATGAATTTCTCGGTGCACAGAAACTCATTTGGTTCCTTTATCTTTCAAGAGTGTTTATGAAGTTGTTTTTATCTCTTGTAGCTTTTAGAGTCATCTTAACTAGTACAGGGAGCTCTGTATGGTACTAATGAGGGCATATTTGAAGTATGTTTATGGCATCATAGATTTTAAAACCAAACTTTTTTCCACTAAAACATTTTTAATAATGTATACATGTTTAATTTTCTTTTAATTTCTTTCAAGTTTTAGTCATGAATAAAAATGAATGTGAGTACTGTGGAGGCAAGATCCTGTTTTTTAAGTGCCTGGCACTTAATAGATGGTCAGCAGTGAATAAGTTAAATTGAAATCAATTAATTAATTTGAAATCATGGTTGTTCATTCTTTTTTTTTAAGATTCTATTTATTTATTTATTTGACAGAGAGAGATCACAAGTAGGCAGAGAGGCAGGCAGAGAGAGAGGAGGACACAGGCTCCCTGCCAAGCAGAGAGCCCGATGTGGGACTTGATCCCAGGACCCTGAAATCATGACCTGAGCCGAAGGCAGAGGCTTATCCCACTGAGCCACCCATGTGCCCGGTCTTTCATTTTTCATTCCATTTCTTTAATCATCTCTGCTTAAATTCCCTTAAAACTTTTTGCTATTTGCCTTATATTCACTGAATTTATTTCTTACTAAGTGGACTTGTTTCTTTTTTTTTCTTTATTAACATATAATGTATTATTTGCCCCAGGTGTACAGGTCTGTGAATCATCAGGCTTACACATTTCATACCACTTACCATAACACATACCCTCCCCAATGTCCATAACCCAGCCATTGCCCCCCTCCCTCCCAGCAACCTTCAGTTTGTTTCGTGAGATTAAGAGTCTCTTATGGTTTGTCTCCCTCCTCAGTTCCGTCTTGTTTCATTTTTTTCTCTTCCTACCCCCCACAGCTCCCCGCCCTGCCTCTTAAATTCCTCATATCAGAGAGATCATATGATAATTGTCTTTCTCTGATTGACTTTCGCTTAGCATAATACCTTTTAGTTCCATCCACCTTGTTGCAAATGGCAAGATTTCATTTTTTGATGGCTGCATAGTATTCCATTGTATATATTTACCACATCTACTTTATCCATTCATCTGTTGATGGACATTGAGGTTCTTTCCATAGTTTGGCTCTTGTTCGACATTGCTGCTATAAACATTCAGGTGCATGTGCCTCTTCAGATAACTACATTTTTATCTTTAGGGTAAATACCCAGTAGTGTGATTGCTGGGTCAAAGGCAGCTGTATTTTCAACTTTCTGAGGAACCTCCATACTGTTTTGCAGTGTGGCTGCACCAGTTTGCATTCCTACCAACAGTGTAGGAGGGTTCCCCTTTCTCTGCATCCTCACTAACACCTCGTTGTTTCCTGACTGGTTAATTTTAGCCATTCTGACTGTTGTGTGATGGTATCTCATTGTGGTTTTGATTTGTATTTCCCTGATGGGAGTGATGTTGAGCTCGTTTTCATGTGTCTCTTGGCCATTTGGATGTCTTCATTGCAGAAATGTCTGTTCATGCCATCTGCCCATTTCTTGATTGGATTATTCTTTGGGTGTTGAGTTTGATAAGTTCTTTATAGATTTTGGGTACTAACCCTTTATCTGATATGTCATTTGTAAATATCTTCTCTCATTCTGTCAGTTGTCTTTTGGTTTTGTTGATTGTTTCCTTTGTTGAGCAAAACCTTTTTATCTCGATGAAGACCTAATAGTTCATTTTTGCCCTTGCTTCCTTTGCCTTTGGCGATGTTTCTAGGAAGAAGTTGCTGCAGCTGAGGTCAAAGAGGTTGCTGCCTGTGTTCTCCTCAAGGATTTTGGTGGATTCCTGTCTCACTTTGAGGTCTTTCATCCATTTTGAGTCTATTTTTGTGTGTGGTGTGGGGAAATGGTCCGGTTTCATTCTTCTGCATGTGGCTGTCCAATTTTCCCAACACCATTTGTTGAAGAGACTGTCTTTTTTCCATTGGACATTCTTTCCTGCTTTTTCGAAGAATTGTTGACCATAGATTTAAGGGTCCATTTGTGGGCTCTCTATTCCATTGATCTATGTGTCTGATTTTGTGCCAATATCATACTGTCTTGTTGATTACAGCTTTGTAATAGAGCCTGAAGTCTGGAATTGTGATGCCACCAACTTTGCTTATCTTTTTCAACATTGCTCTGGTTATTCTAGGTCTTTTCTGGTTCCATATAAATTTTAGTATTATTTATTCCATTTCTTTAAAAAAAAATGATGGTATTTTGATAGGGATTGCGTTAAATATGTAGATTGCTTTAGGTAGCGTAGACATTTTCACAATATTTGTGCTTCCAATCCATGAGCATGGAACGTTTTTCCATTTCTTTGTGTCTTTCTTAATTTCTTTCATGAGTATTCTGTAGTTTTCTGAGTATAGATTCTTTGCCTCTTTGGTTAGGTTTATTCCTAGGTATCTTACGGTTTTGGGTGCAGTTGTAAATGGGATCGACTCCTTAATTTCTCATTCTTCTGTCTTGCTGTTGGTATATAGAAATGCAACTGATTTCCGTGCATTGATTTTATATCCTGACACCTTACTGAATTCCTGTATGAGTTCTAGCATTTTTGAGTGGGGTCTTTTAGGTTTTCCACAGAAAGTATCATATCGTCTGCAAATAGTGAGAGGTTGACTTCTTTTCTGATTTGGATGCCTTTTACTTCTTTTTGTTGTCTAATTGCCAAGGCTAGGTCTTCTAGTACTATGTTGAATAGCAGTGGTGATAGTGGACAGCCCTGCCATGTTCCTGACCTTAGGGGAAAAGCTCTCAGTTTTTCCATATTGAGAATGATATTCACTGTGGGTTTTTCATAGATGGCTTTGATGGTATTGAGGTATGTACCCTCTATCCCTACACTGTGAAGAGTTTTGATCAAGAAAGGATGCTGTACTTTGTCAAATGTTTTTTCAGTATCGGTTGAGAGTATCATATCGTTCTTGTTCTTTCTTTTATTAATGTATTATATCACATTGATTTGCAGGTTTTGAACCAACTTTGCAGCCCAGGAATAAATCCTACTTGCTTGTGGTGAATAATCCTTTTAATGTACTGTTGGATCCTATTGGCTAGTATTTTGGTAAGAATTTTTGCATCTGTATTCATCAGGGATATTGGTCTATAATTCATCTTTTCCATGGGGTCTTTGTATGGTTTTGGGATCAACGTAATGCCAGCCTCATAAAATGAGTTTGGAAGTTTTCCTTCCATTTCTATTTTTTAGAACAGTTTCAGGAGAACAGCATTAATTCTTCTTTAAAAGTTTGGTGTAATTCCCCTGGGAAGCTTTCTGGCCTTGGGCTCTTGTTTGTTGGGAGATTTTCAATTACTGCTTCAATCTCCTTACTGGTTATGGATCTGTTCAGGTTTTCTATTTCTTCCTCCTTCAGTTTTGGTAGTTTATATGTCTCTAGGAATGCATTCATTTTTTCCAGATTGTCATATCGCTGGTGTATAGTTGCTCATAATATGTTCTTATAATTGTTTGTATTTCTTTGGTGTTGGTTGGGATTTCTCCTCTTTCATTCATGATTTTATTAATTTGGGTCCTTTCTCTCTTCTTTTTGATAAGTTTGGCCAGGGTTTTATCAATCTATTAATTCTTTCAAAGAACTAGCTCCTAGTTTTGTTGATTTGTTCTACTGTTCTTTTGGTTTCTATTTCATTGATTTCCTGCTCTGATCTTTATGATTTCTCTCCTCCTGCTGAGTTTAGGCTTTCTTTGCTGTTCTTTCTCCAGCTCCTTTAGGTGTAGGGTTAGGTTGTGTACTTGAGGCCTTTCTTGTTTCTTGAAGAAGGTTTGTATTGCTATATACGCTCCTCTCAGGATCGCCTTCACTGTGTCACAAAGATTTTGAGCTGTTGTGTTTTCATTTTCACTTGTTTCCATTAATTTTTTTTAATGGTTGACCCATTCATTTTTTACTAGGGTTCTCTTTAGCCTCTATGTATTTGAGTTCTTTCCAACTTTCCTCTTGTGATTGAGTTCTAGTTTCACAGCGTTGTGGTCTGGAAATATGCAGGGAATGATCCCAATCTTTAGGTATCGGTTGAGAACTGATTTGTTACCCTGGTTGTAATCTATTCTCGAGAATGTTCCATGTGCACTAGAGAAGAATGTGCATTCTGTTGCTTTGGGATGGAATATTCTGAATGTATCTGTGATGTCCATTTGGTCCAGTGTGTCATTTAATAAGCCTTTATTTCCTTGTTGGTCTTTCGATTAGATGACCTGTCCATTTCAGTGAGGGGGGCGTGTCAAAGTCCCCTACTATTATTGTGTTATTGTCAATATGTTTCTTTGATTTTGTTATTACTTGGCTTATATAATTGGCTGCTCCTATGTTAGGGGCATAGATAATTACAATTGTTAGATCTTCTTGTTGGACAGACCTTTGAGTATGATATAGTGTCCTTCCTCATCTCTTCTTATAGTCTTTGGCTTAAAATCTAATTTACCTGATATAAGGATTGCCACCCCAGCTTTCTTTTGATGTCCATTAGCATGGTAAATTATTTTCCACACCCTCACTTTAAATCTGGAGGTGTCTTTGGGTCTAAAATGAGTTTCTTGTAGACAGCCTATCGATGGGTCTTGTTTTTTATACATTCTGATACCCTGTGTCTTTTGACTGGGGCATTTAGCTCATTTACATTCAGGGTAACTATTGAGAGATATGAATTTAGTGCCATTGTATTGCCTGTAAGGTGACTGTTGCTGTGTATTTTTTCTGTTCCTTTCTGGTCTGTTACTTTGAGGCTCTCTCTTTGCTTAGAGGACCCCTTTCAAAATTTCCTGTAGGGTTGGTTTGGTGTATGCAGATTCTTTTAATTTTTGTTTGTCCTTGAAGCTATTTTTTTTTTTAAAGATTATTTTCTTATTTATTTGACAGAGAGAGACAGCTAGAGAGGGAACACAAGCAAGGGGAATAGGAGAAGGAGAAGCAGGCTTCCCACTGAACAGAGAGCCAGATGTGGGGCTCGATCCCAGGACCGCAGAATCATGACCCAAGCTGAAGGCAGACGCCTAACAACTGAGCCACCCAGGCACCCCATCCTTGAAGCTTTTTATCTGTCCTTCTATTTTCAATGACAGCCTACTGGATATAGTATTCTTGGCTGCATATTTTTCTCATTTAGTGCTCTGAATATATCATTCCAGTCCTTTGTGGCCTGCCAGGTCACTGTGGATAGGTCTGTTGCCAATCTCATATTTTTACTGTTGTATGTTACAGACCTCTTGTTCCAAGCTGCTTTCAGGATTTTCTCTTTGCCACTGAGACTAGTAAGTTTTACTCTTAGATGATGAGGTGTGGACCTATTTTTAGTGATTTTTGAGGGGGTTCTCTGTGCCTCCTGGATTTTGATGCTTGTTCCCTTTGCCAAATTAGGGAAATTCTCTGCTATAATTTAATATACTGTCTGCCCCTATCTACCCTCTTCTTCAGAGATCCCAATTATTCTAATATTGTTTTATCTTATGGTATCATTTATCTCTCGAATTCTCCCCTCATGGTCAAGTAGTGGTTTGTCTCTCCTTTGCTCAGCTTCTTTATTCTCTTTAATCATTTGATCTTCTGTATCACTATTTCTCTCTTCTGCCTCATTTATCCTAGCAGTAAGAGCCTCCATTTTTTATTGTACCTCATTAATGGTTTTTTGATTTCAACTTGTTTAGATTTTAGTTTTTATTTCTCCAGAAAGGGATTCTCTAATATCTTCCATGCTTTTTTTGAGCCCAGCTAGCACCTTATCGTCATTCTGAACTCTAGTTCCCTAATGTCTGTATTGATTAGGTCCTTAGCTGTCAGTACTCCCTCTTGTTCTTTTTTTTTTTTTTTGTGGTGAGTTTTTCCACCTTATCATTTTATCCAGGTAAAAATAGATGAACAAGAGAACAAAATACTAAAAGGGTAGCAATGACCCCAGAAAAATATACATTAACCAAATCAGAAGAGACCTGAAACCAGGGAGAGAAGAAAGGGGCAAAAAAAGAAAAAGAAAAAAATATGTATATAAATTCAACTGGTGAATAGAACAGAGCCACACACTTGATTTTGGGTGTATTTTGGTCTGTTAGAATAAACTATCTCCCAAAATTTTAAAGAAAGAAAAACATATATATACAAAAATAAGGGTAAACACAATGAAGGGATGGAATATGACTGTAAAGATGAAAATTAAAAAAGATTCTAAAAAAGGAATAGATAAGTTGGTTGAAAAAAGAAAAAAAGAGGAAAGAATGTGATCAGGCTGGAGACTAGAACAAAACTATGTGTTAGATATAGGGTATATTTTGATTAGAAGAAATTGTATCCCAAAATTTTAAAGAAAATAAAACAACCTATATGTATACAAGAAATAGGGTTAAATACAATGAAGGCATAAAATATGACTATTGCAATGAAAATCTAAAAAGATTTTTAAAAAGGTATTGATTAGATAAAATAATTAAAAAATGTTAAAATAGGAAAGAGGAAAAATTAAAAAAATAGAATAAGAAAAAAATAAAATTAAAAAAATTTAACTTTGAGGGGCTCCTGGGTGGCTCAGCCAGTTGAGTGTCTGCCTTTGGCTCAGGTTGTGATCCTAGGGTCCTGGAGTCCGCATCAGGCTTCTGGTCAGTGGGGAGTCTGCTTCTCCCTCTCCCCCTACTCATGGTCTTTCTCTCAGATAAATAAAATCTTTGGAAAAAAATTTAACTTTGAAAGACTAAAGGATCTTGGGGAAAAAAAAAACCATGAATTCTATGTGTTGCTTTTCCCTTGCTCTGGAGTTTGCGATTCTTATTGATTGGTGAACTTTGTCTTGGCTGGATGTTTTTGCTGATCTTCTGGGGGGAGGGGTCTGTTGCAGTGTTTCTCAAATGTCTTTGCCTGAGGTGGAATTGCACTGCCCTTGCCAGGGGTAAAGCTAAGTAATCTGCTCCGTTTTGAGCAGCTTTTATTCTCTGAGCGCTTTCTGTACAGCTTTAGAGGATGGGAATGAAAATGGCCTCCCAATCTCCGGCCCCGTAGGAACTGAGAGCTCAGTGACTGAGCTCTGACTCCTCAGTGTGCCCTCAGAGAAAAGCACTCAATCCCTCTTGCCCCTCTGGTCTCCAGCCGCTCTACATGCTCACCTGGCCTGTGACTGAGTGTTTCTATCTCTGGCACACGGCCCTGTTTGGAGGCCCCAAACCCAGTAGATTCCTGCTGCGTGCTCCTGCACCCCTCCTCCTATAGGAGGAAGGTGAGTCTCCCCAGATCTGCCACTTGTGGGGTCCCTGCCCAAAGAGCAGTAGACTAACTGTGCCTTGGATCATGGTTTAAGGTAATCCCGAGCTGAGAGCGCACTCCTCGACTCTGCCATCTTGCTCCTTCAGTGGACTTGTTTCTAACTGTCATTTTCATGTGGATTCTTTCCCTTGTATTTGTGCAGTTAATCCTTTAGATTATATGCCACCTTTGGGCAGGTCTGCTTTTTTTGTTTGTTTTAACACACCCCTTTTCATTCCCATAATAGTCTTACACGTACCTGGTTATCTTACATCTGATTTCACTTTGTTTCCCCTTATTTATCCATCTTGCCAGATTTTTTTCTAAGCTTAGACTTTTTTACTCATTTGGTTAAGCCCAGATTCTTTACTTTGAGATCTTTACAATAGTGTTCCAGTTTTATCTTTTCAGTTTTATTTTTCATTATTCATTTATATATATTTTTAAAACACATGGCCTCTGAATTTTTGCTCCTTTGTGCATACAGTTCCTTCTCAGAACAGTCATTCTTAGAAAAATGTAGTTGTCAAAGGCCTGCTGCTGCTTCATAGTCCAGCTCAAAGTTTACCTTTTCCATGAATGCGAATTAATTTCAACATTATTTATGAAACAGTTCATAAAGCTTCTTGTAGATAAAGCTGGGTCTGGGTCAGGGTACAAATAAAGCTACTGAAAGCTTTCTAGCAGTTGATTAGTGCAAGACAAAACAGGAAGCAATGAACTGGTTGGGGTGAGAGAGAGTATTACATTCTGAAAGGACAGTGATGGAGTTTTCATCTCATATCTTGCCCATAAGAATTTGTTGAAGTTCTAGTGAGGTTAAAATCTTGTTCCCAAGTTTTCATCATACATAAGAATCTGATAGAAGTGTGTGTATACATACAATATCTGTCAGAGGAATATAAAAATTGGTTGAGACTTCCCCACACCCCACGTGTTTAACACTCAGATATATTGATTGAAGTGTGATGGTATCATACCTTTCTCAAACTAGAAGACAGAAATCAAGTCATGCTGGAATCTGGTTGTTAGGTCCATCTGTTCACTTATCTCATTTAACAAAAGTTATTTTGCCCCGGTTATGTGCCAGACACAGTACGTAGAGCTAGTTATTAAAAAAAAAAAAAAAAAAAAAAAAAAAGAGCAATACAGTAAATGACCTCAAACTGTTCCTGGCCTGGGGGAGATGGATGTGTGACTGACAGAACGTGCTGCAGGAGTGCCTTGCGTGAATTCTAACCTTATTGTTAATAAGTGGCTCAATAAGGAGGGAGTCCTGAGAACCAGACATTTCAGAATAACTTCTTGGCTTGGTTCTGCCACACAGGGATCCACAAAAATAGGATCTTTGGGAGGTGCGTAAGCCTGTGACTTGTATGCCTTCTATTTTAGAATAGGCATTTAAACTTAGATTCATATGGATGTCAATTAACAGAGACTCAGTCTGTGATACATGATACCCTGGGTCCCTGGTGGGGCACCTGCCATTCCTCAGTTCATTAAGGATTGCCCTTGCCCGGAGGATGTTGCTTAGGCATGCCAAATGTCTATTCTTGTAAACCTCTGATCAAGATCAAAGCTTCAGGCTGGTTGCAGTTTCTTCCCTCTAGACACAAACAACATATATTCAAATTGGAGTCAAACTTCTTATTCACCAACCTGCTTCCAACTTCTGTCCCATTTTTACTCTTTGTCCTTTTCCTCATCTCATGTGCATGTGTTCTGTTTTTCTGGAGTCAGAATTCAGAATGAGCTAAGTATGGCAAATAGCTCTTTTGCCTGTTTAGAGGCTCCTGGAACTGCAGCCGTTGCCAGTAGAGTGGATTTAGGTGGAGCGTGGCCATTGGCTCCTCATTCTCAAGTGTGTAGGGACCCCGAGGAACTAAGCCTGCCTGCTGGGGCCTGGAGAACCCTGAAGAGCAGGGATGGTTCTGGGTCTTCTCCCAGGGCCTGGTTACAACATCCATCAAAGGAATTTTAGAAACCCAGCCCCGAATGCCCTGGGCTGTTGTCCTCACTCCCTTCTCCCCACCTCCCACTGGGCATCACAACAACATTTGCTTGAAATCACTGGTTGGCCTTCTTTCCAGTCTGCCTTGCTTAGGTTATTTACATGTTAATGTCCCTTGTTGAATTCTAATTTCCTTTAGAGCATCTCATATGACGTCTGACTTTGAGCTTAATATGATCTGTGCTTTCTCTTAAAGTTTTAAAGGGTTATATTCCTTGAGTTCTGAATCAAGTTTTAAATCAATTGAGAAGTAAATATGGGAGTCAGATATTGGTGCTAAACCTGGAAAGGGGATTATGGCTTGGAACCAGGTCGAACTGAGCTTGCTCTTCCTTGTTCTCAGTTGAGTTTACCCATTAGGTCGCAGACCACAGATGTCTCTCTATAGGGGAGGCTCTGTCCTGGAGAGAGGAGCACTGAATTCCAAATATTGCAAGAATATAGAGAAATCCTCCTTCGAAGACCCTGAAGCAACCCTACTTCCTGGCAATCTTTGGATAGAAGATAATCTGGATCTAGGTAACCCCTGTGGGCTGAATGTAATTTGTAGAGGATGAGATGAATAACCTCTGTCTGGTACAGACTGTAAAATTGGCCTGACCTTCAGGGATGGTGCGAGCTGTGGCACCAGCAAGACCTACTTTCCACTCTGTCATTTTGAGAGGGAAGCAGTGCTGGCTGGTGTTAAGTCTGTGTACTTTTTTCTTTCTTTCTTTTTTTTTTTTTTTTTTAAATCAAATCATGTTGTCCTAGGCAAAGTGCAGTATTTGTTAGAATTAATCTATCCCTTTCTTTTGACCTTTTTCTTTGTAAGTTGATATATTTCTTTAGGGCCATTTCCTCGTGAAGATTAACAGATTTGTTTAAAATAATGGAATTACAGACTTTGAAGCTAGATGACCATATAGTCCAACCCACTCTGGTTTTGCTTGTTCAAACTGAAGCCCAGAAAACTTAAATTTCCTTACCCGGGCTTTCTGTGAAGGCCTGCAAAGGAAGACGTTCTCTTGATTTTCTGCACCATTATTTCCCCTGAGGCTCAGCAAATATATGTTGAGACTAAAATAAATAGGGTTGTCCCTTTTGACAAATACCCAAGGCCTAAAGATCCAGAGAGATGACCTGGGTTGGGGGAAGGGAGACAAGAGGACTATGGGGGAAGGAGGAAAAACCTGGAGGAGTAAATAGAAGAGTTATCTCCTCCAAACCCTACTTCCCAGTGTCATAGGTGGGCATTGCAATCAGGTGTATTTGTAGATCCAAACATTTGGGCTTCTGGTCTAGTCTAAAATGTCAGGGGAGGGCCACTCAGAGTTACTCAATGTGATGAATTGTTTGTTGCATGAACTGCTTGATATAATAGAAGTAGCTTGGGATTTTGGAGGCAGAGAGACAGAAGTACAAATTCTTTCAGTCTGACATCACATACTGTCTTGTGACCTTGGGTCAGTTCTTAACTATCCAGACTTTTTACTCTCTAAAATAAGGGTAGTAGTAACAATTGTGTAAGATTAGTGTTGTGAGGTTTAAATAAGATAAAGCACTAGATAGTGCCCGGTGCACACTGAGTGCTCGGTGGACATTGGGCTCCTTGTCTTCATGCCTGCAGCATCTCAGTGGTCTGCAGCGTGTGCTCCCACCAAATGTACCAGTGTCCCCATCTCCAAGATTGGAACAGAGTCTAGGCTCTACCATTATCATCTGGGTGCTGACTGAAGGGGGCTTGGGAGTCAGCCCAGGGACTCATGGCCTTGCTGCTTACTCTGTCTAGAGGGCCTCGGGCTGTGAGGTTCTTCCAGCACCATACTAGGAATTTGGTCCTGTTCTGTTCAACCTATAGCCCAGAGCTCTCCAACCCCCTGGATTCATACTTTTCATCCTGGTCCAGATTTATTGGACTCACTTTTTCCTGGAGGAGGATAGGAACCCATTGTTCCATCCTTTATGAAGAAAGGCATTTTCTCTCCTGCCTCCATACAGGTTTCACTTGGCAAGTGAACCAGGCTTTGGATCTAAGTGACTATCTGCTCAGCTGACTGGTTGGGTGGTAGATGAATCAGTCCAGTTGTGTAAGCCTTGAGCTTGTTGTGGGAGGAATCCATTCTCTTTGTGAAAGCAGCTGACAATCTTTCGTGAGGTTGTGATGAGGGACATTACCTTGGGGGTCATGGTACATTTTGTTCAAAGTTCAGCATGGGGGAAGATTATCTTCATTATCTCAGCCAGCTCGGGAACCTGTCCCCTTACTCAGCTGGATGGTTCTATAGGGTGTCACAACTTTGTCTGATTCCCAGGTGGAGGCACCTGGGAACTTATAAATCATTTCTGTCCAGAATTGCAAGACTTTCTTTTTCTTTGGGATTACATTTAATCTTTTCTATGCAGTTTGCCTTTCTGAGAGAATGTTCTCAGGAATGAGTAACTTTGGTAATACATTTATTCTTTTAAGAACAAATTTGTTCGTATATTTAGAAGGGAAAAGAACCCTCCAAACTTTAGAATGGCTTGTGAATGGGAGACTTGGATTACCTCCTAATTTCTCTGCTTAGTATGAAGCAAGTAATTTTCCTGGCAATCAGTTTTCTTTTAGGTAAGAGCAATAATACCTAATAATAATTCTTGATACATTTAAAGAAGTCCCTCCCCATTAATAATCATCCTTGTTTATTAGTAGTAGAGAAGAGTGGTTAAGGTCACAGGCTCTGGAGACAGATTGCTGGTGTTTGTATCTTGGCTCGGCCATTCACTTGCTGCATGACCTTGGGCAACTTATTTAACCTTTCTGCGTTTCATGGGTAATTTGTCAAGATCAATTTATGTAAAAGGTTTAGACAAAGATAGCTATATTGTGATGTCTATGATATCTGCTACCTCTTGAGATTCTCTAACTAGCTGTTCTCTTACTTATTACCATTAAACTACACACACTGATTAGATTTTCATTCTTTACTATCTTGCCTGAATTAAGCCCCATAATTCCCCACTGCCTCTGATTTATGCTTTTACATCTGGGTAAGATGATTAACAGCCTATGGTTAAAGGAGGCTGGAGAATCCTTCAGGGAAAATGAACCTCAGTTACCTTTAAACTTTGTTTCCCGACAGCAGAGGGTGCCACAATGTTTCTTGTAAAAGGAATCTTCTGTGCAGAATGACTTTTTTTTTTTTAACCTGGTACTTAAAAGTGAGAGCTTTTGTAGGATTATTGACATTGAGGACTTTTATTGTCCATTATATAATAATGACACAAACATGTTACTGAACAGTTTTAAAACTTAATTAAGCATGCCTATCACCACCATATTTCATATCTGCCTGTTTGTATTTCTTGGATCAGGTTTGCAAAGGTCAAGTATTTTCTAGAATGTGTGAGCAGTGTTCCATGTGAGCAGTATTATATGCTAATGTTATGTCCTTATACATTTTGAAATGGGCTGGAGATGAGGGAGGCATGGTGAGGGGTAAAGGGTAGAGCCAGAAGTCTGGGAGCAGGCAGCACTGGTGCTAGAATGATTTGCCATGGGGAATCTGCAAGCTGAGCAGGCCAGATGGATGATAGTTCTAAGTGGGAAAGTGCACTTTGGCTTGATGATAATTGGAAACTGGTCAGCACCATAGGGGGGAAAATGTACATACCAAGGGGAATCTGAAGTATGGCGACTTAATTTTCTAAGATGGCTGCAACAAGATGTCCATTTTACATGCACATCTTCTAATATTTTACACTTCTACCAGCAAGAGGTAGGATGTATTTTTCTCCCCTTGAATGTGGGTGTCTGTTGGCTATGGTTAGAGTCATTTCCTAAACTTGGTCATAAAGCATAAAGCATAAAGCATATAGACTTCCTACCTGGGATACTACGGGGTTGCTGGCTCTTGGAACCTTGCCACCATGCTATGAGGAAAGGTCACATGTGGCATGTCAGTGTGCTGGCTGACAGCTTCAGCCGACATCCCAACCAACAGCCGACATTTCAGATGGGCCCCAGGCTCCATCACCTCCTAACTGTAGACATGCGATAGACTGATAACTTGCCAGCTCAATCTGTTCAATCCATGAGAGATAATGAGAAAATGATTGTTGTTGTTTTAATCCAACAAGTTTTGGGGTTATTAGTACCCAGCAATAGTCACTGATTTACAAAATTAAGGCCCATCATCAAGAGAGTTCAGTCAAGGACACACTTTCAAAGTAAGAGCTAAATAGCAGAAAGGAGTTTGAGTACAAAAGGAGAACTTGAGATCAGGCATAGGGTGCCACTAAGGGAATCTCTAATGAAGCATGACTGGCTGGGTTGCTGTGACATGGCACACTACTCGCTATCTTGCTCTTTTTATTTATTTATTTGTTTAAAATTCAATTAGCGAACATATAGTACATCATTACTTTTAGATGTAGTGTTCAGTGATTCATCAGTTGTGTGTAATACCCAGTGCTCATCACAACACATGCCCTCCTTAATGCCCCTCACCAAGTAACCCCGCCCTCCACCACCTTATCTTGTTCTTCTTAAAAGTAAGCTCATGGTTGTAGCTCCACCCTGACGTTGGCCTCTTCTAACTTTTTGTATCATGGAAAATGTCAAACATATGCAGAAGTGGTGAGACTAAAGTGCTGAACTCCATATTCACTGCCTAGTTTCAACATGATCAACTCACGGTCAGCCTTATATATCTATACTCTTACGCACTTCCCCCCTTCACACTGCTTTGAAGCAAATCCTATTCATAATATAATAAGGTCCCTACATATTTCAGATCTAGTTCTACCAGATAAGGACTATTTAAAAAAAAAACAAACCATAACCACAATACTATTATCACACCTAAAGCAATGACCAAATGAACAATTATATATTTATATAACAACTTTCATGTTTAAGTCAGAATCTGCATGATATCAATAATGCTAGACTATCTTAGAAATATAATGCAATCGATATATGAATTTCAAATGATAATTTAAAAAGTAAAAGAAATGAAATATCTTAATCTGTCAAAAATATCATTATTATTTAATGTTTATCAGTATAAAATATTTTAATCAGATATTATACATTCTTTTCTTTTCACATTAAGGATTTGAAATCTGGCATGTATCTTACACACTTCAATTTTTTGTTGTTGAAATATAATTGATATGCAATAGCCTATCAGTTTCAGGTGTACATAGTGATTTGATATTTTTATATTATGATATATGATGATCCTCATAGTTACCATTTGTTACCACATAGTCATTACAATATTATTGACTATATTCCATATGCTATTAATTAATATCCTCATGATTTATTTTATTTTATTACTATTTTTTAAAGATTTTATTTATTTATTTGATAGAAACACTGTGAGAGAGGGAACACAAGCAGGGGGAGAGGGAGAGGGAGAAGCAGGCTTCCCACTGAGCAAGGAGCCTGATGTGGGGCTCTATCCCAGAACCCTGGGATCATGACCTGAGCAGAAGGCAGATGCTTAACCGACTGAGTCACCCAGGTGCCTCAACCTCATGACTTACTTATTTTATAACTGAAAGTTTGTACTTCATAATGCCCTTTCATCTATTTTGCCCATTTCCCTAAGTCCTCTCTGTTCTGGTAACCAACAGTTGGTTTTCTGTATCTGAATCGGTGTTTTGTTTTTTAGATTCCACATATAAGTGAAATCATATGGGATTTGTCTTTCTCTTTCTGACTTATTTCACTTACCATAATAGCCTCTAGGTCCATCCATATTGTCCCAAATGGCAAAATTTCATTCTTTTTTGTGGCTAAGCAATATTTCATATATATATATATATATATACACATATATATATATATATATAGCTATCTCACATTTTCTTTATTCATTCATCTATTGATGAACACTTAGGTTGCTTCTGTATCTTGGCTATTGTGAATAATGCTGCAATAAACACAGAAGTGCATGTATGTCTTCAAATTGGTGTTTTTGTTTTCTTACACCCAGAAGGAAAATTGCTGGATTATACGATAGTTCTGTTTTTAATTTTTTGAGAAACCCCCAGACTGTTTTCCACAGTCTATACCAGTGGACTACACCTCTGGTATAGTGGTGGCTACACCAGTTTATATTCTACACCAGTTTGTATTCTTACTAACAGTGCACAAGAGTTCCTTTTTCTCCACATCTTTGCCAATGCTTGTTATTTTTAGTCATTTTGATAATAGTCAATCTGACCAGTGTGAGGTGGCATCACACTGTGGTTTTGATTCACATATCCTGATGTTGAACCTCTTCTCATGTGTCTATTGCAAGTCTGTATGTCTTCTTTGGAAAATGTCTATTCAAGTACTCTGCCCATTTTTAAATTGGGTTTAAAAAATATTAATTGTGTAAGTCAATATTTTGGATGTTAATGTCTTATTGGATATATGGTTTTCAAATATCTTCTCCCATTCAGTAGGTTGTCCTTTTATTGATGGCTTCCTCTGTTCTTGTTGATGGCTGTGCAAGGCCTTTTTAGTTTGAGTAATCTCATTTATTTATTTTAGTTTTTGTTACTTTTACTTGTGGAGGTTTGTTCAAAAAAATATTGCCAAGACTGATATTAAAGTGCTTACTGCTAATGTTTTCTTCTAGATGTTTTATGGTTTTCGGTCTTACATTCATATCTTTAATCCATTATGAATTTATTTTTGTATATGATGGAAAATAGTGGTCCAGTTTTATTCCTTTATATGTAGCAATCTGGTTATCCCAATATCATGTATTGAAGAGACCATCTTTTCTCCATTGCATATACTTGCCTCCTTCGTCATAGGTTAATTGACTATATGCATGGGCTTCTTTCTTTCTTTCTTTCTCTTATTTTTTAATTTAAATTTTACTTACTTAATATATAGTACAATATTGGTTTCTGGAAGACATCCAAATGGCCAACAGACACATGTAAAAGTGCTCAACATCACTCAGCATCATGGAAATACAAATCAAAACCACAGTGAGATACAACCTCACACCAGTCGTAATGGCTAAAATTAACTAGTCAGGAAATGACAGGTGTTAGTGAGGATGAGGAGAAAGGGGAACCCTCCTACACTGTTGGTTGGAATGCAAGCTGGTACAGCCACTCTGGAAAACAGTATGAAGGTTCCTTGAAAAGTTGAAAATAGAGCTATCCTACAACCCAGCAATCACACTACTGGGTATTTACCCTAAAGATAAAAATGTAGTGATCTGAAGGGGCATGTGCACCTGAATGTTTATAGCAGCAATGTCCACAATAGCCAAACTATGGAAGGAACCTCGATGTCCATCAACAGATGAATGGATAAAGAAGATATTGTGTGTATATATATACATATATATGTGTATACACACACACACACACACACACACACACAATGAAATATTATGCAGACATCAAAAGAAATGAAATCTTGCCATTTGCAATGACATGGATGGAACTAGAGGGTATTATGCTAAGCGAAATAAGTCAATCAGAGAAAGACAATTATCATATGATCTCTCTGATATGAGGAATTTGAGAGGCAGAGCGGGGAGTTGTGGGGGTAGGGAGGGAAAAAATGAAACAAGATGGGACTGAGGAGGGAGACAAACCATAAGAGACTCTTAATCTCAGGAAACACACTGAGGGTTGCTGGGGGCTGGAGTGGGTGGGGATAGGGTGGGTGGGTTATGGACATTGGGGAAGGTATGTGCTATGGAGAGTGGTGTGAATTGTGTAAGACTGATGATTCACAGACCTGTACCCCTGAAGCAAATAATCCATTATATGTTAATAAAAAAATATTGGTTTCTGGAGTAGAATTCAGTGATTCATCACTTACATACAATATCCAGTGCTCAACACAACAAGTGCCCTCTCTAATGCCCATCACCCATCTTAGCCCATCCTCCTGCCCACCTCCCTCAGTTTGCTCTCCGTCATTGAGAGTCTCTTAGGGTTTGTTTCCCTCTCTCCCCACCCATTCCCATATGTTCATCTGTTTTGTTTCTTAAATTCCACATATGAGTGAGAGCATATGGTATTTGTCTTTCTCTGACTGACTTATTTCATTTAGCATAATATACTCTAGCTCCATCCACGTTGTTGCAAATGCCAAGATCTCATTCTTTTTTTTTTTTTTTTTTAAGATTTATTTTGAGAGAGAGAGCATGAGTGAGGGGGAGGGGCAGAAGAAGAAGGAGAAGCAGATGCCCTGCTGAGCAGGGATTCTGGTGAGGGATTCAATATCAGGACCCTAGGATCATGATCTGAGCTGAAGGCAGATGCTTAACCAACTGAGCCACCCAGGTGCCCCAAGATTTCATTCTTTTTTTTTTTTTTTTAAAGATTTTATTTTTATTTATTTGACACACAGAGAGAGATCACAAGTAGGCAGAGAGGCAGGCAGAGAGAGAGAGAGAGAGAGAGAAGCAGGCTCCCTGCTGAGCAGAGAGCCTGATGCAGGGCTTGATCCCAGGACCCTGGGATCATGACCTGAGCCCAAGGCAGAGACTTTAAACCACTGAGCCACCCAGGCGCCCCAATTTCATTCTTTTTGATAGCTAAGTATATTCTAGTGGTGTGTGTGTGTGTATACACCACATCTTTATCCATTCATTAGTCAATGGACATTTGGGTTCTCTCCATAGTTTGACTATTGTTGATAATGCTGCTATAAACATCAGGGTGTATGTACACCTTCAAATCTGTATTTTTATATCATTTGGGTAAATACCTAGTAGTGCAATTGCTGGACTTAGGGTAGTTCTATTTTTAACTTTTTGAGGAACCTCCATACTGGTCTCCAGCATGGCTACACCATTTGCATTCCCACCAACAGTGCAAGAGGGTTCCCCTCTCTCTGCATCCTCACCAACACCTATTGTTTTTTATGTTGTTAATTTTAGCCATTCTGATAGGTATGAGGTGATATCTCATTGTGGTGAGTGATGCTGAGCATCTCTTCATGTGTCTGTTAGCCATCTGGATGTCTTCTTTGGAAAATGTCTACTCATGTCTTCTGCCCATTTCTTAACTGGATTATCTGTTTTTTGAGTGTTGAGTTTGATAAGTTCTTTATAGATTTTAGACACTAACGTTTTATCTGATATTTCATTTGAAAATGTCTTCTCCCGTTCCTTAGACTGCCTTTTAGTTTTGTTAATTGTTTCCTTCACTGTGCAGCTGCTTTGTATCTTGACAAAGTCCCAATAGTTCATTTTTGAACTATGTTTCCCTTGCCTTCGAGGATGTGTCTTATAAGAGGTTGTTGTGGCCAAGATCAAAGATGTTGCTGCCTGTGCTCTCCTCTAGGATTTTAGTGATTTCCTGTCTCACATTTAGGTCTTCCATCCATTTTGAATTTATTTTTGTGTATGGTGTAAGAAAGTGGTCCAGTTTCATTCTGTATGTTGCTGTCCATTTTTCCCAACACCATTCGTTGAAGAGACTGTCTTTTTTCCATTGAATGTTTTTTCCCGGTTTGTTGGCGACTAGTTGGCCATAGAGTTGAGGGTCCATTTCTAGGTTCTCTATTCTGTTCCATTGATCTATGTGTCTGTCTTTGTGCTAGTGCCATAGTGTCTTGATGACTACAGCTTTGTAATATAGCTTGACATCTGGAATCGTGATGCCTCCAGTTTTGTTTTGCTTCTTCGAGATTGCTTTAGCTATTCAGGGTCTTTTGTAGTTCCATACAAATTGTAGGATTGTTTGTCCTAGTTCTGTGAAAAATTCTTCTGGTATCTTGATAGGGACTGCATTAAATGTGTAGATTGCTTTGTGTAGTATAGACACTTTAACAATATTTGTTGTTGGAATCCATGAGCATGAAATTGTTTGCCATTTCTTTGTGTCCTTTTCAATTTCTTTCATTAGTATTCCATAGTTTTGAGAGCACAGATCTTTTACTTCTTTGGTTAGGTTTATACCTGGGTGTCTTATTGGTTTTGATGCAATTGCAAATGGGATTGATTTCTTGATTTCTCTTTCCACTGCTTCATTATTGGTGTATAAATACATAACAGATTGGGTACCTGGGTGGTACATTCAGTTAAGTGCCCAACTCTTGGTTCAGCTCAGGTCATGATCTCAGGGTTATGAGATTGAGCCCTGTGTTGGGCTTCATACTCAGCATGGAGTCTGCTTGAAATTCTCTCTCTCTCTCTCTCTCTCCTTCTTCCTCTCTCCCCATGTGCACTCTCTCTTTCTAAAGAAAGTAAGTAAATAAATAAATAAACACAACACTGTTCATCATCATTAGCCATCAGGGAGATTCAAATCAAAACCACATTGAGATACCACCTTACACCAGTTATAATGGCCAAAATCAAGACAGTAAACAACTTGTGTTGGAGAGGATGTGGAGAAAGGGAAACCCTCTTACACTGTTGGTGGGAATGCAAGTTGGTGCAGCCACTTTGGAAAACAGTGTGGAGATTCCTTAAGAAATTAAAAAAGAGCTACCCTATGACCCTGCAATTGCACTACTGGGTATTTACCCCAAAGATACAGATGTAGTGAAAAGAGGGGCCATATGTACCCCAATGTTCATAATAGCAATGGCCACAGTCACCAAACTGTGGAAAGAACGAAGATGCCCTTCAGCAGATGAATGGATAAGGAAGATATGGTCCATATATACAATGGAGTATTATGTCTCCATCAGAAAGGATGAATATCCAACTTTTGTATCAACATGGATGAGACTGGAAGAGATTATGCTGAGTGAAATAAGTCAGGCAGAGAGAGTCAATTATCATATGGTTTCACTTACTTGTGGAGCGTAAGGAATAACACGGAGGACATTGGGGGATAGAGAAGAAAAGTGAGTTGGGGGAAATCGGAGGGGGAGACAAACCACGAGAGACTGTGGACTTTGAGAAACAAACTGAGGGTTTGGAGGGGAGAGGGGTGGGGGGTTGGGTGAGCCTGGTAGTGGGTATTATGGAGGGCATGTATTGCATGGAGCACTGGGTGTGGTGCATAAACAATGAATTCTGGAACACTGAAAAGAAATAAAATAAAATACATAAAACTAAAAAAACCTAAATAACTACATAAACAAATCTTTTTAAACATGCAACAGGGGTGCCTGGGTGGCTCAGTTGGTTAAGCGACTGCCTTCGGCTCAGGTCATGATCCCAGAATCCCGGGATCAAGTCCCGCATCAGGCTTCCAGCTCCACGGGGAGTCTGCTTTTCCCTCTGACCTTCTTCCCTCTCATGCTCTCTCTCACTCAAATAAATAAATAAAGTCTTAAAAATGCAACAGATTTAGTAGGGTTTTGGTAGATTTTTGGTAGTCTTTTGGGTTTTCTACGTAGAGTATCATACCTGCATATAGGGAAAGTTTGAGATTTTCCTTGCTGATTTGGATGCCTTTTATTTCTTTTTGTTGACTGATTGCTGAGGCTAAGATTTCTAGTACTACATTAAATAGTTAATAGTGAGAGTGGACATCCTTGTCATGTTCCTGACTGTAGGAGAAAGGGTCTCAGTCTTTCCCCACTGAGGATGATATTAGCTGTGGGTCTTTTGTATATGGCTATTATGATGTTGAATTATGTTCCTCTGCTGAGTTTTTTTCTTTTTTTAATCAAGAATGGATGCTGTATTCTGTGCTCAGTGAGAGTCTGCTCGAGATTCTCTCTCTCTGCTCCTCCACCCCTCTTTCTCTCTCTCTAAAATAAATAAATGAGGGACACCTGGGTGGCTCAATTGGTTAAGTGGCTGCCTTTGGCTCAGGTCATGATCCTAGGGTCCTGGGATCGAGTCCTGTGTAGGGCTTCTTGCTCAGCGTTGGAGCCTGCTTCTCCTTCTGCCTGCTGCTCCCCCTGCTTGTGCTCACTCTCTCTCTGATTTAAGAAAATGAATAAAATACTAAAAAAATAAATCTTTAAAAAAAGCAATAGATGCTGTATTTTCTTAAATGCTTTTTCTGCATATATTGACAGGATCATATGGCTCTTTTCCCTTCTTTTATTATTGTGGTGTATCATGTAGATTGACTCATGAGTACTGACCACCCCTGCATGCATGGACTTATTTCTGAGTTTTCTATTCCATTGATCTATGTGTCTGTTTTGTTGCCAGTACCATAATGCTTTGACTACTATAGCTTTGTGATGTAGTTTGAAATTGGGGAGTTACACACCTCAATTTGGACTGGCCACAAATGGCAAGAGACTGACTAACAAACTGGACAGTGGAGATCTATTTGCTACAATTGGCTGATATATCTCTTATGTTACTTTTAATCTATAAGAGCCTTCCCCCACCTCCCTATTCATTTTACTCCTTTATGTTTTGTGTGTGTGTGTGTGTGCGCAAAAAGGTGATTTTATTAAAGCATGGGGACAGGACCCATGGGCAGAAAGAGCTGCCTCATTTTATTCCTTTAATTTATTTGTTAAAGAAAATGTGTTATTTGTTTTATAGAGTTTTTCACATTCTCGATTTTGCTGCTTGCATCCCTGTAGTATGATTTGTCATATTTTTCTAGTCCCTGTATTTCTTGCAAACAGATAACTCGATCTCTAAGTTGGATCAGTTTTAGGATAAACTCTTGTCAAGAGTACTTGTAGCTTATGTTGTTTTCTTCCATTAGGGGACACATAATGACTGGTAGCCATTGATGGTCATTGTCTTAGACCCATTACTTTATTAGGGGCTGAAGATTATTTTATTATTCATCTTTTGTTTATTGCAGGAACATTCCATAAAGAGAAAACTCCCTTAATCAACTTGGTAATGTAAATAATAATTGTGGTCTGATGCTTTTATTTTGTAAACTATTGCTTCTTTTAAAATATTTTTAAAATTTATTTGAGATAGAGCAAGCGAGAGAGTATGAGCATAAGCTGGGACTGGGAGTGGAGGGCAGGGGCAGAGGGAGAGGGAGAAGCAGGCTCCTGGCTGAGCAAGGAGCCCGATGCCGACTCGATCCCAGGACCCTGGAATCATGACCTGAGCCAAAGGCAGACGCTTAACCAACTGAGCCACTGAGGTGCCCAGTAAATTATTGCCTTAGAATTATATAAAAATCAGTAAAAATCAGAAAAAAAAATTTCTAAGTTATGGTGAATACTATGCAAATTATAGTTAGTTTTTCTTAATAAAGTTAGTTTTGCTTCTTATCATTACAGTAACACATGTTCATGATAGAAAATGTGGAAAAGTAGAAAGAAGAAGAGAGAAAAACAGGGACTCTTAATTGTACCACCCAAAGACAACCTTGTAAACATTTTAGTTTGCTTCTTCACAATCTCTTCTTTAAGCATTTAAAAAAAAACCAACCCATTTGTGATCATAATTAACACACACATATTTGTGTCTTATTCTTTTTCATATAGTAGAGCAAACACATCCCTGTATACTACAATCTCTATGTAAACACTGTTTACCTGTCTTGCATAATATTTAAATTACAGATGCTAAGTATTTAGAATGTTACTGATAGCTTTTCATCAGTAAATGTACTGTGATGAAGAGTGACGTATTTCACTCTTGTATTTCAGAGGCAATCCTTAGGAAATGCACCTTATTTTAAAAAGGTATGAAAGATTAGTACACAAATGTACACATAATGTAGTGGAACAAAATTAAGTACGAACTCTACAATCTGGAGACTGCTCACTCAATTACCAAATATTTATTGAATTTCTGCTATGACTTTTTTCTAGGCACGGGGGATACAGTGGTAAAAAAATAGACAGGGTCTCTTCCCTCATGGGGTTTATATTTTAGTGTGTGTATGGGAAGACAGACAATAAACAGGTAAACAAGATTATTTCAGACAGTGATAGATAATGCGAAGACTATAAAACATGCAGCAGCTACTTAGAAAAAGTAGTTCTTTGTGGGGGTCTCTGACTAGATACTATATTTGGATTAGTTCCCAGTATGGGGAGCGGGGTGAAAAAGGCAGAAAGAAGGACACCAAAGCAGATGAACATTTCATTGGTAAAAGAAAGAGAGAACAAATATTTTAGAATTAAAAGAGGTGTTCCAGAGAGAATCCTCAAGTGAGAGAGCCTGCAGGTTTAAATCTGCTGGCCACACGAACAAGGTTCATGACATCAATAGCTATCAGGGACATGAGAAGCAAAACCACAGTGCGATACCACTTCACGCCCACTAGAATGGCTATGATCAAAAGATAATAACAAGTGTTGGTAAGCATGGGAAGATATTAGAACACTCATACACTGATGGTGGGAATACTTATGGTGTCACTTTGAAAAACCATGTGGCAATTCCTGAAAAGGTTGAGCATAGAGTTACTATACTAAGCAGCAGTTCCACTCTTAGGTATTTACCCAACAGAAATGGAAACATAGATCCACATAAAAACGTGAACAAGGATGTTCACAGCATCATTTTTACATTAGCCAAAAAGTGAAAACATCTTAAACGTCTATCAACTGATGAATGGATAAACCAAATTATGGTGTGACTCTAGAATGGAATATTATACAGCCATAAAAGGGAATGGAGTACTAATCTGTGCTACAACATGGATAAACGTTAAAAACCTTCTGCTAGCTGAAAGAAGCCAGTCACAGGGAACCACATGTGTGATTCCATTTATATGAAATATCTAGAACACACAAATCCAGAGAGACTGATGTCTCCCAGAGGCTGGGGGAGGGGAGAGGGAGGATGGGCAGTGACTGCTAATGGGTATGGGGCTTCTTTTTGGAGTGTGGAAAGTGCTTTGGAATTGGTTGTGGTAATTATCGTTCAATGTCGTGAATATACTAAAAACCATCGAATTGTATACTTAAAATGAGTAAATTTATGGTGTGTGAGTTATTATCTCAATAAAGCTGTTATTAAAAAAGATCTGCTAGCACTGCCCTCAGGAAATCATTCCACTTAGATGGGATGCTATGACGCCGGGAATTTGCTTCAGAATAATCCTTTAATAAGGTTCTAGATGAAACAAGACCGGAAATGATTTGATAATTGCTGAAGTGGAGAAATGTGTACAAGGGGGTTCCTTATACTATTTACTTTTTTATATGTATGATGTTTCTCATAATAAACATTAACAATGCATTTTTTATCAAAAGACCTTGGTTCTGGCACAGTTATTAGCAAGTCGTAACTGAGAGTCAGACTGGCCTGGTTAATAGCCTGGCCTCTGGAAGCATTTTATGTATATTGTGTGATCCTGGGGAAGCCACAGAACTTCTTCATATCTCAGTTTTCTCATCTATAAAATGGAGGCACAGAGCACCTACTTCATAGGGATGTGGCAAGGATTCAATGAGTTCATATTCACAAAGTGGTTGGAATGCTGATACTTTGTAAATTATGTGTGTTCACCTGTTCCTTTAAAAAAACAGGAAGGGTGGGAGGGAAAGAGGGAGAAACCCTGACAGGAGAGTACCTTTTGGCAAAAGCGAGGATTCTGAGTCTAAGCAATCTGAACTCATAAGATCTTGGGGAAACTCCTACCCCATTAATTTTGGGGAAGCACGAAGGGGACACAATCGTCACAGATGAAAAGGCCAGCTTTTTTCAGCTGTACTCTTGCTGCATTAGTGAGCAGAGAGAGAAGTCTTAAGCTATAAATGCGGATGTTTTTGCACTTAATATTTTTTAATCCATAGTGTTTGTGACCTTGGCATCCCTGCCATAGCAGAGCACTCCGTCGCCAGGCCCCTCAACCGTTTATGCTGTTTCTCACACTTCAAGTTCTGCTTTTCGTGTAAATCTTTATTAACTGAGATGCATGGGTAGCCCACAGACCCCAGCAGCCGACCCAAAGAGGGTATTCTGGGGAATGTGGACCTGCCTTGATTTCCTCCAGGACACAGGGAGGAGCCCCAGGGATCGACCGGGAAACTTTCAAATGTGTTTTTTGTTTCGTTTTTTAAATGTTTTTTAAGAGTGCTTTAAAAATGTTTTTGGCCTGGACAATTCCGTGTGGACAGGACCCATTGTGAATGCTTCTTTGTTGTGTAAAGGACAATTATATTTGCAGAAAGGAAGTTTCTAGGCTTTCAGAGGAAACCCCAGTTTTTTTTTTTTTTTTGAATGGGGGTCTGCAGTCACTTGGGGTGATTTAACCATCTTTGTCCTTCCGAACTATAGCATTTGAAGTTCTGTGACCTGCAACCACTCGGCGGGAAGTGCAACTGACCTCACAGTACGGCGTGCGTCTGTCTGACGGGAAAATACTGCCCAGAAACAATACCCTGCGTAGGCCAGCTGGACCCAGGTGTCTTCTCTTCTTTTCTTTATTTTATTTTTAAGATTTTATTTATTTATTTGACAGAGAGAGATCACAAGTAGGCAGAGGGGCAGGCAGAGAGAGGGGGGGTTAGCAGGCTCCCTGCTGAGCAGAGAGCCCGATGCAGGGCTCGATCCCAGGACCCTGAGGTCATGACCCGAGCTGAAGGCAGAGGCTTAACCCACTGAGCCACCCAGGCGCCCTTTCTCTTCTTTTCATTATCGCACTGAAAAACCGGGGTCGCGACCCAGAGTTGATTACTGGACAAAGAATTCAGTCTTGGTGACATCGCTGCTGTGCTGGAGCGCGGACCCTGTCACTCAGGGGAACCCCCTGCGGTGGAACACCCCCAGCTGATCCCCGAATGATTTCCTCCCCACCTTTACAGCAAGAATCTTCCCTTCCCTCTCCTCCCCTCCCTTTTGACTTGAGACCAGGCTTTTGCTTTTTAAACATCCGCACTTGCCTTTCATTTAGGGCGAGTCTTCAAGCGCTGTTGACGCGCGCCGAGGGAGGTGCTGCTCCGGCGCTCAAGCTCCGGCAGCTCAGGAAGCGACGGGCGTCCGTCCTCCTCAGCCGGCTGCCCGCACACGCCCGTCCTCCTCAGCCGGCTGCCCGCACACGCTCGGCGTCACCCAGCGGACGCTCCGGGACGGCGTCCCCGCCGCAGCCGTGGAAACGGGCGGGCTCCCTCCGCGGCTGCGCGAGGCCGCCCCACGCTTCCGCCGGCGCCGGCGGCCATTTTCCTGCTCGCGGGGGAGGGGCGGGAGAGGAAGATGGTGGCGGGGCTCAGCGCATCGCCGCGTTCAGAGTTTTCTGCTCTGGTGCGCGCACGTTATCCTTCTGCGCGGAAAGCGGGCAGCAGCTCCAGGCAGAGGCCACGTGTTCTCTCTCTACGTCGCCAGGGACACGTGTGGGGCCGCACGGATCTCGTCAGGAAAACTTTCCACCGCCTTTTCCTCTGTGGCTGAAGCGTGATTCTCGGTTCTGACTCTGGCCTCAGTTGGGTCCCTGGGCTACCTCCGTGGAGATATTTTGGCTTTTCAGAAGGAGGCATCCGTGTTTCCTTGCCATCCGCTGCTCACGCCTCACCCACTTCCAAACCCAGGAACCCTGGACCCTCATCTGCTCCTGTAGCTGTTCCTAAGCATCGGTGGATGTTCTGCTGCGGGCGGAAGGCTGTTCGCAAGCCCTTGAGGACCCTAGAAAAATAAGGGAAGTGTTAGGGTCCATGATCAAAGGAACGAGACTGATGCAAAGCGAAAGTCAAGCAAAGCTTTATTTCGTGCCAAGCATCAAAAACCAAACCGACCGGTAGGGGCCATCTCTTACGAAGAGGCGATGACGTTGACCCCGACCAGGCCACTCCCCAGATGAGGCCGCTCCAGATGAGGCCGCTCTCGAAAAGGCGACGACAAGGACAACAACCCTGAGGACACAGACTCTGCTCCCCATGATGCCACTCCGACGAGGCCGCTCCCCAGACAAGGCCGCTGCAGAGGAGGCCACTGGCTGGACAGGGCCGCTGCCCGGAATGAGGCCGCTCTAGCGAGGCTGATTGCAGCAGTGAGGCCGTTTGCCACGGGGCCGCTGGCGGTGGTGAGGCTGCTGGCGGGGAGGCCCTCGCTGTGGCGCCACTGCCGGCAACCACGACGCTCTGACGACTACCCTAACAGCTCCCAAGGGCTACTCTAACGGCTATTGCTAAGGGCTATCCCAACGGCTGTTCTAACCCCTCCTACTACTCCCCCCCCCCCACAGACTAACCTTTATATAGGTGGTTGAGCCCGGCCCACACACAGGTGGCCAATGGGATTTCAACTCACTGCAGTAAATATATGCGCGCCCCACGGATTGGATGTCTCCATCCGGCCTGGCCTGCCCCTATGTCCCGGGTTTGCAACTAAGTTCCTCTGGCTAACCAGGCCCTTACAGGAAGGAAGGAAAGAAGGACTGCAGGTGGTTCTCGTCTTTGCGGAAAGCCGATGATCTAGTTGAAAACTATAATGTAGATGTAAAATTCCCAGAGCAAATTAATATTGTCTTAGGACACAATACTTACAGTATCTTCTATCCTGTGTTGTAGTTTTCCATGTGCAATAGAAAATTTCCTGTCCTTTATTCTAATTCTCTTTATTTAATCCTCCCCTAAAGAAGCAGACTCTATATTTGGATGATCTTTTATCTTTCACCCACCCTGACACATGCCTGCGTGCTTTCCTTCCTTCTTTCTTTCCTCCCTCCCTTCCTTCCTTCCCTCCTTCTTTGTATTTCTATTGTGGTCAAGATTTGATCCCAACCATTCCTATCCTTATGGTTACTCTTTAAGGTCTATCCGACCAGCACTACTTCGCAGTGGCTCCCAGCTGCATCCTAGCGGGAGGGAGGGAAGTGTGAGCCTGAAGACAAGGAGCCAGGCCAGATGATGGAGCACTCGATTGGCACAAGTTAGAATTTTGTCTGGAAAGTTACAGGTAATTGATCACACATATTTATTGGGTATTTACTATGGGCAGGCACTGTTCTGGCATGAAGAACATAGCAGTCAGAGGTGGGCCCTACTTTTGAGAGGCTTGTATTCTATGGGGGAAGATAAGTAATAAATACAGAAGTGGGTGGTGATAAGTGTTACAAAGATAGAACAGTGTTGGGACGCCCGGGTGGCTCAGTTGTTAAGTGTCTTCTTTCGGCTCAGGTCATGATCCCAGAGTCCTGGGATCCAGTCGGCATCGGGCTCCTTGCTCAGTGGGGAGTCTGTTTCTCCCTCTGCCTGTTGCTCCCCCTGTTTGTGTTCTCCCTCTGTCTCTCTCTCTGACAAATGAGTGGATAAATCTTAAAAAAAAAAAAGATAAAACAGTGTTAGGAAGGACAGTGCCTGGGGTTCTAGCTCTGTGGTCAGGTCAGGTCTTTCTGAGGTGGTGAAACTTGAGATGAGAACTGAAAAACAGGAAGGAGGAAACGCATTGCAAGCAGGAGGAATGACAGATGCAAAGGGCAAGAGACAAAAGCAAGTCTGGCATCTTCAGAGGGAGAGAAAGGGTGCAGTGCTTGGAGGATGGTAGCAGGGGGTACAAGCAGAGGGACACATGTCGGAGAGTTTCAAGGGTAGTCTTGAATGCTGTGGTCAGAAGTGCAGATATTTTTCTGGTTCAGTGGGAGACTTTGGAAAGTTTCAAGTAAGAGAGTTCATCTAATTTATACTTTTCAAGAATATTCTCATAGTTGTGTGGAGGATAAACCGTAGTAGAGCAAGACACAGAGGGACCAGGAGAGAGGCTGTTGCAGGGATGTCATTAGAGCAGCTTGAACGGGGATCCTGGAGAGGATCCCATGGCCAGTTTTTTGTTGGTGGAAATTTGCTTATGGCTGCCCCATTCCCCCTCAGTCAGGGGCAGCAAACTGAAGCCATGTGGGAACTCGGATGGCTGATGGAGAAAAGCAAGGTTTACTTTTTAGCTGAGAGGTGCTGCTGGTTTTTGGAGGCGAACTCTCATTTTATTTAGTTTCCTAATTCATTTCATTTGACTCTCATTTCTGAGGCTTTAACTCATGATGGTGTGAGTTCATTATAAGAAATTTGGAAAGCTCTAGGGAATGTTTATTTTCCAGGAAAATAAAAATAATCAAGATTGAACAGAGAACACCTGGAAAACCACTATTGATGAGAATGGAAAGGTGGTGGCAGATCTATTCAAGCCACTCAGGGAACAGATGGGTTCGGAACAATCGTCTAGTCTTCAAAAAAGGAATAATTCTATTGTTTTTCAAATGAGTCCAGGCCATGTAAAAAGAGAGATATGTCCCAAGATCATTTTATGAGATTATCATAACTTTAATACTGAAACCTGAGAAAGGGGAAAATATAGACAAATCTCATTTATGAATATAGATGCCAAAATTATAAAGTATTAGCAAAAATAATCTGGCAATGAATCAAAAGAATAATAAATTTGATCAAGTATTTTTATTTTAGAAATTTAAGGATAATGAATAATAAGAAATGTAGCAATATACTTTATTATTTCAGCAAATCATATGATCATTTCAATAGATATGGAAGAATATTTGATAAAAGTTCACATCCATTCCTAACTAAACTATAAGTAACACAGGAGCAGAAGGGAATTATTTGGGGTGATATACTTTAGGTGAGAATCATTATTTGTCCCATTACTTTAAAAATTAAGTTTTCTTACTTGTATGATAGCATCAGTATTCCCAACTTGCTAACCAGCTGCCTGCAAACAACTGGGCAGTTAACCCATAAATTTCCAGAGAAGTAGCTAGCCACACAAGTTTTCCTTTTTAATTTAATTTCCTTTTAATTTAATCACCAAACTCCTCTATGTTACAAAATGCTCATGATGTTCTCCTAATTCCTGTTATATGAGATGTTTTTAGAGCTGGGTTGTTTACTTGACAGTAGAAACCTGTGCAAGGTCAAGGGGATGAACGCAGCTTAACCTGATGACCTACTCTCCCCTGGAGGCCTACCTTTGTTTACATACGAATCACTAGTGAGGCTAGTTATTTCCAGTTCTACTACAGAATTAATTAAAATGAAGACTAGGTACCAAAACAGTAAATATTATTCTAAAATCCTCAAGTTGGGAACTAACCAGGAATGTCTACTATCGGCATTATTATGTAACACTGGTGGTATTAGTGAAGTAGTGAAGCAATAAAACAGTAATTAATATAAATTTGGAAAAGAAGAATGAAAATGATTACTTTTTGCTGATGATATGGTTTCATATTTAGAAAACCTCAGATACCTGTAAATAAAAGTGCATAAGAATTAATAAGAAAATTTGGTTAGGCAACTGCTACAAGATTCTTGTGCAAGAATAAGTCATTTCCTCTATTTTAATAACAGGCCCTGAGTAAAAGTAGCATTTACATAAGTGACAAACATTTTAAAGTATAGTACTTAGAAATACTTTTTATTTACTCTTTTAAAGATGATTTATTTGGGGGGAGAGAGAAAGAGCGCATGCGCACGAGATGGTGGGATGGGGGCAGAGGGAGAAGCAGGATCCCCGCTGATCAAGGAACCTGGGATCATGACCTGAGCCAAAGGCAGATGCTTAACCGACTGAGGTTCCCAGAAATAAGTTTTAAAAGAAAAAGCACAGGGGCGCCTGGGTGGCTCAGTGGGTTAAAGCCTCTGCCTTCAGCTCAGGTCATGATCTTGGGGTCCTGGGATTGAGCCCCGCATCAGGCTCTCCCTGCTTGGCGGGGAGGCTGCTTCCCTCTCTCTCTCTGCCTGCCTCTCTGCCTACTTGTGATCTCTGTCAAATAAATAAATGAAATCTTAAAAAAAAAAAAAAAAAAGCCCAGAACTATATGAAGGAAACCACAAATCTTATTGTATGACATAAAACAAGATTTGAAAAATGGAAGAAAATGTTTTAAATGAGAAGACACTATAATAAAAATGTTAGTTTCCCCTAAATTAATATAATTTTGATGAAATTTAGATCAGAACACTGATAGGGCATTTAATAAAACATCTCTTTAGGATGGGGTGAAATTATTTTAAAGTTTAAGAATAGGTGCCTAATAATAGTCAAGAGAAGTTTGAAAACATAAACTAGCAAAGGAGGGACTTTCTTATCCGTTATTAGAATACACTGCAAAGCCATTCAAGTCAAAACAATATGACATGGCATAGGAATAGAGAAATAGACACATGGGTCAAAGGGAGTGCAGAAACTGATCTTAGCACATAAAGGAATTTAAAATGCAAGAAACTGGTATTTTACTATGCTGGGAGAAGTTTTAATTATTTAATAAATGCAAAATCTATGAAGTATCTAGAAGTAATATTTGGAGTCTGTATTATACCATATACAAATATAATTTTAAGATTGTTTAATAATGTAAATGAAGAAAAGAAACCATCATGAAAAATCTGCAAGAAAATAATCTCCAATCTAGGGGTGGAAAATATCTCAAGTAGGACTGGAAATCCAAAAACTATATTGTGTGTGTGTGTGTGTGTGTGTGCACGTGCGTATTTTTTCCTCAAATGGCAATGATCCTAATGAAAGACGGATGAACTCACAAGCAGTCAGGAAATGCAAATTACAGTAACACTGAAATATCACTTAGTATCTATCATACTGCAAAAAAAAAAAAAAAAAGAAAAGAAAAGAAAAGAAAAATAAAATAAATAACACCTATTTGTTCACAGAGATTCAGGGAAATAAGTAGTCTTACATACTATTTATTTCTGAGAAATAAGGAAATTCTCCAACATACACACAACACAACTCTCCAATATTTGAAAATAACATTGCTATACTACTACTCTTCAGTTCAGACTCCTTTCAAGTTTCACAAACTGTCCTAATAATGTTCTTTTTTTCTCTTTTTTTAATTATTTTAATTAACATATAATATATTATTTGTCCCAGGGGTACTGGTTTGTGAATCGTCAGGCTTCCACACTTATTTACTTATATATTTTAAAAGATTGATTGATTTGAGAGAGAGAGAGTGAGAGTAAAAAGTGGGGAGGGGCAGAGGGAGAGAGAGAATCTTAAGCAGATTCTGCACTGAGTGTGGAGTTGCACAAAGGACTTGCTCTCACGACCCTAAGATCATGACCTGAGCTGAAACCAAGAGACCCGCTGTCAACCGACTGCACCCCCGGAAACCTCCCAGTGATGTTCTTTGTAATAAAATGGGTCCTGTGTGTGTTGCATTCAGTGGTCATGTCTCTTTACAGTTGACCTTAAACAACACAGGGGTTAGGCACACTGATGCCAGTGCTGCTGAAAATCCATGTACAGCTTTGGACTCCCCCCAGACTTAGCTCTTAATAGCGGACTGTTGACTGGGAGACTTACCAATAACATAAACAGTTGATTAGTGTGTTTTCTATGTCCTATGCATTATATACTGTATTCTTACAATAAACTAGAGTAAAGAAGATGTTACCAAGCAAATCATAAGGAAAATACATTTATAGTACTATGCTGTGTTTATTGAAAAAAAAAAAAATCCATGTGTAACTGGACCAGCACAGTTTAAATCTGTGCTGCTCAAGGGTCAACTGTAGTCTTGATTGGTTCTTTAGTTTTTCCTTGACTTTCATATTCTTGGTAATTTTGAGGATTACAGCCAGGTGTTTTGTTTTGTTTTTTTGTTTGTTTCTGTAGACCATCCTTCAGTTGGGATTTTTCTGATGTTTCTTCATGATTTCATTTGGGTAATGCCCCTTTGACGGGAACAACACTGAATTGGTGGTGCGTTCGTTCTCTTTAGGGTCCTGCCTGGTCCTACCTGATACTTGTCCTGTTACTAATTTTGTAAACTTTGATTGTGTGATTGATTGTGGTCTCTGCCTCACTTACTCACTGTGAGGTTATTCTTTCTCCCTTTTTATTTGTTAAATATTTTGGGGAGATAATTTGAAGCTATGCAAACAGTCCATTTCTGCTCAAACTTTCAATTTATTTATTTGTTACATTAGTATGGAGTCATGTTGCTTATTTTTTAAGTGATATATAATTTTCTCTATCAGTTATTTCAGTGTTTTTCCAATTGGTCAGTGGAAGCCCTCTCAAGATAGCTTATGTGTTCTTTCAACACGTTCCCATCATTCTTTGAACCTTACTTACTCTCTGGCACAACAATGTGATCTAAGGTCAACTTTGTATTTACCTTGTCCTAGTCTGAATTAGCCATGCTCCAAAAAGATCTGGTTCCTTCTACTGGAGAATGGTATTATCTGAGTTCTAGGTGTGCCCATTGATTTTGGGGTAACACTGCTTCTTGCCCAGTTAATGGACACTTTAGGGGACATTTGTGTTTTCTGCTCTTACTCGCTTTCTCTCATACTCACGGTCACACTCACACTCACTGAAAACCACGATTTTGCACCAATATCTTCATTTCCAATCTAACCTTACAGGTATAGTCTAGTTTTTTTTCCCCTTTCCATCATCATTTGAAAGTCTAATTGTTTAAATTTTTTTACACGTGTTTATTTTTGTGAATTTTGAATAATACATTTTAAATTTTATCCTGTTTCCATCAACATTTCCTCTCTTCAATCAGAGAGATTGAAACAAAATTTTAAATTAAGTATTTATTTATTTCTAAAGATTTTATTTATTTATTTGATAGAGAGATAGAGAGCACAAGTAGGCAGAGTGATAGGCAGAGGGAGGAGGAGGAGCAGACTTCCCACTAAGCGGGGAGCCCAACGTGAATCTCAATCCCAGGACCCTGGGATTGTGACCTGAGCCAAAGGCTGATGCTTAATGACTGAGCCACCCAGACACCCCTAAATTAAGTATTTATCACCTAAAGTATACAAATCTAAATAAGTGTAGAAGAAATTTTAAGGGGCGCCTGGGTGGCTCAGTGGGTTGAGCCTCTGCCTTTGGCTCAGGTCATGATCTCAGGGTCCTGGGATCGAGCCCTGCATCGGGCTCTCTGCTCAGCGGGGAGCCTGCTTCCTCCCCCCGCACCCCCCCCATGCCTGCCTCTCTGCCTACTTGTGACCTCTGTCTGTCAAATAAATGAATAAAATCTTTAAAAAAAAAAAATTTTAATACTCAATATTCAAATTAATTTGTTATGTTGGTAGAATCTATGATTCTGAAGTCATTAAAGCTTAAAATTGTGTGAAGACTTTTGGGACACCCTTTATTTACTTATTTGATTAATCCCCTGTATATAATTAGTTTCTCATCCCTGCCATCATCCCCTCCCCTGCGTGGGCCTCACTCTACCCATTCTTTCAAACTCCCATGCCAGCTCTCTCTTCCACAGGGCTGACTTGCTCACCCTGCTAGGGCTCTGACTCCCCCAGCTTGGCTAAGTTGGGGCCACTCCCGTGTGTGGACACCCTTCTTACCTTTCTACTCTAAGCTCTTGGCTGCCCTGGTTTACTGTCTCCCCATTCCTATGGCGTGGATGCCTACGTATCTTAGAAGTGGGCTCAACTGATTCATTTAGGATTGAATTATTCAGGAAAGGAAGGTAGGACAAAGAATGGGAGGGAAAGGAAGAGAAGGAAGAGAAATAGTTAATTTGTTTTTAATCTTCTTTCAATATATTCAAAGATACAAATTTCCCTCTAAGTATTATTTAGGTGCATCTCACAGATTTTAACATATAGTATTTTCATTGTCATTCGGTTCTAAGTAGCTTATAATTTCCCTCATGATTTTCTATTTAACCCAAGCATTATTCATTTATTTAAATAAGACAAGGGTTTCAATCAAACTCTAAAACGGAAATCTAAAAGCCATTTTACTTGTTTTCTCTAGGCATTTTAAGTGCCGATGATCCCTTTCTGGCTTAACAAAGAAAGTCAACAAGTATATCTTTAAGATGCCATATTAAATATTATCACCAGGGTAACACACTGTAAAACAGCCAATCAGCATTGTAAGTCTCTTAGAGATGAGGAACTATTTCCCCAGGATATAACAACAGTTTCTGAAATCTGGATGTCTTACAAATTTAAAGTTGTCAGGTCAGTTTTATGATGCAGAGTATTCTGTGCTTTTCTGGCAGCTTCAGGGGGAAGTGGAGATATTTGCTTCTTATCTTGCAAAGACTTTTCACCAGAGTTAGAAGAGTCTCTAGGTTTTCAAGGCTAAATGTTAAAATGTATGAAAAGAAAAAGTGGCAGCTATGAAAAGACCCAAATTCAGTTTGGAATGGGTTATATATATTTTGCATGTATTTTTAGTAACGTGTTTTTCAGTTTGAGTTTGGGAATTAAATGTGCTACCCTTTTCTCTTTCTTTTTCTACTTAGGTTATCAGTTTCTGAAAATGATAACTTAAAAATTTCTGATTAGAAGATTATTTTGTTGTTCTGTCAGCTATTCATATATTTTAAAGCCCATGTTATTAAATTATCTATATATCTATATATTCATGATCATTATATCTTCATCTCTTGTTCCTAATGCCAATATCATACCCCTCTTTACCTCATATGATGTTTTTCATTTTATACATCCTTCCTTAGTCTAGTTTTAAGATTGGTATACTGACTTCTTCTGGTTTATATCTTGTTTGTCTTTTTTCATCCCTTTAAAAAGATAGATTTAAGAAAGTATTTTTTTAAAAGATTTATTTATTCATTTATTTGACAGAGAGAGATCACAAGTAGGCAGAGAGGCAGGCAGAGAGAGAGGGGAAAAGCAAGCTCTCTGCTGAGCAGAGAGCCCAATGCGGGACTTGATCCCAGGACCCTGAGATCATGACCTGAGCCGAAGGCAGAGGCTTACCCAACTGAGCCATCCAGGCACCCTAAAGAAGTATTTTTAAACTCACCACCTAACTCAGGAATTCAAACAGTAACAATTTATCTACCTATGTGCTTCTGTTCACCACCCCTCCCCCACCATTTGCCTGTTTTTCTCAAAGGTAAGAGCTATCCTAAATTTTGTGTTTATCATTGCCTTGCTTTAACAAATTGTTAGATTTGTTTAATTTATATATATATATATACACACACACACATATATAGGTATAAATTTGTATATATGATAAAATTGTTTTACCATATATATATCATGTATATATATTACATATATATAATTGTTTTACTATATATATGTGTGTATATATACACACACACATACATACACACTCATATTTATGATTAATTATATGTAGACAAAATATTGTTTTTTTTTTAAGATTTTATTTATTTATTTGTCGGAGAGAGTGAGCACAGGCAGACAGAGTGGCAGGCAGAGGCAGAGGGAGAAGCAGGCTCCCTGCTGAGCAAGGAGCCCAATGTGGGACTCAATCCCAGTACCTTGGGATCATGACCTGAGCCGAAGGCAGCCACTTAACCAACTGAGCCAGCCAGGTGTCCCTATTGTTTTGGTTTTAAACTTAAAAGTGTCTGTGCTGTGTGTAAGTCTTTATGGACTTGCTTTTATCGCTTAACATTATGCGACTCGTATTCACTCATGTTCTGTGTTATTGCAGTTCATTCATGTTTACCTCTGTAAAGTTATTTCATGATACTAATATAGCATTCTATCAAAGGTTTTAACTTTCTTGCTATTACAAACAGTACTGCCGTGAACATGCCTGACCATCTCCTAGTGCTCATGGGCAAGATTTTCTTTTGGGCAGACACTTATGAGTGGAATTGCTAAAGCATAGGCTATGCAAACATTCAACTTGACAAGCAAATTTTATTTTATTCTTTATTATCTATCTATCTATCTATCTACCTGTCATCTGTATGCATAAAAAAGGTTATATATAATCACTTTATTTTCAGTCATTCCACATATTTTAAGGGTAACTCTTCTAAGCAACAATTACTGGATTTTTTTTTGTTTTCATCATCCAAACCAAAAGTTTAATTTACCTGTTATAATTACTGTTGTTTAGAATTTGTTCTTGCTAATTTATTTCATATTTTCACTATTTTTAACTTTATTCTTTTTGATAAGTACATAAGAATAGCTAATTGTGGTTTCAGTTTGTATTTTCTTAGTAGTGAATTATATATTTTAAATTTAAATTTTAATTAGTTAACAGCACAATATTGGTTTCTGGAGTAGAATTCAGTAATTCATCAGTTATATGCAACACCTAGTACTCATCATGACAAGTGCACTCCTTAATACCTGTCACCTCTCTAGCCCATCCCCCGTCCACCTCCCTCCATCAACCGTCACTTTGATCTCTATTGTTGAGTCTCTTATAGATTGTTTCCCTCTCTTCTTTTCCCCCTTCTCTTATGTCCATTTGTTTTCTTTCTTAAATTCCTCATGTGAGTGAGATCATATGGTATTTGTCTTTCTCTGACTGACTTATTTCACTTAGCATAGTATACTCTAGCTCTATCCACATTGTTGGAAATGGCAAGAGTTCATTCTTTTGGATGGCTGAGTAATATTCCATTGTATTTATATATATACCACATCTTTATCCATTCATCAGTCAATGGACATGGGCTCTCCCCATAGTTTGTCTCTTCTTGATAATGCTGTTAAAAACATGGAGTGCATGTACCCCTTCAAATCTGTACTTTTGAATCCTGGGTAAATACTTAGAGTGTGATTGCTGGATCATAGGGTGGTTCTATTTTTAACTATTGAGGAACCTCCATACTGTTCTCCAGTGTGACTGCACTAGTTTGCATTCCCACCAACAGTGCAAGAGGGTTCCTCTCTCTCCCCATCCTCACCAATACTTATTGTCTCTTATGCTGTTAATTTTAGCCATTCTGACAGGTGTGAGGTGATATCTCATTGTGGTGAGTGATGTTGAGCATCTCTTCATGTGTCTGTTAGCCATCTGGATGTCTTCTTTGGAAAATGTCTATTCATGTCTTCTGCCCATTTCTTAACTGGATTATTTGTTTTTTGAGTGTTGTTTGATAATTTTTTTATAGGTTTTAGACACTAACCTTTTATCCGATATTTCATTTGAAAATACCTTCTCCCAATCCATAGACTGCTTTAATTTTGTTGACTGTTTCCTTCACCATGCAGTTGCCTTTTATCTTGATGAAGTCCCAATAGTTCATTTTTGAACTATTCATTTTGTTTCTCTTGCCTCCGGGGATGTGTCTTGTAAGAAGTTGCTGTGGCCAAGATCAAAGAGGTTGCTGCCTTTTGTTCTCCTCTAGGATTTTAGTGATTTCCTGTCTCACATTTAGGTCTTCATCCATTTTGAATTTATTTTTGTGTATGGTGTAAGAAAGTGGTCCAGTTTCATTTTTCTGTATGTTTCTGTCCAGTTTTCCCAACACCATTTGTTGGAGAATCTGTCTTTTTTTTCCATTGGATACTCTTTCCTGCTTTGCCGAAGATTAGTTGACCATGTAGTTGTGGATCCAATCATGGATTCTCTGTTCTGTTCCATTGATCTATGTGTCTGTTTTTGTGCCAGTACCATGCTCTCTCGATGACCACAGCTTTGTAATATAACTTGAAATCTGGAATTGTGATGCCTTCAATCTTTTCAAGATTGCTTTGCTATTCAGAGTTTTTTGTAGTTCCATACAAAATTTAGTATTGTTTGTTCTGGCTTTTGAAAAATGCTGGTGGTATTTTTTTTTTTCTTTTAGATTTTATTTATTTATTTGGGAGAGACAGAGTGAGAAGGAAAACATGAGTGTTGAGGGGCAAGGCAGAGCAGAGAGCTGAACATGGGGCTCAATTCCAGGACCCTAAGATCATGACCTGAGCTGAAGGCAGATGCTTAACTGACTGAGCCACACAGGTGCCCTGCCGGTGGTATTTTGATGGTGATTGCATTAAATGTGTAGATTGTTTTGGGTACTACAGACATTTAACAATATTTGTTCTTCTAATCTATGAGCATGGGATGCTTTTCCATTTCTTTGTGCCATCTTCAATTTCTTTCATAAGTGTTCTATAGTTTTCAGAATACAGATCTTTGACCTCTTTAGTTAGGTTCATTCCTAGGTATCTTATTGTTTTTGGTGCAATTGAAAATGGGATTGATTCCTTGATTTCTTTTTCTGCTGGTTTATTATTGGTGTATAGACATGCAACAGATTTCTGAACATTGTTTTTCTATACATTGATTTTATATCCTGCAACTTTGTTGAATTCATGTATGAGTTCTAGCAAATTTTTGGTGGAGTCTTTCAGGTTTTCTACATAGAATATCATGTCATCTGTGAATAGAGGTAGTTCGGTTTCTTTGTTGCTGATTTGGGTGCCTTTAATTTCTTTTCTTTTATTTCTCTTCTTCTATTCTGAATGATAGCCTTGCTGTATCAAGTATTCTTGGGCTGTTTATTTTTCCCATTCAGCACGTGGAATATATCCACCACTTTGAATGTGTCCTGCCATGTATTCAAGTTTCTGTGGACAGATCTGCTGTGAACCTCATCTGTCTGCCCTTTTAAGTCAAGGACTTTTTTCCTTTGCTGCTTTCAGGATTCTTTCCGTGTCTGTGTATTTTGTGACCTTAACTGTGATATGCCTTGGCGAGGGTCAGCTTTTGTTAAATTTAATGGGAGTTCTCTGTTATTCTTGGATTTTGATGTCTGTCCTTTCCCAGATTAGGGAAGTTTCAGCTGTAATTTGCTCAAATAAACCTTCTGCCCCCTTTTCTCTCTCTTCATCTTCTGGGAATCCTATGATACGAATGTTACTTCATTTTAATAAGTCACTGAGTTCCCTAAGTCTACCTTCATCATTTACTACCTTGTTTCCCTCTTCTTTTAAGCTTCATTATTTTCTGTAATTTTATCTTCTGTATGACTGAGTCATTACTCTGCTTCATCCATCCTCATTTTATGGCATCCATTTGGGTTTGCATATTGATAATAGCATTTTAAAATTTCATTCTGAGTAGACTTTAGTTTTTTTTTTTTTTATCTCTGCAGTAAGGGATTATCTAGTGTCTTCTAAGTGTTTTTCAAGCCCAGCTAGTATCTTTATAATTGTTTTAAGTTCTAGTTCTGAGATCTTACTTAAATCTGTATTGATTAAATCTCTGTCATCTCTTCTTGTTCTTTCTTTTGAGGTCTTTTTGAGGTCTTGAAATTTTGGAGGGGAAAAAAGCAAAATAAAATAAATATAAAATAAAAAATAAAAAAATATAAAATAAAAATTTTAAATAAATATAAAAAATTTAAAATTTTTAAAAATTTTATTTCATTTATTTATTTATTTTTTTTAAAAAAAGATTTTATTTATTTATTTGACAGATAGAGATCACAAGTAGGCAGAGAGGCAGGCAGAGAGAGAGAGGGGGAAGCAGGCTCCCTGCTGAGCAGAGAGCCCTATGTGGGGCTCAATCCCAGGACCCTGGGAGCCTGACCCGAGCCGAAGGCAGAGGCTTTAACCCACTGAGCCATCCAGGTGCCCCCCAAATTTTTAAAATTTTAAAAATGAATTAAATAAATAATAATAAATAAATAAATAAATAAATAAATAAATAAATAAAGGAAGCTAGATCCTAGGTGTGTTTTGGTCAGCTTGTTATGAGAAACTTGGTAGAAAAACTGTAGAAAGAACATTTTAAAGGTTAAAAAGAAAATTAAAAATAGAATTAAAAAAATTAAAAATTGTTCTTTCTGGCAGTGTCTGGATGGCTTAATTGGTTAAGCTCAGGTCATGATCCTAGGGTCCTGGGATGGAGCCCTGTGTGGGAAATCCCTGCTCAGTAGGGATCCTGATTCTTCTTCTCCCTCTTCTGCTTCCCCTGCCCGTGCGCTCTGACAGACACTCTCTGTCTCTGTCAAATAAATACATAAAATTTTTTTTAAAAATTGCTCTTTTTGTATTCCACCCCTAAAAACAAAAACAAAAACGAAACAAACAAAAAAATCCAAAGGATGCTAGAGCCTGTTTTCCCTATCGCTGAAGCCCTGTAGCACTCTCTACTCAGTAGACTTGGTGTGGCCAAAGGGTTTGGGCTGGTCTTCTGGGGGAGGGGCCTGCTGCCGAATTCTCAGGTGGAATTCCCCTGGTGGAGATAAGCCTGCAGGGCCCCCCCGCCCCCCCCCCCCGGGGTGGGGCATGGTGTAGTGGTTCTGTTCTCCACTTGGTGGTGCTATTTAGCTCACTGAGGTGGATCAAGCTGGTTGGTGGGAGAGAAAATGGCTTCACCCCTTCTATTGCCTTGGAATGGGAAATGTGTGTCGTCTTGCTTTAGTAAGCTCTCACGGACACACAAACAATGATCTCCCGTGTCCTTGGTTGCCACCAGATCCCTGCCTTCACTGTGTCCAAACTGTCCACCTGTCAAGTAGCAGGACACTCGTATATTTTTTCTCAGGTGCAGCTGTGTTGCAAAACCCCACACTTAGAGACCTCAGAGGCACAGACCCACACTGATCTTTTGGAGGAGGGTATTGCTGTGCTGTGGCTGGTGCTGGCTTGTCCCAGAAGATAGTTGCGGATCACAGAGCGGGAGTTCATGGTAAATCACAGTGCACAGCTGGCGCCAGGGTTTGCTGTCCTCAGCTGGTGTCTTTATTCCCATAGTAGTGAGTAGGACTACTCAGTGGTGCCCGCAGGGTCCTCTGCCTGTGGAGAGGCCGTATCACCTCTCCCAAATGCACTCCAATCTGTGGCCAGTGTGGACTTGTCTCAGAAAACAGTTGCACAACGAAATAGTGGTTCGGAGTTTATGGTAAATTGCAACACACAGCGAGTGCCAGGGATTGCCGCTCTCAGCCCTCCTTTGTTCCTATACTGGTGAGTAGGAGAACCCAATGGTGCCCGCAGGGTCCTTTGTCTGCCCAGAGGCCATATCATCTCTACCAAATGCACTCCAAGCAGGGGAACCACTTTGTTCCCAGGTGAGTCTGGGGATCCTCAGGCTACCCTCCACGCTACTCCCCCAGTGGAGTACTGTTCACCTCCCCAGGCATGACCTCTGAAACTTGAGACTCTGTGCTTCTCTGTTTATTAAAAAAATGGTGGTATTGTAAACTTCTCCTTTTTCCCTGTCTGTGGTTTTGGGGGAATAGTTTTCCTGTGCAGGCTTGTTCACTCTTTTTTTCCCCCATGCTTTCTCTCTCTCTTTCCTCCTCTCCAGCTTCTCCCTCTGAGATCAGGGCTCCCTCTCTTGGGGAGCGACCGTGGGTCTTTTCTCCCATGAACCAACTCTCAGCAGTTCCTACCTTCCCCGAGTCATTTTTCCAGTTTGTAGACATGCAGCTTTGTTCCCTAAGACTTTCCATTGATTTCTTGGGTGTTCAGAATGATTTGATATTTATCTATCTGTGTTTGAGAGAGGAGGCAAACTTAGGGTTGCCCTACTCCTCCACTATCTTACCTCTGTCTTCTAGCTAATGATACTAAACATCTTTTCATTTGTTTATTTGCCATTTGTTTATTTTCTTTGTTAAAATATCTCTTCATGCCTTTTCCTCATGTTCCAACCTGATAGTTTTTTTTTTTTATTGGTAAGTTTCATGTGTTCTTTTTATACCCTAGGCACTTGTCCTCTGTCAGATACGTGATTTTCAAATATTTTCTCCCAATTTGTAACTTATCTTTTTATCTTCTTTACTGGGTCTTTCACAGAAGAAAATCTTTAAACTTTGATGAAGTACAATTTATCAGGTTTTTCTTTTATGGAGTGTGCTTTTGGTGGTGAGTCTAAGAATTTGTTGCCTAATCCTAGATTCCAAGAATTTCTTCTATTCTTTTCCTATAAGTTATAGTTTCTTTTCTTTTCTTTTTTCTTTTCTTTTTTTTGCTTCCCCCCTCCCTCCCTCCCTTCCTTTCTTTTCTTCTCCCTCCCTCCTTTTCTTTTCTTCCTTCCTAGTATTCACTTATTTATTTGTGAGGGAGAAGGAGCATGGTGAAGAGGGGCAGAGAGAGAGGGAAAGAGAGAACCTCAAGCAGACTCCCCGCTGAGCATGGATCCCGGTGCAGGGCTCCCTCCCACAACCCTGGGATTGGACCTGAGTCGAAACCAAGAATGGGAAGCTGTAATCAACTGTGTCACCCAGGCCCCCTGTTTTTGCTTTTGTTTTTAAATAGAATTTATTTTTAAATAGACTTTATTTATTTAAAAATAGACTTTATTTTTAGGAGCAGTATTGCATTCATAGAAATATTGTACATAAGGTACAGAGATTTCTCCCATCCAAGTACTAACCAGGCCTGACAAGCTACAGAGATTTCTCATATATTTGCTGCCTCACATAGGCATAGCCTCCCCCATTATCGGCATGCCCCCCACACTAGTGGTACGTTTGTTACAATTAATAAAGCTTCATTGACGCATCATTATCATTCAGAGCCCACAGTAGGGTTCATTCATGTGTTGTCCATTCTGTGGGTTTGGAAAAATTTATAATGATCTATATCCCCAGTTACAGTATCAATCAGAATAGTTTCATTGCCCTAAAGTTCTCCACCCCCCCAACCCCCCCCCCCCCCGATACTCCTGCACCTCTTTCCAGCATTTACTCAGCACATAATGTCACAGAACTAACTCTGGTAGTTCTTTCTTTTTTTTAAATTGACAAATTCATTTTATATTATTATTTTTTTTTAAAAAGATTTTATTTATTTATTTGACAGAGAGAGATCACAGTAGACAGAGAGGCAGGCAGAGAGAGAGGGAGAGAGGGAAGCAGGCTCCCTGCTGAGCAGAGATCCCCATGCAGGACTCGATCCCAGGACCCTGAGATCATGACCTGAGCCAAAGGCAGCAGCTTAACCCACTGAGCCACCCAGGTGCCCCCATTTTATATTATTTTTTATATTTAATACTTTGTTAAGCTTTTTCAAAATTCCAGTATAGTTAACACACAGTGATATGTTAGTTTCAGGTGTACAGTACAGTGATTCAACAATTCTGTAGATTACTCGGTGCTCCTCATAAGTGTACTCTTAATCCCCTTCACCTATTTCACTCAGCCCCCAAACCCTCCCCTCTGGTAAACCTTCATTTCCTGTAGTGAAGAGTCTGTTTCTTGGTTTGTCTTTCTCTATTTTTTCTTTGCTCATTTGTTTTGTTTCTTAAATTCCATATAGAAGTGAAATCATATGGTATTTGTCTTTCTCTGACTTATTTCACTTTCCATTATACTCCCTAGCTCCACCCATGTTGTTGCAAATGGCAAGATTTCATTCCTTTTTATGGCTGAATAGTATTCCGTTGTTTATACATAGAAAACATCTTCTGTATCCGTTCATGTATTGATGGGCGCTTGGGCTGCTTCCATACTTTGGCTATGTAAATGATGCTGCAATAAATGTGGGGGGGGTGCATGTACCCTTTTGAATTAGTGTTTTTCTTTTTTTTTTTGCAAATGTCCGGCAGTCATTGCCCTAAAAATCTTATGTGCTCCACTTGTTCCTTCTTCCTTCTTCCTTAACTCCTGACAGCCTTTGATCTTTTTACTGTCTCCACAGTTTTGCTTTTTCCAGAATGTCATCTAGTTGGACAGTTATAGTATGTAGAGTTTTCAGATTGGCTTATTTTAGATTGGCTTTAGTGTACATTTAAATTTCCTCCACGTCTTTTCCTGACTTGATAGCTCATTTCTTTTTAGCACTAAATGATATTCCATTGTCTGAATGTATCACAGTTTATCCACTCACCTACTGAAGGATATCTTGCTTGCTTTCAAGTACTGGCAATTATGAATAATGCTGCTGTAAATATCTGTGTGCAGGTTTTTTGTGGACATGTTTTCAGCTCCTTTTTGATAAATACCAAGGAATGTGATTTCTGGATCATGTGGTTAGAATATGTTTAGTTTTGTAAGGAACCACAAGACTTTTCTGAAGTGGTGATATTTCTTCCTGGTTTTCTTTGGAAGCACTTCTTTAATAAATCACTTGCTCACAAGTCCTCATCTCAAGGTCTGCATCTGGGGAAGCTAAGACATCCATCAAAGAAGTTCAGAGGTGGACAGTTGCCTATCCGGAACTTGAGGGTGTGTGGCATTGTTACTGTGGTCACTGCTGGGGTGGAGGAGGGAGGAGTCATGGCCAAGTTGCCATGATCTTGTCGTTATGGAGACAGACGTGCCGGGCTTCATCACAAGGCTGCTTCCCTCCAGGTATGATGTTGCTGTGGAAACACAGAGCCTGAAGCCTCAAAGAACACTCTGTTCTAATCCCAGCTGCTTTATCCATCTGCTTTGTGTCTCATTAGAGAAGGAGCCTAGCAAGACAGGAGGCTTTGACCACATCTCTATTCAACCCAGTTCTCTTGAGAAGGGCCCCACCCCTGGACTTTTTCCTGGGTGAGTGGGAATCTTGGGGTATTTTTAGGTGAGGTTTGCTAAATTAGATGGTAACAAAATCTTCTTGTGCTGCATGGTTTTCAGAATGACTGCTGGGAATTGCACTTACCACATACTTATTTCAATTAAGATCAAGCAGGCCCACCTTAACTTCAGCTTTATTTTGAAACGATAGATTCTTTTCAGCATTTACCTCTGTGTTTCCAGAAATGGGAATGATTATGTTAACTCATGGTTAATGTCTTCTGTGGTCAAGGAGGCAAGATTTTAAGTGGAGTTGCTATAGGACATGGTATCTCTCCATGGTGATGGCACTGCTGCTGGAGACTGAGCATAGGTATTAATGTGACCCGAGGTTATCTCCCCAGTGGGTGACAGTGATTCTTGGTTACATGCTATGTAGTAGACACAATTTCTTGGTTAAGAGCATGAGCTTTAGCATTAAATGTTGTCTGAGTGTGAGAATCTATAATGAAATACTGTAGACTGGGTGGCTTAAATAACAAACATTTATTTCTCAGAGTTCTGGAGCTAGGAAGTCCAACATCAAGGTGTTGGCAGATCCAGTGTCTGGGGAGAGCTCTCTTCTTGGTTTGCAGATGGCCCCCTTCTTGCTGTGTTCTCACTTGGCAGAGACTGAGTGAACTCTGGTCTCTTCTTCTTATAAGTCCCATCATGAGGGGACTTTACCTCATTACCTTATCTAAACCTAATTGCCCCCAAAGGTCTCACCTTTAAGTACCATAATATTGAGGATTAGGACTTCATTATATGAATTTTTTTTTTTTTTTTTTTTTTTTTTTGTGGGGGGAAATAAACAAATCAGTCCATACCAGGTGGTTTTAGGTTGCGGGTTTTTTTTTTGTTTGTTTTTTGTTTTTTTTTGGTGAGTTGTGAGTTTTGTCTCTTTTCTTGAAGAGTCATAAAAAAGAGGTCTCTTTTATTGTAAAGAGTTATTTCCTTTGCCATTTAGAAATGGCAATGGCTTTGCTTTTCATTGTTATTTTTACTCTTATTGAAATTAAACTTTGAGGGGTGCCTGGGTGGTTCAGTGAGTTAAAGCCTCTGCCTTGGCTCAGGTCATGATCCCAGGGTCCTGGGATCGAGCCCCGCATCAGGCTCTCTGCTCAGCGGGAAGCCTGTCCACCACCCCCCCCCCCCCCCCAGCCTGCCTCTCTGCCTACTTGTGATCTCTGTCAAATAAATAAATAAAATCTTTAAAAAAAAAAAAGGAAATTAAACTTTGTCAATGAATTAGAATTTCTGAATTTAATTCCTGACATTTTACTATCTGCATCTCTTAGGGGTATCAGCTAGTTTTGAGAATCAAGATCAATTTTCAGAGGAAAGCAACGGTATCAGTCAGGGTTCAGACAAGAAAACAGAAATCACTCTGGGTATCTCAAACAGAACAAGATTTGATATGGGACGTGAATTGCCTATAAAAATCACTGAGAGGACTGAGGGAGCAAAAGTCAAGAGAACACTACCTGGTATGGTATGGTCCGGTCCATCCAAGGAGCCAGAGAGATTTTAATGTCATCCACAGGTCAGGAATTGTTAGGAAACCAGAGCCAGCCCACATAGATCTTTGCAGTCCCCAGAGAGTAAATTGCAAGGGAGCAAGGAAGCTGTTATTAAAACCTCCTTTTGTAAAGCCCACCCCTCTGCTCATGCTAGCAGAGTCTTGCATGAGTATATCTCTGTATTCTAGGCTAAACCCTACCCACCACCCTGCTGGCAAATGAATACATGACATTTAGTTCCCAAGCCTCCAGCCCTCATGATGTAAAGGAGAACAGAGAAGGGGATGGGAGAGTGTGCAGGGCCCATCGACGATATCTGGTTATCATTCATTTTATATGCCCAGACCCCAGCATCCTACTTTTATTTCAGACCACATATAATTATGAATTGGATTGTGATGTTTGCAAACCAGATATTTCTAACTAGTCTGTTGTAATGATGCTTTTGCCCTCTTGTGGCTGTATACATTGAATAGAGAAACTTCATGATTATACATACAATAGATTATTTGATTTCAGGTCAACTAAAAGTCAGCATGTATTTAGTGGAAGCTGAGGACCCGAGACCTAGTGATTACAATGCTATTAACTCGCTGGGATGGTAGAATAACAATAGCAATAGTGATGATGATGATGATGATAAAAATGATGGTGATGATAATGGTATGTGGTAGATACCATTACTCTCCTTGGGTTACAGATGAAGGCAACATAGAATCAGGTGGTTAAAGAACTTTCCCAATTTCATACAGCTTGTAAGTGACAGAATCTGTGATGTGAATCTCAAACTAGCTCTTACGCACTACAAAACACACAGAAATTCTATATTCATCGATTACTTTATGCTAAGTGATTTTACTGAATGCCACCGAAGTATGAATCTTTTCGGATTCTCCCTTCCATTTTACCCATGTATCTTGTGATAAAATCAGTGGTTAAAATTTGAGAGATTTCTCTGCGGCAGACACGATGTTAAAGGATTTGTAGAGAATGTGTCATTTACTAAGCAAAACAACTTCACGAGGTCTGGGGAGGGTAAGTACTCTATCCAGTGTCACACAGTAAGGAATTGGCAGGGCCTGGATTTAAACTGTAGAGCTGCACTGGCCAATATGGTAGTTATAAGCCCAATGTCATGACGGAGCACTTGGAATGTGGCTGGTTGGAATTACAATGTGAGATGCATATTGGATTTCAAAAACTTTTTGCACTGTGGTGCATCTGGGAGGCGCTGTGGCGTGAAGTAAGACAACTACACTTCCAGTCTTGATCTCCTAGGAGTTCATCTAAAAGGTAATGAGGCATGAAGACTTTACTGAGGGCAAGGGGACCTGAGTAGGGGTGGGGTGGGTTTGGGGGGGTGGGACTCTGGAGGGATTTCTTAGAAATGCCAGTGACATTTTGAGGTTAGTGAACAGGTCAGTCTTGCTGGAGGGGTGTGTTGTAGCCAGAGATTCTTTGTTACAAATCTCTCACTCTGGTTTAAGCTCAAAGGGGGAATTTTCTGGTTGGATGCAAGGCTATCTCCTACAACACAGGCAGTTGGTTCACCTGGGTCTTGGGTGGGACTGGAACCAGGGCTTTGAAACTAGCCAGGAACAGCGGAGTGCCCTCTTCCTCTTTTCCTGGAGCTCCTAGTCTAACACCTCAAGTTTCTCTCTTTGCTTCATTGTCCTCTTTCTAGGTTAACTGGCTTATTCTGCTTCTCTAAGCTCATGGTGGAAACATTGATTGACTGGGTCCTCCTTCGAAATTGCTGGGTCCTCATTTGAAATTCCCTGGGGAGGAACCTGATTGGCTGGGCTTTGGTCAAATATTCTTCCTTATTTCAATTGATGAGTCAAAATATGCACATGAAATAATAGGACAGCTACAGAACTAAGTGCTTCTGTATTTTTTTTTTTTTTAATTTTTTTATTTTAATAAACATATAATGTATTTTTATCCCCAGGGGTACAGGTCTGTGAATCGTCTGGTTTACACATTTCACAGCACTCATCATAGCACATACCCTCCCCAATGTCCATTTCCCCACCACCCTCTCCCATCCCCCTTCCCCCCCGCAACCCTCAGTCTGTTTCTTGAGATTGAGTCTTTTATGGTTTGTCTCCCTCCCAATCCCATCTTTTCATTTTTTCTTTTCCTACCCCTCCCCAAACCCCCCCACCTTGCATCTCCACTTCCTCATATCAAAGAGATCATATGATAGTTATATTTCTCCGATTGACTTATTTCGCTAAGCATGATACCCTCTAGTTCCATCCACGTCGTCGCAAATGGCAAGATTTCATGTCTTTTGATGGCTGCATAGTATTCCATTGTGTATATATACCACGTCTTCTTTATCCATTCATCTGTTGATGGACATCTAGGCGCTTTCCACAGTTTGGCTATTGTGGACATTGCTGCTATAAACATTCGGGTGCACGTGCCCCTTCGGAGCACCACGTTTGTATCTTTAGGATATATACCCAGGAGTGCAATTGCTGGGTCGTAGGGTAGCTCTATTTTCAGTTTTTTGAGGAACCTCCACACTGTTTTCCAGAGTGGTTGCACCAGCTTGCATTCCCACCAACAGTGTAGGAGGGTTCCCCTCTCTCCGCATCCTCGCCAGCATCTGTCATTTCTTGACTTGTTAATTTTAGCCATTCTGACTGGTGTGAGGTGGTATCTCATTGTGGTTTTGATTTGTATTTCCCTGATGCCGAGTGATGTGGAGCATTTTTTCATGTGTCTGTTGGCCATCTGGATGTCTTCCTTGCAGAAATGTCTGTTCATGTCCTCTGCCCATTTCTTGACTGGATTATTTGTTCTTTGGGTATTGAGTTTGATAAGCTCTTTATAGATTTTGGATACGAGCCCTTTATCTGATATGTCGTTTGCAAATATCTTCTCCCATTCTGTCAGTTGTCTTTTGGTTTTGTTAACTGTTTCCTTTGCTGTGCAAAAGCTTTTGATCTTGATGAAATCCCAATAGTTCATTTTTGCCCTTGCTTCTGTTGCCTTTGACGATGTTCCTAGGAAGAAGTTGCTGCGGTGGAGGTCAAAGAGGTTGCTGCCTGCATTCTCCTCAAGGATTTTGATAGATTCCTTTCGCACATTGAGGTCCTTCATCCACTTTGAGTCTATTTTCGTGTGTGGTGTAAGGAAATAGTCCAATTTCATTTTTCTGCATGTGGCTGTCCAATTTTCCCAGCACCATTTGTTGAAGAGGCTGTCTTTTTTCCATTGGATATTCTTTCCTGCTTTGTCGAAGATTAGTTGACCATAGAGTTGAGGGTCTATTTCTGGGCTCTCTATTCTGTTCCATTGGTCTATATGTCTGTTTTTGTGCCAGTACCATACTGTCTTGATGATGACAGCTTTGTAATAGAGCTTTAAGTCTGGAATTGTGATACCACCGACTTTGGCTTTCTTTTTCAATATTCCTTTGGCTATTCGAGGTCTTTTCTGGTTCCATATAAATTTTAGGATTATTTGTTCTATTTCTTTAAAAAAAATGGATGGGATTTTGATAGGGATTGCATTAAATGTGTAGATTGCTTTAGGTAAAATAGACATTTTCACAATATTTGTTCTTCCAATCCATGAGCATGGAATATTTTTCCATTTCTTTGTGTCTTCCTCAATTTCTTTCATGAGTACTTTATAGTTTTCTGAGTATAGATTCTTTGCCTCTTTGGTTAGATTTATTCCTAGGTATCTTATGGTTTTGGGTACGATTGTAAATGGGACTGACTCCTCAATTTCTCTTTCTTCTGTCTTGTTGTTAGTGTAAAGAAATGCGACTGATTTCTGTGCATTGACTTTATATCCTGACACTTTACTGAATTCCTGTATAAGTTCTAGCAGTTTTGGAGTGGAGCCTTTTGGGTTTTCCACATATAGTATCATATCATCTGCAAAGAGTGATAGTTTGACTTCTTCTTTGCCGATTTGGATGCCTTTAATTTCTTTTTGTTGTCTGATTGCTGAGGCTAGGACTTCTAGTACTATGTTGAACAGCAGTGGTGATAACGGACATCCCTGCCGTGTTCCTGACCTTAGCGGAAAAGCTTTCAGTTTTTCTCCATTGAGAATGATATTTGCGGTGGGTTTTTCATAGATGGCTTTGATAATATTGAGGTATGTGCCTTCTATCCCTACACTTTGAAGAGTTTTAATCAGGAAGGGATGCTGCACTTTGTCAAATGCTTTTTCAGCATCTATTGAGAGTATCATATGGTTCTTACTCTTTCTTTTATTAATGTATTGTATCACATTGATGGATTTGCGGATGTTGAACCAACCTTGCAGCCCTGGAATAAATCCCACTTGGTCGTGGTGAATAATCCTTTTAATGTACTGTTGGATCCTATTGGCCAGTATTTTGGTGAGAATTTTCGCATCTGTGTTCATCAAGGATATTGGTCTGTAATTCTCTTTTTTGGTGGGATCCTTGTCTGGTTTTGGGATCAAGGTGATGCTGGCCTCATAGAATGAGTTTGGAAGTTTTCCTTCCATTTCTATTTTTTGGAACAGTTTCAGGAGAATAGGAATTAATTCTTCTTTAAATGTTTGGTAGAATTCCCCTGGGAAGCCGTCTGGTCCTGGACTTTTGTTTGTTTGGAGATTTTTGATGACTGTTTCAATCTCCTTACTGGTTATGGGTCTGTTCAGGTTATCTATTTCTTCCTGGTTCAGTTGTGGTAGTTTATACATCTCTAGAAATGTATCCATTTCTTCCAGGTTGTCAAATTTGTTGCCATAGAGTTGCTCGTAGTATGTTCTTATAATTGTTTGTATTTCTTTGTTGTTGGTTGTGATCTCTCCTCTTTCATTCATGATTTTATTTATTTGCGTCCTTTCTCTTTTCTTTTTGATAAGTCTGGCCAGGGGCTTATCAATCTTATTAATTCTTTCAAAGAACCAGCTCCTAGTTTTGTTGATTTGTTCTATTGTTTTTTTAGTTTCTATTTCATTGATTTCTGCTCTGATCTTTATGATTTCTCTTCTCCTGCTGGGTTTAGGCTTTCTTTGTTGTTCTCTCTCCAGCTCCTTTAGGTGTAGGGTTAGGTTGTGTATTTGAGACCTTTCTTGTTTCTTGAGAAAGGCTTGCACTGCTATATATTTTCCTCTCAGGACTGCCTTTGTTGTGTCCCACAGATTTTGAACTGTTGTGTTTTCATTATCATTTGTTTCCATGAATTTTTTCAATTCTTCTTTAATTTCCTGGTTGACCCATTCATTTTTTAGAAGGATGCTGTTTAGTCTCCATGTATTTGCGTTCTTTCCAAATTTCCTCTTGTGATTGAGTTCGAGCTTCAGAGCATTGTGGTCTGAAAATATGCAGGGAATGATCTCGATCTTTTGGTACCGATTGAGACCTGATTTATGACCCAGGATGTGGTCTATTCTGGAGAATGTTCCATGTGCACTAGAGAAGAATGTATATTCTGTTGCTTTGGGATGGAATGTTCTGAATATATCTGTGATGTCCATCTGGTCCAGTGTGTCATTTAAGGCCTTTATTTCCTTGTTGATCTTTTGCTTAGATGATCTGTCCATTTCAGTGAGGGGAGTGTTAAAGTCCCCTGCTATTATTGTATTACTGTTGATGTATTTCTTTGATTTTGTTATTAATTGGTTTATATAGTTGGCTGCTCCCATGTTAGGGGCATAGATATTTAAGATTGTTAGATCTTCTTGTTGGACAGACCCTTTGAGTATGATATAGTGTCCTTCCTCATCTCTTATTATAGTCTTTGGCTTAAAATCTAATTGATCTGATATAAGGATTGCCACCCCAGCTTTCTTCTGATGTCCATTAGCATGGTACATTGTTTTCCACCCCCTCACTTTAAATCTGGAGGTGTCTTCGGGTCTAAAATGAGTTTCTTGTAGGCAGCATATGGATGGGTTTTGTTTTTTTATCCATTCTGATACCCTGTGTCTTTTGATTGGGGCATTGAGCCCATTAACATTCAGGGTAACTATTGAGAGATATGAATTTAGTGCCATTGTATTGCCTGTAAGATGATTGTTACTGTATATTGTTTCTGTTTCTTTCTGATCTACTACTTTTAGGGTCTCTCTTTGCTTAGAGGACCCCTTTCAATATTTCCTGTAGAGCTGGTTTGGTGTTTGCAAATTCTTTCAGCTTTTGTTTGTCCTGGAAGCTCTTTATCTCTCCTTCTATTTTCAATGATAGCCTAGCCGGATATAGTATTCTTGGCTGCATGTTTTTCTCGTTTAGTGCTCTGAATATATCATGCCAGTTCTTTCTGGCCTGCCAGGTCTCTGTGGATAGGTCCGCTGCCAATCTAATGTTTTTACCCTTGTATGTTACAGACTTCTTTTCCCGGGCTGCTTTCAGGATTTTCTCTTTGTCGCTAAGACTTGTTAATTTTACTATCAGGTGACGAGGTGTGGACCTATGTTTATTGATTTTGAGGGGCGTTCTTAGCATTTCATGGATTTTGATGTTTGTTCCCTTTGCCATATTAGGGAAATTCTCTCCAATAATTGTCTCCAATATACCTTCTGCTCCCCTCTCTCTTTCTTCTTCTTCTGGAATCCCAATTATTCTAATGTTGCGTCGTCTTATGGTGTCACTTATCTCTCGAATCCTCTCCTCATGTTCCAGTAGTTGTTTGTCTCTCTTTTGCTCAGCTTCTTTATTCTCTGTCATTTGGTCTTCTATGTCACTAATTCTTTCTTCTGCCTCATTTATCCTGGCAGTGAGAGCTTCCATTTTTGATTGCACCTCATGAATAGCTTTTTTGATTTCAACTTGGTTAGATTTTAGTTCTTTTATTTCTCCAGAAAGGGCTTTTATCTCTCCGGAGAGGGTTTCTCTAATATCTTCTATGCCTTTTTCGAGCCCGGCTAGAACCTTGAGAATTGTCATTCTGAACTCTAGATCTGTCATGCTACCTATGTCTGTATTGATTAGGTCTCCAGCCTTCGGTACGGCCTCTTGTTCTTTTTTTTGAGGTGAGTTTTTCCGCCTTGTCATTTTGTCCAGGTAGGATTTGCTTTCTCCTGCTGTGGAATTCCGCTGTTCTTGGTGACTGAAGTTGGTTTTGGATGGTTTCTTGTTGATCTTCTTGGGGGAGGGGCCTGTTGTAGTGATTCTCAAGTGTCTTTGCCGCAGGCGGAATTGCACCGCCCTTGCCAGGGGCCAGGCTAAGTAATCCGCTCGGGTTCGCTTTCGGGAGCTTTTGTTCCCTGAGCGCTTTCCGTAGAGTTCTGGAGGACGGGAATGAAGATGGCGGCCTCCCAATCTCTCGGCCCGGAGGAGCCGAGAGCTTGGGGTTCCGCTCCTCAGTGCACTCTCAGAGCAAAGCGCCCAATAGCCCCGCCTCCCTGGCTTGCGGTCGCGACTCGAGGAAAGCAGTCAATTGTTGGAGCTGGAGAAAAGCGCCGGGTCGCTTTTGTCTCCGTGGCCTCCGGCCGCGCTCCGAGCCCACCCAGCCTGCGACCGGCACAAGGTAACCCCGGGCTTAGAGCTCACTCCTCGGCTTTGTCGCTATAGCCGGCTTCCCCGCTCTAATACCTGCGAGCTCTGCGGCACTCAGACACCCCCAGTCCTTCTGTGACCCCGCGGGTCCTGGGGTTATGCTGACCCCGCCTGGGTTTCCCCCCAGTTTAGCCTCTGGAGCGATGTCTCCCAGTGGAGCCGACTTTTAAAAGTCCCGATTTTGTGCTCCGTCGCTCCGCCGCTTGCCGGGTGCCGGCCCCTCCCCCCGGGGTCTATCTTCCCGTCGCTTTGGATTCACTTCTCCGCAGGTCCTACCTTTCAGAAAGTGATCGATTTTCTGTTTCTGGGATTGTTGCTCTTCTTCTCTTCGATTTCCCGTTGGATTTATAGGTGTTCACAATGGTTAGATAAGCTATCTAGCTGATCTCCTGCTACCCGATGTCGTCTCAGCCTGCTACTTCTCCGCCATCTTGACTCCTCCCCCCTTCTGTATTTTTTTTAATGTTTTATTTCTTTTCAGCATAACAGTATTCATTGTTTTTTCACCACACCCAGTGCTCCATGCAATCCGTGCCCTCTCTAATACCCACCACCTGGTTCCCCCACCCTCCCACCCCCTGCCCCTTCGAAACCCTCGGGTTGTTTTTCAGAGTCCATAGTCTCTCATGGTTCACCTCCCCTTCCAATTTCCCTCAACTCCCTTCTCCTCTCCATCTACCCTTGTCCTCCATATTGTTTGTTATGCTCCACAAATAAGTGCAACCATATGATACTTGACTCTCTCTGCTTACCTTATTTCACTCAGCATAATCTCTTCCAGTCCCGTCCATGTTGCTACAAAAGTTGGGTATTCGTCCTTTCTGATGGAGGAATTTTTTATCCACTCTTCCATCACACATGGGGAAGTTCCTCAACTCTTTTGCCTCTCAGAATAATTTTAAGAATTCCTTTACTATTCCATTATCATGTTCCAGCCCTTAACCTAGTAAAGCAATATTTAGCTATTTTATTTAGGAATGTTCCCAATCACAGTGTTCTGAGACGTGTTCTTGGGTTTGGCCAGTGTGTGTACCTTCTATTGTTCCCATCTTTTATGTATAAAACTCGATTAGACTCAGTAGCTTTGTTCTTTCTATTTCCCCAGTACTCCTACCTTCTATTTATATAGATAGTTTTAGATTTTATCAACTTGTCTTGAGACAGGGTGGACCATGCTGTTCTGGAAGACAAGAACTATGTTTTGCTTATCTTTTACCTTCCTAATGCTGGTGCCTGATACACTTTCCATAAACATGTGTTGAATGAAATAATGAATAATACTATATTTTCTATACCAAAAAAATTAAGGTTTTGTACCTTTTTTTTTTAGATTTTTAAAAAAATTTATTTATTTGACAGACAGAGATCTGGCAGAGAGGCAGAGAGGCAGGCAGAGAGAGAGGAAGGGAAGCAGGCTCCCCGCTGAGCAGAGAGCCCAATGCGGGGCTTGACCCCAGGACCCTGGGATCAGGACCTAAGCCAGAGGCAGAGGCTTTAACCCACTGAGCCACCCAGGTGCCCCTAAGGTTTTGTACTTTTATAACCTGCCATCTATCACCTGTTTCCTGATCCTTTCTAACCTACCAGTATTGCTTTTAAAATATGTTGTGCTTTGGACTGCCTTTCTTAGATGGGGAAGATAGTCACTTAAGATGATTTTTAAATACCCAAAACTCATTCACGTGAGTGATGAGACTTGGCAGTTGAATTGCACATTTCCTCTGGAAGGACTTTTCTCAGTAGGGATCACCCTACAGAAATGCTTTACAAATGGTTTCTCTGAAGGGAGCCTCTAAACTAGAGAATGCTGATTCAGTCCTCTGTAGATCTTCGTCTTGTGAAGGTTTCTGAACTGAATTATGCAGCCATCTCTCACTGTCTGATCTGGCTACTCTGAGCCTTCTCAGCCACATTCCTGGGCATGAAAATTACCCAGAAAAATTCAGAATGAAGTGGCCAATTCGAAGTCTGCTGCCATAGGGTTAGCTACAGAAGTGGCTGTTTCTGGCCTATTTAGCTGTCTACAGGCTCAGATCTCCTGGACAGCAGCCAAGTCTGCTCCATATTATGCTATGGAACTAAAACTCAAAAGTAAAATAACACCCCTGCCAATTTTAGAGCTTTGAAACCTTGACAGTAATTATTAAAAACTGTTAACAGTCCAAATTCTCTAGCAGTTTAATGCCATAAAAATTAAGCCAAACCTTCAATCAAGGGTTTCTAATATAAATTTCTCTGTGCTAGCTTTGTTAGTGAAGAATGAGTTTAACTGATTCACATATTACATATGAATTAACTGGGAGGGGATTGCCATAGTATTATGAGAAACTGGCTTATTTTATCCTGAAAATGAGGACATTTCCATCTAGACCGGTAAACTGAATTATTTTCCTGTTTTACACCAAATGTACAATACTGATAACTGCCAGTGCTCATTTTATGCTGAAAGACATGGCTCAATTGTTTATGGGGTGCAAGGGGATGGAGTTAACACGGGCCGAATGCTTCCTAGGAGCCAGGAGCTCTACACGCTTCATACTGTTTAACATCTAGTCACTCACAACAAGATCATCCTGCTTTACCGGTGAGGAAACGGGTATGTTTGTAAGTAGCGTACCTGCTATTTGAACTCTCATCTGTATGGCGTGAAAGCCTCTGCTGCTTCTCATCCCCCAAGTTAGCCCCTTTCCTGTTCACCTTCGGGCCCTTTGCTTTTTAAATTCTTTAAGTATTAAAATATATAGATTGAATATATTTATGTATATGACAAGTCTAAGAGTAGTTTTCTTTGGATATGATGAAGATAATGATACATTTCCCAAATTTAACTCAAATTACAGTGATAGGGGTCTCCCTTGGCTTTATGACCAAGACCATGGTGTTCCCACTCTAGTTCTGAGTGCGCTGGGGCTGCCTCGTGTGTCCCCAGGAAAAAAGAAGGGCCCACAGGTGCTTCTGCCCAACTCCTGTCAGGACCCTATACTGAGTCTCTACTATCTCTGAGGGTCTCCCTCTCTCCACACTGGGCCCTGACTTCAGCCCAGGACATTCTTGAGGTTGTGTCTTCAGTTTTCTTTGTGGCTCTGTTACCCTGACAGCTCTGGCTTTCAGCACAGACTGCAGGATTTAGGGTCTCTTTAAACTCTGCAAGGGAGATTTTCTGACTTTCACAGTGTGCCTTGAATTGCTAGTTAGCTAACCTGAGCCTGTCTTTTGTCAAGGTTTCTAAATCTATTACATGAAACCGACAGATTCACAATCATTAGAGTTAACATACTGGACTACTGTTCAAGTCACATATTTCAACGCTCCACTTTCTTTTACTCCTTTCTATAATCCACCATGGGAATATCTTAGTGCAAGCCCGGAGTCATCACTTCCTGAAATACCAACACCTAAGTGGTCCTTATCTCTGTCTGACTGTAAGAGATTCAGATCCAGAATCCCATTTAGAAGGTCAGCTTTCTAGGGACACTTTTGGTGGCAGCTATTCTGGTCCGAGTTCTTCCCCGAAAGCAATGCCTGGGACAAGGTCTTGCTTTCAAGATGTTCAGACTGGGAAGCATGAAAGTGGGAAGGGGAGAAAGCCAATCCAAAGTGCATTATGGTCTCCAGGGTGGGACACCAGAGCTCGATTCTTTGAGGGACCCATCGAGGAGCTGTGTAAAATGTGAAGGTCAGACAGGAGAGAAAATACATCTCCTGCTTCTAGTTCCCCGTTGGTCAAGGGTTGCTCCCTGGTGTTGACTTCCTCCCATTTTAGCCACCTGTGTGATCAGAGTGGTTGGTCTGCAAGCATCTCACATGTTTTGGCAGTGACGGAGAAGCCCGAGGGCAGAAAGCGGGTTGTGTATTTGGGGGGGTTGACATAATGTGCGGTGCAGTCCCATCTGAGTGCCTTGGATTGCATCAGTAATGACGAGTAAACGGGTGGGTGGAGAGGGTGTAAACTGGGACATAAGACATGTCAGATCCAGAGACGATCTTGTTCTATGGCTTCCACAAATCATCACAAAATAACCAGACAATAGGATACTTCCTAAAGTCTGGCTTAGTTGGTTTCAAATTATACCATATATGGGACTTTACTGACCTTGTCTGGTTGGGGAGCTCCGGTCCTTTTCAGTCCCTCTCATCAAGCATTCACAGCTTTTGGGGTACAGACTCAAGGTCACACTGAGCACAGGCATGCAGTGTTTTTTCTAAACAATTGCTTAATTACATTCCTGAGGCTAGTGCCATATATGCACGGGCATGTTTTTGGTGTAAGACCCATGTCATTGCTGATGTTTTCTGAGGACTGCGGTAGCATAAAAGGTGCCCCTCTATGGCCCAGGGAAGCTGGAAATAGGCTTAATTTAACTCCACGTTGTGGGAGCAGAGATGTATGGCTCCAGTGATGAGGTGAATTCAGTCAGATCCACTTGGGAGGATTTTCCCACAGTGTCATGCTCTTCGCAGGGGGAAGTAGGAAGGGAGCGAAGGGGGAGAATGAATGTTGCTTGGAGGTGCTAAACCGGTAATTCTCTAAAGCGTCTCCCCACCCCATTTTCCTTCGAGAATACGGAAGGCAGTTCATCGCTCAGTGGCTTGCTGGAGTTTTTGGCATTGTTAGCATCTTTCCTGCTTGTGCTCCCTCAGCTTCCTACAGCAATATCCAAGGCCAGGAGCTGCCGTGTGGAGGGAGGGTGGCTGCAAACAGAGCTCCCAGAACAAAGGAGTGATGCAAATTGATTAAGAAGCCGGCAGAGTACTTGTACAGACTCCTGTGTTATGTCAGCTTTTGGAAACCCACAGCTCCCCTCAGCCTGTTGGCCATAGGTACTGAAGGTGTCCTCCGTCCCCACCACTCGAGGGTCTGAACATGACTCTACTTTTGAAAACCTGATCTTGAGGCTGCCAACAGGCAGTTTGCGTGCTGCAGACCCTCTGCATGCATTGCGAGTCCAGCCCGCCACCCACCCGGCCAGGCTGGCCTCCCGGGATGCTTCTCTTGGCAGGAGCGTCCTACAGCTGGGCCAGTTATTAGTGAGGTTCTGAATTATTCATGGCCATGCTTCCTTTCATTAGTGTGAATTGTCATGAATTGGTTGTAATCAAAGTGATTTAGGGTTAAGGAACAAAAGAGTGAGGTACATTTTTTAGTTTAAAGTTATAGCTTGTTGATTTTTTTTTTTGAAAGATTTTATTTATTTATTTGACAGACAGAGATCACGAGTAGGCAGAAGGACAGGCAGAGAGAGAGAGGAGGAAGCAGGTTTCCTGCCGAGCAGAGAGCCTGATACAGGGCTCGATCCCAGGACCCTGAGATCATTTTTTAAAAAAATTTTATTTTATTTTCAGTGTTCCAGAATTTATAGTTTATGCACCACACCCAGTGCTCCATGCAATACGTGCCCTCCACAATACCCACCACCAAGCTCACCCCACCCCCACCCCTTCCAAAACCCTCAGTTTGTCTCTCAGAGTCCACAGTCTATCTTGGTTTGTCTCCCTCTCCAATGGACACTGAGATCATGACCTGAGCCAAAGGCACAGGCTTAACCCACTGAGTCACCCGGATGCCCCACTTGTTGGTTTTTTGGTGGCTCTTTAAGCTCCTAACAACATCATTAGCAGAAGTAGTTTAGTGTGTTCGGAAGGAACCCTGGACTTGGGAGTCCAGAAACCCTGGTTCCTGGATCTGTTCTCCTAGCTGGGACGCAGCCTTACTGTGCTTTAATGATCACTTGTCTAATGTCTCGATTCTTCAATTGAGCAAACAGAGCTAAGTGGTGGAACTGGGAACAGAAGCCAGCTGGCTGAATTCCCTCTTTGCTCTGATTTATATGATCTCACTGACCTAGTGGGTATTTATTTGACCTGTGAGGATACAGCAGGAAGGCAGCTGTCTGCAAGCGGGAAGAGGACGCTCCCCAGAATGGCTCGCACCCTGGTCTTGGAATTCCAGCTTCTAAAACTTCAAGGAAATAATGGTCTGTTGTTTTAGCCACCTAGTCTATGGTATTTTGTTACAGTAGTCTGAGCAGACTAATGCAAGGGGCTAGATTAGAAAGAAAGCGTAGACTACTAGAGATAGAAGACAACTTATCTTAATCTGAGTTCTTCCGAAAGCAGACCCTGAGACAAGGATGAGTGAACACAGTTTATTTGGGAGGTGATGCCAGGAAGCAATGCTGAGAGTGTGAGAGAGTGAGAGAGGGATGTAGGAAACCCAAAATGGGTTATCACTGTGGGCTCCTGGAGCTCCATATCCCTGGGGACTCCTGAAAAAATTGTGTGGAATGTGCATCAAAATTTTCTACCGAAACCCAGGAAAACTGTGATGTTCATAAACCAACCCACTGTCCCCATGAAAGGGTGAGGGTCACAGCACTTCTGGCCTACCTGACACACGTGCCAGCCTAGCAACAGATTTCCTGGAAAAGGGAGGTCTGTCAGGGAGAGAAGCAGCAAGGTGTACACAAGAATGCCTCATCTCCTCCAGGGACTGAAGGGACATGAACGCAGCAGAGATAATGTTTACTATAGCAGAACTCTCACACTTCGAGGGGAACACCAAACATTGAGGGTTTTGTTAAAAACAGATTCTGATTGGTAGGTCTGGAGTGCGGTCCGAGATTCTGTATTTCTAATCTGCTCACTGTGATGCCATCATAGCTCGTCTATGGGCCAGACTTTGACTAGAGAGAATTCCACAAATTTAAGAAACAAAACAGAGTAGCATAGGGAAAGGGAGGGAAAAATAGAACAAGGCGAAATCAGAGAGGGAAACAACCGTAAGACTCTTAAGCATAGGGAACAAACTGACAGTTGCTGAAAGGGGAGAGAGGAGGGATGGGGTAACTGGGTGATGGATATTGGGGAGGGCACATGGTGTGATGAGCACTGGGTGTTATGTAAGACTGATGAATCATTGAACTCTACCTCTGAAACTAATAATACTCTATATGTTAATTAAGTGAATCTAAATTAAAAAAAAAATAGTTCCACAGTCTTTCATGAATTCAGCTGAGTTCAGCACATATTTCTGGAACACCTGCTGACTTGGATACTATGTTTAACACAGGGAATAGTGAGAACATAGAGAATATGTGTTGCGAACACTTTACAGATGATCTTAGGGTTTATCCCGTGTCAACCTTTTAAAAGAAACAGATAAGCAATCCAGCCAGCAAAATCGAGTCTTTTCAGGAACAGCGGAGGGATTGCAACTTGGGGCAGGCAAACCATATGAGCTACAGGCAAGTCTGGAGGACAGAAGAGGAGAGGGCCCTTTCACGGAGGACAGGAGGAAGTTGGGAGGGGGGAGCTCGTTTTGAACAAAAGTCCACTGGAGTGTTACTGGACCAAAGTGGGCCCACTCCTTGGTGAGTTACAGAGAAGATACCAGGTGGAGTGACCTCACAGAGTGATCTTTATTTGTACAAATCAGGAGGTCTGGGGGAAGAGTGCCTCCTCCAACAGGGGTAAGCAGGCTCCTTTTATTAGGATTTGGGATGAATATTGAGAGGGGGAGGCCTCTGAATGGGCATGCATAAAGTTGTGCATGGGCGGTCGGAAAATATGCCTGTATGTACGTTAGTGATATACTAATGAAACATTACAAGGAAGCTGAGGTAACTGTTGACACTTTATGACACTTTCTGAATTATCTGTGCAGGTTGCACTCTAGATGTTTCTTTTCCTGTTCCAGCAATTTATTAGTGTTTCTCTACGAGATAAACTTGATCGTTAGGCAGAGGCTCCTAAGGACTCTTCTGATTCAGGGGGTCTCAGTGGTGACAGGAGGGAAATGAGAGTCAGAAGTAATAGTGTCTCCTTGTTGGCTGCAGGTGACTGCAGCTTGCTGTCACCCCGCTGGGAGGAAATGTTCCTTCTCAAGGGACTATGCAAGCTGCAGCCAGTTGTCTGTGTGTGAGAGCCCTCTTCCGCGGCTTCCCTACTCCAATTTTGAGTTAGGTTTCCTTAAGGCATTTTCACACCTGTTTTAATTGTTCAGGGTTGGAAGTATCCCTACATATTTATCTGTTTTAAGAGACAGGGAAAAGGTGGGATTCCTGAACTATTTCTGCTTCTTGGATGGAATTTTAGCCTGTAAAAGTGGTGGAAACTATTAGCACAGATCTACCTCTAGGTATGTGTCCCAACGTCTTAGTAGCAGCTCTCTGGGACCATGAGAGGGTTTTTATAAAGCCATCGCTCACTTTAACATTTTAAAAGTAAAAAAAAAAAAAAATCTAGAATTGTAATAAAAATAGCCACATTTTTATAGTACTTCACAGATTACCGACTGCTTTCCACCACATTATCTCATTATGTCCTTTGCAGGCTTGAGAGAATCTGCAAATGGCATTTTAAAATAAATGTGTTGCGCATTAGGGCAGGTACATTACACAGCTGGGTACATGATATTCCAGATCCAGTGATAATGAAAAATGACTGTGAAGAAGGCGGCATACAAACATGTCCTGTGTCCTAGGGCACTCAGAAAAACTCTGCATCAGCTGGGAAAAAGCAGTTCAAACTCATGGTTAGTTTCTCGTAAATTTTCCAAGGGAAATGCTGAAACGTTTCAACGAGCGCATCGTGGAAACCTTTGGTCTCTGTGCAGATCTTGCAATTTGACCACTTGCGTTTCCATTCTGTTGAGAGGCTGGGGGCCATCTAGAGCCCCCACTCTCAGGTCAGGCACAAGCTTGGCTGTCAACACGATGAACACACCACATGGCTGTCAACCTCTTGGGCTGGGCAGCCAGTGGGTTCAGCCAGTCAGATAAGGAAATGAAAATGAGATTTACCATCTGGTAAAGACTTCCTTCAGACATTGTAAAATGAGCTGACTGTGATGACCTTCATAAAGATTTAGTCTCACGTGTCTGTGAGGTATAATTATATCTACCAAATATTATCAATAGAGATCATGAATTATGTCTAATTTAGAATTACACCTAACTAAAAGTGAAGATTGTATTTATAATAAAATTCAATAATTTTATTTATAATAACTTCAATAACCTTGAAATATTGAGTGGAAGGGAAGCAAATGGATGTCATTCATGAATATTTTATCAGTTAGGATGCTTTTTGTTATAAGAAATGGGATATTTAATAGAGACTAAAAATAAAAGTTTATTGTTCACATAGCATAAATCTGGAAGCAAGTTTCTGAGGTTTGCTAATTCAGTGGCACAGTTGATATTTCGGTTCTGGGTCAGCTTCTCTGTGATTCTTCTGATTTTTATTTCATGGTTATAAAATGACTGCCATAGCTCCAAGCATCATGTCCTCACATAACTGAATGCAAACAGGAAAGAAAGTGCTTCCTTTGTGCTTCTCCTCCTCCTCGTCTTACCTTTTTTTTTTTTTTTTTTTTTTTTTTTAAGAGAAAGTGTGTGTGCAAATGGGGGGGGGCAGAGGGAAGTGGAGAGAATTTTTTAAATATTTTATTTATTTATTTGACAGACAGAGAGATCACAAGTAGGCAGAGAGGCAGGCAGAGAGAGGGGGGAAGCAGGCTCCCCGCTGAACAGAGAGCCTGATACGGGGCTCCATCCCAGGACCCTGAAATCATGACTTGAGCCAAAGGCAGAGGTTTAACCCACTGAGTCACCCAGGCGCCCAGATGGAGAGAATCTTTTTTATTTTTATTTTTATTTTTTTTAAAAGATTTTATTTATTTATTTGACAGACAGAGATCACAGGAGGCAGAGAGGCAGGCAGAGAGAGAGGAGGAAGCAGACTCCCCGCTGAGCAGAGAGACCAATGTGGGGCTCGATCCCAGGACCCCGGGATCATGACCGGAGCCGAAGGCAGAGACTTTAACCCACTGAGCCACCCAGGCGCCCCAGATGGAGAGAATCTTAAGCAGGTTTCGTGCCCAGCATGGAGCCCAAAGTGGGCTCAATCTCAAGACCCTGAGATCCTGACCTGAGCCAAAATCAAGAGTCTGATGCTTAACCAACTGAGCCACCCAGGCGCCCCTTCTTCTTTTTAATCATGGAGAAAAGCTGTTCTGTGAAGTTCCTACTAGGTTCTCCTCAGGCCCTTTGGACTAGAAGTGGGTCGTATGCCCATGCTCACACCAATTACTGGTAGAGGAAATGGAATCAACATGGCTGCCTTGGCTAATTACGTTTAATCTTTTAGTGCTGGGATAGAGTCCAAACTTCCTTGAGCACACTGCTTCCTCAAATCTGAACAAAATAAGTGTTATTAATAAGGAAAAAAGGAAATGGCTTTTGAGAAGGCAAGCAATATTGTCTGGTGCACATATTTTCTATTGTTTCTTTAGAGATTCTTGGTTGCTTACTGAAACAGAGACACATTCAGGGGTTAAAATAAAAAACTGACATTGAAAAATTGAATTCTACAGAAAGATAAAATATTTTGTGGAATGCTGCATGCCTGGGGTTTTCAGAGGGATACAAAGAGAAATAGCAAAGCTAAAGTTACTGGAGGAGATTTTGAAGGAAATTTTCAGGGAAATTCAGAGATTTAAAGGAGAGAAAAAGTGTAGGAAGGGAAGTAAATATGGGGGAAGGAGGATTTGAAGAAGGGTTGCTGTGATCAGGTACGCATCCCCTTCATGTATTCAAAAAACACAGCTAAGCATGTGTGTTAATCTAGAATTGATGTCTGTTTGGTGGCCTGTGTCTCTTTTCAACATTGTTCAGTAGGACACATTCTCATTGTAGATCTCAAGGGGTGGCATACTGTTTTCCCCACTGACCCCGTTCCCAATGGAAAAGCCAGTTTAGACCTGTGGGAAGGTTCTATGGAAATTATAAGATGTTAGAAACTCCAACAGGATGCCAAACACATCTTAAATTCCAAGATGGCTGCTCAACCTTTCGCCATGACATCACATTCTTACATGCAGGAAGGAAGTAAAAGGAAGTTGAGGAGGCCAAGGACAGTGCTGGCTGGTTTCTTAAGGATGATTCTCAGTTGCTATCTCATGATACATCTATCTGTATAGATCCCATCAATCAGCATTTAGTCATGTGGTCAGACTAGCTATATGGGAGTATGGAAATGTCTTTATTTTGAGTGGCCATGTCCTTAGCTAAAGATTCTATTAGTATGAAAGAAAGGAAGGGTGCATATTGGAGGAACAACAACAAAAATGAGACTCTTCCAGATGTATACCCTCTCTATAAATGGAAAATGGGCTAGCATTTTTATTATTCTCTGTTTTTGTTCATGCTATTTATTTAGCATGGAATGCCCTTGTCTCCCCCTTGCATTATACATATCTCCCTAACACCTTTGTTGTCTACTGAAATTTTTCTCACCTTCAAAGCTTAATTCAATGTTACTTCATCAAAGGAATCTTCTTGGATTTACCTATCAGGTCTAACCTTTTCTGTGCTCCCCAGCCCATTACTCCTATTTTTATTATAACAAAGTATACTTCCATTTCACATTATCAGCAGTTGTTTATTTTTTCCTTTAGATTGTAAATTTCCTGAGGGTGGTCCTGGATTTAATCATGTCCAAATCCGTACAGGTCCTACCGAAAGAGAGGTAAACTCATATCTTGTTTAAGCAAATGTAATTTTGCATTATTTTGTCACTAACAGCCAAGTGTACTCCTAACTACTAGAAGATCCTTTGACAGAGTTTGGCATCACTCTATATCTAAACTAGTGATTAGAAAGATACCACCTAAAAAAGCTAGAACGTTCAAAGGATGTTAATAAGTGAAAGATTGGGGAATATTCTTAAATTGGTGCTATGATGTTTTCTCAATTTTCAGTGTTACAGGGGTTGGTAGGGTGGAGGAAGGAGGTAGGCTATGATCTAGGCTATGATTTAAAATCTTGGTTGAGTGACTTACAGATTTGTGACCTCAGGTTGGGAAATTATTCTCCCTAAGTCATAGTTTCCAGATATACAAAATAGAAATGAAAATACTAACTAACTTTGCAGTGTCATTTTGAGAATTAGGTAAGATGTTTGCAAAGAGCCTGGCACTTAGATGATACTCGTTATTGGGGCATTATTATAATCATTGTACAGCACATTTGGAATGATTAGGGGAAAAGCCCTATGTTGTCCTATCCCAGAGCCACAGAGCTGATTATACAAGCATCGGAGGTTCTTGGAAGGATATTTGCCATAGAACGCAAGGAGTGTTATTACTGGTAACAGAAATTGAGAGCGTATCACTTATATTCCATAATTGTGAGGAAATTCGGCATATCAACATGGACAATATCCCTCCAACATGCATTTTAAAAGTCTCCAAAAGAAAAACTTAGATACAAAGTACAAGCACTTACTGATGCTCTTCATAGTTAGGGCAACATGTAGGGTAATAGTAAAAATGATGAAAGTAGCAATTCCACTGGAATGTGGGCTGAAGCACACCTATTAAATTGGATCCATAGTTACGGTAGCCTGAGCTGTTCATAGTTCTTTGAGGAGGAGCAGTTAAACCCCAGATTTTGTCTTTATTGATGGCAGTATAGAAGTTACGAATATCACAGACCAAAAGCGATCAGTGACACAGCCGTCAGAACTCAAGGTCAGAATAAAACAGTAGATACCATAATTTTAAGGAAAATCAGAAATGTTTATGTAAAGACTTGATTAAAAACAACTTGTGGTTGGGGCACCTGGGTGGCTCAGTGGGTTAAAGCCTCTGCCTTCAGCTCCGGTCGTGATCCCAGTGTCTTGGGATCGAGCCCCGCATCAGGCTCTCTGCTCTATGGGGAGCCTGCTTCCTCCTCTCTCTTTGCCTGCCTCTCTGCCTAGTTGTGATTTCTGTCTGTCAAATAAATAAAATATTTAAAAAAAAAACAACTTGTGGTTGCTGAGACTAGGACTTCTAGTACATTGTTGAGAAGCAGTGGTGATAGTGGACATCCCTGCCATGTTCCTGAGCTTAGGGGAAGAGCTCTCAGTTTTTCCCCATTGAGAATGATATTCATTGTGGGTTTTTCATAGATGACTTTGATGATATTGAAGTATGTACCCTCTATCTCTACACTGTGAAGAGTTTTGATCAAGAAACGATGCTGTACTTTGTCAAATGCTTTTTCTGCATCTGTTGAGAGTATCATATGGTTCTTGTTCTTTCTTTTATTAATGTATTATATTACATTGATTTGCAGGTGTTGAACCAGCCTTGCAGCCCAGGAATAAATCCCACTTGCTTGTGGTGAATAATCCTTTTAATGTACTGTTGGATCCTATTGGCTGGTATTTTGGTGAGAATTTTTGCATCCATGTTCATCAGGGATATTGGTCTGTAATGCTCCTTTTTTAAAAAAAATTTTTTATTTTAATAAACATATAATGTATTGTAATGCTCCTTTTTGATGGGGTCTTTGTCTGGTTTTGGGATCAAGGTAATGCTGGCCTCATAAAATGAGTTTGGAAGTTTTCATTCCATTTCAATTTTTGGAACAATATGAGGAGAATAGGTATTAATTCTTCTTTAAAAGTTTGGTGTAATTCCCCTGGGAAGCTGTCTGGCCCTGGGCTCTTGTTTGTTGGGAGATTTTCAATTACTGCTTCAATTTCCTTACTAATTATGGGTCTGTTCAGGTTTTCTGTTTCTTCCTGGTTCAGTTTTGGTAGTTTATATGTCTCTAGGAATGCATCCATTTCTTCCAGATTGTCAAATATGCTGGTGTATAGTTGCTCATAATATGTTCTTGTAATTGTTTGTATTTCTTTGGTGTTGGTTGTGATTTCTCCTCTTTCATTCATGATTTTATTAATTTGGATCCTTTCTCTCCAATACTGCTAGAACTCATACAGGAATTCAGTAAAGTATCAGGATATAAAATCAATGCACAGAAATCAGTTGCATTCAACAAGACAGAAGAAAGAGAAATTAAGGAGTCAATCCCATTTACGATTGCACCCAAAGCCATAAGATACCTGGGAATAAACGTAACCACAGAGGCAAAGAATCTATACTCAGAAAACTACAGAATACTCATGAAAGAAATTGAGGAAGACACAAAGAAATGGAAAAAAAGTTCCACACTCATGAACTAGGAGAACAAATATTGTGAAAATGTCTATGCCACCTAGAGCAATCTACACCTTTGATGCAATCCCTATCAAAATACCATCAATTTTTTTCAAGGAAATGGAACAAATAATCCTAAAATTTATATGCAACCAGAAATGACTCCGAGTAGCCAGAGGAATGTTGAAAAAGAAAGCCAAAGTTGGCAGCATCACAATTCCAGACTTCAGGCTCTATTACAAAGCTGTAAACAACAAGACAGTATGGTATTGGCACAAAATCAGACACATAGATCAATGGAACAGAATAGAGAGCCCAGAAATGGACCCTTAAATCTATGGTCAACAATTCTTCCACAAAGCAGGAAAGAATGTCCAATGGAAAAAAGACAGTCTCTTCAACAAATGGTGTTGGGAAAATTGGACAGCCACATGCAGAAGAATGAAACCGGACCATTTCCTCACACCACACACAAAAATAGACTCAAAATGGATAAAGACCTCAAAATGAGACAGGAATCCATCAAAATCCTCGAGGAGAACACAGGCAGCAACCTCTTTGACCTCAGCTGCAGCAACTTCTTCCTAGAAGCATCACCAAAGGCAAGGGAAGCAAGGGCAAAAATGAACTATTGGGATTTCATCAAGATCAAAAGCTTTTGCGCAGCAAAGGAGATAGTCAACAAAACCAAAAGACAACTGACAGAATGGGACAAGATATTTGAGAATGACATATCAGATAAAAGGATAGTATCCAAAATCTATAAAGAACTTATTAAACTCAACACCCAAAGAACAAATAATCCAATCAAGAAATGGGCAGAAAGCATGAACAGACATTTCTGCAAAGACATCCAAATGGCCAAAGGACACATGAAAAGTTGCTCAACATCACTTGCATCAGGGAAATACAAATCAAAACCACAGTGAGATACCACCTCACACCAGTCAGAATGGCTAAAATTAACCAGTCAGGAAATGACAGGTGAAAGGGGAACCTTCCTACACTGCTGGTGGGAATGCAAGCTGGTGCAGCCACTCTGGAAAACAGTGTGGAGTTTCCTCAAAAAGTTGAAAATAGAGTTGCCTTCGACCCAGCGATCGTACTACTGAGTATTTCCCCTAAAGATACAAATGTAGTGTTCTGAAGGGGCATGTGCACCTGAATGTTTATAGCAGCAATGTCCACAATAGCCAAACTATGGAAAAAGCCTTGATGTCCATCAACAGATGAATGGATAAAGGAGATGTGGTATATATATACAATGGAATATGCAGCCATCAACCCCCCTGAAATCTTGCCATTTGCAACAACATGGATGGAACTAGAGGGTATTATGCTAAGCGAAATAAGTCAACCAGAGAAAGACAATTATCATATGATCTCACTGATAGGAGGAATTTGAGAAACAAGACAGAAGATCATAGGGGAAGGGAGGGAAAATGAAGATGAAACCAGAGAGGGGGACAAAGTTTAAGAGACTCTTAATCTCGGGAAACAAACTGAGGGTTGCTGGACGGGATGGGGTTGGGAGGGATGTGATGGACATTGGGAAGGGTATATGTTATGGTGAGTGCTGTGAATTGTGTAAGAGTGATGAATCACAAACCTGTACCCCTGAAACAAATAATACATTATATGTTAACAAAAAAATGACTTGTAGATCCCTCCATCCCCAAAACATACGAGTAACTTTTTTGACTTTGTACCACATAGAGCGTCCATGAAGTTTTTGGTATACTTTGAAGTGAATACCTAATATGTATTTAGCACTTCTCAGTTTATTAAATGCTTTGACATGCCTTAATTCATGTAAGTATTATATTCATTTTCTCTTGCTGCATAATAAAGTAACAGTAACCCATGTAACAGCTTAAAACAACACACACTTATTTTCTCAGTTTCTGTGGTTCAAAAGTCTGGGCACTGCTTAGCTGGGCTGTCGGCTTGGGGTCTCACAAGGGTGTGATGAAGGGGTCACCTAGGCTGACTTCCCACCTAGAGGATCAGCTGAAAAAGAATCTGCTTTCAAGATCACTTAGGTTATCGGCAGAATTAATTTCCTATGGTTGTAGGACCGAGAGCCCTGGTTTCTTGCTGAATCCTCAGCTACTGGGCACTAGTTCCTGGAGGCTGCCCATTGTTTCTTGGTGCCTGGGCTTTTTCAACTTTCCTGTTGATTTTAATAAGTCTGGCAAAGAGTTTCTAGATAGAGTCCACCAGCAAGACAGCCTTATATGACATACTATAATCAGAGAATGAACTGCAACTTTCACCATATCCTATTGATTAGAAGTGAGGCACTTGTCCTGCCCACATCAAGGGGAGGGGATTGGATACCAAGAAGTAGGGATCAGAGTGGGCCACCTGGGGCCTGTTGGCCACAGTTGTCAATATAGTTCTTGAGAAGGCTGAAAAGATGTTCTTTCCTCTGTTGTACAGATGAAGATCCTGATGTTCTATGGGAGAGGTTAAATGAGCCAGTATTCCTGAACACACAGTTAATAGGAGGTCAGATTAAACCCAGGGTCCCTGAAGTCCTAGTTCCATCCTACAATCATCATATTTAACCATCTTATATATTCTTGTATCTACCCATCCACCCACTCTTGTCACCAACCATCCTATTGTGTCCTTTTTACTACATTATGACTCTTTGTATAAATGTGAGTGATAGTCAGCAAATTCTTCTCTTGGATCCCAGCAGAACTGCCTCTTTGTCACCGTATTAGACAGGTTAGGTAAGATTCTCCTGTGGTAACAAATAAGTTCAGAATCTTAGTGCTTTAGAAACAAAATATTTCTTGCTGTTACATATCCATATCCATACACATATGTCAGCTAGGTGCTTGGCTCCACATTTTCCTTTCTTTCTTTTTAAAAAATTTGAATATGGTTGACACAAAATGTTAGGTTAGTTTCAGGTATACAACTTAGTGATTTGACAAGTTTATAGATTTTTCTGTGTTCACTCCAAGTATAGTCACCATCTGTCCTGTTATACTGCTATTACAATATGCTCCATGGTTTCTGACTTGAGGACCCAGGCTGATGTTGCAGTCACCATCTTGAATGTTGCCAGTCCTTGTTCCAGAGGGAAAACAGGGCTCTGTTGAGTCTTGCAATGGCAATTAAATGCTCTGATCTGGAAGGGAAACACATGGCATTTGCTTAAAACTCATGGCTTAGAACCAGTAACATGGCCCTAGCAAATCATAAGGGAGCCAGAAAGTCCAATACAGTGCTATTATGGGAAAACCTTAGAAGTAATTGGCATATTATTGGTGAGATAATTATTACTATAGCCATGAAACTAGCCTACCACAAAATGAGTCCCTGTCACCTTTGTATTGTTGATGGCCTTAGTCCAAAAGACCTCACCCAACCTGTCTAACAATCTGCTTCTAGACCTGTTTCTGATAGCCTCAGCTTTTGACTCTTATTTACATCTTCAGAGCTGTAGCTCTCCTAAAACTTAAGGCTTGCGACTGCTTCTCCAGGTCTGGTTTCTACTTTTCTTCTTGATCACAATTTTTACTTTGTATTCTTAATGACATTGTTTTCAGCCATTGTTTTCTGGATAAATGATTCACCAAATCACCAATCTTGCATTCCTAAGACCCTAAACCCAGACCCAGTACTTACAAGCTGATGTCTCTGTGAAGTTGAGACATTGGTCATTATATAGTCAGAATGCCATAATGAATGCTACGTGGGGAGAAAAATATGATTATACTCTTAAGCATTCTTCTGAGTTCTTTTCTTCAGAGATACCGTAGGCACTGATCTAAATGCAATTAGCGAGTGTCATAAGAAAGGGCAACATTAAAAGAAGAAATGGATCAAAGCATTAGACCTGACCGAGCCCAGCAGGAAAGCAGCGCTGACCATTCTCAAGGTGAATAATTATCTGAAGAACGGTGAACAAGAACACCACCACCTGTCAGTCGCCACCCGTTTTGGCTCAATGGGAAAGCTGCAGCAAGTGAGCTCAAATATTAATGCCACAGCAAACCGCCCCAGAAGAACGTTGTATTAGCACAACATTCTCAGTGGGTGCCTGCACTGCCGGAACAAAGTACTCAGGAAGAAAGAAGCAGCTACACTAAATATATGTTCACAGCCCAAGAAATGCTTTTCATCCTACAGCTGTATTCTGTTTCATCATTTTAAGCATTTCTGTCAGCTCATAGGCTAAATTGCACTGCACCTTGTTGTGAATATGTTTCATGACCACCGTAGCGTATTAGAGAAACTTGCCTGAGAAGAAGGAAGATGGTGGGTTCGGAGAAACCAAGTCTGGGAACCATCTCCCTTGGTAAGGTAAAACCCACAACCTCTAAGGTTTAGCCCCCAGCAGACTGTTTGCTAGTCAAGAGGCGACTGGATCGAGTGGGCCTCTTTCTGCCTCTGAAAGGCTGCTACAGTCAGACCGAGCAGCCCCCGAGTCCTGCAGGAGTTCCGGGTCAGCTTTCAGGCTCTCACTCATACTGAAGCAAAAGCTCCTTCCCTTGGCTTCCCCCAGCAGGGCCAAGGTGGTCTGGAATTTATTAAAAGTTTTATTTATTTATTTTTTATGACGTTCAATTAGCCAGCATATTAAAAGCTTTCAAAGAGCAAAGAGATACATAAACGTTTTCTTAAAAAATTGAGGTATAGTTGACACACAGCGTCACCTTTGTTGTGGGTGTACAGCATAGGGATGCGACAAGGTTGTACGTTAGAGATACGTAAGCCTTTGTAAGTTATCTTACACATAGAGGTTTTCTACTCTTTTCCATAATTTGCTCATTGCTAAGGCTCGTCAGTCTGTTCCCCTTCCATTCCTGGTCTAGCTAGCTGTCTTATCTGAGTTTCCCTACAAGAAGACCCTGTCTCATGGCTCTGTGTTTGATTGGACTCGGGGACGTGCAGTGACAGAGTGGAAAAGGGAGGCAGGCATGGGAGGGGAGCTGAGTTAATGAGTGGGCTGCTGCAGCAGACAACTGGGATTTCGTCTGGTAAGAGCCCTCTAAGACAGTGTAGGGCACTCCTCAGAATTGTCCTATGGAGAAGGGAGGAAGATGAGTTATATATCCACTAGCTCCCATCAGTCAGTGTTGAGAGTGGAGCCTGGGCGGATTAACTCTCCAGCGTTTCTAGCCTGCCGGGGAGGTATGCTGAGCACATTCCCAGAGAAAGACTTTAGGTAGAGAGAGGGAGGTGTTTGAGGAAGGAAGCCAGCAGGAAAGTGCTCGTGAACTCACCATGAAGCTGCAAGTGACCTCCAGGGTGGCCCAGGGGGAATGGGTTGGCACTAAGAGCATCAGCTTCAAGGAGGCCTAAGGGTTAGCACAATGTCACAGACCCCACAGCCCTGTTCCTGATCTCACTCCCAGCTATCTTACTTCTCTGTCTCAAAGATATTGTTTCTGGAAATAGTAATTCTCTTCTTAGTGAATGGGGTGTGAGCATATGTGAGCACGCGCGCGCGCACACACACACACACACAAACACACACACTTTGTAGAAGGAGTTTATATGACACTCCAGATTTTAGTTTCTCATGATTCCCCTTTCCCTGCAGCTAGAATGTCTTCGATATACCATAGTGGTGAAATTTCTCCTGCACTTGCTGCTACAGCTGTTTACATTCTTAAAAATTCACTGCAAATGAAACCATCATGATAAGATGCCTATAAACATAGAAACTTTTTGCTTGTAATGTGGTTGCAAATTTTCTGACACTACAGATGTGTGTAAAGTAAACATAGAGCTGATCTGACGGCTCTCACTGGTCCTCCACCCTACTGGGTAGTGTGAAAACGAATTTTATGTCAACAGGGTACAGTCAGGCTGATCCTATAATTGAAACAGTCTCTTTAAAATAGCTCAGTCTCTATGGACGATTCAGGCTTTCAGATTTCCTTCACCAACCTGCTCCTCTCCAAGATAGACACTAAGGTAGTTTCTTAATACTGGTGGATCAGGACCGAACATGCTGGGCTCTGGTTGGTGTCCCCTGAGAGGCGGTTGGATCCCATTTCTAGGCATCCTGCTAGTTTCTGCTTCTCATGTCATCCATTTGTTTTTATCGGCTTTGTTAGGACCCAAAGGTCCTCTCAGCTATGAGTCCTACCCAGTACCGAGCTCAGACCATTTGCCCTTTAGCCCTCAGGCCAGGATCACTGTGTCTTTGTCACAGTACCCACTTTGGAAGACTGGCCAGCTGACACCTCCAGTGCTACGGAACTTATGGGAACCTCTGGGTACCCTCCATGCCACCTGGAAGTTTCAGGCATAGAGTAGCAGTGGCAACAGTGCTGACATTTAAGGTCCAGTGTAGGTGTGCCAGCTGTCGTACACAATATTCGGCAATGGCTTTATAGCATGATGTTAGCTTTGGTGCGGGTGTACCCTCTGTTTCTGACCTTATTTTCTGGCCTTCCTGGAATTCTCTTGGCTTTCTAATATTATTTCTCCTCAAATCAATGTCCTTAATTCTGTTCTGTTCAAATAAGTACATTGACTGGTTTAGGGAGCAAATCTAGGTGACATTTTTTCTGGTGGGTAAAAAAATTTCCCTAACATTCTTTAAGTCCAGTTTATGTGCATTTACTGTTTTGGTCCCTTTAGCATCCATACCCCCTTGACACGTAACCGAGACCCGGCCAGCCACGCACAGCATTTCATTCTCTGGTCGTGGAAGGTTGCCTAAGATGGACGTGTGTTTCAGCCAGGTCAGCAAAGACTTTCTCAGGAATTAAGACTTTCATCCATGAAAGTAGGATTGATGAACACATGCTCTCTCTCTGCTCTTGGACCACAAGTTTCACAGAGTCTAGAGTGTTGGCAGCAGTATCCCTGGCAAACTGATAAAGACTCTATAGAGTATACTTTCCTCCTCCTCCTCCTCCTCCTCCTCCTCCTCCTCCTCCTCCTCCCCCTCCCCCTCCCCCTCCCCCTCCCCCTCCCCCTCCCCCCCCTCCCCCTCCCCCCCCTCCTCCTCCTTCTCCTTCTCCTTTTTTTTTTTTGAGAGAGAGAGTGCTCAAAAGTGGAGGGGCGAGGGGCAGAGAGAGGGAAAATCTTAACCAGGCTCCATGCCCAGCAAGGAGTCTGACACAGGGCTTGATTTCACAACCCTGAGATTACGACCCGAGCCAGAGCTAACAGTTGGACGGACACTTGGCTCACTGAGCCTCCCAGGTGTCCCTGTGGAGTACAGTCTCGATGGAGAGGGTGGAGGGGTCATGGCAAGGGAGATGAGGAGAAGGCAGGGAAAGGAAGAGAGTTCTGACAGTCTCGTTTGAATCCCTGGGGCCAGCTGAGTGCGAGGCCCAAATCCAACCCTGTGCTTCCTGTTTCTGAGGATCAATGTTTTCCCTTTTTGTCTTAAGCCATTTGAGTTCACTTGTTGTAATTCACAGTGGGAAGAACTCTGACTGTTCAGCTAGATCTGCCTGAGTCCTTGGCCGCACAAGATCGTCTCAGGTGGGGAAGCAGCAGGTGGTGGTGGAGGAGGTGTTCATGATTAATTTTTTCTTTCTATCTAATTTATCTGTCTGATGAACAGTCCTTATTTGTTTAGGGGTATATTTTTTGTTTTTCAGTTCTGTTAGCAGAATGAGGCAGAGGAGTTCTTTTTCTCTTTAAAAAAATAACTTTATTGAGGGGCGCCTGGGTGGCTCAGTGGGTTAAGCCTCTGCCTTTGGCTCAGGTCATGATCTCGGGGTCCTGGGATCGAGCCCCGCGTCGGGCTCTCTGCTCAGCGCGGAGCCTGCTTCCCCCTCTCTCTCTGCCTGCCTCTCTGCGTACTTGTGATCTCTCTCTCTCAAATAAATAAAATCTTAAAAAAAAAACTTTATTGAGATATACCATACAATGCACCCATTTAAAGTATATAAGGTCTTCGGTATATTTAGAGATATGTGCAGCCATCACTATAATCAATTTTAGAGCGTTTTAACCATCTCAGAAAGAAACCCCTTTACACATCCCTCATCTCTCTTATCCCCTTCTCAGCTCTAACCAACCACTAATCTACTTTTTGTCTCTACGGATTTCCCTATTCTGGACTTTTACATGAAAGAATCATAGAGCATGTGATCATTTGTGACCGGCTTCTTTCACTAGCCAATGTGTTTAGATTCATCCTTGTCATAGCATGTATTAGTACTTCACTTATTTTTATAGCTGTGTTAGTTTTCCAGGGTATGGATATAGTATATTTTGTTCATCCATCCATTCATTCATGTGTTGATAGATAATTGGGTTATTTCTACTTTTTGGCTACTGTGAATTATGCTGCCATAAATATTTATATACAGGTTTCTAGGTGGACGTATATTTTCACTTCTCATGGGTATACACCTTAGAGTGGAATTGCTGCCCCATGCGGTAACTAAAGCTGATCAGTTGAGGAAATGCCAGCCAGATGGTTTTCCAAATGGCTGCATCATTGTACATTCTTTTTTTTTTTTAAAGGAAATATTCTTTTTTTTAAGATTTTATTTATTTATTTGACAGACAGAGATCGCAAGTAGGCAGAGAGGCAGGCAGAGAGGGGGTTGGGGGGAAGCAGGTTCTCTGATGAGCAGAGAGCCTGATGCAGGGCTCGATCCCAGGACCCTGGGATCATGACCTGAGCTGAAGGCAGAGGCTTAACCCACTGAGCCACCCAGGTGCCCCTCATTGTACATTCTTGTTGTGCAGTGTGTAAGTTATAATTTCTCCACATCCTCGTCAATACTCAAAGTTATCTGAATTTTTAAAAAATTCCAGCCATTCTAGTAGGTATGAAGTTGTATTTCTTTGTGGTTTTGTGCATTTAAAAAAAAAATAACTAAAATGTCTAGCATCTTTTTGTGTGCTTACTGGCTATTTGTATCTCTTCCTCGGGGAAATGTCTATTCAGACCCTATCCACTTTAAAACAGGGAATAGTTGTCTTTTTTATTATTGAGCTGTAAGTGTTCTTTATATATTCAGAATACATGTTCCTTGTAGATTTATGATTTGCAAATGTTTTCTCCCATTCTGTGTGTTGACTTTTCACTTAATGATGTCTTGTGTTTTCCAGTTCTTATTGGCATAATTATGCAGAATAGGTCTTAATGTTCTTGGTTTCTCTTTTTTTAATACATTTTTTCTACCCTTAGAGTCTAGAGCCAAGCAGGAGCCTTTGACCGAAAAGTAGTTAATCATTTTTCTAACTCAGGAGAAGCGTAAAACCTAGAGGGCAAACTGTGGAATAGAAAGAGGTTCATCCCTCATGCTTTGCTTAGGCCTCCAGGCTGGGAAGGGACATGGTAGGGGGGAAAACCGCATTTCTCTGTATCCTTCACATTTTATCTTCATTATAACATGGAGAAATTCCCAGCATACTCAGATCAGTTGTATGTAAGTGATATTTAGAAAACTTCTGGATTGTTACTAGATTAAAATGGACAATCACCACTCATGGTAGCATGAGAAATGAGGAAAAGGAAAACAAATCTCAAGATAAAACCCCAGGATAAAGGAATAAATCCAACGATTCTGTCAATGTAGTTATCTGATTTATGATGTAACTCCATAAAGAGGATGCGAGAGCCCCTGCTAGCTGCTATTGTGGTGTGGGTGGGGAAGGACATTCAGGACAGTCTGTCTCTGAGTGTATACTAAAGGAAGTTAGAGGAGAACGTAGGTGAGTGCGAAACACTGGGAGGGCAGTAAGAGAGGCACAGCCGCACGGAGTCATAGGAACTGGAAAAAACCTATCCAGGATGAGGAATCAGGAGAGAACTCACGAAGGAAGTTCTGAAAAGATTCAGCCTTTGAACTGAGTCTTGCAGAGGTGTTGGGACTTCTACAGATGGAAATGGAGAAGGAGAACACTGCCAGCATTTCAGAGTTTGCAGGAGGGGACTCAGCAGGAGTCCAGGGCTAGAGATGAGCCTGGAAGCTGCTCGTACCAGAACAAAAGGGGGTGTAAACATGAGACAAGAACCCTTGCCCGTAATTATTGAGACAATAAGGAGCCACTGAAAGTTGTTGAGCTAAATGCATTTGGCAACTGGATGCAGAGTGAGTGGAGAGACCCTGGTTATGGGAGGCAGTGAAGACTTCCTCTGGGACAGCATGTGTGACCAGCATGGATGCAGACTTTGATTTAAAGGACAGCCCTCATGGAATGACAGGCTGCCCAAACCCAAAACCAGTAACTAGACTGTGTTTGCTGACTGGTTACCACTGCTGATATCAGGAAGGTGGTGGGTCCAGAAGAAAAGATGACAGCTGATGGGAGATAGGCAGCATCCATTGTCCCTACACTCAAAACTAATCAAACATATTAAGTCACACAGGGGCTTTACAGTCAGTGCTGGGGCTTTGGAAGTACTGGTTGGCAGAGCACAACAGGTGATGAAATAAAAGATTGCATGCAAACGGCTGTGCTGAAACAGAGTTCTGTCCCAGGAGAAGCTTCCCAGGGAAACACGAGAGGGGGTTGCTGGTGGTGGTGGTGGGAGGCAGGGGGTCCTCCTGCCATCTGAGCTGTCCACACATCACATCAAAGCGGCAGGAGTGAAATGGGGTAACTCCAGCTAACTGGATCTCTGTGAGAGGGCCACAGAGCAGAGCTCCAGCTTCTTCCCCTGTAAAATGGCAGACATGTGAGGATTAAATTAAATCATTCACCTGCAGCACTTGGCAGAGGGCCTGGAACATAGCAAATGGTTATCATTCCCTATGGATGCTTTTGGGACAGCATGCCTTGGAGAGCTATGGGAGGACTCTCACTTCAGAGCTGTGTGATTCTGTCCCTGGAAGCTGTTGGAACCCCTGGCTGTTTTACATTTGAGGTTGTAGCTCAGAATCAGCTTTGGGAATTGATTTGATGTCTCGACTTCACGGTTCTGCACAGCACTCTCTGTTGTGAAACTTCTCCCTCTTTCTGGCGACCTAATCTGGGACTGTTTTTGGTAATTAATGAGGGGAGAAGAAGAAAGTAGAGACCGTAACTGCACTACTTTTTGGAAAGACGAGCAAAGTGTAGGGAGGCAGTAAAGCAGGCACCAAATTTGTCATGGGGACTACTCAGGGCATTTGGGATGTTTAGCTGTCAGTTCAGGTTACTACCAAAGCTTCCTCCTTCTCTCGCTCCCCTCCTTCCTTCTATCGTATAAAGGAGAAGACAGATCTTGTCTTGCAGCAAGCTGTAAGAGGGAGACAGGCATGTACATAAATGACCCCAACTGGGAGGGGTCAGTATCCAAGAAGAGACTCACATGATGAGAGCTGTGAATTCAGAGTGGGGAGTAATAACTGATAATTGGAAGGGTTATGGAGAGCTTCGAGGAGGACATGGCAAGGAGGCTTACTGGAGAAATTAAAAGATTAAGACATTGGAAATAAAGGGAGAAGGCAATAACTCAAACAAGGTACAGAAAGGAAAAGGTGGTAGTTGTGTAAAGGAATGTGTAAAGGAATGAATCATTTATTTCAGTCAGATTTCTAAATGTGTAAATGGAATAGTGGGCCAGGTTGGGGAGGAATTTGGAAGCTAGGGTAGGGACTTGGGACTCTGGTCCATTGCATGAGGGAGCAGGTACATGATATCACTACAATGTTTTAGGAAGATTAATCCACTGGCATTGTGTAGAATGGATGGGTAAGGCTGGAGAGCAGGGACAGAGCTTGTAAATATTGCACTGGTCCAGGAAGAGCTATTGGTATACTCAGTTGTGCCAGGGAAATGAAGAGGCATTAGAGATGAACACTGTGGAGCTGGAATTAGTAGAAATTGGTAACTGATTGAATATAAATCCTCACCAGGAAAGAGGAATTGAGAATGACTCTTCTGTTCTTTCTTATGGAGTTGGACAACTCCACTTGTTTCTTAGGGATATTGGCCTCTCCTGGTTAAACAAATAAGCTTACAAGCATTCCCTTCAACACACATACCCTCCAGTGGGCTTTGTCCTGCTTCACTCCTCTCCCTCCCGCCACCTGTTGTGATGATGGTGTGCAGATCTTTCTCATTTTATCATTATGGCCATATACAGAGAGGTATTCTGGGTCTACGATGGACCATGACCCTTTTTAATGCCACTGTTCCCGAGGATTTCACATTTAGAAAGGTTTTCACAATGCATTTATGCATTTACGGGGAAAAAAAAATCAAATTTTCTCGAGAGTCTTATGCTGGCATATGGATTATCAGGGTGAGCTTTCAGTGGGCTGGGAAGGGGAGGGAAGAGGTTGCTTGGGGGTATTGCTGACAAAAGGCTTTTAAGTGTGATGAGTTGTTACTTGTTCACTGTGGTGCCTCCTTCAAAACCATAATCAATTAGGCCTGAGGCAGCAGCTGCTTGATTCCATTGAAATTCTTGCACTTTCTCACTTCATCTACCATCTAGGTCTTGTTTGAGTCCTATTGGCAACAGACAATATGCCAGACATCCTTCTTCCTTTAAGATTTCTCTTGTCATTTATATCCTGAACAAGTTCTTCCTCTCCCCCCCCCCCCCCTTCTCCTGCAGACACGAAGATGTATAAATATATCCCTTCGAACTTTTCTGGGATGTCTATAAGAAAAAGGTGCATTCCTCAATCCTTGTCAAGGCCATTGCTCTGTGGTTGGTTCCATGTGTCTTCTCCAACCTTGGTCTCATGGTGAAGGAAAAAGAGCAATGATGGATGGACCATGCCATGGCTTTTGAGTTTCTATTTGGAGGTGGCACATGTCATTTCAAAAAAAATTCTTTTCACCTGTCACCTGGTCCAAAAGCAGTTTAAGTTTTTCTTTGTTTTATTTCTTATTTGTCAGCCTTTTCTAAGTTACATCGCAGGGAAAACAGCCCCCATATCTAATGGATTGCAACAACAAAGCTCTAATTCTTGCTTCATGCTGCGTCAGCATGCCAATTTTGGGTCAAAGGCAGCCCTTAGCTTGTGACTCTGTTCACGTGTCTTCTTCATTCTGGCTTCCAGGCTAAAGGAATAGTCCTTCTTTTGGCAGAGAGAAAAGAATCTCAAATAAATCTATCTATCTATTTATTTATTGGAATAAAATTTTTGTCCAAAGTGTGGTAGGACACAGTTTTCTTCTTTTATCCTCTTTTCTTATGAGAGCTTCACACTGGAACTCTAGACTGTATCAGGTTGGGATAATAGAAAAGGGTATGTGCCAAAGGTAAAAAGATATAGAGCATTTGTTGGCACAATAATGCCTTTATTTTTGCTACAGAAGAGAGTAATGCTAGCAGAACAAGACTTATCTTGTGGACATTTAACTTTGTGTCTGGAAGCAAGAGTTCTTTGCTCTTTATGAGCTCTATCTCCAGAAGGACTGGATGTGAACTGCCTTCTTCCCAACTCCCCTCCCCCTTTCCTAGAGGTGAAGAGGTAGAATTCTAAGGAGAGGGAACTGGGTTGAAGAGATGGAGGGAGGCAATGAGGGGGGAAGATAAGGGGAGGTAGACCAGAGAGGCTGGGTTCTCTGACAGACCCTCTGTGGGCTTAGGACCAGGGGATAACTGAAGAGCTGTTTTGCCCAGCCTGTGTCTTGGTGTGAGAGTGATTATCTAATAGTATGGGTTCTGTTTGGAAATGGTTGTACCTTGCTGCCTTTCCAATAATGAAAGGCGTGGGGGTATAGCTCAGTGGTAGAGCATTTGACTGCAATAATTAAAGGCGTAACTACATAACCCCAGTGCATTACACAGAGAAAAGTAGGGCTGCTTTGGTGTGGGAATGGAAGACACTACCATTCCCCGACCCAACCACTCTGCAGAATCCTGGAACTCTGAGAAATATAGTTTGAACATCTGAAGGATAAAGTCATAATCCTATAGTCCAACATCACAGAACCATTTAAAATGACTTCTAGAAAAAATATTAGGGCTTTTGTTGTGGTTGCTGGAAAATGAGGAAATTATTTAACACCATCCCTTGAAGAATCCCAGAAGAGGGAGGACATGGGCTAGAAGAAAAGGATTATTTTATATGTAATTGATGCTTTGGTAAATATACAATGTGAAGATTTTGTTATTTTGATAGCCTTGTTAAAAGGATCTTTAGTCACTAACAGGGGTCTAATACACTCAGCAGGCTCAGAGAATCAGTTGTCTGTAGAGGTGTTAGATTTGGAAAAGAACTAGGAGGAGATCAGCTAGGACACTGGCAGATACTCTGAGGAAGGCTTTGTGGCGGGCTGAGTGAATGAAGTCAGAGTTTGGCCTGAGCTTATTTTTGTCAACTTGTATGTAGTGAGAAAGTGTCGTATTTTCTTGCAAATAGGTAACTCTGTATCATGAGCTTTGAACTTAATAAAGTGAAACAACATGGAATTGTGTAGACTTGTAATCCTTTACCTCACAATGGCCCTTGATGAGGTGTGTGGTCTGGGAAACATGGAACAGTGGCAAAGCAGCCTGGAGGACTGAAGAATTTCTTTTCCTTCCTGCCAGCTGCCAACCCTGGGAAAACAGGGCCTGTTCTTTCCCACCGGGTCTGCTTCAGAGAAACATGTATATTGTGTTTATAGGGGGAAAAAAAAGAACATTCATTTCCATCTCTTAATTCTGTGGAGATGTGTTAACTAGCGAGGAGGAGGAGGTGGCTTCTTTTTATGAGGATTATATTGGCAGCTCAGGGGCAGCACATAATGAAGGAGATTTACAGATTTACTGTTGAAAGCTGTAGATATCTATGCATACTGTTCCCAGCTGAGAGAGATCCAGGGCTGGCTGCTACAAAGGTCAATGCCAAATTTAAATGTATTTTTTTAAAGATCATTTCCATAGCACTTTATTCACAAACATTGAATGACTTTGTTTCTCAGGAAAAATAGTCATTAACATTTTTATTTCTCTCTCATGGGTTATAATTATGTTGTTATAAATATGGACACTCTAAAGAGATCCTGCGGAGGAAAAATGGACTTTTTTTTCTGATAATGAGGAGAAAACAGGGGTGACTGATCCCACTCAGAAATGGTTTCAAACAACTGGCTTTACACTTGAGATGTGTAGAAGATTCTGTCCAAGTTCACTTAGTAGTAGTTTTGAGCTATTAAAAAAATAAAAAGCAACTATAGAGCTAAAAAACTGAAGGGAAGTTTCATAATTCAAATTGGTTATAATTATTTACATGAAGAACTTTAAGTTATGGATTGGAAACCAAAAACATGGAACCACTACTTTAAGTAAAATCATATTCAGGAATGGCAAACATGGGAGACAGATCAAAAAGGAATTGCTCTGGGTGAAGGGAAGCTAGGGGTGTAGAACCCATATTTGTCACCCTTCCTTGAGTCTGGAGTGACCACTGTGGCACCTTTGTGGGATCTTTGGAGTTCTAAGGATTCCTGCTTGAACCTGGGAAGAGCAGATTTTCCTTGAATCCCAAGTCCATAGGATTTGGCCAATAGCCTCCGGGTCCTGAGAGGTGACATGACACATTTAAGTGTCTGGGCAAGTCAGTATGAACTTTCCTGTGCAGCTGTGGGGAGTCCTGGGGTTCTGGCACAGATGAGGATTATGGAGCTGGGTGTAGATGTGGTGTGGGACTGATCCATGGTAACAGTTGGGGAGGAAAAGGGAATGAAGACAGCATCCTAGGTGAAGAACAGTCCGAAGTCCACAGGAACTGCCTAAAATACAAAGTCCAAATAGAGTTGGTGATGGATGAAGGACAGCATCTGAAGCAAAGTCTTTGCAACTGAAGTCAGAGAAGACTAGAGTAGGGTATGAAAGTGGGGACAGAAGGCACGAGTTAGGCTTTATGGGGTCCTGCAGCCTTGCCTGTGGGCAGGGAGGGAGCTGCGAGGGCCCAGAGGGCTGGAGAGGGCTCTGGTTGTGGAGGGATGGTGGCTGAGCCTCTTTATCCTATAGTTATGGTTGGGATCTTGCACATACTGGGAGCTAGCAGCCTTGGATGTCCATACCACAGGTCTGTCCTACCCTCTTCCTCTATCTCATTGACCGAGGACAGGATCTTATCAAAGATAGGCTTCAGAACTTAACTTTGACAAAGATTCAAAGTAATTTCTGCTCATAAACCGTAATTTAAAATTCCTGAACAGTTCAAGCAAACATGTGCACCATCCATTGTGTACTATATGTGCCTGTGTTATTGGGATTTTAGTATTTTCATAATGTTTCTTTTTCAGAGTGTTCTGAGGGCTGGGTAGGTCTTAGGGTTGTGGAGCAACCACACGTCTTACAGCCTAGACTCCTGCACACTCAAGGACTTCTTCCAAGGCTGAGGGTAAGGGGGGCACCTGCTGCAAAGTATAAAAGTTAGTAATGCCCACACTGTGTGTGCCTGGAGGGTCATAGTGTAGGATAGCCAGAGAAGGAAAAATGACTGAATGGGGAAGAAAAAAATTTAAGAATTGTTTTCTTTGTACTTAGGGTTTATGAATTGTTTCTTTTTGAAAATGTCTTCAAAAAGCAGGATCCTCCACTGAGGCCCAATACGAAAGTCTCTGGGGTAGGTGAAAGCATTAAGGTCTGAAATACCTCATGGCACTGGGATGAGCTCAAGCTACTCTCTCTCTCTTTTTTTTTTTTTTAAAGATTTTATTTATTTGACAGAGAGAGAGAGAGAGCAGGCACAAGCAGGCAGAGCAGGCAGAGGGAGAGGCAGGCCCCCAGGTGAGCAGGGAGCCTGCTGTGGGGCTCGATCCCAGGACCCGGGATGATGATCTAAACTAAAGGCAGACGCTTAACTGACTGAGCCATCTAGGTGCCCCTCAAGCTACTCTTGATGATGTGTTTTTTTTTTTTTTTAAATTTTTATCCTTCCTGCTGCCTGTGACTTACAGAAAGCTGTGGGATACCCTGAACACCAACAAGTCACTTTAAGATAAGACTAGAAAACACTAAATGGAATTTAAATTTAAAGTGAAATTATAGATCTGTTGGCAGCTTAGAGAATGGGAGCCCAAGGCCCAGAACCTGATATTTCCTGTTTTTCAGGTCTAGGGCCATCTGTATTGGCTATCTGAGATTTCTAGAGCTGTTTTTTTCCAAAACCCTCTGAGATACTAGCTAGGGGGAAGGATGTTGAGGGATGTCTAAATAAGGAGTTAGATTTCTTTGGCAGGGAGCTGGTTAGGAGGTTTGACGGGCCTTTGACAAGTTAGGGCTACATTTCTGAGACTTAGGTGCTATAGGAAAACTTGCATAGAGGCCACACGTCTCAGGGACCCCCTGGAGTTGATTGACACGGATCTGTCCAGAGAGAACAAAGCATGACTAAAATCAGTTAGACTCTAGGAAACTCAGAATAGACAGGAAGGGAATAGATCACAAACTGGGTCACAAATCAGGCCTCAAGAAGCACAAAAAGATTGAGATCATACCATGCGTATTTTCAGACCACAATGCTTTGAAACTTGAAGTCAATCATAAGAAAAAAATTTGGAAAGACCAAAAATACATGGAGGTTAAAGAACATCCTACTAAAGAACGAATGGGTTAACCAGAAAATTAAAGAAGAATTAAAAAAAGACATGGAATTGAATGAAAATGAAAACATGTCAGTCCAAAATCTTTGAGATGCAGCAAAAGCAGTAATAAGGGGGGGCGTACATAGCAATACAGGCCTACCTCAAGAAACAAAAAAAGTCTCAAATACACAATCTACCTTACACTTAAAGGAGCTAGAAAAAGAAGAGCAAAAGAGCCTAAAGTCAGAAGAAGAAGGGAAATAATAAAGCTTAGAGCAGAAATAAATGATATAGAAACAAAAAAAAACCCAGTAGAACAGATCAATGAAACTACAGCTGGTTCTTTGAAAGATCAATAAAATTGATAAACACTTAGCCAGACTTATTAAAAAAAACAACAACAGAGAATGGACCCAAATAAATAAAATCATGAATGAAAGAGGAGAGATCACAACCAACACCAGAAATACAAATAATTATAAGACTGTTATGAAAAATTATATGGTAACAAGTTGGGCAATCTAGAAGAAATGGATATATTTCTAGAAACCTTTAGACTACCAAAACTGAAACAGAAAGAGAGAAAATTTGAACAGACTGATAACCAGCAAAGAAATTGAATCAGTAACTAGAAATCTCCCAATAGGGGCACCAGGGTGGCTCAGTTGGTTAATGTTTGCCTTTAGCTCAAGTCATGATATCTGGGTTCTGGGATTAAGCCCCACATCCAGCTTCCTGCTCAGCAAGAAGTCTGCTTCTCTCTTTCTCTCTCCCCTATCCACTGCTCATTCTCTTTATCTCTCTCAAATAAATAAATAAAATCTAAAAAAAAAGAAAAAATCTCCCAAAAAACAGAAGTCCAGGCCAGATGGCTTCCCAGTGGAATTCTACCAGACATTTAAAGAAGAGTTAATACCTATTCTCAAACTGTTCTAAAAAATAAAAATGGAAGGAATACTTCCAAATTCATTCTACAAAGCCAGCATTACCTTGATTCTGAAACTAGACAGACTCCACCAAAAAGCAGAATATGGGCCAATATCCTGAATGAACATGGATGCAAAAATTTTCAATAAGACATTAACAAATCAAATCCAACAGTACATTAAAAGAATTATTCAACACAATCAAGTGAGATTTATTCCTGGGCTTCAACAGGGGTGGTTCAATATTTGCAAATCAATCAATGTGATACACCACATTAATAAAAGAAGATAAGAACCATCTGATCCTTTCAATAGATACAGAAAAAGCATTTGAAAAAGTAAAGCATCCATTCTGGATAAAACCCTCAACAAAGTAGGGATAGAAGGAACATATCTCAACATCATAAAGGTCATATGCAGAAGACTCACAGCCAATATCATCCTCAATGGGGAAAAACTGAAAGCTTTTCCTCTAAGGTCAGGAACAAGACAAGGATGTCCACTCTAACCATTGTTATTTAACGTAGTCCTGGAAGTCCTAGCTTCAGCAATCAGACAACAAAAAGAAATAAAAGGCAACCAAAGCAGCAAGGAAGAAGTCGATCTTTCACTATTCACAGATAGCATGATACTTTATGTAGAAAACCTGAAAGACTCCACCCAAAAATTGCTAGAACTGATACATGAATTCAGCGAAGTCACAGTATACAAAATCCACATACAGAAATCTGTTTTATTTCTATACACCAATAAGGAAACAGCAGAAAGAAATCAAGGAATCAATCCCATTTACTATTGCACCCAAACCCATAAGATACATAGGATAAACCTAACCAAAGAGGTAGAAGATCTGTATTCTGAAAACTGTAGAACACTCCTGAAAGAAATTGAAGATGACACAAAGAAATGGAAAATTATTCCATGCTCATGGACTGGAAGAACAAATAGTGTTAAAATGTCTATACTACCCAAAGCAATCTATATAATGCAATCCCTATCAAAATACCAGCAGCATTTTTCACAGAACTAGAACAAACAATCCTAAAATTTGTATGGAACTACAAAAAGACCCTGAATAGCCAAAGAAATTTTGAAAAAGAAAAGCAGAGCTGGAGACATCCTGATTCTGGACTTCAAGCTATATTACAAAGCTGTAGTCATCAAGAGAGTATGGTGCTGGCACACAAACAGACACATAGAGCAATGGAATAGAACAGAGTCCATGATTGGATCCACAACTACATGGTCAACTAATCTTTGACAAAGCAGGGAAGAGTATCCCACAGAAAAAAAGACAGTGTTTTCAACAAGTGGTGTTGGGAAAACTGGACAACTACATGCAGAAGAATGAAACTGAACCACTTTCTTACACCACACAAAAATAAATTCAAAATTGGTGAAAGACCTAAATGTGAGACAGGAAACTAACAAAATCCTAGAGGAGAACACAGGCAGAAACCTCTTTAACCTCTGCCGTAGCAACCTCTTACTAGCTAGACACGTTGCCAGAGGAAGGGAAACAAAAGGAAAAATGAACTATTGGGACTTCATCGCGATAAAAAATGTTCACACAGTGAAGGAAACAATCAAGAAAACTAAAAGGCAGCTTATGGAATGGGAGAAAACATTTTCAAATAACATATCTGATAAAGAGTTAATATCCAAAAGCTCTAAAGAACTTATCAAACTCAATACTCAAAAAACAAATAATCCAGTTAAGAAGTGGGCAGAAGACATGAATAGACATTTTCAATAGAAGACATCCAGATGGCTAACAGACACATGAAAAATTGCTCAATATCACTAGGCATCAGGGAAATACAAATCAAAAGCATGATGAGATATCCTCTCGTACCTGTCAGGATGGCTGAAATTAATGACACAGGAAACAGCAGATGTTGGTGGGGATGCGGAGAAAGGGAACCCTCTCCACTGTTGGTGGGAATGCAAACTGGTGCAGCCACTCTGGAAAACAGTATGGCTGTTTCTTAAAAAACTAAAAATGGAACTACCCTATGACCCAGCAATTGCACTATTAGATATTTACCCAAAGGATACAAAAACACTGAACTGAAGGGGCACATGCCCCCTAATGCTTATAGCAGCATTATCAACAATAGCGAAACTATGGAGAGAACCCAAATATCTGTCAGCTGATGAATGGATAAAGAAGATGTGGTATTTATACAATGGAATATTACTCACCATCAAAAAGAGTGAAATCTTGCCCTTTGCAACGAAGTGGATGGAGCTGGAGTGTTTAATGCTAAGCAAGTAAGTCAAATAACATATGATCTCACTCGTATGTGGAATTTAAGAGACAAAACAGACGAACATAGGGGAAGGGGAAAAAAAGAGGGAGGCAAACCGTAAGAGACTCAACTATAGAGAACCAACTGAGGGTTGTTGGAGAGGAGGTGGGTGGGGAATGAGTTGTATGGGTGATGGACATTAAGGAGGGCACTTGTTGCTATGAGCACTGGGTATTAGATGTAAGTGAAGATTCACTAAATTTACTCTGGAAACCAAGACTACACTGTATGTTAACTAACTAGAATTTAGATTAAAACTTAAAAAACAAAAAAGAAAAGATAAGAGGGTCCCGCCGGCCCTGATGAAATCTGGATTCCATTTCTCAGACCTTGAGGCTACAAAGGGACTTGGGGCAGAATGTCTTAAGATCACGTGGCAAATTGGTGGTGGAGTCAGGTTTATAGTTTCTGGTTCCCGACTGACTCCCAGTTCAGTGATTTTTCATCTCTACAATGCCATCTCTATCTCTACCTAATTTTATTATGTACCAAAAACATGCCTTCCTCCCTCTCTCCCACGCCATACCTCACTTCCTCCTTCTTCCTTCCATTCTTCCTTCTTTCTTCCCTTCCCTCAATTAAAATACTTGGTGCTTACCATGTGCCTGGAACTATGCCATTTTTAGAAGATAAAAATGACTGATAATCAGTCTTGCTCTCTTGAAATCTTAAGCTTTAAATAATAGTCCATTGAAAAAGTAGAGAAAACTTCACTGAAGGAATTATGAGATCAGGAGTCTTTCTAGCCATACATTTTCTTATCATTTACCAAGGGTCTAATCCAGGAGTCTAGAATCAAGTGTAGAAGCAAGCACATATGTATTTGCATATGAGATGGTGCTCCTAAGAGGGATGGCCACATCGAATCTCAGCTGATAGAAATGTCTCAGCAGCATGCTCATTCCATCCATGAGGTGGTGCGAGCTTCTCCTACACTCCCCTATTATCATGGCCCCAGCAGAGGTGCGTAGCTGGTAGAGATGAGGGATGAATTGGGGCTGGTGGGGATTTGAGGGTGAAAGGGATGTGGGCAATGGCCTGGGTAGCCATTAATCAGAGGAGAGACTGGAACCAGGACCAACAGGGTCATGGCAGACCCTGGGAACCCAGGGAAAGGCATTCTGGGCAAGGACTTAGTGTGAAGTCAGAGAACAGTGAAGAACAAATGGGAGCCATAGTCAGAAGCCAAAGAGGAAATGGAAGCCGATAGCCCAGACAAATCTGGGTCAAAGACAAGTCAGTAGCAGCCATGGTAGACTCTGAGCCAGAGTGGCCATGTTAAGGAAAGACTGGTTTCAGGAAGGGCTTGTATTGTTGCCTGTGGCTCAGCCAGATGCAGACCCGAGTCCCCTGGATGGAGGCCCGTGGAGCAAAACAGCTGGCGCAGGCAGGTAGCCTCCAGGCTTTCTGGAGCTCCCTGGAAGTTGTCATGGCTACAGACTTATAAAGAGGGAGAAGTAGATGGGGGATCTGGGAAATGCATCAATCTCACAAAGTTGCTTTTGCCTTCTTTCCCTCTGACTGCACAAGGCAAAGAGAAAACTCTCCATGGACATTTCGTCAGAGAAGTAATTTCAATCCACTTATACAAGGCAACAGAAGAACCAATGCATAGCATGGTGACGTACCTGCAATTTGAGAGCTTTATTTTAAAAAAGAAAAGATTCTACAGTGTCCTCCTCCTGTAATAAACAAAAGTGTGTACAGGAAGGATGTGGCGATGAGATAAACCAGTGTAGAAAAGACATTTTCTTTTTTTTTTTTTTTATAAATTTAATTCCATTAGCATTAGTTTTTGCTCAATGATTCATTAGCTACATATAACACCCAGTGCTCACCACATCACGTGCCATTCTTAATGCCCTTCACTGAGTTACCCCAACCCCCACCCCCCCCATCCCTTTCTGCAACGCTCAGTTTGTTTCCTGGAGTCAAGAGTCTCATACGGTTAGTCTCCCTCTCTCATTTCTTCCCTTTCAGTTTTTCCTCCTGTCCCCCACTGTCCTCTGCACTGAAAGGAATTTCCTTAGGTTTATAACCTGTATTCAAGGTTGAGAGGTGGGAGGGACAATGTTCTCTCATGATTCCAGGCCCTTTAAACACCATATTCTTTATAAACCCCACTCTCAGGACTTTAGAAACCAGGAATTCAGAGTCCAATTTATTTGTTTATATGTTTGTTTACTGAACATGGGTTAAGCATCTAAAAGCTGGGTGCCGGGAATGCAGAGATGAGTGTAATATGACTTCTGGCCTTAAACAGGATACAGTTCACTTGAATAGACAGATCCATGCATTAATAATCATGACAAGGTATGAAATCTAAGTAAGCCTAGGGCTTCGGTCTGGGCTAAATATCCTAAGAGCATATAAAAAGAGAAATGCAGGGAGAGAGAGAGAGAGAGAGAGAGAGAAATGTCTACCTCCATCTAGGATGAAGTAGGGGGAGGGGAGCTTCTAGGAATAGGGGAGTCTTGAGCTGAATCTTAAAGGGTATCAGGCAGATAAAAAGGGAACAATATTCCAGGAAGAAGGAAGGGAATTTGCAAAGGCAGAGGTGTGGAAAAAGCATGTCATTTTTTCAGAGTATGGTTTGACTGGAATCCAGGGAAATTGTGGACATAGCTGAGGGACAACTCATTCTTAGTACCATGTTGATGTGTATGAATTTTATTCTAATGGCCATGCTATGGACTGTGTTGTGTCCCTTTAAAAATGTATATGTTGAGGCCACAGCCCCCAGTGTGATGGTATTCGGAAATAGCCTTTGGGAAGAAATTAGGATTAGATGAGGTCATGAGGGTGAGTCCTTATAATGGGATTAGTGCCCTTATAATAAAAGGAAGAGAGAGAGAGAGACGGAGATATCTGCCTTTGCCGCGTGAGGACACTGAGAAGGCAATCTTTCAGAAGTCAGGAAGAGAGAACTCTCACCAGAACCTTACCATCTTGGTACCCTGGTTTTGGACTTCCAGCTTCCAGAGCTGTGAGAAAATAAATTTCTGTTTTTTAAGCCACCTAGTCTATGGTATTTTGTTAGGGCAGCTCAAGTAGACTAAGATCAATTGGCTTAAAACATTTCTTGCAGTGACTTTTGCTTTTCAAAGCCCTCTCAAAACATATGCAGTACTATAAATATAAATTTATCTTAGAGAGTGTGCCTCTCTGCTGTCTAAACTGTTGACCAACTCAAGCAATCTAATAGGGAGAGTAGAAGAATGACATTGTTATTTATTTGATACATACTTATCAAGTGCCTGTTTAGTGCTAGGCACTTTCTGTAGTGCTGGAGTTTCAGTGGTGACTAGGACAGATCAGTTACTGCCCTCGTGTGGCTTACCTCCTAATGGAGAAGGTTAAGATGAAAACAAATACAATCGCAAGGTAATTTCAGCCACCGCAAATACTAGGAGCAAACAAAACAGGGTGACCTGGCAGGGTAGAGGCTAGTTTTCAGTAGGTGGTAAGGAAAGTCTTATCTGAAGACCTGCCATTGGCCCTGAGATGTAGATAACAAAAGAGTCACCACGTGAGGTCTTGGGGGTAGAGGAGGCTGTGAGTGACCGGAAGGTGAAAGCAGCTCTGGAGTTGAGAGGCCGTTTGTCATGGTCTGGGGAAGAGATAAAGGTGAATACGATTAGGGGTGGAGATGGAGGGGATTTGGGGTGAAGGATAAGTGGATTTGGGATGTCTTTTGAAGGTTAAGCCATTGGGAATTGGTTGGGGAGAAAGAAAAAGAAGAGACAAGTACGACCCCCAAGTTTCTGGTTAAAGTAACTGGGTAGATGATATTGCTATCACTGAGAGCCATGAAATTAGTTTGATGTTATGAGATTAAAAGAACTAATTGCTGCATTAAGTGAGCCTGGGTGGCTCAGTCAGTTAACTGTCCCAACTCTTGATTTGGCTCAGGTCATGATTTCGGGGTTGTGAGATTGAGTACTGCCTTGGGCTCTGTACTGGGCATGGAGCTTGCTTAAGATTCTCTCTCTCCCTCTCCCTCTGCCCCTCCAAACCCCTCTAAAAAAAAAAAAATTCCCAAAATTTGTTTAGGCGTCCATGGACTTGTTTTTAAAAAACTGACTTCCTTCTCCATGTGCAATCACCATCATCTCCATCAGTAAGAATCATCCAACAGTCTGACTCTAGGAGAGACTTGGAGCTTCCACAAAAAAATCCATTACACTGACTACAGTTAGGGACCCTGCCCTCTGGTTGTGTCCTGGAGTTGTGTGGCTGCACGGATGGAATCAGATAGATCAAGAAAAGACTTGCCAGAGAATTGCATGGTTAGACCAGGTGGAGGCAAGGGGAATTCCCTATTCCTCTTGGAGTTGGGTTATACACCTACCATTTGCATGTTTTCTCTCAGATGCAATTCACCCCTTGCCTTTGTTCTGCTCTGTATCTCAGGGAATTCTCTTTCCCGGTAGGTCTGGCCAGTTGCATTCCAGACAGGTTTAGCCAGTGGAAAGCCCTGGCAGAAGACTGCAGGGCAGGGGGAGGAGAGGGAAGTAGAGTACAGCTATTTCCCCGCTTTTCAAAAGTTCGCATTATGCCACTTTGCTTTTATGAATGACCTATGTTAGCTTTGTTTTTGCTAACTGAAGGAAATCGAAAGAGAATTTCTGCTGTTAGGAAAAAAGGGAAGCAAAAATAACATTCAGCATTTGTTTTGCAGTGAGCCATTATAGAGGCAGAACACCCGGGGGAGTGAGAGTGGCCCTACCAAGATCCTTCCCTAGGAACTACACTCAGCATCTCAGCATCCAGCTGCCATAGCTGTGAACTGTGTCTGTGAACATCTGGCCTTTGTCTCAATTTATTTTGTGCATCTATTAATAAGATGTGTCCAAAGACATCAGAAAAGCCAAAGAGAGTTTTTTTTTTGGGGGGGGGGGTGCGGGTCTGGGAATGCTCAAAAGATTTTCCATAGAAAGTAATGGTGAGGGGCGCCTGGGTGGCTCAGTGAGTTAAAGCCTCCACCTTTGGCTCAGGTCATGATCTCAGGGTCCTGGGATCAAGCCCCGCATCGGACTCTCTGCCCAGCAGGGAGCCTGCTTCCCCCTCTCTCTCTGCCTGCCTCTCTGCCTACTTGTGATCTCTCTCTCTCTGTCAAATAAATAAATAAAAATCTTAAAAAAAAAAAAAAAGAAAGTAATGGTGATCGCTTTTTCACTTCACGCCATTATGAGAGATTTTGTAGTAATGTTCTAGTAGGGGAAATCTGTATTTCTTCTTCTTTTGCCCTGTCCAGGGTAAGACTACTCTCTCATGAGACAGCTACCTTCACAATGCCCAGCTTCTGTATGGGGGACCCCGTGCCTTGTTCCTAACTCTTCCGATGGCCTGTGTCTGGGCTCTGATCATGCCACTTCCTTGTATAATTCCTCCTGCCTCAGGGTGGTAGTGGGTTCCTGCTGTGGCCTTGGCATATTATCTTTGCTTTCTGGGGTCTTTGATTACCTGTTTATTCAATCCTTCAAATTCAGTTCTCTTTATTTTTAAGATCCAGAATGCTTTCTGGTTTCTTAAGAGGACCCTGACTGATGATGTATATTTTGTATGAGGGGTTCTGAGAACCCTAGATGTTAGGTGATCAGGTTGTAAAGTTTTGCATTTTCTGGCTCTTCTAGCACTCTGATTTCCTCACCCATAAATTCCCATCTTTCTCCTTCCTTGTCCATACATTAGTCTTCTTTTTGTTCTAGGAAAAGTCAACTGTGCAGGGCATACGAACTGTTGTCTTCTCTGCTTGGAAGGCTTTTCCAGATCTACATAAGGAGCCTCTTTCCTAAACCAACTGTATATCTAGCTTCACAGTTTCAATGTTTCTACTCTGATGCTCTCTCTTCTCCACTGGATTGGGTAATCAGGAGTTTCCCGAATGAGCATCTTCGCACACCCTGTTTCCAAAAAGCAAACCCACGGGCACTTTCTTTTTGAGGATCTACTTAGGGTATTTGAGAATTCCATTTAGTTTTATAATCTCTTAATAACATAGGCCTTTGAAGGTTACACACCAGAAAGAGCTGTAAATTTCATGTAGGCATTGACTGACTTTCCTCAGCAGTTAAGGAAAAGAAAAAAAATCTCTCTCTCTCTCTCCTTTTTTTTTTGGTCTATAATATTGTCTGGATGTATTGTGGAATGTTTTTATTTTGGTCGACTGCCTTAGTTGGAGAACAGTAAAAACATTTGACAAAGCTTTTTTTTTGTAAGTAGAGAAAGCTGTGATTAGAGGCCAGAAAGTCCCCTTTGATAAAGCCTATTTTGCTTGAGGGTCTACTATTAGATTTCCATATGTCTGGCATAAGTCATGCTTTTAAAGTGCAACTGCCCTTTGGGGAAATCCCATCAGTCCTTCTCCTGCTGTAGTAAATAGTATAATTACCTTCCCCCCCTGGCTTCTGTATAGATCAGATTCTGAGGATACTAAGAGTTTAGAGGAAGTGGTAAATGAAAGTAGGGTTGATTTTTCAGGAACAGGGGTATCCAAAAAAGGCTGTCCATGGTATGTTGGCATGTGTGTGTACATGTGCGTGTGTATGCATGTGTGTGTATGTTTGCAGTCCCTTTGAATGAGCAGGTGCCAAAAAGGATGGTGGGAAGCAATCAGGGCTTTTTCAAAACCATTTTTACCAGGTCTGCCTCTAGAGGATGGTGTCCTGTTTAGAGGACTAAACATTCTGGTCTATGGAAGATGTATTTTATTTGTTGCTTCTTTCTCTCCTAATCCAAACAGAAATTCTACTTCAGAAGTCTTTAATTTTGATAAAGAGAGTAATACCTTCTTGGAATGAAAGGAGTCAGGTTTCTCAACTTGTTTACACATTCCAATGAACATTTATGTACACTAATATAATTTCCTCAGGTGGTTGAGTGTTAATGAATCATTAATGGTAAATATTCAAATCTCATTCCTGAATTTACAGGTGATGGTGGGAAACAGTGAAGGGCTAACCTAGTTATCTAGAAAAAAAACCTTATTCTCTTATGTTTGATATGCATAAATGAATTTAGATGTACTATTTTTCATCTGGGGAAATCAGGATGCTATGATATCAGCAAACCCCAGAGTAGATGGCTATTTCAATATCCAGCCTGTTTGCTTTGGGGGAAGGAACAGCTGTTCATAAGGCAATTTACGTTCACCAGGTGAACCATGACTCTAATGGATGTGAAAGATACGGTGGAGTTAATCTGTAGAATGCCATTCTACCCTTGCTTCCTGGACTATCCATGGTTTCTAAAGAAAATGCCATTTACAAATTAGCTTTCAGATTTTTTACATGTTTAATGGCTGTTTGCTTGATTTTCTGGAATTAGGAAATGGTTTGCATCCAGCTAGCAATCAAGACTGTATTTTTATGTTTCTTATTACCTATGTAATAGCTGGATGGAAAGTGGAGAATAGGTTTATATATTTTTGGTACTTATCTTCCCTGTTGGATCAATACATTAGAATTGTTGGTTTTTGCTATTATTGGAGTTTAGGTGACTCATTACAGTGAATAAAGAGGGATGACAAATGACATTTTGATCAAGTAGCTCAGATATACTCTGGAATTTGTAACATGAGGTAACAAGCAGGACAAGATGCAGCATTTCAAGATGGTGGAATAAAGACGGGTTGGGCCTGCGTCCTTAATGATATTGTTGAACCACTTCACTGGCCTGGACTGTATTTTTCCAGATTTCATTTTGTAGTAGTTAAATGTCTATTGCTTAAATTCTGCTGTTTAAGGTTGTTTCTTCCAGCCAAAGTCATTCATAACCGATCTGGTTTCTCAGAGCTGAGTCCTTTCCCATTTCCTCTCACACTCTGTTCCTCTTTTTACATTCCTTCAGTTAATGGCATCCACCCAGTTGCCCAAGTCAGAATCTCAGGGTCTTTCTCAACCCCTTCCTCCTGTCCGCCTGCCTCCTTGAATAGAGACACTATATCTTGCTCATCCTTTCATTGCCAATTCCTAGTACATTGTCTGGTACACAAACGACACTCAAAACGTGTTTGTTGAACTAAATAAATTAATGTGTTTAGATATTTAATGTCATGGATTAGTACACAGATAGTGAGCAAAGTGAAAAGGATAATCTTGTGAAATATTTTTTTAAGGCTATGGTGAGTTTTGATAAACCAGTCTTGCCTGTCATCATAGACCATCTTTCTACTAACTAAAATTCTTTTGTCCTCCTGATTATATGTTTCTTTTACACAGACATTGTTGGATGTCATATGTTTCTTCTTGGACGCTTTAAAATATTTTTATGTTAAGATTCTTCTTTTATGACATTTCTGTCCCTTCAATCAGTGTTATTAAGTAATAGTCAGTGTTGCTCTTCTTACCTTTAACCTGGCAGACATTCTGCATTTTTGTAATGACTTTGGCTCATGTCTGCTCTCTTCTTTTACATTGGTTGATTATATCAATCTTATTCTCAGAATCTTGGGCAAGTTCTCTGTCTCTCTATGTGCAGGATGAGGATATAATGATAAGTCATGGGGTTCATAACCTTATGGAGAAATGGAAAGAACACCAGATTTGAAATGGAAAAACCCCCCTAGGGTTTGTGTCATAGTAGCTCCTTATATTTATCATTTTAATCAAGTCAAGAAACCTGATCAATTTTGTTTTCTTACAACTATAATGGGAAGCAGAGCTATACCTATCCTATCCTTCTCACAAAACTGTTGTGAGAATTAAGAATCATGCAAGTGTAAGGCTTATGTCATGTGTCTATTCTGGGGTGCAGTGACTTGCACTTGAACCACACAGACTGAGTAAGGTTATTCTAGAATAGGAGAAGGTGAGTCTCCAATGGAAGAAATATTAACCAAACAATAAATGTCCAAAAGAGCCTGCTTATAGAATCCAGGCATACTGTGAGGCCTTTTGTGCTTGAGAAAAGTTTCCAGTTTTCTCTTTTCTGTACAATGTAGAAGTCACTGGAAGAAGTGATAGGAGGATAAATTGTTTTCAGATATATAAAAACCATTGATAAAGCTCTAAGCCCTATTTGTTTTTTCCCAGGATTGCCACACTTAGCACGTACCCTCAGAATCTGAGAACGGCTCTCAACCAGACCTCAGAGTAATTAGAACAGAAGTGTGACACTTGTTCAACTTTTTTATGTTACAATAAAGAAACTGAAATTCAATAAAGGGAAATTACTTGCTTTAGGACACAGAACTAAGCAATGTATGATCAGGACCTAGAACCCAGGTTCTTGGTTGCTGTGCTGAGAGACCCAGCCATGATAAAATCAGCTGCAATGTATTTTCAAGTAATTCATTGCCAATAGGAGTTCAGGCACCAAGATTTTGGAAGATTTTGTTGTTGTTATTCTAAAGAAATGAGAGCGATATTCAAGGCTATCCCTACAGTCATGCCCATCCCTACAGTCATGCCCATATTCCTTATTTACATTCCAACATTTTCTGAAAAGAAAATGTTGGGGATTACATTTAACCTTGGATATATCCATGAGAATGTTTTTGCATATGTATGAGCTGTGTCCTAACAGAAAAAGTTTAAATACCATGATGTAGGATCATATGATGTTCAAGAGAGCCTCTGAGAGTCTGTCCATGATTTTTTTCCCTTTTAAAGGAAAAAGTATGACTTGAAATTTCCTGAATAAAATGTTGGATGGAGGAGGGTGCTATGCCCCTGAATACCCACCCCTCAAGAGGCACTAGCTACTTTTAAATCTCTTTTTGTTCATACGGAGTCCCCATCTTATTGGATATTTTTACTAAGGACTTCTGCATGCTTATTTATTAAATTTATTCATACCTTCATTTAGTTAGCAAGTGTGGAGAGAGCCTATATGTGTCAGACACCAATAAGTCTAGAGTATGAGTAAATAAGGAGACATTTGTTGATGTTTATACTTCCATACTTTTAGGTTCCAAAAGTAAGTAAGAATGATTTTTTTTAAAAAAAAGTACCGGAACAGTAGAAAGACTCCAGTGTGCTGTCTCATGATTAGCTTCTTTGTCAAGCTGTGTTGTAGGAAACATTAGAGCACTTAGTGGAAAAGAGTACATTTAAGTGGGCATTCAATAAATATTGATAATGATGGTGATGATGATAATGATGATAGTGATCACAGTGACAAGGATGAAGTAACCATGGCACCTTGCAATTTGTGGTAAACAATGGAAATTACATAGCAACTTCTGTTGTCTTCCACAGAGGTGCCTGAAAATGTTAATTAACTGGAGGGATTGCTGCAAAGTCTCTTGGTAACAGGCAGCCTTTAATCCAGGCAAACAGTGGAAATCAGTATTAGCTGGCTGTCTGGAATAAACCATTAATTGTATGAATTACAGTGTTTCATGGTAATTATAAATCTCTGAAGAGGGACCAATTGGGAGGCGAATATTTTTGGAGCATTTCCGGGTGAGGTCAACATGGTAATGAGAACTGGACAGGGTCACTGTGGACTTTGGTGTCTGATTCAGCAGCCATTAGCTGTATCTTTGCTGAATTATGATGGCATTGGGTCCCAGTGCTTCCACGCTTTTCTGTTGTTGTTAGCTACTCTGAGGCCATGGGTAATTTGTTACAGGACTGTGAGTCAAGTGTGAAGGAAGCAGAGCTGCTCTAATAACGTTCAAGAACCTGGATCTGTTGCAAAATCTGGTGCTCATCTGTTTCCGTCTCACATAATTACTTGTTGAAGGGATAGATGAATGCTTGCCTCAGATTACTAAGGTAATATAATCGTTGGCCAACCTAACGGACTCAGATTTTATACACAGATCTATAAAATTTTATATAATATATTCTGACGTGGCATTTTTTCTAAGCTCATTTTCTTTATATTCTAAATTATTCTGCACAGGGGGCTACTTTAAATCATATGTCAAACAAAAAGGAGGTCACTTGATATGAACCTGTCTTTCCAAGTCTTAAGCAAGAATGTATGCTCCTCAGATTTGGGTTTTTGGAGTATTTATTTCAAATGAAGACTTGAATGAAGATGTGAATCATTATCAATGTTGTTATTTGTTATATCTGCCTTCTGTGGGGGTAGCCAGGGCTAGAGAAAATGGGGGGTGGAGACTGAAGAAGAAGCAGGAAGTGATCAATTTTGTTGGAGGGCAGGGGAGATAGGAGCTGAAATTTGTGCTGGCATGGAGTCAACTCACTGAGCTGAGAAGACAATGTAAAAGGGTCCAGACTTCTATCATTAGGGAAGGGAAGAATGACCAGACATAAATTATAACACAAGGGTTAATATCCAAAACACATGAAAAATTAATACATTTCAAAAGCAAACAAAATGAAAGAAAACAACAAAAAATCCAACTAAAAATGGGCAAAGGACCTGAATATATATTTCTCCAAAGAAGATATATGAAAGGTCAACAGGTACATGATAAGATACTGAACATTACTCGTCATTGGAGAAATGCAAATTAAAACTGCAATGAGGTATCTCCTCACATCTGTTAGAATGACTACCGTCAAAAAGATAAGAGATAACAAATGCTGGTGAGGATGTGGAGAAAAGAGTACACTCGTGCACTGTTGGTAAGAATGTAAACTGGCACAGCCACTGTGGAAAACAGTATGGAGGATTCTCAAGAAACTAAAAATAGAGTGATTATATGATCCAACAATTCTACTTCTGGGAATGTATCCAAAGATAATGAAAACACTAACTTGAAAAGAACACTCCCATGTTCATAGCAACAGTGTTTATAATAGGAAGACATGGAAACAACATAAGTGTCCATCAGTGCATGAATGGATAAAGAAAATGTGGTGTGTGGGTATATATACACACACACACACACACACACACACATATATATCAGACAATAGAATACATACACACAATGGAATGTTATTAATATTATTCAGCCATGAACAAGAAATCCTGTCATTCTCAACAACATGGATAGAACGTGAGGGTGTTATGCTAAGTGAAATAAGTCAGATAGAGAAAGATACTGTATGATCTCACTTATATATGGAATCTTAAAAAAAGACCCCACACAACCAAAATTATAGAAAATGAGTTCAGATTTATGCTTACCAGATTCAGGAGTTGGGGGAAGAAAGAACTGGAAGTAGGTTTTCAAGAAGCACAAAGTTTCAGTTAGAAGATAAAAAAGTACTGGGATGTAATGGACAGTGTGGTGGCTACAGCTCACGCTGCTACATAAAATATAGGAAAGTGGTTAAGAGAGCAAATCCTGAGAGTTCTCATGACAAGGGGAATATATTTCCCTTTATTCTTTTCTTTTTATTGTGTCTATATAGGATGGATCTTTGCTGAACCTATCATCATCATTTCACAATATATGTAAATCAGACCATCATGCTGTAGGTCTTAAACTTATACAGAGATGTATGTCAATTATTTCTCAATAAAACTGGAAAAGTTATAACACAATACTTTTCTTTCCCAGAAAAAGAAATTATTTTACGTTTATGCTATGCTTTACCATAGCTCAGGTGCACAGACCCAACCCAATCAACTTCAACAGCTGCCTGAAGAAGGAGGCTAATTTTCACAACAACCTTTTAAGGGAGGGAGTTTGTACCCTTTTTCAGAGGTGATAATAATAGATAAAAGACTTTACAAGTGCTTTTCACGAATGATGATCTTGTTTAATCCTTAAAACACACCAGTGAGGCAGGCGGCATTACTATCTTCATTTTATGCATGAAGAGACTGAGGCTTAGGAGATGTTATGTCAATTGCCTGAAGTTTTACAGGCACTCCAAGCAGTCTTCCCTGATAGCTCACGTGTATCATGCTGATCCTTTGTTGATTCAGATGGGGAAATGAGGCTCAGAGAGGTTCAGTGAGTTGCTCAAGATCACGCAGTAAACAACAGAGGATCAAACGTAGATCAAATATTTCAAAATTTAATGCAGTGATATTCTACTTTTCTCATCCTTACAAACTTGAAGCTCACAATTTATCAAAGTGGTATTTCTGGTGGCATACTTGTCTTTTGATACAGTTCTCTGAGTCTAATACTATCTTTTTTTTTGACCTATATTTCCTAGAAAATAGAAACTTAGGCAAAGCTTATGTGCTAATCCTTTATTGAAGGATATTAAAATGGAAAATGGGATGTGAGGCATGGCAGGAGGCAAAGCAGCCCGGGCTTCATGAGAAAACACAATAAGGTGCTTGCTTACATGGTATACTTCCAGCCAACCCACAAAGGGCCATGACACCTCAGAGAAGGGAAGGGAGAAGAATTTTTCTGACAGCTATTTCCCATTTTTTGTCTCTTGCCATTTAATGTTTATTCCATGGGATATTAACTCCCTGCAGTTTTGGGTTTGTTACCTGGCTTTGAAGGACAGCTGCTGGAGAAACTAGAGCTTCTGTGGATCTGGTCGTGTTAGGTCTGGGCATCTGAGCTGTTGTGGCTTCTACCAGAGTCTGGCCTTCCCCAGGAGTGGTGGGGCAGGCCAGTAAGAAGGAGGGCAAGACAGCTCACAGACCTGACAGCGAAGTGGTTGCGGGCCCAGGATGCAGACTAAGCTGAACAGATCTGGAGAGATGTATAACCCGTGTTTGATACACTGCTCAGACCTTCCTCTGAGATCTGGCTCTCAGGCTATGGTAGTGGGCCTTCAGTTTTATAAGACCAAGATGCCCTCATTTTGTTCTTGAGAGGGGAGGTACAAAACCAGTTCATCATAGAATCTATATTACTTGCAATCTGCTGAAAACCCTTAAGTGGGTTAGTGAATTCAGCTGCAGTCCCTACTGCTACAGCTGATCCCATGAACATAACTGATATTTACCATCAGCCTCTTTAATGACCCATTTTAGAATTTCTTTTCCCTGGGTAAGTACATTGGCTCATCTTGGTTGCTATTCTGGTAGGGGTTCTGGGTCTTCCTCCCTAAGCGGTCTGAGTGCTTAGTTGCTTTATCTTTGTTGTCTATAGTATTTACTGTAACTGCCCATCAACAGATATAACTAAGCAATGTCAGTGTTAAGAGCTAACCCACAGAATCTTCTGGATTCTATAAATAATGTTTTCTGTCTTATTGTGTAGTAGCCACCCAAATTCCTCATGATAATCAGTATTAATGTTCTCAGCAGGAAGTGACTTTTTCTTTGCCTGCTTGTTCATGGGCCTAAGGAGCCCAAAGTGGCCAGGTGGTGACGGTCATAGCTTTCTAAATCAGTGGGATCTTCACTGTGTCACTTGGTGGAAATGTTTTCCATCATCCCCAACTCTCTCTCCACCCCAAATGAAAAATAGGAACTCTAACTTGGTATAGCCTACCTTTTCAAGATAGGAAATATGAATTATGCTAGGAAAGGTATGGGTTAGAATAACTAGTCCTAACTAGTCCTGCTTCTACACCTTGGCTCCTATATCCATGTAGTCTAGCTGTGGAGACACAGTACCATATACTAGCCTTTGACTCTGTGCCTATATTCAATCTTGGAGAAGAATGACCCAACATGTATCCCAGACAGGCTTTTTAGCTGAGTTGTCAGTAGGCTCTGCCAATACTCTTTCAGGTCTTCTTCTGGTAATGGGGTATGGAGTAGAACTAGTGAATCCTGTGGCCATGGGTCCCTTGTCACACCTCTTTTGCCTTAAAATGGATTCCTTTTTTTGAGATAGTATAGTGTGAGATAGTATACCATGTTGATGGATTAGGCATCCTGTAAACCCCAGATGCTGGAGCTGGCAGAGACAACAGAGCCAGGGAGGGTGATCTGGAGTAGACATGAATTCTGATAAAGATAAATTACTGTCTCTTTAAGGTAGAAGGTGTTCATTGATGAATGGTGCCATACTGAGTGCTCAGCATTGGTCTGTGCATCTGGCGGTTAAACACTCAGCAATGGCAGTAGCTAGATTAGCTTTGGTGGGAGGGAATATATGTTGTTTGGCCCATGCAGAGCTTGTATCCCTGCCACCAAAGCCACTCAGCTCGTGGGTCTATTGAGGTATTCTTCAGAGGCTGACTGAGGAGCAGAGACTGGCTGACATCCACGGGTTGCATCATCTTGTCCATCTGGTCTTTGAGCTCCTTCTCTGAGATAGATGATTTCTAGTGAACATTCACATAAGACACAAGCATCCACATTCTGAGTCCACTCTCAGGGGCCCACCCATAGACCTTTTCACAGACCTCATTGTAACTGATATTTCAGACCTGTTCCCTTCTGGGACCTGAACAATTAGCCAAACCATTTGTTAATATTCAAGTGACTCTTTATATCCATATATCAGGCCAACTTTCCAACCAAGTATACTGCTTGGAAATTTACCCACTGGTACAATTTCCCTTTACTTGTGTTTTCTGGAATATCCCTGCGTAGCATTGTGCTGGCAGCAGGACATTTCCAGTCAGCACCAATATATCATGCAGACTTATCTGTGCACCAGGTCTTAGTATTTCCTTCCTCCGATGTTTGTTCCTAGAGAACTCCTTGTGAAACTGTACATGTGGATGAAAGAAGAAACATCAGTCCAATACCAAAGAGTGTCTGAATTTCCTTTTCGTGTGAGTTACTCCACCTTTTGGACCTGCCTCTGCCTGGGCCCCACATACCGCTGAATGTATGAATGTATGACTCAGTGGGTCATCCAATGCCTCTAGTTAGCAGAATGTTGAGAGCTGTTCTTCAAACGGAGAGCAGTTCTCTGTTAGAGGCCATAGTCTTGGCCCAGGGCAGTAGGGCTCTGCATTGCAGTGTCCTGCTTTCTCTCATCCCTCTTTGATTTATCATCATTGTGTTTATAACTGGCTTGCTCCTTTGAACATGTCATCATTGTGTACAACATCACTGTAAATTATTGGAAAAGTCCGGGACCTTTTATTGGTGACTATTTATAGAGTACTGGAGTACTGGTGCCTTATTTTAGGCCAATTTTGTTAAGGCCATCAAATAAATTAACAAATACATTTCATTTGGAGGAAACCATATGTTTGCATGTCAACACAAACAGAAAAGTGGAGAGAGGACTAGAGAAGAGAGAAGGTGGAAGAGAGGTTTTCTAGCTTAAGATATGATAATATCCCTTATATTGCTCTTAATCTTGGAAGGGCATGGTGATAGAATTACTTAGGCATAAGTCTTTGATCCAGGTGATGTGCAGGCAGATTTTTACCTGAGGCTAAAGTCAGTGGCTATCCATGTTAAGATCCCCCTTAGGAAAAGAAACTGTGGTTGGTACATGTACTTTGTTAAGCTCATTTCACCCCATCCTGAATGTGTATGGCAGTCCTTCATTAGACACTGTGTGACCCTTAATGCTATCACTCTCTTTCCCATCCAGTGCAGGAGCATTGTCTTGTGGGTTCACCCTCTTCACCTTGATCTACCTTATTTCTCCAAAGCCCTTCTCCCATAACCCCAGCTCCAATTCCTAATCCCCACAATTTTTTTTTTTTTTTTTTTTTGGGCTATGGGTATTAGTCATTGAGCTGCATTTGGTTTTCCCCAGGATGAATGAATGAAGCTGGAAGAAGAAAGGATGCCTGGAGATGCTACTCATTGGTCCAAGCTCAAGATCAAGCATCTACACTATCGCCAGGTTTTTCATAATCTCAACATGGGTGTTTTATGGAGAGACAGTAAACTGTAGTAATTAAATCAATGAGTTCTAGAACCAGATTGCCTGGGTCTAAATCCTTGCTCTACCACTTAGCTTTGTGGCCTGGGGCAAGCCTTTAACCTCTGTTCCTATTTTTTCATCTATAAAATGAGGAAAATAATGCACCTATATTAATAGAATTATATGAGGATTAATAAATTTATGTGTGTAAACTACTTAGAAGAGTGCCTCGAACATCCTAAGTAACTATTAAGTGTTTGCTATTACATCTTATTATATTATGCTAATAGCCAATATGTCCTTTCTCTTTTTCCCGTTGCATTTCAAAAGATCTTCTTCTGCTAGTCCCTGTGGTATGGAGCCAAGTCTTAGAAAGCAGGTGAATATATACTCTGCTTGAAATTGGAAATGGAAGACAGAAAACAAATCCTCTTTTTTCTTTTTTTAAAGATCTTATTTATTTATTTGACAGACAGAGATCACAAGTAGGCAGAGAGGCAGGCAGAGAGAGAGGGGGAAGCAGGCTCCCTGCTGAGCAGAGAGGCTTGATCACAGGACCCTGAGATCCGTGACCTGAGCCGAAAGCTGAGGCTTAACCCACTGAGCCAACCAGGTGTCCCAAACAAATCCTCTTAATAGAAGAAGTATTGGCAAGTCACTATGTAAAGTAATAGGACAGACTATAACACTTTATTAGGCCCTGGACCATGAAGACATATTAATTTGCTTAAGCACACTAATGAATCTAGATAGTCAAGGGTAGATGTGTAAGTGATTTATTCTAGTAAGCTTGATCATGAAATACTTGATGATTTATATATTTGGAGAAAGGAAGGCTGGGAGGTCCCAGAACATTGTTAGATTCTTCTCCAATTCTCATCATTATTTATTGTTTCTATTTTCAAGTGGAGGAAAAAAGTCAAATTACTCTTTTATTTTTGAAGATGAGGTGATGGACATGTTGCAGTGTTTGGGTTGGTACACTGTAAAGATGTTCATGACAAGTTAAAACTTAGGAGATCAAATTACCTTTCACATTATGCATTTTTAAAAATTAGAATTTAATTTTGCAGTTTTATTTAAAAAGGAATTAAAATTCAAGAATAAGCTCCACATTTTGCTATGGTTGAAAAGGACTGAGGATCAATCAGCTGAATTTGATGGTTTATTATAACATGCATTCAGTTGTCCTCCCACAAACACACAATTACTAAGAGCAAAAGAATTCATTTTTTTTCTTTTTAAGGCTTCTGTTAAATAAAGTTTTGAATTTCAAAAGGAAAGAGAAAAAGCCATTTCATACAGTATTGGTATTTATCAAGTACTTAAATATTTGTTTGCTATTTGAACTTAGGTTAAGATATATTAACTTAATCTTGTAGATTATTTAAATAAATGACTCCAATTCTTCTTCCCTGTGTACATGCCCCTTTGCCAAGTGACTCTGCAGGTCCTCTTATCAGGAACTGAAGTTTATTTCCCTATCCTTTGAATATGAACTGGTCTTGTGACATGTGTGACCAATAAAACATAGTGCAAGTGGTGCTGTTTCAGTTCCGGGCCGAGGCCTTAAGAAGACTTCCTCACTTTAGAGTCTCTAGAACCTCTTACCACCATGTGAAAAGCCAGGCTAGCTCGCTGGGGAATAAGAGACTAAATGCCACATGGCTTAGCTGGGGGAGACTGAATGCCCTGGTGACAGCTGGCCACTGCAAGACATGTAAGTGGCAAATTCTGGACCAGGCAACCCGGAGAAGCAGAGTTGCCTAAATTTGATGTATAGTTATTTGGAATTGCAAGATCAAATCTGGCCAATATCAGAAGAATCATCTTACTGAATCCAGACTAAACTGTCTACCTGCAGATAGTAAATAGTAGTTGGTATCAAGTTTGGAATAACAGCCAATATTTACTGAGCGCTTACTATGTGCCAGGCAGCATGCTAAATGCTTTACACTTACTGTCTCAATCCTCATAACAACTCTGTGATAGGGTTTTAAATGAAGGAAGTGACAGGCAGAAGTAATATCTCAGCAAACCTCATCAGCCTGATCTCCCCGCGGCTTGCTGATAGTGGGGCAAAGGTCAAGATGGACAAAGTCAAGTCTCTTCACAGTCCTCAGTGAAGTTTCTTTAGAATGAAGTCGGCTAACGTTGCCTGTAAAGGGCCAGATAGTAAATATTTTACGACTTTTTTGGGCCATCTCTTTCACAGCTACTGAGCTCTGCTTTTGTAGTGTATAAGTAGCCACAGGTAATATGTAAACAAATAAACCTGGGGTTCCAATAAAACAGGTAGTGAGCTGATTTGACCTGTGGATCATAGTGTGTTAACCCCCATTCTAGAAATTAAACTCTATTGACATAAGGTACCCACTGAATGTAATAAATTAGTTTATCTTTTATGCATCCAGCATGTTACCTAGCTCTGAATCATCCTTGGGAGAACTGAGAAAATAGTCATCCAAGTCATTTTCATAGGCCCTAATTCTTCTGCAGGATCCCAGTCAAGAAGGGCACTGTGGGTGTTAGTTTCATCTTAAATTTTGTTCATTTTGTGGCTGTGGGATAACTGCAGTAGCAATGGATATTTTCCCATGTTTCCTCCGGTGTGAAAAAGAGATCTAGTCCAAAGAGAATGAGGAGGGACTTCTCCAGAGGCCTAACAAATTTCTCTGGTGTCTCAGTGGGAATATGTCGCTAACTCATTTCTGAGCCAAGCCCTAGCAAGAGAACAGGATTTTTCTGACTGGCTGGAACTATTCAGGTCTTGTTTGCTGTCAGGTCTGCTAACTGATATCACTTCTAATTTGCCCTCTCATCTCATTATAGCCTTTTTTAGTTCAAATATAACTTTCCCATAAAACTTTGAGCATATTGCTCCATTATTTTCTTGCCTGTAGTCATGTTGATATGAAGTCAGATGTATATCTAATTTTTGTTGTTTTGAAGTATAACATTTTTTATTTTAGATGCTTAAAAATTTTGTCTTTATTCCTGACAAATTTTATCATAATTTAAATAGGAGTGAGTCTTTTTTCATTTATCTTTCTACATACAGACTCATGTTATTCATCAGCTCAGGGAATTTTTCTATCATTATTTTTAAAAAAATATTTCTTTCTTTAATTCTGTCTCTTATCTGTAAGCAATATGACTAGTGTTTTTTACTTTTTAAAAATTTTTTGAAGATTTTATATATTTATTTGAGAGAGAGACAGTGAAAGAGAGCATGAGAGAGGAGAGGCAGACTCCCTGTGGAGCTGGGAGCCTGATGCGGGACTTGATCCTAGTACTCCGGGATCGTGACCTGAGTCGAAGGCAGTTGCTTAATCAACTGAGCCATCCAGGTGCCCCATGACTAGTATTTTAATAAAAAGTGGAAATTTGGACACAGACACAAACACAGAGACAAATCCATGTGAACATGAAGGTAGAGATGGGGGTGATGCATCTGTAAGCCAAAAAATGCCAAAGGTTGTGAGTAAACCAACAGAAGCTAGGAGAGAGGCATAGAATAGATTCTTTCCCACAACCTTCAGAATGAACAATCTTTGCAACACTTTGCTCCTGGACTTCTAGCTTCCAGAACTGAGATAATGAATTTCTGTTGTTTAAGCTACCCAGTTTGTGGTACTTTGTTTCTATAGCCCCACGAAACTATTATAACTCTGTTCATGCTCTCCATTTGTTTTGTCGTTTCAGACATCATTATCTTCTGCTATCCCGAAGAATTTCTCAACTTGCTCTCATAGCTCATTAATCTGGAGCTATGTCCACTCAGTTTGTTTTTAACACCACTCTATACACCAATCTATAATTGGTTTATTTTAGTTAATAGCCTGTTCTTATTTTATGGATAAATCAAATAAATTTTGTTTTTTTTTCTGTATCAGCCTTATTTTCTTTGAGATGTACTAGATAGGACTGTATTCAATTTCAAGGAACAGAAATCACAACAAACTGTAACTTAAACAAGTAATGAGTCAATTTTCCCCATGAATTCAAAAGTCCAGAAATGAACATCTAGATTTGTCATCCAGGGACTAGGCTCCTTCCACCTCTTTTAAAAAATTAATTTATATATATTTTTCTTCTATCTTTTTATCCTAACCTTTTGGGCATGTGGCTTCATACTCCTAGATGTAAGATGACTACTGCACCTCTAAGCATTGAGTATATGTTACAAGCCAGAAAAGGAAAGAATGAAGAGAAAGGATTGATGTCCATATTAGTATAACAAATGCATATGACAAAATCTAAAATTGTGACTTAAAGATGAAGCTTATCTATCTCTTATATTAATGAAATCTGGATGTAGGTGGTTCAGAGCTGATATTCCACATAATGTCAGAAACCCAAGCTCTTTTTCTTTTTGTTCTGCTGTCTAAAATATATGGTTCCTTCAGTGTGATCCAGTATGGCTGCTCAAGATCTAGCCATCATTTCTTTACTACAGCTAGCAGAAAACAGAAGAATGAGGAGGACGTAAACTTACATCTCCTGGCCAGAACTTAGTTATGTGACCACACTTTAGCTGCTAGGGAGTCTCGCCCTCCCCTTACGCAGCCATAGACTGGGCTGAAATCAGGGATCCTAACAAGAATAAAGAAGAGAGAATGACTATTAGGAGACAACTGGACAGCTCTGTTACACATAGGAAAGCAAAACGTGCCCAGAAATACCCAGCAGACGTCTATCTCACTGGCCAGATGTGTTTCTTCTGACATGGTTGAGAGGTATAGAGTTTTGTTAAATCAATCAAAATTCTGGTAAGAAGGAAGAAAAGGAGAATGGATATTGGGTAGGAAACTAGTAAGTCAGTCACACTTGTGTATATGTTTTTCAATTTCAACTGTGATGCTTCTTCTATGGTATCTGTTTTCCTTAAATTACTAGTGATTCCTGATCTATGACGCCCTCCTCTTCTTCTTTTTACTGGTTTGTATCCTTTTGGTGGTGGTGGTGGTGGCGGCGGCGGCAGCAATTACTCCAAGGATAACCTCCAGACTCCTAAGTGAAAGAAATGTCACGGAACAGGAAAAACAAGGTAACACTACTTAGACGGGCAAACCACAGCCTCCAAAGGCTGCAGGCCGCAGGTGGGGGCACAGGGAAAGGCCCCAGGGTGGCCAAGGGGCACAGCCAGAGGACAAGCAGGATGGCCAAGTCCACGCGACTCTTGCTCATCTGTATTGTTTGAATATTTCAGACAGAATGTTTCCGGGTGACACTTGGTGGGCCAGAACACGCGAATAACCCTCCACACGGCAAGAATAAGGTAGAAAAGAGGCAGGTAGCGCAGGCGTCGGGGTATATTTAGAGGCTAAACCGGCGTGTTTAACACGGCTGGGACGCAGGCCTGCGGAGGCTAAGAGGCTGGTCTGGGTGCGTGGCGAGCGGGGGTCTGAGGCTGACCAAGTCACTGGCACGGGTCCCCTCCTTCAGTGAAGAGGCCCAGGTGCTTCCATACTGGAAGAGCATCTTGCCATAACGCAGGAGGCTCCCGAGGCGTGAGCGTGCCCCGGAAAGCCCTCGGCCACTGCGTGCGCACCCCTGGTACTTCTGCAGATGCGGTTCTGCGAGAGGCCTTCCCCCGCGTCCCCCGTGCTCAGCCGCGCGCCCGGGGCAGCCCGACTTCGCAGCGCTCGCTCCAGCTCTCCGGAGGACGCGGCCCTCGAGCTCGGAGCCTGCTCAGGCAGCGCCGGGGTCTCAGTGCGGCGGACTCCGCAGAGCCCGCGGGTGTCCACACGGACCGGCCCCTGACGTCCGGCGGTCGCTGCCCGCAAAGCAGAGACGCCACACCGGGGACTGGCGACGCTCACGCACGGACGAGCAACACAGGAACACGAGGAGGCAGGCGTCCAGGACGCCGCCCGCCACCGCAGTCCACGTGAGACGCAGGAAGCGGATCTCGCGAGAATGTGCTGGAGGCGGGCCCGGTCGCCGTCCGTGAAGGCGCGCATGCGCGAGCTGTCGGCCTCGCGCCTCCTGCTGTTCTCCCGGCCTCGTCGCTGAAGTCGGCCCGCGTGTTGAAGAGTGAGGACGCCGCGGGGTTGCCGCCCTTTTCCTCCTCAGAAAGCGCCACGTTCTTTCCTTCAAAGAAACGGTCTCTCCACCTCCGCATTGTTGAAGCAAGGGCTCTTTTTTCTCTGGGGCTTCTGTCTCCCAGGCTCCCACCTCCCGGGCTCGGGCGGTCGGGCTTGCCCGCTGCGGCGTCTCTGTGTGGGTTTGTCTCCTGTCTCCTCCCGGCCGGTGTCCGCCCGTCCCCCCACGAGCACCGCCTCCCGGAAGCCGGCGGGCGTGGGACTCGGGCTAGCGCGCCCGTGACCCCTCCTCTTACAGGGCATGCGCCGATTTCTGCATGTGGGAGCTCCGGTTGGCGCGTCTGAATGTTGCAGCCCCACTATTGGGTTGTGTGAATTCTTTATGAATTTTAGATATTAACCCGTATCTGATATATAATTCGCACATGTTTTCTCCTATTTCGTAGGTTGTCTTTTCACTTCGTTGACTTTTTTTTTTTTGGTGCAGAAGCTTTTAACTTTGATATAGTTCTACTATTAATGTTCCGCTTTTGTCGCTTGTGCTTTGGTGTCGTAGCCAAAAAACTGTTGCCAAGACCCATGTCGAGACCCTGTGTTTGCTTCTGGAAGTTTTCTGGTTTGAGTTTTGTGTTTAAGTCTTCATTCTGTTGAGTTATTTTTTGTGAGTAGTGTAGAATAAGTGTCCGATTTCAGTCTTCTGTATGTGGTTTTCCAGTTTTGCCAACACCATTTGTTGAAGACTGACCTTTTCTGGTTGCGTATTCTTGGCTCCCTTTCCACACATCACTTGACCATATACGCAAGGGCTTATTTGTGGTCTCTTGGTTCTGTTCCATTGGTCTATGTGTGTGTTTTTATGTCAGTGCAATACGGTTTTGATGGCTGTAGCTTTGCAGTATAGTCTGAATCAGGAAGTGTGATGTCTCCAACTTTGTTCTTCTTACTCAAGATTTCTTTGGCTGTTTGGGGTCTTTTGTGGTTCCCTACAGACTTTAGGATTGTTTTTTCTACTTCTGTGAAAAATGGCATTGGAATTTTGATAACAATTGCATTGACTCTATAGATGGCTTTGGGTGGTTCAGATATTTTAGCAATATTAATTCTTCTAATGTATGAGCATGGGTTATCTGTCCATTTGTTTGTGCCTTCCTTAGTCTCTTTCATTAAAATGTGGTTTTCAGTATAGAGATCTTTCACTTCCTTGGTTAAATTTACTCTTAAGTATTTTATTCTTTTTGGTGCTATTGTGAATGGGATTGTTTTATAGTTTATTTCTTTTTCAGATACTTTGTTGTGTGTACAGTCTCTGTTGAATGACTCATTTTGCTCTTGTATTATTTACTTAAAATTTTAAAATTGTTTACCTATGTTCTCTCTCTTTTTTAAAAAAGATTTTATTTATTTATTTGAGACAGAGTGGGTGAGAGAGAGCGAGAGCACACAAGTGTGGGGGGAAAGAGCAGAGGGAGAGGGAGAAACAGACTTCCCGCTGAGCGGGGAGCCTGGACAGAGGACTGGATTCCAGGACCTCGGGATCACAACCCAAGCTGAAGGCAGATGCTTAACTAACTGAGCCTTCCAGGCACCTCTGCCTGTGTTCTCTTGTAGCTCTCTTAGAATCTTTGGAAAAATTACTTTGAATTTTTTGTTGGGTAATTTCTAGATCTCCATTTCTTTGGGGCTAGTTAATGGAATTTCACTGTATTCTTTTGGTGGAGTCATATTTCCTTGATTCATCACGATCCCTGTAGCTTTGTGTAAGTGTACGTTTGAAGAAGCAGTCACCTCTTCAGACTTTAGGAACTAACTTCCGTAAGGGTAGACTTTTGTCTGTGGGTGGGGACATGCTGAAGCGTGTTGTGACTGGTGGACCCAGTGGACTGGGTCTACTGGTGCAGAGTGTCAAGTGCAGGGTCATGTGATGGCATCGGGTCTGGAGGCGTGTGTTATCTCTTTGGCTCAGGCCACTGGGATCCACAACATAAACACATATGCGGTCCTTGGTGGCTATTTTGGGGATGGCAACTGTGCTGCAGTGGCTGCAAGGGCTGCTGAGGGCTTCAGCAGCATCTCCAGGTTCAGCAGCAAGGGGCCAGGTCGGGCAGTGGTGATGGCTGGAGCCAACTGTGTGCACACACACAGTTGCAGGGGCCACCTATAGGTGCCTATGTAGTGGCAAAGGACAGATGCAGACAGACATGTTTTGGTGGGGCTAAGGCAGGCAGCAAGGGCCAAAGTCAACTGTGAGCTCACTGATAGCCCGTGGGGCCCTGGCTGTTGGTGTGCTGTGGGTGCAGTCTCCCTCTGGACACGCACACTGTGGGACGTTGGTGTTGGGGTTGGCCCAGGGATGTGCAGGTGGATGGCTAGAGGAGCTAGCTCTGAGTGTGCACATGGCAGTAAGAGTCAGCTGCAGGGGTCTAGGCTGGGGTCTTGTACTCATGTAGACAGAGAGTCCGGGCACAGTGGGGGCTAAGTGGGGGGGGGGTAGTGAGGTGGAAGGACTCAGACAGCTGCTGGCATCAGCAAACACGAATGCCTGTGGAGCAGAAATTGGTGAACTATGCTGTTGGCAAAGCAGGTCACTGTGAGCCGTGGTCACTCCCACTCTATGGCTGCTCTTGGTAGTCTCTGCTTTTCCCCCTGCCTTGTTCCTAATCTCCATTTGTCTCAGCTTTGACCCCCCGGTTGGGATGAAACCAAAGTGAGACCTTTGTGTAGTGCCCTCAAATGCTGGAGAGGCTAATGGCTCACCCTACTCTTTCCTGGGGAAGGGGATTCTTTCTAGCTGGAAAGTTCCCTCTTGGCACTCAGCAGTAGGACTGAAAACAGGCGCAAAATAAAGCCATCTTCCTACTCTTCTTGTGTGTTTACTTTCAGGATTTTTGTTCCACTGTTTTGGTCAAGTTTCTTAAGTAGACTCTAGCATTCTCCCGTAGCTAAACACAATGTGGATGTCTTACTGGGTGTATTAGTTTCCTTTGGCTGATATAACAAATTGCCACAAACACAACCCTGGCTTGAGACAGCAGAAATTTATTTTCTCACAGTTCTAGAGTCCAGAGGTCTGAACCATGTTGTGCTCACTCCAGAGGCTCCCTGGGAGACTCCTTCTGTGCCTCTTCAAATTCTGGTGTCTCCAGGTATTCCTGGGGTTCTTACCACATCACTATAATCTCTGCTTCCATCTATTTATTTATTTATTGGACAGACAGAGATCACAAGTAGGCAGAGAGACAGGCAGAGAGAGAGAGAGAGAGGAGGAAACAGGCTCCCTGCTGAGCAGAGAGCCCTATGCGGGGCTCGATCCCAGGACCCTGGGATCATGACCTGAGCCGAAGGCAGAGGCTTTAACCCACTGAGCCACCCAGGCGCCCCTCTGCTTCCATCTTTACATCGCCTTCTTTCTTTGTCTTTTCGTGTCTGTGTATTCCCCTTCTCTCTCTCTCTCTCTCTTTTGTTAAAATATTTTATTTATTCATTTGAGAGAGTGAGAGAGAGCATGAGAGGGGAGAAGGTCAGAGGGAGAAGCAGACTCCCGATGGAGCTGGGAGCCCGATGTGGGACTCGATCCCGGTACTCCAGGATCATGACCTGAGCCGAAGGCAGTTGCTTAACCAACTGAGCCACCCAGGTGCCCCCTTTTCTCTCTCTTATAAGAACACTTGTCATTGGATTTAGGGCCCACCTGGATAAATGGGATGATCTCATCTAAAGATCCTTAACCTAATTATACCTGCAAAGACCCTTTTTCCAAATACTGTCATATTTTAAAAAAATCTGCATGTTAGGATGTGGACATATCTTTTGGGGACCACCATTCAGCCAAGCAGAACATTTGGAAATCAGTGTTATAAATTATGGCATTTGGTATCTTTTGGAGTAGGTAAACATTAACGTTATATAATGAATATCAGCTCCCACAGATTCTTTTAAAAATTTCTCCAACTTCTCTCCCTTTGCTAACTTATCTGTAGAGAAGGTTTACAAAAAAGTAAAAGAAAAGTATGCTCACTTACTAGAAATCTTTAACTGCCAGTATTTGCTGTACCCTTATGTACTGAGAAGAATAGATAATAGTAATCAAACAACCTGTTCTTTTCCTAAGCCCTGTACCAGCATTCACTCTGTAATCACACATGATTTTCTTTTGTGAGGCTAGGGAGAAAGCTATAAAAGAAATTAAATAATAGTGAACCTGAGTTGGATCTTTGCAATGAAGGTGACTCAGCTACAAGTAAAGCATTTCACATTCTTGAGGTAGAATCACAGTAGATATTGCCAAGCTGCTATTCTTCCCCAGCAACTGATTCTCTAAGCAACAGGCTCTCTGGGGCTTTGGTTTAACTCTGCTCAGGGGTCATTTCTTTCTTTTTTAAGAGGCAGTCAGCATCCTTCTGTGAACATTTCTTTTGAGTGGTCTGAATCATTGGCTTTCCTCAGTGTACCATTCCATGAGGTGCTTTTTCCCCTGGGGGTGACTTGCAGGTAGAAGGACTGAGGTGATGGGGACAAAGTGGCAGGACTTCATTTGTAAGAAAACCCCAGGGACGCGTGAGGCCCCCCCTCAGGGAACTGGAGAGTTTGGTTTGGTGTGTGCAGACCACGTGGCAAGGTCTGGTTTCCCTCCCAGACCCTAAGTGCTCATTGAGTTATTTTAAACCCTTAATCCTGGGAAGTTTAGATCCCTTAGTAGATGGAACCTGGCATGGCTAATATAGTGGTAATTGTAGGATTGGACAGGAAAATGGGACCATTTCTGATTAAAGAACCCATTTTACCAAGAGCTTGTAGTGCTTCCCTCTCTTCACTCTCAAGGACACTACCATAAGGTAAGGAATGCAGTGACTATGAAGGTTGACCACAGACAAGGTTTAGTAAGACTTAAAATTCTGGAGAAATAGGGAAACTGGATCTTAGGTCTATTTCTTTGCTTAAGGTTCAGTGAACCTTGGATTTAGGGAGAGAATCAAAGAGTGAACTCCTCTGTTTAGGGAGATGATGCAGGACTTATGGAGAGACAATTATTACGTTATTTGTAACAGGGTATTGAATGGGACTTTCCCCCTTGGTTTAGAAATTTGGCCAAAGCACAGAATGGAGAACATTTGAACAAGGGCCACCCCTGAGTAGGGTGTCTTAAGATATGGTGTAATTGGCTCAGTTACCAACTACCGCCTCATTGTCCTGTCTCAGCTTCTGTAAGATGAAGACTGGGCGAGGGAGTGAGTCATCTAAGATTTGGGTCCTTTGGAGTATGCAGTATTTGTGGTAAGAGGCTCACCATCTTCTAGAAGCTCAGGAGTAGGGACAGTGATAAGATACTCTTTCTTAAAGATTAGTAGGTACCTGTGAGTGGAGGAGGCTATCTTTTCATTCCCTATTTGGACATCTGCTCAGGCGGCGGAATCAGTAATCTGCCTGTGTTCTTAGCCGAGTAGAGAAGAAAAGAAGAAAGACATGACAGGGCCAGGTAGGGTGGGAGGGAGTGGCTGCAGCAGTAGGGCTTTGCAGGCTAGTGAGGTACCCATGAGTCATCCAGACCTTGCATAGGGTCCTTGAGCCATTTGCTGGTTTTTAGTTACCCAAGAGGTTGCAAGCTAGATCTTCCAGAACCCCAGCAGCTGAGGCTGTCGGCCGGGTTGCTGGTGTTTGGAGCCAAGGAGAGGGGTTTGTGACAGATTTTAAGACCGAGCTTGATCTCCCACAGCAGGCAACCATGATGGAGTGAGGAGGCCTTGGTTAGCATTTGAATGTTTGCTTTCTGAAGGCATGGTGGGTCGGAGGAGTTGTAACTACGGGGAAGAATAGTAACCTCTTCCAATCAGATAAAGAGACATTCTCTGGTTTCCCCCTGGTGCTCCTTTCTTGCCTCAGCCCCGGAGGACAGAGAGGATTTAAAAGGGCAGACGGAAGTTGTGTAAAGAACAGACTACGTCCCTTCCCTATTTCAGGTGCTTGCAGCCACAGTACAACATACTTCGGGGAAAGAGAAAACCTTAAATTATAGATGAAATCGATGCTTTCTATTGGACTGGACTAAGTTTTAACAAAGGAAAACATTTGGAAACAAGTGGTATCATTAGGCACCAGAAAGTAGGCATCTACCCCACAGGGTTAGAAACAGTGGCTAGGACTCTCATTTCTAAGTCAGTAGTGGATTTGAATCAGGGGTAAGGCTCATACTTGAAACTCTTTGGAAAGGACTTTTTTTTTTTTAAATTTTTTTATTTTAATAAACATATAATGTATTTTTATCCCCAGGGGTACAGGTCTGTGAATCGCCAGGTTTACACATTTCACAGCACTCATCATAGCACATACCCTCCCCAATGTCCATTTCCCCACCACCCTCTCCCGTCCCCCCTCCCCCCAGCAACCCTCAGTCTGTTTTTTGAGATTGAGTCTTTTATGGTTTGTCTCCCTCCCAATCCCATCTTTTCATTTTTTCTTTTCCTACCTCCCCCCACCCCCCCCGCCTTGCATCTCCACTTCCTCATATCAAAGAGATCATATGATAGTTGTCTTTCTCCGATTGACTTATTTCGCTAAGCATGATACCCTCTAGTTCCATCCACGTCGTCACAAATGGCAAGATTTCATGTCTTTTGAAGGCTGCATGGTATTCCATTGTGTATATATACCACGTCTTCTTTATCCATTCATCTGTTGGTGGACATCTAGGCTCTTTCCACAGTTTGGCTATTGTGGACATTGCTGCTATAAACATTCGGGTGCACGTGCCCCTTCTGAGCACCATGTTTGTATCCTTAGGATATATACCTAGTAGTGCAATTGCTGGGTCATAGGGTACCTCTATTTTCAGTTATTTGAGGAACCTCCACACTGTTTTCCAGAGTGGTTGCACCAGCTTGCATTCCCACCAGCAGTGTAGGAGGGTTCCCCTCTCTCCGCATCCTCGCCAGCATCTGTCATTTCTTGACTTGTTAATTTTAGCCATTCTGACTGGTGTGAGGTGGTATCTCATTGTGGTTTTGATTTGTATTTCCCTGATGCCGAGTGATGTGGAGCATTTTTTCATGTGTCTGTTGGCCATCTGGATGTCTTCTTTGCAGAAATGTCTGTTCATGTCCTCTGCCCATTTCTTGACTGGATTATTTGTTCTTTGGGTATTGAGTTTGATAAGCTCTTTATAGATTTTGGATACTAGCCCTTTATCTGATATGTCGTTTGCAAATATCTTCTCCCATTCTGTCAGTTGTCTTTTGGTTTTGTTCACTGTTTCCTTTGCTGTGCAAAAGCTTTTGATCTTGATGAAATCCCAATAGTTCATTTTTGCCCTTGCTTCTGTTGCCTTTGGCGATGTTCCTAGGAAGAATTTGCTGCGGTTGAGGTCAAAGAGGTTGCTGCCTGCATTCTCCTCAAGGATTTTGATAGATTCCTTTCTCACATTGAGGTCCTTCATCCATTTTGAGTCTATTTTCGTGTGTGGTGTAAGGAAGTAGTCCAATTTCATTTTTCTGCATGTGGCTGTCCAATTTTCCCAGCACCATTTGTTGAAGAGGCTGTCTTTTTTCCATTGGATATTCTTTCCTGCTTTGTTGAAGATTAGTTGACCATAGAGTTGAGGGTCTATTTCTGGGCTCTCTATTCTGTTCCATTGGTCTATATGTCTGTTTTTGTGCCAGTACCATACTGTCTTGATGATGACAGCTTTGTAATAGAGCTTGAAGTCTGGAATTGTGATGCCACCGACTTTGGCTTTCTTTTTCAATATTCCTTTGGCTATTCGAGGTCTTTTCTGGTTCCATATAAATTTTAGGATTATTTGTTCTATTTCTTTAAAAAAATGGATGGGATTTTGATAGGGATTGCATTAAATGTGTAGATTGCTTTAGGTAGAATAGACATTTTCACAATATTTGTTCTTCCAATCCATGAGCATGGACATTTTTCCATTTCTTTGTGTCTTCCTCAATTTCTTTCATGAGTACTTTATAGTTTTCTGAGTATAAATTCTTTGCCTCTTTGGTTAGATTTATTCCTAGGTATCTTATGGTTTTGGGTGTGATTGTAAATGGGACTGACTCCTCAATTTCTCTTTCTTCTGTCTTGTTGTTAGTGTAAAGAAATGCGACTGATTTCTGTGCATTGACTTTATATCCTGACACTTTACTGAATTCCTGTATAAGTTCCAGCAGTTTTGGAGTGGAGCCTTTTGGGTTTTCCACATATAGTATCATATCATCTGCAAAGAGTGATAGTTTGACTACTTCTTTGCCAATTTGGATGCCTTTAATTTCTTTTTGTTGTCTGATTGCTGAGGCTAGGACTTCTAGTACTATGTTGAACAGCAGTGGTGATAATGGACATCCCTGCTGTGTTCCTGACATTAGCGGAAAAGCTTTCAGTTTTTCTCCATTGAGAATGATATTTCCAGTGGGTTTTTCATAGATGGCTTTGATAATATTGAGGTATGTGCCTTCTATCCCTACACTTTGAAGAGTTTTAGTCAGGAAGGGATGCTGCACTTTGTCAAATGCTTTTTCAGCATCTATTGAGAGTATCATATGGTTCTTACTCTTTCTTTTATTAATGTATTGTATCACATTGATGGATTTGTGGATGTTGAACCAACCTTGCAGCCCTGGAATAAATCCCACTTGGTCGTGGTGGATAATCCTTTTAATGTACTGTTGGATCCTATTGACCAGTATTTTGGTGAGAATTTTCGCATCTGTGTTCATCAAAGATATTGGTCTGTAATTCTCTTTTTTGGTGGGATCCTTGTCTGGTTTTGGGATCAAGGTGATACTGGCCTCATAGAATGAGTTTGGAAGTTTTCCTTCCATTTCTATTTTTTGGAACAGTTTCAGGAGAATAGGAATTAATTCTTCTTTAAATGTTTGGTAGAATTCCCCTGGGAAGCCGTCTGGTCCTGGACTTTTGTTTGGAGATTTTTGATGACTGTTTCAATCTCCTTACTGGTTATGGGTCTGTTCAGGTTATCTATTTCTTCCTGGTTCAGTTGTGGTAGTTTATATGTCTCTAGAAATGTATCCATTTCTTCCAGATTGTCAAATTTGTTGGCGTAGAGTTGCTCATATTATGTTCTTATAATTGTTTGTATTTCTTTGGTGTTGGTTGTGATCTCTCCTCTTTTGTTCATGATTTTATTTATTTGTGTCCTTTCTCTTTTCTTTTTGATAAGCCTGGCCAGGGGTTTGTCAATCTTATTAATTCTTTCAAAGAACCAGCTCCTAGTTTTGTTGATTTGTTCTATTGTTTTTTTAGTTTCTATTTCATTGATTTCTGCTCTGATCTTTATGATTTCTCTTCTCCTGCTGGGTTTAGGCTTTCTTTGTTGTTCTTTCTCCAACTCCTTGAGGTGTAGGGTTAGGTTGTGTATTTGAGACCTTTCTTGTTTCTTGAGAAAGGCTTGCACCGCTATATATTTTCCTCTCAGGACTGCCTTTGTTGTGTCCCACAGATTTTGAACCATTGTGTTTTCGTTATCATTTGTTTCCATGAATTTTTTCAATTCTTCTTTAATTTCCTGGTTGACCCATTCATTTTTTAGAAGGATGCTGTTTAGTCTCCATGTATTTGCGTTCTTTCCAAATTTCCTCTTGTGATTGAGTTCTAGCTTCAGAGCATTGTGGTCTGAAAATATGCAGGGAATGATCTCGATCTTTTGGTACCAATTGAGACCTGATTTATGACCCAGGATGTGGTCTATTCTGGAGAATGTTCCATGTGCACTAGAGAAGAATGTATATTCAGTTGCTTTGGGATGGAATGTTCTGAATAGATCTGTGATGTCCATCTGGTCCAGTGTGTCATTTAAGGCCTTTATTTCCTTATTGATCTTTTGCTTAGATGATCTGTCCATTTCAGTGAGGGGAGTGTTAAAGTCCCCTGCTATTATTGTATTACTGTCGATGTATTTCTTTGATTTTGTTATTAATTGGTTTATATAGTTGGCTGCTCCCATGTTAGGGGCATAGATATTTAAGATTGTTAGGTCTTCTTGTTGGACAGACCCTTTGAGTATGATATAGTGTCCTTCCTCATCTCTTCTTATAGTCTTTGGCTTAAAATCTAATTGATCTGATATAAGGATTGCCACCCCAGCTTTCTTCTGAGGTCCATTAGCATGGTACATTGTTTTCCACCCCCTCCCTTTAAATCTGGAGGTGTCTTCGGGTCTAAAATGAGTTTCTTGTAGGCAGCATATTGATGGGTTTTGTTTTTTTATCCATTCTGATACCCTGTGTCTTTTGATTGGGGCATTGAGCCCATTAACATTCAGGGTAACTATTGAGAGATATGAATTGAGTGCCATTGTATTGCCTGTAAGGTGACTGTTACTGTATATTGTCTCTGTTTCTTTCTGATCTACTACTTTTAGGGTCTCTCTTTGCTTAGAGGACCCCTTTCAATATTTCCTGTAGAGCTGGTTTGGTGTTTGCAAATTCTTTCAGCTTTTGTTTGTCCCGGAAGCTCTTTATCTCTCCTTCTATTTTCAATGAGAGCCTAGCTGGATATCGTATTCTTGGCTGCATGTTTTTCTCGTTTAGTGCTCTGAATATATCATGCCAGTTCTTTCTGGCCTGCCAGGTCTCTGTGGATAGTTCCACTGCCAATCTAATGTTTTTACCCTTGTATGTTACAGACTTCTTTTCACGGGCTGCTTTCAGGATTTTCTCTTTGTCCCTCAGACTTGTAAATTTTACTATCAGGTGACGAGGTGTGGACCTATTTTTATTGATTTTGAGGGGTGTTCTTAGCATCTCCTGGATATTGATGTTTGTTCCCTTTGCCATATTAGGGAAATTCTCTCCAATAATTGTCTCCAATATACCTTCTGCTCCCCTCTCTCTTTCTTCTTCTTCTGGAATCCCAATGATTCTAATGTTGTGTCGTCTTATGGTGTCGCTTATCTCTCGAATTCTCTCCTCGTGGTCCAGTATTTGTTTGTCTCTCTTTTGCTCAGCTTCTTTATTCTCTGTCATTTGGTTTTCTATGTCACTAATTCTTTCTTCTGCCTCATTTATCCTGGCAGTGAGAGCTTCCATTTTTGATTGCACCTCATGAATAGCTTTTTTGATTTCAACTTGGTTAGATTTTAGTTCTTTTATTTCTCCAGAAAGGGCTTTTATCTCTCCGGAGAGGGTTTCTCTAATATCTTCTATGCCTTTTTCGAGCCCGGCTAGAACCTTGAGAATCGTCATTCTGAACTCTAGATCTGTCATGTTACCAATGTCCGTATTGATTAGGTCTCCAGCCTTCGGTACGGCCTCTTGTTCTTTTTTTTGAGGTGAGTTTTTCTGCCTTGTCATTTTGTCCAGATAAGATTTGTTTTCTCCTGCTGTGGAATTCCACTGTTCTTGGTGACTGAAGTTGGTTTTGGATGGGTTTCTTGTTGATCTTCTGGGGGAGGGGCCTGTTGTAGGGATTCTCAAGTGTCTTTGCCGCAGGCGGAACTGCACCGCCCTTGCCAGGGGCCGGGCTAAGGAATCCGCTCGGGTTTGCTTTCGGGAGCTTTTGTTCCCTGAGCGCTTTCCGTAGAGTCCGGAGGACTGGAATGAAGATGGCGGCCTCCCAATCTCTCGGCCCGGAGGAGCCGAGAGCTTGGGGTTCCGCTCCTCAGTGCACCCTCGGAGAAAAGCGCCCAACTGCCCCGCCTCCCTGGCCTGCGGTCGCGCCTTGAGGAAAGCAGTCAATTGCTGGAACCTGGAGAAAAGCGCCCGGTTGCTTCCATCTCCGTGGCCTCCGGCCGCGCTCCGAGCCCACCCAGCCTGCGACCGGCACAAGGTAACCCCGGGCTGAGAGCTCAGTCCTGGGCTCTGTCGCTGTAGCCGGCTTCCCCGCTCCAATACCTCCGAGCTCTGAGGCCCTCAGACACCCCCGGTCCTTCTGTGACCCGCGGGACCTGGGGTTATGCTGACCCCGCCTGGGTTTCCCCCCGGTTTAGCCCCTGGAGCGATGTCTCCCAGTGGAGCCGACTTTTAAAAGTCCCGATTTTGTGCTCCGTCGCTCCGCCGCTTGCCGGGAGCCCGCCCCTCCCCCCCGGGGTCTATCTTCCCGTCGCTTTGGATTCACTTCTCCGCAGGCCCTACCTTTCAGAGAGTGATCGATTCTCTGTTTCTAGAATTGTTGCTCTTCTTCTCTTCGATTTCCCGTTGGATTTGTAGGTGTTCACAATGGTTAGATAAGCTATCTAGCTGATCTCCTGCTACCCGATGTCGTCTCAGCCTGCTACTTCTCCGCCGTCTTGACTCCTCCCCCCGACTTTTTTTTTTTTTTAAAGATTTTATTTATTCATTTGACACACAGAGATCACAAGTAGGCAGAGAGGCAGGCAGAGAGAGAGAGGAGGAAGCAGGCTCCTTGCTGAGCAGAGAGCCCGATGCCGGGCTTGATCCCAGGACCCTGGGATCATGAGCTCAACCGAAGGCAGAGGCTTTAACCCAGTGAGCCACCCAGGTGCCCCTGGAAAGGACTTTTTAATGTAGCAGTTAATAATAGATTTTACCTACCTTGTGACTAGGTGGATGGGTAATAGTATTGATAATGGGGGCTAGGAATATTTTTTACTTGGAAGCTGTCTAGAAATAATACTTCATTCTCAGAACTCTTCAAGTTCTTTGTCATTTTTTAAGGAAATTAGAAAACTGTAGTTTAAAACCTGGAAATAGCTTGTGTGGTACTGGAGCATATAGTTTTATTTCTATGCTATTTGTGTTTTCAAAGAAGTAGCTCTTGATTGATTCTACTATTTTTCTAATTCATTAATTTCTACTTTTATGAATTCATTTCTTTACACAGTTTTTGTTTTTTCTTTGCTTCAATACTTAATTTATTATGAACAATTTTCTTTTACCTATACAAACATTTACTGGTATAAATTGTTTTAAGATAACAGGTTTGGTGGGACACCTGGGTGGCTCAGTCAGTTAAGCCGCTGCCTTTGGCTTAGGCTGTGATCCCGGAGTCCTGGGATTGAGTCCCACTTTGGGCTCCTTGCTCGGCAGGGAGCCTGCTTCTCTCTCTGCCTCTGCCTGCCACTCTGCCTGCTTGTGTGCTCGCTCGCTCTTTCTCTCTCTCTCTCTCTCTGACAAATAAATAAATAAATAAAATCTTAAAAAAAAAGATAACAAGTTTGGCTGCTTTCATACATTTTAGGATATAATGGTATTATTATTTACCATTAAACATTATATAAGAGTTAATTTTTCTCTTTGACAAGAATTGCTTAGGAGAATGGTCTTTAATTTCTATGTGTTTAACTTTTGTTTCTTTCAATTTCTAATCTTTATCAGTTTATTGTTTTGGGAATAGAGAAGGTGACTTGCACAATTTCTGCTTTTTGGAATTTATAGACTTTCTTTGCAGTGTCCTATATGACAAATGTTTGTGCTTTTCATGGGTGTTGGACAATAAGCTTTATTCTCTGTTGAGAGTTAGCTACTAACTCAGACTTACTAATGACAGAATTAAGATTCTTCTTATCATTATCTTTGATCAGGTGATCTGTTGAAGGTTAGATTGGGAAGTGAAATCCTTCCACTACTGTTACACTAACATCACTTTTCCTTGCCTTATTAAATGTTTTTTTTTAATATAAAGAAGGTTCATGGAAATAATATTCCTGATTTGAGTTATATTCTTCATCAGTATGAAATCATTCTATTTTCCCTTGAATTATTTAAAAACACTTGTGCAGCAGATATTTTATAATTATAATTATAAATATATATAACTATAAATATAATTTTAATAAGTGTTCATTGTAAAATTCTAAAATAATATAAACTTGCATACGTGGAAGCCAAGATCTTTTTGGTCTCTCCCAAGAATTTAATTCCCCTGATGTACCATTGTTAAAAGTTTGTTGTATAGCCTTCCAGACTTAAAAAAATTTGTATGTAAATTATTTTTTCATTTTAGATATGTAATCTACTTTTGAAATTCAATAATGTAATATGGATAGCTGTGTTACCTATTAATGGCTACCCATGACTTAATTGTATACATTTACTGTAATTTATTTAACATTTCTCCTTTTTAATAAGTCTTTGAGTTAGCAGTTTTTTGCTCTTATATGTAATTTTTTAAATTCTTTTACAAAAATTCCTTTAGATCTTGAATTCTGTTTTTGTTTGATACTATTTTGTGAAATTCTATATTTTCATGAGCCTGGTAGATCTTTGCCCATTCATTTAAAAAATACTGCTTTTGAAGTTACGTTTTTATTAAGTTCTCTGTCCATGTGTTTCCGTATCCATGAGGACTCTTCCAAGCATGCTTTAAAAAATAGCCTCTTCCTCCATTCCCCCTACTCTGGATTCTTCCTAGCTTTATTTTACCATATGGCATTTATCACCACCTGAAACTTGTTTGAATATTTGTTGTTACTGTTTGTTTCTTTCCAGCCCTCTAAACTAAAATGTGAATACTATGAGGAGAGGAACTTTGGTCTGTTTGGCTCATTACTTTATACTCACTGCCTGACATAATGTGTGGCATATAGTAAGAACTCAATAAGAATTTGTTGAACATATAAATTAATCCCTTTAGTTTAAACTTTGTCCCTTTATTTTTTGCAATTATTTTATTAAAGATTATTGAGGCTCCAAAGTTGAGCTTTGACCTCAAAGGCTGAAAATGTGCAGTTCAAGCTGTGGCTTTGTTCTCAGGTTTTAGAAAACCAAATCACCAAATGCCTACTCCAGTATCATTTCTGGAATCTCTAAACTGACTGCTTCTGGTTCACTAGCTTGTTGAGAGATGTCTGGATTTCAAAACAGCCAACAGCAGTAATTCTGATTAAAGAAAATATTTTTTTAAACTTTTTTTTAGAGACAGCAACAGAGGGAACACAAGTAGGGGGTGTGGGAGTGGGGAAAGCAGGCTTCCCACTGAGCTGGGAGCCCAATGCGGGGCTCGATTCCAGGACCCTGGGATCATGACCTGAGCTGAAGACAGATCCTTAATGACTGAGCCACCCAGGTGCCCCTAGATGTAAGGTTTAAGGGCAAATTAAAGTAGTGAATTCTTACATAATATTAAAAAAAAAAAAAGTGAGGGCAAAAACTTGCTTTTGCTTCTGAAAATGTTCTGAAAGCATCTTCCTCCAGCAGTGCACAGAGAGGCTGTTTATGAGGTTGCTTCAGGGAAATTGCACAATTACCGTTGACTGGATCTTAAGTCCGGAAGGAGCAGGCGAGACAAGAGTTTACTTTCATCCACTTGTTACTAGAGTGAAGGGCAGCATTTCTACCAGCAGTAGCCTATTTTGACTCAATTTGTTAAAGAAATTCTTTCCTTTCGCTAACCTCGGTTGAGAATCTATTGGATTTTGTAAGTGCATGGTACATGACCATGCATGGGAGTGATCTGTAAGTCAATGGAGCTGATTATTCCAGCACTATAATGTGAATGTTAATATTTGAGAAATAGTATTTTAAGTAATCAGATCAGAGCGGTGATTCAGTTTATTTTCTGGAAAAATACCCAGATTTATCCTATCTCAAGAATTTCATTCTGTGATGGTGAGCATCACCTTTGGTTTTGACCTCATCTGAATGTTGAGTTCTAACTGGCCCTTCGGTATTGTGCCAATGCATGTATGTGTTACATTTCTACTAAAGTCTAAGTAGATACAAAATAACAATTAGAATACAATGAACATCAATCACCTGCACCTTGATTTAAGAAAAAGAACAACACACCAGTTATTGTTAAGTGCCTTGTGTGCCTTCCTCAAGGCCATCCTTTTCCCATAGAGGTATCCACTCTTCTGAATTTTGCATTTATCAGCTCCTTACTCTTATTTATAGTTTTATGACATGCATATGTTTGCATAGCTGAATGATATATTTTTAGTATATTTTTAGTTTTTCTGTAACAAAAATTTTTAACATTTTAAAACGTTACATCCATGTGGCGACATTCATTTTCATGGCACTATGGGATTTCATTATGTGAACATTCCTCGCTATTTATTCATTCTACTCTTTAAGTACGTGTGTCATTTTGTTTTTTAAAATTTTACTCTTTTTTTTTTTTTAAAGATTTTATTTATTTATTTGACAGGCAGAGATCACAAGTAGGCAGAGAGGCAGGCAGAGAGAGAGAGGAGGAAGCAGGCTCCCCGCTGAGCAGAGAGCCCGATGTGGGGCTCGATCCCAGGACCCTGAGATCATGACCTGAGCCGAAGGCAGAGGCTTTAACCCACTGAGCCACCCAGGCGCCCCTAAAATTTTACTCTTTCACAGTGTTTCTGTGACTATTCTTATGTCATGCGTCCAAATGCATAAATGCAAGAGTTTTTTTTTTATGTGTGTGTGTGTGTGTGTGTGTGTGTGTAGGAAAGTGGGTGCAGCTAGTGATGGAGTGTGAGGTTGGAAGTCAAGTGTCGTTTTCCTCATGTGGATGTCCAGTCGTCTCAACCATCCTTTCCCCACTCCTGTGAGTATCCCCTCTTGATATGGTGCCACTCATGACTTAGCCTATGTCTAGTCACTCTGTTTTGTTCCATAGGTTTATTTGCATCTTGGGGCATCCGTGCGATATTGAGTCCACCAATCCATGAATAATGGCATCCCTCTCCATTTATTTAGGTCACTTCTGTTTTTTTTTTTTTTTTAAATTTTATTTATTTATTTTTTACACACAGAGATCACAAGGAGGCAGAGAGACAGGCAGAGAGAGAGGAAGGGAAGCAGTCTTCTGCTGTCTTTCCGTGAAGCTTTATAAGTTCCCTGTCAGAGGTACCACACATTCTGTCCCTTCGGCTCTGTGAAGGTGTCAGAAGCGCCGCTCAGCCTCTCAGCTGCCTATTCTAGACTGGCCAGTGTGCTTTTGGCATAATCCAAGACTCACATCTTTGTCTGTTTTCTTGTAGATCTTGGCCCAGTAATTCCATACTGTCTTTTTAGCTTGATACCTTGAAGAACATGATTTTTATATTCTGTCTGGATATTTTAGTTTCCTTCAGCAAGGGAGTTGGCCCAAATTACTCAGTCTGCCACCACTGAGAGGAAGTTCCCAGATCTTCTTTATCCTTGCCTCCTCTAGATCTTTCCAATTTATCTCGTCTTCCTTTCCCCTCCTCTCATTATCTTTTCTCTTCAGCACCGAGCTTCACTTTAGTCTGCTTCTTTCATCCTATTGGCTTCATTTCTTTCAGCTTCTCTGATGGCCTCTCCTTTCCCACTTTCTTTGGTATTTTAATTAAAATTATCGCATGTTTCATGAGCAAGAGGAATCGAAATGAGCTTGGTGAAAACTAAAAACATTTTTAGCACATCCCTCAAAACAAAACAACACAATAGTTCCACCAGGATTCAGCCACAAAACCTGTTTACTTACCATGTACAAAATTCAGAAATTTCAGAGAAAAATCAGGAGACAGAGTGGCAGTGTCAAGATAAAGATAGATTTGGACTTTAATCTCTCCCCACCACTTGATAGCTGTGGAAATGGGCAGATTTAGGGACTGTGATTGATTAAGTTGACCTCTTTTTTTCTTTTTGGTCGGTCAGTAGATCTACATCTTGTCCATGTAGGCTGCACAACTACCCTGATGTTCTTTATATTCCACAGTGGACAGAAGAGTTCATTTTTCATTAAAAGAAAAAATTGCTGTAAGCGCTTTATCTGAAGTCCCAATAGGTGAATAATATGGGCTGTCAGATGTTCAGGTCCTTTGAATTATTTTGAAATTTAGATTGTCCAATTCTCTGGATTAGCTGATGGTACCACATTACCTAATTAAGTAAATATCTGTTCTTTGGTATTTCTTTGGCTGACACTAGGAAAAAGAATTATGGTTCTGATGTAGGAGGCTTCTGGGAGAGGTCACTGAAGATTTATAAAGGATTTAAGGCAGGGAGGAAAAGAGGGAGGCCTTTTGAGGGATTAATATTTCAGGAGTTGGAGATGAATATAACCCTTGCCAGAAGTGTGTATCTCAATTTACACAAAAGGTCAATTTATGAAAATTTGTATATGTATTAACTTTTAATAAGTGTAATCACGTTAGAATTTCCCAAAGGGTATTAGTACATAATGAAACCTGGTTGTGTGAATCCTTTTGTAAAATGAAAACTGGTTTTTCCCCCCTTTTCTTAAAATACCAAATTTTATTAAAATAAATGTTATATGGACTTGGAAATGTTAATATACTTTAAGTATAAACATATTATTCATTTACCAAGCAGCAGATTTTTCTACAATAGACCAGGGTAAAAAGTAGCATATTTTCACCTATTTGAATCCCAACATATGTATTTTTCTAAGGAATATATTTTAGGCTTGAATTTTAGCAGATTGGGTATTTAGGTTTCTCTCTCTCTCTGTTTTTCCTTAATATAGCAGTTAGTTTTCAAAGCTGAGAACCCCTACATTTTGCTGCTTTTACTTGTATAATGTGTACATGTAGTACCATGTTCAGATAGCCATACAAGAAAGACAGATGTCATTATATTTTTACATAATATCTTACTTTTCCCCTAATAATCTAGTTATTTCTTCTACTCCCCTAAGATCACTGGGGAATTTGTATAATCTTGAGTAAGTAAAATACAAGGACTTAGAATATAATTTGTTATTTTGGGAAGCCTAATTCCAAATTCTAACTCAGTATCCCATATCTTCTTTGGGTGATGTGTGGGAGCCCAGCGTCCTAGCAGCTTTTGTCCAGAGCCAAATTGACAAGAGATGTGCACAAAGAAATTACCATCCCTGTTTCAATCAATAGTAATAGGAATATGAGATTATAAATTAATGGAAATATGAAAGGGGGAGTTGATATGGATAGAAGGGTGGAGTAGAAGGAATATTTTATGTCTTACTAAGACACGAGTACTGATGCTTCAGTGCTTGAAGGAAAGCAAGGCTTTGGAGTTGGCCTTGGAAATTTGAAACTCTCTAGAAAAGAGCATATTAACTCTGGAATCCCACTGTGATGAAATTAGCAGATAAAATTTTGGTCCTCTCTGGTGTTTACAAAGAACAGATATTCATGGCTAATGACAGCTTTTTTTTTTTAGGCGTCCTCTGTCTCCTAGAAAGTGATATTTATCTTAGAGAAGTTTCATCTCAACGATATCCTGTCTTGTGTTGTCAATCTGTTAAATTAGGAGTTTCTGTTATAAAGATACATCAAGAGAAAAAGACAGGGATGATGATGCAGCCAAGAATAATGTTTACTAACTTATTTTCTCCAGATCCCAAAGTATTAATAAACAGGATAAATTGGAGAAAGAATGTTGATAATTAGTACATTAACTGCACTTGGTAGATGACAGTTTTCTTTGGAGCCCCTTCAAACCCCAACTGTGCAAATTTATCACATCTGGTTGCATTATTTACATCAAATGGTATCATACAATTTTATAGGCATTATAAACTCAGTTTTGGTATAGCCTGATGCAGGCGATTTCTTTGAAGGCAGCATGAAATGCCAGGCAAGATGTTTCAACTCATAATGAGGATCAGGATACACAGAGAGAATACAGTTCCTGCCTTATGATTAGTGAAACTGACCTCCGAAGTCCTCACTCTCCCAGAAGTAAGTGCTCCTTTTGGATTTGGTTCATAGCAGGGGGTTTTGGGATCTGGAAGGGTGATGTGTTTGATTCTCAATGACTGGTAAGGGATAATGATTCTGAAAGTTCTGGAAAACAGGAGACAGTCCCACAAATGAGGAATTGTTCAGCCTAACATGCAAATAACATTCCTTTTGAGAAACACTAGAAAAAACTACAAGGGCCACTGGGACACTCTGGGTACACATTGTCTCAGTCACCGATGCTCTGTTATGACTGCCCTGTTACTTCTCATGATTCTGTGGGCTGACTGGGCTCAGCTGGGCTGTTTTTCTGCTCCATGCGGTGCTGCTAGGGACATTTGTGCAGCTCTCTTCAGCTGAGAGCTCAATTAGGCTTACAGCATTCAAGATGGCTTCAATCCTCCAGAGTCTGTCTGTGGCTTCTTTATGGCACGGTGGCTGGCTTTCAAGAGAAGTTTTCCAAAAATGCAGAAACGGAAACCACTTCTTATAGGCTAAACCTTGGGAATCATACATCCCTTCTGCCTCCTTCTAATGGACAAAGGAACTGCCAGGGCCAACCCAGGTTCAAAGAAAGGGTAAACAGACAAGGAGCAGCAAAGTCTCATTGCAACAGCCTTGTGGATGGGAGGGTTTATTGTAACACCTTAGGAAATGATCCTTACACATATGATTACATTTAATTCTGTGAGAGGTAGGAGTTATTAATCCCATTTTTAAAATGTTTTGTTTGTATTTTATTTTTAAAGATTTTATTTATTTGAGAGAGAGGGACAGAGAGAACACAAGCAGAGGGAGTGGCAGAGGGAGAGGGAGAAGCAGGCTCCCCTCTGAGCAGGGAGCCCGATGTGGGGCTAGATCCCAGGATCATGACCTGAGCTGAAGGCAGATGCTTAATCGACCAAGCTACCCAGGTACCCCTATTCATCCCATTTTATAGAAGATGAAACTGAGGCTTTGTGAAGTTAAAGTGACAGGCCCAAGATCATGTCAAGGGATGGGGCTCAGTGCCAGGTTGTCTGATCCTAAATCCTTTTTGTCCTTTTATTTTATGTATTATTTTCTTAACTTAGAAGTTATTTCAGGGTTAGGCAAAATGAATGAAGCTTATGAATTTGGTAAGTGCTCTCCTTTCAGTAGCTGTTGAACGTCTTCTGGACTTCCATCCTAAAAGGTCATGCAGATTCCCCTACGCCCTGGACTATACTGTCCCATCTAAGTCCCACTTCCTTGGACTGTAGTTTAAATTTTGAACAGTTTCCTCAGTACCTTCTCCTATTCAAATGACAACACTCTTTTCCCTGTTCTGCTCTCAGCTAATACTGAACCAGAGAGCAGCTAATAACATAACTCAAGTGCATTCAAGTATAGTGATTGCCTGATATTTCTGCCTACTCAGCATCAGTTTTCCCATCTGGTATCAGAATCACAGTTTTCCTTGGGGAATCCTTTTCTTCCTTTTATTGCACGTGGTTCAAATGGTGCTGAATGCAATCCCTCGTCTAGGATTTAGCAGATGGATAGTCAGAGGTTTGCATTTCTCTTGTTAGGGTGACCGGTTCACAGGTGAGTACAGGACTTGAGCAAGGTCAGTCTAAACCCCTAAAATTCAGTCTAAGACGTTCTGGGAAGATGTGAGGTAAGCCTGGCACAGCTGGGAGCCCTCTTGGCCATGCAAGGCAAGAGCATGCAGGAAAGTAAAGTCACCAAGGGGAGACAGTGGGGAAATGGTGCTGGGAGTGGTCCCATAGCATCATCTGAGGCTCTGGGAAGGGCCAGTGCCAGATCTACACCTGGATTTTTCAGGATGTTAGTCAATAAATGCCTTTTTTTTTTTTTTTTGCTTTAACTAGTTCTAATAGAGTTTTCTATCATCTCTTATTGAAAGAATCCTGACTGATAGACTATTTTTCGGTGATCAAAAGGACTCTCAGAAAAACACCTCATAAATATTCCTATGAAAAGAAATAACAGGGATGCCTGGGTGGCTCAGTTGGTTAAGTGCCTACCTTCAACTCAGGTTATGATCCCAGGGTCCTGGGATTGAGTCTTTCATAGGGCTCCTTGCTCAGCGGGGAGCCTGCTTCTCCCTCTGCCTGCCACTCCCCCTGCTTGTTCTCTCTCTGACAAATAAATACATAAAGTCTTTAAAAAAAATAAAAGAAATAACAATTTAAGAATTACATTGTGATTCAAATAATGGGGATTCTAAGGTAGTATAATGATAAAACTCAAGGTAAGTAGAGTTGACCCTTGAGCAACATGGGTTTGAACTACACAGGTTCACTTATATGCAAATTTTTTTCAATAAATACAGTGTAGTACTGTAAATGTATTCTCTTTATGATTTTCTTGATAACATTTCCTTTTTTCTGACTTATTTTTATAAGAATACAGTATGTTATATATATGTATATATATAACATACAAAATATGGGTTAATCAACTATTTATATTATCAATAAGGCTTCTGGTCAAAGGTAGGCTATTAGCATTCAAGTTTTTGGGGAATCAAAAGTTCTGTGGATTTTTGAGTATGGTTGTGGGGAGCAGCACTCCAACTCCTGTGTTGTCAACTGTACGGACAAGTGTAATGTGAGACCAGGAATTCTATGAATGACAAACAAAGTAGCAATAAGTGCTGCTAGATTGTATTCCTCAGCCAGCTGAGATTACAAATTGCACACTTTGTTTCTGAATGCAAGATTTCTAGTTCGTTGCCCTATACATAGTAATTGCTAAAGCAGTCACTGTAACCCAAACCCCCAAGTCACTGAATAGTCTTCCCTGAAGAGAAGGCAAATGGGTTTTTTTCTCATGTGCCAACTCTGAAATGGCTGGTGTCTGCTTGGGACACAGACTGAAGAAGCCTTGGGAAGCCTGTGTCAGGCTGTGGGAAAGGGTAAAGAAGGGGTAGCGTCTGCTGTGGGTGAGGAGAGGGGGCGTGGAAGCAGCATCTGTTCTCTCATATATGGTGGTGACAAAAAGAGAGAGGAGAGTTGCCTTTTTAATTTTTCTTTTCTTTCTGGTCTTACACCCTACCAATTTTGGAGATTTCCTTGTTAGATAGTTATAGTTGATTTCTTTGCTAACTTACCTAAGCCTTAGGTCCCAAAGTTATGTTTGGGGGTCACTTGGGTAGTGTGGTATCCCATATCAAGATATAAAATATACTGGACAGAAAATTATTTTCTGCCATTTTATTTGGTTGACTTGAGTTAGGTAGAAACTGAGTCTCAAATAGCCCATGGAGGCCTGGTGTACTCTTGCCAACTCCCTTTTCTTCTCCGCTGTGATCTCCAGGGGAGGCAGAGGGTCATAGGCCACCTTGAACTGGTGGAATGTGCTTGTGGCATTTGTCAGAACCTCACTGGAGCAGTCAGAATAATGTCCTCCCAGCCCCCCTAGACATCCACATGGCAAAGGGGATTTAAGGGTACAAATGAAATTAAGATTATTAGTAATTAACATAGACTATCTTGGGTTATCTGGGTGGGCCCAGAGTGATCTCAAGGGATCTTAAAAATGGAAAAGGAACTAATGAAGAGGTTGGAGTGATACACTATGAGCGGAACTCAGCCTGCCATTGTGATTTTGAAGATGGAGGAAGGGGGCCATGAGCCAAGAAGCTGGAAAAAGCAAGGACATAGATTATCCCCCAGAGCCTACAAAAATGAAGGCAATCCTACTGACACCTTGATTTTAGCCCAGTGAATCCTGTGTCAGACTCCTAACCTGCAGAATGGTGAGGTGTTAACTTTGTATTGTTTTAAGCCACCAAGTTTGTGGTGATTTGTTATGGCAACAACAGGCAATGGGTACCGATTTCCTTGCAATGAGAGAAAACTCTATTACATGCAATTGGGATTGAAGAATCAGAGTTGAATGAGATTTTGAAGGGCTTTAACCCACACTAAATTCCCCATACATGGATTTCTTCTACCATATATTTGATAAATGGTCTTTCGGGATATGTGAACTTGTCAGTGGTGGGAATTGGCAAGATCTAGAAGTGGTTTGTTCTGTGTTCAGATGGTTTGAACTGTCCAAGTTTTTCCGTCCAGCAAAAACAGAAGTGAGCTTTCCTATAGCATTACTTATTTTGGTTTTGTTTTCTAGAATCACACAGAAATTTCCAAGTATCTTGTTCATAAAAGATAGGTCTTTAGGTATTTGAAGATTTAACCATGATTCCTTAAAGGGTTCTTTTTTCCAGACCAAATATCCTCTGCTCTTCTTGTGGATTCCACAGCACATCCTCTGGTGACTACAACTGCAACACACACTACAGATGTGGTTTGATCAGTAGAGAGTCTGTGGAGGCTTAATTATCTCCTTGTTTTGGTTATCATATCTCTGTGTTGCATTTACTTTGTCAGGGGCATCTCTGCGATATGCCCAGGGCTGTATAAATGGCTCTTTCTCTTGCCATGATGTAATCTCCCCTTTGCTTTCTCCAAAGTTCTGAGTGCTCTGCTTTATACCTAATAGATGCCTAATATAATGTTAATTCCTGAACATGCTGCAGTTTTCCTATTCTTTATCTTCCTGGTCTCCTTCCTTGCATGACCTGTGCTTAGAGATGAGATAGGGGAGGAGATAAAACTGATTCTGCAATGTATGGGAAAGAGCATGCGTTGTAAAGTCAGAGACCTGGGTCCAAATCGATTTTCTGTTTTCCTGACTCTGAACTGTGTGTGTAAGTTTCTGAGTCTCTCGTGAACCTCAGTTTCCTCATTTGAAAAAAGGTGAAGAATAATTCTTTCTTACAGAGCTGTGGTGAAGATTAAATGAGATTGCCTACATAATATACAAAACAGTCCTTGGAATAATTTACCACCTCTTATTTTCCAATTCTCGGCCTACCTCCCACTTTGTTCCTCCTTGACCTTTTACAACTAGAAAATAGTACAAAATTGAACTGCTTGGGTTCATCTAAGAGAGTTCAGGTTGATTACTGTGGGCTGAAGCAAAAGCAGACTTCCAGGGGGTGGCAGAGCTGGGAAGGAACCTTGCTGATTGGTTGGGAGTGAGCTGGATACAGGGATGACTGAGAAAGTCTGTTCTCTGACTTTGAAAGTGATGTTCATTTTTAAGCCCTCTGAAGTGTAAGACAAAGCTCTTAGCATTGCATGTATGAAGGAACGTTTTGTTTATATAATTCATTAGTTTTTTGAAACCTAGTTTAACGAAGGTGGGGCGTGGTTTGCCTGCTGTGATGAGACAAACACAAGGGGATAAAAACCAGGCTAAGGTTTAAATTGCCCAGGGCCAGAGCAGGGACTTCATCAAACACATGGAACCAGGAAGAGTTCATTTTGTTTCCTTAAGGCAAGTTTGTTGTTGTTGGTGGTGGTGGTGGTGTATTTTTTTTTTTTTTTTAACTTAGTAGCTCAGTTTGGGTAATGAAGACCAGACCACTGATGCCACCACATTACCAGAATGATGGGAATCAGATTAGGAAACTCTCAGAATGGCAGGAAAACGAGTTCCGGGAAAGTTCTAGGTTGTTGAGAGAAGCTAGACCGTATAGGCCTATCAGTGTTCCATTTCTAAATTCTCCAAAAATTCATCCTTTTTAGACAGCTTGGCAAGCAATTATTTTATTTTTTCTCATAAAATCATAATCTGGGACATCGTTTTGGAAAGCATGCCAGTAGCTATTCTTTGGTCTGCTCTGCCTCCGCTAGTTTTATTTTTAACCCTCTCTTGATTATTTCTAAACCCCTTAATCATGAAATCTCATTTTCTTTTATTAGGAGGGATTTATTCACCAGGCTAACACAGACCTGCACAGCATCCTTTAATACACATTACTGAATGCTGACATGGTTCTGCAAGCATTAAGAAATGCTTTCTGATACAAGATGCACGAAGTATGTGGAAAATGGAGAAGCTCATGCACGAGCTCATAAGTTGATATATGAATTCAGTTTATATATGCTAAAGAAATCCTTTTGACAATCACAGTGAACTCAACAATGAGACAGACAATTACCTCTTACGAGGTACCAGTGATGTGTTAGGCGCAATGATAACACGGTGAACACGGTGAACAAATTGGACAAAGTCCCTGTCCTTAGGAAATTATGTTCCAGTATGAGAGATCACCCCTTCTCCCTGACCTACACACCACTACTAACTGGGTAAATAAAGAAAGTAATTGCAAATTGTATAAATATCATGATGAGAGCAAAAAAGAAGAGGTTGAGATTAATGGTCTGTGCTGAGTTTTGTGTCCTCCTCAAATTCATATGTTGAAACCTGATCTCCCGTGTGATGATATTTGGAAGCAATTAGGCTGTGAGGGGGGAGCCCTCATGAATGGGATTAGCACCTTTATAAAAGAGACCCAGCAAGCTCCCTTGCCCCTTCCACCACGTGAGGACACAGCCAGAAGACGGCCATCTGTGAACCAGCAAGTGAGCCTTCAGCAGACACCAACTCTGGGGCTCCTTGCTCTCAGACCTCCCAGCCTCTAGTACTATAAGAAATAATTTCCTCTTGTTTATAAGCCACCCACTCTGTGGTATTTTCTTATAGTAACCCAAACAGACTAAAACAGGGTGTGATGGGAGCACTTATTTGTAATACAGTGACCAAAAAAATCCTCATGAGGATTAATATTTAAGTTGAAACCTACAGAGAAGGAGTTGATCTTTTAAAGTATGGGTAGACTCAGAGTATTCAGGGCAGAAAAAAATAGCATGTTCGGAGGCCCTGAGGCAGAAGAGAACTTGGCATATTTAACAGACTGAGAAGGCTGATGGGGCTGGAGCCCACTGAGTGAGGAAGGAAAAAAAAATTAGGTTGGTGAGATTTCATTAGATCAATGATAGTTGCACTCTTTCTACCCCCAATTACAAAGCCACTTCCCAAATTTTCTCCGACCCTTTCCAAGCCAGGGGAATGAAAAAATCAGCCCACTGTAAATACTGTCATTCTGTGTGGCTTCTGGCTCTGCCACCTAGGGTCAGAGCTGCGGGGCTGGGCGCCTGGGTGACTGTCAGTTAAGCATCTGCTTTCAGCTCAGGTCATGATCTCAGAGTCCTGGGATTGAGTCCTGCATCAGGCTCCCCACTCAGTGGGGAGTCTGCTTCTCCCTCTGCCCTTCACCACTCTGTTGCTCTGTTGTATGCCCTCTCTCTCCCTCTCCCAAATAAAATCTTAAAAAAAAAAAAAGCTCTGGGATTTGATTTATAAAGTCAGTTTCATCTCCAAACCTTAGACCAACCTTGACTTCTGGTAGTGGGGTTTTAAGGAGCGATTGCCCAGGACTTTGGGATCCAGGACTTTGGGATTCAGTCTCATATTCATTGATAGTCCAGCTCTTGTTTTATGCCTACTCTGACGAATATCTTCTGCATTCTCTTGAAGATCTGGTTCCAAACAATTTTTGTGAGTGCGTTCATTCATTCACTTATTCATTTATTCATTTATTTGGTGTTTATTGAGGGACCTCCTATAGGCAAGACACTGTCTTAGGGCCTGGGGGTATAAAGAGAAATAAGCTGGGTCCCTCCTCTGGATACTTTGAGAGTAGCAGTGAGGCACACATTGTGTTAAGTGCAGTGGCAGGGAGAAGAGTCTGTGGGGTTCAGGGAAGGCTTCCTGGGAGAGAGGCACAGGGGACAAGGTGAGAAGTACAGGGTGGAGTGTTGGAAGGAACGTCCAGGCAGAAAAGACAGCAGGAACCAAAGAGACAAGGAGTAGCGTGGTTTGTGTGAAGAAATCTCAGTAGTTACAAGATCCTTGCCACATGTCTGTCAGGCAGGATTTGGACTTAAGTTTCTTCTCTTAGGTGGCAGTCGTAAACCTGAGTTCAGGTCCACTTACCTGTGCAGATGTTCCTTGGGCAGACTTGGTGCCCTCCGGAACCTACCTGTGTGGAATCCCCCAGTGCGGTATTCTGCCCGTTCATTGGAGCACAGTGGCCTGTCATCTGCTGTGGTCTCCAGACCCGGCACTGCTCTTCCTCCCCATGCTGCGGGAAGGTTTTCACACTCCTGGGATGTTCTCTGCTCTTCTAGCCATTATTAAGTCATCTGGGGTTGAGTCGGAGGGTCTCTGACCTTGATTACACCCTAGAGGACATTTTCCTTGGCTCCTTGTGGTGAGCAGAGCACAGCTTGTTAACAGTGGGTTTCCGTCGGCCTCTTCTTGTCTCTGCTCTTGGGCAGGGTTGTCATCCTTTGAGAGTGAGAAGCCAAGAGGAAAGAGAGGCAAGGAGGACATTGTCAGTGACAGAGATCAGCCTTGCTTTTAGCAGCAAGAAAGGGTTATTGTCAGAAGCTAAGGGAGGAAATGGAAAGGCCAGAATTAAGCTAACAGTGTGGCTTACTCTTTGTGTGCTCCCTACAAAACAAACAAAGTGACCCTTGGGTCACAGCCTGCTGGGAATAGCACAGAGACACAGAGGACAGAAATCCCAAGGATACTCAGTAGCAATTGACTTGCACGTTTTCTTCCCAGAAGAGCTCAGGCAAGAGATGCTGGAGAGAAAGCTTTGGAATAATCACTCTGAAGGAAACACAGCAGAGAGAAGGGACTTCCTAAGAAAGGTAGGCTTTCCGGTCAATTTTAGTGACAACAGATGTTTTCACTTCCCTTGATTCATTTATTCATTCTTTCACTCATCAGTTCATTTAACAAAAATTTATTCATTAACTTCTGTGCCAGGGGCTATGCTAGGTTTTGGGAATGTATTTGCTAGAAAAAGAGCAAATTACTTGACCTTTCAGTACTGATAACTTGAATGGTGTGTGTGCATGTTAGCATATGTATATATGAGTGAGATTAGAGGAGCAATATGCTTTTAAAAATGTGAATAACAGCACAAACAAGCTATACAGTGTTCCATGGGTGCACACAGTTTGGGCAACTGACCTCCTGTGAGGGTGAGGGCAAGTTTCTTGGAGCACATAATTTTTAAGCTGGGTGCAGATAGTAAAGTAGGGTGAGGAGGAGCAGGTGGGGAAGGTATTCTAAACATTAGGAGTCACGTGTGCAGAGACCTATAATTCCACAGAGTGGAATTGAAGACTTGAGTCTTCAAGTCACCCTGGCATTCAAGTTGATAATGAAGAAAGTGGTGTTCGGGTATTGTTTACCATCTCTGAGGAAGGAATAGTCGAGGGCGAATTGTGAGAGAGCCTTAGGTCAGGATAGGAAGCAACTGGGCACCCACGTCCAAGTCCACCAGACCCCACTGATTTTAGCCTCAGCTGTGGTAGCTGCTTCATGAGAGCACATTCACTGTGGGCTGCTGGGGCTCCCCTCCCCGCGCCCCTAAGCTCTCAACTTGAGTTTCTCTTCATTCTACCCCAGGTCCTTCTCCAGGTGCAGGAGGGGCTTGCTAGAGTTAGGGTCCCTGGCGCCAGGCTTCAGCCAGTGGGGACCAGAATGGGTGCACAGTGCTCTGCCACAATCTAGTTGTCCCTTCTGGCAGGCATTCCTTATCCTTCTCAGGAATCCTGGTGGAATCGAGCCCAAGTTGCTCATACCAGTGACCTTGATAATGAACCATCGTGTTGGTTCCCTCCTTTTTTTTTTTTTTTTTTGACTCTCCCCAATCTCTCTCTCCTGCTTCCTGGGGTTACATGTCAAACCAGACACTTGTGCCCAAGGCCTCATCTTGGCTGTGCCTTTGAGGAAGCCCAAACTTAGACACTTGGTCACCATAGTGAGACTTTCCTTAACCTTTAATTGGGCCTTCTCTTTATCGAGCGCTGTATCATAACTGTGTTTCTCGAGGACCTGTGAGCCCACCTTCTCCAAGGAGTGCTCTGCTGATCCCTCCCATTTTTGTAGGGGGGTAAAGGTAAGGCTCAGCTCACATCACCTAAAGAGAAGCCCAAGATTAAAGCTCAGGATTTCTGATTTCAAATTAAATACCTTCTGGACTGTTCCATTTTGGGATCTCATACTTCTCTTCAAGGGACTGACTAATTCTGTATACCATTCCATGAATTTTATTCTACATTTTTAATCCATTATCATTTCTTCATAAGAATAATCCAGTCAAATACGAAGCCTTTGAAAACACTACCTGGTCCTCATTCCTGATGTTTTTAAGTTATCTATACGCAAAACACATCACTGTGTTTTCGAGAACTCTAAGCAAGAGAATCCAGAAATCATCTTGTTTCCCAGGTACTGGCTTTCCTCACAAAGTCCATGTTCTGAGACTCAAGGTCATCGCCCGCCATTGCAGAATGCGACTCAGCAGTGGGGTGACGTATTTCATACACCCTGGTCCAGTTTCGAGGGATGCTCTAGGTTTCAGATGGGGTCTCTCCATTTATATTTTGCAGGGGGAAATGCAGTAGTTTCCCCACTGTTGAAAACATGTTAAATTCCTTCCTGGGCTGATTGTGATTTGGCTGGGTCTGAGTTGTCCGGCTTCTTGTAAATTCCCATTAGCAGCATAGCAGTGAGCTACTTGGGTTTGCTCCCTCCTTTCTCAAATCTGCCATAATTGCCCGATTGGTACTGAAGGACAAGGAAATCCATTGGCCTAACTAGTATATCAGAGAGAAGAATGAAATAAAATTTTTGGCTCCCAGGGCCATTCCAGTTTGTCATTTTGTGAAATTAGAGACATATGCATGATGTCTCTGTGTTGTGGGAAATTCTGTCCTACATTCCAGCCAACGCTGGGAGTTCTGAAAGAGGACAGAGAGGAGAAAGAGAAAGCTATTTGGACAAGTCAGAACATATGCTAATTCTGTGACAAATATAGCATCAAATCTGCACACATTAATTCTAGGCATCTCATTCTTAGCCTGTTTTTTTTTCTTTCCTTTCCTAGCTTTCATAGTAGTAAATGAATTTTAAACTGGTTGCTAATGGAAGAAGATTAGAGGTCATGTGGCTTGTCTCTTACTGTGGAATATCAGTTTCATCATAAGCACTAAGGGTTGGAAGGGACCACTGTTGATCAAATAATCAACCTATATATCAGGGAGATCATAACTAATTTTGAGCTGATCAGGTTGTTGCCCTAAAGACTCGGTGGTGGAAGGGGGTAGATTGTAGTTTGTAGGAAAAGGGCTACTGTATTGAAAGTGCTAGAGTTTGGAAAGAATGGGGTTCACACACCAGGATTCCCATAATCTAATGGGTCTCTCTACAACGAATCCCTTATGGATATCCTGGCACTTCCATGATTATGTTCTAGGGCTGAGCTTAAAGCAGTCAGGTGGATTGCTGTGTCAGACTGTGGGATGTTGTAGCATGACTGGCGAAGTTTTGAGGAGGCTCAGGGAGCATGGGTTAGGGTGGAAGCACATAAAAAGGAACCAGGTGCTAAATGGTGAGGATTTAGGAACTTTGGAGTCACTGAAGCAGGGACTGGCATGGCCCAGGCATGGGCCTGCCGGGCACACGGCAGTTGGATTTCAGATGTGAGAGTAAGGAAAGGGGGTAAAAGCAAATCAAGATTTGAGGCGTCTTTGCAAGTACTGACTGAAAGAAAGCAAAGGAAATCCTTAGCAGGAGAAGACAGAGGGTCAGTGTCAGGTCAAATTACAGACAAGCGAGAGCGAGGCAATTTTCATGGCAGGGAAATGGAATGTAGCATTGTGTTCTCCGTCCAAATTCTTTTCTTCTTTAAGCCTCAGTTCCTCATTTGTGAAACAGAGATAAAGATTCTTCTTACATGTTATATTGGGAATGAAAATTAAATGGATCGTACAGGCGAAACCATTTTGTAAACAATAAAAGATGGTCGTCATGAGCTTGGTGATACATTTCCTCACAGGGCTAATAGGCAGGGGGTAGGCAAACATTCCTGTGGTGAACCGCACACTTTTTTGGCCAAGAGGAAGGACTCCTGACCCCACAGTAGATCCTAAAATGGACTTACTAGCTACTCTGTAGTTCCAAAATATAGGATGTCTTCTAATATTTGCAGTTTTTGCTTATTCATATTAATTTTTCTTTGTTATATCTCATTATAAAGTTTTAAACAATAACTTTTCAAGGATAGGGACTTTCAGAATGGGATAAAAACTGTTGGGCCTTTTCCAAGGAAAATAATTGGACGTCCCTACTTTACTGTCACTGATGCCTAGGTTGGGCAAAACTAAGCAAGTAGCTTCCTTTACAGAATTCTTCTGGGCGCATTTCTGTCTGGCTGAGTGTGGTGTACAATGAGCAGACCAAAGGGTAAACAGTCTGGGGTAAGCAGAGTTTGGTGAGATCCAGCACGCTGCCCTCACAGGAGGAGAATAAAATTAGAAGACAAGTAAATTCTTAGTAATTGTTGTGAAATTCCTGCTTCCCTCCTGGGCTACCTGTGAAAGGCCTGACTACTAGGTGGGAACCACATAATAAATCATACAGCCTTGAATGCTTTGGTTGTTCTGCTGGACAAGACTACTTATATGTGGAAAGAGGACTTTCTTAATGGACCAGTTGGATAGAAATAATAGCAGCATGTCATTCTTTCATGGTGTCTCCCTTGAAATATTTCCCCACTTTTTAATGGAAGGATTCTCGGTACAAAGCAGTTAAGATGAAGGGTTTGGTTTTGATCTATAATTCAAGTGCAAAAGAGATTCTAATGATACCAGAGGAGCCACATAAGTAACTGTCATGCCTGCCCTTCCCACCTTCATCCGTTCCTCCCTATAGGTTAATGGACTTTCTGGAAATTGGTCATTAGGAATCGAAAAGCTTCACATACATCACAGCTCCTATTCTGGGTCTATTTTTTAATCACAGAACTTCTGGCACCCAGTGTGGGGGTTTTCCATACTAAGCAATTTTCCAATTTGCTGCAGACACCAATAGGGTGTCCTGCAGTCTTAATTGGATTCTGACACTAACTACCTGGAGTTAGCACAGACCCCACGGGTGAAGGGCTCAGTTACACAAGACTGCCCCCTACTTCAGCCTCCAAACACGAGTATGGGTTTCTAGGTCGCCAGACTGCTGTTCAACTTGGGTACAAACTGGGGGTTTCCATGACTCCCTCCTCAGATTTGGAAATTTGCCATAATGGCCTATAGAACTCAAGGAAGCACTTTACTTACTGTTACGTGTTTATTATAAAGGATGCAAATGAACAGCCAGATAAAGAGGTGCATAAAGTGAGGTCCAGAAGAGTCCCTGGTATAGGAGCTTCTTTCCTGGTGGAGTTTGAGGTACATCATCCTCACGGCAGGTGGATGTGTTCATCAACTCAGAAGCTCTGTGAACCCTGTTGTTTGCATTTTTATGGAGGTTTCATTATGTAGATGTGCATGATCAGATCATTGGCCATTGGTGATTAACTCATTCTCCAGCCCCTCTCCCTCCCTCTGGGGTACGGGCTGAAAGTTCCAGCCCTCTAATTACGTGCTTGGTTCCTCTGGCAACCAGCCTCCTTTCTGAAGCTATGTAGGACCCACCAAGGGTCACTGCATGACTATAACCTCAGGTGTGGTTGATAGGGGCTTATTAGAAATAACAACAGATGCTCCCCTCACCCCTACCACTCAGGAAATTTTGAGGGTTTTAGAAGCTCTGTGCCAGGAATTGAGCGTAAAGGTCATATATATATTTCTTATTATAGTAGAACAGCTCCCTACTTTGAAAACGTTTGTTAGTAATTCTTACATAGATTCAAGAGGCTACGATCAGCTTCGATCTGAAATAACTCCTCTACAAATATTTCTACCATTGGGATCCTAGTTTTGAAATAAGATATTGAACATCTATACTGAAGTTTAATGTGTTTTTTGAGAAGGCAACTTATCAGTTGTTATTAATACCTTATTGAGAATTATTTAGTTACGTCGGGTTGGGAGGGGGAAAAAAAGTCTAGAATTTTGATGAGGCAGAATTTCAAGGAAAATTTCTGAACTTAGCAGGACACTTCAGTGGGTTTCCTGATAACTGAACTGGAGGAAAGACTTCATTGATCACAGGTTGAACGAGATGCTAGTATTGGGGGTGGGGGTGTGAGATGTGTGGGTGTTAAGACAAATATGATATGGTTTCTGACTTTAACAACTTCACTGTCCAGTAGGAGAGCTAGACATATAAAACTATAATTTTAAAACTTTTATTTTATTATGAGCAGATCATTTCATTATCCTATGATACAACCAGGGAACACATAGATACCAGGTACTGTGGGAAATAGATCATGAGGATCCTGGGTGGTATTTGCAAAAGCAATTTTTGTGGAGTCCTGTGAATAGAAGCAAATTTATGTTGAAGAGTGAATGGGATGCAAGGAAGAAGAGAAGTGTCTAGAAGGTGCTAAAAAATGTTATGAGTGGAAGGAGGTATGAGTGGAAGGAGAGGGAGAGGGTAGGCCTTAGAGGTAGTCCACTTGGGTCCAGGAGACTTACGAAAGGTGGGAGAGACCTGAGCAGGATGATGGGCTTAGCCAGGAAGAGGTTATAGATGCAGACAAGGGAGATGGATGGCAAAGAGAGGGCAAAGAGAGCGGAGGGGATAAGGGCAGCCTTTGACCTGATTGTCTGACATCTCCTTTCGGCATCGGCATCGTAGGGAAGGGAGGCAGGTGTGGAGACAGCGGGAAGCTGAGGTTAGTCCTGTCTGACCTACTTACGACTTCCTTATGAAAACCGAGGAAGACAGAATAGAAAGTGGATTCCAGGTAGAGAATTTAGAAGTTCTAAGATTCCCTGTAAAAAGTCCGTACATTAGATTTGCATTTAAAATACCAGTACATTTTTGGTAAATGTCATCTAAATGCAGTAAAGTATATAAAAAAATCACTTACAGTCCCATAATACATTATTACATTTTGTTGGATTTCCTTCTGGTAATTTATTTATTCATATAACTGAGATGCCTCTGTGTGGGGCGCTGGATGTAGATACCTTGTTTGAGATACTACCTTCTTCAATTCATGTGTCACTTGGTATTTTGCACACTCTAGAACAGAGTGCCATGTGGCCAGTGACTATGCTCCCTTCTTGGCTGTTACATCCTCAGCATTAACACTGTGACTTGCACGAGTTAATACTTCATGTATATTTATTAAATTAGTATGTTTTGTTAATATTAGAAGGCGAGCATTTCTCCCATGTCAATATTATTTTAAGGTATTTTTAATGACATCATAGTGTTTCTCGGCATATATATATATATATATATAGTCATTTATTTAATAATTCCTTGTCCATTAGAGGCATAATGAAGCTTTTACAATGGTCTAATGATGCTAGTCAGAGTAGTGATGGTTGTTGTGTATTGAATGCTGGCTGTTATGACCATTCATTACTGTGCTTTGTACAGATTATTTTACTGTATCCTGCCAACATCCCAATTTGGTTAACTGCTATTGTTATCCCCACTTTAAGCAGCTGAGGAAAATGAAGCTAAGAGAGGTTTCAGTAACTTGACTAGAGTCCTAAAGACAATGAGTGACGTAACTGAAGCCAGCACTCCGTCTGTTGACACTGAGCCCGCGCTTCATCATTCTTCCGTGCTGCCTCTGGCCAGAGGCTAACTCCTGCTTTTCAATCACTAAACATTTGCCCAGCACCTATAATGTGTGAGGCAGTGTGTAGGCACAAGAGAGAAGAACAGTCCTAAACATCCATCTCTGGATGGAGACTTAAGATATAAGGTGTGGCTCAGTGGGTTAAGGGTCTGCCTTTGGCTCAGGCCATGATCCCAGGGTCCTGGGATGGAACCCCACGTAGGGTTCCCTGCTCAGCGCTTCTCCTTCCTCTGCCCCTCTGCCTGCTTGCGCTCTCTTTCTCTGAAATAGATAAATAAAATCTTTAAAAAAAAAGAAAGAAAGAAGGTATGTAGCAGAAATGGGAAAGGAAAAACTTGACGCCTTCTCCCCAAGAGGTTCAAAAATTCAATTCAACTTAATTTTGAAAAGCTTACTAACCATCATTTATGTGCCAGGCCCTGTATTAGGCACCAGGGGCATTACTGCGAATGAGAGGGCCGGGTGCCCTGACCTTGTGAAGTTCACAGACTAGTGAGACGAGGGCATTAAATCAACAAACACAAGAGCAGAGGATACTCAAGCAGGGCACTATGGTGGACTATGAGAGTGTGTAGCAAAAATAATATGCCTTGTCTCAGGGTTCGGGGAGGGTTTCCTGCAAGCAACATTATTTCAGGTGAAATGTAGACGTTAAGTAGGAGTTAGCCAGATGGAAAAGGAGAGTGGTGGGAATTTGAGGGAAGGCTGGAACCAAAGAGGAACAGGGCAGACAGACTGAGGGAGAGGAAGTCCAGCTGACTGGAGCAGAGACAAGGGGGTGGGACAGGGCGGAGGGAGTGAAATGAAGAGTGTGGAAGTTGATGTGGGAAGCTAGTGCAGAGCCTAGAAAGTCGTGCTAGTGGTTTTTTTCCCCCCTTCCACCTAGGAGGTGATGGGAATCCATAGGACGTTGTGAAAAGGGGTATGATGTGGTCAGATGTATAGAGAAATTTGCTGTGTGCTGCAGTGTGGCAAATTGATTGGAGGGGATGCAATGAGTTGGGGCGTTGTAGTAGTCCGGGTGTTGTAGTAGTCCAGTGGTGTGCTTCAGACCTGGGGCAGAGCAGTGTGGGGAGGTGAGACTGGTTGGGTTGAGATAGGATATGTGGTAGCCTGGATTGACTGAGTGCCTGGGGACAAGAGTAAGGAGGAGAAGGGGTCATGCCTGACTCTCACAACTCAGTGAGCCTGCGGTCACTTACTGAGATGGGGAAGAACGAGATTTTGGATGGATGGTTAGGAACTCAGTGTTGGACACTTTAAATTTGTCTTGTCGGAAAGATATGCCAATGGAATGTCCAGGAGGCCGTTGTATATATAGATTCTAGATGAAGGTCTCAGTGAAGAAACGTATACAGGAATTATTGATAGTAACTGATTCTCTGAGGTGGGGGGGAGTCTGCGTGGTGAGAGGGTGTTGATAACGGGGTTTAGGAGGAAGAAGCCCTGACGGGTGAGAGAGTAGGGGAGCAGAATGCAAATGAGACTGCAGTGAAAACCAAGTACCGGGGCAGATATTTTGGAACCCACCCGATGAGAGTGTTTTTCTCATAGAAGGGAGTAATCGAATGTTACAGACTCCTGAGAGGTCAGAGAAAAACAAGAGTTCAAAGTTGCCTGTGGATTTTACAACTTCTAAGGCAAGGGTGACCTTAGCAAGAGCAGTTTTGGTGGTGGCGAGACAGAAGGGGTCTGGCCGTGTTGGGGGTGGTGAGGGGATGGGGCTGGGGAAGTGGAGGGTGTGAGGGGAGGGAGGTGGAGGTTGAGTAACTTGTGGGGTGGGCACGCTGGCCTCCAAGGTCCTGGAGCCCATTCCCCGCAGCCTGCACCCCACTAGGGGTGGAAGACATGGGTGGTTAACGGGTGCTGGCGAGCCTGAGTTGTGGCGGCTCCAGTCCCGGAGGAAGGCTGTCATGAATTTTCCTGTTCGTCATTATAATTTTATGGGGGTAATTTGTTTTGCTTTGTGACTTTTTAAGAACTGGCACCAAAAGAAAAATGAGAGGCTTTCCAGGGACAGCTTCTTTGACAGCTCGGCAGCACTACACACACCCTGAGAAAGTTAAGGTTTAAAGGGGATGAGAAAAACTTGGAGGAAATTTATTAGTTGTGTTTCAAGCTGTGCACAGTGCAACAGACTAACAGCATATTAAGCCTTTTCCTGCAAGGCTGCCATTCACCTAGCTGCAGAAATATGGGGATAAAAATGGTCTGTGAAGTGAGAAACTCAATCGGGATATATAGTAGGGCTATTGGAAAAAATGACCCAGCACTCGTGAGAAGCTTCTGGCTTTTTATTGAGAATCATTCCTCAGAGAAGCCAGTCTATTCTTAAAAAAAATTGCTGGGAGAAATTCTGTGGGACTCTGCATCAGTTACGACGATCCTTTCTTGCTTGAACGACAGAAATTTCTGACCTACGAGAGTGTATATGGGGCAGATATATACGTCAGAGGTTTTTCTTGACTTTGCTATACAACAGTTTTTCCTCCTGAGTATTTATATTTCTAATTAGGTTTCCCTCAGTGACTATTAAAGTGAACTTGCTTTGTCTAAGCACACCTATATGGGTTAAGAAAAAAAGCAGTGTAGTTCTCTGGGTGATGAGGAGGAAGCAATTTTGGGCTAAAGTTTTAATTCTGCTGTAGAGATTCTGCAACATGGAAAATCCGTAGACAGGTGATCTAAGCCTGACTGGACCATGGGATCATGAGTAGGATCCTCCAGGGGTGACTATGGAATATGTAAGGGAAGTGACACAGATCTCAAGAACCAGGAACTGAGTTGATAGCTAGGGTACAGGGTGTGCCCAGACCATGGTCCAGCCAAATCAATCACTTTGAGTGTCTTTCTAGGAAGAAAGATGACAGATGAGTAAGTTACACTTAAAATTCCTAAGCCAGTTCTGTAGGCTCAGTGCCATGGGCTGCAGGTAGTTGCTTTAATCATGGGTCTTCATGGATGCCCAGAAATTATTTTAGTATCTGGGAATATGAATTGAATTAATTCTAAGACCCAACACATATGGAAAACAAAGAGTCTGTTGAGATTGGTTAAGCAATTAGATGGGGATCCTGAGCCTTCAGGCCCTCATTATTTGCAGTCTTAGCTGTGAGGGCAAGAGCCAACTTCCCAAAAGTCTCTAAAATATTGTATAGCTTGGAACTGAGAGATGGTAGTCAGCACTGGGTGCATTTTCTTAAGAGTGGTCAGTCCTGAGTCTCTTAAGTGAAAAACTCCCAATTTTATTCTAAAATGCCATCTTCTTAAATACTTCCTTTATGATTATCTCTTTTTTTTAAGAATACTCTTGAGCCCGGACATTCTTCTGTATTCAAAGGAACTTCCTTGATGGAATTAGTTTCAGAACATGAACTTGAAAATGAGTTTTAGATTTAAAATGGGACTATGTTCAACAGCCCAAACTGTATTTGAATCCTTACTGTGGCTTTTAACACTGTTTCTTCACAATGTCTCCTTTAAAACCAAATGTTTTTTTCCCCCCAAGGTCTTGGATAAAATTTTTATTCCAGTTTTATTGAAAAATAATTGACATATATCACTGTGTAAGTTTAAGGGGGTATAGCCTGATGGTTTAATTTACATATACTGTGAAATGATTACCACAATAAATTCAGCTATCATCCATCTTCTCATATAGATAAAATATGAAGAAAAGAAATAAAAAAGAAAAGAAAAAATTTCCTTGTGATGAGAGCTCTTAGGACTTAATCTTTTAATGAATTTCTTATATATTATAGAGCAGTGTTAACTATAGTCATTATGCTGTACATTACATTCATAGTATTTACTAATATTTTTTAATCTTTTTTTAAAGATTTTATTTATTTATTTGACAGAGAGAGACACAGCGAGAGAGGGAACACAAGGAGGGGAAGTGGGAGAGGGAGAAGCGCCTTCCCACCAAGCAGGGAGCCTGATGCAGGGCTCGATCCCAGAACCCTGGGATCATGACCTGAGCCGAAGGCAGAGGGTTAATGACTGAGCCACCCAGGTACCCCTCTAATCTTTTTTTAAAAAAGTTTTTTAATCACCTAGTGGTCATCATGATAAGTGTGCTCCTTAATCTCCATCTCCTGTTTCACCCATTCCCCACCCACCGCCCCTCTGGTAACCATCACTTTGTTCTCTGTAGTTAGGAGCCTATTTCTTGGTTTGTTTTTCTTTCCTCTCTACCCCCTTTGCTCATTTGTTTTGTTTCTTAAATTCCACATATGAGTGAGATCATACGGTATTTGTCTTTCTCTGACTGACTTATTTCACTTAGCATTATACTCTCTAGTTCCATCCATTTCACTGCAAATGGCAAGAATTCATTCTTTTTTATGGAAAGCCAAACTTTTAAAAAAAAGGAATGTCCATAAATTTGTCAAATGCCTTCAGATTAAAAATCTCATCGGAATCCTAATGGGTATGGAAATAATGCCAACTTTCAGGTTAAGCAGCTTCCCAAACTCTAAAGTAAAATTTCTATTGCTAGGAAATTACCTAATGTTGATAACACAATAGTTTTGAGAAACTAATAAAACTCCAATGATATCACTGCTATGTAGTTTGGCCAAATTTCAAAGTTGGTCTTAAAATTTGTCTTAAAATTGGATGACAAATAAGGCCTATCTACCATATATTGAGTCAAGTAACAATATAATCTGAAAGAAGGTTAATTCATTAGGAAGCTTATTCAGAAAATTTTGAATTCAAAATTGAATGTCTTAGTGAGAAATGGGAATTGGATTAAACAAGATGGTAAAAATGTTAAAATACTCTATTTAAAAAAATTAAAGCTTTTTATGTACATATACAAATGTACATGTGGATATATGCAGAGAGAGGGGAAAGTGCATGGGGGAGGAGGGGGAGAGGCAAGGGGGAAAGAAGGGGCGAGGGAAGAGGGAAGGGGGAGGACATTCAGATTAGAAAGGAAGTAAGACCGCACCACGGGTAGAGTGAATTTATAGGTATACGTCTAATTGCTGATTTTCTGAGCTGTTATCTTAACTCTATTGAATCATTCAGGTACACATTCCTTTAGTCCTCCTGGGTTCGGTGACATTAGGATGCATCTTGAGAAGTTGTAGGAGATTTGCCTTGTCCCTATTGGTCTTTGGGATAATTACTTTGGCTGATTTTTCCCTAATCCTTCTCTTTCCTATCTGCGAGGTTCCACTTTATGCCTCTTTGCTGACATTCTGCCTGCTCTTTGTAATTGCTTCCTGCTCTGTGCTTCTTTGTCAGAGACCCTAAAGCCGGTTGAGGATAGGAATTGTCACTGATTTCGTGACTACTTCTCAGAGAAACAATGCTAGAAACAAGCCTCATATTCAAAATACTGCATTATGTATTTCTGGTGCCAAGTAATGTACTCAGGGTTTAAATATAATGCATGCCTTTCCAAATGGTGGGAATTAAGGGAGAGTTTGATGTACTCAACAAGCACATAGGCTTTCCAAAAGTTGGGGCATTTTTCAGGGGTATAGCCCATGTTGCTCAAATAGGAGGAAATGCAGAGGAAAAGAGAGCTGGCAAAAGTTTTCTCTGTTAAAAAGGTTTTATTTTTTATTAAAGGATTTGTAGAATCTGAGGGTCAATAGGACACTTTTGGGAACACCTTTAAACTCACATGCTTTAACCCTCTGTTTTTATTTACTTATTTGTATTCATTTATTTAAATTTTAGTTAACATGCAGTGCAATACTGGTTTCTGGAATAAAATTTCGTGATTCATCAGTTACATACAACATCTAGTGCTCATCACAAGTGCTCTCTTTAATATCCATCACCCATCTGGCCCGTCCCATACTCATTTCCTTCCCGCAACCCTGTTCTCTATTGTTAAGAGTCTGTTGTGGTTTGTTTCCCTCTTTCCTTTTTTTCTTTTCCCCTTTCCCATATATTCATTTGTTTTCTTTCTTAAATTCCACATATGAGTGAAATCGTATGGTATTTGTCTTTCTCTGACTGACACACGTCACTTAGTATAATACACTCTAGCTCCTTCTGCTTCCTTGCAAAGGGCAAGATTTCATTCTTGATGGTGGAGTAATATTCCTCTGTGTGTGTGTGTGTGTGTGTGTGTATCCATCCCCCACATTTTTTTTTTTTTACTTTAAAAAAAAATTATTTGACAGAGAGATCACAAGTAGGCAGAGAGGCAGGCAGAGAGAGAGAGGGAGAAGCAGGCTCCCTGCAGAGCAGAGAGCTCGATACGGGGCCTGATCCAGGATCCTGAGATCATGACCTGAGCCAAAGGCAGAGGCTTAACCCACTGAGCCACCCAGGTGCCCCTCCTCCACATCTTCTTTATCCATTAATCAGTTGATGGACTTTTGTGCTCTCTCCTTAGTTTGGCTATTGTTGATAATGCTGCTATAAACATCAGGGTGCATGTACCCCTTTGAATCTGTAGTTTTGTATCCTTTGGGTAAATACCTAGTAGTGCAATTAGTAGGTCGTAGGGTAGTTCTACTTTTAACTTTTTGAGGAACTTCCATGCTGTTCTCCAGAATGGCTGTACTGGTTTGCACTCCCACCAACAGTGTCAGAGGGTTCCCCTTTCTCTGCATCTTCACCAACACCATTGTTTCTTGTGTTTTAATTTTAGTCTTTCTGACGGGTGTGAGGTGGTGTCTCATCATGGTTTTGATTTGCATTTCCCCAATGATGAATGATGTTGAGCATCTTTTCCTGTGTATGTTAGCCATCTGTCTTCTTGGGAAGAATGTCTATTCATGTCTTCTCCCCATTTGTTTAACTGGATTATTTGTTTTTTGGGTGTTGAGTTTGATAAGTTCTTTGTAGATTTTGGATATTAATCCTTTATCAGATGTGTCATTTGCAAATATCTTCTCCCACTACATAGGCTGCCTTTTAGTTTTGTTGATTATTTCCTACACTGTGCAGATGCTTTTTATCTTGATGAAGTCCCAATAGTTCATTTTTGCTTTTGTTTCCTTTGCTGCAGGAGACGTATTTAGGGAGAAGTTGCTGTGGCTAAGGTCAAAGAGGTTTCTGCCTGTGTTCTCCTCAAGGATTTTGATGGTTTCCTGTCTCACATTTAGGTTTTTCATCCATTTTGAATTTATTTTTGTGTGTGATTAAAGAAGTGGTCCAATCTCATTCTTCTGCATGTGGCTGTCCAATTTTCCCAGCACCATTTACTGAAGAGACTGTCCTTTTTCCATTGGACATTCTTTCCTACTTTGTCAAAGATTAGTTGACCATAAAGTTGAGGGTCCATTTCTGGGCTCTCTATTCTGTTCCACTGATCTATGTGTCTGTTTCTGTGCCAGTACCATTCTGTTTTGATGATTACAGCTTTGTAATAGAGCTTGAAGTCTGGAATTGTGATCCCTTCAGCTTTGCTTTTTCTTGTTCAGGATTTTTTTGGCTACTTGGGGTCTTTCATGGTTCCATAAGAATTTTAGGATTGTTTGTTCTAGCTCTGTGAGAAAAGCTGGTGGTATTTTGATATGGACTGTATTAAATATGTAGATTGTTTTGGGTAGTATAGACATTTTAATAATGACCCTCTGTTTTTAAAGGAACAAGAATATCCCTTTGAACCAAAGGCTTAAAAAACAAAGAAAAAAATGCCATACCTAAAAATCAGAAGTCATGATTTTTAAACATGAAACTGAAAATCTGGTTTCCTGGAAAGACTGATCAGCAACATTATTCCAGATTTTGTGTATAATAGTTGTACAGAGCATCCTTTTCTTGTAGACAGTTCTAAGTAATTGAACTTTTGTATTTTTTCCCTAGAATCTGAATAACTTGAGAAAAGTAAAGTTAGCCTTTTTTTATGGTCCTGGTCTAGACCTACTGCTGTTTATTATTACTTATGGTAATTTTTTCCCTCCTACAGTGTGTTAGGCATTATAAACATTGCTGTCGTGCTTTTATTGGCTTGAAATGCTGCTTTAAGTGTGCAAAAACTCATTTTCTTTTTTTTTAAAGTTTAATGTGTTTTTTTTTAAAGTTTAATATGTTTATTTAAGAAGTCAGTTGCTTCCTGAAAAATGTGACTGTAGCTAGATTAACACTGTCAAATACTAGTTAAATCTTTTGTTTAATGAGATCAGATTGTGGATTTGATTGTAGATAGGGTTTAAGAGAGTTAGAGTAAGAAACATGTCAGCTTGTCTGGCCCAGTTTTTTGTGTTCCTGCCCTTCCTCCTGCCCCTACTCTACACCTACACACATGGAAAGCCCTCCTCCAACATAGTCCTCGCACACGCAGGGCTCAGTTCATTTTTGTTTTGCTCCCCATCACCTCCCACGACTTCAAAATTTTTGATTTGTCTATAACCAGTACTAAGCCACCTATCATCACAAGGAAGAAAATGCTATTCATGGCCACTGACTGACCTGATTCTTATCTCACCGTCTCATAATACATGCAGTGATCATTAAGACAAAGACTAAACAGGATTTCTTAGCCTCAGTACTATTGGCATTTTGGGCTGAGTAATTCTTTAGTGGGTGTGTGTGTGTGTTCAGTGTACTCTAGGATGTTTAGCAGCATCTCAAACCTCTATCCACTAGATGCCACTGACAACCCCAAGTCATTTCAACCCAAATTGTGTCCAGATATTGCCAAATGTCCTGTGGAGGGCAAAATCAAACCCCCGTCAAGAACTCTTAGGCTAAGAAAATATGCTGGTTTTATGGAACACATCTTCCTGCAAAACCAACATATCAGGGAACATTTCTTATTTACTGGTACATCTCCACTATCTAGAATAGTTCCTGGTACATGAGCGGGTCCAGTGGTTCTTATGGGCATTCTTATCAAGAGACCAGAATATGCAGAATATGATGTATCATGTGATAGTGATCTGTTTGCTTCTATTTTCTGGCTTAGAGTAGGTGCTCAATTAATGTAGTTTTTCAGTGACTACATGACAAATGAAAGAATGACTTTCCCACCTAGGACATTAGACCTTGAGAGGAAGGTAGATCTAAGCTGGGTGTTTCTGTAATCCAATGATTCTTCAAGTTGGGGTGTCCCCCTCCTGCTGTCTGTGGAAATGTGTGGGTGCTATGGCTGTGTTACTCCTTTTGCACAGAGGAAGGCAGTTCTCTTCAAAGGAAGTCTGTGGCTCATTGTTGGATTCTGAAATTTTGATTTGGTGAGTCTTGGCCAACACTTTAAAAAATAGAAATAGGATAAGATAGAGGAGAAAATATTAGAATACATCCTACCTTATCAAGGTAAGTGTTGTTCCTTAGCTTTTTTACTTTATTTTGTGCTTATTTAGGTCCTGTGTTGTAAATTAAAAAATGGCTTTGATTGTGGGCCCTTCTCAGAAAAGTTTGAAAGTTACTTGCTGGGGAGCACCCAGGATCTTTGGAGACCAGAGCAGAAAACTCTGTTTCCCAGTGTGTGGGTTGATAAGTGGAAGGCAAGAGAATGAGAAGAAGGGTGTAGAGAATACCATAGAGACCCTGGCCTTTGGGGGAGATGTCTGCATTTCTGACAACACAAGGAGGCGTGGCAGTCTTTTGGCAGGTATGCTGCAGTGGTTGGCAAAGGGAGGAAAAGTCAATTAACCATGGGTTTAAGCCTAGAAAGCAGTATCTGTTGTTCCCTTTGTCCTTTTTTTTTTTTTTTTTTTTAAAAGCACAAAGAGAATACAGCTGTTCTGTCTGCAGAGTTTCTTTTCTTGGACCCATGAAAAATGATATCGGTGTGTTTTTCACTGGCCTGTTTATCCAAACCGAAGAAGTCTGGTGTTACATTAGTCTGATCAAATGTACTTGCAATAGTGTTGACTCAGATGATGGCAAATGAAGATATTACCTCTAAGGTAAAAGCCTGTCACTCATGACATTTAGAACAAGCACGGGCTAGCTGGAAATACCTCTTTTAACATTGTCAATATGAAGAACAAATGGATTTGAAAAACATATGTGCCCTTGCTTGATCTTTTTCCTCTATAAAAGGCAATTTATTTTGAATTCAGAAAGTGACTGATTTTATAGACTAAAAAAAAATTGTACGATCAAATTTCATAAAACCAAGTACTGGTATATTATTCATGAAAAAAGTGATAACCAGATTTCCCTTTTCACTTTATTTTAAAAGCCATAGGGAAAAAGAGTTACCAAAAAAACCCTGAAATTAACAGCCAGGAATATTACAAATGAGGTATCTCGATGAAGCAAAGAATACTAAAAAAGGGATTTACTAATTTGAATATGCTTTTCTGAAAGTGTCTACATAGAGCCACTTTCTTTTTAAACAACGTGTATAATGCCTCAGAGAGTGCTTGGATCCTCAGTTTTGTGTGGGTTTCCAACACCAGATGAACTTAGCCCGTTGGGTATCCTTGCCAGGGTCATAGCTTAGGCCTGAAACTCTTTTCCTGATGTATTTCTTGTTCTCCATCCTAATATGCTTCCAGATCCTCTGTTTTGTTTTTTGTTTTAAATTTTGCTACTAATGTTTTTCAATTCTATACTATCCCTCCGTCCTGATGACCAGTATTTTTTCTTAACTAATTCTAATACTATTTTTTTCACTGCATCATGCCTCTTTGGATTTTTTTTTTTTTTTTCCCAGACATAGTGTCTGTTTAGAGCCTTTTACATTTAAACGGTCTCATGGATAGCATTCCTGTGGGACTCTTCTTTTTCTCTTGAGCAGAACTTATACCTAGACAAAAATATGCATGTTTATGAAGAAAAAAGTAAGGAGTATGTTGAAAGTTGTAAAGCGAAGTAAAAGCTTATAGATAGAAGAGAAATCATGTGGGCTCTTTGTTTTTACTCTGTAGACACTTTGGCACCAGAGAAAGATCAAATTAATGGGAAGTCTGATGAACTATTAAAAATAATGAGAATTTATTAAGGCATTTGTACACAAGAAAAAAATGTAAAAATTGATAGTTTTCTCAGTTCTAGCCAAAATCACCTAAACATGGAAGTGGGAAAAAAATGTCCCATGTTTGACAGAGCAACCATATCCAAAAGATGCTTAGCAATAAAGATAACAAGATACAGGACCTGTATAAAGAAGACCATAAAATTGTTACTGAAAGACATAAAGCAAGAGCTGAACAAATAGAAGGATACACCATGTTCTAGGATAGAAGGGCTTAAAATAACAAAGTATCAATTTTATCAAAATTAATAGATAAATCTACAACTCTCCATAAAATTCCAAAAAGGTTTTTTTTTTTTTTTAAGAGTTGGATAAAATGATCTTATAGTTTATATGGAATGATAAATACTCATGAATAGAGTAGAAATTTTGAAAAAGAAAATTAACCCAAAGTGGCTGTCTTCTCAAGTATCAGAACATACTGTCACACCATAGTAAGCAAATCAGTGGTATTGACAAAAGAATAGACTATAGCTTAGAAGAGCTGAATAGAAAATCAAGAAGTAGAACCCAACACACATGAGAATATGCAGTATTCACCCAAAACATATTTACTGCATGCTCACTATATACCAAGTTTTATTCTAGGCATGGCAAAATTAAGTACACTTTGCTATTTAGAGGGGAAAAAGGATAGATTTTTTTTAGAGTTGGCACAACTTGGCCATTTTTGTGGAGGAAAACAAAATTAAACCTCTCTCACGTTATATACAAAAATACATTCTAGTGTCAAAGTACAATTAAAAAAAAAAAACGACTCTCATATGAATATAAATTGAACACACGTCAAAGATTTATTTAACTCTTGAGTGAGGGAGCTGCCAGGACAGTAAAACCAGTTCAAAGAGCATTTGGAGAACAGAAATTTATAGTTAGTCAGGAGAGGCAGGCTAGAACAGGCTTACTCAGAGACAAAACTGGTTCCTGTCCTAGAGGGAAATAAAACTGCAGTTCTTTTTTCTCTGTTGAATAGAAATAATTTGCATCTCAGAAAAAAAAAAAAAAACAAAACCTATGAGTCCACATGAAAAGTCATAGAACCTGGTTCCTAATCAGTAGTAAATAGCAAATCAAACCTGGTATATCTCCTATTCTGGAGGACAGAGAAAAGGAAATAATCCTTTAATGGGTCTGTTAGACAACATACTAGTGTGACAATGAAAGGACGTGCAGTCCTTCTTTTGTTGTATTTTCAAGTTTTGGATGATTTTTCTTAATATCACATAGATTAAAACTTTACATGTGGATAATAAAGCAATTTCAAAAAGTACCTGTAAGAAAATCCAAGCGATAACTCCATGTTCATTCCAGAGGTGAGGAGATTTTTAAATAAGACCGAACATTTAGACTTATAAAAAAGAGAAAGAGACTATAGGAAATTGGAAAAGGAAAAGGCTTTTGTGTGGAAAAAGATAATATAAACAAAAAATGGATTTGGAAAAATATTTGTAATGCAGAGGATAAATAGTAGGCTACTGTAAAAAGAAAGCTTACAGATTGACAAGGAGATAAACACTCAATGGGAAAATGGGCAAAAGATATTCAGAGGCAATTCTGAAAAATAGAGATGCTCAAAGTGATTAGAGTCCGAGGAGATGCAAGCTAAAGCAACAGGCAGCTAGCCTTACACCTCGGAGAATGATGAAGCTTTAAAAGTTCCAGGCATGGCTCATGGGCACAAGGGGAAGGTATCTTCACACTCTGTTCATAGAAATGTGCACTGTTATGGGGTTTTGGTTTTTTGGAAAAAAAAAAAAAAAGCTAGCATAGCTGTTAAAAGGAAAAATACATATATTCGTCAACCTAGCAAGTCTTATTTCTGAGAAACTGAAGGAAAAGCACTAGGAGTTAATATATGTTCAAGGATATTTATTACAACTGGGCAAAAATTGGGAGAGAATGAATACCTATCGATAGGGGAATGGTGACTAAATGACGGAACATTCATCTCATCACAAAAAAGAATTGGGTCCAAACCAGGTGGTTAGAAGGAATTTCCCTGAGTTGTTATTGCATGAGAAAAGCACGATAGAGAAAAGCCTGTAAAATATGATCTCATTCTTATAAGACAAAAATGTGGCCTCTGCAGTATGTTTGTATATATGCAGATGTTCATGTACAATTATGTAAGCATGAAGAGAAATGTAGAAAGATAAATAACCTGGCTAGTCACCATGAATAACAATGAGGGATCGAGGGAGAGAGAAAACCGAGCAAAATAGGGAAAGAAAAATTTCAAACACCGCACTAAAAATACAGCCCTAGAATGCTCGCATCTATGCATTTATGGAAAACCACATTTGTGTGTAGGTAAGAGGAAGATTTTAAAAAAGGTTCTGACTCTCATGAGAGAGAAAGATATTCACACAATAGGGGTCATTAGAAGAAGAGTAAGGGCCCAGAGCAAAGAAGCAGCGATGAGTACCTGAGACCAGAACCACAGATGGTCTCTTGGTCTCCGCGTTGCTTGAAGCCCTTGCAAGTGGTGATTTCAAAGCTCTGGTGTCCTCTTGGAGGTGCGACCTCTCTACTCTCCCCCAGTAAAAGGTTAGGCCTCAGAGACTGAGGAGAGATGAATTCTTTTGCATAAAGAAAGAGAAATTTGTGGCAGTGGGGGAGATGGGTAAGAGATTTTAAAAGGGAAGTTCCCAGAGGAAGACAGAGTCACTAGAGAGGACGGCTAAGCAACAAGGCAGGACAGTCAAAGGACTCAAATACAGGATATTTCAAGTTGATTCTAAATTTATTTGCTATAATGCCCACCTACTTCCTACATCTGTAAAGATAACAGTGCACCACCAAAAAAAAAAAAAAAAAAAATAGAAGCAGATGGAGGAGAGCAAGGTGGGAGGGCGGAGTAGGTGTAGTAGGCTCGTACCAACGGCCCTTTGATTGTCCAAGAAGTTTCTTGGAAGGTCAGGAGTAGGGCATAACGCAAACTGGGTTTGAAATTTTGGGGGGGTGGAATGGTCTCTTTATGAGACCACTGCGCATTCTCCCTCCCTTCCTCCTTTCCTCCCTTCCTTTCTTCCTTCCTTCCCCAGCTCCTAGGATAGCAGATAATCATGGGATATAGCAAATAGTAAGCCAGCATTGTTCGTGTCTTCCTGGAGTTCACGTCCTGTTAGAAGAGACGAGTAATTCTACAGACAGTGGGTTAGGGTTGTGAAGTGCGATGAAGAAGTATATGGGTGTTTGTAAGTTTGTAGACAGGGAAGCTGGGTTAAAGTCCGGGATTGAGCCACTGAGGTTGTCTCTGTGCACACCTTCTCAGCTCTACTTCCTGGCTTTTCCACCGAGGCCTTAAGAAAATAGGACAGAAGATTGGTAAAACGGCCAGGGAGGAAACAAATGGGGAAAGATGGAATGGTGAGGCGTGTCGTTGTAAGAATGCGAAAATTCCTTTGCAGTTTTGCTTAGGACCACTCCTTAAGGGAAGAAGAACTGCCTTTAGTGTTGCCAGCATTCAGTCACTCTTTCTGTATTTGGGCTTAGGGGCCAAGGCTCTCGCGCCTCGGGAGGAGGGAAGCGAGCTGCTGTCACTCCGCGTCCGTGATTTGTTAAGCGCGGCCCTTGGCACAGTTACCTTCTGTATGTCTCAGACGACTCTGTGAGGTGGGTATCCTCAGCACCTATTGCACATGTGAAGGATAAATTACAATGTTTAAACTATAAATTATACATGTTTAAAATATACATGTTTAAATCCTTTTAATTATAAATGATACATGTTTAAAATCCATTTTCTTGTCTGTTTTGTTTTGGTGGCTGGTCCGTAACTGGCCCTTGGCTGTGCTGACGCGCCGAGATGGGGACGGGGAATCTGAAAAGGCCTCGCTGAGTCGCACAAGAGAACTTTCCTGAGGAAGGGTCCGAGTGGGGAGGTGAAGCTGGCCGGGGCAGAGAAAAGCCGGCTGGGTGGGATTCTGAGGTGGGAAAAGGTGAATTGCAAATCAGCCAGGCAGCGGGCTTTAAGAAGAGACATGCGAGAGAGGGTTTTAGGAAGTCTGTCTGGGTGCCCTGCCTATGGCACAACCTTTCCCTTATGCTCTTAATCACAGAAGACCAACATTCTCCCTAAGGCTTTTGGATTTGTGTCTCCTTGGGCTGCTGAGAGAGTGAAGAGTAAGGTGGGTACACTAAGGCCTTAATCACCTTCCGGGCAGATGAGGACACCAGGTTCAAATGGAGTAAGTAAGGAGCCCCCCAAGTCGCTTCATCACCCTGCCCTTCAGTTGTTTTCCCTGTAAAACAAGGGAGGGACCGGGTGATCTCCATGATTTCCTCCAGCTCCCAATTCATCTGGGAAGAATAAGTTGACTCTTTTCACCCTGGTTAGGCCAGCAGCTTTGGCTCGGTTGGCCTTGGTGATTTTCAGGTCAGTGCTCAGCTGTGGCTGCCATGGAAGATGCAGACAATAATCCTGAGATGTTGGGTTAGAGAGGCATTCCATCACCGCGGGTCTGGGAGCCACCAGAGTCCTGCCTCTGTTATCCCAGTGTCAGGGGACAGAACACAGCAGCGTCAGAACAGCTTTGAAAAAGCTTTTCTTACTAGGATGTCCTGCACCACCTGATTGGGGCTGGAGAAGGCAGAGCCTGCTTGTTCCCCACTCCAGAGCCTCTCAGGGAAAACCTATGATCACTGTCACGGGAACTTGACAACATCCCGACTTTTCTTTCCATCAAAACACAGAATACTCGTTTTCTCATAAAGCTTCTTTAAAAGTAACATTGCATTTCTGATTTTAAAAGTTACACAAGCTTTTGGGGTACCTGGGTGGCTCGGTTGGCTAGATGTCTGCCTTCGGCTCAGGTCACAATCTAGGAGTCCTGGGTTTGAGACCCTTGTAGGGCTCCCTGCTCAGCAGGGACTCTGCTTCTCCCTCTGCCTCACCCCCCACTCATGCTTGCACGCGTTTTCTCTCTTTCTCAAATAAATAAGTAAAATCTTTAAAAAAAATGAAAGTAACACACACTTTCTACAGAATATTTTATAATTCAGTAAAGTATATTAAGGAAAAAAATCAAAGTTTTCTATAATCTCATATTGAGTGTTAATTGCTTTTAATATTTGGTATATGCAGTTTCTGTCACTGTTCTCTGCCCAACTTACTGCATTCATTCGTTTAACAAGTATTCACTGAACATCTGTGATGTGCCAGGCACTGTGCTCAGATACAGCAGTGAATAAAGTAGAGAGATTTCTGCCCTAATCAAGTGTATACCAAGTTTATGTTTTGTGACATGGTTATAATGCTATAGATACATTTACTATCCTGCCATTTTTACTTGATGTTTATCACTGACGGGCTTATAGTCTTTAAAATATCAGTTGTAACAACCGTAAGAGACTCTTAATCTCACAAAACAAACTGAGGGTTGCCGGGGGAGGTGGGTAGGGTGGTGGGGTTATGGACATTGGGGAGGGTATGTGCTATGGTGAGTGCTGTGAAGTGTGTAAACTGGGCGATTCACAGACCTGTACCCCTGGGGCTAATAATACATTATATGTTAATAAAAAAATAACAAAAAATATCAGCTGTAACAACGGCATGTATGGTTTCTTGTGGATGTTCCTTCTTCCGTCTGGCCTTTTGGCTGAGGGGCTGATGCCATCTTTTTGCAGGTCCGCCTCTTTCTTCTTCTTTTTCTTCTTTTTTCAATCATCTCCATCATCCAACTTAATATTGAAGCTTTTATTTCTTGGCCACTGCTAATTTTTCTAGGGATGGACATCAGAGCCAAGCTGAAACAAACAATGTCTTTTTCCAGAGTTTTTGGTTATGGAGCCAATGAGAGTAGCTAACATTTCCAGTCTGAGACTAGAAATAGGAGACTTTGTGGGGTGTTGTGGGGGGATGTCAGCGGTTAGGTCTCTTTCCAAGCTGGGGGAGGAGAAAAGGAAAGGAGACTGAAAGATAGACATTGGCAGAAGTGTGTGTGTGTGTGTGTGTGTGTGAGAGAGAGAGAGAGAGAGAGAGAGAGTGTGTGTGTGTGTGTGTGTGTGTGTGTGTGATGGGCAGAATGTTTGTATCCCCAAAGTCATTTATGCAGCCCTAACCTTGTATGTGATAGTATTAGATACAGGGTCTCTGGGAGATAATTAGATTTAGATGAGGGTCCTCATTATGGGATTAGTGCCCTCCCTCATAAGAAGAAGAATCAAGAGAGAGCAATCTCTTCCGCTCCACATACATACACCCAGGAAAGACCATGTGAGCACACAGTGAGAGTTGCGGCCATCTGCAAGCCAGGAAGAGACTCTCGCTAGAACCCGATCACGCTGGCACGCTGGACTTGAGCTTCTAGCCTCCATGACTATGAGGAAACAAATGTCCGTGGGTTAAGCACCCATGGTATTTTGTTATGATAATCTGAGTTGACTGAGAGAGAGAGACAGAGTCAGAGACAGAAACAGTCCTGGGAGGTATCCTAGTAATGCCAGTGCCAGCTTGTCAGTTTTCTGCTCAGCCCTCAGCCTGGTTTTCTAGCTACCCAGCTTTTGAGTCCCAAGCTTGCTGGTGTATTCTGATTTTGCCTAACCTAGTTTGACTTGGGTTTCTGTCACTGACCATCATGAGACTTGGCTTAGAACAGAGGAGTACATACTTTTTAAATTTATATTGTGGACCTATTTTGAGACTCAGTTAGTATAGTTTTTGTAGCTTTGGTACAAATGTAGGAGGTAAAGGGATAAAAGCCAGCAGTGAAGTGAATAGAGAGCCCACATCATTTAGGCAGAACTTGCTCTAGTTCTTAGGGATCGCCTTGAAGCCAGAAGTCATAGGGCTGGGAGATACTTTGGAGCCACCACCAAAATTCTTATAACCACAGAACACTTTGAGATATCTAATCATACATAACTCATGTTTAAAATAATAATTCACTGAAACTTTTGTCCAATATACTCCCCTGAAAGTCTTAGCTCTTATTAAAAATGAGAAATGAGCAAGAAGGAATTACTGTTACCCTCAAGAAAAATACCAGTGGTGATAAGAAATAGCTAGTTAACCATGATGGAGCACCCAGTAGGCTTCTGCTGGACCTGTGCTGGAGGGAAGAGAGGTTGAAGAACATGATTTGAAAACCCTAGCACTCCTGGATTTGGTCCTGATCAGAAATTGGCAGCTCTTGATTTCAGGTACTTAATTCTGGCCCTGCTTTGCTCACCTCTCTGCTTATATGCGGAAAGCAATTGGAAAGGATCGTATTTTTATATTTGGGAAGACAGTGTTTTATATGTGCAAAGCCCAAGGGCTCAGATGCTTTTTTCAGTCCATTCTGGCTATAATCAATGTGCAGCAGCCACTTTGTCACAGGTGTCCCCTTGGAAAGCTGTCGGCAACCACATGGCCATAAGGGGATCCAGGAAGGTCCATTTGCTTTCAGCTTTGAATATAAAATGAGGTGTAGACTATCAAATTACTTAATAAGTCATGCACTACATCACTGCTGATGGAAATCCCTTAATCACATAGGGTTTTACGATGTTATGGAAATGTAAGGGAGAAAGAAGAAAATCCCCACTGACATGTGTGTGTGGCGGCGGGGGGAGACAGGTCTGAAGATTCTAAGCAGCCTGGGGAGCACTGGACATTTCTAACATGTAATGGCTTGTGGTGTCTGATTTTACTTTCAGAGTAAACATGCGAGAGCAGCTGTTATCATGTGGGCATCAAAGGCACACAAGCAGCTCCATGACCAGGCCTGCACTGGGCATGTCACGGTACTAATGAGTTCCATTCACTCCTAAAAATACATATCAGCTTCTTCCTGAAGCGGGATTATTTGATCCTCTTCTCCCATCATCATCAGGGGACTGTGTTTTGTGGGAAGGACACGGTAATTCCCACACCACGTGAGGAGGCTGAGGCAGGTTGCTTCCGGCGGCTTCTGCACTTCCCACTTCCTGTCTGGGTGTCCTGCCGGCTCCTGGCCCCTGGTCTGCTGTTGCAGGCTTCCATGTCCCTCACCCTTACGTGAGTGAACTCAAGCTTGGCTCCCACTTGGGGGCAGAAGGGAAAGAATCGATCCTACATGAACTCAGCAAATTGTATATTTCAGGCCCAGAACTGGCAGTACCCCATTGCCAGGAACTAGTTATCTCTATAGGCTAGAATTTTTTCAGTTGGAAGTTCCAAACCCAACTCAAATTGCTGTGAGCAAAAGAGGGAATTTGTTGTTTCACTTAAGTAAAAGCCCATGGGTACATTTTCAGTCCAGGCTAAGTCAAGGACAAAAATAATGTAACTAAAGAGATACCACAAGAATAAGGATTGAATGCTGGCCAGTAAAAAATAATAGGTGCCCAGCAGTGTCTCTTATATACTGCACAAACACAATGAACATGACAGGAGTCTACAATGTAGTGAGGGCATGATGAGTGTTAAGATGGCACATTGCAGCGTGCTCAAAGGAGGGGCACCCAGCCCGGCTGAGAGCAGAATAGGATCGAGGAAACCTTTACAGAGTAAAGGATATTTACGTAAAACATGTGCTAGAGTTAGACAAGGGGGAATTAACGTAGAGGGTTGAGAGGAGAGGTGGTGAGTATCTTCTTCCTCACATGAAACTGAGAATGATGGTGTTTCCTAAATAAGGAATAGGAACACATTGTGTAATAGGTATAAATAAACTTAGTAAGGTACGGACTGTGTCAGGAAATCCACGATGGGTTGTCACCATCTCTCTTCCCTCTCCCCTGTTATTAAGAGAATAAACATCCAATCTCATGACTGGGCCCTGAAGCTCATGGTGAAAGGAAACTAATATAAATTGAACGCCAATCATGTGTCACGTGCTTGTCTGACATCTGCTCATTTCATCCTTGCTGCCATTCTATGAGATCAGGACTATTTCCAATTTATAGACCGTGAAACAAAGCGGCAAGAACAAAAAAATCTAGTAAACAAAATCCTGGAGGATGCAGAGATTTAAACAATAAATTTAGAGTTGTACTGCAGGATTCAAACCTAGGTGTGCCTGCTCCGATCCAGTATTCTGCCTGCCGGTGAATATACTGTTTTACTGGGGGTCTCCCGGAACGGATTCTCTGATCTTAGTTGTTTAACGGGCCCAAGATTCTAAGAGTAAAAATTTAAATTCCAGCAGGCAGAAATTTGTTTTTACGTTCTGGGAAACCAACTGGAAATGTATCTACCTGCCTGGTCTAAGTATGGTGCATAAAATCATCATACTCTCTTGCCTCCCCAGGGCAGGGACTCTCAACTTGTATGCCCTCTATTTTGCTCACTGTGGTAGACTGAGTTCTTTCTTTTTCTCTAACAGAATCCTACAACTGTGTACTTGCCATGGGTTTGTACTAGGTGGAGTACGTTTCTTCCTTCCCCCTTATTTTGATTTTTGGATTGACCTCATACCTTCTTGTGGCCATTAAGACATAGTCAGACGTGGCATGAACAGGTACTTGATATGTGCTTCTGCAGTTGGCTTGTTTTTTTTTCTTGCGTCCCGGTGAGTACCGCACAAGACGAACATGTCCCTTTGGCCTGGGCTCTGAAACATGACATGCAGAACAGATCTGCAACTCACAGCCTGGCGCCACGCCCAGCTGTTCCGGAACATGAGCTCATCTGCATGCAGTCTAGATCAGGTACACTACTTTACAGCTAGAAGAGGAAGAGAATAAATGAGTGTTACTGTAAACTGCTGAGTTTTGGGGTGTTCTGTTACACAGTATTGTTATGGAAGCAATTGACTAGTGCAAGCAGTGAGTAATTTTTTTTCTGCAACAGAGTTGACTTGCTGTCTTAAAGATACCCATCAGATGTAACCGTGAGCTGAGAGGGTTATAGGTGTCTTTACAAGGGGTACAATTTGCTCTTAGCAGGGGGTAAAATGGTTGTGGAAAGACATTGGATGCTTACTGGAATGTGTGAGAACTTTGTTTCATGGGTTTATAGGTGAGCAAATAAAAGGCAACAAATACTTTTTTTTTTCAAAGATTTTATTATTTATGTATTTATTTGACAGAGATCACAAGTAGGCAGAGAGGCAGGCAGAGAGAGAGGGGGAAGCAGGCTCCCTGATGAGCAGAGAGCCTGACGTGGGGCTCTATCCCAGGACTCCAAGACCATGACCTGAGCCGAAGGCAGAGGTTCAGCCCACTGAGCCACCCAGGCGCCCCAAGGCAACAAAGAATTCTAGAACAGTGATACTGTGCTCTAAGACTGAGTAAATGATTGGATAAGTGAGTGAGTTTTTAGAAATCTTGTGAGATGTTTTTCAGTCATAATAATGACTATATTGTCATTGTTTCTGACTTCTTTGGTGTTGCTTTGTGGCTTTTAATTCTTTCTTACATGTGGACAAAAATTTTTGTGCTTATAAGTGTGCTGCAAGGACGTAAAATTGAGCATTATTCCTCTAGTGTAAGGTTTTTAGAAATTGTTGTGAAGAGCTGTTATTAGTTGCTTTACTGACTAGAGAGGATGAGCTACTTCTTGTTTACCCAAAATAGTACAGTGGTGACTGCAAAGGCACTTTGTTTCTTTGCTTGGAAGTTAAATATGAAAGCTTTGGGATTCTCAACTTTCTGTGGAAACACTGGAATGTCTTGGCTTATAAATCCTCAAAATATTGGCATTTACTGTTAATTTGCCTTGGGATATGTTAAACAAATTGACTTTGTCTTCATTTGTTCAGCACATACATTGAGTGCCTTTCCTATATTGAGGCCTGGACTAGGTCCTAGGGATACAGTGGTGAACAAAATAGGCACAGTATTTGCCCACAAAGTGTTTTAAGTGGCTTTTAACTCTAATTGCACATTAAAATAATTGAGGGGGCATTAAAAAATGTAGATGCTTAGGTCTACCCAAGAGATTCTTGCTCCATCAGAAGGGGAGAGGGCCTAGGTATCAGTATTTTTAAAAAACTACCCTGGTTCCAATACGTTGCTGGGGTCGAGAGCTGGGGTTTAGCAGATAGTTAACATCTCTTAACTGTTACTCTGGACAAGGTACTGTACTAGGCACTGAACATGCAGAAGCTTGCTTTATCCTCATTTGAGTCTGGAAGGGACAGATATTAGAATGCCAATGGTACTGGTAAGTGGTTAGATAACTTTTGTAAGGCACACTGAGTATGCAGCATAGCCAGGATTCTAACACGAATCTGTCTTAACCACCATGCTACAGTCTTTGCAACATGGTTTGCATGGAGTATTTACAAAAACATGAAAATAAAATTTAATGCAATAAGAGCTTTGAGACATTGAAATCTAGTCAGAAACTGGATAAAGCATTTCTGAAATAATGCTGCAAATCTACGGGAAATGCAAAGTGATTTCCTAAAATTTGATTTGTACTTAATTTTTCAAGAGTTCTTTCTTCTTTGAAAGTTTAAGTTTCCATATGCAAACCACTTCTTTTTATACTTCTTCCTGCATCCCTCTCTCTTTCTCTCCCTATCACCTTCCCTCCCTGTTTCTCTCCCTCTTTCTCTTCTTCTTTCCTTCCCTCCCGTTACTCCTCTCTTTCTTTCTGACAGGGAGCCTGGCCCGGAGAGAACCGATCAGTCTGTGGTTGACACTGAGTGACGCCAACATGTGTGTGCACATGCGAGTGTGCTCACCCATTTACCAGATGCAGTGATAGGAGACTCCCCCACTCAACCTTGATTTGAGAATTTTTAAGTCATCATGTAGATCATCAGGCTGAAATTTGCAAAGTTACTAAATTTGGATTTAATATCACCTAACCTGATGGTTTCAGACAAAAATATAAAGGGTCAAAATTCCCTTCCTTATATATTCCCATGTTCAAGGACTTAAACCTTTTACAGGCTAGTTCAAAAACAAAGTAACCTGAAGCCAAATGTAAAACTTCCAAGTGCTCTGAGAAATGAGTGCTAAAACTTTCTCAGAGAGGTGTTTGTAGGACAGACAATACGAACCGTGCTCATTCTCTGACTCAGCCCCACAGCCTGCCCCATCTGGTGAGTAGGGTATGCCACTAGTACAGAAGGAAACCAGTGAACATATGCTTAAATTGTTTCACTGAGCCAAAATCAAATTTTCACCCATACCCTTGTCACTAAGCCTTCCAGACCTACATTTATAGACAACAGTGTCAAATGTACACTGAGCTTGTCATGCAAGATAGAATTGTGTATTTCAAAAGCACCACGGACAACTGTTCTTCCATCAGCTGCTGCCTGAAAAATTTGTACCCACATACATATGCATGATTATGGGTATACCGGGACTCCCATGCCAGATCGCAGATGACCTGCAATCATTGTGACCATTTTAGCGAGAGATTCTGTAGAAAAATAACTTTAAATTCCATCAGTAGATCTGAACTACTGGCTTCTTCCTTGTCTCCTTTCATGTAGCAATAATTTATAGTTGTACCTTCTTTCTTGAACTGTGAAATCATTTGAAATTAAGAAATTCCCACCTCATAAGAGAATTATTTTACTCTCTCAGCAAAAACTATAGCTAATTTTTCTTGTGTCTAATTCATAGAACAACATGGCTTTTTCTTCTCTGATCTTTTTAAGCAATGAATCTTGAGTGGGGATGGGAGCCATAGTCGTGGGAAAGTTTCCAAGCAGGACTCAACACCAGACTCAACACCAAACCCTTTCTACTCTGATTTCTTCCTTGCAGGGAAATGCTACAGTAGCAAATTTTATCCTGGATAGGTAGAAATTGCCTCTTGCTTCTGAAGAATCTTTTAAAGCAGCCACATATGTTCCTAGCACTGCATGCGTACTGGTGGTAAAAATTTCATGAGAACTCTCTGGGAATAGTAGTTGTTCTTTATTTAATCTTTGTTCTATGCATGAGTTTGTAGCATATACCAAACCACAGTCTCCCCCTCACCATTAATTTTTTTCCTTTTTATGTACCTGCTGCTATGCCATAAATATTTCTTTTATGGTTGGGCATACTCTGACTCTTCATTAGTAGTTTCTAGAACTTTTGTCATAGCCGGGCAAAAACTGGAGCACCTAGCAAATACTTTGCAAAAAGCAAGTCACAAGTACAGTAGAAATCAATCAATTCATTTCTTAAATTGAGGACAGAGGTAGATGTGAAAAGTACATCTGGTCTGTGGCATCATATTTGGTTGGCAAGCACGACTGCCGAATATCTGATTGTGTTCTTCTACATTCTGTGGATGCTGAAGTTTATGTAAATTTAGTGTTCTCTTCTTAAATTTGGGTTAATTCCAGATTTAAGCTTGATTAATTCATAATTAAGCTTATTGAAGATACTTCTGTTTAGGAATCCCTGCACCAGACCCTCAGAGTAGGGGCAAGCATCATTTTCATCCTACTTTGTATGTGCTCTGACTGCGTCTTCATTGTCACTGTCATTAATACCAACATTGCTGACTTCGTCATTGCTACTACTTACTGAGCAACTAATACATCCCAAGTACTGCACAGGCACTTAAAAACATTGCATCCCATCCTCACCACAAGTCTAGATATTACTATTTCTGTTCTACAAGTAAGATAGTGGACACGTTATAAAGGGTAAGCCATATGTCCTAAGAAAACATCTGATAAATGGCAGAGTTGGAATTTGAACATCAGAACATCCCCATGACCTAACAGCTGCATCAAAGGGGAAAGTCATGGTTGCTGGTCAAAAATCACTCTATCAAGCTGTCATGATAGTTGTGATATGTGAGATGTGGGCAGGTGTTTCCCATAATGCAAGGAAAATGTTTCTATGATGGCAATTAATTTAGAATTATTATATCTGCTATTGGAGAAATGACTTTTTAGAAGGAATTTGAATATATTACTTGAGATTCAAGCTCAAAGAAAGATCTAAAAGATGAAGTTGCAATTTATGTGGATGTTTTTGCAAATTGGAATGTTTAATACACTAAATCCTTTTAATGCTACAGCATTATTCACAACGGGGCATAGAAGGAATGATTTATGCCTGTGATAGTCAAAGCAAATCTGAGTATGCATGGAAAGCTAATGGTGTTCTTGTTTCAAATGCTGGCTGGAAATTAATTTCACCAAACATTACACTTCAGCCAAATACTGTGTAGCATCACATTTACTGATGTATAAACTTGATGAATTAACTTTAAATTGACTATTAAATTGGCTATTCCAAACTATTTCTATTTCCTATTATCTTTGTCTATCAGCTGGCAATGGCTACTTTCTAAATAGTTCAATTTGCTTTCTAAAATAGTTCAACTTTTAAAGTTAAACACAGTAATCTGTCTTATATTCTTATATGATTTTCAGTGGAAGAAAATGCTATAAGAACTATGCCTTTAAAAATGTGCATACATATGCTACTATAAGAATGTTTAATACAAACTATTAACATTAATAGTAATTATCTCTAATTATCTTGGGTTTTTGAGTATTTAGAATTTTTCTACAAAGAATTTAAATTGCCTTGACCATAAAGAAAACTTGTCCCACAAAGATCTTTGGGAATAGCTGAATAAAAAGGGAACAATAGGTTAAGGAGAGAAAATGGAGCTACATGTGGATGTGAGAACAAGAGTTGGTATGAGCTAAAAATCTAGATGTGTGCCCTTTCAGCTTGAATTTATGGCCCTAGCTCAAGGGGCCATACCTGATTCCTTGGTCTTGGTGGGAAGCACTTACTACCCTTTTTGCCAGTTTTTGTCTTTCCTTGGGATAGATTCCTACATATTTGCTATAGAGGTGGAACATTTCAGTGCTTGTTTCCCCTGCCCTCTTGCAGCTTGAGCTTAGCAATGTAAACTTCCCTTATCAGTGGTCCCTGGGGGGAACTTCTGGGAAAGTTCCCAGGGAGAGACTTCTGCGAAAGATTATCCTCCTGGTAAAAAGACATGGGCAAGAAGAAACCGCCTTCTTCATTTGCCTTTGGATATGATTGTGGTATTGCAGTCTTCCTGCACCACAAATGGACAACCTTGACGTCAAAAGCCAAGCAGCTGAGATTAGTAGAAAAGAAAGATGGAAAAAACCATGTGTTCTTGATAATGTCATGAAGCTACTATACCAATCCTTGAATTGCTCTGCCTCTAGACTTCTTGTTCATTGAATTAATAAGTCTTGTTGTTTAAGGCACTTTTAATTGTGTCCTTTCATGTAACCATCTCCTTCTCCCTCTCCTTCAGGTAAGCATTCCCAGATTCTTGATCATTACTTTTGCTTATAATTTTTTGGCTAAGGGTTCTTACTGCCATGTCATTGGGCCAGGTTAGATGCATCAAATGAGGAAGAAAATGGAACACTGAGACCCAGACAGGACACTGTGCTAAGATACACAGATGAGCCATTTGGAGCTGGGGTGAAGAGAGGGTTCAGGAATAGATGTAGGGGAAATGAGAATTGTCTCTCAATGCTAAATAAGAGCACAGCAAAAAAAATTTACTCAAAGATTTTCCCATTGCAAGCAATTAAATTATTTGGGATTTTGGCCATCACGGAGTCTAAGAAAGATTACAGTGTCAATACATATGACATATTGAAAAAGACTTAATGTTCACTAGCATTACATCCAGACATTTCAAGGATACACCTATACCACAGATTATAAGTATATTTTTTATCTCTATTGAGATTGAGAAAATACCAAAGAAGTTACTATTAGTATGGTAATGTTTTTGTTTTAACATTTATGTTACCTATCATAGCAGCACATATGTTCATTAGAAAATAGTTCATACCATGAGAGACTCTGGACTCCGGGAGCCAAACTTAGGATCACAGAAGGGAGGGGGGTGGGGGAAATGGGGTAACCAGGTGATGGATTTTAAGGACGGCACGTGTGGTGATGAGCACTGGGGGTTATATGCAACTAATGAGTCATTGAACACTACATTAAAAACTAATGATGTACTGTATGTTGGCTAGTTGAACATAGTAAAAAAATAAAAATAAAAAAAATTAAAGATTAAAAAAAGGAAAATAGTCCATAGAAGTAAGAAACAAATTGTGTCTTCAGTTTTTAGATGAGGCTTATTGCACGTATTCATCTGAGGTCCTCCATAGACCATAGGATGGAAACCTCCACCCTACAGGTATTTCCGTAGCCATCTGCTGATGAGAAAACAGCATTATAATGGGAGACTAAAAATATTCATAATTAGGTGTGGGAATGGGCAATGGGGCTGAAGTCTTGTTTTAGAAGAAATATCAAAAAGATTTTCTTATTCTTTAATAAATGAAGAAAGAAAGAAAAAGAAAAGAAAAGGAAAGAAAAGAAAGAAAGAAAGCCCAACAAAACAGTGTCCATTTTTATGTGCCTGTTTCACCTTCCTCTCATTGTATCCCAGGGCTATATGGCTGTATTCCAGTATTTATTTGTATATTACATATAGATGCCTAATAAATAGAATATAAACAGAAAAGTTCTTTTTCTCATGCAACTCAAAGCCAGTGTTTTCTAATAGCATTTCCTAACTTTGGCACTACAGACATTTTGGGCCAGATAATTCTTTGCCGTGGGGACTGTGCTATGCATTGTAGGATATTTAGCAGCATCTCTGGTCTTTATCTACTAGAAGCCGGTAGCACCCTGAATTGTGACAACCTAAAGTGTCTTCAGATATTGCCAAATGTTCCTTGAAAGGAATTCATGGTTGAGAACCACTGATCTAATATAAGCTATCAAACTCTCTATAATGATTCTTTAGTTCCTTAAGTAAATATAATAAAATAACAAAAAACCCAACAACTTTGTATAATTTATGGAAATACGTAGAAATGTTAACTTAGCAGCAATAAGAGTACTCAATTGTTGAATGCATACTGTATGCTAGATACTATGCTAAGTACTTTATACTTATTATTTTGTATAATCCACACATCAAAACTATGACATAAGTTGTTTATGTATCACAATGCTCTTCTTCCCCACCTTTTAAACCGATTGAGAAAACTGAGGCACAGTAGGAGTCAGCAGTTTGCCAGAATGTGATGAAGCTAGCATGTGAATTCAGGCAAACGGACTGTAGAGTAATGCTCTTAACACCTATAATACAATGCCTCTCCGAGTAATGTATGGCCCAAGGGGGTGCCAGGGTGGCTCAATCTGTTAGGCACCTGACTCTTGGTTTTGGCTCAGGTCATGATTTCAGGTCGTAGGATGGAACCCCACCTTGAGCCTGTGTACAGTCTCTCTCTCTCTCTCTCAAATAAAAAAATAAGTAAAATCTTAAAAAAAAAAAAAGTCAGCCCTTAAAAAAAAAAAAAGTATGGCCTAAGGAATAGTACATCCTGGTTGAAAAGAGCAATACCTGGAGTGTGCAGTAAACTAAAAATGTTTCCTTTCCCCTTTATTTCCACATGAAGGACATCTATTAGCTTCAGTGAATCTCCTCACTTATGCCCCTCTGGGGAGAAGGGGTGAATTACTTGACGTGGGCATTTGGGATGACAACCTAGGGTTGCCCAGCATTGTCTCTTTCTCTCCTTTTTCTCTTTCAAGTCTGGTGGCCAACTGAAAGCACATATTCTGCTCCCCGTTGCACCTCCTGCCGTAAATTTTAAAGGGACAGGCCCCAGATGGCTGGTGGCTAGTGGTGAGGGCTGTCTAACCTGGGGTTTCGTTTAGGAAGCCCCTTATCTTTGTGTATCTGAGTCACAGTTCCTACTCTCAGCTTTATCAGCATTAAAGATGATATCTTGCTCTGTATTTTTTTCCTTGTCTTTCTCCTAATTTGTGCAACTGGGGAAGAAGAGTGTATTGGTTTCCTATTGCTGTTGTAACAAATTATCACAAATTTACTGGTATAAGACAATACAAATTTGTAATCTTATAAGTCTGGAGATCAGAAGCTGAAATGGCTCTTACTGAGCTAAAATCAGGGAGTCACCAGGTTGCATTTTTTCTGGAGGTTCTAGAGGCCTCAAGAATCCATTTTCTTATCTTTTTCAATCTCTAGATGCTACCCACATTCCTTGGCTCATGGCCCCTTTCTCCATTTTCAAGTCTATCAGTGTAGCATCTTCAAATCTCTTTCTGACTTTGACCTTCTGCCTCCCTCTTCCATCTTTTAAAGATTCTCATGATCATAGTGGGCCCATCTGGATATCTCAGGATAATCTACTCATCTCAAGATCTCTAACAAAGTCCCTTTTGTCATATAAAGTAACATACTCACAGGTTCTGGGAACGAGGATGTGGATGTCTTCAGGGGGACCATTATTCTGCCTAGAAAGGGTATTATTGATTAATCTCTCCTCAATCCCCTGACTGTATTTACTTATCAAAATCTCACCAAGAATGGACTCACAGACACTTAATGGTTGTTTTATATTTCAGTACAGTCCAATGTAATCTAGGCCCAAGGCTAGGGCCTAAGTTCTGTTTCCTCATCATTTGCTTGTAATTGTTCAGCTCATGTTCTCACTGCCATGGCATCAGGCCAGGTCATGGGCACCAAATGAGGTAGAAATTTCATAATGACCCAGGAAAGTCAGTGCTACTTAGTGGAGCTGACACAGTATTTGCTTCAAGTTAGATTATTGACTTCCTTGTCTTTATTTTTTTCCCTTCCTTATCTTTTTTAACGGCAATTTTTACTCATTTCCTTCCTCTAGATGCCATAGGCAGGAGTAACAAATAGAAAGGTGTGTGTGTCTGTGTGTGTATATGTATGTGTGTGTAAGTGTGTATGACTTCTGACATAGTGAGTTGATCCCATATGTATTTTTTTCCTGGAAGGGATAATATTTACCATGTCTCTCTGTCTCCTGCTGGGAGCTGAAATGTCCTAACTCATAATTGCAGTTGTGACTCAACAGCCCCTCCTATCCCGCAAAGAGTTAGATGTGATAGGTTGGTCACAAAGGAACATTCAACAGTCTGTGTGTAAGGAAGTGGGTCCGGTGTAGCATAGAGAGCTCTGAACAATGATAGCAGGAAGGGAGGGGGTGACCATAGAAGCAAGAAAAGTGCTGCAAAGAGTCTTACCCTGAGCTTGCTGTGAGCCAGCAGGGGTGGCCACATGGGACTAGCCAGTTGGGGCAGGATGCCATGGGGGGCCGTGGCTGCAGGTGATGTAAGGATAGGTTGCCAAAGTGAGGAGGTAGCAAAGTGGTTGAAAGGCTATTTATCTATAGGTAAGACGACTGAGACAGAGAGGAAAATGATGTTATCCACTGGGGAACTGTTTGTTGATGATTCTAGACTTAGCCCATGAATGAAGTGTTTGCTGTGGTCACTCCATTTGCACTTTCCTGATGCTCGTCTTAGAGATGGAGATGATGTGGAAAGGAGCTATGGTGGATTGACTAGGGGGAATGAAAGCAATGAATGGCCCAGGGAGGGAGAAGAGTCCTAGAGCAATGATATCTGCTGTGACTATTAAGTTACTTCCTATTTGATATTGTGCTAACTCTTTATTTTCAGCAAAGCCTTGAAAAATGAGGAAGGTACTGCATCTGCGGTTGGGGGAAATAAGGCATGGAATGGCAACCTGTACCGTGGCATTGGGTTGACCAGAGAGAATCCAGAACTGGGCTGCCCTGAGAGAAGAAGGTAATTATGGAAGACTGTTTCTCCTTCATGCTGTCTCAAGCTTTGGAAAATGTTGGGGATGCTGCTGGATTTCCAACTATTTGGGAGGCTAGGAGCATCAATTATTTTGTTTGAATGGTAAGGAGAAAGATGGTTCCAAAGATGGAGTGCTTGGGGGACATTTGGATTACATTACTAATTTCCCAATGAAAAGCAACTAGAGGTTAAAACTAGTATTATAATACAGCATAGCTGCTTACTTGTAATGAATTATAGTGTGTAATAATATAGTAAAATCATAAATTTTCCTAGCTTTAAGCAGGTCCTTCTGACCGCATTTGTGAACATATGAGTGTCAAAAAATGACAGAATAGATTATAACTTTCTGAATTTTATTTTATTTTATTTTTAAAGATTTTATTTATTTATTTGACAGAGAGAGAGAGATCACAAGTAGGCAGAGAGGCAGGCAGAGAGAGAGAGGGGGGAAGCAGGCTCCCTGCTGAGCAGAGAGTCCGATGCGGGGCTCGATCCCAGGACCCTGAGATCATGACCTGAGCTGAAAGCAGAGGCTTAACCCACTAAGCCACCCAGGTGCCCCTAAATACTGAATTTTAAAAGAAACATTAAGTTTCATAGTGGTAGCCATGGTGGTAGGTGCAATAGAAGTTCTTCTTTACAAGAGAATGCCAACTAATACACGTGGAAGAAATGATGAGAAAAATCATCATTTGACCCCCAACATCATAATAATCAGTGCAGGCACGAGTCATTAATGGATCCTTAAACCAACAGCTGAACAGTTGTCAGGGGGACGAATATTCATCGCACGGCCCACCTGTTGCACTTCTTGGTATTCACCCAGAGGAGCTGAAAACTTAGGTCCAAACAAAACACTGTATACGGATGCTTATATTGCATCTTTATTCAGAACTGCCCGAGCCTGGAAGTCCTTCAGTAGGTGAGTGGATGAATAAGCTGTGGTACATCCAGATCACAGAATATTACTCAGAACTAAAATGAAATGAGCTACCAGCCATGAAAAGACCGGGAGGAATCTTCAATGCATGCTACTAAGTGAAATAAGCCAATCTGAGGAGGTCACAAACTGTATGCTTACAAAATCCTGCATTCTAAAGAAAGCAAAACTTGGAGACAGTAAAAAGATCAGTTATTGCCTGGGTTAGTGGGGAGGGAGGGCAGAGCACAGAGAATTTTTAGGGCAGTGAAACGACTCTGTATGATGCTATAATGATGTGTACCTGTTGTTAGACATTTGTCAGAACCCATAAAATGTATACAGAGAGTGAACCCTAATGCAAACTATGAAGTTTGGGTGAGAAGGATGTTTCAGTGCAGGTTCATCATTTACAACAAGTGTAACCATCTGGCGGAGGATATCAATAATGTGGGGGTGCTCTGCATTGGGTGGGGCAGGAGATATATGGAAAATCTCTGTAACTTTCGCTCATTGATGCTGTGAATCTAAAACTGCTCTAAAAAATAAAGTCATATATGTATATATGAATAGTCACACCATCTTGAAGTGTCATTTATTATTTATTTCAAAGGGCAAAAGTACCCTTACAATGAAAAAATATGGCAGACTCCTTATTAAGCAATTAAAGCATCATCAATAATGAGATATTTTATGTTTCCCAATGTGATGTAGTGGGGATGACATAGCATCACTCTCGTGATGTTGCCAAAATTTTGCCAAAAATGTTCAACCCGGGGGCGCCAGGGTGGCTCAGTGGGTTAAGCCTCTGCCTTCGGCTCAGGTCATGGTCTCAAGGTCCTGGGATCGAGCCCCACATCGGGCTCTCTGCTCAGCAGGGAGCCTGCTTCCCCCTCTTCCTCTGCCTGCCTCTCTGCCTACTTGTGATGTCTGTCTGTCAAATAAATAAATAAATAAATCTTTATAAAAAATGTTCAACCTGAATCAAATCATAGGGAAATGTCAATAAATACATGTTATGGAATATTTTACAAAACCACTGACCTGTGCCAATGTACTAAAAGACCCCCTAGAGCTGGGGGTGAGGGAGAGGGAGGGAGATGATGGGGAGCACTGTTTCAGATGAAAGGAAACTGAAAAGATGTGGTAACAAAATGCAATGCCTCATCCTTGATTGGATCCTGGATATTAAAAAAAGAAAAACAGCTTTAAGGACTTTATTGGGTCAATGGGAAAAGTTTGAATATGGACTGTGTATTTGATGATATTGTATGAAGTTTAAATATTTTGAAAACAATAATAATATTGTGCTTATGTAGGAGAATGTTCTTATTATTGAAATATAAGTGGTAAAATATTTAAGGTTGAAGAATTATGATATTTATGTGGATTGATCCTTACACTATTTCTTCAGTTTTTCTGTAGGTTTGAAAAATTTCCAAATAACACATTCATGGTATTATCCAAAGTAAGATATCTGAAACCAGGTGGTTTCAATAAATTATCGAGGCACGATATTAGTATCCTGTCAAGATTGTTCCAGTAACTCTGCAAGAGTGTCCTGACAGGTGTTGTATTCCATGCCAGTACCCCAGAGGGGAAAGTGTAGCAAATGAATTAGTTAATGTCTGATGAATGCTCTGTGGACACCTCTGTTATGGCTGGTTTGCAAATGCCCAGATTAGAGGGTTTAAGACAGAAAAAAAACCCCAAACCCACCCCCAAATGAAACTACATGTGTTTAACTTACTAATGTTATTGACAGCCCCAGCTGCTGAAGACCTAACCCTAATGGGACATGGCGGGGGGGGGGGGCATGCTGGTGACAGTAGCTAGTGTATGTGGTTCTTCTTGTGTCCCAAGGACAGGTTTTGGGGGGAGCACATGAAACATACTTGTGACAGAAAGGTAGTAAGAGAGAATTAAATAGAAAATTAGGGGCGCCTGGGTGGCTCAGTAGGTTGTCTGCCTTCGGCTCCGGTCATGATCCCAGGGTGCTGGGATTGAGCCCGGCCTTGGGCTCCCTGCCCCGTGGAGAGCCTGCTTCTCCCTCTCCCACTCCCCCTGCTTGTGTTCCCTCTCTCACTGTCTCTCTCCCTGTCAAATAAATTAAAAAAAAATCTAAAAAAAAAAAAAAGAAATTATTCAAATTCAATGCTCTCACTTGTAATAGATTATTATTTTTTGCTTAGTTGAGATCTGTATTCTTTCTGTGATCTAGATTCTGAGTAAAGGACGTTTGAAGAGGTAGTTTGCTTTGCCTCTGCATTGGGAAAGAATTTATTTTGAATCATAATTTTACATATACCATGAAAAGCAGTTAAGAAAATGAAGAAATGTAAAATAAGCAAGTGCTTTCCAAGTGGCCTGTTAGACTCTTATGTAATCAACTATCCTGTATTAAAGTTCCATGAGATCTGATATAATCCAGAAAAATATCGCTTATTATGTTCCACTCTGTGATTCATCATGGGGAATCTGGCTGGGCCTGAGTAAGACCAGCTGCCCATGAAGCCAGATGCTGGCTCTGGGCTGGGGGAAAGAGATGGTTCCTGTGTTTCTTCTTCTGGTCTTTCAAGTTTGTTCTTGCCAAAGTCGTGGACTTACACCTTCTCGTAAGTTTCAAGGGCAGTCCGTGCTCTGAGGGTATTCTGATGGTATAGCGCGTTCAGTGGGACTTGATATAACCCTCTTCAGCCAAGGTATAACGTGGAAGTCTGGCCTCCGCTCTAGGGCCCGCAAGGGCCACACCCTCCTGGGGAGGCCATATAGGGTCCACAGTAGTACTTGGGCCTGGAGAATGCAGCTGGAGAGAGTCCTGGTGAAGCAGAAGGTCGTGACATTGCTCTCTTTCAAAGTGGTTCATTAACATGAGAAACTTACATTGCTTTTATTTCTCAAAACCAGCAAGTAATGTGTGCTATGGCATTCATAACTCCTCTCATTCATCACTCTTTTCTTTTTTTAAATCATCTTACCCATTTAAAATTTTGAATTGTAAAATACATGCAATATGAAATTTATATTAACCATTAAAATCTATATTAACCATTAAAATCTATATTAACCATTCTAAGCATAGAGCTCAATAGTTTTAAGTATATTCATATTGTTGTGCAAACGTCTAGTAGTGCACACCTGGTGTGTGCAACCATCTAGTAGTTCTGTTTTTAATTCTTCGAGTTATCTCCATGCTGCACCATTTTACATTTCCACTAACAGTGAATAAAGGACTCTCAATTTCTTTACATCCTTGCAGACACTAAAAAAAATTTTTTTAGGCATTTTAAAATTTAAATTCGATTAATTAACATAATATGTATTGTTGGTTTCAGAGGTACATGTCTGTGATTCATCAGTCTTATATAATACCCACTCTTCATTAGATCACATGCCCTCCTTAATGTCCATCACCCAGTTACCCCATCGCCTTACTCCTCTCCCCTCCCCTCCCCCCCAGCAATCCTCAGTTTGTTTCCTATGATAAGAGTATCTTATGGCTTGTCTCCCCCTCTGGTTTCATCTTCTTTTATTTTTTTCTCTCTTCCCCTATGATCCTCTGTTTTGTTTCTTAAATTCCACATCTCAGTGAGATCATATCATAATTGTCTTTTTCTAATTGACTTATTTCGCTTAGCATAATACACTAATTCCATCCATCCATGTCATTGCAAATGGCAAGATTTCATTTTTTGATGGCTGCGTAATATTCCATTGTGTGTGTATCTATATGTAGGTCACATTTTCTTTATCCATTCATCTGTTCATGGACATTTGGGCTCTTTCCATAGTTTGGCTAGTGTGGACATTGCCTTGAAGACACTTTTTGTCTTTCATATTTTGTTAGTAGCCATCTAGACAGGTGTGAAGTAATATCTTGTTGTTTTGATTTGCATATCCCTAATGATTGGTGATGTTGAGCATTTTTTCATACACTGTTGGCCATTTCTATGTCTTCTTTAGAGGAATGTGTATTCAAGTTCTCAGCCCATTTAAAAACCCAGTTATTCGTTTCTTTTGTTGTTGACTTGTAGGAGTTCCTTATATATTTTGAAGGTTAGCTCTTTACAAGATATATTGTTTGTAGATATTTTCCCCATCCCATAGATTTCCTTTTTACTCTGTTGATTGACTTGTGTGGTATGCAGAAACCTTTTAGTCTGATATAGTCCTGTTTGTTTATTTTTGTTTTTGTTGCCTATGCTTTTAGTGTTATATCTGTGAAATCATTGCTAAGAGCAATGCCATGAAGCTTTTCTTCTGTTTTCTTCTAGGAGCTTTTACAGTTTCAGGTCTCATATTAAGTCTTTAATTTACTTTGTTGAAGGTATTATAATTTATCATAAAATGGTATTGAATTTTGTCAAACACTTTTTCTGTATCTATTGGGAAAATGATGTGATTTTTATCCTTTATTCTCTGCCAGGTAAATCATATACACCATTTCATCAGGGTCAGTGTTTGGAGATTTACCTTATTCCTTTGGTAACAAGTTATTTGGAATATCTTTATCTGATCCTTGATTTTCCTTGACTTTCTGTGTTGGTATCTGTTCATTAGACAAAGCAGCTCCCTCTCCTGGTATTCATAGTCTGGCTTTGTACAAAGTCTGGCCAATCAGCTTGGCCAGAGATTCTGAGGGGCCTTTCTAACTTTTCGAATAGGCCAACTCACTTCCTTGTTTTTTGCATGCCCAAGTATCTAGTGTATGTGGAGTCCCAGCTGGACACTGGGACAAATGAGACTGAAGCCAGTTCCTCGGGTGGCCTCCAGAAGATTTGGCTCACTGGATGCTTCATCCAACCTGAGTTTTTCTTCCACTCATTCTGGGCAGAACTAGGAGGGAATGCTAGGACGGTTGCCGGCCTACATCTCTGTCTCTGTTCTCACAGCTCCTAAGAAGTTAGATAATACCAGGTCCCGTCAGCATTTTGAGTCAGACAAGTCAGAAGCTAATCTTTTGGCAGTGCCTGGAAAAGTTGGGTGCCTGGACCAAATTTTTTCCTCCCCAAGGAGAAGCTGGGAGCTGCGCTTTTTATGTTTGCTCTTTGCTGAGGTAAAGGAGGAGCCGTGGAATTTACCATCTCAAGCTGCTGTTTCCATTCTTCTCTAGGTGGTTAGACTGTGATGAGCCCATCGGAGCTCCAAGCTTGACAAGACAGAAGCCAGTCCTTTGTGGAGTCCCTTCAGGAAATTCGGGCGTATTGGACACGTAAACCAGCTGGAACTATGAGATCTCTTCCTGATTGGATGGCATTCTGCCAGTAAGGATTTGGTTGAGCTGGTGGGCCAAATCTTTCTGCCAGCTTTGGTGAGTAGGGTTTCACACTCACCCAGGGTACAGGATCCTTTCAGTTAGTTTCTGGATTTCTCGCAAAGAGAATTTATCTGTGAACTGGTGTGGATCGGTGAGTTTGTGGGAGAGTGGGGAGTCCAGGGCTTCCTACCCTGCCATCTTGCTGATGTTACTTTAAAGACTGACATTTTAAAGGCTTGTTTTATAGGCCAGTGCTAAAATAGCTCATCAGAATGACCCTAGAAAAATGCAGGCCCAGTTTTAGGTTTTCCTGTAGCTCTTGGTAGCATTATTTTCCTTATTATTCATTGGTCCTTGGCTGGAGTGCTGACCTCTTCCCTTGACTCCTCACTCAACAGTTCTTTTCTATTTACATAATCCTATCTGCACCAATAATCAACTCTGAACCCCATATGAGCACCCCTTCTTTCTACCTGATGCTAGTTCTCATATCCTGTATTTATCCCTGCCTGTGCCCGGGAACCCTACCATCATGTCTGGGCAGATTTGCTGGAGCTTCCCTATAAAACAGTGCTGTATCTGATTAGATTTTCTGGTGCTGAGTCCTGCCTACTGGTTTGAACCTTTCAGTAATATCCACTGCTTGATTTGTGCTGGGATTTTGCCAGTCTGCTTGAGTGGAGCTGGATTCTGGGTCCAAGGAGAATTCCCTCCAGCTTTGTCCCTTCAGCATGGACTTCTCCCAGTCCTGATTTTCTCCAAGTTGAGATATTGACTTGGAGGAATCCATATGTCAGGCTAAATATCAAGACTTTGCAGAAGTTTTGAAGTCCATTGGGAAAACAATGTATACTAGAGGAGGATTGGGGAAAATTGTGATGGTTTGATCAACTCCACTCAGCCCCTGCATTTATAATGATTGACATGTTCAGAAATAATAAAGAAGGAAGAAAGGATAAAAGGAAGGCAGGAAGAGAAAGCAGACAGGAAGAAGATATAAGAATGTGACATCTGTGGTTGTTTTGAAGTTATTGAACCATGAAGTAGAGCTAGAACTTCAAAAAAAGGTGTATTAACAGGCCGCCATATTGTTTATTATCAGCTCAAGCACTTAGCAGCAAAACCTGATAAAGTCTCAGAAGCTGGAGCCCATGCTGGGGGTAGAGGCCACTTACAACCACTTTTGACTCCTTTTCCCTTATCTCTAGAAGGATAGATACTTAAGGTAAAATCCGGCTCTTCCAGTATGGCCCTTCAAGGACCCATCTAATAATCAATGGACGGAGAAACACACTGGCTTCCAGGAAAAAGGCTTTTTAAACAGTGTTAGCTAACATATGCAGCAACAGAAACCAGCTCTAGCTAATTCCAGCAGAAAGAGGATTTATTGTTAGGGAATGCAGATGGCCTGAAGCAGATGAAAAGATAGTAAACTTCCCTCATAATAAAATATATGAAATTTGAAACTACACTAAGATATAATTTTCAACTTATCACATGGGCAAAAATCCAAAAGTTGGATAAATTCTGTTGTCAAGGCTGTGGGGAAGAAGCACCCTCAGACATTGCTTGTAGGGGTGCAAAATGATAAATCTTTATGGAGGGAGATTTGACAGTACTTATCAAAATTACAAATGCACCTGTCCTTGGACTCAGCAATCCTGTTTCTGAGAATTTCTTCTAAAGGCATATCTACATATATAAAAATGACATATGTCCTTGCTGTTTACAATGGCAAAAAAATTGGGAACAAGCCAGATAAACATCAATAGATACTGGTTAAAATAAACTGTGATACATCCACACAGTGGAAATCTATGCCATTGTAAGAGAGGATGAGAAAGCCTTTTATATATTCATATAGATATTTTATTAAGAAAAAAAAACCAAGGTGCCAAAGAATGCACATATATACACACCCAGTATATATGTATAGCATATTACTTTTTATGTAAGAAAAGAACATTGTAAGACTATTTGTGTTTATTATGTCTACAAAAAGAAATGCTGGGAGCATATGTGAACTTTAGGAACGGTTACCTAAAGGTTATGAGGGGCAACAGGGTGCAAAGGAAAAGGGAGTGAGCCTTCTTGGGTACCTTGTTGGATTGCTTCAAATTTAGAACAATGTGAATGAATTTAGATCATTGAATAAAAAGATGATGTAATTTCCTAGTGAGCCCAGGCAACCAGGCTTGGAGGCTACTCTTTGGAGACAACAGACCAAATCACTGCGCCACCTCTGTGAGATAAGCCATACAAAGTCCATTCCAAGATAGCAGTTATGGTGGCCATAATGCCATCCAGTTTCTAGAGGCATGGGGGTTGCTGTTCTAGGACAGCCTCTTGTGTCTGGGGTTCAGTGTCAGGGGTGTGGGTAGTGGATGCTGTGTGTCTGTGTCCAGCCCTGCTGTCTTCTCTGTGCCTTACACATGGATGCCAAGGTGCTGAGATACTTCCCCCTCAGCGTTTAGTACTGTAGTTGATTCTGGGGCTTAAGCCCCAAGCTGGGAGTCCGTAGCAGCAAACAGCCTCAGCTGTTAGTTCTGCTGGGTGTTGCACAGGGCATTCTTTTCTATGTATGCTTTATTTTGAAAAAGTTTGGGAAGAAATGGATTAGAGAACAAGCTTTAAAAGAGAGGACCTCAGCTTGCCTCTAGTGAGGATAATAAATCACAAGGATCAAAGCATTCGGTTTTGTTAATTTGGAGACATTCCTTTGTTCTGATGTTTTTAGAGTGGTTTTGCTGCTGTTGATGTTCAAGTACGTGACGCTCGGCACCAGGGGCTGGTTTCCAAGGAAATGAAGGCTCCATTAAGGTTGATTTCCACCAAGTGTTACAGTGCTTGTCTGATGGTTCACGATTAGTGAAAGTCTCACCAGATGTACAGGGGAATTTTGGGAAGGATGATATTTCCTTCTATATTCTCTCATTTAAAGGAACATACACAGAAAATGTCTGAAGAAAAAGGGAGGGGAGAGCCAACATAAGGTACCCCAGACTAACCTGTCACAGTGTTCCTTAAGTCCCTTGATGTAGCCCATGTAAGTTGGCTTCCTGGGGCACCAAGTGGGAGGATGGATGGATATTTGATCTGAAGGGGCAAGTGGAAGATGCCCAGCACAGCCTCTAAAAATACAGGACACTGTTAGTCACAAACAGTTGTGTGGCTTCCTGAGAGAGGAATCCTATCATTAACAAAATCTTCCCTGAACAGTTTTGACTATTGTTCTCTGTTCTCTCACCAATAGTATTAAAGGATAGAGAAAGAGCAGGAAGAAGGGTCCTCTGCCTGGTTCCAAGCTCATTTTCATGTTCTTGACAGATCCTTTCTGGATTTCAATCCATCCATCCATCCATCCATCCGTCTGTCCATCCGCCCGCCCATCCGTCTGTCCATCCATCCATCCATCCATCCATCTTTCCAAACATTCATACAACAAGCATATGTTTTTCAAGCACTGGCATAAATTATTTTGCACCAGGTTCTGTGCTAAGGACTGAGGATAAAGAGGGGACTATGACTACTTTCAGGAATCTTGAAGTCCTATAAGAAGACAAATGTGCAAATAAACTATGCCGTATGATAAGTGTCAAGTACAGACGTACATATAAAGATCAGCGTGAAGAAAGAGATGCCTAAACTTGTAATTCCCTATATGGCCCCTTTTAATGAAATAGACACAGGCACTCGATCTGAGCAGACGAGGAAGATGAAGAAGACGAAGATGCCCCCTCCTGCTGGACACAGGCTTGAGCCAGACCCGTGATTGGTGAGTGAGAGTTAGACTGGGTTTTACCCTGTTGGCTGGGAGCCCTTAAACATCCTTCAGACTGCCTAGCCTTATAGGGTAGCCCTGTCCTTCACCTGTAATGTCCCAAAGACTGCTACATCAGAGTTAGGGCTTCTCTTTTGTTGATTTAGCCTAAGATGCACACAGAGAAGTGGACGTGTGGGTGGTTGGGGATGGTCAAACTGTTATCAGTTCAATTTCCCTTCCTTGCTCAGGGAGACAAAGTTTAACTAAAACCAGGAATCAAAAAATGTTTGGAGCCGGTTGGTATTGACTAGTGCTGTGTTATTATTCTTACTGCTTTATGGGTATGCCAGCAGATTGTAAGTTTGCTGACCTCGCTCCCTTTTCCTTGTCTTCTCACTACAGATAATAGAATGATACAATTTGCAAATTTCCTATACAATAACTCCGTAAGTGAATTCATATCTCAGTATTTCTGATGTTTTACTCTTTTGCCCTTTGAAGACTTAGAACACTAGCATGAAGCAAATTCGTTGTTTATTTATTTTTTAAATATTTTATTTATTTGACAGAGAGAGAGAGAGAGATCACAAGTAGGCAGAGAGGCAGGCAGAGAGGCAGGCAAAGGAGGGGGAAGCAGGCTCCCTGTTGAGCAAAGAGCCCAATGTGGGACTTGATCCCAGGACCCTGAGATCATGACCTGAGCTGAAGGCAGAGGCTTAACCCACTGAGCCAGTCAGGTGCTCCTGTTGTCTTTATTTTATTTTATTTTATTTACTGACAATAAACCATCAGGAAAAAGGATATGATATAAGGAATTATTGACAGGGTTTTGTTAGAAATTTGTTCTAGAGATAAGAAAACCAAAAACCCAAAACCAAACAACCCCTGCAGCTGTTTGTGAGTGGCTTCGGCGAGATGCCGTCTCCCATTATTTTATTTTGCAGGATGTGTTGAATACTGGGGAAATGCTCGGCTGACATAAATTAATAGAACTCTTTGTGGCGGCCTGGTCAGGGAACCAAACAGGTGAAATTGGGAGAGTCATTCCTTACACCTTTTGCTATATTTGCAGCAGCAAGAGCCTCGTATCCACATTTGAAACTCTTTTTTGGCATTATAAAATACGCTTCTGATAGAGGCTTCAGTTCAGATGCCTGACTTCTTTCTACATGATGCCAATGATCATTGTCTTACATTTTTATTTCTATTTTATTTTTATTTAAAAGACCTCTAAGGGATCCAAATCAGTTTTCCAGCCTCAGGAATAGGAATGGGGTGGGGAAAGTAAGAGCTGCAGGAACGGAGATAGCAGGGAGTCCATGGGGACGTGGGGACTGAGGTGTGAAGATTATTACTACAGGTTGCAGTGACCAAGAACTTCCTTACGGGCAAGTCACATGGACTCTTGAGAGTTTGCTGTAAAATTACCTGAATTATGCTGGGATTTATTGCTCTCTCAATGTCACTATTTTGAGGTCAGTGTCATGCATACTCAAGAAATCTGTTTGGGGGAAGCAAGACAATGGTCAGTAAGCACGTGGATTCAAATCTGGGACAACAGATTCTTTTTGTTTTAAGTTTTTATTTAAATTCCAGTTATTATATATATAATTATATATATATATATATATATTATACACACAGTATAATATTAGTTTTGATGGGGTGCCTGGGTGGCTCAGTGGGTTAAATCCTCTGCCTTCGGCTCAGGTCATGATCCCAGGGTCCTGGGATCGAGCCCCGAATCGGGCTCTCTGCTCAGCAGAGAGCCTGCTTCCCTTCCTCTCTCTCTCTCTGCCTACTTGTGATCTCTGTCAAATAAATAAATAAAATCTTTGAAAAAATATTAGTTTTGGGTATATAATATAGCGATTCAACACTTTGTGCATCAGCCGGTGCTGATGTGCACTCTTTCACTCCCATCACCTACATCGCCCATCCCCTGACCCACCTCCCTTCTGGTGACCATCAGTTTGTTCTCTATAGTTGAGAGTTTGTTTCTTGGTTTGCTGCTCTCTCTTTTTTTCCCTTTGCTCATTTGTTTTGTTTCTTAAATTCCACATATGAGTGAAATCATATGGTATTTGTCTTTCTCTGACTTATTTCCCTTAGCGTAATGCTCTTTAGCTCCATCCATGTCATTACAATTGGCAAGATTTCATTCTTTTTTATGGCTGAGTAATATTCCATCACACACACACACACACACACACACACACACACACACACCCCCCCTCACATCTTTGTCCATTCATCAGTCGATGGATACTTGGGCTATTTCCATAATTTGGCTATTGTAGACAATGCTGCTCTAAACATCAGGATGCATGTATCCCTTTGAATTAGTATTTTTGTATTTTGGGTAAATACCTACTAGTGCAGTTATTGGGTTGTAGGGTGGTTTTATTTTTACTTTTTGAGGAACTTCCTTCCTGTTCTTCAGAGGGGCTTTACCAGTTTGCATTCCCACGGGGAGTGCAAGAGGGTTCTCCTTTCTCCGCATCCTGCCAACACCTGTTGTTTCATGTGTTGTTAATTTTAGCCATTCTGACAGGTGTGAAGTGGTATCTCACTGTAGCTTTGATTTGCATTTCCCTGAGGATGAGTGATTCTCATGTGTCCGTTGGCCATTTGTATGTGTTCTTTGGAAAATGTCCATTCATGTCTTCTCTCCATTTTTTAAATTGGATTATTCATTTTTTGGGTGTTGAGTTTTAAGTTCTTTATATATTTTGGATACTAACCCTTTATTGGATATGCCATTTTCAAATATCTTCTCCCATTCTGTAGGTTGCCCTTTAGTTTTGTTGATTGTTTCCTTTGCTGTGCAGAAGCTTTTTATTTTGATCTAGTCCTAGCAGTTTATTTTTGCTTTTGTTTCCCTTGCCTCAGGAGACATATCTAGAAAGAAGTTGCTATGGCCAATGTCAGAGAAGTTACTGCCTGTGTTCTCTTCTAGGATTTATATGGTTTCAGGTCTCACATTTAGGTCTTTAATCCACTTTGAATTTATTTTTGTGTCTGGTGTAAGACAGTGGTTCAGTTTCGTTCTTTTGTGTGCAGTTGTCTAATTTTCCCAATACCAATTGTTGAAGAGACTGTCTTTTTCCTCATTGGATATTCTTTCCAGCTTTTTGAAGATTAGTTGACAATGTAATTGTGGGCTCATTTCTGGGTTTTCTATTCTGTTCCATTGATCTATATGTCTATTTTTGTGACGGTACCACAGTGTTTTGATTAGTACAGCTTTGTAATATAGCTTATAGTCTGGAATTGTGATGCCTCCAGCTTCACTTTTCTTTTTCAAGATTGGTTTGCTTGTTTAGGGTCTTTTGTGGTTCCATACAAAATTTAGGATTGTTTGTTCTAGCTCTGTGAAAAATGCTGGTGGTATTTTGATAGGGATTGCCTTAAATGTTTAGATTGCCTTGGGTAGTATAGACACTTGATGCAAGTGGGGTGTTAAAGTCCCTTATTATTATTGTATTATTATTAATAGTTCTTTTATGTTTCTTATAATTTGTTTTATGTATTTGGGTGCTCCCATGGTGGGAGCATATTTATGATTGTTATATCTCCTTGTTGGATTATCCTCTTTATTATGATAATATTAATGTCCTTCTTTTGTCTCTTATTATAGCCTTTGTTTTAAAGTCTATTTTGTCCAATATAAGTATTGCTATTCTAGCTTTTTTTTTGACATCCATTTGTATGATAAATATTTATTCATCCTCTCACTGTCAATCTACAGGTTCTTTAAATCTAAAATGAGACTCTTATAGGCAGCATAGAGATGGGTCTTTTTTTTTTTTTTTAAACCCATTCTGACTCCCTATGTGGGACAATAAAGATTCTTATGCTTAAATTGAAGGTTTAATTTCAGGTACAGTTTGTGTTCGTTCACATATTTTGAGAATGGTCTGTTAAGATCCATGTTCCTGGCCTTTTCTTCAGGGAGTAGTTCCCCCATACTTTATGACTCTCTCCACTGTATAAAGCACAAGTTAGTCATTTACTAGTTGATGTGCTCACTGACAGCAAATAGCTTACACTGACTATGTGGAAAGTCCACATTGACTAAATTAACTAGATAATTGCAAAGACTTCATTTCTCTTGGGGCTGTTAGAAGAGAACTTCCTCGTTGTTGGAGAGTCGTTGGCTGTCTTCAGCACCATGACCTCCAGATTACTTTCATCACTTACTTTTCAGTCTTGCATATGTGCCTGTTGACCTATCATAAACAATCATGATTTGGAAAGGGTTAGGAAAAGGAGACTATGTAATTTCTGATTTGGTTTAAATTTGGCAGGCTTTCAAAAATAGTAAGTAATTTATTCAGTGTTTATTGAGTCCTGCTATGTGCCAGGAAGGAGCGGAGATAGCAGTGAATTTTCAGGTGAAGTCTCAGTTATCATAAAACTTGTAATCCAGAGGAAGGAGACAGATAGGAAACAATTACAAAAATGAACAACGCAATTCTAGATAGTGATAAATGTCGTGAAAAAATGAAATAGTGATGTGGTGGTGGGAGGCTACTTTAGGTTGGGTGGACAAGAAAGCCTCTTTGAGGAGGTGGCTTTTCCTTTCTTAAGCTATGGTTTATTGAATGCTCTCTATGCTAGGCCTGTCTTACGGGTTTTGTTTATATTAACTCATTCAATCCACACAGTAGTCCTATGAGAAAGTAGGATCATCTCTTTTGTACAAATGAGGAAACTGGAGGACACAGCCGTTTGGAGAGTTGCCCAGGACCACACAGATGGAAAGTGGTGCAGCCAAATTTGAACCCAGGGAGTTCTGTGCCTTCAATGACTAGATGCTGACTGTCAGCCATGTAAAAAGTTGGAAGCGGCTCTGCCAGGCAGAGGGAAAAGCAAGTGCAAAGTTCTTGAGCAAGAAGAAGTGTGTAGAGTCTGAGCTGCAGACTAGAGACCAATGAAACAGAGTGAGCAAGGGCAGAGGTGGTGGTAACAGGGTCTCATAGCAAGACAGAAGCCAGGAGTTAGACTTAATTCTGAGGGAAGCCAGTGAAGGTCCTAAGAAGGGGAGCAGCCCTGCCTTTCCATGCAGTCAGAGTGAGTTCAGCTTAGGGAGAAATCACACATTTCAGTATGGAGAAGAAGACACAGGTAGCTTGGAATTATCTTTGTCTCCCAATGTATCAAATATGGATTCTTGGATGCTAAAAAGTCCACATTAATCCTTTTATGTTTCCTATAGCTGTGGTTAGAAATACCCATAGAGTTTTTACAACATACCTTTGCCTGGGGCTTCACTCCATAGATATGAATTAATTGGCCTGGGTGGACCTTTTTAGTCCCTAAGGGCTCCTAAGTGATTCTAATGTGAGGTCACGGGTAAGAATGGTTGCAGTGGCTCCTTGGCTCTCTAGAACTGGCCATTTGGGGGCACCTGGGTGGCTTAGTTGATTGAACATCTGCCTTCAGCCCGGGTCATGATCCTGGGGTCCTGGGATTGAGCCCCATGTTGGGCTCCCTGCTCAGTGGGAGTCTCCTTCCCCCCTCCCCCTCCCCCTAGCTTGATGTCTCTCTCTCATTCTCAAACAAAAATCTCAAAAAAAAAAAAAAAAACCAAAAAACAAAAAAACAAAACCCAAACCCAAACAAGCAAAGAAAACTGGCCATTTTCCCCTTATTTGGAAATTTCAGTGAGTTCCCCCACCTTTTCTTTTTTAGAGTTTTCTGGCAGGTATCATCTCTATTTTTCCTGCAATTTTCTTCTTTTGACCAGCTACAAAGGAAATGATCCCTTTATTGTACTATGATTGAGGTGGCTTAGAAAAATAGTAAAGTTACATGAGCACACGTGGGTTAAAAATATAATTGACTTGTTCAGGTGACAACCTCTGTGGGGTTTGAGCCCATAACCTTTTCTGCCAGCCTCAGGGAGATGGCATATGATATGATTAAAATATTATTGGGCAAATAAATATATAGTATGTGTACATAAATATACAAATCTGGATTTACATTGCTCATGAGAGGCTGTTTGCAGAATCCCAAGACTAAAATGTAGCCATCCATGTCCAGGTTTCTCTGGATACATTTCCTGTCGGACTCAGGATGAAGTTCATTCCCGAGCTTTATTGCGGACTGAGTGATAGTGCTATCATGAAGGGCGGAGCACCTGAACCCATAAACAAGCTGCAGAGTTGGGGATATGAGGCTGGTTGGGAAGGACTTGCATGGGAGAGAATCATAAAACTGCTTTTGAGAGGCTGCTAAAAAATATGGCAGTTGCTGGTGTGGCTCTTGCCCAGATTTTGGGCTGAGCAGCAAGCAGCCTTTTATGATCTGAGGTGGTAAATTCCCTTTATTAACATAAATAATGAGTCTCCCGAAAAGACAGAGGTAAGGAAGCTTCAGAACACAAGAGGTCCTCTGAGTGAGACATTCTCCTGTTCCCAGATCACCATTTCTGGAGTTATGCTGATTTTTTGTTTATAGACCCTTACTAGCAGTTTACATTCTGCTTTTTTGTATTTTACCATTTCACTGAACTGTTCATTATGGGTTGTCTTTTCATGCATGCTAATTCCTTTCCTTCAAGTGTTTTCATCCCTACCAGCACTCTTGCAGTCCAAACTACCAGACTGTCCTGTCCAGAGTGCTGTACCAGCTCCAACGGGTCTCTCTTCCTGTCTTTGACCCTTCTAGTCCATTCTCTGATCTTTTCTTAAGTCTAAATCTGTTATGTAATTCCACTGCTCAAAAACCTCAGTAATTCCTCAGTACTCTTAGGAACAAATTTAAATCTCCCAAGTAGGCTCGCGAGGCACTCTGTAACCCGTCTTCTGCCTGCCTCTGCCACGACTTCTCCCCCATGATCCCTACCCTCACCCCTATCCTTACCAGTTTAGAGAAACCCACTAACATCCTGCATTAGAATTACCCTAATGCTTGCTAAGAAATCTGGATCCCTGCATTCCATCAAGTACTGATTGGACCAGAATCTCTGGGAGCTTCCAAGGGGAGGCTTTGAAATACCAATTTGAGAACCATTTGCTAGGCCACTGAAATTGCTAAATAGAGATGAAATGCAAGCCGTTTGGGTTACTGCACTGGGTAAACTCTGCCTCAGCAGCCAGGTCAGCCATCAGGAGATGATCTCAAAGGCAGAGGTGTTGCTTGCCTTCTGTGGCTGTTATGTCAGATATTTCCATTAGACATTTAGAAATCTGAGAATCCTTCCAATACCCTCGAAAGTCTCTTTTTATTTATTTATTTTTAAAATTTAAATTCAACTAGCCAACATGTAGTACATCATTAGTTTCTTTCTTTCTTTTTTTTTTTAAAGATTTTATTCATTTGACAGACAGAGATCACAAGTAGGCAGAGAGGCAGGCAGAGAGAGAGGGGGAAGCAGGCTCCCCACTGAGCAGAGAGCCCAATGTGGGCTCGATCCCAGGACCCTGGGATCACGACCTGAGCCGAAGACAGAGGCTTTAACCCACTGAGCCACCCAGGTGCCCCCATCATTAGTTTCTGATATAGCGTTCAGTGATTCATAGTTGTGTATAACACCCACTGCTCATCATATCACATGCCCTCTTAATGCCCGTCACCCAGGTACCCCACCATCCACCCACCTTCCCTACTGCAACCCTCAGTTTGTTTCCCAGGGTCAAGAGTCTCTCGTGGTTTTTCTGTCTCTCTCATATCTTCTCATTCATTTTCCCCTCCCTTCCCCTATGATCCTCTGCACTATTTCTTATATTCCATATATAAATGACGTCACATGATAATTGTCTTTCTCTGATTGACTTACTTGACTTAGCATAATATCCTTTAGTTCCATCCATGTTGATGTAAATGATGGGTATTCATCCTTTCTGATGGGTGAATAATATTCCCTTGTACACATGAATCACATCTTCTTTATCCATTCATCTGTCGAAGGGCATCTCGGCTCCTTCCACAGTTTGGCTATTGTGGACCCTGCTGCCATGAACTTTGGGGTGCAGGTGCCCCTTCTTTTCACTGCATTGGTGTTTTTGGGGTAAATACCTAGTAATGCTACTGTGGGTCATAGGTAGCTCTATTATTACCTTCTTGAGGAATATCCATACTGTCTTTCAGAGTGGCTGCACCAGCTTGCATTCCCACCAGCAGTGCAGGAGGGTTCCCCTTTCTCCGCATCCTCGTCAACATCTGTTGTTTCCTGACTTGTTAATTTTAGCCATTCTGACTGGTGTGAGGTGGTATCTCACTGTGGTTTTGATTTATATTTCCCTGATGCCAAGTGATATTGAGCACTTTTTCATGTTTCTGTTGGCCATCTGGATGTCTTCTTTGCAGAAATGTCTGTTCATGTCTCCTGCCCATTTCTTGATTGCATTATTTGTTCTTTGGGTGTTGAGTTTGATAAGTTCTTTATAGATTTTGGATACTAGCTCTTTATCTATATGTCATTTGTGAGTATCTTCTCCTATTCTGTCAGTTGTCTTTTGGTTTTGTTGACTGTTTCCTTTGCTGTGCAGATGATTTTTATCTTGATGAAGTCCCAATAGTTCCTTTTTGCACTTGCCTCCCTTGCTTTTGGCAGTGTTTCTAGGAAGAAGTTGCTGCAGCTGAGGTCAAAGAGGTTGCTGCTTGTGTTCTCCTCAAGGAATTTGATGGATTCCTGTCTCACTTTGTGGTCTTTCATCTATCTATTTTCGTGTGTGGTGTAAGGAAATGTTCCAGTTTCATTCTTCTGCATGTGGCTGTCCAGTTTTCCAAACACCGTTTGTTGAAGAGACTGTCTTTTTTCCATTGGACATTCTTTCCTGCTTTGTCAAAGATTAGTTGACCATGGAGTTGAGGGTCCATTTCTGGGCTCTCTATTCTGTTCCAATGATCTATGTGTCTGTTTTTGTGCCAGTATCATACTGTCTTGATGATTACAGCTTTGTAATAGAGCTTGAAGTCAGGTATTGTGATGTCCCCAGCTTTGGTTTTCTTTGTCAACATCCCCCTGGCTATTTGGGGGCTTTTCTGGTTCCATACAAATTTTAGGATTGTTCGTTCCAGCTCGGTGAAAAATGTTGATGGTGTTTGGATAGGGATTGCATTGAATTTATAGATTGCTTTGGGTAACATAGACATTTTAACAATGCTCATTTGTCCAATCCATGAGCATGGAATGTTTTTCTATCTCTTTGTGTTTTCCTCAGTTTCTTTCATGAGTATTCTATAGTTTTCTGAGTATAGATTCTTTACCTCTTTGTTTTATTCCAAAGCAGCTTATGGTTTTTGATGCAATTGTAAATGGGATAAATTCCTTAATTTCTCTTTCTTGAGACACATTGTTAGTGTATGCAAATGCAGCTGATTTCTATATCCTGCCATGTTGCTGAAATGCTGTATGAGTTTTAGCAATTTTGGGGTGGAGTCTTTTGGGTTTTCCACATAAAGTATCATGTCATCTGTGAAGAGTGAGAGTTTGACTTCTTTGCCAGTTTGAATGCCTTTTATTTCTTTTTGTTGTCTGATTGTGAGGCTAGGACTTCTAGTACTATGTTGAACAATAGTGGTAAAAGTGGAGTGTCCCTGTCCTTTTAAACTACAAACTATATTAGAAACTTAACTTGTGAACAAGTTTTAACTTTGATTGTCAGAGATTTGGGTAAAGCACAGAGAAAAGAGGATGAGATTTGGAGTCAGGAGACCTGAATACAACTTGAATCTATCTTTGCTGATACTTCAACTTTGGGCAAGTTATGTCAATTCCCTGATTAAATTATAATTTCCTTTTATTTGTGAAATGGAGCTAATAGTATCATTAGGTTATTTAAACCTAAATGAGGAAATGTTTTGTTAATAGTTAATTGCCATCACCCAAGTTGGTAGTTGTTCTTTGTCTTTGATTGGAGAAAGAGGGCCTGGAGTGTCATACGAAGAATTTTCTTAGGATTCCAAAAGTTTTTGGAAGTGAATTTCACTAACTTCCTGATGTATCAAAATTTGTGGGATACAGTCTAGAGAAGAAAATTTAAAGCACTAAAATTGACTCTTCTTTGAAGAGTTTACTCTTCAAAAGGAAATTTACTAATGAAAACACAGGGCACAAACTTGTATCTAGAATGTATGAAGAATCCTATAAGTCAATAATAATGATGTGGGAAACAAAGGCAAAAGAAATGTAACTTAAATTAAAATCTTCTCACAGCTTGCAGCCCACTGACAGATACCTGAACCATGCGGAGCGTGACCTTCCTCAAGGAACTGTGGCTGCTTTAGTGCCTTAATGTTTAAAAGTAACCTTATCTAGGCCGCAGCAGGCCCTCAAGGTCCTGAAAGCTTTGCTTCCAGATACCTCGGAGACTTGCACTATCCTTCACCCCTGCTAATTAACACGTACACAATCAATCACTACTCACCATCCCAGTATAGCTCTTTCTGCCACAGGTCCTGTCCCATGAATAGGAAAAGACTTAAGGTCTAGGCAGGAGAGATGGGAGGCTTCTAACTCCCCTGACCAGGCTCCAAAACTGTTCCTGGCAGGTGGAGATGCTAAGACAGAGCTGAACAAGAGATAAGGGAGCAAACCAAGATGGCATCTCAAGGCTACAGGCTTCTCAGTCAGTTCTCAGTAAAAGACTGCCCCTAAAAGCCCTCAGTGGCAACCCACTTGGGAGCCCTCTCGCTCTAGAGAGCTTTCCTCTTTCCTTTGTGTTCTTACCTTCACTTAACAAATTTTACTTCACCTCACCCTTTTGTGTCCGTGAGATTTATTCCTCAGCTCCGTGAGACAAGAATCCTGTAATCCTGCAGCGATAAGATTACAAATGACACAATAAAAATAGATAAAAGATATTAACAAACACTTAATCAAAAATATGTGGGCGGCTAATAAGCACATGAAAACATGCTCGACATCAGTAGCTACTGTGGAAATGCAGACTAAAACCACAATGGGATGCTACTACATATTTAGCCACAGAATGGTTAAAATCATAAAGATTGACCATACCAAGTGTTGGCAGGGATGTGGAGCTATCAGAACTCTTATTCACTTATGGTGAGAATGTAAAATAGTACAGCCACTTTGGAAAATAACTCAGAAGTATGCGGACCCATTTGGAATCTCAGAGTTAGTATGAAGATTATTTTAAGCTGGAGATATTTGAGATTCAACAGATGCAGAAAGAAGCCTTCTTGGAGCTTCCTTTATTTGACTAAAAACAGACAATTCTGAGAAGTGAGAATTGCCATAAATTTCTTCTTTGGGGCACTTCTATTCTTAGGAGAGACCAAGAATAAACCTACCATAAATCCCCTCTTTGGGAGACAATTATAGCAACTGGGAACAAGTAATGTTAGAAAAGTTTATAATCCACTGAATAAAACCCGTGGGTCCACACTGATATAAATAAGTGGATAAATAGATATAAATGGAAAGTTTGATTACAAGAGGACAATTACATAGTTTCAAAGTACCTCCCCACATATACCTATAAATAACAGGAGAAAAGAGAATAACCTCAGGGTGGAAAAGCCTGGCAGCCACCGCTTTCATCAAATGATCTAAGGGGACATCACCAACATGAGGTCAAATTAAACGTGTGTGACGTTTGATAGAGTTCGATGAATGTGTTTCTGATCTTCCTGCCAAAGATGTGTAACCTGAGTCTAGTCACATAAAAACATCAGACAAAACAAATTAAAGGACATTCTTTAAAAGCAATGGCAACAAACTAACTGGCCTATGATCTTAAGAAGTGTCAAGGTCATGAAAGTCAAAGAAAGACTGAGGAACCATTCTAGTCAGAAAGAAACTAAAGAGACATGAGAAAGAAGAGCAACACACCATTCCAGATTGGATCTTGTTGCTGTAAATGACTTACTGGCAAAAATGGTGAAACTTGAAAGGGGTCTGCAGATTAGATGGTAACAATGTTTCAACATTAGTTTCCTGGTTCTGGTAGATGTATTGTGGCTGTATAGGCCAGTTCTCTTGTTTGTGGGAAATGTACACTAAGATATTTAGGGGTGAGGGGCATTGTTTTGGCAACTTACTCTAAAATGGTGCAGGGAAGGAAAATTCTTTGCATGACACTCGCAGCTTTCCTCTAAATTTGAGGTTGTTCCAAATAAAAATTTGAAAAACTTTATACAAAAGAAATCATCTTGTAGAATGGATTGCTATGGGGCAAGAGAAGTCAGGACACCAGATGTGATGGTTTTGCAGTACGGTATGTAAAAAAGGCAGTTGTTTCAATCAGAATGGTAGTAAACAGAAATTTTTAATATGTGCAGGAGAGGCAGCTGATGGTAAGAGGAGGTTGAAAGAAAGAAATAATTCAAGGATGATTTGATGCCATTTTTCTGAGATGGGGAAGACTCAGAAAGGAATGGATTTGGGAATGAAATTAAGAGCTCTGTTCTAGGCATGTGAAGGGAATGTCTGGGAGATACCCAAGTGAAGATGCTGAGTGAGCAGTTGGAAACATGAGTCTGGCACTTAGGGGAGAGGCATAAATTTTGGAGTCATCAACACATACGTGGTTTCCTCATAGACTGAATAAGATCATTGTTTGAAACAGGTTCTTCGTCTGAAATGACCAGATTTCCTTTAACCTCAAGGTCAAGTAGAGCCAGTTCTCCAACTTTGTTTCTCCTTCAATATCATGTTGGGCACTCTGGGTAATATTGTTTTTTTGGCTTGCTTGTTTCCTTGTTTGTTTTCTTTAGAACAGTAGGTTTTCCCTCAGTGATACCCTCAACCTCAGCATTTGGGATTTACACTTTTTAAAACAGAAATCTTTGCATTTTGATAGATTGGGAGAGGCTGTTTTTTCCTTATTTTTATATTTTCATTAAATCCACAGATTTGAGTTTCCTGTGACCTGGGATCCTGAGAACATTGGATTCTTGGAAGGGTGCCATAAAAAATCAGTTCCATGAGCGAGATTCCCACCCATCCCTTATTATTTGGAGAATTCCATATGAAAAGATCTTTTAGAAATTCTTCCAGAAAAATCTCTCTGTCTCTGTCTCTCTCTTTTTTCCCTCTCTATTCTGCTATTTTGCCTGCAAGTGAAGCTGTAGTTCTCTTGAACTGATATCACAGCCTTTTCCCCATCCTGGTTGTAAAGGTCTCCAAGAGGAAATTATATGAGTTTATGTGTAAATCGGGCAGGGAGAACAAATTGACAATTTAAATTAAAAAGGCTGTTCCCATGAATTTGATAAAAGACAGTCAAGGGGAACATTTCTATGATCCAAAAGCATGTTCTAAAAGACAAGTTTTCTTTTCACATTTCAATGGGGGTTCTTCTGAGTTGGAACAAAGGCCCCTTGTGCCCACTGCTCACCTCTTGAGTCTCTTTGAACAATATCTGTGTGATGGCTGTTGTGATTGTCTTTTATTCTGTAAGGGTTCTTAAGAAAAGTGACTGTTAGGTTTGTCCTACTGATATTTACTTATACTTATATTGACCTGGGTTTGACTTTTTGAATAAAGACTTCACCATCTATCTCTACCTAAAATATTTCCAGTTCACCCTTGTAATGAATAAATGATAAGAAACTCACCTCTTCCTCCAAACAGCTCTTTCAGTCTCTCTGTATCCTTAAATCTTAGAGTCTCCTTTTTTTTTTCCCCAGAAGAATCAGTCCCTCGAGTTTCAGGTAGAAGTAAAGGCTTTGGAGTCAGAGTGGTAGCGATCAAACCCTGCTCAAACTGGTGAATCAGTGTGATCTGGTGAACTCGAAGTCACAGTTTCCTCATTTGTTAAAAAAGAATATTATGAGGTTCAAATAAAGGAACTCTTGGAAATTCTTAATGCAGAGCTGGCACATGGTATGTCCTCAATATGGTAATTTTGTCATTATTTTTACTTTTATTTACCTTACTGGTTGAAAACCATCCTCCTCAAAATGCTGGGGTTCTCATCATGGAGCAGCTTGAGCTACATGTTAATTGAGATTTCCTGAGCTCCTGTAGCATCTTCTGGAGACCTCTGCCTCATTCTTACCATGCAGTATTATGGGGAGGCCTAGTCTCTAGCCAGCATGCCATGTGTGCTGGCCAACATCCCTTCTGACTGGTTGGTATCCATTGTATGAGGGCAGTTAAAAATTTTGAATATCTCCATGATTATAAATGTTACATTTCTGCCTTCCCCGTTGGATTGAGAACTCCCAAGGGCAAGGATTATATTTTATTGATAACCAGTGCCTAAGTCATGTTTAGCAGATGGTGGACGCTCTATAAGTCTTTGATGAACCAAAATAAACTGGAATCTTGAGTTGCCATAGTGAACTTGAGATGTTACACAAAAGCCAGCTTTTGGCTGGAACTATCAAAACAAGTGATACGGAGGAGCTTTGTCTAGGGAAGAAAGTGGGTGGGAGCCTCTGTCTCAAGTAAGACTCGCATGAGTACCTCCAACCATATTGTACTCAAGTCTCTATCAGTTTTCTCTTCAGCCTTTATCCATAATTAGAGCATTTGCTCTCAGAATATGGAGGTTTGCTTTGGGAGGATTTATTACTTAGGTCCTTTGAAGTGTTTAGCCATGCAGACAGGTCATCAGCTGCTGCATAGTGACATATAAGCTGTCACATGTTCCCTTCTTGCGTCTGTTCTTCACTTCCCCTCCCTCCCAGCCGTCTCTGACACGTGATTACTTAAGGGTGGCAGATAGCACGTAGCCTCTTTATCTTCTACAACCCCAGTATAGCTGGGAGAATAGCAGAAATTCCTAGATGGTTTTCAAAACACAATTAAGCAAGGGATACAAAATCTCAACTTATTCAACTCGTTGAAAACCCTACGTTTAACATGAAGGCTTCCATGTATAATAAAATATCCTTTTAATTCCAGGGTCTTGTGGTAAGGGTAAGGATAGGTCATTTCTAGGCCAGAAAATTCTCAGAGCAGTGGCTTTCATTTTGGGACTGTGGAGGTAGGGCCTAAACCAAAACCCAGCAGGTATATGAGAAGAGTGACTGGAAGTAATACCAAAGGTATAGTGAAAGTGAATTCATGTGAAATGAAGGTGTAGAGGCTGCTGGATTCCCAAAATTAATAATAGTGTGTGTACCAGGGTGACCTTTCTGAGACACCTCTGAACCTCGGGACCTCCTTTTAAAAACCATTATTATCACAATGATAAGGAGACCATTTAAGTTGACGCGAGAAGGTTTAAAACTGGCCAGGGGCCAGTTGTAACTCAGAACAATTTCAGATTCTTGCAAACCAAGATAAAACTGCACACATATACACGTGTGTGTGTGTGTGTGTGTGTGTGTGTGTGTGTGTATGTATATAAAAGAAATAGTGAAATGGAGAGAGATTAGCAAAGAGAAAAAGAGAAATATATTTCCTGAAGGCAGTATTTTTCTTCCTGGAGGAGGAGACTGAATGAATGGAAAGAGTGTTGGACCAGGAATTGAGAGGCTTGGTTTTGGGCGTGGAGCTTGCTCTCCCTGAGCCCGTGGCTCACGGACCTGAACCTTGGCTCCATTCACTGTGAACGACCTCTTGGGTTATTGTGAGGTGATAACAGAGGTACAACCACTTTGAAAGTAGAGTTGATAAATACTGCAAACTACCGTTGCTATTATTGCAGAAGTGAAACGCTACAATTATTAACTAACGGGGTGTGGTGTCAAGGACCTACCCGCTCCTTCTTAGCCAGGACTGTATATACAAAGCTGTATCTGTCGTGACCGAAACATATGCCAAGTCTTGTGGTTGCCAGATCATAACAAAAAGTATAATCATGTTACTAAGATTATACACCAGCAATTATCTCTTGAAGGGAATTGATAAGAGAATTAACTCAGCATGCCAAGAACAACCTGAGAATGTTTTAGAAAACAAACACTGTAAGATGCCTTGTGATAAAAATTTAATGATCAAAGTTGTATTTCCTACTTCTTGCCTGCCTGTCTTCTTTCTTTCCTTCTTTCCTCCCTGCCTGTCTGCCTGCCTGCCATTTCACTTCGTACTCTTTAACTCACTTCTTCAAAGAATAATTGAGCACCATCTCCTTAAGATATTGTCCTGGGCTCTGGGAGGCCTACCAAATAAGGAGGGCATGATCCTCAAGGAGTACCCTGTTTACTCTGAGAAGCATTGGGGGTAGAGCAACTGGTCTTCATGAATCACTTGTTTCATTGTAATGGATTGGTAAGATCGACTCAGGGCCAGGCGCGGTATATAATCATGCCTCTGATGGTGATTCTTTCTGTCATAAATGCCATCCCTTTTCTTCATTGGATGGTGAATTCCCTACAGACCAGGTGAAGCCATTGCTCTCCTTGAAATGCTTTCATGGTTAAACCCAGACAGGGTTTGCAACCCCTTTTTGTTTATTTCCACGGTACTTGATGTAACAGTTCTGGGTTCAGATCTGGACTCTGCCCCTTACCAGCTATCTACCATTGATGTAGGTAAGTTACTGGATCTCTCTTATCACCAGTTACACTGTCTGTGATACAGGGCTGTTCATGCTCCCCTTGAAGTGATGGTGTGATGAAGATTAAATGAGATAGGGGCGCCTGGGTGGCTCAGTGGGTTAAGCCTCTGCCTTTGGCTCAGGTCATGATCCCAGAGTACTGGAATCGAGCCCCGCATCGGGCTCTCTGCTCAGCAGGGAGCCTGCTTCCTCCCTCTCTCTCTGCCTGCCTCTCTGCCTACTTGTGATCTCTGTCAAATAAATAAATAAAATCTTAAAAAAAAAAGATTAAATGAGATAATGTAGTTGCCTAGGACAGGTGGTGATCCTCAAAACATGGGCTCAGCGAGTGAATAATAATATTTATAATTCTCTATTAAAAGTATTTGTAAAACCTGACGCCTGCCCTAGAGTCTGTGCCCTTAAGGGCAAGCACGTGCTTCCCACTTGCATCCTTGAGGCTTTGCCGACAGAAAGTGCTCCATAAATATTTGACTAATGAAAGAATAGATGAAAAGTAGTAGGAGTGAGCAAGTAAAAGAGACAGCAGAGCTAATTAACTGGTATGTTTGTGATTAAATTATAATTTTGTGAACTCATTAACAAACTGGGAGTGTAGTGGGAGCAAGTAATTGATTTTGTTAGAAAACTTTTTAAAAAAAGATTCTATTTATTTATTTGTTTATTTATTTAGAGAGTGTGTACAGTAGGGAGGAGCAGAGGGAGAGAGAAGCACAAGCAGAGTCCCTGCTGAGCGAGGAGCCTGATACAGGGCTCAGTTTCACGACCCATGAGATCACCAGCTGAGCCGAAACCAAGAGTTGGATGCCTAACTGACTGTGCCACCGATGCCCCTGATTTTGTTAGAAAACCGAAAGAAAAGCTTACAACCCAGTGATGCTGCTAGTAAAGCTGAGTGTCTGACATCTGGAGTGAATTAACTTCTAGTTGTATATCTCATGGGCCATAGGATCTGCCAGAATATTTGGGTGAAGAAGATAGTTTTTTAAAAACATGGCACATTGTCATGTCACCACGTTGTTTTCTTTCCTAATAACAGAATATTTTAATGTTTTGGGGCTTAGAGCACTCCCCTGCTATAATGAATTTATAATAGATTAAGATGAGTTATGCAAATGTGATCATCATAATTACAGTGACTTTGAGTTTATGATCTCCTCTATTAATTATTCTTCAGTGGTTTAGCAGTACAGGAGTTCAAGACATCAAAAATCACTCTGGTTTTGTGTATTACCACCCCTCCTTTTACTTCTTAGGAATAAATGTTTATTAAATGGATATATATCAAGGTGAAAGTGTCCTCATCTTAAAAACTAGCATCTTAATTTCTCATAGGGATGGAACAAACTTTGATTAGGAAAATATCTCATAAATTACTTGGGGGCAAAGTGAGATCCTGTAATACAGGATGGCAGGAACTAACAAAACAAAAGAGCCAGCAGAATTGACCAGGAGTTTGAGGAAGGGAGGGCAGAGACTGAAACAACAAAGCAGTGGGGAAGGTAGAAGTGGGAGGGCTGAGCGAGAGGACAGAGGCTAGGGCCCAAGGTGTAGAAACTAGCTTGGGACTTGTGGAAGCAGAATTATTTCAAACTGTTTCCACTACTGGACTGTAAGCCCTATTTCTGGAAACCACCAAAAAAAAAATCTCTGGGTGGAAGTTATGGGAAGACTGAGCCCTATTAACTTCTGGGTTGATAGAGCCCTGAACAGGGAAGTCATGAGCGGGAGGTGAGAGCTGGAAGGAAATGGGAGTAGAGAAGTGCCCTTCACTCCCCATGACCTGGCCCACCCCCAGGAGTTTGAACTTTCCAGAATTCTCAGGAATAGTTATTTTTATCTAGCTCTTTAAAGAAGGGAGAGTAAAAAAGTGGCTAAGAGTATGAGTTCAAATCTCTGTTACTATCCCATTATTAGGTGGGTAAGTTACTTAGCTTTTATAAGTCTCATTTGTAAAATGAGGTAAATCATACTTTGCAGAGAGGATTAAATTAGATAAAGCTAGTAAAGTGCTTAAAACAGTGCCTGATACATACCAACCATTTCATAAATGTTAGGAAGTCATATAACTATTGTATATGTAAAAATAATGTTTCCATTGTGTTTCTGGTCAAAATTTTACTTTTGCTTAGGAGATTCAGGCCGTGAATCCTGCCAGGACTTACACCTTCCAAAGCAATGATGAGGGCGAGTCTCAGTGCTTAGTAGACATTTCTTACTTCCTCTCTTTTCAGGTGGCAACACACATACCTTGCGTGCGGAAAATATCTTCCTTCCTTAGGGTCAGTAGCTTTGCCTATAGGTTACCAACCCATAGTTCCAACTTTTTGATGATGACGATACAGTTTTGGAAATGTGCCTGGATCATCATACTAATGGTTCCTTTTATTTATGTAACCTTTTGGAGTTTACAAAGGGCTATGCACACCAGCCTTGTGAATAAAGGTACCCTTATAGTCATTTTGCAAATGAGAAACTATGGCTTGGAAAGGCTGGTTATCCACAGCACCAGATCCTCGGAGGCTATAAATTTTAGAACCCAGGCTTTTTGACTCCTTTTTCATTGAGTTTTTGGAATATAATATCTGCAAGCTCGTGCCCAAGGAGAAAAAAGCAGAGGAAAATGGTTTTGAGCTGTTTTGCATATCAAAGGAGTTAGTTCTCCCTCTTTAGGGTCAGAAGTTTATCTGCCCAAATCAAATGCAGATGTCTAGTGCTAATCTTATATATTTCCTTTTTAAAAAATCTTTTTTGGACTTTGTGTTTTGCTTTTAGATAGTGTCAGCTAATTTAATGGAAAGAAACCCATAGACTTTATCTTTGGAACAATTCTAGCAGGGTCTCCTTTATGGACCAAAAGTCTCTCTTGAACTTTCCATCTCCCCTCTTCATAGCTCAGCATATTCCCCTAACTCTGGTGCCAGAGTGCGTGCTCTTTCTGATGCAAAGTGGAATGGAGCTGCTTCAGTGACTTTAAATCTTTACCCCCCTATTTTTATCTTGCTTATGTGATCACGAGCCAACAAAGCTATAATCCATAACGTCTAAGAGGACAATATTTGGGGAGAAGGGCTAGTGCATGCTGGAAAAGAAGGGCAGACAAGGGAGGAAAGAGGCCACAGTGAGGAAATCTGACAGGAGGTGAAGCCAGGAACTTGCTTTGTAAAATCTTACCATACATATCTGTTAAGGAAGTTGGACCTGAAGCTTAAAAACTCAAGTAGAGCTAGAAACCCAGGACTAGGAGAATAATCTGTGGGGTTCAATCCCAAGACCCTGGGATCATGACCTGAGCTGAAAGCAGACGCTCAACGACTGAGCCACCCAGATGCCCCAAGACTCCTGCTGTTTTATGGGACTGTAGAGACCCTGGCGGGGAGTGGGGAGACCTAGGAATATGAAAATACAGAAGCAGAGTAGGGAAAAATGTCTCCCAAGTTTCCCTTGCCTCCTGCCTCCACCCATAAGGAGGCCTTGACAGAGGCATTTGAAGAACACCTCAGTCCCCAGTTAGAGAGACCTAGGGATGAAGATGCCTGAGCCAAGAAGAAAAATATGCAAAGGGTGTAACCAAACAGAGGAACCTGAGCTTTTGATTTCAACTCACTATGTACTGAGGCCAACATGGGGAGTGCATGTGAGGCCTGTCAGGTATATGGTAGGCCCAAGAAACTCTTTTTTTTTTTTTTTGGCCAGGAGCCAGGCTCTTCAAGACCCGAGTCTCTTAACCACTAGAACTTTTCTTTGAGCAAATGACTTCATTGTATTAATTTCTGTCTTCTCAACAAAAGTCTAGCATTGGATTTTGGTACATGATACATATAAAAAAGGTGAATTAAATTGAATTGAATTATAGAGAGCAGAGAGAGGGGTAGTTGTTGACATTCAAATACTAGCCAAAGATTCTGCCATAGTTTATCTATATTTCTTCTTAAAGGAATAAATGGATACTTCAGAAGCATAACCTATTAGTTCTGAGAAGATATATTCAGGATCCTGCTAATGAGATCTCCTCAATAAATTTCAAAATTCTTCAAATATTTCATACTATGCTCAAATGGTTCATTTATTCCTTTTTCTACCATGTCACTGAACTCATAAGTTTTTCATCAACTATCATAAAATTCCAGATTCTTTTCCTTTTTCAACACAAAGCAAGATGTCTAGGCACCCAATAAATATTAATTAGTGAAGATGATGAAGGTCAACTTCATATGTTTCTTTACCCTAATTGCTTTTGAAGACCTTCAGCATCATTTGGCATTTGATTTCAAAGCTTCAGAAGATCATCTTTCAAATCTAGGCTTTGCTAATTAACATTGCCAGGTACTGCCATCTTTCTTTGTTCAAAAGACTTTGCTGTCATTAATTACATATCAGAGCTGTGGGAATAGATTCCATTTACTCTGATACTCCCAATGTATTAAACCATTTCCCTACTGCTGAAACCAGGAGATGACAGAACAATGTTCTGTTTGGGGTCCTTCTCCTTTCTTCTCCCTCCCTCACTGGGGCTGGTAAAGCAAGGTTATGCGTCCTACACAAATTGCTGCCAAGAAGAATAATGTTACCCTTAGAATCTGGAGCAGGGGTGACATTAGCCTCTCGAAGTACATGGATGCATGGGGAAGGGTGGAGACCTGAATCAGATGAAGGCTCTGTTAGAAGTCAGGACAGGATGCACGTTTGGCAGGAACCAAGCATGTTCACTGTCAGCACCCAGAGGTGCGTGAGAGAGTCAAGAAAACCTTACATATGAGTTAGTGTCCTGAACTGAGAAATGACAGATGTAAACTTTGATGGGTAGATAATAAGGAGGGGATTGGTTTGGGTAGTAAAGATTATACTAAACAGAGGGAAGAATAAGGGCAAAGGCAAGGAAACATGCAGTGGTATGGGGCTTCTACTTCCTCCCAAGACAGAGTCACAGAAACGAGATTTACCTTCCCACCTGGAACAACCAATAAAACCAGAGAAAAATATATAAAACGGCAGCTTTCAGGACACTGAATAACAGGCAACAAAGGATAGCTGTTCCTGAGAAATGGGAGACTAACAAGGTCACTGTTCTGGTTCACTGTTTTGAGAGAGTTTACAAATCATGGCACAGGGAGGATGTGGGATTACAGAGAAAATATTTTCACGTTTCTGCGCAGTTAGGGATTTCTGAACAGATTTTGTTGAACCTTGGAAAGTGACCCTAGAGCAAGTCTTAGAGGTTAATTTGTAGCTGTATAAAGAGTAAGAACTCCTGAGAGATTTACCTAATGCCAGAGATACGTATTTATGTTTCAAGAGGGGATTAAACCTGGAATTTGGAAGCATCTCTGCATTGTAAATCTGGAGACACTGTATTATTTTTTCCCTAGAGAGATTTATTTACATTCTAAAAGGTTAGAGCAAGACATTTCCAAGGAGACTTTCAGATGTGGAAGGGGAGGCAACTGCCTCTTTCTCCTGTAGGAAAGCATAAGAAATTAACTTTTCACCCTCACCTATGCGGTGAGCTTGCCACTCACACAGGACAGATTTTCCTATCTGGTTCTCATCATGTTGTTCTGTAGACATGGGAAGTGATGCTGCAATGTTGCTCTATTGATCTTGCTGTGAGTATAGTAAGAAATATGTTTCTGACCCAAAAACCTCAGTATGCATTAAGGACAACATTAATAAAGATGAATATTTAAAACATAACAGAGAAGGAACCCTAGCAGAGTTTGGCAGACTTTCTAAAATGAGGAGATGGAATTGAGAGTCTGGGAAGAACAAGGTGGCTAGAATTTGCAAAACAAAGTAACAAAGAGAAAATAGCTGCACAGAGGGTGAATCCTGGAGATTCACAGAAGCTTCTCTTTGAATAGCCAGCAGGTTACTGATCAGTGCATATGTATGAGAAAACTACTCAAGGAGGTTGGAGGGGGAAGCAATCCAAAAGCATTAGAAAACAGTGCCTGGCACACAGTTCTAGGCATGTATATTCTCACAAACCAGAGTGGAGAAATTCATACTTTTGCGGACATTTTGTTGAATACTTGTAGTGGGGGACTAGGTGGGACTACAACTTGGGACCTGCATAGCAAATCCTAAAAGCAAGTCCCAATAAGATCAAATGGTTTTTGGTAAACTGTATCTTAGACAGAGTCCATGAATATTTATATGAGTACAAAAATACCCAACACCCAGCAAGTTAAAATTCACAATGTCTGTGATTAAAACAAAGATTAGCAGGCATACAAAAGAAGCAGGAAAACATGACCTATAATGAGGGAAATAATTAATCAAAACCAACCTGGAACTGACATATATGTTAGAATTAGCAAACAAATACATTTAAACAATTGTAACTGTATTACATATGTTCAAAAAGTTGAGTAGAGAAATGGAAGATATAAGAAAGACCTGAATTGAATTTCTAGAGATGAAAACTGCAAGGCTTGAGATAAGAAAAAAAAATACAGTGTATTTGTTGGTAGATTAAAAATGAGAAAAAAAAAAGATAAGTAAACTTGAAAACCCAGGAATTGAAACTATCCAAAATGAAACCAGATAGAAAAAATTGTTTTAAATGTCAAGAACATCAGTGAGCCATGGGAGAGCTTCAAGTGGGTAATATAAATGGAATTGGAGTCCCATAGGAAAGGAGGGGTTGGGGAACAAAAAATATTTGAAGAAATAATTGCTGGAACATTTCCAAATTTAATAAAAAAGTATAAACAAAAATGAACCACAAGAAATACGGAGAAAGCTCTATGAAAGTACATAATCAAATTGCTTGAAACCAATGATAAAATGAAAATCTTAAAAGCAGACAGAGAAAAAAAAGACATGTTAAATATAGAGAAACAAAGATAAGAGTGACAGCAGATTTCTTATCAGAAACAATCAAGTAATATGATATTATGTTTAAGGAATTATAAGGAATTATAAGTATTGGTAACACTTAAAGCACAGGGTAGGGCATGAAGAGATGGGCAGGGGGCTGTGGCAGAAGATATATCTGCATAGGTTTGTTGGCATCAGATAGTGAAAAGTGTTTGGTGCCCTGTTACAGGGGCTAGAATTTATCCTGGAGGTTATAAGGAGCCATTAAAGAATTTGGGGCAGGAAAATGCCATTAGATTTGCATGTTAGATCACTCCAGTGACATTGAGTATATGAATATATTAATAAATGGATGAATGACTGAATGTGAATGAATGAATGGAAGAAGATGGTTTGGAAAGTTGAGAAACTAGAAGAGGGCAGCTCAACCACGTGGAAGCTATTGTATTCATTTTCATTTGGTTCCATTCCATTCCATTCCATTCATTTGTTCAACATGTGTTATGTTCTCCTGTACACCAGACTTTAAGCTAGCTCCTTGAGATACTATGTTGAGCAAAGTAACTATATAAAAGGCATATAACTCTTGTGTGTTGTAGAGATCTTTCCATGTCAGTATGAGTAGATATTTTATTCTTTATAACAGCTGCACGGTATTCATCCATTCATTCATTCATTCATTCACTCATTCGTTCATCTATTCACTCAGCAAACATTTATTGAGTGTATTTTATGTGCTTGGCTTTGGCCCAGGCACCAAAGATACAGCAATTAATAGAAAGACTCCCTGTGTTCATGAAGCTTATACCCTAGTTGAGGGTGAGAAGAGACATTATAATAAATACATAAATGCAAATCTCTATTAGGGGTATACCAAAGATCATCCCTTATGTACAGCCAATATCTACTCTGCACCTCGGACTTCTTCTTCAAAGCCAGATTGCTGGAGGCCTGCTTTAAAGTCATTCCTGGTGTCTTTGAACTTTGTATGATCCATAACCTTGTGATCATATATGTTACCATCAAGCATAGTTAGGAAAACTAAGTTAGTAATTCAAGGAGGTTTGAATTCCAGATTTGTTGTTAACATAAAAGATCACTATCAAATATCAGCAAGTTTTCTTTTTGAAGGGAAAATTTCACACTGTGTTTATATGCTTAAATTTTATCAGTTGATTGAAGTATAAATGCACATTTATTATAAGAGTAAAATGATTAATGATGGTGGTCAAAGTTATTAATTTTATGTAAAAAACATAAAATTGGGTGTTTTCAAATGGTTTAATAAAGAAATAAATTGCTAGCTAATACAAATGATAAAAGTATATTATCTACATAATTTTAGGAAGAATATTATATATATTTGTGCTAACAAATGTTTATAAAAATACAAATAGCAGTAGTATTATTGTTAGCTACTCATGGCAGTAAAAGTAGTAGTAATTAATAGTTGAAATGATGAGGATGATTAGGTTATATCATTATTCTAATCCTTGTAGATTGTATGCTAGTATTGATAACATTAAACAAAATAATTATTAAGAACTGTATTCAAGTTTCAGGTGTTTAATTACATTTAGGCCATGAATGTGTTATAAAAATGGCTTATTTGTCTTATTTGGGGTTCTTCACATCTCGTGAGGATGGATTAGAAGCAGAATGTTAACTTCAGCACCTCAAAATTTCACAGAGTTGAGAGGCTCTTTAATCATGTCTTACAACATCTCTGGAAAATAATCTTCAATTAAGACATAATAAAGAATATGAAGAAAGTGAAAGGTTAGAGAAAAATGAGGTACGTAAACACATTTTGTTTTTGTAACTAGTCTAGAAACATGCTCTGTTAGAATCCTTTCAGAGAGTGATTCTTTTTAGTTATGAGGCTATGAAGGCTAAAGGCTTAAATAAAAGAATTGTTTAAATGATTGTTATAGCCTGCTTATAATTTTCAATAGTTAAATATGAAGAATTTTTGAGGTATGCACATAAATCTTAGATAAAAGTTCCTTCTAGAAAGCATACTAATGAAAATCTCTTTTTCAGAATTATAGTATCTGCTTTGAACACAAAGGCAATAACACCACTAGCTGTACTACTTTCGTAAATCATTTATCAGACATTTGGGCATACAGAGACAACCAGATGTCTTTTAAAGTTTGACAGTCTGGTGGATTAATGATAAATTCAACTTTGTTTCTTTGTACTGGCTTGCCAAAAGATGTCGGGTCTCTCACAGCCCACAACATAGTAAATATGATTGAAGAAATATTTATAAACAGAAAATGAGGAAAGAAATTATCATGTAATTAACACTGACAATAGCATAGACATGGTGAAGGCTCTGTGTGATTCAGGAATCACAATCACTATTTTGTTCATACCCTTTAGTTGTGTGTTCAGAAAGTAATTACAGCACCAAGGAATAAAACAAGATTACCGAACCATGAGCAGGAGATGCCGGGCCACTGTCAACATTCTTCTTCAGCCAAAGACAAGCTTCATGACCTATAAGAAATTTTTGAACTACTTTGTCAAGGAGTTACACAAGGTATTCAAACAGGATGGAATAGGAACCATTACATTTGGCAGACAAAAATATCAACTTGACAGTATTTGCTGTCAGTCAAAGGGTTGCTAGAAGAGAAAGTAGTTTGTGTTTAGAAACCCCTGCAAAGGGGCACCTGGGTGCCTCAGTCAGTTAAACCTCTTACTCTTGATTTCAGCTCTGGTCATGATCTCAGAGGAAAGATCGAGCCTTGTGTCAGGCCCTGTGTCAAGCTCTGTGCTGGGTGTGGAGCTGCTTAAAATTCTCTCTCCCTCTCTCTCTGCCTGCCCACCCCCTTATAGTTTCTCTCTCTCTCTCTCTCAAAAAAAAAAAAAAAAAAAAAACCAAACCCAAAAACAACCCACTGAAGAAATGATCAATAGAAAGTATATTGAATATGCAAATATTTCTTACATAATACCTTACATGATTTTCCTAGCATTTGACTACAGAGAAGGTGCTGATACAGCTGCTCGTGCAATAAAAATGGAGATACAGATGGAAAGGCAGAGCTAACTTTTTTATTTTAAAAGAAAGTTACATTATTCTGTTGCCATATTTCTAGATCCAGGGTTTGAGAACAGATTAAAAAAATTTTTAATTCCAGTCCAGTTAACATACAGTGTTATATTACTTTCAGGTATATAATATGGTGATTCAACAGTTCTATACAGTTCCCAGTGCTCATCACGTAAGTGTACTCTTAATCCCCTTCACCTATTTCACCCCCAACCCCCACCCCATTTGGTAACCATCAGTTTGTTCTATATAGATGAGTCTGTTTTTTGATTTGTCTCTTTTTCTTTTCTCTGTTTGTTGCATTGTTTCTTAAATTTCACATAGAAATGAAATCAAATGGTATTTGTCTTTCTCTAACTGACTTATACTTATACTTATACTTATACTTAGCACTATACTTTTTAGATCCATCCATGTTGTTGCAAATGACAAGATTTCCTTCTTTTTATGGCTGAGTAATATTAATGTAGTAATATCGTATACAATATTTATATATTAGATAAAAATGATGGTGGTTTGGACTGAGTGGCATTGAAGAGAGTGAGAAATGATTAGATCCTGATTAGATTTCAAGATAAAACTGATAATATTTGTTGGTAATTGGGTGTGGGATGTGACAGAAAGAGGGAGTACTGGATAACTTCAAGTTTTCTGGCTTGTGCAAATGGTTGAACAGAATCTCCATACTCTGGGGCACCTGGGTGGCTCAGTGGGTTAAGCCGCTGCCTTTGGCTCAGGTCATGATATCAGTGTCCTGGGATCGAGCCCCACATCGGGCTCTCTGCTCCACAGGGAGCCTGCTTCCTCCTCTCTCTCTGCCTGCCTCTCTGCCTGCTTGTGATCTCTCTCAGTCAAATAAATAGATAAAATCTTAAAAAAAAAAAAAAAAAGAATCTCCATACCCTGAGAAACAGAAGACTGCAGAGACACTTTAGATTCAGGGAAATCATGGAGGCAACGGTTGGTTCAGAACATGTTAAGTTTGAGACTTTTAACTGCCTTCTCAGCATCTTTGCTTGACTGTCTTGATATCTCCAATCAACATGTCCCAACTGGAATGACTCATCTCCCCCCTAAACTTGCCATACCTGATGTCTTCCCCGTATCAGTTAATGGCACCTTCGTCTTTTCAGTAGCTCAGACCACAAACCTTAGAGGTAGCACTGACTTTTTCTCTCTCCCTCTCTCTTCTATGTCTCTCCCTTCCTCCTTTTCTCTCTTCTCACCCTCTCCTTCCCCACTCCCTCCCTCTCTGTTTCCTTCACTTTCTTCCCTCCCTCCCTCCTTTCCTTCCTTCCTGATACTTGTCTAATTTGTCAAGAAATCTTGTGGCCTCTACATTTAGAATTAAATCCACAATTGGGTCAATTTTCACCACCTCAGTTGCCAAAACCCCGCTTCCTAGCCACCAGCGTTCCTCTCCAGAATGTTACAGAGGACTCCTAACCGGTTTCCTTACTTTACCTTCCTCCTCTGCAGCCTATTTTTAACATTGCTGGTAGAACTATGTTATTAAACCATAAATCAACCAGATATATCATTCATGTGCTTAAAATCCTCTAAGGTCTTCCTAATTTTCCTCAGAGTAAAATAGAAATCCTGGGTCTACAAGGCCCTACATAATCTGGCTACTCTATACCTCCTGTCCCTACTTCTCTGACTTCATTTCCCACTTCTTTCCCACTCCTCTGATGCTGGGCTCACCTGCATATGACCAGCCTCACTCTTTCACCTCTCTTGGGTCTTTATTCGGATGTCACTTTCTCAAGGAGGACTACTCTGACTGTCCTGTGCAAAAAGCAAACTTACTTACATACCCTTGCCTGCCTCACACCTCTCCCTCCTTACTCTATTCTGGTTTTACTATTGTTGGAGCACTTCTCTTCTTTTTAACATACTTTGTAATTTATTTTAACATATTTTAAATTTATTCTGGGTCTCCTTCCACCAAACTATAGTATAATTCCCAAGGTCAAGGATTTTTGTCTATTTGTCTATTTCTTCACTGATGTGTTGCAGGTACTTGGAACAGTAACTGGCACACAGTAGGTGTTTTATAAAAACTTACTGGATATTGAACATTGAGCCTGCCTCTCTCCCTAAACACTGATGTCTTTAATCAGGATGATACCAAGACGTGTGAACAGTCCAGGCTGACTGTTACTTTGGATCCCTTCGAGTGGATATTTAAAAATAATTTTATTCTGTGTTTAGAAGGGAAGCTGAGTTCTGTATGTGGGAAGGACAAAAAAACAGGAGTAGGACTCAAACTTTCCTTTCTTATTCCAGGCAGTTCAGCTCTGGCCCTGAATGTATCCAAAACAATTCAAAAACAAAGCTCTGGGGTTATATCCACCTTCCTTCGCAAGTCTCTTCCACTGAAGCATACCCTTTGAGGGTCTCACGGAGCCTATTCCAAACAGGAGGATTTTTGTTCGCTCATATCCAGGACCCTTCCAAAGAGGCCATCTGGCAGGTAGAGATTTTTCCATTTTGGAATATTCTCAGGGGAGTTTTAATGCCCGTTGGAAATTGGTGGTCTAGGCAGCGAGCCGTGTTTCCGAACTTAGTCACATATCCAGTCTTTCACGGTAGCCTGTTCAGTTCAGTCCCTTGAAGAGCCCTAACTTGCTTTTCCTCAACATCCTGCTCTGAGATCTCCTGCTTCGTTTCTCTATAGGTCTCAGCAGAAAATAACAACAGCTGTGAAAGCTGTCACTGTGCTTGAGAAGGAAAGACACTCCCTACACCCTAGGTTTTCCTCAGTGGCAGAAAGTTCCTGTCAGTTTACCTCATCTTTTCGGAAATATATATTCTCATTTCTCCTCTCTCACAGGTGCTCAAGCTGGAAACTCCTTTTCAACTATTTTACTATTTTATTAAATCTACTTTACTTCTACTTTACTTGTTGCTCATAGAAAGGTGTGAGATAGAATCTAATATTAACTAGAGTGGTATCTGTAGTAATTCTTTTTCCTTGTAAAAATGGGGCATTGTGAATAAAATTAACGTTAGAACAGTGAAACTGTTTACATGATTGGCCTATGACACATTTTCTCCCTTTGTAAAAGGAGGGTGAAACCTACTCTGTACAGGTCGGAGTTATTTTGAAGCCCACATGAGATGGAATAGCAAATGGGTTTAATGATAATCTTTTCCATCTTGTAGTGGATATTCTCTACTGACCTGGAAGGAAATCAGTTGGGAATGGAAATATTTATTCTAAAAAGGACTTGAGGAGGGAAAGAGGTGTGGTTTTAACTCCTTTATTCCCGGGAAACGAACTGCCCCCTTTTTTTCTTTTCATTCTTTTCATTGAAGGTGAAATGGGGGTGGGTGGGTGGGATAGGGGATATGTGTGAGATAAGGGTGGGAGGGTGTCACTTGGATACCACCGGAGAAGGACAGCCAGAGCACTGGGGCCCCCATGGAGACCCTACCCTACCACCTCCTGCCACTTGCCCACTCCTGCTCCTACTTCAGGCTCAGAAAGAGGGAAGCTATTTGGGGAGACCAAGAAGGGAAACTCATAGGATCTTTAGGAGTCTGAAAATCATTGTTATCAGTAGGAGAAAAGAGATTCCTAACCTCTACTTCTTTCCTCTCACACCCCTCATAGATCTCCCACTTCCCCTATTTCTCCTCAACATTATATCCTATATGGCTCTTGCTAGCCCTTTTCTCCTCATGAGTCTTGAGTTACACACAATAGATGGAAAGTAACAAAAACTTGGGGCTGGTTTAAATGTTTCCAGGTACTTGTCTCTCAGGAGGTGTCCTTCAGGGAAAATTCCAGTAAACTCCTATTACTATCACTATTTTCTGTGAATAATCACCCCGCCTCCAATCATTAGATTCTTTTTAGAATCCACATTTCACTGGCTCTGGTTTCCAACTGTTAATGCAGGTTGTCAACCCCTGTGAATTATAAAGGGAGCATAATATGCTCTTTTGAACAAATTCTAATCAGCCATAGCCCATTGTCTGCTGTTTTTTTTTTTTTTCTTTCTTTCTTTTTTTCTTTTTGGCACTGTAGAGTTTAAGAATCCTATCCTTAAGGGTTCACTTAGAGGACAGAGTCTAGAATACCCTGTTTGGATGGGAACCACAGTTCTTCCATGAAGAGAACCTGAGAAAAAGCCAGGGCGTGAGTCAGGGGAAAGAGAAAAGAAAGAGAAATTTTGTCTCTGGAGTCACAGGGAGGAAGGTTTGTGATATGGGGTAGTGTGTGTGTGTGTGTGTGTGTGTGTGTGTGTGTGTGTGTGTGTGTTTGAAATGAATCTCATCCCACTGGACTGAAGAAGTTATAACAGGACAAAAAATAAAGAGAGGAGACCCCCTCTACCCCTTCCCTTCTCACTTAGGGTAGGTAGCTTGTGAGAAGGCGGTAATAGGAACAGGAAAACTTTTCTAGAACTCCCCCTGGGCCTGCTTTGAGAAAACAAAGAACATGTATCTTTCTTTCCTATGTTTCAGAGTTGTTGGGTACTAAGCAGTGGGCTTTTGTTTTCTCTACCACCTACCCCCCAAGATTTTAGTTAAGAGCGAGAGTCAGAGGGGTGCCTGGGTGGCTCAGTGGGTTAAGCCTCTGCCTTCGGCTCAGATCATGATCTCAGGGTCCTGGGATCGAGCCCCACACCGGGATCTCTGCTTGGCTGGGAGCCTGCTTCCATGCCCCACCACCTCTCTGCCTATTTTTGATCTCTGTCAAATAAATAAATAAAATCTTAAAAAAAAAAAAAGAGATTGGGTTCCTGTGGGTTTTAAAATTCTAATCCTTTTTTAGGTCTTAACTGCTTTGTACTTGGGGTGAATTAGAAAGTTTAATTTTCTGTCTGTTGGTCTGAAGTCAGAAAGAAACCCTTGTGATTCATTTTTAGAAGGAGATACAAGTTGATTATCTCCATTTCATGTGAAAGCAGTTTGTAGGAATGTTTTTCCTGAGGTTAATTGGACGTCTTATGGTCTCTTTTCTTTTAGGGATTCTCCTAAGAGCATGGTTTAGTATTTTGCAAAAGGTTTTGTCACCAGTTTTGGTATTTATAAAGGTTCTGTGGTTTGGACTTTAGTCTGCTGCCTGTTTCTTTTGTACTGAGGCTGTTAATGGAGGAAGTGATTGCATTGAAGGGAGGAGATTAGATTTGCTGCTCTGGGACCTCTGTCTAATCTGTATCTAGACCTAAAGGCAGGCCTTTAAAACAGAGGGCTGAAGTTTCTAAAGGAATGAGAGTACAAAAGTGCTTGAAATTGGACTTCAGGTGTCCAGTGCAGCATCCAGCATGCAAGGAGCTGGGAAAGTGTCACTCCTCTCTTTATAACAAAAAAAGGTGTGGAAAAAACTGAAACAAAACAAAACAAACAAACAAACAAGAACAAAACCCCCTCTTCTTAGATCCCTCAGAGAATTTGGGTCACAGGGCAAACTGCTGCCCCCAGATTAGAGAGTTAAAGTATAATTAGTGAATTTTTGGAGGCTCAGTGAGGACAGTTTTGAGAGTTAAAACTTCAGATGTAGGCTTAGGGGGTTCCCACACTTTTTGTGCATTTTACCTCCAGCAGCTCAAACACATTCTCACAGTCAAGATAGGAGAAATTCTCTCATACTTCAGGAGGTGGGAATAGCCATTTCGAAATATGCCTAGAGCATTGGGTTCTTAACAAGGCCTACATCATGGGAAACTATTTCACCAGAGTCTAACAGATGGCGGGGAGGAAGAGAAATAGCAAATTCTAGCCCTTTTTAACCTTGCTGTCTCCCCTTAAGGAGGAAGAAAACAAAACTTAGAAGCACTTAGAAGCTCCCACCCTAGGGTGACAGGCTCACTGAATAAAAGGCTAAGACCTAATCATAGGACTATAGAATGCTTTCTTTCCCCCCATAATTTACTACCATTTCAATAGGACTCCTGTATAATAACAGAGAATTTCAATAGAATGTCCTGCAATCTCAAATCTTATTTAAGAAGAAATCTCTAAGGAAACCCAGAGACAACAAGGGCTTATAAAAACAAGGACACCAGAAGAAATTTTAACCTCTGACACCTACAGCTCAAAGCCAATTTACTACAATTCCTTTTACCCAGCACATCATATCTAGTTTTCAACAAAAAATTACAAGGTATACGACCAGACAAAAAAAACAAAAGAACACAGAGTTTGAAGACCAAGTAAGCATCAGAGTCAGTCTCAGACATGGAAGAGATTTTGGAATGATCAGACCTAGAATTTAAAACAACTATGACTGATATGCTAAGGGCTCTAATGGAGAAAGTGGATGGCGTGCCAGAAGAGACGGCTTATAATAATGTCCAGGACTTTTAGTGGTATTACAGGAAGGGATAGGGAAAAGTTTATGTATTCCATCTTTGAAGTGGAACACTAACTGTAACTTAAAAAAAAAAGTTTATTTGGTTTCTCCTCATTGTTTCCTCAAGTTTCTGTGTATTTATTTCTATTTCTTTCTTTAATTTTAAAGACTTTCCTCAGAGGTATGGTAATCCCTGGCTGTCTATTCTTTTTAAGATCAAGTAGTATAAAACTTGGAGTTATGTCAGGGGGAGGCAGGGACCAGCCAGTCACTCACTGCAAGATTATTGGGCAAGGACCTAGCCATTCTTGAGAAATGGTGTAAATTTATTGAATGCCAATTTCTGACAGTCTTTTCTCTTAGGATTATCTTTTTCTTTTCCTTTTTTTCTCCCATAGAGTCATCCCCAGATATATTGCCTGGTGCTAAACCTGGCATTGTAGTACCTGAAGGAGAAAGAGAACTGAATGTTTTGTATCCAGACTTTACTTCACCTCTCTGCTTTTAGTAAAACTACTCACCATGCCGTTCTTCTCTCCAGGGTTATGCTATAGTTCCCATGTACTCTGAAGGGCAAAGGTGGGGCACTTAACTCTGGGCCTTGATCATCAGACCACACAGGTCACAGCTGAGACATCCGTTGTTCCTGGCCACACTGTTGGGAGACAGTTCTCCACCAGTCCTGGCTTTTTTGGTGTTCTACTGACATGTGAGCAGAGACATTAATAACTTCTTTTGTGCATGATATTTTCAAGGATATTCATATAGCAGGCATCTTTGGAAGATAGAGATAGTATCTCTTCCTGGAGCAGAGAGATTTGTTGGCTGCACAGTATAATAAAGGTAACATCATCTTCCAGGACAAAGGTTTGAGCAGGTGTTCTTGTAGACTCTTTAACATATTGATGTTTCTTAAAATTCAGAATCCTCAGCTGTGATTCATGTCTGCTGCATGTACAGCACTCACTTGTGCTGTTTTGTGTTGTCCCTGTCGGACCTAAAGGCAAGGTAAAAACAGTGTGAATGTGAAGGTCATGCTGCCTCCTATCCTGGGAGTAGTGACATCATTTGCCTCTGACCCAGGAGGCTTTTGTTTTCTGTTAGCATGAGTGGAGCTGTGAACATTTAACTTGTAAGCTTGCAAGTAGAGTAAAATCTCAGGTGCTCAGTTCTGTGATTTTCCAGTGCTACAGTATCATGTGTCGAACTCTGAAATCTTTATGAGCCTGCCTTTGATTCTGTCTCTTCCTTGATACCTCATGCAGTTGTTCGAATTCTTTCTTAACTGCCTTCTCAGTGTATAACTAGAAGACTGGGTTGGATGCTCCTACTCTGGGACCCACAGTCTCTCTATTTTCCTTCCCCAGTTTAGGAATACCTTTTAAATATGAGAGAAATCCTGCTCCTTTCCTGTTTCTTCAAGTTGCTCCTTCTACTTCCATAAATATTCTAAAGATTTAGGTTCTGCAAAACAAAAGCCAAAATGTCTTCTAGTACTTTTCTGCTCCGAACCCTACCACTCAGCTCTTCTGAGAGAAGTGTAAAACAAGAAGGGGAAATAGTGATGGATATGAATTCTCTAGAGGTCCATACAGGGTCCAAGCTTGATATATCCTGAAATGGTTAGAACCATCAGGTCTCTTCTAGGAAGAGTTGAGTCCTCTAAGAATAAGACCAGGTGAAGAGCTGAAAGGAGGTGAAGGGCACCGTTTTTCTGGGAAAACAAGGAATGGAATGAGGAGTGGATGATAGACTAATGCTTATGTTCATTTGGAAGACTGAGGAGGGGAATGATAGGGACAGCATCCATTGGGTTTGAGCAGTGTGGGATGAGGAAAGTTAGAATTACCAGTCTTTCATTTGCTCCTTGGGGAAGTGACATTTGACTCCAATCCAGGAAGAAAATAGCAGTAGGGAGGCCATACCTATGTCAGCTAGAGCTAGAAAAACAAGTGTATAAATAAGAGTTGGGAGAAGTATGTTAAAGGGCTTATAATTATGTCATTTTTATGTCTCCCAACTGGTCCTGTGACTCCCTTGAAGGAATTATTCTGTTTGACATTAGCCTTCAAAAAAATAAGCTAATGTTTTTCCTGTTATATTTCAAATGGAGACATTTAGTAAATTCACTAAATTTAGACATGTAGTGAAGAACTTTTTTGGTTTATGTTTTGAGAAAAGTTATCATTTCAGTATTTTGACAGTTAAGACAAACACTTAATTCATTCTGAGCTATTTAACCTGAGTCTCAATTTCTAAATTGTCCTTGTGGCTGCTGGATGATCATTTTCTCTTAGGGATGCTGCATAGGGAGTGATCAGATCTCACTATCTTTAGATATATCCACCACTGACCTCCAACTCTTGGGCAGAAAATTGGCCTCCTTAATTGAGCTTACCTATAGAGAAAGGAAAGGGCTAATATTAATATATGATATCTAATGAAAATTCTTCATGAGTCTAATCTACATGCCTCCTTTTGACTAAAATATTTGATTGCCTCTCATCTTTTTGATAGATTATGGGAATATTTTCCAGGTTTGATTGATATCTACTTAGTCATTTCTTTATACGGGTCATTGAGTAGAAAGAAGACATAATTAAAATCATAATTTGATTTTGGTTCTTGTCATTAATTTAACTCTTCTTAGTGGTCCCAAGCTTCTTGCTTCCTGTCTTTCTCTAAGTGCTGAGTCTCCCACTTTGTCCAGATCGGTGGCTCCTATCTCTGTTGTAACATAAATCTCATGCATAAATTTTTATGGCAACAAAATATTTCCCTTCATGCTGTCTTAACAAATCCTGCTCCTCACTAGGAGTGCAGAAGGGAAGAAAGGAAGCAGGTAACTGGGGAAGAGAAATCCTGTTTTGCCTCTCTGGAATATCCAGATTTTGTATATTTCCTCCTGAGTCATATCCAGATAACCTAATGGAAAACCAAGTGCTGGCAAGAAGGAGAGGCTGTGGCAGGGGCAGAAACAAGAGGAAAGGGATTTGGTTCTTCGGGGCTGTATTAGGCCACTAGAGCTGCCATAACAAAATGCCACAGACTGGGAGGCTTAAATTTATTTCTTCACAGTTCTAGAGGCTGGAAGTCCAAGATCAAGGTGTTAGCAGGGTTGATTTCATTCTGGGGTCTCTCTCCTTGGCTTGTAGACAGCTATCTTCTTCCTCTGTTTTCAGTGCACCCACACTTTCTCTTTCTGTGCCCTAATCTCTCCTCTTATAAGGACATCAGTCATATCAGATTAGGACCCACCACGTGACCTCATTTTGTCTTAATTACCTATTAAAGGGCCCTATCTCCAAATATAGTCATATTTAGAGGGTCTGGGAGTTAGGACTTCAATATGTTATTTTGAGGAATACAATTCAGTGCATAACAGAGGTCTGGGTAGAGGGGGTTGGTGGAAGATAGAGAGCTGGGAAAGTCATGCAGCTTCCTTTGTTGGTTAGTTGGAGGAGAAAAATTCACCTGTCTGGGACATTTTATAGCCTTAAGTTTTATAGTTTCAGCCCTTCTACCAGTACAACTTTAAGAGCTTGGGTTATGCATATATTACCTTAAAAAATTTGTGAAAGAAATGTGGGGAGAAGTAGGTATATATCCATCAGAATGACACCTCCTTAGAAGGAAAAGGGCTGAGCTGATAGTTCAGGTAGGATGATTTGTGGTGAATTTTTTTCTTACAGAGCTGAAAAGATCTTTATCTTTTTCTCTACTGTCCTTTAAAATAGAGAGGCACCTGGGTGGCTCAGTGGGTTAAAGCCTCTGCCTTCGGCTCAGGTCATGGTCCCAGGGTCCTGGGATTGAGGACCGCGTCGGACTCTCTGCTCAGCAGGGAGCCTGCTTCCTCCTTTCTCTCTGCCTGCCTCTCTGCCTACTTGTGATCTCTCTCTCTGTCAGATAAATGAATGAAATCTTTAAAAAAAAATAGAGATTACTGGAGAGCACAATGACTTATACCTTGGAGGTGAGGAGATTTGATATTTCAATGGTTTTTTTGAAAGATTTTATTTATTTATTTTAGAGAGAGGGAGAGAGCGAGTGTGAGTGGGGGAAGGGGTAGAGAGAGAGGGAGAGACTCTCAAGGAGACTCTGTGCTGAGCAGGGCTTGATTTCACAACGCTGAGATCATGACCTGAGCCTAAATCAAGAGTCCAATGCTCAACTGACTGAGCCGCCCAGGCTCCCTAATATTCCAATAGTTTTAAAATAGTAGTTCTTCCTACCTCTAGAGATTCTTGGTTAGTTTTCCTGGGAACCGCTGGCACTGGTGATTTATTTTATTTTTATTTTATTTTTTTTCAGAATTGGTTTTCATTTTATTTATTTATTTATTTATTTATTTATTTATTATTATTATGTTCAGTTAGCTGCTGTATAGCACATCATTACTTTTTGATGTAGTGTTCAGCGATTCATCAGTTATGCATAACACCCAGTGCTCATCACAACACGTGCCCTCCTTAATACCCATCACTCTGCTACCCCTTTCCCCTACCCCCATCCCTTCTGAAACCCTCAGTTTGTTTCCTGGGGTCCATAGTCTCTCATGGTTCATCTCCCTCTTTAATTTCTCCCCCTTCAGATTTCCCTCCTTTCCCCTGTGGTCCTCTGTGCTATTGCTTATGTTCCACATATGAATGAAACCATATGATAATTGACTTTCTCTGCTTGACTTACTTCACTTAGCATAATCCCCTCCAGTTCCATCCATGCCTATGCAAATGATGGATATTCATTCTTTCTGATGGCTGAATAATACTCCATTGTATATATGTACCATATCTTCTTCATCCATCTATTGAAGGACATTTTGGCTCCTTCCACAATTTGGCCACTGTGGTCATTGTTGCTATGAAGAGTGGGGTGCGTGTGCCCCTTTTCACTACATCTGTATTTTGGGATAAATACCTAGTAGTGCAGTTGCTGGGTCATAGGATAGCTCTATTTTTAATATCTTGAGGAACCTCCATACTGTTTTCCATAGTGGCTGTAGCAGCTTGCATTCCCACCAAAAGTGTAAGAGGGCTCCCTATTCTCCATATCCTTGACAACACTTGTTTCCTGTTCTGTTAATTTTTGCCATTCTAACTGGTCTAAGGTGGTATCTCATTGTGGTTTTGATTTGTATTTCCCTGATGGCTAGTGATATTGAGCATTCTTTCATGTGTCTGTTAGCCATTTATATGTCTTTTTGGAGAAGTGTCTGTTCATGTCTTCTGCCCATTTTTTGACTGGGTTATTTGTTTTTTGAGTGTTGAGTTTGATAAGTTCTTTATAGATCTTGAATATCAGCCCTTTATCTGTAATGTCATTTGCAAATATCTTCTCCCATTCCATAGGTTACCTCCTAGTATTGTTGACTTTTTCCTTTGCTGTGCAGAAACTTTTTATCTTGACGAAGTCCTAAAATTTCATTTTTGCTTTCGTTTCCCTTGCCTTTAGAGACATGTTTTGTAAGAGCTTGCTGCAGCCAAGGTTGAAGAAGTTACCGCCTGTGTTCTCCTCTAGGATTTTGATGGATTTGTATTTCACATTGAGTTCTTTCATCCATTTTGAGTTTATCTTTGTGTGTGGTATAAGGCAATGGTCCAGTTTCATTTTTCTGCATGTGACTGTCCAATTTTTCCACCACCATTTATTGAAGAGACTTTTTTCCATTGGATATTTTTTCCTGCTTTGTCGAAGATTAGTTGACCATAGAGTTGAAGGTCCATTTCTGGGCTCTCTGTTCTGTTCCATTGGTCTATGTGTCTGTTTTTGTGTCACTGGTATTTAAAAAAATATCCCCTGGCGATTCTAATTTGTAACTAGAGTGGTGGACCAACAAATTATAGCTACTTTGATTCTCTCCTTTCATCTCAGTTAGAGAGAAGCATGAAGACTTCTAGAATCTGGAATGGTAGAAAATCCCTCCACTAGAACTTCTACAAAGAGGAAGACCCATGTATACCGAGACAAATTCTATTCTTTATTTTCTTTGTGATATACCCGAGACCCATCTTGGACTCCAGGGACACAAATTTGGTCTTCTTCAGGTTGGGTGACCAAAAAGTGAAAGTAAGAAAAATTGACATTTATAACATCAAACATGTTTTCTGTTGTTCCTATTAAACATGTGAAGTGACCCCTTTCCCACTTAGTACAGGTTTATAGACATGTTTCTGAGGTTATTTTGCTCATCCTATTCCATGTTTCCAGGCTGACCCTGCCCTGAAGGACGGAAGAGTGTGAGCACCACCCCAGTGGGTGAAGGAAGATGAGAGGAAGCTCTTGCTCCCCAAATATCATCCCTGTTTCTTGCTGTGGTGCATTTTGTACACCTTCCTCCCAAAGCCTATACAGAAGTTAGAGATGTCCTGGTCCATCTTGATGTACTGAGACATTGGAGAAAACAGATCCATGAGGGCAGTGGAATTTGTGACTAGAGTGGAAAGGGGCTGGGAGAATTTTGTTTGGGGAAGAACAGACTTGTTTTCACTAGAGAGCTCTATGATTTCTCCCCTGACAGCAGAAAATGGACCTTTAATTTTAAGAGCTAGTAGCGTTCAGGTGTCTTCCTTGGAAAAGGGAGCCAGGACAATAGACTCAAATACATGACAAATGACATGTTGCAATCAGATATCAATTCTGCAGGAATATAACATCTTCTGTTCTTACTATATGAAAATATGTAGAACAAGATACTTACTGATATTTGTGGTGGGTGAGATGGGACAAAAGACCCTTGATGTTTTTCTTCAAATTTCTTTAGAATATAGGAACTTTCTTAAATGCAGAGAGCCAAATAATTTTTTTTTTGCATCTTTTTTTTTTTTTTGCTTTTGCACCCATTTTCTTTCCTCCCTAATGTTTTTCAAGATTGATATGTCCTTTAAAATTTGTTTAGTTCGAAAGGTGGTTGTTTATAATTCTAGGAATAAATTTGCACTTTGAAATTAAAAGGTCTGGTGTGTTGATCATGACATATCCTTGATAATTTCCACCTGAGGTTCTGCAGAGCTCATCACAGCACAGCCTGGAGCAGGAGAAACCTCTCATTCAGCAAAGAAGGGAGATTTGCACCAGGGAGGCCCTGTCCATGAGATGTCCCCCTCTGGAGAAACGGAGAATTAGAGAATTGGGATCCTCGAGAGAGTTTGAGTGTGAAATGGTGATTACATGTATGTAACTTTGAAATTTTAAAACATTCTATAAGAATCCAACTCCCATTTAAAATGTTTGAAATAGTCCCTTTATCTCTGAATATGGATGTTAGGATGTTTTCCAGGTAAATTTGCTGTTTATTTTGGGTTTGCAGTTATCTCCTATTCCTGTTATCTCTGCCTAAAATGTTCTTGGGGATCAGGTTACCTAGTAGGGTCCTGGATAGTAGTATTTCCCCCTTTCAGGGACCAGCCTGGAGATTTTTCCTCCAGTTTTATGGGTGGGGAAAATGCAGTGAAGTTGTACTGATGCTGCCTGTCCTCTTAATCTAGAGAAGTAATTCATCTATTTTTTTATGTGGCCATTTTGACAAAACTGTCATAACCCTCAGGACATTTTAATTTGGCCTAAGAACAAACCATTGTTTTAGACATTTTTCACCCTATCCCTCTATCCTATCCAAACCCTAAGCCTTCATGCTATTTTCTATCACCTCCATGGGTTATCATGAAGAAAAGTTTGCATATAGTACTGGTTAATTTTAAAAAAAAGGAGAGTTTTAACATTTTGACTTGGCTAGTTGGGTTGTACTAGATTATCTGGATTAAATGTTTTGTTTCCCTACTTGCTATAAACTTCAGTGCCCAGCGTTTGTGCAGGGATACCAGCCAGCCTTCCCTAAAGACTGTCACCAGAGTTGGAGTCCGTCTGAGATGGTTGGCAACAGCTGGATCAACAGAGCTGGGCCCAGAGCTCTTAGAGTGGAGAAATGTCAGGAGCAAGAAGTAGATGAGGAAGATCTCAGCTTTGTGGAGATCAAGAATGGCATTCATCAGTGATGGTAGTAGGAGGGAGGGTAATGATAAGAGGAGTTCGGACCATTTCTTTTCTCCTTCCTCATCATTCCTGTGGATTTTGGTGCAAATGATGCATAACACAGGAAAGAAAGCATCTCCTACTTCCTCCTTAGAGAATCACTTCTGACCTTGGACGGAAAAGGGTCTGCAAGAAGTAGACTATTCAGAGATTGCATTTATGTTCTGGATCTGGGTTTTTTTTTTTTAAAGATTTTATTTATTCATTTGACAGACAGAGATCACAAGTAGGCAGAGAGGCAGGCGGAGAGAGAGAGAGAGGTGGAAGCAGGCTCCCTGCTGAGCAGAGAGCCCAATGAGGGGCTCAATCCCAGGACCCTGGGATCATGACCCGAGCAGAAGGCAGAGGCTTAACCCACTGAGCCACCCAGGCACCCCTGGATCTGTTTTTGAAAGACATGCGTAGTGTTATAAACCTTCTCTTGCTGCTTCTGGGAAGAATCAGGGAAGAAAAGGTGGAATGGGATCTCCCTTTGCTCCAACTGGTAGAAGGTCCTAAAAGAGTGGAGGCAAGGCTACTGAGTGTGACAGTTTGACTTCAAAAATTTAGGGCTTTTCCCCCACCCTTGTTTGTTTTTCAGTATATGAGTAAAGACAGATAAGCAGAAGTGCCCTTGGTTTTCACTGGGAATAAATTTGTTATTTCAAATGTTCTGTAATGAAAAGTCCATTTTAACTGTCCTTATACTATTTGTTCTGATTCTCCTCTTTCCAGACTTCCAGAATAAAGAGTATAGTTTTGAACCTTTTACCACTAGCTATGGAAGAGATCCTCCCTCAGGGAGAAGGAAAATGAGTGACAGACAGAAGCTTCTGAGACCAGATGTAAATCCCATCTGTGACATAGCCAAGCCTAACCCCTGACCCTTTGGTAGAAAAATGGGCTTTTAATTGAGCCCACACACAGAATAATGAAAAGACTAATGTAAGTTCAAGATTAATGAAAGAAAGTAAAAATTTAGCAGGAGCCAACCTAAGTTCTTCCCATTGCCCAAAACTTTTGAAATGAGCTTTTCCTCATCTTAGAGAGTGGAAGGAATATAACACCTTGTCTTTATGGATCACAGACAAGAGCTCTCAGATGGTAAAAAAGTAATTTGCAGTCAGTATTTACCTCGATATATTTATCTACAATGTTTCTATCTTTTACCCTTCTCTTTCCTACTCATCCACAAAACGAGAGCATCAAGATTCCCCTCATCCTTGCAGGATTCCAACTTGAGTGTGGTTTAATCTTAGACCATGGTGTATGCACAAAGGAATATCGAGTCCAAGAATCAAGTATGCTCTAGTCCCTTATTCTGAATTCTCATGGTGAGACATATCTTTTCTTTAAAACAACATTGATGGCTTGTAAAATTAAAGAACTGAAACATGTTTAACAACCACCAACACCCCACCATCACCACCACCCCAACAATAAGACCGTTGGAAAGATAGGGGGCTCAAGGAAAAACTCTGTCCAGGGAAATCTTCCTGAGAGCTCATCCTGGCCCTAGGACTGCGTTACAACCCCAGGTGTCTACAGCAGGTATGGGGGAGAGTGTAGAGGCAGAAACAGCAGTGGAAGGGAGGCATACTGGGATGTGTAGGAGAGACCTGAGGGTTTTTCTTGTGTTTCAGTAGAGAATATGGAATTTCATTTCCATGGTCTAAGAAGAGTTGAGGCTTAGGGAAGAAAAGGGAATATATTCTATGTTTCACTTTACTTCTGTCTTGGTAGAACAGCAAGGATTTTAGCCTGAGCGAAAGGTCAGCAGCACACCAGGTTCGTTCATTTGTTCCTTCCTTCTTTCTTTCCTTCCTTCCTTCCTCTCTCCCTCTCTTTCTCTCTCTCTTTCTTCCTTTTCCTTCCTTCCTTCCTTTCTTCCTTCTTTCCATTTTCCTCCCTCTTTCTTTCTTTCTATTTCTTTTTAAAGATTTATTTGTTTGTTTAAGAGAGAGGGAATGGGGGAAGGGCAGAAGGAGAAGGAGATTCCCAAGCAGACTACCTGCTGAGGTTGGAGTCCAAAGCAGGGTTCTAGCTCATGACTCCAAGATCATGACCTGGGCTGAAGTCATGAGTCCAGTGCCCAACTGACTGGGCCATCAAGGCATCCCAGCAGCACACCAGGTTTCTGAAGGTGAAATTCATGTGGAATATTGGGCTGGATATGATTCTTGACAACCAATGAGTATATAAATCCTTTGAGGATATAGACTTATTTCTGAAAACATTATATATATGAATAATATGTAACATAAAATATATTTTGACCTAAAAGTGCAACATATGCATTTCTATTATCTTTCAAAAGTGAAAGGCCTGTGTGTGTGTGTGTGTGTGTGTGTGTGTGTGTGTTTAAATCCATCCATAAATAGGAGAAATGTTTTACTAATGAGATATTTAGTAATGTCCAAGTTAAATCTTCATGTACTTTTCCTTGTAAATTTTCCTTTAGTTTCTCTATTCTAGATCTGTGGGATACCTCATGGTTACACAGAAATCCTTTCACTGTAGTTTCTGCTTCCTTCCCATCCTCGAATGATTCCCTGAAGGCTTTCTCCATAATGGGCCAAGCCTGACCTCTGACCTGTGAACAGAAATTTATACTCCTTGATGTGGTCTCTGCATACATTATTCATTGGGCAACCCTAAACCTTAAATATTTTTTGTGTAAGAGCCCCACTTACATCCCTTCTTATGTCTAGTATATTTTAAATGGTTTCTTAATCTTCATTGTATTTTTTTCTATTATATTGTCCATTTTACTTTTTTTTTTTTTTTAATTATGCCGTTCTAAGTGATCTGACTCTAATGGTCTCAAGACTTAAGTCTTAAAATCCTCAGGGTCTGATGAGTTTGTCTTTATTTCCCTAGTTCCCTGGGATATACATAATGAATTTTAGGAATAGAGAAGAAGAAAAATAGTTGATGTCTATGTTAGTTCTTTTTTTCTTCAGTCTCAAATTACAGAATCTATAAAAAGAGCCCAAGAAGCAAGTTCTGTGCAAATCACTTCTAAGAATATGGATTAAAAAGCAGGTGAAAGATGTCTGTATGGAGAAAGGGATGAATGGGAGGAGGAAGTGTTAAGGAGAATTTCAAGGCAGGAATGGAGCAATATATTTCAGTTTGGGGAGGGGGTTGGGGAGATGGGAATCCACTCCAAAGTATCACGCTTTTTGGGTGAGGATAAATGACACAGCCCAGGTGGGAATTATCCTTAGGAAGCCCAGTGACTTAGACAACCCTGGAGTATGCCAGTTGGACAGCAGACCCAGGTATAGGTGTGTGGGTGGAGCCAGTTGGTATGAGACTGTTGGGTGATAAACTTGTAGAATACCCAAAGGCATTTGTCAGCTGACATAGCTGTTGTTAGGAAAGTTTTCCAAGAATACTTCACTAGCAATGAGCACCTGTAAGACTCGGGTCTTGGCTTCTAAATATCATTTTTTCACAGGGCTCCTTAGAGAAGTGGCTGACTCTGGGTGTAGGGCAGGAAAATTACCATGTGAACTTGGAGCATTTCTTGTACCAAAAAAAAAAAGGAAGTGCTCAAAGAAGCAGGGAGATTGTATCCATTTCTTCCAGGTTGTCAAATTTGTTGCCATAGAGTTGCTCGTAGTATGTTCTTATAATTGTTTGTATTTCTTTGGTGTTGGTTGTGATCTCTCCTCTTTCATTCATGATTTTATTTATTTGCGTCCTTTCTCTTTTCTTTTTGAGAAGTCTGGCCAGGGGCTTATCAATCTTATTAATTCTTTCAAAGAACCAGCTCCTAGTTTTGTTGATTTGTTCTATTGTTTTTTTAGTTTCTATTTCATTGATTTCTGCTCTGATCTTTATGATTTCTCTTCTCCTGCTGGGTTTAGGCTTTCTTTGTTGTTCTCTCTCCAGCTCCTTTAGGTGTAGGGTTAGGTTGTGTATTTGAGACCTTTCTTGTTTCTTGAGAAAGGCTTGCACTGCTATATATTTTCCTCTCAGGACTGCCTTTGTTGTGTCCCACAGATTTTGAACTGTTGTGTTTTCATTATCATTTGTTTCCATGAATTTTTTCAATTCTTCTTTAATTTCCTGGTTGACCCATTCATTTTTTAGAAGGATGCTGTTTAGTCTCCATGTATTTGCGTTCTTTCCAAATTTCCTCTTGTGATTGAGTTCGAGCTTCAGAGCATTGTGGTCTGAAAATATGCAGGGAATGATCTCGATCTTTTGGTACCGATTGAGACCTGATTTATGACCCAGGATGTGGTCTATTCTGGAGAATGTTCCATGTGCACTAGAGAAGAATGTATATTCTGTTGCTTTGGGATGGAATGTTCTGAATATATCTGTGATGTCCATCTGGTCCAGTGTGTCATTTAAGGCCTTTATTTCCTTGTTGATCTTTTGCTTAGATGATCTGTCCATTTCAGTGAGGGGAGTGTTAAAGTCCCCTGCTATTATTGTATTACTGTCGATGTATTTCTTTGATTTTGTTATTAATTGGTTTATATAGTTGGCTGCTCCCATGTTAGGGGCATAGATATTTAAGATTGTTAGATCTTCTTGTTGGACAGACCCTTTGAGTATGATATAGTGTCCTTCCTCATCTCTTATTATAGTCTTTGGCTTAAAATCTAATTGATCTGATATAAGGATTGCCACCCCAGCTTTCTTCTGATGTCCATTAGCATGGTACATTGTTTTCCACCCCCTCACTTTAAATCTGGAGGTGTCTTCGGGTCTAAAATGAGTTTCTTGTAGGCAGCATATGGATGGGTTTTGTTTTTTTATCCATTCTGATACCCTGTGTCTTTTGATTGGGGCATTTAGCCCATTAACATTCAGGGTAACTATTGAGAGATATGAATTTAGTGCCATTGTATTGCCTGTAAGATGATTGTTACTGTATATTGTTTCTGTTTCTTTCTGATCTACTACTTTTAGGGTCTCTCTTTGCTTAGAGGACCCCTTTCAATATTTCCTGTAGAGCTGGTTTGGTGTTTGCAAATTCTTTCAGCTTTTGTTTGTCCTGGAAGCTCTTTATCTCTCCTTCTATTTTCAATGATAGCCTAGCCGGATATAGTATTCTTGGCTGCATGTTTTTCTCGTTTAGTGCTCTGAATATATCATGCCAGTTCTTTCTGGCCTGCCAGGTCTCTGTGGATAGGTCCGCTGCCAATCTAATGTTTTTACCCTTGTATGTTACAGACTTCTTTTCCCGGGCTGCTTTCAGGATTTTCTCTTTGTCGCTAAGACTTGTAAATTTTACTATCAGGTGACGAGGTGTGGACCTATTTTTATTGATTTTGAGGGGCGTTCTTAGCATCTCCTGGATTTTGATGTTTGTTCCCTTTGCCATATTAGGGAAATTCTCTCCAATAATTGTCTCCAATATACCTTCTGCTCCCCTCTCTCTTTCTTCTTCTTCTGGAATCCCAATTATTCTAATGTTGTGTCGTCTTATGGTGTCACTTATCTCTCGAATCCTCTCCTCGTGTTCCAGTAGTTGTTTGTCTCTCTTTTGCTCAGCTTCTTTATTCTCTGTCATTTGGTCTTCTATGTCACTAATTCTTTCTTCTGCCTCATTTATCCTGGCAGTGAGAGCTTCCATTTTTGATTGCACCTCATGAATAGCTTTTTTGATTTCAACTTGGTTAGATTTTAGTTCTTTTATTTCTCCAGAAAGGGCTTTTATCTCTCCGGAGAGGGTTTCTCTAATATCTTCTATGCCTTTTTCGAGCCCGGCTAGAACCTTGAGAATTGTCATTCTGAACTCTAGATCTGTCATGCTACCTATGTCTGTATTGATTAGGTCTCCAGCCTTCGGTACGGCCTCTTGTTCTTTTTTTTGAGGTGAGTTTTTCCGCCTTGTCATTTTGTCCAGGTAGGATTTGCTTTCTCCTGCTGTGGAATTCCGCTGTTCTTGGTGACTGAAGTTGGTTTTGGATGGTTTCTTGTTGATCTTCTGGGGGAGGGGCCTGTTGTAGTGATTCTCAAGTGTCTTTGCCGCAGGCGGAATTGCACCGCCCTTGCCAGGGGCCGGGCTAAGTAATCCGCTCGGGTTCGCTTTCGGGAGCTTTTGTTCCCTGAGCGCTTTCCGTAGAGTTCCGGAGGACGGGAATGAAGATGGCGGCCTCCCAATCTCTCGGCCCAGAGGAGCCGAGAGCTTGGGGTTCCGCTCCTCAGTGCGCTCTCAGAGCAAAGTGCCCAATAGCCCCGCCTCCCTGGCTTGCGGTCGCGCCTCGAGGAAAGCAGTCAATTGTTGGAGCTGGAGAAAAGCGCCGGGTCGCTTTTGTCTCCGTGGCCTCCGGCCGCGCTCCGAGCCCACCCAGCCTGCGACCGGCACAAGGTAACCCCGGCCTTAGAGCTCACTCCTCGGCTCTGTCGCTATAGCCGGCTTCCCCGCTCTAATACCTGCGAGCTCTGCGGCACTCAGACACCCCCAGTCCTTCTGTGACCCCGCGGGTCCTGGGGTTATGCTGACCCCGCCTGGGTTTCCCCCCAGTTTAGCCTCTGGAGCGATGTCTCCCAGTGGAGCCGACTTTTAAAAGTCCCGATTTTGTGCTCCGTCGCTCCGCCGCTTGCCGGGTGTCGGCCCCTCCCCCCGGGGTCTATCTTCCCGTCGCTTTGGATTCACTTCTCCGCAGGTCCTACCTTTCAGAAAGTGATCGATTTTCTGTTTCTGGGATTGTTGCTCTTCTTCTCTTCGATTTCCCGTTGGATTTATAGGTGTTCACAATGGTTAGATAAGCTGTCTAGCTGATCTCCTGCTACCCGATGTCGTCTCAGCCTGCTACTTCTCCGCCATCTTGACTCCTCCCCTCGAAGCAGGGAGATTGTATAAAGAACACAGAAGCCAGCTTGAAGGGGTTTCCACTGCCCATATCTGGAAAATTTGGGTATCATAATGACCTTCAGTAATGGTGTATAGCTCAAAGAATAAAATAAAAATCCTTGAGTTCATACTCCTATAAGTAAATGAATAAGTACATAAATGGGGGAGAAGAGAATGCTCTTCTTTACAGTAGAATTCCAATTAATAAAGACAGAAAGACTGGTGGAGCTAGAAAATCAGCTTTTGGCAGTCACTATAGTAACAGTTTTTTCAGGCAGACATCACCAATGACTCCTAAAACCAGAAGATGAAAGTATGATGAAAAATGATATGCTTACATTATCTCAAAGTATCTCCCACAATATGCTTATTAATTTTAAAGAAAAAAATAGCATTTTTACATGGAGAAAACTGCCATATGACACATGTGATACAGTTAACATCATCAGTAATGGGACACATAGACATTATGTGCCTCCTGAGAAGAACATAATAGCATTTATATGATATTTCTGACAACATTGCATTCGTGAATCTGATCATGAGGGAGTATCAGACAAATCTAAATTAAGGGACAGTCTACAGATTAACTAGTTTGAAGCTATCAAAGTTATGAAAGGCAAAAAAGAATAAAGAACTATTTCAGATTAAAGAAGACTAGTACACCTGAAACTAATAATGCAACATTGTGTATCAACCATATTTCAATTAAAAAAAAAGAAGAAGATAAAAAATGTAAGACAACTAGCTGTAATCTGTAATCTGTGACCCAAATTTACTCCTGGACCATTTAAAGCACAGTGGTGGACAGTTGGCAAACTTTGTGTATGATCTGTCTATAAATTAGGTAATGATATAGGGATTAGTAATGGTATTACATCAGTGTTAATTTCCTGTTAATTTTGGCAACTGCAGTATGATAATGTATAAGAATATTTTATTTTAGGAAATAAAATGGAAGCATTTAGAGGTAAAGGAATATTCTGTCTAAAACTTACTTTCAAATGTTTTGGAAAATAAATTATATGATAAATTATATGATAAAGCAAATGGGATAAAATAATAATATTTGAGAAACCTTGGTGTTGTATGTGAAAAATCTTTGCATTATTTTTAACACTTTCCTGGAGGTCTGAAATTATTTCAATATTAAGTTTCCCTATAAAGATTATGTGGAGAGGTGGTTTTAAAAAAAAGTTAGCTCTGGAGCCACAGTTCATGTAGTTTTGCATGAGGTTGGGCAGGAGATGCCTTGGATAGTAGACGATATGAGCCTTTAAAGACTGGTTGCCCTGCCTACTGGGGAAGATTACATTGCTTTTATAATAAAAACCCAAATGATTTAAAGAAAACAGGATAAAATTTACTCTGCAAGTTTAACAACAAAAATATCAGTTTTAACAATGTGAATTGCGGATGAAACTGATTTGAAAAATGTCAAAGCAGTTTACAGGCATGTATTGTTATCAGTGGGCTCTAACTCATAATGTCCAGATGTACCCCTCACCTTATTATCATTAGTGCGATGTCTGGGGTCTGTCAAGTCAGACAGAAATGAGAAATATGCAGAATTCAGTCAGATGTTATTTAAATAACATAGATTTGTAGTGAGAGCCCATGGCAAAATATGGAAAGTATTCAGAATGGAACCTGGCAGTAAATGGATTAGTTAAATCTAATTAAGTGCTGAAACAATTTTGGTGGGGATTTGTAGACTCAAGTCAGACTGAAGAAATAGAAAATATATAACTTCAATTCGTGGGGCCATAAAATTGGCCTATTTGGAGGGCACAGGCTTTGATTCCAACTTGCCAGAACAGCTCTAGAAAAGGGTTAGCCTTGTCCATTAGTGCTTGTGGAAAGTCAATCCTGGCCAAAGCCTTTGGAGAACAAGCAACCTTGCTATGCCAAGACAGTCATCCCAATTCACTTGAAATAACAAATTCCAACTTGCTTCCTTTAGTATACAAAATAAATCTCACCCAAGAGAAACATGGGTTAATCTTAGAGATAATGATTTAAGTCAAAGCCATAATGTTAATAATTTTCTGTTAATTTAACTGGAATTGATACACACTTACTTGGATTTGAAGAAATTTGAATATATTATAAACACATGAGCTTTGTGATTTCAATTTAAGTTATGTAATTCAGCAGCTGATTCAGACTTAGGATTTTTAAGTTGAAATGCATAAAATATTGTACTAAGTTTGTAAGTAGTATTCAGCATTTAGGAGACCTTAGAATTCATTGTATTTTAAATTTAGTATATTGAGCTTAGTTGAATTTTTAAGTGCCTGGAAGCGTTTTCCTTATGGTGGTATTTAAAAGATGATTTTAAATATATGATTATATTAAATATGTAATGTAGCAAAAAAATTTAGGAGAGATCTTTGTTTTTAAAGATTTTATCTTATTTTTTTAGGAAGAGAGCATGAGTTGGGAGGGAGGAGGGGCAAAGGGAGAAGGAAAAGCAGGCTCCCTGCTGAGTAGGGAGCCCCATGTGAGTCTTGATCCCCGAATCCTGGGATCATGACCTGAGCGGAAGGTGGATGCTTAACCCACTGAGGCACCCAGGCACTCCTACGAGAGATCTTAAGTTTATAAAAGAACCAAACATTACTGAATTGCTGAATGAGTTCTAGTAGTTTCGGGGTGGAGTCTTTTGGGTTTTCCATATAAAGTATCATGTCATCTGCGAAGAGAGAGTTTGACTTCTTCATTGCCAATTTGAATACCTTTTATTTTTCTTTGTTTTCTGATTACTGTTGCTAGGACTTCTAGTACTATGTTGAACAAGAGTGGCCAGAATGGGCATCCTTGTCTTGTTCCTGATCTCAAAGGGAGGGCTGTCAGCTTTTCCCCATTGAGGATGATATTTGCTGTGGGTTTTTCATAGATGGATTTTATGAAGTTGAGGAATGTTCTCTCTATCCCTATATTTTGAATCATTTTAAACAGGAATGGATGCTGTATCTTGTCAAATGCTTTTTCTGCATCAATTGAGAGGACCATGTGGTTCTTCTCTCTTCTCTTATTGATTTGTTCTGTCACATTGATTGATTTGTGAATGTTGAATCACCCCTGCATCCCATGGATAAATCCCACCTGGTCATGGTGGATAATCTTTTTAATGTACTGTTTGATCCTGTTAACTAGGATCTTGTTGAGGATCTTAGCATCCATATTCATCAGGGATATTGGTCTGAAATTCTCCTTTTTGGTGGGGTCTTTGCTTGGTCTGGGGATCAGGGTAATGCTGGCTTCATAAAAAGAGTCTGGAAGTTTTCCTTCTCCTTCAGTATTTTCAAATAATACCTATTCAGGAGAATAGGTATTATTTCTTCTTTGAATGTTTGGTAGAATTCCCCAGGGAATCCGCCAGGTCCTGGGCTCTTGTTTTTTGGGAGGTTTTTGATCACTGCTTCAATCTCGTTACTAGATATCGGTCTATTCAGGTTGTCAATTTCTTCCTGATTCAGTTTTGGAAGTTTATAGGTTTCCAGGAATGCATCCATTTCATCTAGGTTGCTTAACTTATTGGCATATAGCTGTTGATAATAATTTCTGATGATTAATTCCATTTCCTTGATGTTAGTCATGATCTTTCCCTTTTCATTCATAATTTTATTAATTTGGGTCCTCTCTCTTTCTTTTTGGATTAGTTTGGTCAGTGGTTTATCGATCTTATTGATTCTTTCCAAAAACCAGCTTCTAGTTTTGTTGATGCGTTCTACTGTATCTCTAGTTTCTATCTCATTGATCTCTGCTCTAAACTGGAATATTTCCCTTCTTGTGTATGGGGTTGGCTTAATTTGTTGTTGATTCTCCAGTTCTTTAAGGTGTAAAGAGAGCTGGTGCATTCTGGATTTTTCAATTTTTTTGAGGGAGGCTTGGATGGCTATGTATTTCCCCCTTAGGACTGCCTTTCCTGTATCCCATAAGTTTTGGACTGAAGTGTCTTCATTCTCATTGGTTTCCATGAATTGTTTAAGTTCTTTGATTTCCTGGTTGATCTAAACATTCTTAAGCAAGGTGGTCTTTAGCTTCCAGGTGTTTGAATTCCTTCCAAACTTTTCCTTGTGGTTGAGTTCCAGTTTCAAAGCACTGTGGTCTGAGAATATGCAGGGAATAATCTCAATCTTTTGGTATCGGTTGAATCCTGATTTGTGACCTGATTTGTGACCCAGTATTCTGGAGAAAGTTCTATATGCACTTGAGAAGAATGAGTATTTTGTTGTTTTAGGGTGGAATGTTCTGTATATGTCTATGAGGTCCATCTGGTCCAACATTTCATTCCACCCCAAAACTACTAGAACTTATACAGCAATTCAGTAATGTGGCAGGATACAAAATCAATGTATAGAAATCAGTTGCTTTCTTATACCCTAACAATGAAAATACAGAAAGGGAAATTAAAGAATTGATTCCATTTACTATAGCACCAAGAACCATAAGATACCTGGCAATAAACCTAACGAAAGAGTAAAAGGATCTGTACTCAAGGAACTACAGAACACTCATGAAAGAAATTGAAGAAGACACAAAAAGATGGAAGACAATTCCATGCTCATGATCAGAAGAATACACATTGTTAAAATGTCTATACTGCCTAGGGCAATCTATACTTTCAATGCCATTCCGATCAAAATTCCACTGGCATTTTTCAAAGAGGTGGAACAAACAATTCTAAAATTTGTGTGGAACCAGAAGAGACCCTGAATTGCTAAGGAAATGTGGAAAAGAAAAACAAAACTGGGGGCATCACGTTTCCTGATTTCAAGCTTTGCTACAAAGCTGTGATCACCAAGACAGAATGATACTGGCACAAAAACAGACACATAGACCAGTGGAACAGAGTAGAGAGCCCAGATATGGACCTTCAAATTTATGGCCAAATAGTCTTTGACAAAGCAGGAAAAAATATCCAGTGGAAAAAAGACAGTCTCTTCAATAAAAGGTGCTGGGAAAATTGGACAGCTATGTGTAGAAGAATGAAACTTGACCATTCTCTTAAACCATACACAAAGATAAACTCGAAATGGATAAAAGACCTCAAAGTGAGGCAGGAATCCATCAGAATCCTAGAGGAGAACATAGGCAGTAACCTCTTTGACATGAGCCACAACAACTTTCAAGGTATGTCTCCAAAGGCAAAGGAAACAAAAGCGAAAATGAACTTTTGGGACTTCACCAAGATCAAAAGCTTCTGCACAGCAAAGGAAACAGTCAACAAATCAAAGAGGCAACCCACGGAATGGGAGAAGATATTTGCCAATGACAGTACAGGCAAAAGGCTGTTATCCATGATTTATAAAGAACTCCTCAAACTCAACACACACAAAACAGATAATTACGTAAAAAAATGGGCAGAAGACATGAACAGACACTTCTCCAAAGAAGACATACAAATGGCTAACAGACACATGAAAAAATGTTCATCACCACTAGCCATCAGGGAGATTCAAATCAAAACCACATTGAAATACCATCTTACACCAGTTAGAATGGCCAAAATTAACAAGAGACAGTAAACAACATGTGTTGGAGAGGATGTGGAGAAAGGGGAACCCTCTTACACTATTGGTGGGAATGCAATTTGGTGCAGCCACTTTGGAAAACAGTGTGGAGATTCCTTAAGAAATTAAAAGTAGAGCTTCCCTATGACCCTGCAATTGCACTACTAGGTATTTATCCCAAAGATACAGATGTAGTGAAAAGAAGGGCCATCTGTACCCCAATAGCAGCAATGGCCACAGTTGCCAAACTATGGAATGAACCAAGATGCCCTTCAATGGATGAATGGATAAAGAAGATATGGTCCATATATACTATGGAGTATTATGCCTCCATCAGAAAGGATGAATACTCAACTTTTGTATCAACATGGATGGGACTAGAAGAGATTATGCTGAGTGAAATAAGTCAAGCAGAGTCAATTATATGGTTTCACTTATTTGTGGAGCATAAGGAATAACATGGAGGACATGGGGAGATGGAGAGAAGTGAGTTGGAGGAAATTGGAGGGGGGAGACAAACCATGAGAGACTCAGGACTCTGAGAAACAAACTGAAGGTTTTAGAAGGGACGGGGGTAGGAGGTTAGGTGAGCCTGGTGGTGGGTATTATGGAGGGCACATATTGAATGGAACATTGGGTGTGGTGCATATATAATTCTGGAACAATGAAAAGAAAAAAAAATTAAAAAAAAGGAACCAAACAGAATTGATTAAAGATTAGTCAAATATTTGATTTGACCATCAAAAGTAATGTTAAAATTAATCATTTTATTTTCTTCCAGTTTCATTAAGATTGACAAACAACATTATATTATTTTAAGGTGTACAATATAATGATATATACATAAAAATGATTACCACAACCTATAAATAGAATAAAGCTTGTAAATTGAATTTAAAAGCTTAAGGAAAAATTTTTGACTTGGCAATATTAATAAACAATATTAATTAGGAAAAAAAACACCCTGAATTGAAGTAGCAATTCAAAAAACCACATTGATACCTACAATAAATTTCATATAGATGAATTTGAGGAAGTTTATCTTTGAAATGAAAAGTAAAATTATAAATAAAACATTGACTATAAAGAACTGAAATACCCACAAAAATATTTAAAGATATGGGGCACCTGGTGGCTCAGTTGGTTAAGCAACTGTCTTTGGCTCAGGGCAGGATCCTGGAGTCCTAGGATTGAGTCCCACATCAGGCTCCCTGCTTGCCAGGGAGTCTGCTTCTCCCTCTGACCTCTCCCCTCTCATGCTCTCTCTCTCTATCTCTCAAATAAATAAATAAAATCTTTAAAAAAGAATATTTAAAGATATATAACATATACCAAATGTGCAAATGAAATTTTTTATTGGTGAAACAAGATATAAAACACATGAAAAATGTACATAAAGATATCATTGCTTCATCAAACCTAGGTTTTATCCCTAAGTAGTCATATCATTGAAAATAAGCAAGGAATAGATAAGATTATAACACAGACCTAATATGCATCATTATCATTCAGGAATGTGGAATTCTGGCATACATAAAGTGTATGGAAATCAAGAGAATGGATGCCAGGTAAGTCCAAAGTCCTACATCAAATTAATGTAGTACATCTGGGGGGAAAATTATTTTTTGGCAATGAAGTCACTACTTTTACATGAAATAACAAAGCACAGACTTAAGGTGAAATTTATATACTATTGAGCATGCACTTTAAAAGGGAAAACAGAAAAGATTAGAATCAAGGAAATATAGCAACTCTTACAGAAGGCTAAATCTAAAATCAGGACAGAAGCAAGTTCGTTTAAAAAGAATACAAAATGGATGAGTGTATTAGTTAGGAGGTAGATTAGGCTGTATGTTAAAAAGACCCCAAATTACAGTGGATTAGACCTATGTTATTTCTAATCTACAGTCCCAAGGTAGGCAGACCAGGGCTGGTACAGTAGTTCTGTTCTCTAGTAGCTTTTCCAGAGACCCAAGCTCCTTCTATTTGTTGCTTCATGTCCCTGGATATTGCTGTCATCCACATGTCCGACGATATCTTGCTACCAAATGTACATTCTAAGGAGTAGGTCAGAGGAGGCCAGAAAAGAGATGCCCCCTCCCTTTCAAAACACAATCTAGAAATTCTTCTACTCATATCCCATTGGCCAGAACTTAGCTGCATGGGCAAACCAAAGTGGACAAAAGGCTGGGAAATATAATTTTTATGCCAGTGGCCATGAGATCAGCAAAAATTCTATTGTAGTGGAAGAAGGGAAGAATGAATATTTGGGAACCATTAGCAGTGTCTACGTTAGTGAGCAATCTGAGTTGAAAAAGGAAGATGCCATCAAGACCGTTGGACTCTGAAGTCCATGTTGCTAGATTTCCCAGAATAGTGCCCTAAATTGGGAGTGGAGATGAAAAGGGGATTTCTGATGATTTTTTGATCATATTCAGGCTCTTAGAGGGAGAATTGGCCTGTGACTCTACCAAGAAGTGACATCTATTCTGAGGGTTATAAAGTTATAACCATTTCTGTGTAGATGGAAGCCTGCCATTTTGAGAGAAAAACCAGTGCATCCATAGCCTGCATATGGGATTAAGATAGCGTCCAGCAACTATGGTGTCAGCTTTGAGTGTGGTTCTGAGGAAGGGAGGAGATGATTGATTTTATTTCATTAGAACCTTCTGAATGAGACTGAGAGGGAATAAGAATGTGTCATCATGAAAGAGTCACTTTTTAGAGATTGAAGAAGGAATGTTGTTTGAAATAGTAAAAACAGCAAATATTTAATATGTCTTAGGAATTGTTTAGAGGCTAGACCAACGTCATTTAATTCTCACAGTAATTATGATTTAGGTACCATTATTATTTTCGTTTTGTAGATGGGGTAAACAGGGCACTGAGTTATTAATTAATTTGCTCAAGGTCACATGCGGTTGAAACTGGGATTTGAACATAGGCATTTGACTGCAGTTATCAGTGTGCGTAACTGCCATACTGTGCTATCTCAGCAGCCGTTTCTTAAGAAGGGAGGTTATCTCATGGGAATCCCAGACCAGTCTGTGCATAGTTCAGTGTAGGGAAACATGGTTGTTGCACATAGAGTGTGCACTAGAGTAAGAACTTGATTATGAGTTAACTGGGGGAGCATGAGAATGAAGGAGTTACAGAAGAAACAATTACACATTAAAGGATGTAAGCTGTCCACCCTATAGCAAGGAGCATTGAACCCAAGTTCAGAGAGCCTGAGCAGCATGACCAGATGTTTCAGTCATTTCCTTTTTCACTAATTCAAATGGTGCACTTAGAAAATTTTAGTTTTGTTACTTCTCTGTGCCTCAGTCTTTGCATCTGGAGAGATAAATAGCTCTTTTCCCCACAGGTGTGTTTTAGTAGGAGTAAAAGCTTGAAAGTCTTTGGAGATTTTAATTATAGCATTTAAAGCAATTACTCTGAGAATATTATCGGAGATTCCGCTTTGTTTTCCCCAGTTTATTACCAATGGTCAACAGAGATCCAGAAGCACATGGTCATCCTTCTGAAGAATCAGCAGAAGGCCAGTAGTAGCCTAACTATGTCACAAGCCTGTATTGTTCATCTCACTTCTCACATCACGTATCATCTCACATCCTCACAAGAGGGGTAGGTATAGTGCGGGGGTGGTATAGTACAGTAAGATACCTAGAGAGTGTGCACATTCATGTAATTTTATTACAGTGTACTAATTGTTCTATTTTATTATTAGCTGTTTTTGCTCATCTCTTACTGTGCCTGATGTATAAATTAAACTTTATCAAGAGTTTGTATATATAGGCAAAAACATAGCATTATACAAAGCTCAGTACTCTCTGTGGTTTCAGGTATCTGCGGGGGATCTTGGAATGTATCTCCTACAAATAAGGAAGACTACTGTAGTTACATTAGCTAGTGGTAAGGAAGGGATTGCCCAAATAAACACATCTGTGTTTGATAAATTCCAGAAGACAAGGCAAAAGCATGCCACAATGAAGAGATGAACAGAGAATGTAGAAAGGCGTACTTCTTACTGCTACCAGGACTGCTAGTTGTTCAGTGACTGGTTGATGAGGCTTGGAACATGAGGACAGCCTGTCTTCCAACTTTCTAAGCATGTAATCAAGGTTGTTGATAACTTGTTGGCCTTCATACTTAAGATAACAAACAGGAAGTTACCATAACCCCTACTCAGGAAGGCTCTGAGTGTGATAGCCCCAAGCTCTCTGGTTTTTCTTGAAACTGTTGGCACTGAAACATTTGGGAGCTGGTTGGCTTGGGGTTGAGGCAGTTATGCATGATTTAGAGGAGTCTTCCTCTGTGCATGGATACTTAGCTGTGTGGGAGGTGGCATTGCCAAGTGGTGAGCCTGGAGATCTGGGATCCTTGACCTTAATTTCTGGTCCCTCCCATCAGACAGGTGATCTTGAATAAGTGACTCATCCTCTTTAAACTTTAGTTTCTCTGTATTTGAAATGAAGATAAGAGGCCCTACTTCTTAATATGGCTGGGAGGATTAGAGGAGCATGTGAAGTGCTTAGCTCATAATAAGTACTCAAATCATGCTGGCTGTTATTTTTAATATTCATTTTTATTTTTATTTTAAGTATTAATGTTTAATTACTCTGAGGGGACCAAGGACCAATTTCATTGGCATTAGATTCTAATGAACTCTATTACCACTTTGGAAATAAGACTAACCAACATGTTGAAGAATGGCCCAAGGTTTTTGCCTACCTCCTATGCACTTAGTAGGGGGCTACAGTGAGCTTGTGGTAATAGTAGCTACCCATGTGTCTCCCATGAGCGTTTGCAAAAGTAAGATAAATTACCCAAACTGTGGCAAAATCTCTGTACCTACTGTAAGACCTAGGAGTAGGAATGTGAGTTAACTAAAGCAATCCATAACAATTTTGAAGTTACTGGCACATGTTGAGAAATAGAGTATCTTGATCCTTCTGAGAAAATTTTGCAAATGTTCTGCTATAATTGTATGTAAATCTGAGACTTGGCACCAGCATATTTCCGTTTAGCAAATGTGTCTAAATAAATTGATCTGCCTTGTCTAAGAAAGGGTATCTCCAACCATTAGTATTCTGCCCCTGGGTTGGTTTTTTTCCAGCCTTGTGTAATTCCAGGCAACACGCCATTGTCCCAGATGCATTTCTGATTGATTTTCTGCCTAACAACTGACAACTTAACTTTTCAGCAGGAGGTCTGAGCTCAGGCCTCCTTTTTAATGCTTCAGAGTGTAATATGATCCTGATGGATGGTTCTGAAGAACAACTGGCTTTTGTGATGGAAAAGAAAGTGTAGGACTTGGTTTCCAAACACACAGGGATTTCTTCCATATGGATTACATTATTATAAATTAGAGAAGGGTAGGGGCGAGGAAGAGGGTGGTTGCTTTTATGAGAAAGGTCAGGATTTAGTTCTATTATTATCTTTTTGCTTCTAATTTAAAGAATTCTGTTCCCACTTGACTTCACTGATTTAAGAACGTTCTTGATGGAAGTGGTGTCATAATCTATTGGATTCCTCATGTAACTTCACAAAAGGCATTTAAAATCCCATTTTAGAACTTGATTCTAACCAGGTATCAAGAATCAGAATTTCCTTAGTTTGTATTTTGTTTTAAATAGATCTGATTCTAGAGATTTAATTCTAATTAAGTAGGCTACTGTGGGCACCTGAGTGTTTCTCCAACAAGCAGTTGTGTTTGGTATTTGCATCTGAGTCATTCCTGAGGGATGGAAACTTCTTGGACATACCTCCAAGTCAATCAAAAGGATTACCAGGATGTTAATCCCAAATATTTAATCCCCAGCTGTTAGTAAAAATGTATGAGCTATGGTTTTAAATGACCACAGTTGAGTGACACTTTGATTTTCACACAAGCTTCTTTTGAGTGGCAGATGGTATTGCAGTTAGTTTGACTATAAGTGCACCAGAGTCTGGGTTCTACTTGGGTGGTAAACCTAGGAGGATCTATATAGTGGGAAACTCACATTAATTGGTACCAATGGATATGCATAGCGAAGTCTAATGTTCCATTTTTGTGGCCTTGTTTATGCTGGTTCCCAGGTCAGGACAGCTTTCCCCCATTTTCTTTCCATTTCTGAATCCTTCCAAGTCCATGTCATAATCTATGTGAGGTCCTCCTGGTTACTTTGGCCCCAATGACCTCTTCTCTTTCTTACCTCCTAATGCATTTGTGGTAGATACCATCCAACTGTTTATAGTTATATTATGTTTCATATATTTCTTTATTGATATGTGTACCTTGGCTCTCCCTCTTTTAACTAGTTCCTTGAGAGTGGGGACATTATTTTATTCTTCCTTATAACTTCCTTCTCTCCTTGATAGTGTCCAGCTCAGTGCCAAACATCCAGAAATTAACTAGACATTTCCATATGACTTAAAACATAACTTTAGAAAACTTTAGAACAATATCAATAACTTGATAGTGTACATTTTAAACCATTATCAGACGACATCTCACTTGGAAATGAACACTTTCACTGGGTCACTTGTATATTCATGTGGGAAGACAGCCAGATAGGCTATGGAGAAGGATGGAGAATGGATTTCACCTACGTGTTGTCCCCATTTTCCCAAATCTTTTGGAGCAGACATAGTAGATCAATCAGAGGAAGCAGGTACCTCGTTTGGTATTTCAACAGAGAGAATTTAGCATAAGAAACTGGTTAAATGATTGTTGGAAAATGGAAAAGACAGAGAGGGACACTAGAATATGGCAGAGGGAGTAACTGTAAGAAGCAATCCCACCCTAGCACTGGGTGAACCAAAGGAAGAGGTTGGGGTGATGAGAACCTAGAACGGGAGAGAAGAGGTCTCACAAAACTGCACTCTGATCTCAGAGGAGAGCAAGGTGAGAGGTCTGAGGATGCCAAAAAAGACAATGGAGACTGAGGTCGGTTGCCTTGCCAGGACAAAAAGCCATCGCTGAGCGATGCTGACAGAAACAGCAAGTAAACAGGAAGACTAAGACCTTTCCTCTCGTCTCCCAGACTCCATCTAGTGCCCCTGTTGGTAAGAACCTATCAGGAACAGCTGGCAAAAGAGGAACATAGTTTTCAGAATCCCAGCCACAGCACCAAAGTAGAGCAGAGCAGCATGGGTTTGAAACTGAGCGTTAACAGCTCCATAACTGGTAGACATGATAATAATAACACATGTTGCCTTCCTACCTTTTGAGAAGGTGAGGAGGATGATAAGGATATTAGAGACACATCTGGAGCACAGGTTCTTCAGTGCTTGCTAGAACCCAAAGGCAAGGATGTGGGGGCAGCAGTTACTTGGCCTTTTGCTGACAGCCCAGGTTGGCCATACCAGGTGTCATCAGAGGTAGCTCTAAGCTCCTTTCTACCTCCTTTTCCCCCCTTTAATGAAAATGTCCTTCCATGCCTAATCTTTGGAGCTTTCCTTAGGTTTAAAGTATGCATATTCTGCCACTTTAGTAGCCTCCGGTGTTTGTGGTACCTCCTGTACTTTTCCTGGAGAGAAAGTGGTAGAAACACAGAGATGACACTTTTGGCATGTTACACTAATCTGGAGGAGCTCTGGCTGATTAAATCAAATGCTAACATTTCCTGAAATTCAACTATTAGAGAATCCTATTAATAGCTACTAAGGATTGGCTCCAACAGGGAAACACACTCTGAGAAGTATGATTATTCCTTCATTATGATTTACCAACTTCATATAGAATGTGATACCTTTATTAGAGGAAGGAACTCATTTTACATTAAAATAAATCCACATTAGAAAAAACATCTATTGTGAGTATATAAATAATTTCAAACACACCACATAAGTTTCTGGGTAGAACTCTCCAGACAGTGAGGAATTGGGAGCTGTGATACTATGGTAGGGTCTCGCACATAGTGGACACAAAAATTAATGCATGTTTGTGGATGATTTGTGTCTACACTGAGCACACTGCTGCCACTGTGGGCACTGTTCCAGTCAAGAAACTGTCAATTGTTTCAGTTTCTGAAGGAATCTTGGTGGGAATTCCTTAATAATGGAAGTGTACTCCTCCACGGTGAAAAATCACCCTGTATTTATGTTTTCTAGGGTTGAAACTTTAGCATAATGGTCTTATATTCAATCAAATGGTTTCCATGTATAAAGCACTGTTTTAAATTCCTTCATGTATTAGGTCGTTTAATTCTCACAACTTTAGGAAAAAAATTTTTTTTAAATTAATCTCCATTTTGTAACTAAGGAAACTTAATCAGAGAACAATTAAGATTTCCAACGTGGCAGAGTCAGGATTCAAACCCAGGCCATGTGGCCTGAAAGCCCACAGACTTACATACTGTGCCACATTGCCTCATGGGCTGCCAAGTTCATGTTGTTAGCAAGGAGACTGCTACACTAAAAGACAGAGTTATACAGGAAAAATTTACCAGTTACTCCTGGAAGAATGTCCAGTGTGTTCAGGTTTCAGAACACACTGGTACTTTTTTCTTTTCCTTTTTTTTTTTTTTTTTTAAAGATTGATCTATTTATTTTAGAGAGAGAGTCAGGGGAGGGGCAGAGGGAGAGGGACAAAAAGACCTCCAGCAGACTCCCTGCCCAGCACAAAGCCCAATGCAGGGCTTGATCTCAAGACCCTGAGATCATGTCCTGAGCCGAAATCAAGGGTAGGACACTTAACCAACTGAACCAGGCACACCCATGCTGATACTCTTGAAGGTGATTCTTCTATCTGAGAAGGAAGAAGAGAAAGGAGTAATGGAACAATTGAGCACCCACTATATAAGTAAATCTGTGTTGAGCATTTCATATATCCCCAAAATTGGAAATCATCAGACACATTTTTCAGATAAGAGACTGGGAGGCTCAGAGACAGTAGTAACTTGGCCAAATTATTGAATTAATAAGTGATAGAGCTGATATTTGATACTATTGATCTTGAATACTTATGTTCTAGCCACTCTTAACACTGAGTTTCTTTCAAAAATTGTTTAAACCTTTGACAATATTGGTGATGTAGACAAGATGGTGAAAGAGTAGGGGACCTCATTTCATCTGGAGTCCCTTGAATTTAGCTAGATAACTGTCAAATCTTTCTGAACACCTATGAATTCAACCTGAGATGGAAGAAAAGAATTGCTGGAATTCTACAAATGGAAAAGCAACCACTTTTTGCAAGGTAGGAGGTACGGAGAATTGAATCAGGGGGATATATTTGAAGATAAATGGGGGGGGGGGAGGAGCTTCCATAAGCTGGCAATGGGAAAGTGTTATTGCCCTGGAGCACAAAATCAGAACATTTAGAAGTCTGCTTCAATGAGAGATGTCCCTGCCTGAAAGGTGCTCAGGTGACAAAGTGGGGCAGAATCCTAGATGGGACAGTGTGGTCTCAGGATCCCCATGGTTACACGAAGATGGGAGTGAGCCAACAGGGTTCCCAATCATTGGAGTAGGGAAGCTGGCTATGGTCAGTGATCTGGGAGTGGGCTCTCAGCTCAGTTTGCCATCAAGTGCGAACCATGGCATGATCCAGCAACTGCTGTCTGTGCGGGGGCCCTGCAAAGGGCAGAAATGTGGTAACCCTCCTTCCTCCCCCAGGAGAACTGGTGCAACTGCACACTGTAGGAATGCAGAGTTTGGCACACACGGAAGTGAAGACTGCTTTTCACTGAGGGTTTACTAAAGAGAGGGGGCCTCCAGGGCTGGAGATCGGTGGTACATGGCCATTTTTATTTTCTCCTCTAAAGCCTCCAGGGAACAAAAGCCACATGAACAACCGAAATCAGCTTACACAGCCCCCTGGCAAAAGGCAGTGCAATTCTTTCCAGTCAAATACACCTAAAAATCAGTACAGCAGACCCCTCCCCCAGAAGACCAGCTGGAACATCAGGGGAACAACAGGTTTACCAAGCACACTGAACTGCACAACTACAGCACTGGGGAAAAATAGTATATAGAATTTGAGTTTTTTTGTCATGATTCTTTTATCTTTCCATTTAAAACTTTCCTTTCCTTTTCAACTAGTTTCTTATTTTATCAACTCGTTTTTAAGTCTTTTTTAAACTTTCAGTTTTACATTTATATTTTGTAGATATATTCTTCACTTTTGGCTTCCTTTCATGGTATTCAATTTTATTTTTAAATAAATATATATATATATTTTTTTTGCTTTTTTTTTTTTTTAACACTTTCGGAATTTAATGTCTTCTAAAAAAATAGACCAAAATACATCCAGAACCAAGTGGACAACTCTGTTTTATCCACCTGGGAGATTATATTCTCTCCTTTTAGTCTTTCTTTTTCTTTTCTTTTTTGGTTTCTGATCTTTTCAGATTGGTCTACTGTGTTTTTAGCTTGGGCTGTGGTTGATATTTTTGATATTATTCTCTTGCTCATCCATTCTTCTCTGGGCAAAATGACTAGAAGGAGGAATTCACAACAAAAGAAAGAACCAGAGGTAATACTCTCTGCCACAGATCTAGTCGATATGGATATAAGTAAAATGTGAGAGCTGGAATTCAGGATGATTATAAAGTTACAAGCTTAGCTTGAAAAAAGCATAAAAATCACTAGAGATCTCTTAGTACAGAAATAAAATCTAATCAGGCTGAAATTAAAAGTACTTTAACTGAGATGCAGTCTAAATTGGATGCTCTAACAGCTAGGGTAAATGAGAAAGAAGAGAGAGTCAATGATGGAAAAGAAGGACGCTGAGGAAAAAAGAAAAACAGCTATTGGACTATGAGTGGAGGGTTCAAGAAATCAATACTTAAAGCAAAACAATATTGGAATTATTGGGGTCTGGAGGAAGAAGAAAGAGAGAGAGGGACAGAAGGTATATTTGAGCAGATCATAACTGAGAACTTCCCTAATCTGGGGAAAGAAACAGGTATCTAAGTGCAAGAGGTAGAGAGAACTTCTCTCAAAAAAAAAAAAAATAGATTAATAGCCCAACATATAATAGTGAAGCTTGCAAATCTTAGAGATAAATAGAAAATCCTGAAAGCAGCTCAAGGCAAGAGCTCTTTAACCTACAATGGTAGAAATATAAGACTGGCAGAAGACCTAATAACAAGAGACCTGGCAGGCCAGAAAGGCCTGACATGATATATTGGGGGTACCAAGTGAGAAAAAGATGCAGCCAAGAATACTTTTTCCAACAAGGCTGTCATTCAGAATGGAAGGAGAGAACAAACAAACTAAAAGAATTTGTGATAATTAAATCAGCCCTGTAAGAAATATTAAAGGGGAAGAGAAACCCCAAAAGTAACATAGACCAGAAAGAAAGAGACAGTCTATAGAAATAGGGACTTTACAGGTAATACAATGGCACTAAATTAATATCTTTCAGTAGTTACTCTGAATGTAAATGGGCTAAATGCTCTAATCAAAAGACACAGGGTATCAGATTGGATAATAAAAAGCAAGAGACATCCATATGCTGTCTACAAGTCTCATTTTAGACCGAAAGACACCTCCAGATTGAAAGTAAGGGGTGGAGAACTATTTATCATGCTAGTGGACATCAAAAGAAAGCTGAGGTTGCAATCCTCACATCAGACAAATTAGATTTTAAACCCAGGACCATAGTAAGGGATGAAGAGGGACACTATATCACTGCCCAACTAGAAGATCTAATAATTATAAATATTTATTTTCCTAACTTGGGAGCAGCCAATTATATCAACCAATTAATAACCAAATTAAAGAAATACATTGACAATAATACAGTAATAGTAGGGGACTTCAACACCCCACTCACAGCAGTGGACAAATCTTCTAAGCAGAAGATCAACAAAGAAACAAGGGCTTTGAATGACCCACTGGACCAGATGGACTTCACAGATATATACAGAGCATTCTTTCCTACAGCAACAGAATACACATTTTTCTTGAGTGTGCATGGAACATTCTCCAGAACAGATTACATGGTGGGTCACAAATTAGGTCTCAACCAATACCAAAAGATTTTTGGAGTTATTCCCTGCATATTTTCAGACCACAATGCTTTGAAGCTTGAGCTCAATCACAAGAGGAAATTTGGAAGGAACTCAAACACTTGAAGGTTAAAGAGCATCTATTACAGAATGAATGGGTCAATCAGGAAATTAAAGAAGAATTTGAAAAATTCATGGAAACAAATGAAAATGAAAACATAACTGTCTAAGACATTTGGGATACAGCAAAGACAGTCCTAAGATAGAAGTACATAGCAATATAAGCCTTTCTCAAAAAATTAGAAAAGTCTCAAATACACAAGCTAATCTTACATCTAAAGGAGTTAGAGAAAGAATAGCAAATAAAGAGTAAAGCAAGCAGGAGAAATAGAATAATAAAGATTTGAACAGAAACCAATGAAGTAGAAACCAAAAGAACAATAGAACAGATCAATGAAACTGAAGCTGGTTCTTTAAAAGAAGTAATAAGATTGATAAACCCCTCGCCAGACTTATTAAAAAGAAAAGAGAAAGGACCCAAATTAATAAAATCGTGAATGAAGGAGGAGAGATCATGACCAATACCAAGGAAATACAAACGATCTTAAGAAGATATTATGGGAAACTGTATGCCAACAACTTAGGCAATCTGGAAGAGATGGATGTTATTTCTGGAAACTTTTAAACTACCAAAACTGAAACAGGAAGAAATAGAAAGCCTGAACAGATCCATATCCAGCAAGGAAATGGAAACTGTAAGCAAAAATCTCCCAATGAACAAGAGTCCAGGGCTGGATGGCTTCCCAGGGGAGTACTACTAAACAGTTAAAGAATTAATATCTATTCTTCTGAAGCTGTTTCAAAAAACAGAAATGGAAGGAAAACTTTCAAACTCATTCTATGAGGCGAGCATTACCTTGATCCTAAAGCCAGACAAAGACCCCACCGAAAGGAGAAATTACAGACCAATATCCCTAATGAACATGGATGCAAAAATTCTCACCAAGATCCTAGCCAATACAATCCAATAGTACATAAAGGGATTATTCACCAAGACCAAGTGGGATTTATTCCTGGGCTGCAGGGGTGGTTCAACATTTGCAAATCAATCAGTGTGATCCATCACACTGGTAAAAGAAAAGACAAGAACTATATGATCCTCTCAATTGATGCAGAAAAAGTGTTTGACAAATTACAACATCCTTTCTTGATTAAAAATCTCCAAGTGTAGGGACAGAGGGAGGATATACTTCAATATCTTAAAAGCCATCTATGAAAAAACTACAGTGAATATAATTCTCAATGGGAAAAAAACTGAGATCTTTTCCCCTAAGGTCAGGAACATGACAGGGATGCCCACTTTCATCACTGTTGTTCAGTGTAGTACTAGAAGTCCTAGCCTCAGCAATAAGACAATGAAGAGAAATAAAAGGCATTCAAATTGGCAAAGAAGAAGGCAAATTCTCACTCTTTGCAGATGACATAATACTTGATGTAGAAAACCCAAAACTCCACCCCAAAATTGGTAGAACTCATACATCAATTTGGCAACATGGCAAGATATATAATCAATGTGTAGAAATCAGTTGCACTTCTACACACTAACAATGAGACAGAAGAAAGAGAAATTAAGGAATTGATCCCATTTATAATTACATCAAAACACATAAAATACCTAGGAATAAACCCAACCAAAAAATTAAAGTTTCTTCACTCTAAAAACTACAGAACACTTATGAAAAAATTGAGGAAGACACAAAGAAATGGAAAAACATTCCATGCTCATGGATTGGAAGAATAAATATTGTTAAAATGTCTACGCTACCCAGAGCAATCTACACATTCAGTGAAATCCCTATTAAAATACCATTGACATTTTTCACAGAGCTGAGATAAAAAATTCTATAATTTGTATGGAACCAGAAAAGATCCCAAATAGCCAGGGGAATGTTGAAAAAGAAAACCAAATTTGGTGGCATTACAATTCTGGACTTCAAGCTATATTACAAAGCTGTCATCATCAAGACAGCATGCTACTAGCACAAAAACAGACACATAGATCAATGGAACAGAATAGAGAGAAATGGACCCCAGAAATGGACCCTCAACTCTATGTCAACTAATCTTCAACAAAGCAGGAAAGAATATCCAGTGGAAAAAGGATTATCTCTTCAATGAATGATGCTGGGAAAATTGGACAGTCACATGCAGAAGAATTAAACTGGGTCATTCTTTTACACCATACACAAAGATAAACTCAAAAGGGATGAAAGACCCCAATGTGAGACAGGAATCCATCAAAATCCTAGAGGAGAACACAGGCAGTAACCTCTTCAACCTCAGCTGCAGCAACCTCTTGCAAGACACGTTTCTAAAGGCAAGAGAAACAAAACCAAAAATGAACTATTGGGACTTCACTGAGGTAGAAAGCTTCTGCACAGCGAAGGTAACAGTCAACAAAACTAAATGGCAAGCCATGGAGTGGGAGAAGATATTTTCAAATGACATATCAGATAAAGGGCTGGTATCCAAGATCTATAAAGAATTTTTCAAACTCAACTCCCCCAAAAAACAAACAATCCAATCAAGAAATGGGTAGAAGACATGAACAGACATTTTGGCAAAGAAGACATCCAAATGGCCAACAGACACATGACAAAATATTCAACATCATTAGCCATCAGGGAAATACAAATCAAAACCACAGTGAGATACCACCTCACACCAGTCAGAATGGCTAAAATTAACAAGCCAGGAAATAACAAATATTGGTGAAGATGTGGTGAAGGGGGAACCCTCCTACACTGTTGGTGGGACTGCAAGCCGGTGCAGCCACTCCAGAAAATGGTATGGAGGTTACTTAAGAAGTTAAAAATAGAGCTACCCTATGACCCAGCAATCACATTACTAGGTATTTACCACAAAGATACAAATGTAGTGATCTGAAGGGGCACCTGCACCCCAGTGTTCATAACAGTAACGTCCACAATAGCCAAACTGTGGAAAGAGCCAAGATGTCCATCAACAGATGAATGGAGAAAGAGAATGTGTATATATATATATATATATATATATATATATACACACACACACACACACACACACACACACACACACACATACACACACAATGGAATATTTCTTAGCCATCAGAAAGGATGAATACTTACCATTTACAACAACATGGATGGAACTGGAGGGTATTATGCTGAGTGAAATAAGTCAGTCAGAGAAAGATAATTATCATATGGTTTTACTCATCTATGAATGTAAGAAAGAATGCAGAGGACTGTAGGGGAAGGGAGGGAAAACTGAAAAACTGAAATCATCAGAGAGGGAGAAAAAGCATGAGAGATTCCTAACTGTAGGAAACAAACTGAGGGTTGCTGGAGGGGAGGTGGGTAGGGGGATAGGGTAATTGGGTGATGAGCTTAAGGGGGTCGTGTGATGTGATGAGCACTGGATGTTTATATGTAACATAAATTATTGAACACTATGTCTGAAATTAATGATGCACTGTATATTGGCTAATTGAATCTAAATAAAAAAAGAAAAAGAATAAACCTTTGACAATACCTCTACTTCAGGTAATAAAGATCTTAGAGAGTAAGTGAGAGAGGAAGAGTTTGCTTCTCTTCAGCTTTTAATTTTGTTTCTTATTCATGACAAAAGCCATAATGACCACTTATGACTATAGCCTGAGTCCCCATCTGTCCTCCTTGATATGTTTATTCTAATTGGAATCCACAGAGGTCGTTCTTTTGCTGTACCTATTAACTGAGCTTTCATTTACAGCATTCCCCTATTAGAATTGTGGAGATTATTAAGTTGGATTTTTCAAATCAGATTTCCTGCAACTCTGCTCAAGGCAACCTTATTTTCCCAGTAGAACAATCATGTATTTTCAGTGAATGGTCATAAATATTGAAGAGTTGGTTCCTAGCTAATTTAAAAGAATAAGGGATGGAACATCTTTCACATTGCATTCTGATCTAATTTTGGTTGAATAAGCTGTTTGCAAAGGTCAGTCTGAAAACAATGTCATAAAGAGCTCCAAGGGGAGTATTTACAGGTTTGGCTTTGTGTATGCCCACGCATATGTGTGCATGTGTGGGTGCATTTCTACATTTGTAAAAGAAATGATACGTTAAAAGATGAAGGCATTAAAACAACCAGAGAGCGTCAGATGCCCACTTCTTTTATCATACTACTATATGACGATCATTGATATTCCCACCAATCACCTGAAGCTCTGCAAGCTTTTGAGGGTGTCTGAATTACTGAGGAGGAATACATTCCTCTCCCTTTGGTTTTTTGGTCACCTATGTTTTCTTATGGTTACACACTCTGCAAGTTAGAGATTATACAAATTCGTAGATTCAGCAGTATTATTAATAAAGATATTTTAAAACCTAGGTGACCCCCCCATCCCACAACTTTTTTGAGTTAAATGAAGTTTATTAAGCCATGCATGTAATAGTGTCATCTATCTTATATTTTCATATTCTAAGTTACATATCTTTACCACATTGCTGTGGGGCAGGTGTTACTGATGCCAATTTAAATGTTTTCCCACTTAATTTTGTCCCCATTCCACTGCTATCTACCTAGTACAAACACTTCTTTGTGTGTGTATATTCATGTGTGTGTTTTAATTGAAAACAGGCTTTTTGTTGGTACATGGAATTCCTTTGCTGGAATTAGAAAAAGGTACCCCCTCTGGGTAGACAAATGAGGAAAAGTTGCTCTTTCCTGTACTTCCTCTCTCAGTCGAGTCCCTTTCTATAAATTCTGTGCAATCGTTTGCATTTGCTTATAAATTGTAAAATATTTATAAGCCCTTAAGATATGGGTGAATGAGCAAATGGCCTCATAATTGGTCTCCTCTCTCTCAGCCTTTCACCATCTTGATATGTTTCATACACGCTTCACTATCCCTCATCTTTGAAATTTCATCTCCTTATGTAATGTCATTGGTGTCTCCTTACGGCTGGGGGTTGAAGTGCTAGTCCTCACCTGATGTTCAGAACCCTCCACAGACCTCCTTTTTTACCCTTAACTCCTCCTCCTTGGTGTGGACCCAATACTCTTGTAGTTTAGTAGTTTAGTTAGCATTTACCAACCATTCCTCTCATCATTCCTACCCCAAAGATACCATTCCTCTCATCTGGAACACTCCCCTCCATTTGTTATGTCTAGCTAATTTAAAAGAATAAAAGCTGGGACATCCTTCAAACTGAAGCAGTGCTATGCATTTTGGCACCAGCTTTTTGTCAATGTACAAAATTAATTTTTGTAACAACTAAATATATATGAGCGAAATAAAATTAAAAGGTCAGGGGAAGGATTTTGACAGTGTGAAAGATTTTGCCGAAGCATAGTATATCCGTATTAAAGCACATACTAAGTCCATATTAAGGAAGTGACAGATTTAGCAGAATGTTCAAGAACTTTTTCTCATGAGAACATGGTTAGGACAGTAAATAAGTCTCCTCTGGGAGGGATACTTGCTGAGGGGTGAATGAGGAATAAGGTGATAATTGTAGAAGGATTTTTTATTTACTAAAATGTGCTTTAAATAGAAAATGGTGTTTACTTTTAAAGGCCTTCAGGTATGTTGGTGAAAAATTCCAGTATTAGAAAGAGAACTATGAACGCACAAGAGGACCTACTTCTAATCCGTCTCAGGCCTCTAGCTCCTTAAAGGACCAGGTGAAAGCTTGCCTTGGTTTTCTTTGCCCCTGACAGCGTCTTCATACCCTAAGCACCAATAGCGCAAGTCGTCTGCATCCGCATGCTGGAACAGATGATGTTGGTGCTCTGCCCACCTCCCTGCACCTGGCCCGGGAGTCACCTCTCTTACACACAGATGGCTTCCTACAGCTCCCTGCCTCATGTGTTCTCTCACCTGAGTGCATCTTTGGTCCAGGCGTAGCACAGGTCAGAGGTGTTGGGGAATTAACATCCCATGAGCTACCCTCAAAAAGGAGAATAGAAGTTGACAAATACTGCATTTGCTCACCTTGTATTGGGATGATTTTCAAGCATGTTCCACACAATCAGAGGATCTCCAGTGGAATTAGCCCCGGTTAACCACAGTGATCATCTCCTTAATCACACACGCCTACTGGTTTCCCTTCCCCATATTGATACCCTACTCCCTCCCAGCACTTCCTAGAGCCATTTGCTAAGTAAGTTCTGTGTACCCAGATTCCTGTTCCTGATACCTTCCTTAGTATTTTGTCTCATTTTCTTCTTCCTTTCCTCCTTGTGTGTTTTGTCTTCTTGAGGAGTAATGCACTCCCCGCCCAGCTCCACAGCATACGACCTAGTACACCAGGGTCCCAGTATCCAGTGAAGATGTGTTTGTTGATCAACTCAGTGCTGTGCAATCAAGTCCTGGTGGACTTTTCTGGGAATTGATTCCAATGGGACTTTGAACATAGAGGAAATTTATTTCTCATGTACAGGATTTCCTCTTGCACTACCTTCTAAGAAAGGTTTTTAAATATCAGATGATTTGATAGATTATTTTTTTCCATACCTGAGTGCAACCTCTGTAGCTTGTTATCCGTATCATTTTGATTCAAGTGCTGTTATTAACTCTCTGGCTGTTTATGTATGTCATCCTGCCTCTCGCCTCTGCCAGAAGTTGGCAGTCAGAATTAACGGGGCCAGGGCATGTGGGGGACTCTAGGTGTCCTCAGCTCTAGGGCCTGTGCACTAACAGCCTGGAGAGCCTTCAGATGGAGAGCTGGCACGTCTTTCCTTGTAGAACAGCATTATGCACATTACACCGCCACCGTTTCCTGGCAGCGTCTTGAAAATCTGATTAGAAACCCATCCAAGGCAGGTATTTTTCCACTGCCTTTCACGTCCATCTTTTTGTTACGGCAGAGATTTGACTAGGAGAGGGGCATAGAGGACAAGCTGGTCAATTGCCATTTTAGAGTGCAGAAGTGCACAGTATTGAGGAAGATAAAAGGCTGCCTTGGAGCTATTCTCAGTTTGTTCTCTTACGACTATTAGGTCTTCAGGGTGACTATAAAGTTTGCTTTTATTTGCCTTGTGTTCCTGTCATAAGCCCTGTTAAGGGGTGAAATACGCAGGATTTTGTCATTACTCTTTGGTTGAGGCAGTGTCAGTTAGTTCCAGTTGGTCTCTCCGAGGCAGTCTAGTGGTGAATGTTTAGTTTCAAATCCAACGTTTTAGTCTTGGGTACGTTAGCGTGCCCTGTGGTCATAGACTATTTTTACTGCGCCAAGTGATCAGAATTCTCAAATGCGGCATACACAGAACAGTGCTCACCTGAATGTGGATTTCCCTTTTCCCTCTTCTCTTCTGCCCGTCTTTCTCTTTCCTTCCCCTGACCTTTTAATTTTATTTATTTGTTTATTTTATTTTTATTTTATTTAATTTTAATTAATTTATTTATTTTTATATATTTTATTTATTTATTTGACAGAGAGAGAGAGAGATCACAAGTAGGCAGAGAGGCAGGCAGAGAGAGAGGGGGAAGAAGGCTCCCTGCTGTGCAGAGAGCCCGATCTCAGGACTCTGAGATCATGACCTGAGCCGAAGGCAGAGGCTTTAACCCTGCTGTGCAGAGAGCTCGATCTCAGGACCCTGAGATCATGACCTGAGCCGAAGGCAGAGGCTTTAACCCACTGAGCCACCCAGGTGCCCCTCCCCTGACCTTTTTAAAAGCTTCTTTAAAAATGAGCTTCTTTTATTGGAGGGTGGGTAAATGACTCCTAGGAGTAAAATTTGAACAGTTTTTCATTATTTTTGATTAGATTCCTTCAACCAACTAGCACATGACATCTTGCACATAATAGGCTCTCAATAATGCCTGTTGAATAAATTGATCACATGAAGAAGGGAGCCTGGCAACCAAGTGTAAGAAATACCTACATTTACATAACTGCCCACTTACTTCTTGGAGGTTATAATGCTACAATTGCATTTACTCGCAAAGATGCAGATGGTTACATTTGAATTTAGAAGTCTGAGACTTCATATCTGAGTTTATGATCAGATAGGAAGAATCTAGAGCAACTATTTGCTTTCAGATATGCCCTAAGGAAAAAAAATTGTGTATTAGATAGAGTCAGGAAACTGTTCTAGTCCTGGTTCTGTTATTAAAAATCTGTAACTACTTTTGCTTCAGGGACCTTCCTTATAAAATGAGATTAACATCAATGACCTGTACTGTCTTCCAGCAAAGAATCAATGACTTTATAATCTTCCCTAAAGAGCGAGAAGAGACAGGCTTTGAAAATTCTTCTCCGTGAAAAATATCTAGTCTTCTGTAAACAAAAAGGAAGCTACTGACACATTGTAACCAGGACAGTCCTGAGTCGTTCTACTTGAGGTGGGGTTCTCAGTAGTCACCCGCTGTAAAAACCTGCAGATTTCTACCCTTGTGCTGTTTGCTAATTATACCGAAAAGCTGGGAAGGAGAGAGAAGCAGAAATGCTGTGTCCTGCAACATTTCTTATGGGAAAAGAAAATGAACTTGTTCTGGTGTTTTGTTGTCAGGAAAGCATTTACTTAATCCCCTCACCCCACCCCCCGATTCCTCTTACTCTTTTTCTGCTCTGTGGTTCTTGCTCTCAGACTCTGCAGTGGGACTTCCAGATGGTTGCCCTCTCTAAGGTATGATGCTTCTCTCCGTAAGCAATCTTCTTCCTCCTTCCCTCCCACACACAATATGTTTCCTACGTACTTGGCCTTTACATGTTTTTCTTTTAAGTTTTAAAAATAATAGCGGATGGTTTTGATTTGTTCCTTAACTGATACCTGACACCCGTGAGGGGTGTTATTTCTATACCTAAGTGCTGCCACCTTCTCAGGAGAAACCTGCTGTAGAGGTTGATGGGAAATACTTCTGTCGGTCAATGCTAGGGCAGTGACGGTGATAAAACCACCACACCTGTCCTTAATTTTGATTTAGTCAGGACTCCACAGCGTCCCTTAGTCCCTCCCTTCTATAGGAACTGCGTTAGAGACAGAAGAGACTCCAAGCCACAAAACAGGCCCATTGTCACTCCACTGACTGATGTTGCCCACACTTTTGAAGCCAGCATATTTCATCTGTTCCTAAAGGATTAAGAGGAGGGATTTGCCAAATATGGTAGGTGATATTTATGGCAGTCCTTCAAAGAGCATCTGCCAGTAACATGAAGGTAGGAAGATGAAGTTGAGCATAACTGACCTCGCACTGTGAGTCAGTTCCCCAGAAAGATTTATGGTCTCAGACCCTGATTTTAAAGCCCATTCGCCGACAGTCCAACCCAATCATTGCCTCCACCACCCCTTCCAGCACCAGAACTTCTACCATGCCCAGCCTGACGACCATTACTCTGGCCACGGCATCATCACCATCTCTTCTTCCCCTTACAATCCTGCAATTGTTTTCAGAGCATCATGACCAAAATGTTACGATGACACTGTCTGAAATAACAGTATCTATTCAGTGCTTATCTGTAGTGTTTTATAAATATTAACTCACTTAAAGATTTTATTTATTTATTTATTTGACACACACACACACACACACACACACACACACACACACACACCGGGGGTGGAGCAAGCAGAAGCAGGGGAAACAGCAGAGGGAGAGGGAGAAGCAGTCGCCCTGCTAAACAGGGAGCTGGACATGGGGCTCGATCCCAGGACCCTGAGATCATGACCTGAGCCGAAGGTAGATGCTTAACTGAGCCACCCAGGTGCCCCTAAATGTTAACTCATTTTATCTTCACCAACTATTTTCTGAGTTAAGTAATATTATTAGGTACATTTTGCAGATGTAGAAATTGAGGCTTGCGGTGTTAGGTATGCTGCTGAAAGTAAATGGCTGGATTCTAACTCAGGCTCAGAATCAGAATTTTTAGTCAGTATACTAAACAAAGATTTTTTTTTTTTCTCACTGAGAATACTTGGATTTGAAGTTTGAAGGGGTTTGCCACACACAAACACATAAATCACTACATTGGGCAATAACTAGTAAACTTACAAAATTTATTTCCCTTTGAGTTTGTCACATTAGGGTAAACTATGTTTCAGGAAGAAATGAACCCTGAGCTATCAGTGGCTAACCATTGCAAAGGTTGGTTCCTTCTTCATGTAAAGTCCAGTGCAGAATGACTGACTTCTCCGGGCACTGCACCCAGCTGCAGAGGCTATGGACTCCCAGCTCTCTGCAAGTTGCTGCTGCAAGGGGAGAGAGTATGGGAAACTCACCTTCTTTTCAATGTCTCATACTTCATATCTGTTCACAGCCATTATGCCGAGCCAGGTACAGGGCCCCGGCCTAGTCACAAGAAGTCTGGGAAGTATAGGGAAGGAAAGCATGTGGGATATTTAAGAGCACTACACATGTCTGTTTATTGCTGGAAAAACATAATCTATTCAAGTAAATAATTCATATCTGTAATTGGAATGCCAGGAGACCCTGAGCAGTCCTGTGTCAGGAATCCAAGTGTCTTATTGACTTGTGACAATCTTTTTTTTTTTAATCTAAAAAATGTGTAGGCTTAATAAGCTCTCATGGGATATTGTAGTCCCCCAAGGCTTGGGCTTCTGCATTCCATGTGATCTTTTATATAATTAACAATAGGGAGGAGGAGAGAAGGCATGAAATCTTTGAAATTTTTATATCTCGCTTCATGTCATGTCACTTGCTACTCCTTGATATTTCTAGTTATTAGAGGATAGAGAAAGTCTCACTTCTCAGAGCTCCATATGTGAGAAGAAGAATTATAGTTGGATCCAATACTGTCATTTATGTTTTGTGTAAAAGAGGAAGACACGTCATTTAGTGTACAGGGAAGAAGAAACCAGGTTATATCTATATAACCAGGTTATATCTATATAACCTGAAGGACAAGTCGCTCTTTGTCGAACATTCCGGATTTGATGGAATCAGGTTCAATTTTTGGAAATAGTTCAGGGAAAGAAATTTTACTAGCAAGGGGCTGAAAAACTAGAACTGGAGGTATTTGATCATTATTTAATATAATTCTGAGTAAAGAGTAAAAAGCACCGTTGTAAACTTGTCTATTACCTATTTTCCAGAATTCTTTTATTAACTGCCTATGAGGTAAAGGCCTCTTAGTTTACCAACTATGGATTCTTTTTCTGCAACAGTAAGATTAGTTAACTGCCTTTTTAGAGCCTGGCAAAAACAACAACAACAACAACAACAACAACAAAAAGGATTTGATTCTAATCATTGGGAAATAAAGGACATTGGAAGTTCTCAGAGTGTATTCCCAGTCTTTGTGGACATATCAAGGAGGGCAGAGCTGCTGTGCTTAGACTCTAGCTGTTTCTGGGTCAGGCTGCATGGATTACTAGTCTGGCTTTCTAAGGAATCCGTCATGTTCTTGTGTCCTACACTTGGTTGTGGGAGCTCTGCTAAATGAAGAATAAAGAAGGCATGTGCCTCCAAGTTTTGTTAGAGTAGGAGCCACATCCCTTGGTTTCAATGTAGCAACTTTAAATACTGGCATCCCTCCAAAAAAGACACAGTGTCATCTAGACTAAATGTGCCCCACCTGTCTCCTAAACCAAAAAGTTTCTGGTTTCATGGCTTGTAGATTTTCAGCTATAATTGCCTAATGTTTCTTTCCTGGAGATGGAGATTTTGAGAATGCGCAATTCCTCTTTATTACTGTTCCTATGATTATTCCCATTTGGTTTGCTGGCTGGACCACAAAACTACATTCTGTACCATGAAAACATCTCATGATACAAACTATTTTTAGAGAGGTAAGTTACTTGTGCATGGTAATGTACTTATACTAGTTTGCTATCTTTATCTTAAGGCTCATTAGCCATCACACTTACTTTATAGTGCCTTTTCCAGTTACTCTATCATAGCTTTATTTTTTCTTTCACCATCAAGCCCTTATTCCAGAATTGCAGAAGAAGATCTCCAGTCCTTGGTCTTGTATACTCCTGGCCATTCAAGTCAGGTTTATTCTCCGGAGAAATGCTCTATGTCACATTCTTCTCACAGTGCTTTACACACACACACACACACACACACACACACACACACACAAATTAACAATATAAATTATGCATATTACATTGCTAAATAATAGACTTATTTCACCAGTCTTTGTTATGACTCAGTCTTAGGTTCTATCTTGAATGCTTTAAACGCTGTAAAAGGAATCAAGAGACTAGAAACAGGCTCTGTACCCAGGAAGGAGAAGGCCCCTGCTAAAAGGAAGCTGATAGATATTCTCACCTCTAGAGTTCAGTGGTCTAAGCTGGAAAGTAAGGCCCAGGAACCAAAATAAATGAGGAAACACTCTTCCTTAATGTTTAGTGAAGCTGAAAGAGAAATCTTTTCTTATTCCTACAACTTTATTGAGGTGTAATTCACAAATAATATTGTAAGATAAAGTGTACAATGTGATAATTTGATACTAAAGTCATAGAAACAGGGAGTAGGAAAGTGGATGCCAGGGGCTGGGGAGTGGGGAAATAGGGAGAGGTTGGTAAGGAGACAAACTTTTAGTTATAAGATGAATCAGGTCTCGGGATCTAGTGTATAACATTAGGCTATAGTTGGCAGCCCTGTATTATGTAATAGAAATAATTTTAATTCAGTTTCAGAATAGGAGCGTGGGAAGGACTGGTGATGGAAATTTGGGATATCTAAGGATCTGAGCTAAAAAAGATACAAATTTAATTAAGACTGTGAAATAAAATAATAAATGAGTAGATGTTAATGTAGGAGTTTAACTGTGCCCAGCTAGTTTAAGCAACAAGACGGGATACTCAACAGTAGTATTTTTTTTCTGAGTAAGTGCAGATTTTTATTCTCTCTCCCTAGTTGCCATTTCTGTTACTCAGAATTTTCTTAATCTGAAGCCCAAGGATCAAATTAAAAACTTTGTAGTGGCCATTATAAACTTCCAAGTGGTCATGAGGAGAAGTATTGAGCTTGTTGCTCACACATAACTAGGGCCTACCAGGTACAGACAAGAGTCATGGCCACGTGCACAACCAGCTTGTGAACATGGCCATGCTATGGTGTGACTGAGGCTGCAGACGTTCCTGGGTCTTAGCTAGTAACAAAGCCAAGTAGTTATACAGTACTGGTCAGCTTGTGAGAAAGTTCCAGTTGGAGGAATTGTCTAATGAGTGACCACAATGTAAGTTCTGTCAAATGTGGTTATTTCCTTAACACCACTATTGTGTTTAGAGTAGACCTTCTTACTGGGTTTGGTTTTACATTTCTGTTGGTTAAGGGGTAGCTCTAAACTTCAAAAATTGCTCTTAAGAAGATGAGATTTCTCTTTCCCTTTGTCATTTCATTTCTCTAAAATTGAGACCTCTTAGTTTACCAACTATGGATTCTTTTTCTGCAACAGTAAGATTAGTTAACTGACTCAGTCATATTTTCCCATAAATGGCAACATGAGCTGTCCTGAGGTATATTTTTAGATACTGGATTAGTCTTAGAATGTGAATTCTGCACTGTGGGAAAGAATGACGTGACCCCATTAAGATTTGAACTCTGCTTTCTGTCACCATGGTTACCATTTGATCATCCTAACTTGCATTCTTAGAATCCAAAGAAACAAATCTAAATAATATCCTCTATAGAAGACAGGAGTCAAAATATAAAATATGTTGTCTTTTATGTGGACAAATACAAACCATTCATGGGCCACGGGACAAAAATGCCTGCAGAACAAAAGGGAGTAGAGATATGTTTTGCCAGAAGGTGCACAATTTTGATTGGTTTCTATAATTTACTATTTAGGAAATGTAAGTTGCAGAACTGCTTAGTGAAAGCAAAATATGATGATAAATGAAGCAGTCTTAAAGTTTCATCGAGTGGGCCACATATAGCATATTTTTTTTTTTTACCTGTATCTTGTATTCTAAAACATCTTCTATAGCACCTAGCCCAGTATCTTTTATTATCTGAGTGGCTGCTCTGGTGTCCTGTTTCCTTAGCATTTCTTATTAAAAACATCAGCCTGAAAAATGGAATAAAAACAGGCTTTATTAAAAGCTATAAACCTGATCTTAAAATATGCTAATTCTACAACACCTGAAGTATGACCACCATTTCACAAACATTCCTCCCGTCCCCAGCTTTTGTGAGCATAAATCTGTGCCGTCCATGGCAGGATTCTTATTCTCTCAAAACTACTCTTCTGTGATTGCATTTCAGGAAAAGAAAACAAAAGTCATTTAATACAACCCCCTTGCTCCCAGTAAATAACTACTTACAAAGAAGCAGTCAAATTTCTACCCACAGAATTGTTAGCGTTGAAGGCTCCCTGGCAATCATCACCTACCAGACCAGACCTTACCCCTTAGTGGTAATCATAAAAAAGTTGCATGTTTGAATATATTTTACAGTTTAGGTTCTTCTTTAAATCTAGTACTCACTACACAAGAAGACATGTTGAGGGTACAATTTCTGCTTTCCTGAAAAGTCAAACTTTTAAATTTTCCTATGTTTCTGGGATTATGGAAATTCTAGTTGACAAATAGGTTGTGTAGACTGGCCCTATTCTGTGTTATTTGCTGACCATAGCATTAACATGTATTCATGCATATGAGGCTGGGGCTCACTTTGGAGTTTAGATGAATAAGGGCCTCGGTTTCTCTTGGGAGGGGTTCAGTTCTGGAACACGTATTGGAGGCTGAGCCGAGATTTCCTTTCTCTAGGTTTAATAGCTTTCATTCAGGAAGCAGTAGTGCTGGACAGTTCCCTCCCACACAAGTAATGCGTGGTCAGGAGCAGGTCCACGATTTGGGGGTCAGAATAATAAAAAAGGTGATATTATTGTGGTCCCTTACAATAACTTGTTCCTATGCTTCATCATCCATTTCAAGTTGAAATGATATTTTTTTCATTTTTATCTCTCCCTTATCTATTTTTGCAATCTTCTTGAAAAATAAAAAAAATGAATTTTGGCATGAGGAGTTTGGGAACAGTGCCAGTAATCTCTGGAGTGGTTGGGAAATGAGATTTCTCAATTTATGCTCCGTTTGCCCTAAGTATAGGATGTCACAACACATATATACTGTTGGCCTTCTCCAGGGCCTTGTGATTCCACCATTCCTTTGGGTTAAGCATCGTTGCTCCAGGATGTGTGTGAGTGTTTGTGTGCGTGTTTGTGTCTGGAAATTGGACTTTCAACAAGCATTATCAGGCATTTCCAACATAGGCAGTAATTACAAAACACTGGCCTCTAAAGAAAGAGCTTCTACCTTGCACTAGTCTACTCTTTCAAGGAGATCATTCCAGCGACGATTGCTGTGCAACAAAGCACCCCCCAAAGTAGTGGCATTAAGGAGTCATTTTATTATGATTATGGGGCCTCAGGGAGTAAGATCTGAAGGCTGAAGGTGATTCTACTACTTTGGGCTGGAATCATTTGGAGGGTTCTTCATTCACATGCCCGGTAGTTGATGAAGTCTGGTGGCTAAGACTTTAACTGAGCGTTTGGCTATGAGACCTTCACGTGGCCTCTCCACATGTCTGTTTTCATGGGCTGGTTTGGGCTTCCTCATGGAATGGCAGCCAGATACCATGAATGAATGTCTCAAAAGGGCAAGGTAGGAGCATGTGTTATTTTTCTAACCTACCTTGGAAGTCACATAATTTCATTTCTATCATACACCATCAGGTTGAGAGAATTACAAAGATACATGCAGGTTCATGGGCTGTCAAGGTGACATTGTGAGAAAAGCATGCAAGATGGGAGTATTGTGACTATCTCTGGAAGGTAAAATCTGCCATTGAGACCAATCATTTAATTGAAAACTATGAAAAATTTGTAAAGACAATTAGAAGGCCAATATAGTTGAAAACATTATAATAGAAAATTTTTCTTGCTGTGAGTTAAAATCTCTTCACCCAGATAAATTACATCTCACAGTACTAAGAAAACTCACAAATCATGCTACTGAGGCATTTCACCAATCTTAAATAACTGTGAAAAACAGGAGACATTGGTACATTGGAAAATTGGTATATATTATTCTGTCCAAAGGAGGAAAAATGGGGTCTATATATGGCGGCTCAGATATGATCCTAGAGTCTAGTAAATTAAGGGCTAGACTTTCAAAATCCAGTCCAAGGATGACATAAATATGTTATAAGTGTGCTACCTCATTCTTACCTTGTATATCCATGGACAATATTGCTAAATAATCAGGCCATAGCTTGCTTGCTTGCTTGCTTGCTTTTTTTCTTTTTTTCTTTCTTTCTTTTTTAAAAGATTAATTTATTTGAGAGAGAGAGGGGTGGGGAGGGGCACAAGAAGAGGGAGAGAGAGTCTCAAGCAGTCTCTGCTGCTGAGTGTGAAGCTGGAGTGGGGCTTGACCCCACAACAGTGAGATCACTATCCAAGCCAATACCGAGGGTCAGATGCTTAACCAACTATGCCACCCTGGTGCTCCACATCATAGCATTCTTGACAGCTAGAATGTTTGGATAGGACCTAGAATCATTGTTAAAATTATGCTGTAGGCAGCCACTACCAATTAGTTGTTGTTGGCACGTAAGTTAAAACCTACTTCTTATTTAGAAGCAAACCCCTCTAGAACATTTGTGACAGTGGTTCATAAAATTCTAGAGTGTGTAGGCATCATACAAGGAACTTTCATAAAAATGCAGATTTTCAGACCCAGATATCCTGTCAGCAGGTCTTGGGTAAGTTTCCTTTGAAATACTTCAGGATAGACTGTGTTATAGGAACATGTCTGTCTGTGTTCCTGTTAATCTATATCCTTGTCATGGTCAGTTGCCTTAATCAGAAATATACACTCTAAGGTGGTTGGCTAGCATTTAATCAAAAGACCACAAACCAGAGGAATTCAATTATATTAATCTCCAATGAATACCAGAAATTTTGGTATTTGACTGATGAATATCTGAGTGGGTATTTCCTGATGAAATTATTAGTTTTCATAATATGTGGATTTCCTGGAAATGTCATAGAGACCCTCACTGCTCTTACCTACACAGGGTATAAAAATATAGTGGACCCAGCAGTCTGCGTCCTCAGGAATGGCACCCAGATTCCTCAGAGACTGTTTTAACTTATATGGAGTCTCCTGACTTTGGCTCGGTGATGCGCTGATGCCTGCTGGGAGAATGTTGTTTCCTTTGCCTCCAGTGAACTGATCAAGGAAGGTTCTGTTGGAGTGGTTAGAGCAACTGGGAGCTGGAACTCCATGGAATTTTGCCAAAGCTGTGGCTTGATTGTTGCATGTTTGCTGAGAAATGCTGGTGTGTGTGCCAGGATTCAGTGTGAGGTTTGGTTTCAGGGGAGTTGCAGAGAGGAAACTCATAACCTTCACCGACGACTCACTGTTGAAGGTGCCTGATGTTTACTGAAAATCCCCTGAAAATTGTACATAACCAAGTTTCAGTAGGTCAGAATCTGACTTATTAGAGATGCCTTAGGCGATTCTGATTTGAGACACACCGAATTAACTTCTGTATCTCCTTTCCTGTTTCCGTGAAGGACTAATGGACATTTGGTGGTGGGGATGTGGGTGTTTGAGGCATTGAATGAGTAACCAGATTGTCCTTTAAAAAAAAAAAAGTCCTTTATGATCTTGAGATTTAATTAGTTAAAAAAAATTTAAAACTCATATAATATTATGTCAACTATACCTCAATAAATGAAAAAATTGAAGAAGTGGTTTAATAAAAAGTATTTGTTCTGGTTAATAAAAAGGAAAAAAGCTTTGCGATCCTCAGCATCTGCCTAAAGCCCCATAGCCAGATAAAGTTTTCGGTAAATGCTTCAAAATCAACCACTGCAAAGAGCCCCCATCTACGATCTAATGATCTTTGCAAAGTCGTAATAAGTTCACGAGAAAACACAGTTTTTTCTTGGTGAAAAATTACTTTCCTATCTTAAAGTGATATCAGGAAGCTAGAGATATCTGGTGGAAAATAATGGGTTTCATTAATATGCTGTGCTTATAATTCTATTATTATTGTTGTTTCTGCCTGAAATTATGACACTTCAATGCTAGTATAGAAAAAATCATGCCTAACATTATTTTTGCAAAATTTCTCATGATGAAAAAGCATTGGAATGCTTTTTGGAATAAATCTTATAGGAATAGATAAACATCAGTATTTGAAATATTTAAGCCTATTCCTTCATACCCAGACAATAATGCAGTGGAAATAATGTGCCTCACGCATAATGGGAACTATATAAACATTTGTTGACCAACTTTTTGTTGATATAGAGCAAGTAAAGGAAGTGTTTATATGTGGCAAGAAGTTGAATATGTACCTAGCAATGACATTACAAAACTAGTGTGGGACACTTCTAAATATAAAAATATAAAAGCTTCTGAATCTTGAGAAATTAATGACAGTGAAGATTTTAGTGTAGAAGACAAAATCATTAAGGAAAATACCCTTTCAGCCTCAGATGGAAAAATGACAGTTGCTGAAAGACAAGGAGGCTGTTTTCTGCCCGGCAAATTTGTATTGGAGAGAAAAATGGAATCATTAAATTGATAGTGGGGAGTTTTCAAAATTTTAAAATGGCTTTGTTTTTCACAGGATCACAACAGGTTCCATCGAATCCATCAAAACCATTTGCATCTCAGCACTGTTCAGTAGCAAATGAGGCTGTATCTATCCTTGTCTGAAACAGCACAAAATTTTATGGTGGTTACTAAATCATCAAAAGCAGATAAATTATATTGTGCATAGTTTTTTTCCTGCTTAATAAACTTTTTTTTTTTTTTTAAGATTTTATTTATTTATTTGTCAGAGAGAGTGAGCACAGGCAGACAGAGAGGCAGGCAGAGGCAGAGGGAGAAGCAGGCTCCCTGCTGAGCAAGGAGCCCGATGTGGGACTCGATCCCAGGACGCTGGGATCATGACCTGAGCCGAAGGCAGCCGCTTAACCAACTGAGCCACCCAGGCGTCCCCTGCTTAATAAACTTTTATTGAGATGTTCCATACATGAAAAGGCTCCTTGAGGGGTGCCTGGGTGGCTCAGTTGGTGAAGCGGCTGCCTTCATGTCAGGTCATGATCCCAGGATCCTGGGATTGAGCCTTGCATCAGGCTCCCTGCTTGGCAGGGAGTCTGCTTCTCCCCCTCCTTCCTGCTTGTGGTCTCTCTCCCTATCTCTGTCTCTCTCAAATAAATAAATGAAATATTTTAAAACAAGAACAAAAGAAAAGTCTCCTTGAGGAAGATGTCCCAACACAGTCCCATCTCCTCGTACTCTTTCTGAGTCACTGTCGTTCTGCTCAGGTTGTAGTCTCCCCATTCACTCCCTAAAGTTCTCACTGTACTGAAGGGTTGCTTCACACAGAGGGATGGAGAAGGCTCTGCTTCCTAACTTTGTGCTATACTTTGTCACCCCAAACCTTACAGTGCTTTACTGAGCAGGTCACCATGTCTTATGGTGTTCCTTCTACCGGCAGCCCCTTCTTCCTGGACTCAGAGAGAGGGTTGGAAATAATATCTGAAACAGGAGCCGTGATATCTCTTCCGGTTTGGTGTCCTACTTCCCTCTAAAATTTTTCATACAAGTGAAATTTGGTTATGAGAGAGAAAAGGAATTGCATATTTGGTACTCAGCAGATCTGTTTAGAATGTTTGAACAGTGGACAAAATCAACTCAATGCCTTGGAGGTGTGTTTTGTCTGAGAAATTATTGTGCGTAGTTTTAATAGATATAATGACAATATATTTGAGTTATTTGGATATCACAGTCCACAAGGAACCAATTTCTGTCATGATTGATGAACCTAAACACGCCCTCTACTTCGCAGATGATGATGACTACTTATTGTTTTGTTACTGTTCCCTTTTTTTTAAAAACCATTCCTTCTATGTAGCTTTCTTTCATAATATTTACAACTCCTAGAACAAATGTACATTGAGAAAGACTTCTTTTTTCCACCCAAAAATAGTAAAAGGCTGTTAATTTGATATAACAGACTATCCAGTCTGTTGATATTTTAATATTGATAATGCATCTGATGTTAAATAAACTAATTTATCTGATGCATAAGAGCATGCTGGTAATTGGTAACATGAAAATCAAACAACAATTTGACTGAAATTGTCATTTCTTAATCAGTTGCTTGGGTTTTTCCCTTCTAAAATTGTAAGCTATGTTAGAGAACTTCCTGTTTTGCATGGGTCCCCAGAGAGTAGGGCATTAAGAACAAGAATAGTTTAACAATGAAAAGAGACCAGGAAATGAGGGGGCATGTGGGTGTACTATGTCAAGAAAATGACAGAAATGCTGGTTAGCTTTCCTGGTTTATAGTAAACAAAATACATTGCTTAATCATACTATTCTATTGAATATTTTTTTTTTAACCAGTAATGACTTTAATGATGAGAATGGTATTTGCTTTTTTTTCCTCTTTCAAATTATTTCTTTGTGTGTGTCATTACATGTTATGTTTAATAGAAACTGGGTTTGTGTATTTTTAAATGACATTTGTAGAGACTATTTATGTAAACTCCACAGTCTGCCATGGTAGCCTGATTCTTCAGATGGCCCCTGCTGTTTCAGACCAAGAGCAGTTCTGGAATTACTGAGCTGTTGAACTCACAGGGACTTTGGAGATGATCTTGTCCAATGCCATTTCACAGATGATGGATCTGAGGGTGAAAGAGGTTGAGTGACTTGGCTTGTTCTTGTTATTGGTAGACCCTAAGCTAGAGTGTGGTTTTGTCAGTCCCAATCCAATGATTTCTTTTTTTTTTTAATTAAATTTTTATGTTGAGATCTTTGTGTGTTCACACACAGTTGTAAGAAGTAATACAGAGATCTTTGTACCCTGTACCCAGTTGTCCCCAGTGGTAACATCTTGCCAAACTATAGCACAATATCACAACCAGGATATTCACCTTGACATCGTCAAGATACAGAGTAGTCCCCTCACCACAAGGGTTCCTTGTGCTGTTCTTCTACAGCTACACACACTTTTCATCCAACCCACTCTTAAATCATTGGCAACCACTGTGATCTCTTCTCCATTTTTATAATTTCGTCATTTCATGAAGGTTATATAAATGGAAACATGCAGTATATAATCTCTTGAGATTGGCTTTTTTCACTCAGTGTCATGTTCTGGGGGTCCATCTAGATGGTTGTGTATATCACTTTGTCTCTCTTATTACTGAGTAAGTAGGGATATAACATCAATTTGGTTTTTTTCACAGACTATTTCTGTTCCAATTTTGGGAAATTCAGCCATTTTCCACCTTTAAGGTTAAGAAATGTACTTAGGAAGAAATAGTTTGATTTTGACAATCCTCCTTTTGTGTTTGGAGACTTAGGAAAAACAATTGTAAAGACAGCAGAGACCCAGGGATGTTTTGGTGGTGGCCCAGCGTCCTTTTGTTTTGTGTTGAGAATGAGCAGGACTTTAGGGAGGACCTCCATAGTTGAGAAGACAATTCCTGAGAGGTGTGATTAGGAGGGTCTACCAAACCTTATGTCTATGTGAGGTAGCCTCCTCAGGAGACCAACGTCTCAGCTATTATTAAATGGGGCAAAACAATTGCAGATCTCATCTCTGTGTCACAAAAGCGATTTGCAGGTGCCGATTGTCATTCCTGAAAGTGGAGTGTGGCCAGAAGACATGATTTAGCACCTGTCTACTCTCTAAAAATGTGCTGTGGGTTTTAATGACCTGAAATAGTTGCGATTTGGCTCCTGCATAATCCCATAAAGATAGATTCATTAGGAAGGCAAAATGCTTGTAGGTGAGAAATGTGCTTTAAATCTTGAATTAAATTTTAGTTCAAATCACAATGGGCTGCATGGCATTTGTGCTGTGGACATTTGTAAGTACACTCAGTGATCAGAAAAACTTCCAGAATTTCAGAACTGTCATTTAGGAGATGGGAGGTCACAAAGCCATACCCACCTCCCTCTGTGTACTTATGTGCTCTCACCATTTAAAGATGACTTGAAGAGACAGTGGTGGAGGGAGGAGAAGATGGCCTCGAGAATTAAAGAATGGAGTTGGGGTGCACGCTTATTTGAAGAACTATTAGATGAAGAGACAGAAACTTTGGAAACATAAAACAAGTGAAAGGGGGAACATGATATGACTTATTAAGTTGAATGGACAATCTTTAAGAAGTGTTCCTTAATGTAAAGTGAGGTTCGCATGCTGTGTGATGCCTAGAATGGAGTGAGAGTGTGAGAATTTGAGGGTATGGACAGGGGCTTGTGCAATAGCACGAGTGGCTCTTAGAGCTACATTGCCCAGATCTCAGGCACTAGAAAGAACTGGAAGGAACTAGAAGGAAAGTACCGATTCGTTTGGATTTTTATTTTCACATCAGCAGTTTTAATTTGAAGTTGCCTGCCTGAGACTCGGTGATTTAATGTCTTTTTAATGCCGATAGATTTCCCCGCCAGCGCTGTGAAATCCGTTGTGAAGCTGAACGGGGGTAATCAGCCTGGTATTAAAAATGAACAGTTTGGAGAGTCATTTCTGTAACTTCTGAGGTCAGAAATAATTTATCATTCTTCAAAAAGCCGGGCTGCTGGTATCTCTGCCTGCTCTGATTTTAGCCAGCCATCCCTGTGGTGAGGGCTGGCTTTGAATTTAGCCCACAGACACTTAGACGTGATTTTTATGTAACGTGTTTTTATTTCTACTGTCCCTCACTCCAAGAGGCCTGTTCTCATAAAAGTAACTGCGGTCTTTCTGGAGTACAAAGTTACAATATCAGAAGTCACCAAAACATAAGGGCTGCTAGTCGGTTGGGGCAGCCAGGTGTGAAGTTTCAGGTGAGATTCTTGCAAATTCCCTGGCACTTCTCACACCGTATGTTAAGTACGAAGGTTTGATCTGTTTCCCTCTGGGGCTTGTACCCAAGTCACTCTATCTTCTACTCTGCGCCCCCCCCCCTCCACCGCAGTGCAATGGGCCAGTGTGGGGCCACCCGGCCGACCAGCAAGGGATTGCTGCCGAATATTTACACAATTCCTCTCTACAGGCTTCAGACTTCAGAGTTAACAGCAGAACTTGCTGGTTTTGCCAGAGCAAGTGAGAGCGACACCCAGAGAGTCGGCGTTCTCCGGGGGTACTTCTGTGGTCAGGTGGGGTAGGTAAATCTTCCAGTGGAAGGAGATGAGGCGGAGAGTGGAGTGAAATGAGCAGCTTCCCAGCGGCCACCCCTGGCATGGTCTCCGCCACTGCAGGCACAGAAAGGAGTCGGTGCTAGTCTTCCAGAGAGGTCTGTACCTGCCCAGGTAGGGAGACAACTGACAGCGAAGGAGGTTTTGAATGGATGGGTGCTATCTGCTGGAGAGACTTGCCCCTCGCCCACCCCTTCTAGCACTGATTTTTCATTTTTTTCTTGCCTTCAGTGTCTTTTCATAGGAGAGAAGGGGCGTGGAAGGAGCAGCATGGAATACAGGGGAAGAACATCCACTCTAATAAACTAGACCGTTTGGTCTTGAAACCACGCTTTGCAACTTAACTCCGGCATGTTCTCCAGCCATTCAGTGCCCTTATTTTTCCTCATCTGTAGAGTAGGGGTAATAATACCTATTTTTTTTTGGCTTTTATATAGACCGAATAAGCTTATAAATGTGTTCCCATGATCTGTTACTGTATTACTTTAACCTTAGTGTGTTAAGACAACAATGATCATTTTACTATTATTGCTCATGGCTCTGATAGTTGACTGGGTTCACCTGGGCCATTCCTATTCAGGGTCTTTTATGAAGCTGCAGTCATCTGGTGGCTGGGGCTTGGAGTCATCTTGACCTCAGCTGGGGCTGTTGGTTGGAACACTTCCTTCTGGGCTCCCCCTGAGGTTCTGGCTTCCTCAAAGCACAGAGACTGGATTTCAAGACCAAGTGTTCCAGCAGAACTAGATGAAGGGTTTGTTGCTTTTCCTGAACTAGTCTCAAAAGTCCCATGGCATCACTTCTTCCACATGCTATTGGATAAAGGAGCCATGCAGGTCCATTCTGGTTCAAGGGGAAAGTCCCCACATCCTACCAGTCAATAGGAAGAGGGTTAACATTACTCTGTAAGAAGAGTATATGGGAGCGGGTAAGTTGCCGTAGCCAGCTCTGGAAAAACCAATGTGCCACAGAATGCAGTCCACTTACAACAGTATCTGGTTCATGATTGCTCAGTAAGTATTAGTTATCATCATTCATTGGATTCCAAACCTGTTGACCTCAACATGGGGCATCCCATTGCTTCTTACCCCAGCCTCATTTCTAAGGAAGTTCTGGGAGCAAGTTTCTCTTAGCTCTGTGGTTGTAATGATGCTGCTACATACCTGAGCCTAAGGCTCTGTAAGGAAGAACACCTGTGTCTGAGGCTGTTGTATCCTTTTGAGGAGAACCTTGAGGGGAAGGATAGGAGGAAATTCAAGCTAGGCTGGAAAATGTACATGGGTCATTTGGTCATAGCATGCCACAGTGATGTTGGAAACCAAGCACACTTTACTCCAGCCCACTTCACCCGTACGCCCTTCAAGTGACCCCGCAGAGTTAACTTCCAGAAGGAGCTTACTACAGTCTCACCCTCATACTCATCAAGGCTTGTAAGCTTACGATAGAATTTTTTTTGAGTACAATTTTTTTTGGCACTAGGCAGGGTCCCTCTGAGGTTGAATTCCTCTGAAGCCAGTCACCTCATGGACATTCTGGGTAGTGTTTGTTTGATTTTGGGGTGACCTTCCTTTGAACCTGAATCTCAAAGACAAATGGATTAGATAGCTTAGTCATGGGAACACCAGTCCAAAGCCAGAGCTTTAGGGCTTTTGTTGCAAGTAAATGAAACATAGGAAAAAGCTTCTTGCATGCCGTCTGCTTCTTTATAGACCAAACAGCCCCAATAGCAAGCCTTGGGCCCCAGGCAGTATTGACAGACCAGAGCGGCTTTCTCCAGATGTGTCTGGATCCTCCACAACTCCTTTTACCTTTACTTGATGTAATATCTTTCAACTTAAAAAAAAAAAATTAAACTGTAACCTTATCCCTCTTCTTTATAGAAGAAGGAATCTCTATGACTCAAACAGAAAAGCAAAGCAATCAAAAACTTTAGAAAGGCTTTAAACTATTCAAAAGTGAAAATCACAAAGAAGTCTTGCACTGCCTCTGTGGATAGCATTCCACTATGTAAACTTACCTAGGGTTTCCGGTGATAGCTAAAGTTATGTACAGGTCTCCTAAAGGTCCTAATGGAGGTTTTGGCATTAGAGTCAGCCACTTGTTAAATCTGATAGTAACTCAGTAGTTCATTGCTATTAAATCCTTGTAGGTGGATTATATCAGTTTGGCATTGATATGTAGGGAAAGAATGAAAGCAAACATCTCAGGCCCCTAGATCTCCAGATCAGTCAGTCTTTCATTGGCTTGTTCTGCCTACTGGTAAGACCAAAAGACATCCCGGGAAGACCGGCTTCTCTGCAGACTGGCTGCGGGAGAAGTGAGAGAACCCGAGCAAGTCACGAGTAGGGGAATGATTCCAATGAACTCGTGCTCATACAGCAGAGGCCACGAAAGAATGAGGAGGAAATAAGGAATAGGAATTGAAAAATAATAATAGAGTTTAGCATATGAGATGGCATTGCCATCTGAAGACTGATAACATCTTATTATTGTCCTAGGCTGAAATTTCAAGCTGAAATTTTTATCCCAAACAAAAACAAAGATCGATTATGCAATATTTTTATAGCATCTGTGTCTTGGTTTGGATTCACCCAAAGCACACTGACATAGGACTTGGGTACAAGTAGTTTATTTGAGGGGCAGGAAGCACAAGCGAGAAAGTAAGGGAAAATCAGTAGAGAGTGTGTTAATGAGTTGTAGACATCTGGATCTCAGTCCTGCTGGGGACCCTTTGAGGAACCATGCATAGCACATTTCAGAATTGTCCTACATAGGGATCAGGAATCTGGGCCACTAAATATTTGGTTCTAGGCCCTACTCATTGAGGTTTGCACTTGGGATGTAAATTTAGAAATTTCCTTCCTTCCTTCCTTCCTTCCTTCCTCCCTCCCTCCCTCCCTCCCTCCCTCCCTCCTTCCTTCTCTTCCTGCCTCCCTCCCTTCTTTCTTCCTTCCTTCCTTCCCATCTATATATTCTAGGCTTGTGTGTATTTAGCTAACTGATTAAATGAATGAATGTCAATGGAACTGTATTTAGAAGAGCACAGATGGTTTGTCTACACTTTGTCTTATGACACACTATTATCTCATCTATCTGATAAAGGGGAGAAGATATTTCATCCTGCCACCATCTGGTCTGGACAAAATCTTCAGAGTTTGTTCAAAAAAGATAATTGGCTAATTGTTCCTCTACTCCATGGATTTTGCTCATGAAAGAGCCCATGTACAGTTGCCCCCTGAACTCACCATGCTCTTTATGGATCCATTCAGACCCTGAAACTCCTAGAAGAGAACAAAGCAGGATGCATTAGGGGGCTAGGGGAGTACATTGAATCTTGAGAGATTTGGTCTCAAATAAGACGAGGAAACTAGGTGGGGAGACCAATTAGCATTATATTCCGGGCATTGTCATTGTCAACATATCCAATAATTCAGGTTTCAAAGGATCAAGCAATGGGATTAAAGGGTAATTTTAATTCAGTATAATTAAGCTGCATATGATAAAGGCGTGCTCCATGCAAGAAATAAAAGAGGAAGTTTTGCTTATTGTGTTGCTTTCTGGGTATAGATCTAAGAATCAGCACTCAGGAGAACAGGTAATCTGGCAAACACGGATGACCCTTTCCTTATTTGAAGATGAATGCAGAAAGAGAAAAATGAGCAAAAATGTAGAATCCATAGAAGGGTGGGGGAAGGGAAATATTCTGAGGCCCCAGAGAAGGTTTGTAGCTTTAAGAACGGAGACAATATATACCTAAAGATATATAAGGATATTTATGGAGAAAGAACAAGAACAAGGCTTTTTTTAAAAATTGGGATTCATATTATCATTCAAGAAGACTCAGATTCTATGAAATAGAAATAGAAAATCATAAGGAAAGAACAGACTGAGATAGGAAGAAAATACATGTATGGAAAAAACAAAACAAGCCCCTCTTTACAAAAGAAAACCATGAAACTGGCACTCTGTGTCTTCTTTTAAAAAGAGTCAGCTTTAAGGAAAACTAAAAGGCACATCTGTTGAACCTAACACACTGTTTATTTACATGCTGTGCTTCAAACTCTGTCTTATGAGGACATTGAGTTTAGGAATTAGTAAACTATAAACAAGCCTTTGTTAGCTAATTAGCTAGAGGAAGTGTTCTGACCACTTCAATTTGATTGTCCTCTCTTCTTCATTGTAAGTGGCAAAGTCCTCTAGTGCATTTTTCTGTCATTCAAAGTAAAGCAAAGTGGATGCCCTTGTCCAATTATTTTATTAGAGCGCTTGAGTTTATCAGTCTGAAATTTAAGCATTACAGTTTTTATGAATGTAAAAGTTGGCGGAACTAGTTGTAGATGACTGTAGAAAGGTGTGGAACTTGGCTAGTGTAGGGGATGGTAACAGGTCATTCACGGTAACTACGTCATTTCGTTTTGCATGTAATAAACTTATATCGAACTTACTGGATTTTTCACCCTTTTCCCATTTCTGCATCTTTCTGTGTTTTTGTTCCTCAATATAGACACACAGTGTAATTTCTGGAATTCGAGACAGCAGATCACTCTTGTCCTTTCTCTGTAATGGTTTAAAAATAAAAGTGCTTCCTGAAATGCCTAAACCAAAAGTATAATGGCAAGTCACTGGAAGTTAACAAAGAAACTGAGAATGCAACAGCAGTAAGAAGCAGACTTTAAAACCTGATTAGGACATGAGAGATTTTTCTCAGGTTCATGGGGAAAAAAGTAAATTAAAAAGAAACATTATGAAAGTGAAGATGACTGATGTGGACAGAGAATCAGTGATTTATCTTCAGAATCATAGGTCTTCTTTGGGGGTAAAACAAAAACAACCAGAACAAAAACCATGGTCAGAGAAAAACTATTGGGAACTTGAGAGAATGAGAAAGAGAGCTTGAGAGCTAGACATGTAGAATGTGGGGCAGTGGAGAACAGGGTGGGTGGGGGAGAGAGGGGGAGGGGACAGATGCAGATTGCTTGGGCTCCCCAAATTCCAGGCTAAATCAGTGCTCACAGATGAGCATAGGGCCACAGTCAATGGTGTGCTGCGAAAACCTTATACAAGTCTGTGGGAGCTAATTTTTGAATTTTCAGAAAATCTCTGAGTTGTTCATTAAACATAGCCATTGTTAAAAATGGAGTTATAACTTCAGTTAAGTAAATCGTATTAAAAATTAAGGTAGCGAATACTCAAAGTGTATCACTCCCTAATTATTTAACTATTATCTGTGATCTTGAGGTTATTTCCACGTCTCGTACAGGATAAATGCTATCTAATGGCTTGCTTCTGCACGTCCCTTCCCAGCTCTGTGCTTGATGTTGGCACAGCGGTGACTTGAAATCAGCCGTAGTGGGAGCATTTACACCATTGAAGTCAATGCTACAAATCAAGGTTTGGTTTTTTATTTTTAGCTTGTGTAGACTACAGAAAGTACTTGGAGAAAACGTTAATAATGGAGATTAAACTTAAAAGTATGCTGTGCCTGGGAGCACCTGGGTGGCTCAGTGAGTTGAGTGTCTGACTCTTGATTTTGGCTCAGGTCATGATCTTGGGGTTGTGGGGTTGAGCTCTGTGCTGGGCTCCACTCTGGGCATGGAGCCTGCTTGGGGTTGTCCTTCTCCCTCTCCCTCTGCCCTTCCCCCTTCCTTCTTCTCAAAGAAATAAAATTAAATTTTTAAAAAATGCTGTGCCTTTTGTCATTATATTGTGAATGTCGTGAAAAATTAAAGGAACATTCTTCCACTATTCAGAAATTATCTATTAAAAAAAGAATTTGCTCAGGTCATTGACAGATGTGTGAAGTTTTAATATGTTCTTCTCTTTCTTCTTGTTAGTGTAAAAGCAACTATCAACCAACATTCATGTTGGAATATGCTAATTTCTTGGTTGCAGCCATAGTAACAAGAGTTCAGTAAAAATCAAGGAAATATTCAATGAGAATCAATTAGCTATATGGGATGTAGAATAAAGAGAATTATGTATTTTGTTACTATTTATCATTTGGGTGCTATACATCCTATTTATCAGTAAAATTTATAGTAAATACACATAGGTATAGATACATTCTTTTTTGGGAAATCTTGTTTTTATGTAACTGGCCACATTCTCTCAATTTTCATGAATTATAAAGGACAGGGGAAAAAATTGCTCAAGCATCAAAGTGAGCAAAACATGATACTAACAGAAAGGGAACAAAAATGATGTCTTTCTCAGGTGATTTTCTTTGGAGACGCAAAATGCTAAGGGACAATGATGGCAACTGCAGAGTTTTGGGAGAAGATATTGTGATCAAAGAAGAAACATGTAGGCAGGAAGCCTTTTGTATGTGAAGGCCACAGAATGACTTTCTGTGAGGTCCATGAACTGTCCAAAGCTATTTCATCTGCATATCCTTCTTGAAAAACTTACTTGTCTACTTTTTCCAAGGGCCCAAGAAGTAGATCAAAATGAAGAGGTCAAGAATAGAAAGACTGAGAGGAAGCACTGAAACAAGCTAACCACAGAAGAGGAAATAATTGCTGTAAATTTGGTCACAAGCCAAATGCAACTAAAATATTTGAAAACTTCTTGAATTTGAGGATATAATAAAAATATCTTAATAACAATGAAAAAGAAAAGAATAGAATAATGATCATAATTTGTTAGTGGTCATACTGATTTCCTGATTCAAGATGTCTAAGGTATAGAGAGAGCCAGACTTTATAAACTCTGTACTGTTGTTTCTTTTTTTCTTTCCTTTTTTTTTTTTTTTTGTTAGAGACAGAGAGAGGGGGATGGGAAGGGTGGAAGGGGGAAGGAGAGAATCCTCAAGCAGACTCCCTGCTGAGTGCCAAGGTTCCCATGGGACTCCATCTCACGACCCTGAGATCATGATCTGAGCCAAAACCAAGAGTCAGATGCTCAATCCACCACTCCACCCAGGCACCCTGTTATTTCTTGAATGTTTTAAAAAAGAATCTGTTTTAACTATTACCTCAGTTTCCTAAAAAATATCCATTTTTCTTACCCTGTTCCGCTTGTCATTTGTTGTCTTGAATTATTTGTCAGTTAAGGTAGTTCTTTTTTTTTTTTTTAAGATTATATTTATTTGGGGCACCTGGGTGGCTCAGCAGGTTAAAGCCTCTGCCTTCGGCTCGGGTCATGATCTCAGGGTCCTGGGATCGAGCCCCGCCTGGGTCTCTCTGCTCAGCAGGGAGCCTGCTTCCCTTCCTCTCTCTCTGTCTGCCTCTCTCCTTACTTGTGATCTCTGTCTGTCAAATAAATAAATTAAAAAAAAAAGATTATATTTATTTATCTGAGAGAACGAGAAAGCCAACATGAAGGGCAGAGGGAGAAGGAGAAGAAGACTCCCTGCTGAGTAGGGAGCCCAATGCAGGGCTTGATCCCAGGATCTGGGGATCATGACCTGAGCTGAAGGCAGACACTGACCAACTGAGCCACCCAGGCATGCCTGTCAGTTAAGATAGTTAGTTCCACTCATGGCACTTCTGTTAAATGACTTTATTCTCTTCAATTTAGAACCATATTGTGATTCCTATACACCACATATATTTTCAAATATATCTAGCTTTTTGTTCACCATGATGATCATATTTAATAGTTTTCAGTAACCTTGTTCAGTTATTCTTTTTAAAAATATTTTATTAAGACAAATTTTTAGAGCAATTTTGGTTCCCAGCAACATTGAGCAGAAGGTACAGAGATTTCCCATACACCTCCTGCCCTCCATGCAGAGCCTCCCCACATTATCAGCATCCCCCACCAGATTTATTACAATTGATGAACCTACATGGATATATCCTTACCATCCTGAGTCCACAGTTTATATTATGATTCACTTTTGGTGTTGTAGTGTAATGACATTGTATCTGCCATTATAGTGTCCATTATAGCACCATACGGAGTATTTTCTTTGCTCTAACAATCCTCAGGGCTCTGCCTATTTGTTTCTCTCCACATTTCCAACCCCAGGCGAACACTGATCTTTTTTACTGTCTCCATAGTTTTTCTCCAGAAGGTCATATATGGAACCATACAGTATGTAGCCTTTTCAGGTTGGCTTATTTCACTTAGCAATATGCATTTAAGGCTCCCCTGTGTCTTCTAATGACTTAATAGCTCATTTATTTTTAATGCTGAATAATATTCCATTGTCTGGATGTACCACCATTTGTTTAACCATTCAGCTACTGAAGGACATCTTAGTTGCTTCAAGTTTTGGCGATTACAAATGAAGCTACTATAGACATCTGTGTGCAGGTTTTTGTGTGGACGTACATTTTTAACTCCTTTGGATAAATACCAAGGAGTGTGATTATTGGACTGTGCGGTAAAAGCACGTTTATTTTTGTTAATAAACTGCCAAACTGTCTTCCAAAGTGGCTGTACCGTTACGCAGTCTCACCGGCAATGAATGACAGTCCCTGTTGTTCTACATTGGTGTGTCAGAATTCCAGGTTATGGCCATTTTAACAGACATGTAGTGGTATCTCTTTGTTGTTTTAGTGTGCATTTCCTTCATGATATGCAAGGTGGAACATATTTTCGTGTGCTTATCTGCTGTCTGTGTATCTTACTGGTGAGGTGTCTGCTAAGATCTTTTTTTTTTTTTTTAGAGGATTTTATTTATTTATTCATGAGAGACAGAGAGACAGAGAGAGGCGGAGGGAGAAGCAGGCTCCCCACTGGGCAGGGAGCCCAAAGTGGGACTTGATCCCAGGTCCCCAGGATCATGACCTGAGCTGAAGGCAGATGCTTAACCATCTGAGTCCCCGGTGCCCCTCAGCTAAGTTCTCTAACTTATTTTTTTGTTGGGTTTGTTTTCCTACTGTTGAGTTTTAAGAGTTCTTTGTACACAGATATCTATATTTTTTCTATGGCTCCCTTTCCATCATGTTATCTGTAAAATTAAAGACACAAAAATCAACTAAAAATGGATTAAAGTAGATTATTCTCCATAATATGTGTGGCCTCATCCAATCAGTAGAAGGCCATGAAAGCAAAGCCTGAGATTTCCCCAAAATGAAGGAATTCTCCTCAATACTGCAACATTGAAACTCTGCCCGAGTTTTTACTGGAGATTTCAGATTCAAGACTATCATAATTTTGCCTGAATTTCCATCCTACCTGCCTGCTGTACAGATTGGCACTTGCCAATTACACAAGTATTGTGTAATTGGCAACTGGTACACAAGTACCAGTTACACAAGTATTTCTTTTTGTGATTAAACATCAGCCATTATTATGTTTTTAATATCAATTTAATGAATATTCTCATATCTCTTATAGACCCTAATTAAATACATTGTCTGTTATACTACCTAAAATGTCCACAATCACATGAGCCCATGCCTTAAAATAACTTTATCTCCTTCTCTCTTTCTCTCTGCTAATTGATCTCTCCCTCCTGATCATCTCACAGGCCATGCATTCAAAAATTCTCAGAGGGACCTCCAAAGGGGAAGAAGGAAAGAGAGAGAGAATAAATACCAATCAAGCATAAAGAATGCTCAGCCATCTCACAATAATATCCATCCTGGAAAAACGTTTCTCTCCCTCTTGCTTCTCCTTCCTCTATCATTCCTCCCTCAAACACATCAAATCAGGTAAGGATAGAAAACACAACCAGCCAAATAAAAAAGGAGAAATGGAAGCCCAGCTTGGGAAAGGAGAGAGAGGGTGACCCATCCCCTTCCCTGCCTTCCTGACTAAAGAAAACTACCAGCTAGGGAAGCAGAAACGTTTTAACTTTAGATGAAGTTCGGAGGGACTGTCACTATTTGTGATGGATATCTTAATTTCTGAAATGAAACTGAGGTTGTAATTGTACAATTATTTTTACTGTTATTATAGAAAAGCAAACTGGGACAGAGAAACATGTCCTCCACTGAATACATCTGAACTAGATCATGGTAAATAAAAAATAAATGTGCTTTATATATCCCAAGAGTCCTGCCTATTCAAGGTACCAGTTACACAAGTATTTCTTTTTGTGATTAAACATCAGCCATTATTATGTTTTTAATATCAATTTAATGAATATTCTCATATCTCTTATAGACCCTAATTAAATACATTGTCTGTTATACTACCTAAAATGTCCTTAATATGGAGACTTAGATGATAAATTCTTCAAAGAATAGCTTAATCCCCCTGAAGTTAGATTTCCCAGAAAATACATATATATTTTAATTTATAATAAAAATTAAACCCCTTTTTTTCCAGTAGATATTTATTACCAACCTATCACATGCTGGACATGTGCTAACAACAATGAAGTGGACGCTTCTCCTGTCCCATGGAGTCACTGGCTGGTATGGGAGGTAGTAGTTACCACTCAAATAAATAGGAAACTACACATCTGGATAAGCATTATAAGGAAAAGTATTGTGTGAGAATATAACAGAGGATGGCAATTTAGATCAGTAAGTTTAGGAACTGTCCCTCTGAGGAAGTGACATTGAAGCCTAGACCTAGAGGAAGAGGAGGAGCTAATGAGCTCTAGAGAGAGCCGGGGAACCGCATCCTGGCAGAGAGAACAGCATGCCCCGTCATGAGGTGGGAGAGCCCTGGGCAAGTGGAAAAAAAATGTGGCTGGTGTGTACAGTGACAGGCAAGTGCTGGGGAAGCAATCTGGGGAAATAGTCAGATTATGCACACCTTTGTAGGATACATTAGGAATTTGGGGTCAGATCCTAAGTTCAGTGAGAAGCCATCAAAGGATTTCAACAAGGGAAAAGACATAGTTTTATGTAAGATTTTTAAATGTTCGCATTGGCTGTGGTGTGGGTGATGGATTCAAGGTGGGCCAGAAGTGGGAAGACCTCTGGATGGCTAGTGCAAGGGTCCAGGGAGATAATGGTGGCTGAGGGGGTGGGGGGATGGAGAAGTCTAGTGGGTTTGAGTTTTAGTTGGCCAGGCTGAGTGGTGGGTTGGATGTGGACAGTGAGCTGAAGGAAGGAGATGTTGAGGATGACTCCCAGTGTACAAAGGCTTTTGCCTCCCCTTCACTGCCCTCAGTCCTGATCCACCTCTCAACGCATCCTCCCCTCCAACCTGCCATCCACCCAGCACTCATGTTCAGTAAAAATGGTGTGAGACAAAAAGACAGCCTCTCCTCTCCACCTTGGAGTCTGGCCAGACATCCATACCGAGAGAGTGGAAAACCAAAAGGAAGACCACAGACCATGGCACCAAAACCACGGATGAGGAACTTAACCATGTGGCCTGTGACAGACGGGCTGGCAGGCCAGAGTTATGGGTCCTTAGTGACAGCCCTTATCAACATACATTCTTTTTGACAACTGCATTTACAATAAGAATTCATCACCCCGGGGTGCCTGGGTGGCTCAGTGGGTTAAGCCTCTGCCTTTGGCTCAGGTCATGATCTCAGGGTCCTGGAATCAAGCCCTGCATCGGGCTCTCTGCTCAGCAGGGAGCCTGCTTCTCCCTCCCTCTCTGCCTGCCTACGCCTACTTGTGATCTCTCTCTCTCTCTCACTCTCTCTGTCAAATAAATAAATAAAATCTTAAAAAAAAGAATTCATCACCCAAATATTAACATAATATTAAATTTTAAATAATATTTAAAAATTTAAATGTTAATGATTCTAATTTATCACCCAAACATTAAATAATAATGAGAACATTTGTCTTAGAAACAGTGGTCTCTTGCTTTAACTATTTCTAAAGCTATTCTGCCCATTCTATCACTGCTTTCTGGGCCAAATTCAGATGATGCCCTAGTGCCAGAAATTGCACAGATCCGTAAATCAGACGGACAAGTACAACAGACTGTCTTGGGTAATGGGCTCTGAAGCACGCCAGAGAAACCTGTATTAAAGCTGGAATAAACTTTAAATTGCTATTTTAAAAGAGAAAATAAAGGGGAAAAAATGACTCCTGGGTATCTGGCAAAAGCAAACAGAAAGATGGAGTTAGCGGCATTTACTAAGACAAAACCAACAAAAAGGGGCTGATTAAAAGGGATAAGCAAGTTTCAAACATGTTGGGTTTAAGGCACCTGTGAGAGACCTGGGTGGGGCAAGCAAGTTGGCATTTGTATAGAAGGTTCTGTAGTTTAGAATAAAGATCCAAGCTGGAGATAGAAAACAAGTTGCAACTGCTGGAATATAATTTATACATTAAACCTTGTGAGAGGATACAATTTCCAAACAAAGTAAGTTGTAAGTGAACCAAAAGAAAGTCCAGGTCTGAATCCTAGGAATTCCTACATTTAGAAGCAGAGTTGAAAGAACGTGCCAAAGACACTGTGTGACTCAGAGAGAGGTGAAAAACAGGACCATGGGGACCTGAAATCCAACAAGAAAACAATTTGCTTCCTTCTTGTTTTTAGGTTCTCAACTGTGGTAGCTAACTCACCCACCTTTGGCATAATTTGGGCACTAATCTTTGTCCTCTCTGATTTCCTATAAATACTCATGTTGCACTAACTGCCTGCTCGTTCCCAGGTTGTACTGCAGGCTCTACGAGTTAGGTTGGGCATTTGCTCAGGAGAACAAATGAAGGTAAGACCCAAGGGGCTGCCAGTGGGTCTAAGAGAAACCTCATAGCCACAAAATCTGCCTTCAAATAGCCTCCATACCCAGACCCCAGATTTAACTTAGTAACCTCCTTGATTGAGGAGTTGGTACAGGAGAAGGATTAAAAGAGAGATTCTGGAAAGCAAAGAACAAAAGACAAGAAAAAGAGAGAGAGAGAATGGCTTCAGAGGGATATCTATTCTACCAGATTTCGTCATTAAAATCTTCCGCCAGGCTTTCAAATCTCTGAGTGCAGCAATGGCTAATTTGGAAAATAATGATCTCAGTTGAATCATTATGCTGTACCACTGGAACTAATGTAACATTGTGTGTCAACTATACTTCAATTGAAAGAAAAAAAAAAAGAATGATGTCAATTTGGCAGTGACCTCAGTTTGGTCATTGAAGTAACTGAGAGACCCTCCACTGGTTGCAAGGAAATTTAGATAGAAAAAGGGAAGCTATCAGTTCAGAAATCCCCCTTACTTCAAAAAGAGAACGGGGCCATTCAAATCATTTCCAAAAAGGCCTTAAAATTTTTCCAAAGGAGGGAAAATTATAGTGACCTGAAAGTGTAAGTGACTTTCATTATAGTTGGTGTGTTGATGACAGGTCAAAGATATTATACAGTAGGATTATTGTATGAAATATGCTTATTAATAATACATTGGAGACTTCTATGTATGGTTTTCGCATGCATTTTACAGAACTTGAGAATGTAATCTCAATTATTTTAGATGTCTTTGTTGTGTTTTTTTTTTTTTGACATCAAAGATTATATCTGTGCTTTATTTAATTCTATATTGAAAGTCAGGAATGGCAACTCCGGATTATAACACTGTTGCTCTTTAAAAAAAAAAAAAGTGGTTAATAATAGACTTTAGGATTAGATCTGTGCTTGAGACTACCTTCTACAACTTACTAGTTAGATGGCCTTGAGCCCGTTACCCAGCTTCTCTTAAAGACTGTGTCTGTAAAATGGGTATGTAAAATGGTACCTCACAGAACCAGATTAAATGAGATTAAAGCATATGACACACTCAGCTACTTAATTTATGTTCCTAATCACTGCATTTTACTGTCTTCCTAGTATACCCTTATAAAATGATCCTCTGTGCAAAATTTATACACTCCCTTGGAACTGTCACATTGGATTGGGCAAGAAAGTAGGGCGTCCAGTATTGTCATAGTTGATATCAAATATCAGAGTTCTGATATTAATAACTGGAGGGTATATTGGAAAAACACTAGTTATTCAGGTAAAGTAAGTCCTTCAGATTTCTGGGTAGGACCATGAACAGAAAGAAAATTAACATGGTGTCAGTAGTCACCCTGAAGGCCAAGAGAGAATGCCCTCCCCACCCAGTTTTGCATTACTGGACATAACATTACCAGAGAAAAATTCTGCTCACCTCTCTTTTCCTTTTTTTTTTTCTTGCCAGTAACATATCTTTGAATGGTGAAAGAGGCAGCCCTGAGCAGCATGAAAGAATGTATATGGGCATCATTATAGGAATTTGATGATAGTAAATATATGGACATATATACAGAATAGGAAAAGGAAAAAAAAGATAATTTTTAGTTTTAAGTCCAGCAGTTTTACAAACAAAATCTGAACATTTTATTATTTTAGTTTTAGAGATGAGTAAGTGAAGACTCAGAAAGATTAAGCAACCTTTGTAAGACATTTAACTAATAAACAATAGAGCTGACATTTGTACCAAAGTCTTTCTCATCTTCACACAATGAGGAAGACTAAATTAATTCCCCTCCAATTTGTCACCATTCCTGTATCCACATCCTTTGCATGTAACTTCATAGCTACTCCTGTTATGTGGATGAAACATATTTTGCCACCCCTTCCCACTGGGTTCAGCCATATGATTTATGCTTAATAGAGTAAAAGGGGAGTGATTGTGTGCCCATATCCTCAGTGGCTTTGCTTATTTTTCCACTTGCCTTGTTGGACCTCTGCTGTCCATGAAAAGTACATGTCAAGCTTCACTGGTCCCAAGAGGAGGAAGGCACAGAGAGCAGGCACAGAGAGCAGAGCCCAGCCAAATCTAACCTGCCACCCAGACCAGAGCTGATTCATAGACGAAAGAGCTACAATATTAAATGATTGTCATTGTTGGCCACCAAACTTGGGAGTAGTTCATTCTACAGCAATAGCTACTCATTGCAAATATTGTCAACAGACTGAGCTTAACATTAGCCATGTCACTCTCCTTAAAAAGTTGTTCTGTAAAAAAATAAAAATAAAAAATAATAAAATAAAAAAGTTGCTCTGTAGTTACCAAGATGGTTACACAGAAGATCAAATGCTATCTTTGAGAAAGTTACTAAAGCCATTATTAAAAAGTCAAAAAAGGCTCATTGGGATAGTTGATGTCTTATATACAAAAAGGAAAAATCTATTTCTGATTTTCACAGACTGAGTTTTTGCCTTAGTTTCCCCAGTCTCAATCTTAGCTTTCTGTTGCCCACTGTGGCCTATTGTCCACTCCATCAGCACTTCCCAAGTCCAACCAGACCACCCACGAATGGCTCTCCTGAAAATTCCATCTTTTATTTTCTCTTACTCTGAGCCACTCATGACTTTCAATTCCAATTTTCTGAAGCAGATCAGGTCTCCATTATTTATGGGAGCCTGTTATTTATGGAGCAGTCTCTTGAACATGGATGTCACCTCCAAAGTATTAAATAATAATTGTGGTAGCTTTCTATCAGTAGCAGTCTGAGCCACATGCAAAGCTATTTATTCAAAGTGAGGGCTATGTCATTAATCAGTAAGTCCCCAAATGACTGTCTTCTTCTGTGCTTACCCTTCTCTATCACCCTTTGTATAGTCTACTTTTCAGGTCTTCAGTAAAAGTGCAGTGAAAAATTACGATAATAATTTTGGGGGGGATTAAAAAAAAACACACCAGTTTTCCTCCTTAGAAAAGCTACTACTGCAAGATGATATCAGTAATCAGCAGTATGGTCCTTTCTGTTTCTTAATTTAACTTGCTGTGCAATGTTTCCATGTGTGTGTACAGAAATGCATTCATTTGTTTTGCTATTCTTAATAGGTTGTGAGATTCTTAAGGATAAGGACTATGACTTCTCCCTCTCTTGTGATCCTAGTATCCATCAGTACATGAACATAATAATGCTCAATAAACATTGGTAAATGAATGAATAAATCCTTATTCTGCGTGGCTTATTGTTCTATAGAAGCAATTCTCTCCAGTTACGCTTACCAAGTGACACACCTTGCAAAAGCCCAGTGCCCAACTCATGGGGGCTGCTGTGTTTATTAAATATGTTTCTTTTTTTTTTAAATTTATTTATTTGACGAACAGAGATCACAAGTAGGCAGAGAGGCAGACAGAGAGAGAGGGGGAAGCAGGCTCCCCGCCGAGCAGAGAGCCCGATGTGGGGCTCGATCCCAGGACCCTAGGATCATGACCTGAGCCGAAGGCAGAGGCTTTAACCCACTGAGCCACCCAGGTGCCCCTATTAAATATGTTTCTTATGCTCAGGACATTACATCACTCTGAGAGAGGGAAGTGCCAACGTTACTTTAAAGCAGTTACTTTCAAGCAGAAGTAACAAGAAACATCCCTTTCCCTGTGCCCCCTTTAGCTGCAAAGTTAATGACTCTCTGATCCTGCCAAAGTCTCTTCTTTTACCACCTTTTCCTCCCCCTCCTATGCCCTACGCCGCCATCCAGTCACACAAAAAAATAAGGAGTGGTTTGGATAACATTTACATTATATAACTTTCTCACTCAACAATCTGGTTCCAAGGGTGGTCCTCACAAAATAAATGAAGAAAACCAGCATGAATTCTCTCTGGACCACTCTTACCTCTATCTATGTTCCTAGGTCAGCCCTCAGAGAATGACTCCCAAAGGCCCATTCAGGCATCCTTGGCCAGGACAGCTTCCGTCCCCTCCTGCTCTCCCTCTTTCCAGCTACTCTCATTCGCTCTATGTCCCATACTGCCCCAGAGTGGTCTTTCTAAAAGCATTTGTTCCTCCATTTGAAAAACAAAATAGCTCACATTTCTAAGAGGAGTGGTTGTTAACTTTTGATGGAGGACTCTTCCCACCCCACCTAAATATCCACGCACCTAAATCCACTGAAGATCACATACAATTTTAGATGTTCTCTGGATCGCAGGATTAAGATCTCAGGAGCCTAGGGAGAAGGTTCTGCTCCCACACAGGTTCTGCTCCCAAGGTCCTCCACAATCTTCCCAAACTATGTTTCTAAGCCATCACATCTCCCCAAATTCTCCTAACAAAATTTCAGATAGATTCATCACCCAGAATGCCCTTCCCATTACATTCCCATGTGTCAGAAAACTAAGGTCAGAAACCCTGGATTCCAAGTAGCAGAGGGACTTTATAAATCACACACTTTCTAAAGTTGCACAAATACAAACTGGCGGACCTGATTTAGGTTTAAATTTGTGTTCCCCAGAGTGTCGTATGCCAGTCACTGATTTTGGATGACCCACAACTATTTTTTATTGTAAGAATTGGTGCTTGCAGAGAGCAGATTGGTGGTTGCCAGAAGTGTTGGGGAGGGTGGGAAGAGAAGGTGAAAGAGTTTTAAAGGCACAAACTTCCAGTTATAAGATAACTAAGTCATGGGACAGAACGTACAGCATGGTGACTATAGTGAATAATGCTGTATTGCATATTTGAAAGTTGCTAGGAGAATAGACCTTATAAGTTCTCACCACGAGGCAAAAAAACGTCGTGACTCTGTGTGGTGATGGATGTTAACTAGACATATTCTGGTAGTCATTTCACAATACATACGTATCAAGTCATTATGTTGTATACCTGATACTAATATAATGTTATATGTCAATGATATCTAATACAAAATTTAAAATAATTTTTAAAAGAATTGTGTGTTTATCTTAATGTAATTTGGGAAAATATATATTTATAAGTTCTATATTTTTAAAGTTATAATATGTTAATGGCACATCTCAACTATAATGTACAGATATTACCATACAGAACAAAGAGAAGTATTAAAATAAGTCAGTCTAAAATCTTTAAATACATATTAAGTAAACAATAGGTAATATAAAGATACTGCAAAAATTAACAAGATCATAGGCAGATCTGAAGATCAAGGGGCACTGGACCAAAGAGCTCCGCAGCTCATCCTAGCCAATAGCCACGATAGTTCTTTGGACCCTTTCTTCAAGGAGAGCTTGGCTCCCAGAGCTGAACATAAGCTACTCTCCCCAAAACAATAAGGAAGAAGATTAAAGAGTTGCCTTTTTATTCTCAACAAGAAAATAGACGAGGGTGAGTTAAAAAAAAAATTCCGGGGTGCGTGCAGGGCTCAGTCAGTTAGCATCCACGTCTTGATTTTGGCTCAGGTCCTGATCTCAGGGTTCCAGGATGGAGCCCCACTTCAGTGGGGAGTCTGCTTGAGATTCTCTCCCTCTCTTTTTGCTCCTCCCACTCCTGTGCGCATGCTCTTTCTCTCTCTCAAATAAGTAATCCTTTAAAAAATATATATTTTCCATTTTTAGATGGAGTCAAAGATAAGGGATTTTATATGAGTTGCCCAAAATCCATCAGGAGAGTATTTCTGGGAACAGAACCCAGATCTTGCCCCCCTGGGACTGGCATTGACAATTTTGTTGGGATCAACCAATGGCAGAATTATGACTCAAAACACAAATGAGCACAAATTTTTTTCTTAATGACTAACATATACACATTCAGATTCAGATAGAAACTGCAGCTGCTCCCTCCATCTACCCCACGTTTGAGGAACAGATGGCAGGCTTCCTCTGGGAACGGAAAGATTTAGGGCTGCCTCATGATAGAAATCGCATAAAGTTAGAACAACAGGAGGAGTGGGTGTTATAACTACAAATGCATCTAAGCATTGCCACAAAAATGGTCTGGGTCCTACGTGCTGCACATCATTCATGGCTGTGGCTGTTTTGTATTTAAAATATTGATGATTCAGAAGCCAAGTACCATCCCACCTATAGGTACATACACACATACACACACACACACATCATACATACATACATCCATACATACATGATAACTACTGCACCCAACAAGAAGAAAGTCTCTTCTGGATGAAATTTTTCACCCTAATTTAAAAATAATCTTCTTAACACCTTCATCTTTACATAAAACTAAGTCCAAGGAACTGGGAATTGTTTCCTTCCTTAATGGCAATCCAGACAATTGTTTTGTCCTATGATGTTATCCCATAATGTAAATTGAGAATTGTTGTTTGATGGGTAAAGAGTTTCAGTTTTCCAGGATGAAAAGGGTCTGGAAATGTGTTGCACAACAACACAAATATACTCGTTACTGAACCATACACTTAAAAATTGTTTATTTTTAAAGATCGGGCAAAAGTTAGGAAGTGCTGGATGTAAAACCCGAAGAACCTCCAATAATCGTGGGTTGAAATAGACCCTGAAAAAGCAAAAGAAAAATGGGAAATAAAGCAAGCATGTGGTATACACTTAAAGATGCTTCTAGCTAATACCCTCTGGAGATAAGCCCATTGAGAGGAACATAAGGCAGCTCAGATTGAGCAATGAGTGATAGGAAACTGTCAGGAGAAACAAAGGGACCCCTTTTATGGGATGTAAAAAATAGCACAGCAAGAAAAATAACATACCAAGAAGTCTACTTATATGAGAGGATGGCTCTGCTAGTAAAACATGGACTAGATCATTATAGGCTTAGTGGAGGGATAATGAACACAGTGGAGAGGTACAAACGAGGTAATTTTTGACTGCTGGTTGGATGATACCACAGAGGGCTCATCTCTTCTAGCCCTTACTATGTCCTTCCTCTTCACCAAATTCCTCCTCAGTTGTAGTTCTCATTTCTAAGGAAAAAACATGGCATAATTTTTAATGAGTTGAGAGTCAGGAACCTTAGATTCTGGCCTTTGAACTGTGATTAACCAGCAGTTCCCTTTGAAAGATCTTTCTCTCTGTCTCCTCATCTCTAAAGTAAGAGCGGACACCTAGGGGTCTAGGATCTCCTCTTGCATAAGTAGGCACTGACTGTCAAGATGAAGAATATTAGAAGTTTGTTGTGGTATTTGGTCTTCTACCTCATCCCCTCTACCTGATTAACATGCTACTGGACACTTCACAGGGAAGAGATCTTGAAATTATACCTGGGGGGTATATTGGGCTATTAGGTATTTGCCTGGGTTTTAGGCATTGAGGAAAAAATGAAGTTTGGAAAATAATATATCTTTTTTTTCTTTTCAAATTTTTATTTAAATTCTAGTTAGTTAACATACAGTGCAATGTTGGTTTCCGGAGTAGAATTCAGTGATTCATCACTTACATGCAGTGGCCAGGGCTCATCATATCAAGTGCCCTCCTTGATCCCATCCCCCACCTAGCCCATTCTGGAAAATAATAGATGGAAAAAAGTGGTCCAGTTTCATTATTTTGCATGTGGCTGTTCAGTTTCCTCAACCCAATTTATTGAAGAGACTATCCTTTCCCCATTGTATGTTCTAGACTCCTTTGTCATAAAGGAATTGACCATACAGACATGGTTTTGTTTGTGGGCTCTGTACTCTGTTCCATGGATCTATGTGTCTGCTTTTATTCCCAAACTGTATTGTTTTGATTACTATGACTTTGTAATATTGTTTGAAATCAGAAGTGCAATGCCTCCAACTTTGTTCTTTCTCAAGATTGCTTTGGCTATGGGGGATCTTTTGAGGTTCCCTGTGGATTTTAGGATTGTCCTATTTCTGTGAAAGATGCCATTGGAGTTTTCATAGAATCACAATGAATCTATAGATTATTTTGGGTAGTATGGACATCTTAATTATATTAATTCTTTCAATCTATGCACATGGAATATCTTTCCATATATTTGTGTCTTCAATATTCTTCATGCATGTCTTATAGTCAGTTGTTAGTGTACACTTCTTTCACCTCTGGTTAAATTTATTCCTAGATATTTTATTCTTTTTGATGCAACTGGAAATGGGATTGTTTTCTTAATTTCTCTTTCTGATAGTTCACAATTACTTACATATTTCAGATTCCAATCAAAGGTTTACATTACGTGGATGGGGGTTATAGACTCTAAGCCATCTTGAAGATTAATAATAATGTGAGTAAATCTAGGGGATGTAGGTAATATGGCCTTCTCTTTTAAATTTTGGCACTATTTATACAGTGACTGTAAACAGAACCCTTCCTATTAGTATAACAGATAAGGATCTGGTCCTATCTAAGGCTGATGTCCTCTGGTGGTTAGGAAAGTAAGAAGACAATGTCTCTCCCCCCAAACCCCCACCCTGGTTATTTGGACTGACACATTTGCTCCCTTACTGGGTATACTGGATATTCTCTTATTATCTATTTACTCTTTCAGGCTCAGTCTTTTCTCTCCTCCCTTCTCTGTGCCCTTGAAGGTTGACATGTATCACTTGGCTCAACCAGCCTCCCATTCTTCTAGAAGTTTAGGGGGTGAGAGAGGAGATACAGGCAAAGTATTTATTTCCATGTCTTCCTCCCTGCCGGGCTTCAGGTTGGTAGTGGCTGATTTCTCCTGCTGAGGTTACAGGCCTTGTCAGGTGGCTGTCTACTAACTAAAGGTTTTACTGCCTTCTGATAACTGCCCCATCTCTTCAGACCTAGGTATGGTATTCAATGCCTTATTACTAGCTCTGTGGTTCTTCACCGTTCTTGTCACCTGGGTGACTCAGTCATTTAAGTGTCTGCCTTCAGCTCAGGTCATGATCCCAGGGTCCTGGGATAGAGCCCTGCGTCAGGCTCCCTGCTCAGCGAGGAGTCTGCTTTTCCCTCTCTCTCTGCCTGCCTCTGCCTACTTTTGTCTCTATCTCTCTGTCAAATAAATAAATTAAATCTTTAAAAAAATAAGTAAAATAAAGTGGACTTTGATTGAAATTCTGACTTATTTGATGAATACATGAATAACCTTTTTTTTTTCTTTCTGGGGGAAATGGGACATTGGTGATTGGATAGTATGTAGTGTCATCCTGAACACTCAGAGTATCAACGGGAATATCATACAATGGAGAACAGATGGAGGGTAAAGTAACAGGAGACCAAGTTATCCAATTCCTCTGACACATGTACCGCGTAACTCAATCTTTCTTTACTTATTGAAATAGCCTCCTTTACCATAAATGAAATTCTTTTATATATTAAAGTCTGTTGCTGGATTATTCTGTTCCATTTATTTGGATAAATTTCACATGATCACTTTATTATATTGACCCTTTATGTGAGTTGAGGACATAACGCTGATTCATAGTGGGAATAGTCCCTGCTTCAGTAGAGAGCTCAGTCTACCAGGCACTATTCTAAGTGCCTTATGTGTGTCACCTCTTTTCATCTTCACGGCAACTCTGTGAAGAGAACTGCTGTTATCTATGTTTTGCAGATGGAAAATGAGGCATAGAGAAGTTAAACCACTGGCACCAGCTCCCATGGCCAGAAAGCAGAGGATCTGAGATTTGAACTTAGGAAGTCTGGATTTAGAGTCTGCGCTCCTAAGTACTAGGCTACACCACCTCTAACCTCTAAGGCAGTGAAGGCCTTTCTTTTGGGGACTAAAAAAATATAGTCCAGGTTCATTGTTCCTGATGATCTAAATTAATCGGATAAAACTTGGAAAACCTAAAAAAATTGATAGATGCTATCTCTCCTCGACTGTCTCTTTCAATTACCTGTTTCTCAAATAACCTTCTAGTTACTGTCAGACTTTATCTGTATCAGATTAGCAAATCAATCCAAAACATTTTATACCTGCCCATCTTCCCTAGTGTTCACATTATTGAGTTAGCCAAGTAAATTCAACTTTTTCTACTGTTGGTTTCTCATAAATTGTAACTGACATCTGTATATTTGTGAAGGTTCCGTTGCATTGGTAGATTCTCATTGTATGGTTATAACAGATCACAGATTGCACTGATAAATGCCACGATGAGACATGATAAACACAGTCCATTTAGGCCAGGTAAAATTCTTTTCCATTTCCTGGTCTATCCTAAAACAAGGATTAGAAGAACTGAGTCATAGTGTTGGGATGAATATTACAAGATCATGTATAGGAGGACAATTAGTAGTACCTGGCATGTGGCAGACATTCAAATAATGTTGGTAGAATCTGAATCATTCCATGCTATGGTTACTGCAGGGCTCAGACTAGAGGCAGAGAGGAGATGCAGAGTGGTATCTATTTATTGGGCATTTCCTATAGTCCAGACACTATGCTTGGTGGTTTCCCCACATAGTTTGATACTGTGAAATTAGTAAATGTTTTTATAAGATGAGTTCCCCTGTGGTACAATGCCTAAAATTAAAGTCCAATATTATATGCTACCTTGACATCTGGAGGGACCAGAGAGCAAAGGGGGTCCTTGAATATCCTAACCACGAGTTTCCCTCCCACCCTACTGCAGGTAAGTTCCCCAAGCCAAACCACCCTCCTTATCATCAGATGAACCAGGTATGGTTCATATATATTCCTGATGGCAAGTTTCAGTTCCCTGCCAACCCACAGAGTTATTCAAACAAGCTAATCACTTTCTCCCAGGGAAATAGGGGGTGCCTCACTCTCTTGATACTACAAAGCTTATCTCCCATAGCCCCTGGTTGTTCACTCTGTTCCTGAGCACAACGCCTATATGGTCCGTGAGGCCTGTGGTATCCTCCCTGCCTCTGGGCTGTGAATATATGTGACTGATAAACTGCTCTTATCCTACCTGTCCAGTGTTGGGTGCTGTGTGTTGGGCATCTTAAGGAGATGATGCCCTAGGTGCCCTAGGACAGGAATCTCTCTTGTAGCCACAGAGTGAATAGGAGGAAGTCAAATACCCTAGAAGAAACTGAACTGAATGGGTCCCACTGAATGCTCTAGATCATTGCTTCTCAAACGTTAATGTGAAACCAGTTACCTGGAGATCTTATTCAAATCCATTCTGACCTAATAGGTCTGGAGTAGGTCCAGAGTGGGACCTGAAGTACTATATTTCTGATAAGATCTTGGGTGATACAATGGTTCCTCAGACCACACACTGAATAAGACCCAGAGGAACACAGAGTCCAGGTGAAGAAGCCCTGGGACATTTAGTGTATCGTTCATCAGTGACCTTCCAATCATCTAGGGATCCAGCCAATCCAGGAATGACTGATCGTAACTTCCACAAACTGGGACATTCAGCTTAAAGGATTGGAAACTGACCAGGATCTGTATAAGATGAGAAGGTGGACCAATCCACTGGTACTGGAAGAAAGAAACTGCTTAGAGATCACATGACCAGGAGACCCAGAAGTAGCTGGGAGAAGAGGTACTTACCCATCTGTGCCTTGTCCTAGCCACTTTGTGATAAAAAAAACTTTAAAGAAGGAAATATTGGTCTCCATAAAGCTTATCATTGGGCCTCTTAGGATGAAGGAACATTGCTTATTTGTATTCTACTTTTAGTAAGGATCATTGGAAAAATGTGTGACTCAGGAAGGGCGAGAAGAGACCCGACTCATTGAGAGGTATGCTAATAACCAGCAAGCCAGAGTCTTCTCATAGAGGAGGACAGGAGGAAAAGGACAGAAGCAGGAGCAGGGCTGGATGAAATCAAATCATGTTTTCTCCAGGAAACCTGACCTCAGTGAAATCTGAAAGCAGAGGCCCCAAAGGAGTCCTTCTGCTCCCAAGAGACCGTGCATATTAGATTGGCCTTCTGCTTAGCAGACAGGCCTTGATGCTAATTTCTCTTGACCTTCTCATGTGATTCTTGTCAGCCTAGCCCTCATTTGTTAAGCTTGCTTTAATTATGTGCATAATGGCTCATTATTTTTTATAAGGGAAGCAGCAAAGGAAATAATTATGCAAATGAATGAGGTTTGTTGTTCACTGAGGAGTTGTGGGCTAATTGGGCACTGGTACAAAAACACCATTGGCAAACACAATGCCAAAAAGTATCTCCCTCATCTCTATCTCTGAGGTCTCTTTAAGCATGCTAGTCCCGACAAGATAAGCTTAATGTCCAAAAACAAAGATGAAATGCCAGAAGAATTCACTTAAGGCCAGAGACTTTGATTGGAACAACCAATCTTCCTTCCTGAGGTTGAAGGCTTGTCTAAATTGTCAAGATCAAGCTTCTCCAACCTTCATTTCCTTTTTAGTTTGGTCTTCTACTGTTAAACAGAAAGGAATTGTGTGTTTGGACCTAGTGTTCTTTCCTCTGGTGTCTCCTTTGGAATGTCTCTCACCCATCATCCATCCATCCATCCATCCCTCCATCCATCCATTTTGCCTGTGTTAGTTCCCTTCCTGACTTAGCTCACTCATCACAGGTAGCCTTCTTTCAACCTTAAATATTTCAGCCTTCTTTGATCTTTGATATTTTACCTACAGTGGATTAATCCCCCCACCTCATGTAAACTCTAATTCTGATTTATTAGATTAGATCTGGAGTAGATGTCATATGCTTCCCTGTTACCCAGCATTTTTCCCTTAGGGCATTTATAACATTTGAAATTAATTGCTGTTATAAAATGTCCTAAGCTAACTTGTTCATTTATAATTATTATATCTTCTCAAGAACTCACAGCCAGCAAGGGTGTTACACGGAAGGCAAGCCCCAGAGGGGATTCTGCACAACAAATATCATCAGGCAGGCCCAAGAACTTTCACATAGCCTGTTATGTGAGCTCAATGAAATCCTAGCGCTCTTTTTATGCACCCAGACAAGCTTTTAATTAAGGGGTTCATTTGAGGCAAATGTGAAGATATTCTAGCAGCAAGATTCAGCTACATTTTTAAGCAGTATCAAGTACCACCTAAATGGTAGGTTATGGGACCAGAAGAAATACCAAGTCCTAGAGCATCATTTCAAAAGATAAAAAGCTATCGGGTTTGATAGATTTCTATATTTGTTTACTTAAAGCTCAGAGGGCTTATACAATATCTGTAGTCATTCCATACAACTGGTAGGTCATTTATTTCACCAAAGAAAAATTATTTCCAACATCCATTACACTAAGTAACAAATCTGATGTTGATCAAGTATTGAGGTAATTGTGGCCTTGTGGTCCCTGGAGTGTAGATTTTGATTAGAGATTTTCACACGCTAACTACCCCTGGAGTATGTATTTCTGATTAGGGTCATTCAGATGTTAATCAACCACCTCTAGATATAAATTAAAAGGCCTACCTATATATTATACAGTCTGAAGTAATTTAAATTAAAGTAAAGACAATACAGCAGTTGTTAAATTTGCAGGGTAATGTCTGATTTACTTACTGGAACGTAAGCTCCATAGACGGGGAGATGACTTACTCATACCCTATACCCAGAGTCTGTACAATTCTACACCCAGAGAGGTGACCAAGAAATACTGTTGGAATAAAGAGAGATCATCTGCCAACCTCTCCCCTTCCTTCCCAATTTTGCCTTTTTACTTCTCATTTTGTTCCATCGCCTTCCCTCCTCCCTCCCTCCCTCCCTTCCTTCCTTCTTTCCTTCCTTCCTTCTCTTTTTTCTTTTTCTCTCTCTGTCCCTCCCTCCCTCCCCCTTTCTTCTTCCCTTTCTGTCACTCTCTTGTCATCTTTCCCCCCGCCCTTTCTCTTTTTATTTATGTGGGAAAGTCATGTGGCTTTTTCAGAATTTTGATAGAATATTCTGCCATTGAAGAACTAGAGTGTTTGAAGACTGGCTTTATCTTGATTTGGTTGCTTTGAGGCTTTATTTTTTCACTGTTTCCTAATCTGTGAAAGGAGGATAGCACTAGTGCCTGCCTTAGAGGGTTTTCGTGAGAATCTGTGAAGTGTTCCCAGCCTGCTAATTCTCCCCCAACCCCACCTTTAATTTAGCCCTAGCCTCCCATTGCACTAATTATTTGATTACTTTAATTTCCTCAGCCATGATGTCATTTATTTTTTCCTCCAGCTGGTCTTGGGAAGGTGAAAACGTAGCATGTTCTTTGCTGGGTGTGTTGACATGTGTGTGAGGTGGGGGAGGGGTAGAAGATGTCAGGCCAGGGAGAGATGCTTAGCTCCCCTCATCTTTGTTTTCTAGTGAGGTTCTCTCAGACAAGCCAGTTAATCCCTCTCAGTTTTTGTTTTCCTATCTGTAAGAAGGAGTTATGACGCCAACCTCATATAGGTGTCATGAGGATAAAATGAGGTTAGTATATGTGAAAGACAGTTGACCCAGATAGATGCCCAAAAAGTGTTAATGGGATTGGATAATTCTTTCTAGCCAGTTGTTACCTCTGAGCTGCACAGAAAGGATTTATTACAGGAATTAAACCCTATGCAATTGTGGGATACTGGGAACGTGGAGGTCTGAAGGGTGAGCTGGGAGATCACAGGGGACAACAACCAGTCTGTCTGAAAGCCAGGCACATCCAGCCACCAAAGCGAGACCAAAAGGGGAGTCAATGGAGAAGTCTTTGGGGAACTGTTGCCGGTCTGGATCCAGAGCCACCATCTGTTGATGGATCTGGGATCTCTGTTAAATAGCAGGGTGAGCAGTCAGGAAGAAGAGCTTGACCTTGGGTGGAGGAGAGTGACAACAATATGGAAACTGCTGGCACCTGCATCGTCTGTCACCCACCTCCAGGCTTGAAGACCCCAGAGAATAATGGCTGATGCTTCATTTCCACCTTTCACATCTTATACAAATTCTAATTTTCCCCAACTTGAACTCCATGTAATTTAATATACAGATAGGAGTATTCTGGGAAATGTAGTTTCAGCTTTACCAGGTTGACCCAGAAAAACCACCATACCGATCTTTCCATTTTATGGCTAACTTCTTTTAGCTCTGATTTAAATTATCTTTTTTTTTTTAAAGAAATGATAAAGGTTACTGGTTAATCATGATTTTAAGTTTATGGAATTATAGGAGTAATATTCTAGAGTGGTCAGGCCCTTTACTTTGAAATGCAATGTCACCTGAGAGAAGGATTTTTAATGTAATCATTTATTAGTTTCCTTACAAATGGGAAAGGGAGAGTTTATTGACTATAATTAGGTTTAAATTTCAAATATATGCTACAGTGACCATAGCCAGGGGCCTTCCAGTTTATGCATTTATTTGTTGTTTGTCTCCTCCCACTAGATTTTAAGTTTCATTGTTTATCTTGCCATCTCTTTCCTGAGCCTCTTGGGACTCGGGCACGAGAAGTCTGGATGCTCGGATCTGCGCTTCTCTATTTTCAGTGGACCCAGAACACTTGTAGGTAAAGACTAAATCAGTAAGTACCATCTCTGATTTGTTGAGGAAAAATAAGTGTTAAGGTTCTTGAGTATGTAAGGTGTGGTCCTTAAAATTTTCTTAATAAAATGTGCCCTCCCTTCCTTGAGGCCATGAGTACAACTGTGAGGCCACCGACTTCAGGAGTTCAGTGTAGTTTAAAGCATCCATCATCTGCCTCATTGAACAATGGGGAACGGAAAGATGAGTAAGATGCCTGGCACCATCTCAGGGCATTTAAAATCTAGTGTGTCTGGCGGGAGGGAAGTCAGATGGTGAAATAACTTTAAGAGTGAGGTTCTCTGGAGAAAAACATGACCAGTTCTCTGGGAGAAGAGGACAGAAACTGGGGGAAGCACCCCAAGAAATGCATTCAGTTGTCGGCCCTTGCAGGAGTCCGTGGAGCCAAGAGAGCAGCCAGGGTGTTTGTCCCCAGGGGAGGAGACTCAAGGAGATGTGGGCGGTTGTCTTTCTTTTTCTTTCTTTTTTTTTTTTTAATTTTTATTTATTTTCAGCGTAACAGTATTCATTGTTTTTTCACCACACCCAGTACTCCATGCAATCTGTGCCCTCCCTAATACCCACCACCTGGTTCCCCCAACCTCCCACCCCCCGCCCCTTCAAAACACTCAGGTTGTTTTTCAGAGTCCATAGTCTCTCATGGTTCACCTCCCCTTCCCATTTCCCTCAACTCCCTTCTCCTCTCCATCTACCCTTGTCCTCTATATTATTTGTTATGCTCCACAAATAAGTGAAACCATATGATACTTGACTCTCTCTGTTTGACTTATTTCACTCAGCATAATCTCTTCCAGTCCTGTCCATGTTGTTACGAAAGTTGGGTATTTGTCCTTTCTGATGGAGGCATAATACTCCATAGTGTATATGGACCACATCTTCCTTATCCATTCATCCATTGAAGGGCATCTTGGTTCTTTCCACAGTTTGGCGACCGTGGCCATTGCTGCTATAAACATTGGGGTACAGATGGCCCTTCTTTTCACTACATCTGTATCTTTGGGGTAAATACCCAGTAGTGCAATTGCAGGGTCATAGGGAAGCTCTATTTTTAATTTCCTGAGGAATCTCCACACTGTTCTCCAAAGTGGCTGCACCAGTTTGCAGTCCCACCAACAGTGTAAGAGGGTTCCCCTTTCTCCACATCCTCTCCAACACACGTTGTTTCCTGTCTTGCTAATTTTGGCCATTCTAACTGGTGTAAGGTGGTATCTCAATGTGGTTTTGATTTGAATCTCCCTGATGGCTAGTGATGATGAACATTTTTTCACCACTCTTGTTCAACATAGTATTAGAAGTCCTAGCAACAGCAATCAGACAACAAAGAGAAATAAAAGGTATCCAAATTGGCAAGGAAGAAGTCAAACTCTCTCTCTTCGCAGATGACATGATTCTTTATATGGAAAACCCGAAAGACTCCACCCCCAAACTACTAGAACTCATACAGCAATTCAGTAATGTGGCAGGATACAAAGTCAATGTCCAGAAATCAGTGGCTTTCTTATACACTAACGATGAAAATACAGAAAGGCAAATTAGAGAATCGATTCCATTTACTATAGCACCAAGAACCATAAGATACCTCGGAATAAACCTAACCAAAGAGGTTAAAGATCTGTACTCGAGGAACTACAGAACACTCCTAAAAGAAATTGAAGAAGACACAAAAAGATGGAAGACCATTCCATGCTCTTGGATCGGAAGAATAAACATTGTTAAAATGTCTATACTGCCCAGAGCAATCTATACTTTTAATGCCATTCCGATCAAAATTCCACCAGTATTTTTCAAAGAACTGGAGCAAATAATCCTAAAATTTGTATGGAATCAGAAGAGACCCCAAATTGCTAAGGAAATGCTGAAAAACAAAAATAAAACTGGCGGCATCACGTTACCTGATTTCAAGCTTTACTACAAAGCTGTGATCACCAAGACAGCATGGTACTGGCATAAAAACAGACACATGGACCAGTGGAACAGAGTAGAGAGCCCAGATATGGACCCTCAACTCTATGGTCAAATAATCTTCGACAAAACAGGAAAAAATATCCAGTGGAAAAAAGACAGTCTCTTCAATAAATGGTGCTGGGAAAACTGGACAGCTATATGTAGAAGAATGAAACTCAACCATTCTCTTACACCGTACACAAAGATAAACTCAAAATGGATAAAAGACCTCAACGTGAGACAGGAATCCATCAGAATCCTCGAGGAGAACATAGGCAGTAACCTCTTTGATATCAGCCACAGCAACTTCTTTCAAGGTATGTCTCCAAAGGTGAAGGAAACAAAAGCGAAAATGAACTTTTGGGACTTCATCAAGATCAAAAGCTTCTGCACAGCAAAAGAAACAGTCAACAAAACAAAGAGGCAACCCATGGAATGGGAGAAGATATTTGCAAATGACAGTACAGACAAAAGGTTGATATCCAGGATCTATAAAGAACTTCTCAAACTCAACACACACAAAACAGACAATCATATTAAAAAATGGGCAGAAGATATGAACAGACACTTCTCCAATGAAGACATACAAATGGCCACCAGACACATGAAAAAATGGTCATCATCACTAGCCATCAGGGTGGTTGTCTTTCAACAGCCCTGGTTGAGTGACCCTCCGGAGACGTTTCATTCTTATTTTAACGAATTAAAATCTGACCAGAATGGATGGGAAGAAAACAGAGAAGAAGCCAAACAGAATGAGTGTGTGATTGTGGAAAGTAAATTATTAAGGAGAGGAAGTTTATTTTTAGCGTTTCCCGTTATCCCCGGGGGGTCCCTCTAACTGCTAGGCCCTGGGGTCCCAGTCACCGTGTGCTCTCTGTGGTTGCTCTCTCTCCTGTAAGGCCATACCCTGGCTCACTGGGACTCCCTTTCCCCCACTAAACCACTTGTGTCCTTGTCTTACTCTTTTGAGGCTGTTTAATAGACTCCTTATTTACCCAGATACTCATTATCATCATCCAGACCCCTAACATTTGTAGGGTTCTTGAAAGCTTGCTGTGTGCTTATACATGTATATACTGCAGCATTTGATCAACTTATTAGAGCAAATTAATATATCAACAAATTAGTCCCTCTGGGTAATATATTGATATGTGAACAGGGGGCTGTTGGAAATAGTACAAATGTCCCCCAAATACCTTAGATTTGCAGTTTTTTTTATACTTTGTAAGTGTTTTCACAATTGTTGCTGAAAAGGCTCTAGGAACTGGGCAGTGTGGCAGATTGGCAGAGGAGATTCGAGGCAGAGGGGCCTTGGGGGCCAGAGCCACCACATGGATAGCCCCAGAGAGTGCTATTGTCACCGTTGATCCTTGTAGCTGTGCAGGGCACTCCCTGTCAGCCACCCGACACAGAGTCATGGTCTTCAACTCATTACTCTGGTTCCTCTGCCTGGGCTAGAGAAGATGCTTCACCTACCAGGCAGTCGTGACCAGGAGGGGCCGGATGGAAGGAATCCTAACCCTGCGCTCCCCAGGATGGAATCACTAAAGCCCCCATAATACCCCCTTCTTCTCCAAGTCCAGGGGCCCTGGAAAACTATGCTTGGCAGAGAATTTTTTTTTTCTTCATTTTTCTCCTTCTTAGAGTTACAATGAGAGCAGAGGCCAGAGATTATAAAACCATATAAAGCTGAACAATATTTTTTTCCTTTTAATATACAGTCACATCTCCTAGGCAGCTGCCATTTCCAGCTCGGTTACTACCCTCTTGTTGCCAAGGACCTGCAGACAGGCGGCTGCGATTTTCAGTTTTCCTGATAAATTCGGAAGGTACCCCAGTTTTAGAAATAGTTTGAGCGCTGTGCACTGGCTTCTTAGAATCTTTTATACACCAAAGTAGTATTTTCAGGGCGTCTTGGTTCTTCTGCTATACACTTACTCTCGCTGTGACATTTCTGCCTTTGAGGTCCAGGAGGTCTGAATGGGCTCCCAAGGTCACTATTTAGACCAGTGGTTCATTGGGAAGTCTTCACAACGTGTGGCAATTTTACAAGAAAGAGGACCATTTTGTCCATACTTATTTCACATATTTGCAATGTAAGATTAGCAATAGGCTTCAGAGGAATTGCTACATTCCTAACAAACCAAACTATTCTAGAAGTGTTGCTTATGTCGAAAAGCCGTGAGGGTCAGCTGTCCCTGCCAACGTCAGGTTTACCTCCGTTACTGCGTTTCTGCTGGGTGGGGATTTCAAAAAGTTCCCCATCACTTCTCCACGTGCAGACAGATTTTGCCCCAGACTTCATAGGAACCCAAAACAAATGGCAGAAGCAAGATGTTTTTAAACATTTAGGCTTTCCCTACTTTTCACGACCCTTTTTGCCTTGGTAGGGGATTCAGAAACACGTCACCTTCTCTTATTCTTGCCTGGAAACATGGAGATGCACAGAGATAATGTGATATGTTCGAGCAGCCACTGGGGGCTTCCAGCAAGTGAGTGCACAAGTAGCAGGTGCTCCCCACAAATACTTCAGTGGGAGCCTCCCACAAAACCACTTTATTTGAGGGTGGCTTTGGAAAATTTGAAGGAAGTGGGGTCTGTGTGTTGTAGGAACCTAACCTGAGTCCCAGCTGCCATACCCTTGCCCAGAATGAAGATCTGGTCCTTCTCTCTCTGTTCACAACTGTTTTCTCTAAACTATACTCTAACATTCAATTCCTACCCAAATCTGGCAAATGGTTTTTACTTAATATTACAGAGGAAAAAATAAGTCGATGTTATCTTGGTCACCAATTTAGGATCAACGTCGTGATGAGTGTTGTGATTCGTCCTCTTAGGTAGTTTACGGAAGTGAGTGAATACTATGGACATGTGCATGCCTTGTGCTCTCACACCAACACCTTTTTACTTTAAGATGTCACACTCACAGTCTCTCTGTCCACCTCACACCCAAACTGGACTGGAGGCCATTACACACTGTTACACATGGAAAAACCTGGCAAGGTAAGTATTCTTCCTCAACCCCTGTCTACCATTGTATTTTATTTGCTGTTAGCGTTAATGGTTATTACTCTGGATTTGGGCTGTTGTGTATCTCGATTTTAGCACAATGATTCAAAGGCTTAAAAGATTTTCTCAAAGTATAAATGTAATGATAACAATAGTCACATCAATACTATAACTCAGGATATACAAACAGAACTTCTTAAAATAGAATATGAATATAATGAACATAACACTGTGAATTTCCACCGAGACAAGAAAATCCATGAGAATGATGATTCTGCGTAAGAAAAAAAAAATCTCAGTATGATTACAAGGCATAATCATAAATATCTGAAAGTTGAATGTTAATGGACTGATGACTTAAGTTTCCTAATACTTAGTGTATTATCTATTGAAAAACATAGTCATTAAAGCTTTTGCATATTTTAAAAACAGAGTAGAGTAATATATCCACTTAGGAATAATTTTAGCTGCATTTAAAAAATTAACCTCAAAGAAACAGTGTCTCATACAGAGAGAGATTAAATTACCTTTGTCAAAGAAGTCTCAGGCAGGTAGTCTAGGTTTGACGTAGTGGGCCTATGGTGTCCTCAGAGCCCCTGGGTGGCTTGTGCTCTTAAAGTTACTTCATGGCTGAAGATGGCTGCCAGAGTTCCAGACATCACATTCTACTATACCCAACAAAAAAAAAGTAAGGATAGACACACCTTTCCTTTCAAGGAGACTTCTCAGAATTCCTACACAAACACATTTATTTATACTTCACTGACCTGATCTTAGCTACATGACCATCTTAGCTGCTAGGGAAGTGGACCCGTAGTCCGTCATCTGAGCAGCAGAGTGTCCATCCAAAATCTGACGTTCTGATACTAAGGAGGAAGGGGAGGATGGACCTTGTCTTGCACTTTCTTCCACAAATGATTTCCAAAGCAAATTAATCAGTTTTCAAGAATGAGCATAAAATGGTGCTTTCCAGTATAATACCAATAAATTTTGCTGCTGAAGGCAAAGAAGAGACAAAAATGGAAGAAGAATCACTTAAAGTAGTGCTATTTATCACAGAATGAGTATTTGTCACACAAATCACAAGAATCTTGGAAAATCATTCACCAAGTTCATGATAAATATGCATGAGAGTTATTGGTAAACCTCTTTATGAAATGGCTCTGTTGTATATGGCTCAATATCAATGAATTATCATGTGAAGGGGTGATTACTCTCACGAGTGCCTAAAATAGTAAACATTTTGTTGCGTGGTCTTAAAAAATCACCAGTTTCAGAGTTTTAAATAGTTCTTGACATTGGTCACATTATGTCTGAGGGAAAATTGCTTGATAATTTTTTTGTTCTATTTATTTCTGAAAACCCATGATATGGGAGATTGTAGCTCATTCAGTTATTTGTGACTCATGTAAGTCACGATGCAGATGGGAAGATACACATTTGAGATTAGTTCTGAAGGAGGACCAGCCCTGTTCACAGCAGGTAAAAGAGAGTTGACGGGAATGTGAAATCACTCACTGTTTCATTCACATGGAGTAGCTGGCATTGGCCTGGGCCACAGTTGTAAGTACAAATAGTGGCTACCAAGTGCATTACGTTCAATGTATTGTGCAAAAAATTGGGCAGCAAGTGAAATCTACTGATGGCAGGTGGAGCACAGCCTGGGGCAAGGGGTGGTGGTGGTGCAGTTGTTAAACCGTTTTTAAAAAAGATAGACTTATTTATTTATTTTTAAAAGTTTTTATTTATTTGACACAGAGATAGACAGTACAAGCAGGCAGAGCAGCAAGCAGAGGGAGAGGGAGAAGCAGGTTCTCCACTGAAAAAGGAGCCCAGTGTGGGGCTCAATCCCAGGACCCTGAGATCATGACCTGAGCCGAAGGCAGTGGCTTAACCAACTGAGCCACCTAGGTGCCCAAGATTTATTTATTTTTATTTTAGAAAGAAAGGGAAAGGGGGAGAGAGAGATGGAGTGTGAGCAGGGGGGAGGGGCAGAGGGAGAGAGAGAGGGAGAATCTCAAACCGATTCCCTACTGAGCATGATCAAGCATGTGGGGCTTGATCCCACAACACTGACATATGACCTGAGCCGAAATCAAGAGCTGGATGCTCAACCGAATGGGCCACCCCAGCACCCCAACTGTTAAACGTTTTAAGAGTGGTGAACTGGGATGGTATGTAGCCAGCACTTTGACTTTGGCCCTGTGAAACCCCAAGCAGGGAATCTAGTTAAATCTGCTTGGTCCTCTGACCTATAGAACTGTGAGGTCAATATGTGGTGTTGTTTCAAGTAGTTAAACATGTCGTAATTTTTGCAAAGGCAGAAAATTAATACGAATTAATACAATGCATTCCAGAGAGTGGGAGTTAAACTCTTAAAAGACTCTGGGGCCCACAATATTAGTGCAGTTTTTAGGCGAATGGTCTGAAGCAAACTAGAACATTCTCTCCCGCTAGGGGCAGATTATTGTGTCTTGCACTTCCCACCACCAAGAAAGAACAGAGCACCCAATGGCTGCCTTTGATATCTGGAAGCAGCATACTGGGAATATTGACTCGACCCATTTACAGGATGACCCATAAGATTGCCATCATTGTGTGGATCTCAGAACAGAAAAGGGATCTGTAGTAGGTCCAGGCTGATGGGCTTTTCCACACAGTGCTTGACGTCTATTCCAAATATGCATTTGCCTTTTTGGCCCACAGTGCTTCAGCCACTAATCGAGGACTTAGAAAGAGTCTCATCCATAAACATGGGATCCCACATAAAAATTGTACTGGACCAGAAGACTCATTATCATTATATAGCAAAGGAGGTGAGCAGTAGGCATGTGACCATGGTATCTATGATCCCATCCTATGTGTCACCATCCATAGGCTGCTGGACTGGCAGAACACTGGGACAGTCTGTCCAAGGTCTAGCAGATGTGCCATATTGGAGAGAATATACTGTGAAGATTAAACACTATCCTTTAAGAGGTGGTATACACCTCAAATCATTAAATACTATATGGTGCCGTGTTTTCAGGATGTAACAGGCACGGATCCAGGAAGCAAGAGGTGAAAGTATCAGTGACTCTGCTTCCCATCGGCCCCAAGGACCCCTTTAGGGAGTTTGTTCTTCTGTTCTTTACAACAGTGAATGTGGACACTTCATAGTCTTGATTCTTAGCAGGGTTATGGGTCTACTAAGGAACCCAGCAAGATCCTGTTAAGGTAATATAGGATTAGGCTCTTAGTTGGTTACCCCAAAGATCTTGTCTCACGATCCTACTAGCAGGCAAGGAAACGTGTCCCCATACTGGTAGGAATAATCGACGCTGACCATCTAGCACAGGTGGAGCTGCTGTTCCACGCTAGGGTCAGGGAAGTATACATTTGGCACTCAGGGGTTCCACTCGGGCTGCTCTTGGTAACTGCCCAATTCTGATGATAAGCATGGCAGCAACCACAGCCCGGGAAGGTCATGGTAGTAGTGTCTGTGTCTTCTCAGCAGCCTAGCCACCTAGACCAGCAGCGATGCTAGTTGAGGACAAAGAGACTTCAGAATAGAAGGTGGAGGACAGGCAGGATGAGCTTTTTACTTCCTCAAGATCAGGGGCAATGGCAGGGATGGCTAGTTTTTCCCACTAAGCTTCCTCCTGTAAGATTCTCCCAAGAAGAGAATACAGAATACCAGAAGAGCGTCTCTTAGAATTTATTATATGAAGTTAGTGGATCCAAGTGGAGCAAGGAGTTGTCCACAAAGGATGAGGCTATTATCTGCACCCAGATCCCCTCCAGGTCGGTTCATCCATTCCTCCATCTGGTAGGTGTGTGGTGGCAGATGGCTCTAGCTGAGTTCCTCTTCTGGGACTTTCTATAGTCTGGAGAGAGCTGCCTTGCCTAAAGTTATACAGAGGGGAAACCTTCATTTAACACCCCAATTTGAGACAACTCTGAGAGACCATTTCAGCCCCAGAGCTCCCTTTAGGATTGACCGAGACCTTTCTGCAATGGTATTAGAGTCCCAGTTCACCCTCTGCCCACTCCTGATTCTTGCTTTCCTTCTCAGGTGTTGGTCTCTATGTAAATCACCCCTGATAAACCTCTTGCACACGAGTCTCTATCTTGGAGCCTGATTTTTGGCTTTATGACCTGTGACAGAAGGTTTGCACCAAATTATATCCCACTAGAAATATATGAAATAATAGTTTCATCCCAGAATTTCTGCTATTGGATGCCTTCATTTTTTAAAGTTGGGGATTCAGTTTTCATATTGTAAATGTATAATGCAAAATGGTGTTCTAGTTTTATTTGGAATTTTTACTAGCAAGGTTGGAAATAATCTTAAAATGTATGAGGCACAAATATTGCCGGACCTGGTCTTTACATGTCATCCAGCCATTTCTTTTTGCCTTTCCTCCTTTTTTTACGTGAGTCACAGCAGAAGATTTTGAAGTATGCTGGTCTTGTTTACCATCAAATAAGATACTAGTCTGCCCTGCAGTCTCCCAGATTCCTAGAAGGGCTAATTAATAAAACTGGGTTGGGAATGGACTAGATATAAATAGGTATTTTATTAGAGGACTGTAAACACGCTTCATGACTTCCCTTTGTTTGTTTAAGCTTTTCAAGCTTGTGACTTCAAATTTTCCAAGGCTGGGCTATTTTCTCTGGATGCAGGGGTACATATTTTGGGACAGAATGTGCAGACAGAGCACTCAGCATCCATGGCCGTGAACTGGGATCACACTTCAGACTGACAAAAACTTCAGCTTTTATCTGACTTCATTAGGAAAGATTAAACACTCTGAAGGATATTTGGAAACCTTTTCAGAAACCAGAAATGCTTTAATAACGCTCCAAACTGCTACTGACATTTAAAAACTTGATTATGCAAAGAACTTCATCTCTGGGACATGGAATTACCTACTGCCAAAAATAACTCTTTTTCCAGCTCAGAGAGAGGCAATGTTAGTAGGATTAGTTAACACACCAGAATCCCCATTTTGAGCAAAGACATCATATGTACTTAACAGAATATTTGGAAACAGACACCACCTGACTTGGGATGGCTTAAGTTGAGAAGTGCAATCTTTGTAGGCTTATCGTAAGTAACGCTCTAACCATGCTGAACAGGCGTTGTGTTTATGTGTACCCACCAGCTGAAGCTGATGTGTCTTTAGAGTAGACTTTAATCAATGCAGATTATTAGTGTTGACTACGTGGTGTGCTGGTTTGAAAGGTGAAAAAAAGCATTAGAAGATGTGAATTCCTGGTCGGCTAAGGAACAAGTTCCTCCACTGAGCTATGAATTCTTGCCTTATTAATAGGTACTGGTTGTCACCTTTTATAACTCTTGTGGACAGAGCTTGGGAAACCATCAAAAAAGATAATAAATGCTGTAAAGAATGGTTTAATCATTAGGAAGAGGACAACTGGCTGGTAAATTTGAGATGTCAGGGGAAGCTGAAGGGGCTGATCTAAAGCCATGGAAGGCTTCTCTGGAGAAGTTGGCTGATGCCTTCGACGATGAAGGTTACTGTTCAAGATCTGTGTTTCATGTTTTTGAAAAGGGAACAGGAGATTATTGTAAGAGAGGCTACCTTTGATGCTCCTCCCTGAGAAGTGACCATTTATGCTCAGTAACTCATCCGTGGAAAATTTTTCCTGAGGTGAACCAAATATTGAACATATGAAGGGTCCCTAGAGCAATGACAACTGTTGATTCTGATTATAAAGAAACCTACCGGGAAAGGAGACCCCTTCAGTCCACATTTTGCTTGAATCAGATTTTCAGGAACAAAAGTTAGCTTATGCCAACCAAGATATTTTCAAATACAGATTTATACATTGTGTTTGGTTGTATATTTTAAATATATGTTTGTCAATGTGTGTCTCTAAGGTGAGAGGTTTTTCTTTTTAGTATTTGGCATTTTATTATTATTTTTTTATTTTTAGGTTTTAGAGAAAGAGAGAGAGCGTGCAAGCTGTGGGGGAGGGGCAGAGGTAGAGGGAGAGAAAGACTCTTAAGCAGGCTCCATGCTCAGTGTGCAGCCCGATGTGGGGCTCGACCTCACAACCCGGAAATCATGACCTGACTGGAAACCAAGAGTCAGACACTTAACTGACTGAGCCACCCAGGTGCCCCTTGGTGAATAGTAGTTTTTATTATGATTGGTCAGTTTGTATCACATTGTAGCTATGTGATCTTGAGTAAGCTGCAGTTTCCCCATCCTTAAAATCTGTAAAAATAAATTATCTTGCATGGTGGTTCTATTTAGCAAGCATATGATTTTATAGTCTTTGATCTGTGCTCTGTGTTCTTTAGGTATTAATTCCTCTAACTTTTGTAATAGGCTAACGAGGCAGATACCATTCTGATCCCCATTTTATAGATAAAGTAACTGAGGGAATGAGAGATTAAATATTGCTTTCAAGGTGACACAACTGGTAAGTAGCAGAGGTGAGATTCAAATCCAGACCCTCCAGCTCCAGAGTCTGGGTGCGTAATGTCTATTCCAAGCCACAAAACACCCGTCCAGCTCGCAGCACATGGCAGAGGCCTAGTAGATGTCAGTTCCTTTCCCATTTTCTCAAGAAATACCTTTGGAAATTGTTGTGGGAGGCAAAATGTGAATTTATCAGCCGGCCAACATGCTTTCCTAAAATGTCCATGTTTGTGTCACAGCAGCATCACTGCGGTCTTTGGGGGTGCCAAGAAATATGTGAACATACCTCTCTCTGATGAGGCCCCTCTTGGGTCATCTTTTCTGTTGAAACGTTGGATTTCCAGAAAGCAAGACAACCACATGCACTCATGTGTGTGCAATGATAGCCTGTAGAGCAGCTGTCAGTGATGACAGTTTGGAGCTGAGCAGCTGGAGGGCAGAGCTGATGTTTCCAATGACCAAGAACTAGGTAAGGCAGCCAAAGGGATTGCATCTGACAGTAGTGTGCCCCTCACCCCCGGCCAGCTGCTGCTCAGGGTTCCTTGATGACAATGCTTTAGGAATTTCAGGTGAGACAGTCTGTACTGTGTAAGACTGTCCCAAGAAAATCAACCCTGGATTATTTCATACACTGGAGGATTTGTGGCATCCTTTACTCCCAGATATGAAACGCTGGTAACTCCGTCAGTCGTAGCAACACCTAAGACCCCAAACCAAAATATGCCGCCACACCTTGCTGCCCTTGGGTAAGAGGTGGTGTTATCAGCCCTACTAGGGTGTACCTGGGGTTATGTGTAGAAAGGTCCCTTACTTCTCAAAATCAAGGGGGCAGCGGGGAACCCCTGGCATCAGCACCAGCTGGGAGCTTGTTACAAAGGCAGATTCTCATCCCTGATCCCCTACCTGTGAATCGGAACCTGCATTTTAGTGAGATTCCCCAGTGATTTGCGTGCGCATTAAGGTTTGAGAAGCATCATCATTCTAGATAGAATATGGGCTTTGGAGTAAGAGGGTCCAGTGTTGAAATCAAGACTTCGTCTCTTACTAGCTCTGTAACAATGGGACGGCCACCTAACCTTCCTGAGCCTCAGTTTTCTGGTCTCTAAAAAGACCTACCAATCTTCCTCCTGGGCAGTAGGCACAGCGCAAGCCTTCAACAAATGTCATTTCCTTTCTCTCTGTCTCTCTTCCATCAGAGGACACGGTCAGGAAAACCAGTTAAACTCCCTGGTGATCCTTAGGGAATTATGATCATAGAGAATGTGGCAAGATGAAGAGAGGATGATATTCTCTCTCCCTGGCCCCTCCGCACTCCTCCTGTCTTTCTGTCGTGAGAGACACAATACTTACCACGTTCTAGCTGAGGCATCCTGGGCCATGACAAACCCTGGGAGCAAGGGCTGATCTGGGTGTGACCAGGGTAGCGAGAAGCCAGGACCCTTGGCTCAAATGTCAGTCAGGAGGAACAAATTAAATTTCTAAGATAAAATCTGGGACTGATGGCAAAGGACAGATCTTCAAAGGACTAGCCTAGAGGGCAAGTTCAGATCCAGGAAATTGATTAGGCAGATGGTGGGGGAATGAGCATCAGAGAGACATCTGGGAATAAGGAAGATGAAACTCAGCTTGTCGGGACACTTTCCGCTCTTTTTTGCTACATCCTCTCCTGTGCTCTCAGTGTCTCTACACATTACCTAGCGACCCGTAACTCTGTGCGGCGTCCCTGTTTTATTTTTAGACTGTTATATTCTTAGACTGAGAGCATTTTGAGGATAATTATTATCTTGAGGATCATGTTTTGTTTCACTTGTGTATACATCTAGAATATATAAATCAATACTGTTTGTTGAATGGTGAATAAATGAAATTTTTGCTTCCAATGGTACATTTCACCACAGTCTACTCCTGACTGGCATCCACGGGGCCTTTCATTGAGCAGCGAGGCTCTCCGAGAACAAGTGCCTCCCAGTTGGCCCCTCGTCCCATAATGCCTCCGGCAGGTAGCACCCTGGCTTTCCTGCTGCCCCCCCACCTTCTTACAGCTAGTGTCCTAAGCATTGAGAAGACACTGAGAGGGGAGGGGTACAAAGCAGAGCAGAATCCCTAGCCTACCACTTCTCCTTTGTCCATGGTTTTGACTATGGTTGGACTGAGAGCCTGTTACTCCCCTGGGGACCAGCTGCCTCAGTTTCCAGGAGATTATGGAGGCTAGAAAACAATGATTTGCCTTTTTAAAAAATTTTTATTTATTTGTCAGAGAGAGAGCACACAGGCAGGCAGAGGCAGGCAGAGAGGCAGAGGGAGAAGCAGGCTCCCTGCCGTGCAGGGAGCCCAATGTGGGACTTGATCCCAGGACACGGGGATCATGACCCGAGCCGAAGGCAGCCGCTTAACCGACTGAGCCACCCAGGCGTCCCTGATTTGCCTTTTTAAAAAAAAGATTATATTTGTTTGTTTATTTATTAGTGAGTGAGAAAGAGCATAAGCAGGGAGAGCAGCAGGCAGATGGAGGCTCCTTGGAGCCTGATGCAGGACTCGATCCCAGGACCCTGGGATGGTGACCTGAGCTGAGGACAGACGCTTAACCTACTGGGGCACCCAGGTGTCCTTAATAACTTGTGTTTTTTTATTTTTTTATTTTTATTTTTTAAAGATTTTATTTATTTATTTGTCAGAGAGAGAGAGAGCACAAGCAGGCAGAGAGGCAGGCAGAGGCAGAGGGAGAAGCAGGCTCCCCGCTGAGCAAGGAGTCCGATGTGGGACTCGATCCCAAGACCCTGGGATCATGACCTGAGCCGAAGGCAGCCGCTTAACCAACTGAGCCACCCAGGCATCCCAATAACTTGTGTTTTTTTAAAACTGAAGAGTCACCTGTCAGCTCCCTGGATAGCTCAGGATGTCAGTCCCTGAGGAGCTACCTCAGGGTTTACCTGAACTCATGGGTGCATTGAAATTGGCCTGCGGGAGACAGACGTAGCAGCCGACCTCTCCACTCTGGAGGAGAAGAGCCCAGCCGCCAGGTATTGCCAGGAACCCTTGGCAGGGGCCAGGCAAAGGCTTCAGTGCTGTGGCCCCATGGTTAGGGCCGCTTAGTGCATTTGGCTGCTTTCCAGAAATGGCTGTTCAGAAGGACAGAGCACAGTCCCTCAAGCAGGCCCCGGGGCCTCAGGATTTGAGATGAGTTGCCATTGGGGGTCACTCATCCTGTAAGTTAGAAGTGTTTCAATTCACTGCATATAAGCTCCAGAGCTTGTAATGGTGGCTCAGCAAGCCCATCTGCAGCCAGGCACTTCCTCACAGGAGAGGAGTAGGTGTGCTGGAGGGCGGAGGGGCCACGGAACATCTATGTTGTAAGTGAACGCATGAAAGGAAACTTTGCTCTTACTGCCCCCCCCCCCCCCGCCAACTCTTCCCAGCAGGACTTTTATCAAGTTCTGGCTCTCTGAACCACGCATCATTGTCCTCAGAAGACCCCAAGCAGGGATGAGGGGTTGAGAGGAGTTGGTGGGTGGGGATGAGGGTGTGGAAGGACCCAGGGCTCTGCATGCAGCAAGGTAAGTGCGGAGAATGGTTTTGAACCTCTTCTCTACCCTATCTTTTTTGTTTTTTTTTTTTTTTTTCCTGTTTCATGGGGATGGATGAGGTGGGCTGGAGGGTTGGGCTGGAGAGAGGAAAGAGCAATGAAAGTGGGGAAGGGAGAGTACTGGGCACTTGGGGACCATGTGGGCCTCTCTCTCATGTTCATTTGTTTGTAGTATCCAGTTCAGGAACTCCTTTGCTTTTCCAGTCCCCAGGCTTTCCTCACATTTCAGCAGAAGGTCTGAGTCCCCCTCCCACGAAAAGAACCAGGTCCAGATGAGATGAGGCTCCGGACAAAGGAACATGCAAAGGCTACCCGAAGAAGGAAGCTCTCAATACCAGCGTTGTCTGTCTCGTGATCAGCTGCAGCAAGGAAGTCTTTTAGTAACTATGCATATTCTCTCCCTCGATTCTACACGTGTGTGTGTGTGTGTGTGTGTATTCATCAGTTCCTCTTCTCTCTTTCTTCATCCTCCCCACCTTTATCCAATATAAGGTGGTTAACTCCATAATTGGACATTTAAGTTGTTGGCTATCAAAGGAAGATCGCATCTCGACTAGGAGTGAATATTCCCAGAGCTCAAGTCACACATGGCATAGCCTATGTCTTTCTCTTTCTTTTTAGGGGGCAGGTGAGTGTACCCTCGGTTGCATCACCTTTGGGATCAAATGATGTTTTTTATTTTCCTTTTGGGGAAGTTCTAATCTTGGAGGAGAGAGGGTGGACCGTGCTCACTTACTGCTCGGCATCCTTCCCACATTGTCTAAGTTCTCCTTGGCAGGCGGGGTGGGGGGGAGCCAGAAATCGCATTTCTTCCAATTCCCTTTCCTGCAGGGTTTGGTTGGAGCTTGTCCATGAGAGTTTCTCAGATGAGATAGGAAAGATGGAAAAAAGGGAAAGCCATTCCCCGGAAACCATTGCAGTCAGGTGTGGGGGCAGCTGGGGCTCCCCAGTGAGCTCTTGAGGACCCCACCTCTTCCCCACCCCCACTACCTCCCTGCTGGAGCCAGAGATGGGGGCGGCCTCCCAGACACCCAAGAATTTCAGCCATTACCTGCTATGCACCCCCCCACTTCCCTTCCCGCTCTCGAAAAGTCTGGGTGAGACTGATTTCTATGTGAAATCCTTAGCTTTGTATTAAGATTTTAATATTCCAGGAATATACGTACAATTGTTTTTTGTTTTCCCTGATGAGCGCCTGTTCCCAGCCTCAGTGTCCTGGTGTGGGGGCACATGTCTGTCTCTCCTACCACCTGACTACCCCTGCTTCTGACGGGCTTGAACTTCTCAGCACTTTCCCCAGCAGTGTTTGCTGTGGTGAATTCCGTCCCCATGCCCAGGCAGGCACGGCGAGTGGGAGAACACGAGAGTGTTCTGTACTGTCTCACCACAGGCACTGTGTGGGTCTGGTGATAAGGGAAGGGTCAGCCTGGAGTCAGTCACCTGCTGTCGAGCTGGGGGTTGTCAGGTGGGCGACCTTGCCCAGAAGCACCAGAATCTAGACAGAGGCAGCCCAGAGTCTGTAAGGCCAGAGCCCTTCTGATGCGAGGGACCTCGCTTCTGCCGTAGGTGCCCAGCCTTGACCACACCGGGTCCAGACACAGACGAGCATCTCGATGGCGGGCGGAGCGGATGTGCAGGAACCCCCAGCTGAGTGGGGGCTTCCGTGGAAGGGATGGAGAGCACGGACTCCGGAGTCCAACTGCTGGCAATTAGGAGCTGCGGGACCATGGTCTAGTTTCTACACCCTTGGCTCTTAGTTTTCTCATCTGTACAATGGGCATACTGCATTAATAATATCTACCTCCTAGGGATGTTAATGCAGGTAACGTGCTTGGAACAGGATCTGACTCATTGAGTGTTAGGTGAGAATGAGCTATTATTATGATACGAAGGAAAGACAAGTTCTGGAAATAATGGGATCTTAGGGCAAGAGGGGAAGAGAGTCCGAGGACAGAATCTCTAGACCAGGCTGCTGTGGACTCACACCAGTTTCCTTTGGGGAGCGGGGAGGCTGCAGGTGGAAACGAGGGGAGGTTTCTCGCTCAACTCTGGGAGGCAGTGGGGCCTGTGTTGGTGCTCTAACAGAGTTGGGGGGGGGGCTCTTCCTTGGCAGAGAACACAGCCCAGTAGGGCAGCGTGAACTGGCAGGGAAGTGACAGTGCCTGGCAGGGGACATGTGCCTGGGAGCTGACCGGGCTTGCTCTGGGCCGCATGCCAGACCCCCTTGAGATCACCTAAAATAGCTGAGGGGAGATTTGGCAAGAGGGGAAGATCCCATTTTAGTAGAAGGTGTGAGTGCTGGGTTATACTTAGATCAGAAACCAGTCCCTTGAGTGGAAAATAACCCAGGGCTTTGGTGACAGACAGACCTGGTTGGAATCCCGGCCCCTCCCCCCCCCCGCCACCGACTAAACTGTATAAATATGTGGTGAGCAGGGACCCTCTTACCCAATACCGAGTCCATAGAAGGAGTCAGTACTTGCGGGACTGCATGTCGTGTCCTGGAACCTCAGTTTCCCTATCTGTAACATGGAGAGTGCAGCGACCACGACCTTGATGCAGGATGGCCTCAGATAATGCCCGCAGGCACCTGAAGTTCCTACTGGAGACTATGTTCCTTCTGTTTTATAGTAAATATTCGGTATCTTGCTTAAAATAGAAACACAATACATTTCTTGAGTCAAACTGATAAATGCTGCTTTAGTGCAGTAAATGGAGTCTGTTCTACACTTGCCAAAGTTTAGATCCTTTCAGAGAAGAGATCATAACTCTTTCAGGCTTTTTTTCCCAATCTGATCGGTACTTTTCAAGGTCCATGCTTTCTGACGAAAATCAAAATATAGCCAGCTATTGGTAAGTATCACTGACCTTTAGAAGAGTAAAAGGGGGCAGACAGGTTACTAAATACTCGAAAAGTACTATGATCTGACTTGGAAAAGCTACAATGTAGGAAAATATATCATTTTGGACTCAATAATTCGTAATAGGTAAACACTACACATTACCTTTAGGCCTTTCCTTTCCATGCACATTTGAAGTGCTTTCTGACCGACTGTGTTCAGGCAAGCTTGGAATAATGGAGTTGGTACTTGCTTTTGTGCCCATGCAGGGCCTCCAGAAATGGCTGAATCACGAACAGGAAAGGGTCTGTTTCGTGTTTGGTCCTCTCTCTTCCTCCTGACTCTTTCCAGTCAATCCTCCATGCTGTGCCACTGGACACGGGCACCTAAACTTACTAAATCTGACCCCAAGTTTTCAAATCGTCAGATCACCTCGCTCTAGCTTGCAGATGCTTCCATTCCTATGTTGCAAAATGCATGGGTTTTATTGTTGCCCTTTTCTTCTAAGTCAGGATAATCTTTGGTTAGCTCCTGAGGGCTGGTATTATATTCTGAATGATTGAAATCGCTTGCTATTTTACCTGTCAGGATGCGTAGTATGAACTTAATTTTTTTGAAGGAGGATGAAGCAAGCAGGTATCAAATGTACTGCCAATGCCGATATACCTTAATATGACCTGATTTTGTACCCCTGCCTACTTAGTCAATCGACGTATTTATTTTTACATCGATTTTAGAAGACATGGTGTATTGTTAAAAGCAAAATCACGGCTTGGAAAGTTTCTTCATTTCTGACACCCTTCAATTCTGTTTCGAGATCAGAGAGACCTTCCCGCTGTGCAGAAAATATTATTTATTGATGTGGGATAAATTTTTTTTAAGAACAAGTCAAGGCTACTTAATATGAGCATATCAGCTGAATGGTCGGAATAACAAAACATATCAAAATATGAATCACCACTGTCAGATGCAAGCTTTTAACAACTTTAATTGATATAATTATAATTAGTATGCAATATGTCTTACAACAAATGTAGATACAATTACATCAAATATCAAAGAAGTTGCACATCCATCTTTAAATGATGTTGGCTAACGCACCCCAAGAAAGCAATCTGGCATTGGTCTCTTGGTTAGCACTATTACCAGTACCAACCAGCACTTTAAAAATCAAAGTTGAAATGGTACATTCATTTGCCAAAAAGAGGTTAAAGGCAAAGAAGGTGAATCAACGTGCAAATCAACATGGCCCAGTTGCAAAATTCATTTCCCACACATGAGGGATTGAACCATGCATCCTTGCAAGCAAGATGAGGGGCCAACGGATGACCTCAAACCAAAACCAACTCCACCAAGAACTCAGAAGACTTCAGGATGGTGACGGCCGGAGGCCGACTGTTCTCAGCACTCAGCTGTCTATCTTCGGTTCCCCTAACCTCCTGGATCCTAACTCAAGAGTCTGCGAGACCCAGTTCTGGGGATGTCTTTCCATTTGGAGATAGGAACCATTCTCCTGGTCCCGGGCACAGTTCCCGCCGCAGTCAGCCGCACTGGGGGGTCGCTCAGAGCTGTGCCAGCTGCCTGCTGTGGCCAAGATACAGCTGTCGTTTTATAGATGTAAGTCAAAACAATACACCAGTGTAACAACAAATAAGAAACTGAAACTGAGATCACTTATATATCTATGTAATACTTAAGATGCCTATAAATATTTTTCTCCAGAAACTGAAAACACTGTAGACATCATTTCATGAATCCTCACAACACATCTGTGAGGTAGCGTGGGGTGAGGTCAATAGGAAAGCATCACCCTCATTTAAGAAGTGAAGACCGACATCCAGGGAGGGCAGGAGACTTTACTGGGGCCAAAAGGGAAGAAAACAAAGTCGAATCCCACTCTTTATCACTTGTAGTCTATGGTCTAGAAGAATCTGCTTGCCACCTTCCTGCTCTGACAGTCTATCACTTTATAACTAGTCCTATTCCTGGATGAAATATGGTGGTTTTAGATCTACTGGAGCAATTTCCCTTGGACAGATCTGGACAGAATCTCTCCCTGATGTAGAGGACATCAATTATCAGCATGTATTTCTGGTGTGTGTGTGTGTGTGTGTGTGTGTGTGTGTGTGTGTGTTTCAAGCAACATGTGTTGAATACAGTTCAAATTCTTTGGCCAACTCAGAAAAAAAGTACTTGGCACAAAAAGGTTCAACCTATAGGTATTTTATACTGACATAACTAAGGAAAGTTAGAGTTTTTTACGGGAAGCTGTCACCTTGCTGAATATATTTGCTTTAGGTCCAGATCCCTCTCTTTGCCATAAGGATTTGGAAGTTAACAGGAGCAACAAACCCATCAAATGCTCTTGTACAACAGAAGACTCTGGTAAAGGGAGATGCTTACTGAGTCTGTGGTCATAACTGGTCAGTGTACCCTGTGAAGACGCCGGTCCCTCTGACCCAGTACTTAGGACTGGAACAGCATTTAGGAGAGAACCACTCTGAAGGTGTTTCATGGACATTTTTTCAAAATGTTTGTGGCCGAGGGAGGAATAAAAGGGATGTCCTGTTTTTATTGAGCTGTCCTTTGCTAAACTGAAGGCCTACAGGCTTTATAAAGGGAGTGAGGTTAGAGACGAGAGACAATTATTCAGGCCCAGCACGGCCAGAGGGGGCACCATGGGTCATCCTTGGGCATTTTTCTGAGAATGTCCATTTTTTTTTTTTTTTTAATAATCAGCGCTATCAGAATTCCTGGCGGCCTGCTTCTTATTATGTAGTCCTATTGTAAAATACCCCTGGGGCTTGCTCATCCTCCTCTGATATGTAAGGAATTTAGGGATAAATTCAGAGTGTGGGAAGGCAGGCTGTGGAGAGTGGCACAGCTCCGAGCATCTCGGAATAGCGTGGCCACAGCGATTTTCCTGTTGGCCTTTTGCTGGACCACAGTAAGTGACAGGTCGAGCCGAGGGTCAAATTTCTGGAGACAGCAAGGCAGCAGGTCCAAGTTTAGAAATAAAAAATTGATCAGTTTCAAGTTCTTTATGGCACTAGGACACTGTAGGACAATAGGACGCATTCTGAATCAGGACCTAATGGATGCTTCCTAATGCATGACGTTTCCTCCTGCAATCGGGACACAAGACGGCCAGTCGCTAACAGCAGGTGTTTCAGGAGGACAGAGTTCTCGCCATGAAATAAAGCTATCTAGAACACACAGAGATAAAAGGGCAACCACACATGCCAAAACAACCCATCCGCCCACGAACTGAATACTTTTTAGGGAACAATTGAACGAATCATTTCATTTAGTTAAAAGTAAAAAATGTTACTAATCTGAGAGTGTCTTGTTTTGTCCACCACGGGCCTTTCAGTAAACCAGGGTTTCTCAAACTCAGCACTCCGGACATTGAGGGCCAGGTGATTGTTGGCTGCGGTGGGCTCTCTTGTGCCTTGCAGGATGTTTAGAGCATCTGTGACGTCTACCTCCTAGCGGCACCCCCAAGTCGTGACACTCAAAAACGTCATGAGACGTTTTTAAAAGGTTCACGCGGGGGGAGCCAAATTGTCTGCTTTTTGATAACCACGGTTGTATATGGACATCTGCAAACCATACCAGTTATTCTTCAAAATTTGAGATTGAGGAGCGTAAGGCCATGTACCCAGGAGTGTTCATTAATTTGAGGGCAGAATTAGGAAGGTAAGCGGACGGGAAGAATAAACGGATTAATTCTGGTGTCTGTTTCCTGTGGAAACGCCTCACTGAGCTACTGCAGATAGACTAATCCTTTACATTTTTTTACAAAACGGTCTGCAGCAGTTTTCCAACAGACAGAAGGCAGTGAGCCAGCTGTTTTGTGGCTATAAAGCAAGGGTTCTTTCTAGAGGTTCCTTCGAGCAGTGGATGTCTCTGTTAGTTATCGGGGGGCTGATTCCTTGTCCCCCCCCAGGCGGTCCTCTGTGCGGTCACCCCTTCCCTCCCAACCCAGCCTCCTCCACTGCCCCGCCGCATGCCCCCCCCCCCAGCACCTCCCCCTTTCTCTTCTCTAACTCAGCTCCTCTCCCAGCCTTCTCCTGGGGACAGCCTGCTGCTGCCGACCACAATGGGCATCCGGAGCAGAGCCGGGCAGCCTGGAGGGCGGAACAGGTAGAGGACGCGCTGCGATCTGACAGCAACATGCCACGCTGTCCCTTGGCCTGCTGGCCTCCTCCGGGGCACCTTCTAGTTTCCTCCTCCACTAATTAGGCCGTTAAGAAGCCGGGATCCAGCTCACAGAGCCAAGCAGGCGACCTGTCAGACACACCAGGTAGAAACAGAGATTAAAAAGGAACCGGAGCAGCCCCTGCTTCCTCACCCGCAGGGGGTGAAATACTCCCAGGGCGCATTTCCTTTCCCTGCACTGAGAGCTCATGCAATTTCCTAACTCAAGAGTTTGAGAAGTACCACCAGCAAAAAGTTCCCCTAAAAGTAACCCCCGATGCAAGGACTCACTCCCTGGCCCTCGGTCCCCCTTACGGCGGATCCCGCGGTGGGCATGCGGGCGTCCGCCGTGGCCGTCTGGCTCCGGGTCCGCCTCCTTCAGCGGCAGAGCAGCCTCCACTCACCTTTAAACAATGATTCTTTTTGTACCAGAAAGGGGAAGTGATAGCAGCCAGCGGAGAGGGAGGAAAACAAAACAACCAAACCAAGGAAACAGGGCTTAAGAGATTGTCGCTCGATGCGTGTCAGGAACTTGTATTAATTCTACTGGGAAAGCGCGTATAAATAAACAGTTCCTCCTCGTCCCAGCCACGCTCCTTCGTTAGGAGTCGTCGTACAGAGGGTTGTTGTAGTTTCCCCAGGATCCGTAGTCATGATCGTCCAGAAGCCTCCCGTAGGAGGAATGCCTGGTGGGGGGAGGAGAGAGCTGCGGTTATTTGGAGCGGTTGCCTGGCTTAGGGGAGCCGAATGCCCGGCAGCCTGCATGGGGGAGGCTTTCAGGGCCCACAGGAGGGGACACGTGGTTCCTCCACCCACCAGCCCTGGAGGCCTCAGTCTACAAACTCCTGGAAGTTAGGACTGCTCACGTGGGAGCCCGGCTGGCACTTCCCATTGAGATCGGCTGGGTCCTGGTCTCTGTGTGATCTCTAGTGCTGGAGAAGGAGGAGGACCCGTTCCTCTGGCTACTGAATAAGAAGTAGTAGCAAAGGGGAGGTTGCATTCCTGGCATTTGACTTCGGTCCTGGACTGAATTTTCCCAGGAATCTTGAGGACACCACCACAACCACTATTGCTCTCACTGTATCGTGTTTTACAATCTACACAATGTTTCTGTGTCCCATTTTCACTTGTTCTTCAAAGCAAGGCCATGGGGCAGGTATTGCTTGTTTCTCTGACAAGGAAAAATTTCTCTCTCCGAGCTCTTGATTGATGGGCACGAAGTTACCCAACGGAGCTATGAGTCAGATTCTCACCTCCCGAGTCTAGATCCTGTGCTCTGAGCTTCCTCGAGTGTGATTAACATGGTTAGTTCAAGGGCACCTTGGGTTTAATAGGCTTTGATTGGTCATTTTGGGAACCTGTCTCACAATATTATTTCTGTAAGAAACAGAAATCATATACTTCTTACTCCTCCGTTTAAAACCTTGGCGTGGCTCCTTATCTCACAGAGGGAAAGCCCAAGTCATTAGCATGGTTTGCAAAACCCTCTGGGATCCGGCCCCTGTCATTTTTCTGAGCACATCAGCTGCCATTCCAGTCCTCCTTGTTCCCTCTGCTCCAGCCATGCCTCCTTGCTCCTCCCTATCACGTCTGGCACACTCTTGCCTCAGGGCCTTTGCACGTACTTTTCCCTCAGCTTGGAACAGCTGGCCTCCAGATCTCCTTCCTTCACCTCTGTCAAGTCTTTGCACAAATGTCACCTTCTCAGTGAGGCCTTTCTTAAGAACCCTAACTTGCAACTCCCACCCCCCTCTCCCAGCTTTCCTGGCTTAATTTTCTCAAAGTACGCATCACCTCCTAACATACTATATAATCTACTCGTTTATTTTGTTATTGACACCTTCCCCGACTAAACTGTAAGTACGGATGATCTGCCCGCTTTGTTTGTGCTTGGCACTATCTCCAATGCCCACAAAAATATCCAGCACATAGTAAGTCCTTAATAAATGTTTGCAGAAGAAACAGTGATTGGGAAAAAAAAAAAAAATCTCCAAAAGCCAATCTGTTCACAAGAAGGGAGCTTCCCAGAGAGGATTACAGTCATTGTATGGCTAAAAGTACAGTCAGGATCAGGAGAACCTCACAAAATGAGCATAGACTGGCTCTCAGGTTCATGTTCGTGCGTGGATGGTTACACCCTGCCACTGGAAATCACACCGGCTGTACAGAGTACTGACACACGGGTCGTTCCCCCTCATTTTTTTCTCAGCTCGACAGGAAAACGGAACAAAATGAAAATACAATCTGAAAGGCACAAGAAGCATTTGTTATACTTCTAGCTGTTGCTAACATCACTGCTGTCACTCTTCCGAAGTTATTTACGTTTGCCAGATATCTGAAAAGAGACGATCTGTTGCGAAGCACCGGCCCCTGCAGACTTGGTCTCAGATTCTTAGTCCTCTGGCTTCTGCAGGCCGGCTCAGCTGACCCAGCCTGGCCACCTGCCAGTTTGAGGATGTTCCAGAAGACCCTTTCTTCACCCTAAAGGCCCACTCATTTCTGGGGGTGTGAGAAGGACAGAGACCGCAAATAACACACCAGTGATCTTCTGATCCCCGGGAAGAGGGGAGGCCAGTTTTGGTAAACAAGGTCACTGGCCAGGCATCGCCGACCCCTCCCCCACAGTTCACACCTCCTGCCTCCATCAAATCCTTCAACTGGACGGTTGAGCCACGGGAGCTCAATGAACAAGTAAAAACCTGGGGATTGCTTGACTGGAGCCAAGCCTAAATTTTAGCATGACTTACTGTTGCAAGCCTGGCCAGCATCTACCTAATAAACCTGTTCCTTTATTGATAGGGTACTCCTGCCTCACCTTTGTATGGTAATATAACTTCTCGTAGCCTTTTATATCTATCATATAATTTTATTCCTAAGAAGTATCAGTTAGGTCAACAGATGTATGTCCTCGGCTATATTTTTAATCCCGTGTTTCTTCACCTATAAATTGGAGAAACTTAAAATGTGTTATTGCTGGTGGGAGGATGAAATGAGGTAATGCATATAAAGCCCTGGCACATTGTAAATGCACAGTAAGTGTTGGCCAGTACCACTTTTTGATGTTTATTATAATGAAACTTACAAAAGCACACGGCAAACCTGCAAACAGTGGAAAAGGGCACGGAGGGAAAAGCACGCCTCCCTCCTGCCAGGAACTCCTAAAAGCACACTCCGGGCACAGTCATAAAACCGGTTTCTTATTTGGTTATTTGCATTTTTTTAAAAAAAGCGTTATGCTGGAGGGTCAGAGGATTAACAATCTCTTGGTCATCAGGTTTTCCTGCTTATAGTTAGTCCAGACAAGACTATTTGATCAGAGTTCTGCCCGAGTCTGCTGTATTATAAGAGACATTCCCTACGTGGATACCAGAAAAATAAAGGAAAGGATGGATCTTTACTTTCATTTTTCTTTGCCCTCTTGTTGGAATGAACAGGGAGTTAAGCAAAATACCGACAGCCAAGGAACGTGAAGCCAGAGATATAGATAAGCCGTATTTGGGAATGTACTGAAGCTGGAGGGCTTGTTTTAATATATTAATGTGTCTGAGCAAGAAGCATTGGGCGTGCTGGGATGCAAGCCAGGTTTGGATCAATCCTCTAATACTGTAGAGAGGGGAAGACGAACACGTTTGTGCGTGTGTGCGTGTGTGTGAGTTAAGACAAGAGTAACTAATGATCCTTTTAAACTCTCTCTCTAGGTCAGAACTTCTTCAATCACTCACGTCTTAGATGGCAAAGGGGAGCTTTTCATATTGGTCCTTGGGGAGTCCACGAGGGGCGAACAACCTCGCCTTCGAGTTAGGGAAGGTGGGGCTCGAGGAATCCAGATGCCGTGTCCACGTGACTTAATGGCAGAGCTGGTGCTGAAATCCGGGTCTCCCGGCTCTCTTACGCAACACCCCTTCGGCTCGTTTCACTTGGAAGAGCAGTGGGTACGAACGGCATCATTGCCAGGGCACGGCAGCTTGGTTTCCTCAATTTCTTCGTTGAGCCCGGTGCCGTCCCACACAGCCAGTGCAGCCTTGCTGCGCCTCGGCTCCCTCAGACGGTACACCTCTTGGGGGTGTACTTTGTCTTACTTTGTACTTTGTACTTTGTCTTATTTTTCTTTGATTTTTCTGCACATCTCACACGTTGCTCTCAAGGCAGTGGTTCTTTCGTGAATGCCTGATGACGAGGGCTCCCACCAGGTACACATGAACGGTATAGACGGAGTTTGCTCCGTCAGCACCAGCAGGGACTCGTACGGTCTGGCGCAATTCCTTGTGTAATATAACCGGAGCAGAGGGAAAATATTATTAACTAAGCCAATGGGTCAGAGCTACCATTTTGACCTTAATTATGAGAAGAGGAAAGAGAATTCTAGCTAAATTTCTCTGAGGCAAGGATGTAGTTTTAAAGCACTCAGCACAGAGCTCACGGTCCCAGTGAATCAATGGCCCTGCGCTGTGAGCCCAGTGTTGCTGCTACTGTGCGGCTTAGTGAGCTAAAAGTAGAACCCATGGGGGGACAAAACAGGGCGTGATTTATGTCAAGTCCTGGTCTCACGGCTTCCTTCTCAAATGGCTTGCTCTAATAGGAAGCAGCCCTTCCTCCTCCCCTCGTCCCTAATTGCTGATGCCCTGTGACAACTGGTACGTGCAGCGATGACATCTGCGGTTGGAGGCCTTCTCCGCAACCGTACCGTGGTACCTATTTTTTTTTAAACTTTATTTATTTATTTATTTATTGGAGAGAGAGACAGCATGAGCATGGGGGAGGGGCAGAGGGAGAAGCAAGCTCCCCGCTGAGCAGGGAGCCTGAGGCGGGGCTCGATCCCAGGACCCTAGGATCATGACCTGAGCTGAAGGCAGATGCTTCACCCACTGAGCCACCCAGGCGTCCCTGTGGTACCTCTTTTAAGATAACTGCAGCGGCAATACTTAATGGAACCCAATTGTCTTTGAAAATGAATGTTTTCCTTCCCTTGTGTGGACACATAGTTGTTGGCGAAAATGCCTTCTCCTTTCTAAGGGTCAAGCCCAGGACTCCCTCCGGGTTCCGGCTTTGCTTACTGTCACACCTCCCCAAGTTCTCTCCTCTCGAGTCAAGTGAGTTTTTTCATTCAAACATGAGTGCTCATTATGTGCTAAGAAGGAAGGATATAAAGATGGAAAAAAATATGGCTAAGTGCTGGGAAAACACCGCCTAACTTACAGCTCATTAGTCTCTGGTAATTAAGCCTCAGACTCTTACATCCACCTGCAAAGCCAGTTTGGTATAGCTGCCCCTGTCTCCTTTGTTTTCACGGGGGGCTTGCTTTCTCTGATTGTCCTTTCCCTGCCTGGCTCCTTTCATTTAAAGATTCAGTGAAACCTTATGACCCATTAGGCCCTATTTGGGGTCCAGGAGACACCTCAGTGAGCTAAGCAGACCCAAACCCCGGTCCTAAGGAACCTTCCATTCCAGTGGAGGGCAGGCACAACAAATAAGACATGAAAAATAATATGGTGGACGGTAATATGTTCCGTGGGGGACAGCAGAGCAACCGAGGGGAATGAGGAGTTCCAGTGCGAGGTGGGGACGGTCATTAGGAATATGGCGATCAGAGAAGGGTCTCCCTAAAATGACAGGTGAACAGCAGGTGAATGAGGGGTGGGGTGAGGCACGTGGATGCCTGAGGTAAACCATGCAGAGAGGACAGAAAGGGCAGAGGCTCTGAGGAAGGGGCAAACAACATACCTGTGCGGTAGCTACCAAACTATAATTGTTTCAAAATTAATTATTCAATTATCGGAATGATTTTAGATTTATAGAAACATCGCAAAGATGGTACAAAGAACTGGCGTATGCCCTTCCCCTGCTTCCCTTGTTAGTGACATGTTGTATAGCCACGTCACAACTGTCCAAAGTAGGAAAGGAACATGGTCAGTGACGGTGTTGAGGCTAAGAAAGCTGTGACCATTAGGGGCGAATTTACAGCTACTGTAGCAATACAGTGGCAGGATGAGTATCATAATTTAGGAAACCTATCAGTTCTGTCTTTCTGCCCAAATCCCATTGTTGGAAAGCTTCCAATCACTCATTTTCAAGATGTTCTGTCCACAGTCTGCGTTTCTTTTAAAGAGCAGTTACTTTTGAATTTATCTTTAAATAATCACCTTTCCTTTGAAGGACTAGATGAAATTGGTTTGTTTTCTCTTTTAAAATTATCTGCTGGTATCACCCTGGCAGACACTCACCACAGAAAAGGCCCACATATTGAAACACTTATTTGTAAAGAAGTTCAGAGTCACGAGTAAATAATGACGAGTATATGGTTTTAACAGATTCCCACAAACTTCCCCTTCTCTAAACCCTGTTTTGCCATATTTGGAATAAACGAAGACTGCTGCTGTACCCCAAATTTTGCTACCCAGAATCATTCACTCCTCCAGGAAGTGTACGTGTAAAACAATTACCGTACGTCGGGTACAGCCAGGGGCTCACTATCCTTCTGGTGGAGCAGACTGACAAAGGTGGCAGTGATTCTAGGATAAGGAACTGAGTCCTACAAAGGAGACACATGCAGTAAGGGGCATCCCATGGAGATGGTGGGGAGGAGGCTTCCCAGAGAGCATCTCTTTCAAGCTAGACAATTTGGAATTAGCCAGATAGAAAAAGAGATGACCCAAAAACCTCCCGTGGGGGGATCGGCATGTGCAAAGTAACTAAGACACGAAACAGTGGGAGCACCGTATCTAGAACATGTGTGTGGAGTGTCGGGAAATGGGTAGATCAGGGTTACTCAAGGGGTGGTTCTCCCAGACAGCATCATCTGTTCCCAGACTGGCCTTATCTGTGAGCTGCCACACTGCTTCAGCACCTATGGCGACCGGACCCAGGAAACTGCGCTGGTATTTTTTTTGTTTTTGATTTTGGGGGTACTTTGGGAGGACATGTCTTGAAATGTATTTCTTCTAAAGACCCACGATGATAGATATGGGAACAGGGACAACGGTCATGAGGAACGCACTAGACCCTTGAAGGAGACAGAGTGATGAAAGGGTTGTATAAGTGCGTTCGGATATAAATACAGATTTTTGAATCATAAACATTTTTATCGACCGGTATTTGCTAATCCCACATGTTTTCACAGATTGGTATCAGCCTCTAAGTGGACAGAATTGTTTGCTAATCATAGATATATTAAGTTGGAACATGGCAATGAGCTGTCCAATACCCGTCGAAGCTGTTTTTCCAATGTTAAGCAGAGAGGAGCACCTAACTTTGCTTGGATAAGCCACGGGCACATCCTCCAGATACAATACAGGATACTAAATTAAATTTCATTTTCATTTAATTTCTTTTAAGACCTACTTCCTGAAGACTTTGTATAGTATCATCTCTAAGCATCTTCCCCTGTTTTTGGATTTTTGTCAAAATACGTTAAGACTTGACTCAACTGAGAACATTCAGTTTAGGAGAACATTCAGGAAGAGCTGCTAACATTGCCCAGTCATCACCTGGATGGAAATTGTGTTTTTAATGAGCTCCCCCATCGATTCTTATGCACATTAACGTTTCAGAACCACTGAGCTAGAGAATCGAGTCAGCCAGACCCAGAGAATGCCAAAAGCAGATTTAAAAAAGCCAACCTGTCAGTAACAAATTCTAGACAATTTCGGACCTTATGGCTGGATGGGCCAAATCTTTAAAGCCACCAACCACCAAAAGGCATCCAGCCGTATAACATACGATCGCTTGAAGACTGAAGGCGGAACAGGTGACTTCTGACAAAACGCCTTACGAGCCAGGCCCTGTTGTGTCTATAAATCACGATCACATTTATTTTTGTGAAGGGAACAGCCCGTGTTGTCCGCCTGGGTTATTCACCCCTAACTATAGCAGCGTCCTCATTGCTGGCGACAGCAGATACGATCTCCTGAGCAGGGGATTATCTCATGGCACAAGAGTTTTAAGCCAATTTCCACAAAAACAAAACCGACTTCCCTCGGTCTTCCATCAGCACTAACTAAAGGCACCCTTCTGCAGGAGGCACACGGGGCTCTTGCTTTCTTTTTGGCGGACAAGCCTTGGACTCAAGACTGTTTACAAGTAGTTTCTGCTGATGAACCTGTAACAGGTTTGCGGCCTCCCAGGTGCGAGGAAAACAACACACCTGAAACCATCCAATGGAACCTGGACATCCGCCCCTCAGTGCATAACTAGAAAACTGAGCTGCTGTGTCTTCTGCTCCCCGGCCCTCCTCTCCCCTCTCTGGATCCCTGGTGCCTACTGAATGGGACTGTTGGCGGCGACCACCTAACTGAGCACCGAGGTAGTAAGCACCCTTGTAACAGCAATCACGATGACAGGACTTACCCCGTCTACCGGCACTGAATGTTTCTTTATATTATAATTTAATCCTTGTAACAATCCCGAGTTAGGTATTAGGCCTTATATTAGTCATGTATAGTATTACCTGACCTGAGTTAGGCACGTGTACCATAACACTAACACAACCATATATGGTCACAGAACTATAAAACTGATCATGGAGTGACTAATCAATTTGCCTGGAGTACGTATTCTTAGCCACCAAGTGCTCCACATTTATTACGCCGTTTCATCTTCCGAACAACTTTGAGAGATGGGTGTCATCCACTCTATATTTACAGATGAAGAAATGAAGGCTCAGGGAGATTATCATTCACCCAAGACCACTTCAACAGGAAGGGGAAGGGTCCGTGTTGAACCTGACCACAAAGCCCACGCTCCTCCCTCCCCCGACCCCTAACTGCCAGCGAAGATGTGGCATCGGTGATGGAGAACAGCCGCCGGGCTCAAGGGCGGTTCGTGTGTATAAGTCACTTCCAACAGCGGCTTAGTGACAGAAGGAGTCGGCCCTGTAGGCAGGGGACACTGTGACAGAACTAGGGGGCACGTGTCCCTGAAGAAGAGGAGCATGGAAAGAGACGGCGGAGGTGGCCGACGCCTTCGGAGGGAATCAGGATTTGGGAAAAGGTGAGTCTACTGAGCCGGCAGCAGAGCTTACAAGACACGCCCTTCTCCCGGCTGTGGGGCTGCCCTTGGAAGCAAATTCTTCTTTGGCGTTTGCAGGGACCCAGGCTGGGCCAGGCTCATAGCCCACTGGCTGCAGGCCAGAAGCGAATGGTTCCCCCGCCGGCTGGGCTTTCAGCCCCTCGCTGCTCCAGCCAAGTGAGCTGAAGGGCCCCAGGAGACAGACCTCTTGTCATGTGATTCTCCTCAGAACCTGGGATCATAGGACGGGAATAAACTTCCAGCCAAGGGGAGACGTCACCTCAGGTACACACGCCCGCATGTGTGTGTCTCTGCGTGCGCACGCGCACACACGCACTTGTCAACTGACCCACGTGTACCTCTGATGAATGATACAAGTGGGGTTTCCAAGAATCTGGCAAAATAACACTTGAAAGGGTTGTGGCACAGCCTTAAAATTCGTGAGGGCTCTTCACCTCCTTATGTTATCATTTTGCCAAAATAATTAACAGAGCAGCAGAAAGGGGCTTTCCTTAGGGGCTTTCTAAACAGGGGTCTGATCGCTTGATCCATCCTTAAATTTTTAATCCCAAAGATAAATAACCACCTTAAACTTATCCCACTGGGGCCTTCCTGCATTTAAAAAGGAGGACCTACATGGGGGAGAGAAACAGTGACTACTTCGTTTTAATCATCCACTGAATTAATCTGGCGTTGAGAATGTCTGGAGAAAACACTCTTTAAATTTTTAAAATAAAACGTTATGCAATTTTAATCAGCACTCATTAGAACCGATTTTAATGACCTGCTAACAAAACATTCCAAGTGCAGTGCGTTCTGTGATGGCAGGATTGTGTCTCATCACTGATGGGCCCCCGGTGCTTAGAGGGGGGCCTGGCACACAGCTATCGCTCAGTAACTGTCAAGCAACTGTTTTACTGGGGGCCTTTCCTCCCATTTGACCACTTTGGTGATGATGATGGCAGTGCTGTGTACTTGGGAAGCAGTGTCCATTAATTTGCCCAAAAGTGTTACCAAGTAATATCACGGTCCTCATCTTACAGGGGAAGGAGAAGTGAGGGTTAGTAAGGCTTCGAGACAGGCTCAGGTCCCACTAGAACCCACTAGAAATGGGTAGAGCTTGGATTCCAACTGAGGTCTCCTTGCTTCTGGAGTCAGAGTTCTTAACTGTTCTAGACTGCCTGTCTATAGTCAGTGCTTTGAGATGGTGAGCCTGAATTCTTGCCTGGAGTCAGGACGAAGATAATTCTTGGCAAGTGTGTGGCAAGAGGAAAGCATTTCTATTCCACTCCACACTCCAGGGGAGGTCATATTTTTTGTGACCTAGCCCTTCAGAAACTCACCACTGTGACTGCAAAGTGATTTCGAAGTTTATCGGTAAGTTCTGTTTTGCCTCCTTCCACCCTGACACAAAGAGACACCGCCGCAAGGTGGGAATGAGGGCGCCAGACTAGCTCATAAAAGCCAGTTTAACTTCTAATGAAAACAGCATATCTGCCGTGATAAACTAGTAACGAAATGGATGGAAAAGTGTATCATCTACTAAGGTAAAATTCATAAAATTAAGTTTACTGTTAAAGGAAATACAGACTTAGTGAAGAAAAGAGATTATTTCAAGCTATGAAGGAGACAAGGATGCTTCCAGAAAGGCTTTTAGACACAGGTAAGTCTGGCCCTTTAATTCCAATTTCTCTTTGAAATCTGGCTTTCCTGTTCTTTGTACCTTAGATAGAGGTGATAATACGAGGCACTCTCATAACTGACACCATCATTAGATTGATCTGGGGCACGATTTAGAACAAAAGACGGAGGGAGAAAAAGGGAAAGAGGATGGGAGAGGTTCCTGGTGGGTCTTGGTTTGGGCTGGGGTGAGCAGAGGAAAAAAGAGAGGGCAGCAAAGGGTATGTGTGAAGGAGATGATAAATTAAATACGTTGTTTACTTATTCAGTTTATTGAGTATCTTCTTTGTGCCCAGTGTTGTGCTCACCAAGTCTGGGTCCTCATGGAGGTTAACATTTTTTGTGTATGGGGGGGAAAGGGACAATAAACAAGTAAACAAATATATAAAACAATGAATAAAATAATAAACAGTGGTCATAGCCAGGACAAAAGTAATGAGGTACCAAACTGGAAGGGAAGTCTTCTGGAGGACGTGATGTGAAAACCTTGCACGAGAAAGAGGTACGAAAAAAGCCTTCAGAGAGGGTCGGGCAAGAGACAAGAATCTGGAGAGAAAAAGAGCCTGGTGCCTTCTAAGAATCGGATGGAAAGCCATTGTGAGTTGAGCCTTGTGGTTGAGGGAGAGGGAGAAGTGATGAGTGAGAAGAGGTAGGGCAGGCTCCATGAATGATCTTGAGGGCCAAGCTGCGGGGTTAGAATTTAATTCTAAGTACAGAGGGAAGCCACCGGGGCTTTTAAGGGACAGAGTGACAGGGTCTGCCCGGGGTCACCACGAAGATGCCTCCCGCAGTTGGCAAGAGAACGGGTCGGAGATCAGAGGGTGGCTGCGCTCATCATGGTGGCACGTGGCCTTTTGTCCCTTGTTAGAGGCGCTCCACAGACTGGCAAATAAGACTGTCACTTGCCATTAGGCACGTTCAGGGTAAGTAACGTGGTTTTGGAGCCGTTGGGATTTCACAAGGCAGTAGACAACAAAATTGGGGGCTCACAGACTATTGCAACTTTCTCTTTGGCTGAAGCAAATAAGAACTCAGCTGCCATCCGTGATCACCTTCATTTCAAAAAGATGAGACATTTTAAAGCCAAAAATATAAGGACATAATCTCAGGGGGGAAAAATCTAATTTTATAGAAAACACTACTCCTTTCTTTCCCTTCCTCCCTCCCTCCCTCCCTCCCTTCCTTTCTTCCTTTCAAGATTTTTTAAATTTGAGAAACAGAGAAAGAGAGCACAAGCAGAGGGGAGAAGCGGAGGGAGAGGGAGAAGCAGGCTACCTGCTTCAAGCCAGGACCCTGGGATCAGGACCTGAGCTGAAGGCAGCCGCTTAACCAACGGAGCCACCCAGGCGCCCTGAAGACACGACACTTTCCTTGTATTTTCAACACTTTGCTTTAGCATCAGTGAAAACCTCCCTACAGACCGGACACACATCCACACAGTGGTAGTTCGAATGTCGGTATCTGTAACCCACGGAGCTCCTGCCTCTACCCCATTTCCCAGATGAAGAACCAGAGGTTCGGGAGGCGTGAGGCTTTCTCGGGGTGCGGAGGGGCCTTACGGGCAGGGGGCCCAGGCCTCCGTCTCCTGGCTGCATGTTCAGTCACCATCGTGCTGTAGACTTGTTCAGCGCGGCCAAGGTTCAAATACCGCGCGGTGGGTCCCCGCCCAGCGCACACGGCCATGGCCCTCGTGCCATCCCTGCCAGCGTTTCCAAGAGCGAACACACCTCTCAGGACAGCAGCGCTCGGCAAACCAGCGCTCGGCCTGGAACCTGAACATGGAATCTTTGTCCCCGTTAAGGAAGAGCAAGGTGCGTCTCACCTGATCTTCAGGTACGCGGCCACTCCGAACACCAACAACACCACAGCGATGACGGTCACCGTGATGGCGGCGACGCTGCCTGCGGAGGAGGAAAGGCACAGGGAGAAGATGAGGAAAGGGCGGTCACTGCCCATCAGGCTGCACACAAGTCAGAGCTGGAACGAAACCAGGCTCTTCATTCTGTTACCGATGCTCTTCTCAGCCTCTACGAGTTTGGGTAAACGGCCAAAATTATCAAGACCTTCGGGCCTGCCTGGAGTTCAGAAAACAGCCTCCAGCAATATTTACTGTTCTAAGAGAGGCAGCAGTCTGCTGCTGCTGCGGCTGCTGGTGGCAGGAGTAGGGGTTTCAAATCTCCTGACATCTTATTTTCTTCTGTTATGGGCTCTGGCTCCTCTTTCTACCACTCGTGAGATCTTGAGAGGCTCAGGATGTTTTATTCAAGGGTCACTGCAGAGCAACACGGCTGGTTTTTAAATAAGCCAGAACCGCGCAGCTGTATCAGTAGTGTCCACTTCAAAAGGATCATCCTGGTGGGAGATGTACTCACTTTAATGATGCCATCAAATCAAAGCATTTTTTTTTTAAACTCCTGTTTGGGGAGTGTGTTGAGTTTCCACCCTTGAGAGGTGAGTTTGATTTAGCAGAGAATAAAGTCAAGCTTGCTGTACAACCAAGGGCTGCTCTGAGAGGTAACACTACTGTCTGTGTATGGAAATAACCAGGTGTAATTATAAAGTAACATGAATGTTTTATTGTGCAATCTGAAATCTGGCTCCTAAGGCAACTATTAACGGGCAGTTGAAAACCCTTCGAGCGCGTAGCCTTGTAAGAATAACCATACGGCTTCCAAAGATTACCGCTTAGAAGCACAACACTCTTTTTTGTGTGAGTTTTGGACTAACAATGTATATACTTCAGCTTTATTTCACCTGAGAAATGCAAAGAATCAATTGGGCTCTGGTCCCCTAATAGTGGGAGTGATCTTCTCGGCACTGAGGCCCGTGTCGGGGACTCCATGTGCTCTCCCAGGCTGCGGGGAAACGGTGCTACTGCTTCAGTGAATGGACGGGACTCAGCCACACGGGAAAGAGTATCAGGGGTCTGGAGTCCGGATATGCGGACCCACGTGTAGCTCCATCCTTAGCTGCGTGTGTGGTGTGGGTTACTTACGTAACGTTGACTCGCACACCAATCACCCGAGGCAACCGAGGAGGAAGAGCTGCTCCCCCCGCCCCCATGACTTTAGGAGGGATTAAGTGAGGTGCCATGCACACTAAGTGAACGTCTTATCCAAAATATACCGTCCTGGACCAGTGCCCACCTGTTGTGCACTGGATCTCAAGGGTGATGGATCTCCCCCACATTTTTGGAGATTTATAGGTTATCTGGAGATTTGTAGGTTATTTGTCATTTCTCCTTTTCTTTCTTTCCCTCTTTTAGGAACCGCTTTTGTATATTGTTCTTCTCGTTAGTGCTTCCGCCAAGGGAATTAGAGCAGCGCTAAGAAGCAAATCAGTCTAGTTATTAACTCTGTAGCAACTCCGCAAAAGTTCTGAGTGAAAGAAAGCTCTCTCTGCTGGTGAGAATGTCTAAAGGAGAGCCACATAGGTCCACTGCTAACTAACACTGAGGCTAAGACCAGAGCCTGTGTCCACACGGACTGACCACGTTCCACCATTTCAGAACTTCCACATACGTGGACGCTCACATGCCCACCTCCTCGCCCCCGGAACCCTTCAGAGCCAGATTCATATAATCATCAGGTTAATTGTCTTCCCCTTTATACCACGGTAAAGACAGAATTATGGCATGGAATGCTCAGAGGTGCAGAGCTGATCAAGTAGGGACAGTTCAAGGTCAGATCCCCTCGTGGAAAACATCCACCCCTGCTTGGAAAGGCTGCACTTGGCTGCACGGCCTCCAGCTGTACTGAAACGAGAACAATTCAGTTCACTGAAGCTTCTAAAAAGCTCTTTTAAGAGCTTGTGACATGAGGATTATGACTGCAAGGTAAGGTGACGGGGGGGCCTGTCGAGAGTCAGAGATACAGTGGTTGCAATTGGGAGCCGTTTAAAAACTGACCTTTACATTTAATTTGCCCCTTCAAAAAAATACAAAAAACAAACAAAAAACCCCCACAAAAACCGGGAGAAGAGACAGAATACAGTTGCTTTCTCTGTTAAGACTCTTCTTTCTTGCTCCGGCAGAGTTTAATACAGGAAACTGTAGGTTTGACCTTTTTCAAAGTTTCTTTCCTAACCCTAGGCAGTTGGATCACCTCCAGTTGTGCTATTTACTGGAGATATTTATACATCGCCTCTTCCTAAACTTCCCCAACTAAAGTGCTCCTCTTTTTCAAAACATGGTAAGTGATGGGGTGACCCGCTGCCCCTCTCAGTGGCTGGTGGCTGTCTGTCTAGCTCTGGAGGTAACCCCAGACCTCCAATGGGGCTCTCCAGGCCATCCTTCCTGGTTCACAGAGGGTAGCCTCCATCACCAGAGCTGGGATTAGCCGGTGATTTCCCCCGATGGGCTCCTGAGGGCAGCTGAGCAAAGGGGCGCTTCTGAGCATTGGTACTGCTTGGTATGAGGCTAAAAGGTGTGGGGTAAAATAGGCTATACTTAAATATTCAGGACATCTTAATTATTCTGCCAGCCACTGGCTCTTCTCATCGGGTGCCAGCCAAGGGAGCCAGGGTCCCCTGGAGGCCGATCTCTATCAGGCCCTGAGCCTAGGGGGTCTTGTGCGCTGAGCCTGCTCTGACCCCCAGAGCAGCTGCGACCTACAGAGGCAGCCAGGAACATCATCCTGGGAAGTTCCACACCTCAGGGCATCGTGGTTCAAGCATATGAGGGGGTTGCTGAGCCAACATTAGCACAATTTTTATGGTAACTGAAAAAGCTTGATTTCCTCCTTGTGAAAACAAATGTCATTTCCCCCCAGAGTTCTGTTTAAACTAAACTGGAATTCCCCTTCTCCTCCTACTTACTCTTTTTTCAAGGAGGGTCAGGGAGACAGAGAATGAGGAAGGTGTGGCTGGGGCAGGGAAGGCTCTGCCGTGTGAGGAGGGTATGGACCCTTGGTGGGTAGGACGCTGAGAGCGGGGGAGGGGAAGATGGCTGGCATTTCTGTTCCTCATCAGTGGGATTTGCCTGTTACACACGGGGTGTGACTCACGCTGAAAAGCCCTGGAGCCAGAAGGAATTAGAGAGAATTGGAGGAAACCTATCTGTATATCTTATAAGCTGAGATGCAAGAAAATTCTACTGTGCTAGCACATTCCACCGGGCCAACATGTTCTACCTGACCAGAGGGCTGCCGAAGATCCATGCAAAGCCTCCTGGAACACTGGGCCTCCCCGGAGACTGGGATTTCTCAGGGGGCCACTTTTCCAGCTACACAACAATGCAGGACAAAAATAAGCAGACTCAAGAACAACCATAGTCACCTCTACCTGTGGGTGCTTTGGGCTAGTACCGTGCCAAGAGCCTTACAGCGATCATGTCACTTGACTCTCTTCACAAGATGAGTGGATTGATTCCCATTTTATGGATGAGAAAGTGAAGGCTCAGAGAAAAGAACTTGATTCAGGTTTTACAGTCTGATAAATGGCTGAGCTGCCGTTCAAACCCGAGACCACTTCATTCCAGGCTTGGCATTTGTAATCGCGCACCAGCGGGTTACTTCCACTGGCCCTTTGCTCAGCTTGGCCAACTCCTATTCTTTCTTCTTGATCTAACTAAATACCAGCCCTTCTGATGAGCTTTCCCCATGCAAATGACCGCGTTACTGTGGGTTCTCAGCTCTTTGTGTCTGCTTCTTTCTGACGCTCCCTGCTGTGCTATGATCCTCCCCGGCAGGCTCTAACCATTTTCCTCCGGCTTCTCTTCCTGTGCTTCCTGCACTCTAAACCCCAGGCACAGTCTCTAGCTCATTGTGGGCACTTGACTCATTTATTTAATGTCAGAAGAGTAAATGTAATACTGGCAAAAAGAAAGAAAGAAAGATAAGTGAGTACCGGCAATTTTTGAGCCCAGTCGCTGTGCTGAGAAATTTCCCGAACAGCAGCTTTCCCGTCTTTCCGTCTTGGAATCCCCTGCTCCAGTCTTACCGGAGCAGCTACTCCTAGGACTCTACAGTAGCGATGGTCCAACCCCTGCCCCACGTGCCTGCGAGTTCCCACGGATGATGGAACTGGAGGAGTTATTTTGGGAATAACTGTCCGAACGGAGTCAGCTATCAATCCTTGAGGTGCCACAGCCAACTCCTCCTACAAGACTGTGCTCCCGGTCAGACCTGGCACCCCCGGGAGGCAGGTGGCTGCCCTAGAGGTCATCCCTTACCCTGCTTTGAGTCTGTTCTATGCCCTGGGCTGGCCTGGAATAAAGGATGGCATGCAGCTAAGGGGTCTCTTTCCCCACACCTGCCTCTCACACAACAGACATGTGTTGTTCTTTTCTTTCCTCTTCCTGCTCCAGAAAGTAGGTAAGAAATGGAGAAGAGGAACAGGGGACCACTTTAGAGTGTGTGGCTGCTCCTTCAGTCAAAGTCGCAGAGAGAAAAGGAACCTCTGTTTCAAAGGAATTCTTCCTAACAGTAGGGTCTGTGCATGTGCTGGGGGAGAGGCGAGAGCAACGGGGTGGGAGGAGGGGGTCTGGGAGGTTAGACCTCCACGGGGGCCTGAATCTCTGCCTATGACACTAGGAAAAGCCCCTCCCATCCTTACAGTCATAGTCTCAGATCACATCTCCGTCCTCCAAACAACAATGCTAATAATAGTATTAACAACGATGACAAAAATAATTGCAACCGACACTTTCTCGTTACTTACTCTGGACCTGGGTCTGTTCTGTGAGTTTCACTTCTTCGAATTCATGTCCTGCTCATGAGAACTTTGTAAGGTAGGGACTCTCATTATCTCCATTTTACAGATGAAGACACCAAGGCACAGAGAAACTAAGAGCTGGGAGGCACAGAGTTGATCGCCGGAACTGCTGGGACCCCAGTACAGGTTCCTGGGTCCATGTGGGGCCTCGCTAGGCTCTCCCACTGCCCTGAGCTGTAGGGGTCCATGCGAGTCTGCCCAGGGATGAGCCCCGTGGCCCAGCCCCTCCCCTATCTGCTTTCTCTTTGTTGTCTGGGGCGCACTGCCTAACTTGGGGCTGTGCGGTGGTTTGGGTCTTCTTGTAGGTCCTGGTGAAAGTTGGTTAAGACTCTATTAATTCAGAGTAACTGTAGGCAGGACTCGTTAGAGGTGGACAACAGTCACAGAACAGCGCACTAATCGGGCCCATGTCATTGGTCTCCAGCATGAGTTGTGGCCCAGAAGGACCGCTGAGAACCCTGCCCAGTGTTATTCATTGCAGTGTATGAAGTGACCCGGGGTAGACGCTAGCTGCAACTCGCTTTGGGGCATGTGTGTGTCCCTCCATGTACGTAGGATGTGGTATGGGGGAGACAAAGTGAAAAAGGACATCTCAGCTTTTGGATGCTGTCACCAAGTTGATCCTAATTTTACCATTATTTCAGTTCACTTGGACTTCTTGCCTTGAATTCTGTTTGGATTTCACCCCTGGTTCTCCTCCCACTCTCCCCCACAACAAGGGAAGACGCTGAGCTTATCTCCCTCTGATCCCAAATTAATCCCATGAGCTTCTCCTGAATAAACTGCATGGGTTCCTCGAGCTAGGACAGTGCAGGGCATGGAGAAGCAACTAGAGGGGCTCCCAGGTTTCACCACCCAGTTGCAGAGACAGTTGTCAGGTTCCAGAACCATCCAGCAGTGTAGGACTAGGTGGACAGATAAGTAGATAGTTAATGTGGGAGATAGATGGTACCAAACTCTGTATTTCTGCCTCTAACTTGGGGGGTGTCCATAAAAGTTAGAATCTTGGGGATGCAGCTGTTCTTTGAAGGATGGGCAGGCCTTGGACAGCAATGGAGCTGTGAGGCTGGAGTGAGCGAGACGGAGAATAGACAACACATTTCCAGGACTGAATGCTCAGCACTGGGTCTAGAGATATAAGCACGCTCAACTGGTGTCCTTATCCTTATCTAAAAAATGGGATAATCCTTATCTTCTCCACTTCACAGGAATATTGGGAGGACCAAATAAGACCAAGTGCTTTGTAAATCCGCACAGATTGAGGGGACTGTTGAGATTTCTGCATAACCCACTTTAGGATTCAAGAGACCTTAATACTGAGGGCTTTGCTGAGCAAGTTACCCAAGGTCACCCAATTCACAGAGCTGACAAAACCAAGGCCACAGTCTACATAAAAGAATGTGATGGAAATGAGTAGGGACCATGGGAGTAGTCTCAAAGCCAGACATGTGTTTAGGGACACTATGACTGTGGGGAATGGGGACCATGGAAGGGTTTTGGGCAGAGGGTTGATTTGCAAGAACCTTTTCAAACCCAGTCTCCTCTTAGAACTCATCCACAATGATGCCTGTTCATCTTGAGCCTTCTTTTTCTAGAAGTTTGCCCTTTTCCTTAGCATGGCACGATTTAGTAAACTTATGCTAGTATGTAGCTAATACTGACACATGTAGCTATAGGTAGTTATACACATACGTACAAGATAAAGACAATATATGCTGTTACATTAATGGTTTTATGTGAGCCCTCTCATGACTTTATGTCAGCTCTCTCTCCATTGAAAGTCCCTTAAATCGAGGGACACAAACATACTTCTTCATCTGTCTAGGCCCAAAATAAGATATTCATAGGATATACGGTTTTTTCTGAAAGTGTAGCTATTTTTAAAATTGGACTTTATTAGTAGTTACAATGCAAATACGGAGCTCCTTTATAAGGCATACAGCTTGCATGCAAATATGCCACAGAAACGTTTTTAATTAGCAAAACCTTAATTTGTCTCAGTAAGTTAGTCTTTCTCCCCACTGCCCCACATCCCCAAATCATTAAATCATTAAATGATTGCTTACTCATTCCTTTCCACAGAGTGGCAGAGGTCAACTTTATCAAATTTAGCCAAGTATTATCACAACTGGGACCTTTTATTTCATGTTTATTTGCTTATTTAGATGCTCATTCACAGGTAGAATTGGTTAGTGGGCAGATCGGGGATCCAAACTTTGGGGCGGGATAGCCAAAACCTACCCTTATCCTCTTATAATCAGAAGACCTAGTTTGGGGACTGGCTTCACTTTTACCTAAGCATTTGACCTACTTAGGTAGCATATAGTTAAGAATATATACTGAAATATTAATCTCTTTAAAGATGTGTCCTGGGAATATGAATATTAACTAATTTTAATATTAATCCAGCAAATGCTCCTTTCCTCTTCCTCATGGCCCTCTCATGTGGGCAAAGGAACTATACTTTAGGGAACCCAGGTTTGCCGTGAACATAACCCAGGCCACACAAATGGGCACTGTCCCTGTTAGTCATGGTTTTAAAGTTTCTTCATTTTACTCACAATTATAGTCTCTCCAAACACAAATGAAGCCTCTTTCCCACCTGGAATTGTTAGAACTACGTGTTCAGGTCCCCCGATCCCAGCTTTCCTTTGATACTTGTAACGTGAACTACGGGTTTCTAGGAACAGCAAACGGTGCTCCCCATCCTCCTTTCCCACAGCATTTCAGAGGTCACGGGCAGGCTCCAGTCCATGTCAGGGAGCATTCCTCTCGCTCAGCACTCCCCAGACCAAAGGAGACCGCAGGGAATGAGAATTTCTCCTGAAACGTGGCTGAGCCTCCATCTGAAAGCTATTCACAGAGTCTCCTTAAAGATTGCCCTGAGTTCATTCTTGGCTCAACTGTTCTCAGGGGACATGTGTAGTATTGTGCCAAGAACAGTAAAGAAATCATAAAGGAAAGCAGCCCTGGTCATCCAAGTCGGAGCCGCCATTGTTTCCTTGAGCTTCCCTGGGCCGGGCCCTAGCCTGGCACGGATGTGTCATCTCCGTTTGGGCATTTAGGAAATAGAGACTCCAAGAGGTTACCAAAACTCAAGTAGTTACTCAAGTAATGTAGTAATAAAGAAGTTACCAGCTAATTGGTTAGTGGGCAGAAACGGGATTCACTCTTTAAGGCTGGATCCCGTGAACACTTGCTTTTCTACTTCATGTGATCAGAAGATCCGGCACAGAGACTGGCCTCATAAGACACAAGCTGAATAGTCTTTTTTTTTTTTTTTTTAAAGATTTTATTGAATTATCTGAGAGAGCAGGCAGAGGGGAAAGCAAAGGGGTAAGCAGACTCTGCCCTGAGTGAGGAGCCTGACGAGGGTCTCGATCTCACCACGCTGAGAGCAAAACCTGGGCTGAAACCAAGAGTTGGAGGCTCAACTGACTGAACCACCCAGGCACTCCCATGAGTTGAATAGTCTTGGGCAAGTCACTGTACTCCTCCCCGCCTTCCTGGCCTCAGTTGTCTCTCTATCTCTGCCTGTAAAATGAAGATTCATTCAATCATTCCCATAGCTGATGTTAATTGTTTACGAGGTGTCAAACTTTGATGAAACACACTCTTCCTCTCAGAGCATCTTTCCAAATTAGATAGTGTATTTAAAATGCTCCCCATCGGGCTCTCTGCTCAGCAGGGAGCCTGCTTCCCCCTCTCTCTCTGCCTGCCTCTCTGCCTACTTGTGATCTCTGTCTGTCAAATAAATAAAAATAAAATCTTAAAAAAAATGCTTTTTTTCCTCAGGAAGTGCAATACAAAGGTCTCACAGTCTCTGGGCACCTCTTATCCATAAAATCCTAAAACCAATACGAAAGCTTGATGTGAGGAGATGTGAGCCAAGCTGGGTATCTCAGAAATGACTGCGGATCTCACATTCAGGTTTTGTTCCCAGTGAGATCGTGACCAATGGGATAATGTCATTTTACTGCTGAAAAGAAATTCTAAGACTCATTGAATCGAACGTCTTCATTTTACAGATGATAAAATGGAAGGTTATAGAAATTAAGGGATTTGGTTGAGATCAGACTCCATCAACTGCAGAGCTGGGACTAGTTACCTTTTGATTTCTGGTTTGCATTTTTTAAAAAGAGTTTATTTATTTATTTGACAGAGATCACAAGTAGGTAGGGAAGCAGGCAAAGAGAGAGGAGGAAGCAGGCCCCCAGCTGAGCAGAGAGCCCAAAGTGGGGCTTGATCCCAGGACCCTGAGATCATGACCTGAGCTGAAGGCAGAGGCTTTAACCCACTGAGCCACCCAGGGACCCCTGGTTTGTATTCTTTTGAATTCTCTAGTTCTTGGACTCATCCCCAGTGAAGCTGGTAGCTGAGACAATAACGAGGATAATAAGATCCTGGCCTCTACCTCACGGCATATTTTTTCCAAAATTCAAACATCTCCACACCACTCTCGTGGCTTTTTTTCTGCCATCTCCACACCACCTACACTCTAATTTTCTTAATACATGTCTTCAAATCAAGTCTTTTTTTTCTTTAGATACTTACTACATATCGTTTAACAATAAGAGCTAAGGAGTCGTGAATTCAGTGTGCTATTTTATTCTTTTTTTCAAATTCACATGAAAACAAAGCAGGTTTTATTAGGATAAAAAAACAATATTCAGCACCTTGCCTGCTACCCATGTAGGGACCATACTTTGGGAACACGGCTCCCATGACCACCCGTTTCTCAAACGGGCTCGGGGAGGAGATGTTGGGCTGGGGGGAAAGCAGCTGCCCTCAGGCCCCTGGAAGAGGCCACAGAGAATGGACGGTTGAGAGTTGGGGCCAGCAGCACCTGTGTCAACTCCTGCCACCGCTCTAGGGACTGTGGCAGCTTCGTGAATACTGCTGCTCAGTGGAGGCCAAAGTTGGTGGAAATGTGACATAGGGGGGACAGCAGTCCTGCCTCAGCCTCTCCCAGGAGCTGTGCAGACACGGAGGAAGACTGGACTTCTGGGTCCATGATGCTAACTAAGCCCTGGCATCTGTCCCCTCACATGCCCCATGTCCGTTCTACTCTTCTCTGTCTCTCCTGTAGCACAGATTTACAGTGCCTGGCATCATAGCCCATCGTCACTATTTTTAAAATTACTTTATACAATGAACATAATTGAGCCTGGGCTGGGAGTTAGAACTTCTAAGGAGCTGAGAGCAGCACAACTTGCCATGGGTGGGAATCTCAGCTCAGATTCCGGGGGGATAAAGAAGCGGGGCGGGGGGGGGGCAGGTTGGAGTGATTTCTGGAGGAAAAAAAAAAAAAAAGAACAGAGAATCCCTTCTATTGTTTGCTGGATGAGAAGAATTCTTTTCTGAAAATTCTGATCTGTAAGTGTGAGTGGGTCGTCTGTGTCATGTTAGCGCACCAAATTCCTCAACTGGGGGACATAAGTATTTCTGTTTAGGAGTCAACCAGAAAGAGGAAAAGAAATCCCTAAACCACTCCGCCACCAGAGCATCCTTAATGCAATTAGCATTGAAATGATCCGAAAGAATTTCCTGGGGGTTCTTTTCCGCTGGGGACAGCTAGCTGCGTGGCAGGGGGCGGGAGGAGGAATGTGTAGGCCGGCAAGTCTGCTTTTTGTAGCCTCTGACTTCAGACATGAAAGACCAGGTTGGGAATCATCCCTTTGTGAATGACTCAGAGGGGAAAAATAATGGATGGCAGGAAGCAAGCACCGGTCTTGCTTAAGAGCTCTCATTCATCTCCATGGACACCGAAGGAGAGGTTTTTCCTTGTTGTTTCTTTAGTATTTCAATGATGACAGTGAGGCATGACCATGGATAAAACAATCCTGAGGGTAAAATAAACCAGAGAAGTTGGCATATGCCTTTTTGAGACTAAGCCAGGGTACAGGTGAGGCTCAGGTTCCTTCGGGGTTCACCAGCCTTAGCAAGTAAGACCTTCCACAGGGCTATTACCTCGGTCCCGAGGCCATGGGCAAGAAGGAAGGAACCTCAGAGCCGGAAACAGAGTTCTAACCCTGTGTGCCACGCAGTGTGCAAATTTATTATTTTTATCATGGGATACGGGTGAATGGAGTTATTTTTCCCTTTCACACACCGTTTTCTGTTTTGGGTTATAGACAGGTACTTCAATGGATCCTTATTCCCTAAGATTTACAGTAATAATCCTTTTGGGAGTCTGCAAGTGTTTTACAAACATTCTGATTTTCCAGGTTAAGAAGATTAAAGTCTAGAAAGGTCAAGCCCGTGTGGGTATCTGTGCGAAGAGCTGGCTAGCACTGTAATAAGAATCTCTAATATGTAATTTAGTGTGGATTCTGCAAGACACACTGCATACCCTCGTCTCAGTTAATCCTAACGAGCAGCCTCTGAGGCAAGGACAACAATTCTATGGCCTCGTTTTAGAGATGAGGAAGATGTGATGCCCAGTGAAGAACACACTTGCCCACGTCTCCCATCCAGCAAGTGGTGTGGGTGAGATCTGAACCCGGCAGTCCAAGGCCAAAGTTTGTATTATTAAGTAGTATAAGAATATAACTTCTAGTCCTTCTAGAGCCTGGCTTTAAAACAACCCCACAATCTCTCCAAACAGAAATATGGCAAAGTGTTTTTGATGGCCTACTTCCATGGACTGACTGAGATTTTATCATCTTAACCTAAATTCATATTCATTTTTAAATTTACTTTATTTTTCTCAAAGATTTTTTTTTTTAATTTATTTGTTAGAGAGCGAGCGAGCACAGGCAGAATGGTAGGCAGAGGCAGAGGGAGAAGCAGGCTCCCTGCGGAGCAAGGAGCCCGATGTGGGACTCGATCCCAGGACGCTGGGATCATGACCTGAGCTGAAGGCAGCTGCCCAACCAACTGAGCCACCCAGGCGTCCCTCAAAGATTTTATTTATTTGCTTGAGAGAGAGAGAGAGAGAGAGAGTGCAGAAGCAGGGGGGAGGGGCAAAGGCAGAGAGCGAGAGTCTCCAGAAGACCGTGCTGAGTATGGACAGGGGGCTCGGTCTCTGAGCCGGAATCAAGAATCCCACAGTTAACCGGCTGAGCCATCCAGGCACGCCGCACCTTCATTTTTAAGACTGTGGTTCCCACCTGAAGACCGTGAGTCTGACGATAAAAGCGAGGTACTGTTAAATGAAATGTTGTCTCTTATCGGCCAATATTTTTCTTTCATAAGACCTGAGGCACAAGGCATGCCGAGGGCAGTATTAATTAAGCATCCATTGTGTGTTCTCCTAGTACAATGCTCCCCGGTCAGTACTCTGGGGTGGGATATTTAGGTTCTTATCTGATAAAGACGATGGCTGGTGCTGATCCGTTTTCACTTCCCTGTTATTATTTGATAATGAAAAGACACGATCTTTAGAGTGAGAAGATTACGGTAAAGGGTCTGGATATAGAATTGAGTCTGTTCCAGTCAGTCTCCCCAGCGAGAGAGCAAGTCTTAGATTCGTTAATGATATCAGCTGTGCTTATAAACGAAGTCCCACTCTCTCAGCGAAGCATTTCCAGAATCACTTTAGTCATATATGACTGGTGAAAGTATTTGAGACAGAAAATAAGAAAAGTGTTCCACCGAGACAGAAACTGTTCAAATGTAATGAAAGGCGATACCGAGACAATTAAAATATGGGATGGAGTTGAACCGTTACCAGGTAACAACAGAAATGGTAACTAGCTGGTTTTATTACCTTGACATATATTTTTCAAAGGATAATTTGGAAATATTTCATCTTTAGATTTCAGATTAAGATTTAGGTAGTAAAAGTAAACCAAAGGGGAAATAAAAGTAGTAGAGACAAGAATTTGGAATAATTTTTACCTAAAATAAAATCTGATCATTGGAGCTTCTAAATGGGAATTTACTTGGGATTCATAAGCTTTGAGGTTTAGCTTAAGTGTCAAAAAGTGGGCCCCAAATTTAAAAAGTGTGAATGAGGGTTTATAGCAATCCATAACTTCATCATCTCTGAAGTCCTTGGGAACCAAAAGCAGGAGGGGGTCAACAGGGTAGGAGGAGAGTTGTGGTGGGAAACCCACAGGGGCAGCAGAGAGCGCTTTAGACAGTCTATAACGATGGCTGTGTATTAGGGGGTATCTGTGTGCGCAGGTATTATGGACTGAATGTCTGCACCCAATCCCCAACTCATACGTTGGATCTTACCCCCAATATGGTAATATTAGGAGGCGGGGCCTTTGGGAGATGATTAGGCTGTGAATGTGGAATCTTCATGAGTGGGATTAGTGCCCTAATAAAAGAGACCCCAGAGAGCGTCCGCGTGCCTTCTGCCATGGGAGGACACAGTAAGAAGACCGCTGTGTGTGAACCGAGAAGCAGGGGGCCTCGCCAGGCACTAAATCGGCAGGTGCCTTCATCTTGTGCTTTCTAGCCTCCAGAACTCTCAGAACCACCCTGCAGTTTAGGCCACCCACCCCCCAATGGGATTTTTGTCCTCATAGCCCAGACTGATTAAGACAATAGGGGAAAGTGTTTTCTTCATTCTCGATCAAAAGTCATCGTTTTTGAGGCTAAGAAAATATGTGGGTTTATTATCTAAAGTTTGACATTTTGTCATTAAACCAGACCTTTGGGTGCTAGGAATATATCTGTGAGCCCACACAGACAAGACCCCACTCTCATGTACCTGGAAACAGAGCATAAACAGTGAATAAAAGGCCACAGGAGTATATGTGAAGAAGAGATACAACCGAACTGTGACAGTTTGTAACCCGAAGACCAGAGTGGGATTGGGGGCCAGGAGATACGTCCTGAGCAGGTGATCTTTGAGCTGGAATGACTTAGAATTAACGGGTGAAGGGATGTGTTTTGGGTTCCCAGGAGAAGCATTCTAATGAGGAAAGGCCCTGTGTCAAGAGAGAGATCAGCATATTCATGGGACAGAGGGAGCACAGTGTGGAAGGTACAAAGACCAAAGGGTAGAGGGTGGGATGAAGCAGGGATGGCAGGCACAGCCCCGCCCTGCAGGGCTCTTTGGGCTTGTGGGTTTCATCCTCAGGGCAGTGGGAGGCCCCAGAGGGGCTGGGATGCAGGTCCTAGTGAGGTGATGTGTGACCTGAGCAGATCTGTGTATAATCGTCCCTGTGCCGCCATGTGGAGAATGGGCAGAATGAGATTGGGGCAGGCGAGCATGTGGCAGATGATCACAGTGGGATTATGGGAGCCTGGACACGAGAGGGAGAATGAAGAGAAGTGGATGAATTTGGCAGCTACTAAGACTTTGGTGATGGCGAGGACATAGGGAGTAAAGAAGGAGCGACGTGGAAAGATGACGGCACCTTTTAGGGTGAGAGGTCAGGCCTGGGCATACAAGGCGATGGGATGTCTGTATCACTGAACCTAAGATGGATAGAACGCATTTTAGGATTATCGCTTCCTGACACATTCTGGTCATTCTGAAAGAATCTGATGGGTAAATGTTCAACATTCTTTTTTTTTTTTTTTTAAGATTTTCTTTATTTATTTGAGAGAGAGAGAGAGTGAGAGAGAGCATGAGAGGGGAGAGTGTGAGAAGGAGAAGCAGACTCCCCACTGAGCCCAGAGCCGGATGAAGGACTCGATCTCAGGACTCCGGGATCATGTCCTGAGCCAAAGGCAGTTGCTTAACCAACGGAGCCACCCAGGTGCCCATGTTTTATATTCTTTTAGATGATCTTCTCACATCTGTGTTTTCAATAAATTGTATATATTTTTAACATATTTAACATATTTTTAATACATAATTTAAATATCGTGGTCATTAACAGTGTATTAACAATATACACATTTTTTTCCCTAATATTTTTCCATGTGTACTTTAAAAAGTAGTCTTCCACTTTTTTAGGACTTCATTCTTTTTCAAATCTGTGGCTCCTCCCAAGAGTTAATCACGGGATAAGGAAATGTCGTGTGGAGCCAGAGTCCCTCGCAGGTATGGTTACGGGGCTGTCAGATGTCTCTGCCTGCCAAATGCCCTTTATAGAAGGGGATTTATTAGCGCAGTTCCTACCAAATAAAGACTGGGGTTCAGACTAGTAACTTAAGTTCAAAGACCTTCATCAATTTTCACAATTCTGCGGCCTTCCCCTTGTCCTGGGAAGTGTAAGCCGGTACAGTAAGGCAGCGGACACTTGGAGTTTACAGGCCAAGGATAATATTCACTCTGCAACAAGCAAAGTGGCTATAGTTTAAAAGTTTGCATTTGCAAGAATTGAAGATATCTCCAGTATAACTTGGTGTGCAATGTCAGTCAACAAAATCTAACCCTAACCTTAACCCTTTGGCAGAACAGATACCATCAAGATCACCTAAATGGAATGTTCTGGGGATCACTCAGGGTCTTCCCTGTGTCCCCTGCTAGCCTGACTCTCAGAACACATATATTCTGAGACTCATATGAAGATGAATCTCATTTCTTCAGCATGGGATAATTGTACTACACAATTTCCTGGCATGATAAGCCAGAAAACCCCAAAAGACTGCCCTTCTTGTATTTGGTTTATAGTGAAGAGCCCTTAAAGCCAGAGTAATGAAGTGACACGGTCTACCGGTGACAACGGGAAACTCGAAACCAGGTAGAAACTGGTCCGTGTTTCTGGTACCGAACACCTTGCAACTTACCATACCTATCCCTGCCACAGGAATATCTTTAAAATATAATTCTCAGCATTTTCTTCTCCTTGAGGAAAGCTTTTGATGACTCTCAGTAGTCTGGCAAGTAAAGAAATCACCACCTCCTCCTGTTCCTCAGGTCCTCTAACACTTGTCCTGAAACCTTGTTTTGTGCTTCTACAAGTTCCCCTTCAGTGCAGTCTGGGACCCGCTAACCTAGGCTACTTGCCATGCTGGGCACATGCTACCCTGTAAGGTCCACGAGGACAGTGATGCCTTATTCATGTCTGAACCCCTAGTACCTAGCCTCACAGCCAAAGCTCAGTAGAAGTTTGTTGAAGACGGTGGGCATTCTTCGTTATGATAAATACAACAACAGAAATAACAGTAACAATAGTAAAATGCAAATAATGATGATGATGATGATAAATCATAGTGCAATAACAATCGTAGACACTGACTGAGCCATTGGTCAATAGCCGTTAAGCTGTAAATTTCTTAATTAAACCTTACAATAATGCCGTCATGGGGATACTATCCTTATCTCACCTTACCGATGAGATGATGATGTTCAGAGAGGTTACAACCTCGGCTACTGGTTGACTCTTTGATTCACATATTCAACAAATGTTACTGAGGGTCTCCTACGTATCAGGCTCTGTTCTAGGGATCCGGGATGTAACCCGCATCCTCCTCTTGGTGAACAAATCCCTTGCTTTCATGGTGCTGACAGTCTAGTGGCAGAAAGCAGACACCCGCTTGCTAAATAAATGAGATAAAGTCAGAGGGGTAAGTACTCGTAAGGAAAATAAGTCGGGGCCAGGGAAGCAGCAGTGACGGGCAGACCGTTCCACACAGGCATAAGGGGACAGGCTCCCTGAGGGGATGGACGCCAAAAACGTCTCGGCGGGTGAAAAGGAGTGAGCCGTTGAAGACCTAGAGGGAAAATATTTCAGGCAGAGGAAACAGCAAATACAAAGGACCCGCGGCGAGATCGTCTTTACTATGTTCCAGAAACAGTAAGGCTGCCTGTGTGTTCGCAGGTGAACGTGGAGAAGGAGAGGCGAGCAGACACTGCATGGGTTAGACCGTGGGAGCACTGCAGGTGGGACACAGACTTGGCTTCGGCTGTGCTTCTGGAGGGGAAGCAGTGGGGCAACAGGGTCTGTCTGCGGTTTTGAAAGGATCCCTCTGGCAAGGGAGAGCTAGTGGCGACCCGTGATAGGACTACTAAAGTCACACCGGTGAGAAAAGGGAGAGGGCCGAGAGGAGCCTTGGCTCTGATGGTCTGCACGAGGAGTCTGTGAGGAAAGACGGAGCCCAGCACTAGCCCAGGGTTTCTGGAAGGGGAGGGAGGAGCAGACGGAGGACTGAGGAAATCAGGAACTCACCATATACGTATTCAGTGCGAGATGACCACAAGCCACACGAGATGACCACAAGCCATGTTGGTTGACAGCTGGATACACACATCTTTAGTAACATTGAAACAAACGGCAGTTGTGGAGGGCACTGGACCCCTCCGCAAGACCAGTTCTGGTGCCTGAAGTGCTGGGTGGGCTCTCAGCTACTTTGCCATCAGTTCCTTGAATCTCCCTGGCCCTGTCTTTCTTTAGGTTCAGATTCCCTTCCCCTCCTTGGACTCAGCTCATGGGCTCCCTCCATCACGGAACCTTCCCTCGGCCCCTAGTCATGTTGCCCTGTCATGATATTCACCTGGTTTTAGCATTATTCACTGGTGACCACGTCTGGGTATCTGTTGAGTGGACGAGTCCTTGGATGAATAAGAATATGCCATATGAACTCCCTCAAGAATAAGACAAAAACGCTAAACGGACGTGTGGGATAATTATCGACACTATGGAAGGCAGCTCAAGGACCTCTAAACGAGAACACCCCCGAATGGTGATCTGTCAGCACCGGCTCTGGGTGCTGCTGGCCGGAGGGGCTGGGGAAGGAGCAGCTCAGCGATCCCTGCCCGGTGAAAGAAGGCTTGACTGTGGTTTTCGGGATCTGGGCTCTGGCCCAGTTCTGCCACTGGGCGGTGTGACCTTGGGCGAGGTACTCCAAACTTGTGTGGCATAATTTCCTCACCTTTGAAATGAGCAGATTGAATCCCATCTGCTGAAAGATCCTTGTGCCCACTCCAGTTCCTTCTCAGATTAGAAACTAATGTGGTCATGCTAGTGGTATGAAGAGTTACTCGTGCCCTTTCTCTCTACTGGAGCTATGAAATCTCAAAGACTGGTCTTCTCCTTCTTTGCCTCGAGCACAGGGTACTGGTAGATGCAGAGTAAATATCTTTTGATTTACTAGGTCACAGGATGAATCCTTTTTGATCCCTGAAATGTACCCTGGACCGAGCTCTCTCCAGCCTACCCCCAGAGCTCTTCTCAAGTCGGTCCCTCAGTCCTTCCTTAATTCACCCTGAGTTTCCCTGGGTGCGGTACCCCCTGGAACGATCATGGCTCATGACCCAGGTCCGTCACTGATTTTGTGCTTCTTGACCCTGCTGGCTCAGATTTAAGGAAATCAAGACACAGGTTCTACAACACAGGCCAGAATGCTGGGACTGGACTGCCTTTGCTAACCCTGCCCGTGGAAGGAGGGTGCTTGCAGGAAGTAGCAGGTAGTGTCAGATTATGGAGAATCTTGCTTCCAAGCTCAGAGTCTGTGCTCAGGAATATGAATCTACCATGTCTGGACTATCCTGGACGGGCAGCAAGTGGAGAAAGGGAAATCAGCTGGAAAATTGAAGAAACTATGTCACGGTGGGGTGGCAGGGAGGGCCGCCCTGGGACACAGAGAGAAGAGATCTGGACAGAGATCTGGAAGAGATCTCTGGGACAGAGAGAAGAGATCAGAACCTCTTCGAGCCTGTATCTTGCTGGCCCCTTTGCTAGGGACAGTCCTTAAGATGCCTTAAGATGCCAGGTCCAGTCCACACCCACCCTGTTCCAGGAACCGTGTCCATGCTAAGATGGTCCCTGCACATTGGGACCATGGTGAGTATCAGGCAGCAAGTGGGGGCGTGGCCTTGGTGTGGAAAGTGCACATCTAAATGCTGTGGGATGAGTGCTGGCTGGACGTGTAAACAGGGTGCTAGTGGGTTTGGGGTCTGCATAGAGGAAATCAACATTCGAACTCGCTGTGCCCCTCTCCAACCTTCTGATGAGCCCTCTGGGGGGCTGAGCTGGATGGACAATGCTGTGGCTTTCCCTGCTCTTGGCTTCTGGCTGCATAGCAGAGGGGAGGGAGACGGGGAGAGCGGAAGGTTTACTTCCTTCACTCCCAGGAGATGAACCTTGGGTTAGCGGTGTCTCAGCCAAGAGTCACTGCTTCCGTCAAGGTAGTCTGTTCCACAAAACTCTCCTTCTGGGTCCTGGTGATTGTTCCCTCCTCCTAGGCCTGACTCATAACGGTTCTGCTATTATGCTCCCCTGTTGCTCCCCCAGACCCCAGCCAAGACCTTTGTGATTAATTCCTTTATCTCAGTGTGACTGGATCTCTCTCTCTCTCTCGTTGGGGCTGTCAGTGATATACTGGGCCTTTGAAATAAGAATACCCACTTCTTTGGGGCTTTATCTTCCAGTAAACTGTGAGCCCTTCCCCGAGGAATCAGGTCTGGTTCATCTCAGCCCTCTCTCCCCACTTCTACTGTCTACGGGAGCTTCTGTTCATGTGGGTTCCTTACCGATTGTTAAAAGATGTTCATTTCTCCTCAGTTACAGCCATGCTGTGCCTCTGACCCCAGCTAGTCGTGTGGCTGTGTTCCGAACACTCCCCAGGGAAGGGGCCGTGGCTCTGTTTCCCCCTTCACCTTCTGGCTGCTCTCACCTCACTGTTTCTCACTCAGGGAGGCCAAACACTCCCACTAAGGCCTTTTCCTGCTCGATACCCTGAAGTTGACCATCTTTACGTCAATGCCAGAGGCATGTGACCTCAGAAGAGACCCTAAATCTCTCTCCACCATGATGTCCAAGATTGCAAAACCAAGATAAGAATAATACTGACTTCAGAGGACCGCTGGGAGAATTAAAACAAACGCAATGGCCTGTAAAATTTATTGTCTTTCTCAATGAAATATATCAGTGACTTTAAAGAATAAGCCAGTTCTCTACCCGCCCCCCCCCGCACGCCCCCATCCTACTTGGCTTGACTGGTTTCCATGAGGTAAGCACTCCCTTAATACACCAAGCAAAATTCTAGTAACTGACCTTTCCTGAGTGCTCCCTTCCCGCTGGGAACTGTTCTAAGCACTTCACAGGTCCTCTCACTCAAGCCCCACAAGAATCACGTCCGACAGAACCTATTTCGTTCCCATTTTACAGACGAAGAACAGTAACGGCACCGAAAGATGAAGTCACTTGCCCAAGGGCAGGCGCCAGGATTAGACCCAGGAAGCTGGGCCCAAAGCCACACAGATCGCCCTTCTGTTGATGCCGTCTCCCCTGCTGAGATTCTCGGTGACATATGTGAAGCCGAATCACAAGGACCCGAGGCAATCAGTGAGACAGCATGTGGGAATTAACCAAGGGACCTCCGGCTTGGCCCCCCACGATTCAAACCGAGGTCAATGGCGCAGGGTTAAGGGCTGCTTTCTTCACACCTCGGGGTTCCAGGGACCGGGACTCACCTGAACTGAGCGCGTGCTCCACTTCCTGCATGATCACGCCCGGGGAGGAGGTGGTCTCCATGTCCACCATCAGACAGGTCACTTTGGCCGGCGCCGTGGCTTGGGGCGTCGTATCCGCGGGCCCCGGCTGGGCTGTGGCATGGGAAGTGGGTGTGTGCGCAGAGCTCGGCTCTTCCGTCGGGGACCCCGGTGGGGTTGGGGACCCCGGTGGGGTCGGGGATCCGGGTGGGGTCGGGGCTCCCGTGGGCTCGGTGCTAGTGTCCGCAGAGCTGTGATTGGCGCTGGTGGGGGAGGCGGACGAAACCTCCCCGGCTGGCCAGGTCGACAGGGGTGGGGGCGAGGAGGCCGGAGCCTGAGCGGAGGGGAGCGTGGGAGACCCAGCGGGGGCCTCCGAGGGGGCCCGGGACCCCGTCGGGGGCGCGCTGGGCTCCTCGGGAGTGCTGGGGCCGCGCTCCGAGGGTGTGGGCGTCGAGGGCGCCCCGCCGCTGGCGGGGGAGGCCTCGGCGCTCGGGCCTCCCCAGGGCGAGGCTGGGCTGCTCGGGCCCGCTTCCCCGGGCTCTGCGGAAACGTTCCTGGGGCGCGTGGGCGCTGGGGCCGAGGCGGGAGCCGGGAGGACCGCGTGGCCGGGGGCGCCGCTGGTCGGGGAGGCAGGAGGGCTGCGGGGAGCGCTGGTCCAGCCGGCCGTGGACGGGAGAGCGTTGGCCGGAAGAGACACGGGGGAGGGGGCCGACGTGGGCAGGCTCTGCACCCGCAGTCCTGGGGAAGAGCACAGACGCGGTTAGCGCGCGCCCGCGGGCCGGCTGTGCCCCAGCCTTCGCAGGTCTCTCTCGCTGTGCGCGTGCCCGCCCGGCTGGGAAGGCGACCCGTGCCTCTTCCCTTCCCACTCCCTGCTCCCCGCTCCCTGCGTCTCTCAGTGGGAACCAGCCTGAAGGCCCAGCGAGACCGTCGGTCCGTCCACACACGTGGGGCCAGTACATGGAAGGAGCTCATCTCGTCCCCTGCTCGCTTAAAACTGTGCCCTTGAAAAGTGAGACCCTCGGGGGAACTGACCTTCACCGGGAATTTTCTGGATTGCTTGGGGGTGGGGGAGGGCTATACCCCAGTACCTGCGGGCGTGCCCAGGGCCTGTGCTGATGGTGGGGAATCCCGGGTTGGTTAAGTGCGGAGCTGGAGGAGCTCCTGGGTTGGCTGTTCTCTGGCCCAGAGGTTGTGAGCTCTGCTTTTTCTGTGTGTGTGTGTGTGTGTGTGTGTGATTTGTGTGTGTGTGTGTGTGTGTGTGTGTGCGTGCTTTTTGTGTGTTTATGCACAGGGATACTAGGGCTCTGGGCTTGCTGGTGGGTTGAGTCAAGATGTGAACACATTCTCTGTGAAGGGGGAAAGGCAAGAAGTCCCAGAAGAAAACCTGACAGGAGGAAATATGTTTTGGAACTATTATCTGGGACTGGAACATAGTTCTTTCAAATTCTAGCCCGGGGTCTTTACAATCATATCATTCTGCAAAATGGTTCCCCTTCACGTTTTGTAACATTTAGAATTAGTTTCTCTTCTTCCTCCCTTCCGTCCTCCCTCCATTTACATATTCCGTTTAATTAACTAATTCTTTCATTTATTCAAGTACTTAATAAATGGCTTCTGTGTGCTATCACTTACCCAGTCTTGAATTTTTATTTCACCTTTTATGTAAACCACCTTCTGATTGAGTCCCCATGCCCCTCACCATCCCCCAACGAGCTTTTCCTCTAGTCATTTCCATTCAGTGGTTGGCACCTTCTTTCACTCAGTTGCTCAGTTAAAAATGGAGACATCACCCTTAATGCACCCTTTTACCTCCCACCCCATATCAAATCCATTGGTGAATCAGGATAACTCTACCTTGAAAATATATCCCAACCCAACCATTTTCCTCCACCTCCCCATCATCTCAAGATCACCTGAGCCACCACCAGTCATTTGCCAAGACAACTGCCATAATCTCTTCATGGGTCTTCTGCCCTTTGGATTTTCTCCCTTTCAGTTTCTTTTCACAGAGCATGATCTTTTAGTGGTGTATCAGAGCATGTTCTTTAATTGGTCAAAACGCTCCAAAACCATTCTGCTGCACTTAGAACAAAATTCCAAACTAATCCCTATGTCGCTCCATGTTCTCCTCATCATTCAGGCTGGTCTCTGCTCAAATGTCACCTCCTTCTCAGAGGAGCCTTCCCAGATGATCCCAACTGAAATCATTCCCACCCCAGCTCCTTGTTTCGTTTTTAAAAGATGAATTTTTTAATTGTTAAAATGCATGTAACATTTACCCTTTTAACCATTTTAAAACCGATTTATTTGTTTGAAAGAGAGAGAGGAAGTGCGGGGTTGGGGGGAAGGGGCAGAGGGAGAGGGAGAGAGAGTCTCAAGCAGACTCCACGCTGAGCATGGAGCCTGATGCTGGGCTTGGTCAGGGTTCCATCTCACAACCCTGAAAGCATGACCTGAGCCAAAACCAAGCGTTGGAGGTCTAACTGACTATGCCACCCAGGTGCCCCATCTTAACCATTTTTGAGCTCAGTGGCATTCAGTGCCATCACCACTAACCCATCTCCAGAACTTTCTCATCTTCCCAAACTGAAACTCCGTACCATTAAATAACAGTAACTCTCCTTTATTCCGTGGAGACCACTATTACAATTTTTGTCTCTGTGGATTTGACTACTTTAGGTAATGCATGTAATTAGAGTCATGTTATAATTGTCCTTTTGTGAATGGGTTATTTCACTTAACATCATGTCTTCAAGGTTCATCTATACTGTAACATGTGTCAGAATTTCCTTCCTTTTAAGGCTGAATAATAGACTTTTATACACATAAGCCACATTGTATTCATCCATTCATTCACTGATGGACTTCTGTGGGTTGTTGCTACATTTTGGCGACTATGAATAATGCTATGAGTCTGAATGTACAAGTATCCATTTGAGACCCTGTCTTCAATTCTTTTGGGTATATATCCAGAAATAGAAGAAGTGGATCATATGGTAATTCTATTTTTGATTTCTTGAGGAACCACTATATCCTTTGCTCATTTTTTTTCATAAAATAGAAGTTTCTTCCTGAAATCACATTACTATTTATTTACTTGTTATCTCTCCCTTCTATCAGAATGTAAGCTCCATGATGGCACAGGGACCTGGTCTTATTCATTGATGTTTCCCCCAAGCCTAGGACAGTGCCTAGATCATGGTAAGTGCTCAGTAAATCCTTGTGGAGGGAAAAAATGAATGAAGGAAGGAAAGAAGGAAAGGAAGGAAGGAGGGAGGATGAATTAACTTAAGAAATTTATCCAAAAGTACTCCAGAATCTCTCTATTCTCTTCTACATCTCACTTAGTATGGCCATATCCACCGGAGCCACCTTGGGAATGGCTGCCTGCCTGGTGTTACATGAGGACAGGAATCTTGCTTCCAAAGCCAACCTCACTCTCTGTCATTCTACCACGACACATAACTATGCCTGATGTCATGTTAGGTCTTCAACTCTTTAACTAACCATATTCTGAGGAGATTTCCTTGCAGATAGCATCTAAGAAATGGCAAACCATGACAAAATTCATAAGGAATGAAACATGGGTTAGATTCCAGCCCAGAGGAAGGGGGAAGAGACGTATGTGGAGGCTTTCAGGCATTCGGGGGGAAATTACTTACTTCTTCATTCTGGCACACAGTAGACACCATAGCTGATGACAAGTTGTGCTACAGAATCTATCCTGAAGACAGTTTTCTCATATTTAACTGAATTTAACATTTGAATTGTTATAGAAGTCCTTAGTTTTATCTTATTGAAAAGGAATCGGTCAAAGCCATAACCTATAAGAGAGTTACTCTCCTAGTAAAGAGGAGGGCACACCTTCTAAATTAGGTCATGTAATAGTCCACGTTGCTGTAGTGGACTTCTGGCGGCTCTGAAGTGCCAGTGATTTCAGAACAAATACAGAGCAAGAGATCTTTAAAATATGGACAGAACAACGGTTGGGACAATATTATTAAAATGCTGGATCTTCACATGCAACCTTTGGAGCTTACTGGCTCTGCATCCAGGTAACTCCCATGGCTCATTATTCTGTGGCCAAAACCCCAAAATGGCAATGTTGAACTACTATTGATAGTATCGGAGACAGAAGGAGGCAGAGACTATTGCAGTCTGATAGTCAAGTCAGAGCCTTTAGGAACCTGGGATACCTGAGGAATGAGTTGTGCACAAAGGAGCATTCATTCATTCATTCATTCATTCTTTTATTGAGTAGCTTCTACACCTGTGGCTTTGCCCTCAGAGAGTTCAATATCCGGCAGGACAGAAAGGACCCCCAACTTCCTGTCATAAGATGTGGTAAGTGTCTCACTGAAGTAAAAGTGGGTTATAGTGGGAGCCCTGAAGTACGAGGGATACATTCTGTATGGGGGCCATGAAACGCAAAAGTATACAAATGTCATTTTCAAATGACATTTAGAAAAGCCACAGAAGAGATGACATTTTAGTTGGTTCTGAAAGAATGAGAACACATACGATGCCACTTATGGTGTACAATGTTCAGGGTGACGGCTGCATTGTCACTTCCAGTGGAGCTAAAAGCTGGACCATGAAAATCATTACAGTGCTGAAAGGAACATGCCTGGTAATTGGTTTTGTTGCTAGAAATATCTATTTCCTTGTTTAACTCTGACTGATACACTTTTATAGCTCTTATCCTTCCTGCTTCCAAAGAAGACCGGAGGTGGTCATTCATCTCCCATGGCTACCTTCTGAGTACTTATTTACAATACTCTAAAGTCTAGGGGCACCTGGATGGCTCAGTTGGTTAAGTGACTGCCTTTGGCTCAGATTACGATCCCAGGATCCTGGGATCGAGCCCTGCATCAGGCTCCCTCCTCCGTGGGGAGCCGGCTTCTCCCTCTCCCTCTGCTGCTCTGCCTGCTTGTGCTCTCTCGCGCTGTCAAATAAATAAATAAAATCTTAAAAAAAAAAAAAAGAGTAATACAGTACTTTACAGTCTAGTTCAAGCCATTCTCACTCCCAACAAAACAACAATTCAGGAGACTGTGACCGTGCTGGGCATCTTCACTTGAACAAGGCATTCGAAGGCTCTGATCTGCGTTATTTGATCGTGCATGCCATACCGCTGAGATCGCATGGTCATGGGTCTTCTCTCAGAATGAAGACTTCCGAGACCCATTAAGACTATCCTAGGAAATGCCTGCTGTCTTCATCTGCTCAGGCTGCCAGGGCACAATACCATGCAGACTGGGTGGCTTTCACAACACAAGTCTACTTCTCACAGTTCGGAGGTTGGGACGTCCAAGCAAGGTGTGGGCCCATTCAGTTTCAGTGGCCACCTTCTCTCTGTGTCCTCGCATGACCTCTCCTCACGTGTGCTTGTGGAGTGAGAGAGAGAGAGACGGCAAGCTCTCTGCTGTCTCTTCTCAGAGAGGCACTTATCCCATCCTGAGGGCCCCACTCTCATGATCTCATCCAATCCTAATCACTTCCCCAAAGCCCCATCTCCAAATACCATCACACTGGGGGTTAGGACCTCGACGTTCAGAATCACAGAGATGGTCTGAGGAAATATATTTCTACTTTCTCATGATGGATTTGTGTTTCCAGAGGAATACCAAACTAATTAAGTCAAACAGATAAGGATGTATACTTTCTCAGGATTAAAAAAATTTGTGTTAGAGCTAGAAAGGGGGTATGCCGTGTGGGTACAGCTCCTCATTTGATACATGGAGGACAGATGTGGGAAGTGGAGTGGTATAAGGGAACTCATACTTCCATGAGCAGGAGCTGGGCTATGTGACCCAGAGAGAATCCTGCAGGGTCAGAATCAGACCTAGAGCTTCCACCTCTGACCCTGCATCTCCACCCGCCCCCCCCCCCAATACACATACACCATGTCCTTGACTCGAAAAGAGTGGTAGAATGTACTGTAGCAACTGCCATGATGGCGTAAGCAGGGGGTGGGGGGGTGGTCCACGGGAGGCCAGGCAGCTGAATAAGCTGAAATAATTGAAATAATGCCCCGTATACCTTCCCGTTCCAAATAGAGCCACTTTCCCCGGAAGAAAAGAATTAGCTTTCATATTTCCTTGAGGAAATGTCAGAAAAACTAGAATGAAGAAATCGAACCCATTACTCTCAATTTAGAGGTGAATGTGCTTTGTTCCAAAACAGTGACATTGCCAGGTGTGGCACGCCCGGCCTGGGCAGTGACAGGCCTCCGTGCCTGAAAGGGGCTGACTCAAGGAAGGAAATCTCTTAGACTTGGCCCAGAGGAAAGTTCTAGAGGAATGATGGCCAACTTCACCTAACCTGAAATTCCTCCGTGTAGGCTTACAAACGGCAGCCTTTCCTGAAGTTTGGTCAGAAGTTTGGAGCTTTTCTGTTGCAAGAGGAGCTGACTGTTGCTCAGAAGAAGAGCAGATTCTTAGTTGGAAAGAAAATTGTTCGTTTCCGTGTACATTGTCCATTATCATGGGAGAGACCAGTATCAGAGTTTCTATCTCTTTGGTGTATGAAAGAAAGGTGTCTGGCTTGATCCCCAGTTTCTTGCCTTGCAAGGAGAAGGGATCTGGGGGGTTGCCAGGTTTGGGTAGGTGAGTTCTCCCCGGGCTGAGATATTCCCGGGTAGAAAGCCTGCATTCTGCACTCGCGCTCCAGCCTCTTGGCCCCACCGGGCGTCAGCGGCATTCAGCCACGCTGGCAGCCAGTGGACAATGAATGCCCCGAACTGTCACCTTTTCCTGGGTTTCATGAACAGCAACATGGGCCGGTGCCAGGGTCCCAGGTTGCCTGGGTGTTGCTTACCCATCCCCCAACCCCCACGTGTCCTTTCCTGCCCTTCGCTTGTCAAGTACCTGAGGAAACACGTGACAAAGCTTTGGCAAATTCAGTGAAACTCGATCAAAACGCAGTCGGGCCCTTTCTCGTTGCTGCCAAGTCAGGCCGAGTGTTGCCTTTGCCTGTGGTCTCGCGGCTCACGCCAGGCCTGCTTGACAGGGGCCCCCAGGGCTGCTGAAGGGCTGCAGGCTAAATGACTGCTGAGGTTAGCCAGACGGCCACCACCATGAGCTTCCTAAAAGCCCCCCTGGCCGCATCACACCTCCTGCGGCTTGAGGGGAGGATGGGCAGCCGCGCTGGTTTTCCCCCACCCCCGACCAAAGGCAAACACTGCAAACCCCCCGCAACAATGCCGTTTTGGAATATAGGTGAGGTCCGGAGCCAATGGCTACGGAAGAATTCTTGAGACATCTTTGGTGCAAAAAGGTGGTTTATTAAAGCCCAGGGACAGGACCCTTGGACAGAAAGAGCTGCCGCTCTGGGGTCTTGAGGAATGGTGATTATATGCTCCAGAGTTGGGGGAAGTAAGGAAAAGGGAGGTTTTATATGCTTTTTTTTTTTTTAAATAAAGATGTGGTTTTTTTTTTTTTTTTTTAATTTACTTGACACAGAAAGCGAGAGAGAGCAAGCAGGTGCGAGCACAAGCAGGGGGAGCGGCAGGCAGAGGGAGAAGCAGTCTCCCCACTGAGCAAGGAGCCCAATGACAGACCCGATCCCATGACCCTGGGATCCTGACCTGAGCCAAAGGCACATGGTTAACCAACTGAGCCACCCAGGCATCCCCCAGATACCTACAAGATACCACAGGCCTTGCCATTGTGAAGTTAAGCTTGTTTTCCTCTCTGGCAAGGTATTAACATTAACATAGCTGGGAGACTCCTGGAAGAATGTCACACATGTCCTACCCAGGAGTGTTGCGGGGTGTCAGCTTATTTATGCTTTGTCTTCAGCTGGCCTTTGGCTCCCTCATCAGCAAGGCTCTCGCAATCCAGCCCCAGTCCGCCCATCCAGCCTTGCTCCCCACCAGGTCCTCAAACACACCAGGCATTTCTGCCTAAACGGCCCTCTCTCTTTTCTCTGCCTGGGTTACTCCTATTCATGCCAGTGTTAGCTGAAGGGCTTTTGCTGATTCTCTCGTTAAATCCCACCCCCAAGCCCTCCTGGGCTCAGAGCATCCCGTACCTTAACCGCATAGCACTGACGTCTGGTATCTGCGTGTTACTATGTGATTGCTTCCAAGAAGCTTTGTTTAACGCACGCCTCCCTCTCCATCCTCCAAAATGCACATGCAACATGGGCCGTATTGGATCTGCTCACCACGCATCCTCCTTGCCTGGCTCATAATAGGAATTCAAGCAATTCCTAAAATAAACATATTTGAGCAAACTGAACTATGCCCGACTCTCTGCCTCCTTGCCTTTGCCTGTGCTGTTCTTCCCACCCCGAATCCCCCTCCCCAGCCCGATTCTGAGGGCCTTATCCCCTCCATAAAGTATTCTCCAAACTGACGGGGGTCCCAGCACTTCGCATGGATTTTAATTGTGGCGCACATTTTACCGAGGCGTGCTTTCTCTCCATGCTTGTCTCGCATCAGTCTGGGAGCCTTAATCATAGGGAGTGCAGCTTGGTTTTTGTGTCTCAGTGCCTGGCACAGATAAGGGACTCAATAAATATTCATTGAGTGAAAACACGGATTCTCTACCCTTTGAAAGACAGAAATGTTCTCTGGCTTATAGGCTGGGCCCTGAGAGCACGAACGCATCTTCCCTTTGATCTGTCTGTAAGTTCCATAAAAACCATCAGCTAATACGAAACTGGAGATGGGTCTCCAAGCAGACGTTTGCTATTTTTGCTTGCTCGTTTCCACTCTGGAGACTGCAGGAATTTCCTCTCTCTGGGCGTGATACAGACCAGAGTCACCAGCCCTGGAGAGGTTGGCCATCCATCAGTTGGTCCAAACACAGGCCGGCCTTACCTTTTCTTTACTCAACAGGCTACCCTTCTGTTCAAGGGACAGAAAAAGAGAGAGTAAAAATAATCTTACGGTGATAAAAATTTTTTAATACCAAAACTAGGCTTTTGAGTTCTTTAGTTGAGTGAAGCCACTGATAGGGACTCACAAAAATTCCCAACTGAGGGCATCCACTGTTCCAGAAGATTCCTCTAACATCTGCAAAACCACCACTAATCAGAGGCTGGCCCGACCATATGGTATTCGACAGCTATCATATGCCTAGGCAGAATGTGTATGTCCCAAAGCCATCAAACTGTGTTTAAGACACTTGTTTGAAGTAGAAAAGCCATATTCTCCAGAGTGTTTTGTTTATGGAAATGAGATGCAATCCTAGTCCAAAAAGAGGAGAAACGCTTCTGTTTTTGAGCCACAAACGCGAACCTACAGATGTGGTGTGTGACTCAATTTCTCTCTCCTTAAAGTCAGGGCTCACGGTATCACCGGGCTCCCTGAGACTGCTGGGAAGGCTAATGACAGAATAACATTTGGGATGAAGGTTGGGTTTCCTGGAGGAAAAAAATATAAGATTTTTCTTTCCTCCCTCCAGAAGCAACAACTGTTTTTCATCAGCAGGATGTCCTCCCACAACTCATTATCTTTGGTTGTGTGGGGACTGTGGTGCTTGGCTCAGGCAGCGGCTGTGCTGAGCAAGGATGCCCACTGGTACCTGAAATTCCAAAGGTACCATATAGGGGTTCTGCAGGGGGGAGCACTGGAGAGAAAGAGACAGTGTAGGGAGGGTGAGACCCTTCTCGATGGCTGCTTTGTGGTCGCGGGGAACATGGGTGTGTGCCGTGAGTAGTAGGCTGGAAGAAGGGGACAATCCATCACCTCCGTCAGGTGTGTGTGGGGGAATTTCTGAACAAGCATCAGGTTCTCCTGTTCTTCTCTTCCTCAGGTCCAGTCCCAACATTTGTGGGATCTGGGATGAGAGCACATGCAAAGGTCCACACGGAGAACGTCTCAGTATGTACCTGCTATACGTCACTTCGTGTCTGTGGCCCAGTCTGCGTTCCATCCAGGGCCCTGCAGCCCACAACGAGGGGATCCCTTGGTGCCCTGGGAACACATGTCCCACCCCCCGGGGATCTGCTGGGGCACTGCAGGCCAATGCCAGGCCTGGGCCCACCCAAAGCCAGGATAGAGATGGCCCCAGACACATTCCACAGGCAGCCTTGGTGGGCAGGCGCCCCCTCCCTGGGCCTCACTCTCACGGCAGGATTTCTAGGCATTCTCAAGCACGGGGGACAGACGGAGCGCAGGCAGCACTTTGGGTGACCTGTAGTGACCAAATTTAAGCAGAGGCCGCCACTCCTCCGCTTACTCAGACCTGAGGCTTTGACTCTCTCTTCCCCTCACCCCCTGGAGTGCTTGCTGGCCATACTTTCCAGCCTGGGGGCACAATTCAGCACCCCTGTCCCTCTCCTGTTTGCTCTCTCAATTACTGAAATTCCAAAAGAAAAAGATTCGATCATGGGATTGAAGAGAAGAAAAGATCTTTGTGTTTTGGTGTTTGTAAGATGCAGAGTCTCTTGCCTGGTTGAGGGGCGGCATATCCTTCCTTGCACCCTACCCCTGATAAGCCCAAATCACAAATGAGCTATTTCTCATCCCCTGTAGCCCTTGCAAACCATAAAATGTAAGAAAGCCCCTAATGCTGTCCTGGTCTGACTCTGAACCTCTTCCTTCAGAGGATCTCCTTTCAGGCTTCAAACTGCTCAAATGGCCGAGGCAGCCCAGGGCCACGGGCACCACTGCCCGCTCAGCCCGCATGCACTTGCCTTCTTCCCCCACATTGCCGCCAGGTCAGCTGAGGGCACCATGCGTGACCCCTTGTTCCGCACAAAGAGCTGGAGCTCTTCAGGGGGTCAGCTCCGTGGCAGCCTGCCTTTGGAAGGACAGTCCTCGGGGTCATCCCAGGCTGATGCATCCGGGCATTCGTATCAGTCAGTTGGTAGGCGATCTGACTCATCACAGGATAACGCCGAGAGATGCAATCAGATGCTGTACTTCTGTTTGCCTCGCCACTGAAGGTCGCCCCTGACCACCCAGGGGTCAGGCAAGAGGGCAAGGCAGGCTCCAGCGCAAACATATCCCCATGACTGGGCAAATGACTCAGAGCAAGCTTCGGCTGAAGGAAGGGGGGTGGGCAGAAGAGGCTTTCTGGGAGCAGACCCATAACCCTCCTTCCTCTTCCTGCCGCCTTTTACTTTCTAAGACTGTCCTCCAGAAGTGCCAGTCAGCGTAAACAGGTGTGCTTCATCATCTCTGTTTTCTTCTTTTTAACATTTTTTAATGTACTCTTTAAATAGAAATAGAACATACACGTAGAATAAGGCACACATCTTAAGTGTACAAATCAATGAATTTTCACCTGTGTGTATACCGGCATAATCACCACCCAGATCAAGATTCAGAATCTCTCCAGCAGCCCAGAAAGTTCCCTCATCCCCTCTCGCAGGCAGAACTCTCCAAAGGTAACTCTTCTTCTGACTTTCATCACAATAGGTCAGTTTTGCCTCTCTTTGAACTTCATGTGCATGGGGTCCTTTAGTGAGTACTCTTTCATGTCCGCATTCGTTCACTCCCTGTAAGACTCTCTTGTGTTGCCATGTGTGTTAATAACCCACCCTTCTTCATTGCTGCATGGTATTCAACCGTGTGATCATACCATGATTTATTGGTCCCTTCTGCCAATGGTGGGCATTTGGTTCTTTCCAGTTTAGGGCTATTATAAATGAGTCTGCTTCATAACTTCTTAGTTAACATGTTGCTAGCGCCTCTTCCCAAGCCAAATTTTCTGGGTACCTTATAAGTATTAAGTCACTTAATCTTCACCATAAGTGGGAGGTCACCCCTATTTTACAGGCGAGCAATCCAAGGTGAAAAGAGGTTAAATAACCGCTCAAGACATATAACTAGAAGGAAGGAGAGTTTGGATTCAGAGTCTAGAAGGCAATCTATTTCAGCAACTTGCCTTCTTAACCATCTTACTGGAGGTTTGCCTGCTATGGTGAAAGTTATAAGCCAAACAATTTAACAGCTGCTTGATCTCGGGAAAGTCTCTTAATTTCTGTCTTCTCACCTGTACACTGGCGCAACGACAGTACTCCTTTCACAGAGCTATTGTGAAGATGAAATCAATAATCCATATAAGGCAGACACTGTTGCTTGACTAAGCTAACATCCACTCCCCATTCCCTCTTGCCTGCCTCCCTATAAAGGCTATGAAAGTTATGAAAGTTAAATGCTCCCTTCCTGGCCTCCTTTGCAGCCAGAGATATCTGTGAGCCCCAGTTCTGCACAGTGGGACTGTTGGGAGGTAGGTTAAGGGGATTTTGGAAAAATTTTGTTTCCTTATAAAAGGGATATGTAAGAAAGGGAAATTCCCATGGTACCTACTCTTTCCCCCTTCCTTACTTTAATGAAGATGTGACGTCTGGCCGAGGCACAGCCATCTTGTGAAGCTAACGATGAACGTCAATCCAGTAGGGGTGAGAGTGAAAGAAAGAGCCTTTCTCCTTGACGACACTGTGGATCTTGCCAAGCCAAGACTGCTTTGCCTATCTCCAGACCTCCCGCTGTATAAACCATAAATGCCTCTGGGGATTAAGGCAGTATTGGTCAGGTTTTCCATTCTTTGCCATATAGATGACAGACCACGTACAAAGGCCTGTCCCAATGTGCCTTGCACAGAGTAAGGGATCAATAAATATTAGGCTATTGTGCTGACCTCTGTTTAATTGGAAAGTGGGCCCACATGACTTCATCTCCTTTAATCTGCTAATAATCTGCAAAAGACACTTTGTAGGTGCGATCCGAGGGAGACGATCACTCTTCATGGCATCAGCTGTGGGCCCCAGGGACGGAGGGCTCCCCACATCCTTCCAGGAAGCAACAGGTAGCAGGACCTGTCAGCGTTCCTGGAGGCAGTTGCTAGGCTGATGCATAGGAGACTGAGGTGCCTCCCACACCCAGAGAATGCCTCAGAAAGGGAAAAATACCCAAACCAAAACCCAGCTAAAGGTGATTTGTGGTTTTCCACTTTATTGAAAAAAAAAAAAAATTCAGAAACTTCCAAGGCAGTTGCACCATGAATCTTGATCTGACATAAATGAGGCTGAAGGGCTTTGGTCGCTGAGAAAGCAGCACTGAATGGCCACCAGGGACCTCCTCTCCTCATTCCCAGACCGGCTGGCCTGCCCTCCTCGGCGCCGGCAGGGATGAGCAAGGACACCCTCGCCAGAACGGCCCCCTCCTGTTATTTTCAAATTGTAGACTTCGCTCAGCAGTTTACTTTTTAAAAACGCAATTAGACTTTTGTTTGTTTAGGTCCAACATGACAAGGCCCTGTCGAGTGCCTGCTCAGGAAGAAGACATACTGCAAGTGATGCAAGTGGGTTTTGCGTCTCATACAGCCTTTCCACCGACCGTGTGGCTCTATGTTCCCTCGGGTATGTCGATGCTTAATGCCTTCTGCACCTGACCCTTCTGAACAAAGACCTCTGATACTGGTGCAGTCGCGATGGCTCCTTGACCACTTTTTCTCCCCACAGATCATCTGTTTTGCCAAGTATGCCGAAAGCTTGACGCTATGGTCTGAATGTCTGCTTCCTCCCAAATTTGTACTCGGAGTCCTAACCCTCAACGTGATAGCTCTGGGAGGTGGGGCCTCTGGGAGGTGCTTCCGTCATGAGGATAGGCCCTCGTGAATGCGATTGGTGCTTTTATGAAACAGATCCCCAAAGAGCTTCCAGTCCCTTCCACCATGTGAGGGCGCAGAGAAGACGCCAGCTCTGAACCAGGAAGAGGGCTTTCAACAGAACGCGACAATGCCCGTGCCATGACATTGGGTTTCCCAGCCTCCAGAATTGGCAGAAAGAAATTTCTGCTGTTTCTCAGTACCCAGTCTGTGGGATTTTGTTGCAGCAATCTGGACAGACTAAGACAGAAGCAGATAAACAACAAGGTGAAAGAGATTGGTGGACTATTAAATGACGCACTAAATTAATTAATTGTAATTTCTGTGCTTTAGCTTTCTTTCTGCATTTTAAACTGTCTCCTAAACAACAGGTTTAAAAAATTACAGTGTCACCATGAAAAGATGCTCAACGTCACTCATCATTGGGGAAATGCAAAGGAAGTCTATGTTGAGGTATCTCCCCTCACACCTGTCGGAATGGCTAAATTCAACAACACGAGAAACAACAGGTGTTTCTGTGGATGCAGAGAGAGGGGAAGCTTTTGCACTGTTGGTGGGAATGCAAACTGGTGGAGCCGCTCTGGAAAACAGTATGGAGATTTCCTCCAAGACTTAGAAATAGAACTACCCTGTGACCCAGCAACTGCACTACCAGATATTTACCCAAAGAATACAAAACGATTCATTCAAAGGCATACATGCTCCCTGATGTTTATAGCAGAATTATCTACAATAGATCAACTATGGCAACAGCCCAAGTGTCTGTCGACAGATGAATGGATAAAGAAGATATATAGACATATATGTATACACACACACACACACACACACACACACACACACGCACAATGGAGTATTACTCAGCCATAGAAAAGAACGAAATCTTGCCATTTGCGACGACGTGGATGAAGCTAGAGTGTATTGTGCTAAGTGAAATAAATCAGAGAAAGACAAATACCATATGATTTCACTCCTGTGGAATTTAAGAAATGAAACAAATGAGCATCGGGGACAAAGAGAGTCACACCATCCCAGGGGAATAGAGAACCAAGCGCCCGCTATTTCCCCGAGGAAAGAGAAGGGTCCCGGTCATGAGGAGTTGCAGTCACATGTGCGAGCTCATGGCTCACGTGAAGGTACGAAGAACGGAAGCTACGTGAGAACAGGTCTTACTTCCCGTTCATGTGCTATTCGGGTACCCTGTTCATTTTGCGGGAGTGACTCTTCTCTGCAGAAACGTTCCTTGCGAGGAACTAAATGAGTTGAAATCAGTGTGAAGAACCATGCTCGATAGAAGAGGGTGATGAATGTTAATCAAATTCTTTAACTGATGCGGGGAAACTGGGGGTTTGAAGGAATTCCACGGTGAATCCTCATTTAATGTGATTAATTACCTCCTAAATTGTCACTTGTGTAAAGAAAGCTTTCTGATTTTTAATTTGCCTAAAAATCCAGACTCTCTTAGGCTCTTGCTCCTAAACACATTCACTACTCCAGAAAGAATTAGCTTACTCCCCTTAATCACAGAGTTTACGTCTCTGCTTAAAATACCATAAATCACTAGTTGGGAACACACAGCCACATAAACATGGGCTTCAGGCTTTCATTTGTTAACCGACTTGCAACGGCGGCTCCCTCAGTATCTCAGCAGCCAGGCCACCTCTGCTGGGAAGAGCATCAGCAACGCCAACGCGACAGGCGCCCTGGCCCTGTGAGCGGCGTCTGGAGTATTCCAAGGAAAGTCTTTGGGATCCGTTAAAATGCCGCTCTGCAGCCACTGGCTGACAGGTGGCTACTGAACGCATCGATCTGGAAGGACAGCAGCTGGCGACGCGAGCTAACGTGGGTGATCGCCGAAGATAATTCAAAATCGGTAGCTCAACCTGCTTTCGGTATACTTACTTAGAATGCATCTGTAAGTGCGGCGGCTCAGAAAAAGAGTTATTCAAAAAGAGACTCTGCCATCTGATACCTTCTGAACCTTCTGACACCTTCTGAATATATTCTTTAATATATTCCTAAATCCCCTCCAGCAATGTTGGAACAGCATGGCGATGCCCGGAACATGCACGTGCTTCCTCTGGGGCAGACGCAGCTCTACCTTGTGGCTTTATTTTAAAAGCAATTCCCAAGTCTACCTATCCAGGCTGCTGTGCTCTCCTGGGTTCCAGGGCTTGCTCTGTTCCTTTTGGACTCTGCATTGAAATTCAGTAAGTCCAGCAACTGGTTTATCTTTCCCCATCAAACCAGTTCCTCCAAGCTTCCCTATTCCTGTCATCACCCTTCCCTTTATGTAAGTTCCTTTTATTTTATTCTTAATAAAAATGGTATGTATTTAAGGAGCATGATGATTTTATATATATATATATATACACATATATATGTATATATATATAGTGATATGATTACTATAGTCAAGCTAATTTGCATATTATCTCTTCATGTAAGTTACCATTTTTTGGGTGTAAGATGAGAGCACCCGAAATCTACTCTTTTAGCACATTTCCAATATTCAGTAAGTATTCTTTTCAAAGATTTATTTATTTGTCAGAGAAAGAGAGAGAGAGAGCACAAGAAGGGGGAAAGCAGGCACAGGGAGAAGCAGGCTCCCCACCGAGCAGGGAGCCCCATGCAGGACTCCATTCCAGGACCCTGGGATACTGATCCGAGCCAAAAGCAGACGTCTAACCAACTGGGCCACCGCAGCATCCCTCCCTACAGTGTTACTAGCTATAGTCACGGTGCTATACATTAGATCTCTAGACTTATTTATCCTATGTATCTGCAACTTTGTATCATTTAACCCACATCTCCCCCATTTCCCCACCTCCAGCCCCTTGGTAACCGCACTTCTACTATTCTCTGCTTCTATATATTTGACTTTTTTAGAATCCACATATAAGTGAGATCACAAAGTTGTTTTGTTTTTTTTTCTTTCTTTGTTGGCTTATTTCATTTAGCATAATGTCCTCCAGGTTCATCCATGTCGTTGCGAATGGCAGGAGGTCTTTTAATGAATAAAAATATAAATATATATGCTATAATTTCTTTATCCATTCATGCAAAGCCACACAGCCCACAAGAGGCAAAGCAGGGGTTTGGGTCCTCATGTGTCTAATTATTTCAAGTAATTCTTCAGGTCTTTTTGTAAGGAAAATTGTATTCCTGTGGATGTGGAGGCTACAAGGGAAGCATTTTGTTTGCACTCTGGTGAAATATTAAGCTACACCTGACCGCACACACACGCACACACACGCACGCACACACACACACACGGAGTCCAGCCAAATATACAAATTCTTTATCTATTTAACTAGAAGGAAATGGGTGGGTCATTCTTAGATTAAAGGACAGATGTGCACATACACTTTGGCAAGGGTTGTCTGCCAGCCAGACTATCGACACGCCTTCTCTCCAGCTCAGAGGCTACTTTGAACATGACAGATTCACATCTCACCCTAAAAGCACTTATCAACTGTTAGCTGGGTTTCTGCAGGCAGAAGCAGAACCACTTCGTCTTGGTATGGCTACGGGCCTGGAATCACAGTCACAAGCCTTCGTCCAGAAAATCTACCTTTTACTAAGTCCTTCTCAAGTGATGATCTATAGAAAAGCCAAATTATTCTTTGCCAGATCAGGAATAGCCTTTCTATTTGCTGTGTAATTGAATCAAGAGCATTTCGGCTTTGGCGTCTCTCTCCGAAATCCGCCCTTTCATTTACAACCTAAGCCAAGAACAGCAGAAAGCAAACTTTGTGAACCGTGCAGAGAAAATTAATTCTCCTTCCTGTGTATGGTTGTACACACAACCAAGAGAGGAATATGCCTGATATTGATACTTCAATTTCGGTTTCACTGTACTAACGCCACAATCAGTCTGAGTAAACAGTACCACGCAAAGACAGGGAAGGCAAGATTCTCTTTTTAAAAAAGGCGGGGAAATGTTCAGACGGTAACAGTAGCAAGCTGGGATCTCCAGACTCACAAATGAGTCCCAGTCCCATCATTCCAGCTGCACAGAGACCAGTTCTTCTGGGGGTGACATTTTATTACCAGATTCAGCAGGTCCCAGTCTAACCTGAGCAATTCCCAGACAATTCTCCTAAATACCCCCTTGGTGCTGCCAGTGGCACTGGTTAGGTCTGGCGTATTAGAAGAAAGTTTGATTTCTCTCTCAGTTTTGTTTTCTATACCCTGTGAAACTCAAACTTTGTTAATCCTCCAATTTAAACCGTTATTTGGAGCCCACTATGTCCTGGGTACCATGCTAAGTGCTGGGGATATAATAATGACCAAGGTCACTGCCCTCGCAGGGCTTTCGTTCAGGGGACTGAGCCAATTGTGAAGTGTGTGGTCAGACTGTTGTGTAATCAGTGGAGGCACTGGGCGCTTGTCGGGCCCGTGGGAGGGAGAGCCTCAGGCACACGCGGCTCAGGGTGTCGGTATAAAATTTCCGAGGGAAATTTTGGCTCAGATTGGATGGGAGGGATGGGTGGAAATTCGTCCATGAAGGACGGTGAGGGTGGGAAGAAGGGGGGGCAGTATTTTCGATGGAAAGAGCATCATGTACCAAATCCCAGGAAGGAGAGAACCTGAAGTCTCATGGCGTGTCGAACCCAGAACGTCAAAGATCTGGGGCCAGATCGTGTAGGGCCTTAGAAGGTACGGATGAGCTTTGGCCTTCATCCCTGTGATTCTGACTGGGGGGTGGGGGGTATGTGATCAGCGTGCAGCGTCTGGAAGACCGCTCTGAGGTAGGCAGAGAACTGAATGGAGGCCAACAGCTCTGGAGCTGGGGAAAGCAGCTGGAGGCTGTTTCAGGGAAAAAAAAAAACCCATTGTCCTGGACAAAGGCAGGGGCCATGGGCATGGAGAGCAGGGAGTGCGCTCAGGGTCTTGTGGACTGGGCTCCTTTCATATCATTCTCAGTACCATCATGGGGCCAATACACCCTGACCATCCGAGGGTCTGCGGAGCCAACATGGCACTGCACGGCCAGACCACCCTCTTCAAACCTCAGCTCTGCTCCTCACTAGCTCTCTGAGCATGAGGGGAGTTACTTCTTCTCGTGGTGCCTTGGTTTTCTCAAATGTAAACTAGAGATAATATCAGTATACACCCCGTAGTAAGTACACAGTCAATGTAGAGCTCATATATATCAGCCCTTAGAAGAGGCCGGGCACATAAGAAGTGATTGATATTAATTATTAGTATGACATGTCTTTGGTATTATGCTGCCACCTGCTTTATTCATGCTCGTCATCTACCCTGTGGTGACATCTCAGTCCTCCCATCTCACTCCTTCCTTGCTTAACTCTACTCTGCTCATGCCTTCTATGTGACCGTCAGCACACCTGGTATCTTGTCCCTCCTCTTTTCCAGACAGCAGAGGCCTCCCAAGTAAGTCCCAAATCCTTAGTCTAACAATAAAACCCTTCCTTAACCTGGTCTTATTTGCTCTTCCTTAAGCTTATTTCCCATTATAGTTATATCCTAGAGTATGACCTTCTGGCTTACAAGAATTTAAATTTGCAGGGAGTTTCATGTAATATTGGCTTTTGGTTATGATGATGCTTTTATACATATTTATGAGAACTGCTTTGGATGGTGGGTACTTCCCAAGTTGCCGAGCACCAGGAAACAAGATCCCCTATGAGGTCATCTTCTCAGTGGCAAGAGTCCCCGTGATTTTGGTTTGCAAGTCTACAATAGGGACAATCTGATCCACTATTTACATTGCTTTTATTGATTTATTTTGTCTTTTGTTGGCTAAAATAGAATAGTAAACCTTTAAATGTATGGGACACAACAGCCATAAACGAGCTGAACTAAAGCATTCAGCCTTATCACAGAGTAATTGATGAGGGGAAATTGCCTTGGAAGGCCACACCATGATAATTAATGTCATTTACTTAAGTGACAGTGTCCGTTACAAGGGGATTTGATATTGTTTTAGTATAAGCAGCTTAATTCCCGGGTTCAGGAAGTATCAGCATTTCTTGAAATTAATAGGATCTATCTGTGTCTTAGACTTATAGGAATTTGCCCCATGGAGACTTTCAGGAAGAAATTACCCTTGAAAGATTGAGGAAGGTGGTTTTTTGGCTAAATCTCCTGTCCGCACATCAATACCACTTCCTGCTTCTTGGTCTTGAGTACTCTACCCTCTGCTTTACTGCTTCCTCTCTTTCCTTCTACCACTCTACCAAAGCCTGACTCTGTTGCTAGGCCTTCTGTCCTCTGTGACTTTTTTTTGGTAATAATTACAACCCACATGGACTTTTCCCTTCTCCAAACTTCTATGATTTGTTTTTTATTCTTTTATTCACATCTTTTTTGAATATATAAATAATGCACAATGAATAGCACATACCTAAATTATACAAAATTGAAGAGATTGAGCATATTTGTACTCTTATGAAACCCTCACCATAATCGAGAGAATGAATATATCCGTCGCCTCCCAGTTTCCCTGTGGCCCCTTGAAATGCCATCCCTCTTTGTATCTTGTCTTGTTTCTAAACAACCGCTGATCTATTTTCTGTCACACACACACACACACAAATTGCCACACATTTCATTTCTTCATTTGTTATAAAATTATTTTGCCTTAAACACTCAATTATCTTATAAAGATATATAAAAAAATGGGGCAAAATATTTTACATTTATCCCCGTATATATCCCGTTTCCCTTCTGGCATATCACCCTAAAACTGAGTAGCTTAAAACAACACATATTATTTTACAGTTTCTGTGGGTCGGGAATTAGCATGGGACTTGGTTGGGTCCCCTGTCTCCAGGTCTCTCACAAAGCTGTAAACAAAGTATCTGGAGCTTCAGTCAGCTCAAGATTCAACTGGGGAAGGAGCCGCTTCTAAATTCATTCATCTGGTGGTTGGCAGGATTCAGGTCCTGGAGAGTGTTTAGACTGAACACTTTAATTCTGTGATGGGCTTTGGCAAGAAGTCACCCTCAGTTCCCTGACACATGGGTTTCTCTATAGTGCAGCACAACATGGTGGGTTGCTTTATCCAAATGGGCAAGCAAGAAGAAACAGAGAGTGTCAGCAAAATGGAAGTGAGATCCCAGCACTCCTGCTCTATTCCATTCACCAGAAGCAAGTTTCCAGATCTATCTCACACACAGGGAAAGGGATTATACCAGGTGTTGGGGATAACTGGGAGCCATTTTAGAATTGGACTACTAATTTTTGTTTTTGTTGTTGTTGTTGTTTTGTTTTTTCAGTACCTATGTTATAGAGAGCACAACATGCTGTTACCATGTTTGTTTTAGAAAGAGTTCCTAGAGTGGTTCATTCCTTTGGTTAGATCCAGATTTCCACATGGCATCATTTTCCTTCTGGAGTTCCTTTAACATTTCTCACATTGCTTGTTTGCTGCTGCACACACAATCTTTTAGGTTTTATATGTCTGAAGGAATCTTTATTTCACCTTTGTTTATTAAAGTTAGTTTATTTGTTTGTTTGTTTTTGCTAGGTACAGAATTCTAGATTGGCAGTATTTTTTTTTCAAGTACTTTAATGTTGTTACTTCACTTTCTTTTGATTCCTACTGCTTCTGATGAGGAATCTGTTATGATTTTTATATTTGTTTTCCATTGTATATTTTTTTCTGGCTGCTTTAAAAACTTTCTCTTTTTCACTGGTTTTAAACAATTCGATTAAGATGTGGCCTGACGTAGTTTCCTTCATGTTTCTTTTGCTTGGAGTTTGTTGGAATTTCTTGGATTTCTAAGTTTATAGTTTTTAATCAAGTTTGGACAAATTTCAGCCATAAGGTCCTCAAATATTTTTTCTTGAACTCCCCATTTCCCTCAAGGACATGTAGGGGAGGCCACACAGAGAGGCCTTACCACTTACTGCTGCCTTTTTCAATTATTATTTTTTAGCTCTTTTTTCTCACTATCTTATTTTGGAAAATTTCTATCATTTTGTCCTTAAATTTACTAATTTATCTTATGCCAGGTCTAAGTTCTGTTAGTTCCCTTCAGTGCTATTTTTCTTTGCTTTTATTTTTTTGGTTTGGTTTGGTTTTTCAACATTGTAATTTTCTTCTTTATATATTTGATTTGGCTCTTTTAAAAATCTCCCACGTGTCTCCTTAAAATGCTATTCATTAATTTTCTCTTCCTTATAAGTTGTATTTTATTGCCTCTTTATGTGCCTGGTGATTTCTGATTAGGCGGCAGGCAGTGTATCTTATCATGTTGGGTATTTATTTATATATCTATTTATTTTTGCATTATTGAAACCGTTTATGAACTTTGTTCTGTAACATGGTTATTTGGAATCATTTTGATCTTTTCACAGGTTACCTTTAAGCTTTGTTGGGTGGGACCACAGCTGGCTTTAGGCTAAGGTTAATTTGGCCCCACTATTTAGGCAATATCCTTTTGAGTACTAAGTCTAATGCCCCATGGATTGTGGAGTTTCCCTCCTCTGCCTCCTGGGAACGTGAATTAGTTCCAGTCTTGAATGAATGTCAGAAATTTTTCTGTCAAATCATGTTTGTGTGTGGTGATTCTTACCTCAACTTCAAGCAGTTTCCACGAAAGTATGTGGTACTTAGTACTCAGCTCAGGACTTGAAAGGAAACTTCTTCAGGTTCTGGAGCTCTCTTTGTGCGTATTTCTGGTACACTGCCTTGGGAATTTTAGTTGCTTTGTCCTCCTCTAAGATTCTCAATTCTATCTCTTCAACTCAGGTAGATTGCTTGGTTCTCCCTAAGTTCTTTTTCTCTGTATCCCACCCTCACACTCTGTCTAGGTATCAAACTGAGGCAATTGTGGGGCTCATCCTGTTTGCTTCCCTTCTCTTAGAGATTCCTGCCTATTGTCCAGTATTGGGAAACCGATGATTTATATAGTTTGTCTGTTTGTTTTTGTTTTTAAGTTGTTTAAGGCAGAAAGTTAAATCTGGTCTCTCTTACTCCATTATGTTCAGAAGTAGAAATCTGTTCCATACACTTTATTTAGTAACCTATAACACAGTTTACCCTCCTTCCCTCAATTTTCATATATCCCTTATGCTCATGAAAAAGTGCTCCCAGAGGACAGAACATGTATCATTTTACTTCTTTTGCACCTAATACCGTGCTATGCAGATGTTGGAAAAGATGGTTCTTTTTACAGTTTCCTGGAAGGGCTGACTGTGAAGTATCTTCTGTTTGTTCTGTAATAGTGCATCCTTGTGGTCCTTCTCTTATCTCTGTTTTCTCCACATTTAGTTTTTCTCACCCCTGCAAAGAGACAGGAGCTCCTCTGTATAATGCCACTGAATCTGATGGCTTCAACTATTATCTCTGTTAAATCCTAAGTGGCAGCTTTACAACACCAGAGGGCCCCAAATTTGAATTTATGTGCCAAACACCTTAAAGAGGAACACAGGCCAAAAAAACCTGCCATCTGGAAAAAATTAGTCTGATTATCTTAATTACTACACTTGGTTGACTCCCATTATTTTGGCCATCTCCCTGCCTTCTGATCCTGAGCTCCAGCTCTCTGCTGTGATTTTCAATGTCTTCCCAACTAAGATGGTGGCAAACTGTGACTTTCCAAGACTTTCCCTGGATGATCCTAAGTCTCTGTCCCTTGGAGCACAGACAGAGCCTAAGGTCCATTTGCTGTTTCTGGTACTGTTTTAAATTTCATCTTTGGTTAGATCTGTTTTGTGCTGAGGCCAACAATAATCTGAAGGAGCTCAATAATCCCTATTTATACTGCAGTTGCAAAATTCTTCTTCCAGCCAGAAAAACTGGTTTTGTAGATGAAGATATCAATGAAATTACTATCTCATAGGTGAAAGTCATTCCCTTAAGGACCTACTGCAGTGACTCCCAGGCCTTGCTTACTTGATTTAGAAACTCTGTCAACCACATGGAAACTCTGCCATCACCTCGAGCCCAGTCTGTCCACAATTCACTTTCTCACTCTCTCTTGCCTTTCTGATCCCCACCCTGTGGTTCCCATTTTCATTAATGTTACCTTCAGTCTCCTAATTAGATAGGCTTGAAGCTCAGGGCTCTGTTTTCATCTTATCTGTTTGCTAGTTCCAGCAGTTTCATATTTATGATGTCTTCTGTATGCCATAAATTCTCACCCTCCAGTGTTTCTCTTGTTCATTTTTTCTCTATACTCCCATCATCACTCCTTTCCTTCAAGGCCTCATCCCTGACACCCGGCCTCTAGCATCACCAGTCCATTCCACATCCTCCAGCACCAGAGGCTCTTTCCTCAGTGACTCTGGCTTATACCACTGTTATGATCTTAGCCATTGTGACTCACCCCATAGCTGCCATGTCCAAACTGCACTTGTCTCTTCTCTTGGAATTCTCTTGGCCCAGCTACACCTCTTTAAACATATGAGTCTGAACTTCAAGGTCCAGCACATATGCCAACTCCTTCACGTCATTTTCTCAAAGTTTCTAGCCAGAAGTAATAGCCATGAGCTTATGCTTAGAACAGTGCCTGGCACACAGAAGGCACAAATGAAGTCTTTATTTGATGAATGAACAACTCTTTCTCTTCTATGCTTTTGTAACATTTTGTACTTGTCCAACAGCACTTTTATCATCCTGCCTTGATGCACTAATTAGTTTATCCTTTCAACAAGAAATGACTGAGCACCCATGATGTGCAAGGTTCCATGCTAGAGAGTTCACTGAACAATGGTCCATTTTTCTCAAAGCAGTGTGAATGTGTCTACTGTGTACACGGCTATCTCTCTCAGAGCAGTGTGAATATGTCTATTGTATACACAGTCATCTCTTCCACAGTGTGAATGTGTCTACTATATACACGGCTATCTCTCCCATAGCAATGTGAATGTGTCCACTATATACATGGTTATCTCTCCCACAGCAGTGTGAATGTGTCCACTGTACACACTCCATTTCTCCCATAGCAGTGTGAATATCTGCTGTATATGTGGCTGTCTCTCCCACAATAGTGTGAATGTGTCCACTGTACACACATCAATTCCTCCCATAGCAGTGCAAATGTCTGCTATATACGAGGCTGTCTCTTCCACAATAGTGTGAATGTGTCCAGTGCATACCTGGCTATCTTTCCCATCACAGTACAGTCCTGTCAAAGTATATATGTCTGTCTCTCCCATAGCAATGTGAACATGGCCACTGCCTAAGTGGTCATCTCTTTTCCATGGCTCTGTGAATGTGTCCATTGCATACATGGCCATTTTCCCCCCCAACAAGGTTCCCAAAGGAAAAGACCACATCTTCTTCCTCCTGGCTTCCCTCATGGAACCTTTGAATGACTTCTGAATTAATGAAATAAATGTAGCTCAAACAAGAGTCAGGATACTGACAATCTGTTTATGTCTTAAATCATTGAAAGGAGGACAAAGGTCATTTAATACCCTGGAAGGAGGTAGATGCTCACTTACTCCTTCTTTTTAAGATTTATTTATTTCAGAGAGAAAGAGAGGGAGAGAGAGAGCACAAGCAGGAGGGGGAGAGGGAGAGGGGGAGAGAATCTCAAGCAAACTCCTCACTGAGCACGGAGCCTGACCCAGGGATCCCTGGCCCCCAAGATTGTGACCTGAGCGGAAACCAAGAGCCAGCCACTCAACTGACTGAGCCACACAGTAGCCCCTTACTTACTTCTTTTTAATTGACATTAATCCCTTTCAAAACAGAAAGGATCCTGTCCTTAGTGATCATCCATAAGGGAATACCACAAGCAACATAAAATCTGTCAAGTTTAGTTTCTTCAAAAGGAAATTAAGCTTAATTGAATGGCAGACATTAAAACTTCAATTTCATCTGTTGACCTTGAAAACATCTGGCTTAAATAACCCTCAGATATTTTAATTTTTAATATACAGAATAGATATTCAGTGAAGCTATTATTTCAGATTTAAAAGAAGTCTTTACATAAAAATAATCTTACTTCATGGTCCTCTTGCATACATTTTAAATAGGGTTTGCTTTACACACACCTTTTCTTTTCTTTTTTTTTTTAAGATTTTTATTTATTTGTTTGACAGAGAGAGATCACAAGTAGGCAGAGAGGCAGGTGGAGAGAGAGGAGGGAAGCAGGATCCCTGCTGAGCAGAGAGCCCGACGAGAGGCTCGATCCCAGGACCCTGAGATCATGACCTGAGCCAAAAGGCAGTGGCCTAACCCACTGAGCCACCCAGGCGCCCCCACACACCTTTTCTTAATATAATTATGGTTTATAGATAGGGCTCTGAGAATATTCACTACCTCTAACTTCTAACTGTGAATATTTATAAGGAATACAAAGGTGTTATGAAAATGTTATGTGTCTTCTCTTCTAAGAACGAACAATGGAATGGGCCCTGTAGTCACACCCAAACACTGGTCCTGTCCTCCAGCACAGCTGACCAGACCAGGGGTAAACATGTGACCCAAGTTGGACCAATCAACACCTTCCTCTTGAAAATTAATTGTATTTGGGACTGAAACATTAGGTAGTTTGTCAGAATTAGTGTTTACATTGGGATGACATCATCCTATATGCATAAAGAAGAAGGAAAGGGAGACAGATTTTCAGATGGAACAGAAGGAAGCAAATATCAAAAAGAAACACAAATACTACTGAACATTTAGTAGGTGACCAAGTACTATCTCATTTAATTCTCAGAGAACTCAATTAAACTCAAGCATTTGTAGTCAAGGAAACTGAGGCAAAGAGAGGTTAATGGGAATTGGCAGAGTTGTGGTGTGATTCCAGCAGTCAGACTCCAGAACCGGGCTTGTTAGTGTGACCTTAGACTGCTCCCGAGCACCAGAGCTGGGGCGGGGGCCCCGAGACCCCAGGGAGCAGAGCCACTGGCTCCTTCATCAGATTTCCTCATCTTACCTGAGACTTGTCTGAACTTTCTGCCTTTGGACATTATAAGGAAGACCAATTTCTAAGGGAAAGGGAGTAGCGGAGAAGCAGTCTCTCCACTGAGCAGGGAGCCCAACGTGGGGCTCGGTCCCAGGACCCTGGGCTCATGACCTGAGCTGAAGCCATCCATGCACCCAAGACCAAATTCTTTTATTAAATTCTCCCTCTTTTGCTTAAACAATTGCAGAGGTTTCTGTTACCTGCTATGCAAAAGTCATATACAACAGCCCTGCCCCCTTCATTGACACCCCATGTCAGACCTAGTTTTGTCATTGAATTTCACGTGCACGCATCCCCACTCCCACTTCCAGCAACCTCCTCTGCTGCTGTGTTATTTTCTGCGCATACTCCACACATGCGTGCCATCTTTGCACCTGCTTCTACGCTGTACATAAAAATTGGTTACTTGTTTGTGGAAATGTAATGAGAATAATGCAAAAGGTTTTTGGAAGAAGATGCCTGGGACTTTGCTTAATTGATGGGCCTGGATAAATTAGGAGAAAACATTTTATTGTGAGTTGCTGTCTGTAATATATCTGCAATTAATGTTTTTAGTGTAATTAGGCAGTTCCAACATTAGCTAGAGAAGGGTAATTAAATCCGTGTTTTGCTTTTCATAGTGCAAAGGAAACCTTTCAAAACAACCGAGAAAAGTAAAACCTAGCCAAATCCATTTTTTTTTTTTTTTTTAACCAGGAAAGTTTGTGGCAAACTTTTGCTGGCATCTAAACACGTGTAAATCTTCAAGCGGTTATGCATGGCAGGTCCTATGCATTTAAAATGCCATCTCTCAGCATTACTGTTGTTCAAGCAAGAAGGCAAAACAATGAATTACTTTATCGGGTATAGAAAGTACGCCTAGCCCTTGTGGTCTTCGCTTCCTGCTGAATTAAATAAGGCAAGAGTGCTCAGGGCTCTGCATTCAGACAGATCACGGTTAAATCACGTCTGAGCTATGTAATCTGGAGCAAGTTACTTTTGACCTTGGGCAGGTTACTTTGTTGCTTTCCTTCCTCTGAGCCTGTGTCTTCATCTGTAAAATGGGAGATGGCAGTATTTGTTTACTTTACAGGATTGTGGTGAGGACGAAACAGACAATCCACCGCTGGAAAAGACAGTGTGTCCCAGACCCAAGCATCTGGAAACTTTCCTACTGAGTGTGCCCAAGTGCAAGGCCCAAACGTCCTCCGACGCTAAGCCATTTCTGTAGCTAGTCATGCAGCCAATTAAGTAAGCGAAGGTGACACAGAGTGACTGCCTTCAGACTATGAGCTCCCAGGGGGAATCTGGCTTGTTCGCTACTTGCTCTAAGAGGTGCTGAGTCCTTGGCCCCGGATTCCTCAGCTGGAGCAAACTTGCCTGCAGAGGCACAATCTGGTTCCATCCCGTCGTGTGGGTCTTAGTGGCACCTGTGCCGGCACCCTCACGTGACACCCCTACTGTTCATCACACTGTAAGGAAAAATTGTCTTGCTGGAATCCGTGGAGGCTCATTGTCTACTTTCGGCAACTATGGAGTTTCGGCAAGCCAGTCTTCCTGTTTGCTTACTCACGTCCTTTGGATATTTGGGGCAGGGGAGGCTTTTTACCCCTTGCTATCCTCTGTGACAGGAGTTGACAAACATTTTCGGTAGGGGCAGTCAGTACTTTAGGCTCTGGGGCCACATTTGATTTACACTGCATATTCTTCTTTGTGAATTTCTTTCTTTTTTTTTAATTAATTTTTTAATTTATTTTCAGCGTAACAGTACTCATTGTTTTTTCACCACAGACCTTTCAAAATGTGAGAACCATTTTCAACTCACACGTTGAACCAAAATAGTGAGAGCTGGATAGGACCCCTGCTTTTATGAAGCTGGCTTTCTTCCCTAATACCCACCTAAAGCACTTAAAACAATCTGTACTGGATTAGTGAAAATGCAGAAAACATTAGTTCTTCCTACACTTCATGCTTTTCGCTTGTTCATCTCTAAACCTAAGGCAACCCTTTTAGTACTCAAAATAATGTTCCCAAATAATGGAGAACTTTCTGGTACACGTGTAATGCACGGGGACCAGTTTTTTCCACTCCCGCAAGTGAGTTCTGCCCCTTTGGTTACAGGACAATTCTTTATTATCAGGCTTCCCTATGCAGAGCCAGGAATAGATTACAGGTTAAAAAAAAAAAAAGAGTAGATTACAAGTGCGGGTGTAGACATTGAACCCCTCAGCTTTCAGGGCAGCTGGGCAACCGGGCTTGGACACTCTCCTCTGTTTACCCCATGTGCTGGGCAAACGTTATCATTTTTAACATGATCAAGGTTGTTAAGCTCTGTGTCAAGCCAGTAAGATATTGTTTGATTGAATACAGCTCTGTTCTACGGGGGTGGGGGGTTTACATTTTCAAATCACTATTTGTGACTAGAGTAGGGAGCCTGGGACTCAGAGGGGCTCACAGTTCTCTTTACTGAGCCCAGGTGACTATAGGACAGTTTTCCCCACAGGACAGGAGCTGAGGTGAGTCTCACTACCTGGTTAACTCTTAATGCTGCAGACGGCCTCTGAGGAGAAGGATGACCTCAAACAGCCAGGAAGACATCAGGGACATAAAGACTGAAGACAAGGTAAGTCTTAGAAGATGGCTAGACAGGAAGGTGAAGGGTTGGTGGGGAAAGGGTAGTCGGAGGGAAGCAATAACTCAGTGTCCACGAATTTCCAGGCACTGGTTCGAGTTCAAAAGGCAAACTCCCTGGAGCCTAAGGTATGAAAAGAAGAGAGGAAAAGTAGTGGGAGAGAAGAGTAAATGGGAAGGAGAGGGAGAAGGAGGGGGACAGGAGCAGATGCATGACAAGGACACTAGCCCTCAGCTGTGGCATGGCCCCCGGCACACGGGAGGACACACTCCCACTGGCGTCTCGTGGCTGGACATGCCCACATCCCACGGCCTTGCTGCATCTCGGCACTCCTGTACCAATGACCTTGTGTCACCCGGAGATGCGAGAGTGATGTACGTACAGTCTTCTTTTTTTGCTGAGTCAGGAAACCATCCATTTCAGAACGATTTCCCCCATAAAAGAGTTAGGGGTTAAGATTGTAAACACATCCCTTCAGAAAAGGGTAGAGATACTCATTTTCTGAACCACCTTGTTTCAGACCATCACCAGTAACAAAAGCCACTCTCTGCTATGAATCTCCCAGCATGTGAGGGGCCGTGCAGATCCCCCTCCATGAACCGGTCCTGGTGCCCACCTGCCGTTGGCTTCTCTGGTTTTCTTCCCTTGGAGTATAAGATTCTGAGCTGTCATCGTAGGAACACGACAGTATCTGGTCCCTGGAACAATTTTTTTAATGAGGGTGAGGTAGGGCAAGGGAGACCTGATTTTTTTTTTTCCTGTTAAAGTGTTAGTGGAAAAGTAGGAAAATATGCATGAGAGTAGGAAGCACACTTTATGGGGTCAGGGCCCAGACTCCTCTGAATAGTGAGCTGATTGACTCCAGAGGTGATAATGATTTTCTGTATAAAAAGAATTAGAACTAAACTCTACTCCTTGGAATAATGGCAACTTAATTCAGGCATATCATTGGGGAAATTGCTTTAGAATTTTTTTCTTTTAAAGCTCGACTGAACTTCTCTGAAAATATTCCTGAAAGAGGTATTTCTGAAAGTTCCTGGAAATGGAGTGCCATTGCCTCTGGACTAAAGTTCACATTCACCAGTGGTGGCCACGTTTGAAACCTTAATTCCAGGTCACAGTGACTTTATTTGAAAAATATACTCATGCACTAAGATTGAACAGGGGTGATCTATGGGTGGTTGGAAGAGGAAGTTAATTTTTTTTTTAAGTTTGTTGGTTTGAATTTTCTAATTTTCTTTTTAAAAAATTTTTATTTATTTGAGAGAGATTGAGAGAGAAAGAGAGCATGCATGAGCTGTGGGGAGGGCAGAGGGAGAGGGAGAACCAGGCTCCCCACTGAACAGGGTGCCCAATGTGTGGCTTGATTCCAGGACCCCAAGATCATGACTTGAGCTAAAGACAATGCTTAACTGACTGAGCCACCCTGGCGCCCCTGAATTTTCTAATTTTCTATAAAACATATATACTGTAACTATAATAATGCAAAGCTCATCAAAAACAAACAAACAAACAAACAAACAAACAAAACCCTATGTCTAAGCCATTGCGGAAAGGTTGATTTTACAGGGTTTGGTAAACTACCAATTCATTTGTCTCTCCTAACTGTACTAATTTAATCAATACAATGAATGGAGTCAAAGGTGACTCAATACCAGTGTTTCCCAAACTTTGGCACCTGGATGCCTATAAAATGTCTGGTAACGGTCAACACCTAGTAAGGGACATCCTTTCTTTGTACTTCCAGGCAAGCTTATGTCTTTCAACATCCTCAAAACTCACAGAGTAAGTCAAGGAAATTGAGATCAGTGAACTACTGCACTTGGAGCTTCATATCCCATATTTTTGTTTTATTTTGTTTTGTTTTCCAGAAACAAAAACAAAATCATAGTCTAGCTTGATTGGGATGTGCCAAGCTCTCATTAACTACATTGTCTGGTCATGTCTAATTAGAGCTCACTGAACTCTAACGCTAGGCTAAAGATGCTTTTAAGAAAAATGATACATCCAAATTTAATGCTTCTGATAGAGGCTGTAATCTTTCAAAAACTGGATGCTATGGTTCACCTGTTCTGGCTTTTCAGAAGCTGTACTGACAATCAAAGGTGGGGTGGGGACGGGAGAAACGTGCAAATTGTTTTCTGAGGAACATGAGCTGGGACAGCAGCTTTCAGGGTAGTGCTGGACAGAGTCTTACTGACAAGTGCAGTAGTGTGGGAGGGTCGTTGCTGTGTCCGGTGCTGCCCCGAAATGCATCCCCTTCAGGTGACCAAATCGGGAGACTCTGCTGTGGATGCGGGCACCCCCACAGTGTCTGTTGATAAACCCAAACAGGGAGTGAAAAGTTTCTGACAGGCTGGTATGGCCGATGAATGTCTTCTATGTCTCCACGTCTCCTGCAACGGAACGGACAGAGCCCTACTGGCACAGCTGTGGAAGTCTGGAAAGCTGGACATAACCTCTCTTGGATGCTATTCCACACTCCCCCGGGGTCTTCGTCCCAGCACTTCTTTGCTAGGTCAGGAGGGAGCTGGGGTTCTCAGGGTCCCGAAACCCGAGGGAGGTGGCCTGGGCTCCCTTGCACCAGGAGAGAGGACGGAGCCGGAATCCACAGTGTGTGGACACTGTGGGTTTTCTACACCTGAAAAATGTACGTTCAACTCAATGTCCCACTTGGGGCTTATGCCACTGCAAGAAGGTCTGTGGGAGGATCTGAGGTGACCCAGACGCCACAGCAGGACTTTGTCTTCAACTCGTCGTCCCTTCCAGGACTCAGATACGGATGAGGAGACCTGACTTTCCTCCAGTGTCCTCCAGAAGAGACGGTGTCCCCAGCTCTACTCCTGCACTGTGGTTTAATGCCGGGAAATAACTTGACTGCTTTCAAGATGCTGAGAATTTTATGCGGGAAACAGGAGTATTTTATATGCTGAGATCATTTACTCTTTTATACTCTTTAAAAGTCTGTTCACATTGATTGGAAAAATATGTTACTTTCTTCCACATATATTCCCCAGCATTGCCTAAATGGCAGGTTTTGCTACTTACTCTCTTTCAAGGTTCTGTTGCATACACGTGTACTGCTGTGAGAATATCCAGATTTTACACTCTGCCGACTGAAATACAAAGGCAAAACCAAAATTCAAACCAACAAAAATACTGAATAAAGCTTCTAAAAGCATGGTGGAAATGGGTAAGAAGGAGTAAATTTAAGTACCTACTGTGGGATGGGATTGTGGTAGGTACATTTGTATACTCTTTGCTTAACCTTAAGAATAACACTCTGAGGGGGAATGTGGGTGGCTCAGTCAGTTAAGCATCTGCCTTCAGTTCAGGTCATGATCCTGGAGTCCTGGAATGGAGCCCTACAGGGGGCTCCCTGCTCAGCGGGAAGCTTGCTTCTCCCTCTGCCTCTCCCTGTTTGTGTTCTCTCTCTGTCAAATAAATAAATAAAATCTAAAAAAAAAAAAAAAACGACTAACATTCTGAGAGGTTCACCTGGGTGCCTTAGTCGGTTAAGTCTCTGCCTTCGGCTCAGGTCATGATCGGGGGGCGGGGGGGTGCTGTTCTGCGGGGAGCCTGCTTCTCCCTCTCCCTCTGCCTGCCGCTCCCCAGGCTTATGCACTTTCTGTCAAATAAATAAATAAATTCTTGAAAAAAGAGAGAGAGAGAGAGAGAATAACACTCTGAAGCATTATTGTCTCATTTACAAGAGAAACAAAGACCATTTAGCCGATAACGGGCAGAGCCAGCATTTTCAACCTTCACCTGCCTGAAAGCGAAGCCCATGTCTTCTCTGCGACTCTGGACCAGCTCCCAGACGCCCCTCAATTCTCCTAAGCCCAAACTGTACACTTGCATCTCATCTCTCTGCCTGGAAACACAGTGCATCATCAAAATTACATCATCAAGGACTTTATATTTAAAAATACAGTCATCGAGAGGTCACAGAGTACCGGTCACGTGACAAGGCTCAGCCTGAGGGCATCACTTTCTCAGAGTTTCTGCCGACCTGAAGACAGGATCGTGGAGAACTACTCTGCGTGTCTCCCAGAAAAGTTTCCACAAGGGTGTTAAAGGGGAAGACAAGTCCCTCAAACATGACACTTGTTCCTAAGAAGCTACTTACAGCAGAACGTCAGAGCCCCAGTAACGCCAGTACGGAAGAGCCGCACTACAAATTCTGAGACCATTCAGACTCCACTGCGCTGTTTAAACAGGCAAAGATTTCAGAAAGGTTTTAACTTGGATTTGTGCTTCTTTCCGAAGGTATCTTATTAGGATGAGACAGATAAACATACAACTCAATGATACAGACCAGCTCTGAAGGAAACCATGTGGTTTGAAAACCAAGGGGATAAACATGGTGTTCGCCACACATGTTTTTGTTAACATTGTAAAAAAAAACAGAGCACACGAATCCAATATTTAGGACAAAGGGCAGGATCCCTCACAGGAGCACAAGATGTGGATGGTCGGGAGAGTCCAGAGCCGAGGGAACAGCCTTAGCTTATCCTTCCTCGGCTCCATGGTTCCTCAGGAAGGAGAGGCAGGTCGCCAGGCAGGACTCGGGAATTTCAGTGTTTCCACCCCCGACCTGCTCAGAGACAGGGACATGATATCATCAAGACCCCGTTCATGCTTGGTCACCCTTGCACACCCCAGCCCAGCCCCTACGACCTCTGACGTCAAGGAGCTGTAGGTCAATAAAGAAGGATCTGTGATAAGAAATCATTCTGCTGGTGGCTGTCCTCGGGTCCTAGCGGGCAGGAGCGCTGCCCTGCCAACCCGTGCTGCAGGAAGAACGTGCTCTGATACCTCAGACTTCTGGGACACCCTGAAGACTTTCTCGAAAGAAGAGGGCAGTCCCAGATGGGAGAAAGTGAGGATCACATGAAAGGTTATGAAAAGATGAAGCCAGCCCCACCCGTAGAGGAAGGCAGGGGGCGAGGGGTGACGTATGATTCAGCAAAGCGGCACTCAGAACCTCAGAGCTGGCCTCCCCAAGCTCTTCATTTTCAGGTAAGAGGGTCAAGGCCACATGGGGGATGGGTCCCTCTTCAGTGCCTCCTCTGGGCAGGCTGGCATCAAGGCATAAATCAGGCTTGGAAGAGAATGATCTGGAATGTCTCATCTGGCTGGTACCCAAGAACCTCTGTGTACCTCTTATCTACATACTGTCACTTCTAAGTTTAGCTCGGAGAGGCATGGCCTCTAATTCCTCATGCGGAGGACAAGCCTCCTTGAACTCAGAGCATTCCAAGACCTGGATTGCAGGAGACTGTGCGTGACGTCCCTCTCATCCCCTCCCCACGCCCTGCCCTACTGCCCAGGGCTGGTCATGTGGCCGTGAACTACCGTGCTTTCCTGAGTATGCCAATGCCTTAGACAAGAAAGAAAAAAAAGGTCGCACTCAGATTCACTTGGCCCCTGGTTAGGAGCCCTGGGAGCTCAGCCCACAGATCTCCAGATGGGAGTGCGGTGCACTGTGATCTCAAAAGCACAGGAAACAAAACCCTGCTGGGCCCTGGCCACTCTCTGGTTGCCTGGCCTGACAGAAAGGCGTCCAAGAGCACCAAAAAGAGAAGGAGCAGCTTGGCGGCCCTCGCCAGGACAGGAACAGGGGCACTGCCTCTCTACAAGGTATTGGCTCCCATCAAGCCGACCCCAGGCATTTTGGCCTTTGTCTTCTTGGCGCTCCCTGCCTAGGGAAGAAAGGAAACAGTCTCGGAGCCTTGCCTTCTACCCGTTGCTGGAGAAAATGTATCATTGCTCTGGAGACACTGTTTTCACAAGCAAGACAGCCCCTTTGGCTCCCGGGATGACATGGGAGGCCATCTGCTCCCCCGGCCCCGTCTTCTCTGGAGGACCGCTGCGGGACTCAGGAAGGCAGGCCACGTGGGCCAACCTGGAGCAGGTGGGGGTGGCAATAGCATTCAGATTTGGTGTGTGCACGGCAGCAAGTTGGATAACACAGCATTCTGGAGGGCCTGGTTTAAGTGCCTTCTCGTATGTTCCGTAGGAGGTCAGGTTTGCGTTTTCCTTCCTAATGCCGCCGACAGACCCTCTTTAAGCTACTTAACAGCCAGGAAGGGGCCCTGGATCCCACAATGTGACCACGAGGGGCCTGTGAGCTGGGCTCTCTCTGGGTAGTCCCGAAGGTGAGCCGCAGCAGTGGGAGGCTATGGGCCGCTCCTCCCCACCCTCTGCCTTGTCACCAGCTGAAGCCCTATGTGCGTCCCCTGAGGCCACCCTGACCACAGCCTCCTGTCCTGAGAGCCCGCAGCCACACGCCGTTGACTTCCGGCCAGAATTCCATCTAGTCCGGTGCTCTGTCTGGAAGGTTATTTCTATTTTTGAACATGAACAGCTCAGGCAAACTAGCTCATAATCTGCTCTTGTCTTTTGCAGCATTTCCTTCCTCTCCTTTTGCAAAGAAATATTTTTACAATTGTGGTTTTTCACTTAGGTATGCATCAGAGGCACGTGGTGATGCTGCGAAATTACCAGGATCCAAGCTCTCTGTTCCCAGAGTTTCAGGCTGAAGTGTTCTGGCATGGGGCAGGGAGGGCGGGAAGGCGTGAGCATCACACCTCCAGACATTAACCGTGTCCTTGGAGACATTCTTGCTTCCTACGGGAGCGCACTGCTACTCTCAGAAGGAGCAGAAACCCAAATCCTGCAGATCTGCCAGTATTTCTAGGATACGATTTTGACACCCTCCCAAACTTCGGCTTTGGTTTAATGCAGCCTGCTGAAATCACATCATGTGTTTCGCTACCTTTCAGTAATGGGGAGGCAGAAGTAAATGATCAAAAGGAAAAGTTACTTTTAAAAAAAAGAAGAAAGAGACTGGATGCAAAATTGGTCAAAGAAAGCACAATGGATGACTGATCCCACACTGCCTTTTCTCTCTGGAGTCTGCAGGACCACGTCAGGGGGAGGGAGGCTGAGTCCACAATTAATTACTATTTCAGTTCATTTAGGTGCCAGCATTATTTCCCCCTCCTTTCCCTTCTTCTCTGCACACTGACAAATAATCAGAGTATGACATATGAAAATTTCAAATCTCTTTTGAGGTTGAGATGGTATAGAATTCAGGAAGCACAGAAGTCTTATTACAGAATACAATACCCACATAAAGGGTGAGGCATAAAACCAGAATAAATTGACTTTCTTATTTCCTGACCTGTACAAACTTAATTATCTAGACCTGATGTTTCAGTAATCTGATTTCCAAAGGATGCAATGTTCTTTTCCTTAATTTTTCTTGAGACAAATGCTCTCATTTTATTTGTAGTATTTGGGGGAAAGGAAAGTTCAATGTCTAATTTTTCTGATATATTTAGAGCTATTTTCCTCTGCTTTCTAGGAGACAAAATGGAGAAACAGAAATGGGATCACATTCTATGAATAAATTATGGTTGGCTTGTCTTTAAATATCATAAACTGCTGAAAAGAAATGAAGTCATAGACATAGATGAGTTTTATTTTGAAAGCCGACTAAGAGATGACGTTAAAAGTAAAGAGAAGAAAAAGAAAAGAAGAAAAAGAAAAAGCCGGAAGAAATCCTGGGAAGACTTCAGAAATAAGGAAACAGCTAGACATCCTCCGTGGCCTCTTCCAGGACATCAGAATCCCATGTTTGCTGCCTTACCCACTATGCTGGTTCGGATACTTAAGTAAGCCACCCAAGTGCTGGGGTTACTAGCTGACAATCCATCACTGTGTTGCTTAATAATGGCTATATTTTGCCCAATATTCTAGCCACTGGTTCACCTTCTTGGTATCTTAAAATATTCCCCAAGGAAAAACCACAAGTTAAATAACAGAACAAGAGGACTTTACAGGTAGACATGGATTTCGTTGGATTTTATGACCTTCTTTCATGTCCTTTCAGAATTTATTTAAGGAGTTGGGAGAGTCAGAATGTGTTAGCTTATGAAATTATTTTTGGAACTGAAACCAAAAAAAAAAAAAAAAAGAAAACAACTTTGAACTTGAGTTTTCGCCAGCTTGGCCCACGTGCCAAGGTCAACCTCTGCCGGCCCCCACGACAGGTTCTCTCGCCTCGAGCTCCCCATGACACAGTCTGTCTCTCTAGGCTGGGCTCTCCAGCGTTACCATAGCCAAAGCCAGCTGGAGAAATGGGACTATTGTGAAGATAATTTTAGGTCAGAGTAGAGGCCAAAACCGAAAACTGGTTCTGCTCGAAATGGCCTGGCTGTCCTCATTTCATCGCTTGGCTTTGCAGGGAGAGACACCACTCCAGGCCTTACCAAATGACAAACAACGATGACATTCTCCACCAAAAGCAATGCAAAGTGGAGACTGAGCTTATCAATTTTTGCAAAGCCTTGCACACCTGGGTATGTTAATGCAAATGAATGTGCTGGACTGGCACAGAGGGAAATAAAAGCCTCCTTATAGTTCATCTTCCTGACCTAAACTAGAAGATTTGTGGAATTTGTGTTCGCACTATATCCAAAGTTCTTACAACTGCATAAGGATTTTTGCTTGGAGAAAGGACTTCTGCCCTGGGAAAGAACTGCTGGGTGGAATCTGGGTACCCAAGCATTTGCAAAATTACATTAAATCCTCAAAGCTTGCTGTTACCAAACCCCAAAGCCAATCAACTGGGAGGAAATTGGCTCATAGAATATCAACCCGGTCATGCCAGTGGCCACGATCCAGCTGCTGGATGTGAAATCCCAGGGTGAATCAGTTGCCAGTCTGTAGCATGCCAAGAGGGTGGGTGAAACGAAATCACCTGGGTAGGAGTCAAGTGGATAGTATAGGCGCCACTCAAATTGGAATCAGGTGGAAGAGCCCGGTGTGACCTGTAGGTACACGCTAACGCACCTGGCCCTCCCTCCCTTACTGGCCACCCTGCTCCTTCCACACCCACACCCACATCTCAGGAAGCACAGCAAGGCAGCAAACCCGAAGGTCAGCTCTCTGACACCATTCCTAACCAGCATCTGATACAGTTAAAGGGAGAGGTCTCCCTCTCCGAAGAAGGAAAGAGCTGCATCTGTACCTGGTACCCTACTGGTCCCCGGAGCACGCCTGCCTCTGAATTCAAGGATAACAAACTACAGTGGTTCTTGTAAAAGACTTGTGTCTACCCCCCATCATCCCTCCTCAAGCCGTGACTCCGATGAACAGTTCAACAGCCTCAGTTTTCCAATGATAGTCCAGGCTCGTGTTTTGTAAATAGTATAATAAGGTCCATGTTTTTGTCCACGGTTTGATTAACAACCAGCCAAAGCCACAAAAAAGTCATGATGGTATAACAACAACAACAACAACAAATCACTAGTTATGAAGATAGTGGTGGTGGTCAGCATTTTGTACCAAATGAGCTGGTGCTGATACCTAATGCCCCCATTAGCGCTTGTCAAAACCAGGGACTAAATTTCATATGTCAATGAGTTATGGATTACTGGGGACCTACTGGGCACAGCATGTTTCTGAGAAACAAAAGGAGCAGAAATGTTTATGGTGAGGGAAGGAGAGGTGGCCCAAGGCTCCGATCCCACGGCTTATGCAGCAGGAACCTTCTAGCGCGGAAAGGATAATCCAACCAAGCTTTAGGATAATAAGAGCCTTGCCAGGGAGCCCAAAGACCTGCTGGATTTTAACACTAAGTTTGTCATTAACAATCTGCGTGACCTTGGGCAAGTCAATTTCCCTCTCTGAACCTCCATCTCCATATTAAGATAACAATGTGCGGAGGGGGAAGTCTGCAGAATGTTTACATCAATCTCTAGGGTCCCTAAAAACTTGAGTTTTCTATGATTCCATGATGCTGGACCTCCACTGTGCAATATAGTAGCTGCTACGCACGTGTGGCCATTTGAGTGAAATACAATTAAATGAAAATGCTGGTTTCCCAGTTGCACCAGTCACATTTCAAATGCTCAGCAGCCCATGCAGGTGATAGCTAGGGCAGAAAGACAACGTTTCCATCACTACAGAAAGCTTTATTGGACGTACTGTTCTAGACCATTTTCTTTGAAGGAGACTCTTGAGGAGTCTAATGTAAACACTATTCATGTTCCTAGTGACTGATTTTATTGGAAAATTAACTATGGCTACCACAAACTATTGCTGCCAACGAAGAGCTGACGTTTTTTGAGCACTCCTGTTGCTAGAATTGTGCAATGAGCTCTTTTGCTTTGATCCTCACAACAGCCCTTAGTGGTAGGGGCTGTTATTTTCCCTATTTGTAAATGAGGAAAACAAGATTCAGAGTGACTATGTCAGTTGTTCAGAACCACACCCTGGAAGTGGCAGGGGGAGGTCTTGAGCCCACTGACTGTCACAGTCTAGAGCCCCCGATGATTTCACCCTGGCCCTAAGCTTGATCTCTCGTCTCACTGTCTTACGACCAAGCCTCTTGGACTCCTCATAGTCTCTCCTGGGGTGGACATGGGGCCTTTGCACATGCTGTATGTAGGATGCCCTTCCTCTCCTTTTCTCCTTTGCTTGGCAACTTCTTGTTTATCCTTTTCAGATATCACTTGTCCATCGGGCAAAACAGTCACCCTGTCAGCTTTGGGTTTCCGATACACTCCATTCATGCCTCAAGCACAGAGCCCACGAGGTTCTGTTAGGACATCTGTTTGCAAGTCTGGCTTCCTGCCAGACTGTCAGTGCATTCAAGATGAAGTCTGTGCCTCAATCATTTTTATGTCCTCAGTTCAGGAAAGGTGCTGAGTCAATGTTTTCTGAACAAAAATACCAAATATCTTTCTAAGATGACAAGAGTCACCACCTTTTCCAACTACTCCAGCTTATCGAGATGCTTTCCATTTTCCCTGGAACTTGCAGGTTAGATGCATTTGGTTAGAGGCAAGCAGCGGGTTCTGGGGCCTTCGGACAGGGTGCAAAGTTCAATACGTGTACACATACATACATGGTCATTATTTTGGAGACAAATCTCTCTGCAAACAGGATGTCATTTATAGACAAGGAGATGTTTCCACTTCCTACCAATGCTGGTGAGGTTCTATCCACATTTCCACCAGGCCCCAGGCCTGGGCACTGTTCGGGACTAAGTGCCTACAGGCCTCTCAGGGTGCAGCGTGGCTGCTGTCTTGCTCCACACCCTCCCCAAAGCAGCAGGGCGGCAGCACTTTCTTCTGAAGGATGTTAAAGTTATTCACAGTGCACAGTTACAAAGTGACCAGGTAAACCCACACAATCTCCGCAGGAACAGAACAGCGCGACCCCACTCCCTGCCGTGGGGCTCCCTGCCCTGCAGCTCTTCCCCCTACGGAAAGCAGGAGAACCAAAATTTAGCCCTGCTTGCCCTCCTTTCCTCTAAGGTCACCCACGGCCCTGCATTTGGAGTTACCATTTGCTTCTGCATTTTAAAAAGAACTGAGCTAGGTCCAGATCTTCAAAACAAAACAAAACCCCTAACCGATTAACCTAACAAACAAAAACAAAACAACAAGGTGTAGGAAGAGAAATATTACCTATTGAAGACCTCCTGCGTAGCAGCATTGTTTTGGGTGAATCAATCTCTTGTAACCCAACAATGCTGAAAGGTCATGTCCAATGATCACATTTTACAGATGGAGATACTGAAGCCCAGGATACAGGCGCTGGGCTGTATAATTAAATAGTTAAATAATTAAAATAATTACAATTATTCATTATAAGAATACTTAATTAAAGGAGGCAGGACTTCATGGCAGAGAGAGATGGGCTCAAATTTGGGTGCCACTAGCTCTTTGGTTTTGAACAAATTTTTGGATCTCCTTATGTCTCTGTTTTCTCATTTGGAAATAGGGACCAGTGGTACTAACCGTCCATGGCAGCTGTAGAGCTGGGCAAGAAAATCTCTGTAAAGTGCCTAATGTGGTATCTGGCACCTTATAGATTTAAGGTTAGTTCCCCCTTCCCTTGTCTGCTACATGGCTGTGTTGGAGTTCAAACGCAGGGTCATGGGCTCCAAACCCCAAGTTCTTTGCAGACCTGGAATGAGAACTTGACCGAGGTGCTTCTCTACCACTAGCTGAGCTTGAGTGGTCTGGCAAACACTCTCCCCATTATTTGATATATCTATGCTCAGTTGTAAGTCTTCCAGAAATCAAAATCAAAATACGTAAGTCATGCGTCTCCCACTACATTTTAATGTACCTTCAGCACAGCCTGCTCATAAAAATGTCTCTGCCAGCCACTTAATGTCATAAAACTACTTAGGAAAAAGGTTTAATGTCAGCAAAAGAAAATAGAGTAATCATTGGGTTTCCGTTCCTACGTAATTTGCAAAAATCCAGTAAGACATGGCGGGAGGACAATAGCCTTTCTGCCCTAAATCTCTCTTGTAGTCCCCCTGTTTTGAAGTAGGCTACGTATTTTTCTGGAAAAAAATTTTTTTTTTTTTTTTTTTTTTTTTTGTAAAAAGTTGTAGGCTGCATTGAGGACTGGGGAGGGTTTCAGTCTCAGTAGTTTTCTTGCTGGCTGGAGATATATTTGTTCTTCGCTTGGTATGGTGGAAGATTCTGGACTTTTAGAAAAATTCTTCAAATCTAGACTCCGGGAAATGCACTGCTGATGCCCCCATGGAACTTCCGCAGAAAGCTTCCTCTCTAACGCATGAGTCTCCGCAAATGTGGTCTCACATTTTCACAGATGTTGTCATGTGACAACCTATTACCCAGCCTGTCCACTCCTTCCCTATGCTCAATGCTCTCAGACACTGTAAAGACAGCTGTGGTACAATGAGAAGGTGCAAAGTTGGAGTTATGAGATTGGCAATGAATTCTGGCTCAGTGACCTTCACTGGGACTTTGGACACATTGCCTCATTTCTTTGAGTCTTGATTTTTCTCATCCATATAATGGGGGTATGAGCCAACTGCTGAGAGCTTGTGAGGATGATGGACTGTCGTTTTGCACCAGAAAGTTCTGTGGAAACCACAGGGGCTATTCGAACGTGTTTATCAGAAGTTAAGGATCAAAAGCCTGAAGACCTATACGCTTAGGGTAGTATTTTCCATTTTTAAATTGAAATTCATACTTGCCACTAGTCTGATTTATTTTGGATCAGGTATCTGGGAAGCTTAGCCTTTAAAGACTTCAACTAACGTAAGTGGTTTTCAAAATACTACACCGTGCATTAAAATGTGGCTTTTATGTCATTCGATAGAACATGGAAAGAGCCCAGAGCCGGGAAGTCAGAATACCCATGGCTTACTCCCAGGGCTCTCACCGACCCACCACTTCAGGGACACGTCTCTGAACTGTTCTGCCCCAACCCACCATGACTTCCTTCTCTGTGATCAGAAAGGACAATCTCTGCCTTTGTGGGTGATCCGAGGGTGACATGGATACACGCAACAGCAATCTGCACATTGGAAGTGTCAACATGAGCAGCACTACTGTTAGGTTAGGGCCATCCTCTAGCACCAGACCATCCTAAGGAGGCCTAAGGATCTTCAAAGAAAGAGCAAATCACCAAGGTGTAAAATGAATCATAGAATGAACGGCAGCTGTTTCTTCACCTCGTTAGCGACCCAGAGTTCAAGTAGTGGATGCAATCCATGGAGCTTCTCCCAAGAGAAAAAGACACATAAATCCCAAGCATGCAATGCTGGGTCAATTTTAGGTGTTTTATGGACTTCCTGGTGCTCATTCATGGATCATCTAGGCTTTGGTGGACCTCAGGTTAAGTCTGTTGCAGATCATAAAGAACAGATGCCAAAGGTCATTGCATTTAAGACTTTAATTTAACAGATGACACATGGACGCATGGAGCTTATCAGAGACCTGGCCACAGATGTTAAATATAGTTTGAAAAACATTGTTCTTCCATTTTTAAAAACCGACAATCCGTAGTGCATAGATAAAGCTCAGTTATTTGGAGTATTTTATTTACCCAAATATCGAATTCGTCATCCCTGTTAAGCAAGACAAGCTTATGCATATCTCATCCATTTTCCGTACCATAAATTGAATTTATACCTTGAAAGGATGTTGTGTCTCAAGGAAGGATAGATTGAATTAATCCAATGTCCCATTTAAAGCCAAACTGGTAATGCTTTTAGAAGGATACTTTATCTACCAGGGCTTAAACCTAAATTCTTAGATGAATTTTGATCTAAGTATTAATCAGGCTTCCTGAATTTGCATAGCACCTAGCTAATTGCTTATGTTTTGCCTGATTCCTCATCAAAAAGAAAAATCGAGTGTTGCTTAAGTCTGATGCTAAAAAAGCATATTCTTATAAAATTAAATGAAGAAAATTTGTGAACAATATAATTTCCACATTAAGGAGTCCAGGTGATGAAGGCTAACGCTTCACTCGCAGGTGGGGATTTGGTGCTTGTTACGTGTTCACTGTCATCACAACCAACAGAAATTTCTCTGTTGGGGTACAGTGGGTTGGCTCACGTTTCTTGAACATGATGCTAGAATATGCCATCAGTGTCACAAGTGAAAAGCGAATGAGCTGGTTTAGAACACTGAGTGTACAGCAAAGTCTGATCTACACATTGCTCGCTGGGCCATTTCAAAATAGCAGTATTTTAAAAATTTTGTCAGTCATTATGAATCAAACACAGGCCAAATTTGGGTTGTTAAGAACCTTGTAGTGTGTAAAAGACAACCTACTTGGGGAGCATAAGGAATAACACGGAGGACATGGGGAGATGGAGAGGAGAAGCGAGTTGGGGGAAACTGGAGGGGGAGACAAACCATGAGAGACTGTGGACTCTGAGAAACAAACTGAGAGTTTTGGAGAGCTGGGTAGGAGGTAGGGTGAGCCTGGTGGTGGGTATTACGGAGGGCACGTATTGCATGGAGCACTGGGTGTGGTACATAAACAATGAAGGCTGGAACACTGAAAAGAAATAAAATAAAATAAAATGAAAAAAAAAAAAAGAACGAAAGAAAGAAAGAAAAGACAACCTACTGAATGGGAGAAGGTTATTTGCAAATGACATATCTGATAAAGGATCAGTATCCCAAATACAGAAAGAACATATACAACTTAACACCAAAAAATCCAAATAGTTTTAAATTAAAAATGGGCAGAAGACACAAACAGAGATTTCTCACCAGAAGATATACAGATGGCTGAAAGGTACATGAAAAGGTGCTCAACAGCACTCACCCTCAGGCAAATGCAAGTCAAACCACAATGAGATATCACATCTGTCAGAATGGCTAAAATCAAAAACACAAGAAACAAGTGTTGGCAAGGAGTGGAGGAAAAGCAACCCTTATGCACCGCTGGTGGGAATGCAAACTGGTGCAGCCACTATGGAAACCACCCCCCCCCCTTTTAGAAAACACGAATTCAAAAAGTTACATGCACCCTTATTAGGTTTATTGCAGCAGTATTTACCGTAGCCGAATTATGGAAGCAGCCCAAGGGTCCATCGACAGATGAATAGACAAAGAGGGTGTGGTGTATGTACACAGTGGAATATTACTCAGCCATAAAAAGAATGAAATCCTGACATTTGCAACCACGTGGATGGATCTAGAGGGTGTAATGCTAAGTGAAATAAGCCAGTCGGAGAAAGACAAATACAATATGGTTTCACTCAAATGGGCAACTTAAGAAACAAAACAAACAGAAGGTGAAAAACCAAGAAATAGACTCTACAGAGAACAGATGGTCGCCAGAGAGGAGGTGAGTGGGGAGATGGGTGAGATAGGTGAAGGGGATTAAGGGTACACGTATTGTGATGAGCACTGAGTAATGTGTAGAATTGCTGAATCACTATATTGTACGCCTGAAACCAATATAGCACTGTATGTTAACCATACCAGGATTTTTAAAAATTGGAAGGAGAACAAAACAAAACAAAAACAAACCTTTGCAGTAAGCAAAAAACAGGTGCCCTTTCGAATCCAAGTTGCCACTGTTAATAGTCTGACCAGACTAGGCACAGCTGAAGAAAGAAGAGGAATGAGGTCACTCTAGCTAGCACCGACATGGTGAAGTCCTACCTGGCACATGTCAGTGGAGCCTGTGTCTCTAGTTCAAGTTTTCTGTGCCTTCCGAGAAACCCAACAACAATGCAGTCAAGGAGAAACTGGGTCTTTTCCCAAGAACTCCTGTCTCTTCATGCACCATCTCTGAAGGCTTTTAATTTTTCTGGGGTAGTTCCTATAAAAATAGTGAATGATCTCGTCTCTCCCGAGAAGAATTTGTTGTGGGGACTGAGCCTTCGACCTTCAGAGTTTCCATTCCAGATCTGCTCTCAGTTTCTGCCTCAAGTGCCTCACAGTCCCAAGCAGCTGCCACGTCCAGTTTGGAGAGGAGGTCATGGGGTGGCCAGGCCAGTCACGATGGGATCGGTAGCCTCCAAAGTGACCAGCTTGACTTGCCGAGGGAGACAAGCTGTTTCACCAGACCTGACCCACTTTCCTTCCTCTTCCTGTCAGGCCCTTGGGGGTTCGAGCCCCAGCTGGCTCATCTGCTTTCCTCGGTCAGATGTCTCTGGAGAGGCCAGGATGTTCTCAGATGTCAGCGGTGGGGATCGTTTTTCAGACTTTAATGTTTCTTGTCACTCCTTTCATTCTGGAAGAATTATCATAAAGAACAATCTTCCATGGAAAAGTTTGGTCATCCCAAGCATGTGCCCCAAACCAGATATATGAGCTGCTTGACTTGCTCAACCCTTATATAACCTCAGATTTCCTGATTAACTCCTTTAATCTTAATTGTTTTAGAAAAAAAATCAAAGCTTCTAAAGCTCTTTACTCCTAGTCTCCTGGGCACCGATGTTGGGTCCCAGGCTGCTTTACCACATTGCTTTGGCAAAACAATGGCTTTCCCTGGGATTTTAAAAATATAATGAGGCCATTCTCTTGCTTTGTAACTTTTTATCTCAGCGTGAACTCAGTTCTCATCAAGGAGCTTTGTTTATAGCTTTAAATTTTTTATTCCTTTGAGAATAACCCAAAGCAGTAATGACTTTAGACAGCACACCTCTCACTCTTCTTAGAATATTTCTCTTGCCTATATAAGCAAAACTATCTGAGTAATTAAATCTCCTATAAGAGAAGTTGTATTTTTTCCAGGGAAAAGAATTTCGAATGTTGATTTTTCACTCTGACTTGTAAGGAAAGCTATAATTCCAAAAGAAATGACTAGGTAGCTATAGAACCAAATAAATGCACATGTTCTACCTAATATCCTAGTTACTAATCAGAAGATGTGGATGCATATGATTATGGCTAATTAAATATATATAGAATGTTCAGCTTCTTGTGGAGAAGAAGAGTTGAATTTCAGATACTATAGAAAATGTATGAATTCCTTGAATATTAATTTTACCTGAAAAAAAAATTCTTCCCCATGTTACCTGGCCTCCTCCTCTTAAAATTCTTCTAATTACTTTCGTAAGGAAGGATGTAGGTAAGAAAGGAGGGAAACACACATGCTACCCACGCATATGCATATACATATGTTACACACACAAGCACACACACTTCACACTGGCAGACAATAATCCACTGTTCTGGAATGTCACAATTTCTCAAGTTTCCCATGAAAGACTCCTGTGACCTATGCCCCACATCCAATAACACATTACATAGAAAGGGGACTTTTTTTTTTTTTCTTTTTTAGCTTTCCCTCCACATAGAGGAAAGGCATCATATCTACAGGCAATGAGCTACACTAAAAAAGAGCAGAGGCTATTTTTATCCCTTGCAACTTTTTGCTCATTACTATTCTCTTTCTGACTCTACCTCAGGCAAAACGTTAGAAAACAATACTGTATTAACCACGGCTGAGAAGAAGTGAAACAATGCCCTCAAATTTGCCCCATGCCTCCCAAAAGCACACATGCTACAGATCATGCCAGTATCAGAATGTTCCAGAAGCATCCAGAGGATTCTTGAAGTTATTCTGGCTACATAAGCAGAATTGCTATTGTTTAGTGCAACCCGCTCTGTGTCCTAAGGAGAGCCAATAAAAATCTCATTAATTTACACCATTGGTTTTCAATGAGGCTGATAACTTTAGAAATATGCCAAGGCATTTCCTTTTATTCCCCGCCCCCCTCCATTTTTCTTCTATGTTGCTTGTCACATGTCTGTAGGATACTACTGTTGCTTAGTGGTCAGGGACCAGGGACGCAGTCTCTGCATGCTTCATCCCCTCCAAATGCCCATAGTACTCTAGTTGAGAAATGCCGGATTTAAAGGGTCTCAACCATTCTTCTATCATTGAGAGCAATACAAAAGTAAAAAGCAAACAAGTAAACCAAAAAAATACTTGAAACGATTGCAGCTGCTATCTTGAATAAAAATAACTTATAATTGATTAAGTTATTAACTGCTTTTATCTGGTGGGTCTTTCACGAATATGGCTTAGACGTGAGAACAATATATCTGACTTGGGTTGAACTGTATCCTCACAAAAATATATAATGAAGCCTCAACCTTTAGGTACCTGTGAACGCGACCTTAGTTGGAGATCTAGTCTTGGCAGATAGATTCAAGTTATGATGAGGTCACACTGACTAGGGCGGGCCCTAATCCAGTATGACTGAATGGCTGGTGTCCTTACAGGAAGGGGATCTGGACAGAGACAGACTCGAAGGGAAGAGGGTCCTGTGAAGTCGGAGGCAGAGATTGAAGTTGAACGTGGAAGCATTAATGCTTGCACAAGCTGAGGAACGCCTGGGACTACCAGGAACCAGAAGAAAAGGAAGGGTCCTCCCCTAGAGGCTTCGGAGGGAGCATGGCCTTGCGGAAACCTTGACTTCAGACTCTCAGCTTCCAGAACGGTTAAGAGAATAAATTTCTGTTTTTTTAAGCCATCCAAGTTTGTGGTAATTTGTTATGACAGCCCTAGGAAACTAAGACAATAGCTAATCTATATTTATCCCCAGCTTGGCAATGTGGCAGAGTCCAAGGGAGCAAACAGTCTGCAGCAGAATGGGGGGAGTGGTGTTTGGGGGCAGGACACTTGCTGGCATCCTCTGCTGCTGGGTAACAGAGGGGGCAGGGGCCCGTTCCCCCTTCTACCCAGGAGGGCACACTTTATTTTGGATTCCTCTACCTAGGCCTTCTAAGATTGAAAGGACAATCTTTTCTGGATTTCCTGGTCTAGAGTGAAATTCTGTTTCATAAATATGTGCAGCTAAGTGTGGTTGCCCAAAGACAGCAGGCTTATTTGGAAAGCGATTACAATTCCTCTCCAAATTTCATGAGCTGCTGTGCGATCATGTGAAGCAGGCTACCCGGGTCTCCTCTCCTTTCTGTGCTACCCCGGGGACCTTTGGTGTCTAGTGCATACACTGTGTCTCCCTGTGCAACTCCTTCCCCATGTGGTATCCCTGCTCCCAGGCCTCTTTGCACTCTTGGCACGTTTTTGTCCGACAGGACAGCCCCTCAAGGCTCTCTGCCCTTCTACCTGCCAATCCATAAATCACTTTCAGCTGCTCTAGGTTAACGCATAACTTCTCTCAGAGATCACGGAGCCTTCCCGCGTTGCGCTCTAGTGTTGGCGTGCCAGCAAGCAATGTGGAAAGGGGTTTGGAGTCTTTGAACTCAGGGGACTCCTATTCTTTTATACATGAGATGTGTAATCTAAGTTCAGCCACGAATGCGCTGGGAGACCTTGCGGTCTCCATGTTTGAGCTTCTGTTTCCTTAGGCCAGTTCAGTAAGGGCTGAGCCTCTACTGTATACATACTCACACATGGGCCCAAGGGATACGAAGCAAAGATTAAGATCTCTGCTCTCCAAGGGCCAGAAGTCTAAAGAGGTAACATACGCAAACAAGTGGAGGGGAACGTTGAACGTGCAGGACAAAGAGAATTTTGGCCGGCAGACAACGGAGTATGGCATTCTAGAACGAGGAACTGGCAGGGACAAAGACCTGAAGTTATGTGGCCTGTGCTTCCGTCCTGGCGAAGACCTTCCAAACAAGAATGATCTATTTGCTTCTCTAGCCTCTCTCACGGTGACTACCCGCACCACCTTTCTTTCATTCTGCCTCTAACTCAGATCTTAAGCCCCTTGGTAAGGGGTTGAGACTTGTTTCTGGAGAAATGGGGGCTTCTGGAAGATTCTTTTTAAAAACTTTGAATAATGGAAAAATTTAATCATCTACAAATTCGGAGAGGAGAGCATAATGGATCTTTAGGTACCTTTGTTCAGTTTCAAGAATTATAAGCTCATGATCATTTTTTTTCTGTAATACCCTCACCTATATATCACCCCCATATTATTCTGAAGCACAGTGGCACTTCTTATATAAATATAACAGTGTGTAACTCTAAAAGATAAGGGCTATCATTGAAAACATACAGGTTACATCATTATCATACTGAAGATTATAATACATTAATATCATCAAATGTCTAGTCAATAATTAAATGTACAATCATCTCATGAAGGTCACAATTTATTTCCACAGTTTTGGTTTGATCTAAACAAGGTCCCCAGTTGTGATTGGTTGCTATGGTTCTTTAAGTTTCTTTTTCATCGATAAATCTGCCTTCTCATCTTTTTCTTTAATCTCTCTTTTCTCCTTGCAATCTATTTGTTGAAGAGGCCGGTCTGTTTGTCATGTAGAGTTTTCTGTGGTCTGGCGTTTGCTGATTTCACTCCTGTGGTGTTATTTAACACCTTCTTTGGTCCTCTGTATTTCCTGTGACTTGACAGTTGGTTCCTTTCAATGTGGCAAGGCTGTTTCACAGGGGGTATTGTACCCTTCCATCAGGAGATATGGTATCTGGCTGTCACACTTCATGATGTTGGCAGCCACGGTAGGTCAATGCCAAGACCACTAACTCCCTAGGTGATGCTGTATGGTGCTGTCCTACTTCCACTGGGCCATCTTCATTTACTAGCTGGAAAACATGTATAAAGATGGTCCTCCCATCATCTAATATTTGGTTGCCCAGGGATACACCTCGTAAAATGAAGGCAAAAATAAGGTCAATTAATCTATCGATCAAGAATTTTAGTTCTTCCCATTTATCTATTATTTTTCAAAATAATGTGTTGGTTTGTTAGTATCCTCCAACGGAGACAAATGAAGTTTCGTGTTATTATTGCTTTGTTTTGGTATCATAATTAGCTCGTAAGTTGGAACAATGTGATTCAGCCCATTGCAGTTATCCTCACTGCTGCTCAGTTTGCTCCATCTTTGGACAGTGGGGGCCTCATTAAGGTGTTCTGAGTCCTTTCCACCGGAGCCACAGTTGTCTTTGACGGCATCCTTGTTATCTGGTATGACGAGATAGTCCAGACTCATCTTACATAGTTTCTAGCCCACCCCTAGAAGTAATCACTTCTCCCAGGAGTCTTCATTCTTTTTTTGGTGGAAATGGGATTTAGTAGCCATCGTCTAAGCACCTGGAAGACTCTGAAGCAGATTTAGGTTGGCTTCTGCTCCTTTGGGGGGGAGCAGGCAGTCTGGCCTGGCCTGAATGACTTCCAAAAGAATGGTGAGAGATTGTGAGAAGGGAAAGGGTGGCCAGTGACCATTTAGGAGTTACCGTGGCAGGCTAGGAAGAGATGACAAGATTCTCGATCAAGTCTGTAGGTGTGGGGATGGGAGAGAGGATCAGAGTTGAGAGAAACTTTGGAGACTAAGTTTGCATAGTCTGATTTGGTCATTCAAGACAGTGGGGATTAAGGAGGGTAAAAGATGACGGACTTGGTTAAAGCCTAGCTTAGTCACTTACCAACTGTGTGATCTACATGTCATTGCTTCTGAGACTTGGTGACACTGTGGGATTGGAATGGCCCATCGCATGGGGTTGTTAGGAGCATTAAATGAAGTTGGAAATGGAATGAACATCATATAATGTGTGATACCTACAAAAAGTTACAAATGTGGAATCTCCTTCCCACACCAGCATGTTTAGCTTTATCTAGAATATGAAGGGGTTGGCCTATCTGCTCATGGACTATTAGTAACGGATGCTCCAGCATTTGCCTAAACCACATTTTATTGATTATTTTATTGAAAAGATAACATAACAAATTTAATGTTGTCAAAGGAAAACAAATCATATATTCTTCTGAGGGCTATTTTTTCTTATTTGTTATCTAAGTTGACAGATTTCATTATAGAAAAGCTTAGAATAATGTTTTAATTTAAAAATTGCTCCCATAAATGACAACCTAGGTATTGAAACAAAGTATCTCAAATACTGATAAGTTAAGTCACAGTTTCTTAAAATAATATCCAAAATGGTTGTTCTGATCAATGATTTATGTAGCACTCTGGTTTTATAAAATATAATATTAAAGTCAATTTCTTCCCAGAACCTCCCCCCACCCCACCCATTACATTAGTGATATCCTGTAAACCTTTCTGAAGTTATTTGCTTTTCTAAGATGTACTTTTTGAGGGATCCATCAGAAGGATTTCTGAATCAAGATTTTGGGGTTAGAAGTAGCTATCCAGTAGTTACAATAGCAATATTAAGTGTTGATAAAGAGGGATTAAAATCTTGATGATATCTTTCTTTCCTTTTTTAATTGTGAAGGCAATACAAACTAGTTTAACAATTTCAGACAAAAGAAAAGGTCATAAAAAGTGAAACTAACCCAAAGCTCAGGTGCCAGAAATAACCACTGTATTCTTCTAAATGATTTTCTCTACAGGCACACACATAAAAATGTTTTGAATATTTCTTCACAATGTACATTTCTTCTGTAGCTTGCTTTTCTGATATAATTGTGAAATATAAAGTCACACTTATTAGTTCAATATATTGTAACCACTTAATGTGTTAGTACCTAAATGAACCAACCGCCCCACACTTCTAAGCAGCTGCTTGATGTCGCCCATTTGAATGAACATTGAATGTATGCTAGTCTTTCTGACTAGCACTTTATAGTTAGACATTTACATGATTTCCAATATATTAATATTTTTAAAGTTCTTAATCAAAACAAACTCTGAAATCAGGTCTGGATGGGTGATAGATACATTCTTGTCAATTTCTGTGCCTGCTTATAGTTTCCATAATGATTAAAAAAAAAGTGCTTGAGGGCAGCTTTGAAAAACTGTTATAAGACATGACTTTCCCTTAATGACCTTTCATTTTTTTAACCAAAATTTGGTTGTAAATTTCCTCATTTCAAAAGCCCCATCTCCCACTTTCTTTCTTTTTTTTTTTTTTTAATTTATTTATTTGACAGACAGAGATCACAAGCAGGCAGAGAGGCAGACGGAGAGAAAGGGGGAAGCAGGCTCCCTGCTGAGTAGAGAGCCCGATGTGGGGCTCGATCCCAGGACCCTGGGATCACGACCCGAGCCGAAGGCAGAGGCCTTAACCCACTGAGCCACCCAGGTGCCCCCATCTCCCACTTTCTGATACTCCTCCTAACTCAAACGGTTCTCAGTGATGTAATAATTTCCCCTCCTTCAGCAGCCACATTTGTCTTTGAGATCTGGGAAGGCTTCTCTTGTCAGTGCATGTGGCTTTTCCTTTCTTCTCTTAAAAAATGTACTTGAATCATTTTATTGAGATAGGATACACAAATACAAAGCAGTGCAGCGACTTTGGAAAACCATCGACAATTCCTCAAAAATGAAACCTAGAATTGCCATAGGCCGTGCTTTCTATTTCCTTTAGGAACACAGTCCCTCCCACAGAGGAGAGGTGGCAGAACGGTCCCCAGTCCTCTGGTGTCACACTCATATCACCCCACGTGGTCCCCCCAGCACCAGGACAGGCTGACTGCCCTTGGTCACTCCCCGGTGTATAGCCCATGCGGTCCTCCTTCAAGCTGGCCAGCACCTGTCCCCCTCAAAAATGGGCAAGCAGACCTCACTGAACAAGCAAGGCAGATGTTTTTAATATAAATTGTCATATTTTCCTTTTAAAAATTTATTTATTTATTTATTTGAGAGAGTGAGAAAGAGGGCATGAGAGGGGGTAGAGTCAGCGGGAGAAGCAGACTCCCCACTGAGCAGGAAGCCCGATGCAGGACTCAATCCCAGGACCCCAGGATCATGACCTGAGCCTAAGGCAGTCGCTTCAACTGAGTCACCCAGGTACCAAGTGTCATCTTTTCTGTTCTTTGGTTTGTTTATAGGTTGCTCTGCAAGCGTAATCTTCAATTATACCATTGTCCTGGAGGCTTCAATACAAGTATGTTGTTATTTCCTAAGCCCCTGTTCTTTTTGGCAGCTGCTAAATACTTAAATGTTTCTATTTGAGCCCGAAAGTACCATGAGTATTTGTTGGATGATGAAGCTGACAGCCATGCCAGCCTGGGTGACTGTAACACCAGCCACGTGCGGGGGGGCCACCCTGCAGTGTTGATAACAAGCATTCACAGGAATGTGGGTCTGATACCAGTCAGGACTTAACCACTTGGAACTACTGCTTGGACTACAACATCATTCAGAATCACCAGTGCGGGCGCAATGCAGAGTCTTTAAGGCCAAGAGAACGCCTTGTTCTTCTTACGATCTCAACATTCAGCACTGGAATTTACTTAACTTCCTCAAACATCACTGGGAAACAGCCTGTCATGCTTCATTTAGACTCAATTCACTTTTTATTATCAGGTTATTTTTATTCAGAAAATTCTAAAAAATGTTCAAATAGTGGAGATTTATCTTTATCTTTTCTAGCTGAGCTCAGAGGTGACATTTTCTTAATTGGCCAGAGAACTTAAAATGTTTCAGCTATTTCTTCTTCTTCTTCTTTTTCTTCTTCTTCTTCTTCTTCTTCTTCTTCTTCTTCTTCTTCTTCTTCTTTCTTCTTCTTCTTCTTCTTCTTCTTCTTCTTCTTCTTCTTCTTCTTCTTCTTCTTCTTTTCCCTACATTTCAGCTATTTCAAAGTGATATCCATGGGGTGGGGGAGGGGGCGGAATGAACATTTTTAAAAGAAATGTTTTGTAAGGGCATGCTCAAAAAAAAAAAAAAAAGAGCTGATTTTAAAGTTTAGCTTTTGTAACCCTCAAAGAAAACTAAAGGCTGACTCATATTTTTTTAAAAAGCTGTTTGGAAACACTAGGCATAAGCACCTGATTGTAGGCAAGTTTGCCAAATGTCTCATTTTGGGGTGATCTAAGGCAAAATTTGAATTAAGTCTTCATTTTGCCAATCCTCAAAAATGTATTTTTAAAAAGATTTTATTTATTTATTTGAGAGAGCATGAGCAGGGAGAAGGGCAGAGGGGGAGGGAGAAGCGGACTCCTGCTGAGCAGAGAGCAGGTGGGGCTCGAGCCCAGGACCCTGGGATCATGACCTGAGCCGAAGCCAGACGCTTAACCCACTGAGCCACATGTGCCTCTCAAAAATATATTTTAGTCATTTGGTTCAGCAAATATATTCTGAGTATACCCTAAGTGCCATGTAGTATTTAGCACTGGGGAAACTACAGAAAATAAGAGACAAAATCCCAGGGGGCAGGGATGGGTAAGGGATGGAGGAAAATTGACGCTAAAGAAAAAGTAGAGGCAAAAGGCAATGAAGGGGCACTGGGAATGTGGTGTTGTCATGTGGAACAGACTGCAATTTTAAAATGCTGGTCAGGAGGAATCTCATGGTAGGTGACAAATGAGCAAAGACTTTAGGGAGGTGAGGGAATTAGCTGTCTGAAAAATTATGTCCTAGACAGAGGAACCAGATGCTGTATGCTCTAAGGAAGCCAGTGTGGCAGGTGTAGGGTGAGCAAAGAAGAGGAAGAAGCCCGGGTCCAAGAATGAATGGGGCCGGGTCTCCTGTAGGGCTTGATGGTCACTGGAAGGACTCGGGATTTTGCTGTGCATGCAACAGGAAACCATGGCAAAGCCGCGAACTGAGCAATGACCTCATCTGCTGTATTCCCATTGGATCAATTGTTACCATGTGGAGAACAGACATTAGGAGGGTCAGGGTCCCGTTGGGAGACCTGAGAGGGGGCCACTGCAGTCTTCCGGGGGAAAGAGACATGGTTCACCTGGAGCGAGACAGTGGAAGTGGCAAATAATGTTTGAATATGTGTCTATTTTAAAGGTAGGGCAAAGAAATCTGAAAGGATTGGATGAGGGGTGTTGGGAGAAAGGGACTCAGAGAGGACTCATGATTTTCAGCCCGAGCAATGAGAAAGTTGACTTGCCATTAATTGAGATGGGGAAGGTTTCATGCATAGCCTCCTGGGGGAGGGAAGTCCAGGAGTTCAGACTTGGACATGCTGAGTTTAAGATGACTATTAGATAGTCAACCATTGATTTCCTTCTGACCAAGTCAAAATTCATCATCCTCAAAGAATGAAAATTCTCTGAGGGTAGAGTTCCGTTTTCTTCATTGTTGTTTCTCCAGAATCTTGGATAATATTTAGTACATGTAGGTTCTCAATTAAAAATTAATTTAACAAATATTTGCTAAGCACTCATTATGTATCTTGCTCTGTTCTACCTGTTGGGGACACAGTGGGGACAAAGTAGCTAAAATTTCTGCTCTCCCTGCACCTTACAATCTAGTAGTGGGATGCAGGCAAGCAAATGAAGTAAAATAAATTAAATCTTCTATTTGTTGGCGTACCTGCTTAATAAACATTTGTTGATGCTTACTCACAGGCTGATCAATGTATATATCGTAACCCAACAAGGCAGAAGGTGGAGATCTTGGAGCTGGCATTCCATACCAGCCTGACTTAGCCAAATCCTGGTTCAGCGTTGTTGCTTCTCACAAATCTCATCCTCAGGTGCCTGGGTGCTTCACTCTGTTAAGCATCTGCTTTCGGCTCAGGTCATGATCCCAGAGTCCCAGGATGGAGTCCCACTCGGGCTCTCTGCTCAGTGGGGAGTCTGCTTCTCCCTCTGACCCTCCCGTTCCTCATGCTCTCTCTCATTCTCTCTCAAATAAAGAAATAAAATCTTAAAAAAAAATCTCATCCTCACCTGATAAATATCAGAGCAGTGTGCCTCACCCTATAAGCACATGAGGGGGTCCTGCTCAAAATAGAACTCTTTGAAGTGGACTTCTACGATGGCTGCCTTGAAGTAAGCACCCCCAGGCCACTCAGCCCTCCTTAATGGATCTGAACTAAGCAGCATGTTCCTTTTGACATCTCGAAGCATTTTCTCATTCTTTGTCCCCTTTTACAAGGCTGAGGATACCTTGCTTACCTGCCATTAAGGGCCACCACAGTTTCATCAGAAAGGCTCAATTTGCAACTTCTCACAAACCTAAAAAGGTGTACTAAAGTGGGCTCTATTTTCACATAAATCTGAGGAGGAATCTCTTGTCCCACTCCCCCAACCCCTCCACCTAAAACGAAACTTGATGCATTTTCCATTCCCAGCAGGAGCAGCAGGAAGGGGGTGGTTTGGTCTTTAGTAGCCCCCAATAATTTTACTTATTACCCTCAATTACCCTTCCGCAGCCACCACATTCAGCCATCTGACATACTCTCAGCCTCATGTAACAGACTACCCCCCAGCCTCTCCCATGATCCTACGCAGAATTTCTGGAACAGCTATGACTCCTTCCTACTAACCATTTCTTACCAGTTACCACATGGAATTTGATATCACACTTACTTCCCCACCAACATTTCCTAGAAGGTAAATGATGAATGATCTTATGTCCTTGAAAACTCATCATTCCCTTGCTCAGACCTGTCTGAATAGCCCTTCAAAGGGAGAATTCCAGGGCTCTTTCATCTTGAATGCTGTCCCTATCAAAGTTGTAATTTTTAAGATAAAACATCCAGGGTTCCTCATCAATTGGGTGATGGCCATATTCATCTTGCTGTTGCCTCTCATGCAGCAGATTCACGGAGAGCAAGAATTTCCCATTGGCAGAATGTGTGATTCACCAATGACTTGCCCCCTTTCCCAGGCCAACAAAGAGGTGTTCAGTCCCCCAGATTTCTTTACATCCCTCCGATGAATGAATGGGCATCAAGACTCCCCTATATTGTAATTCTGGGACGTACTAAAGTCTTCCCGCAATTTGACATAATTTGACACCCTACAGGAACTCAATAGAATGATGGCATCTTTAACATTTCCCTAAACACCTACAGAAAAGGCATTGTAGCTTTTGTACAGTGAAGTAAGAGCGCATCCTTTTATCCTTAGATAATTGTTATCGTCCTTCCTAAAGAATCTAAACGACAGTACAAAGCAAAAATCACACGGCGTGGAGTGTGTAACAATCAAAGAAATGTTCAACACCAGTAGAATGGTATCTGTCTGCTGTCCATCTGTAGGATCACAAAAGCTTTTCTAACAGAAACTGAAAAGATTTCCTAAGAAGCAGAAGCATCATCACGGGACATGATATTAAGTGAACAAACTGTCCATAATGAAGTTATGCTTCTGGACAACACAAAACTGGCAAGTATATCATCATTTAAAAGGTTACATGTTTTGATCACCCCCATTCAATCACGGCGAAAACACACACACAAAACCAAACAAGATTTTCTCTGTTCCAATTATTTTCATGTTCAGCACCTGTGCTCAAGTTCCTATGTCCTTATCTCCTCCCTGATAGAAAACAAAATCAGGTAGCAGAATGTGGACTGGAAGTGGAAGATATTATCATCAAAATTGTAGTCTACCATGCATCTTATTTTGTATTGAATAGATGTGTTTTCCTAAATACCGCACTGGTAACTTGCCACAATTCTTTTTTTTCCCACTTAACAGTTACCTATTCACAGACTTCACAGATTTTGTCATAGATACCATCAAAAGTGCAAATTTCCACCTCAGTCCAATTGCTTAAGGGTTTTTTGTTGTTGTTGTTGTTGTTTTCCAATTTGCCTTGAAATTCTAATATGACGCTTCAGGCTTCATACCTACAGATTTCAAGTGTACCAATAGACCTATCCTGCAGGAATTATGTAAACCTTATAATAATTAATATTTGTGAGATGCATTAAGATCCTGGCACAGAAAAGAGCATTGAAATCCAAAGCTATTCTATAACTTTCTTTTTTAATCAGTTGCCAGCTGGATTGTAGAGGGCTTCTAGTTCCAGCGCCCAGGCAAGAACATTGCTACCATTTAAAATACGTGTGCTTTTTTTTTTTTTTTTTTAAGGGAAAAGTCACAAGAGGCCAGGTAAGGTAGCTTCAAGAAGCCTATAGAAATCCCAGGTGTTCAGAAACACGTAACAATGCACAGTTAATGGAAATGCAATTAGAGGGTTGCCTGGGTGGCTCAGTCGGTTAAGTGTCTGACTCTTGATTTTGGGTCAGGTCATGATCTCAGGGTCCTGGGATTGAGCCTTAACTCCGGCTCAGCTCTGGCTCTAGCGCTCAACAAGGAGTTGGCTTCCAGATTCTCTCCCTCTCCCTCTGCCCCTCCCCACCCCAACTCCAGCATGCACACATGCTCTCTTTAAAATAAACAAATAAATCTTGAAAAAAAAAAAAGAAATACAATCTGATTAAAAATGTTTCATTGGAGAGCTGCCTCTGAACCCCATTCCTGGCAATTGCTATAGACTAGAGAGAGAGAGCTGCTCTGAAATTTCCCAGTTCTCCCATGAACAGACAGAAACGGAGCAGGCAACTTAACCTAGATTGGGGGCGGGGTTCAAAGTACAGTGAATCCTGTATCAAACCCATGGTATAGACAAACTGCAGATAAAAGGCCAAACATAGGTTTCTAGATAAAATACGGGGTGCCCAGTTAAATTTGGATTCAAGATGAACCATGAAGAATTACTTAGTTTAAGTTTGTCCCAACTATTGTGTAGGACATGCTTAGAACTCACTCTTTATTTGAAATTCAAATTGGACTGGGCAATCTGTATTTTTATTTGCTAAATCTGGCAACACTAGCCAAAGGAAAATTAAAACAGCTTATTTTCAATTGACATTATACTGCCCTGTACCATTGAAAAACACGGATAAAAAGAATTACGTAATTGTCTATTTTGTTGTAAAGATTTCTGTTACTTAAAAGCGGCAAAGGTCTCAAGGTTAATAAATGACATTAAAACAGGTAAAAGAAATGGGCTATGCTGGTGTAAGGATGATGATGAACGTTTAAAGATCCACACATCAGAAAATCTGCTGTTACACGAATTCTGTCATTTGAATAATTTAAGCTATGACTAAAAGCAAAGTAATGCCGCACACAAATCAATCTTATTTTATAGTCACCTCAACTGGACGATAACCCATTAGCCTTGTATTTCCAAGTAAAAAGCCAGTATTGCCTACGGCACACGCTTACCACCTGCCTACCTCTTCTCAGGACTGCCAATGTTTTCTAATGAAACATTAATTTTTCCAAACAATTGCTTCAGTCAGTGTCTTATTAGCAAAGCAAGTATCTGATTCCTAAACGAATATGTCCAGTTTAAGGGACAGTTACTTCCAAAAGGAAGCAAATTAATAGAAATACTATGGCAGGATTCGGTTCATTTGGATGTTAAGACAGCCAATCCCTTTTGAATATATTTCAAAAATGTACCTTTGCATTGTTTCCAGTGGATGTGGTAGCCACCTCCCCACCTTCCCACTCCCACAGGGAAAATTATTGCTTAAGAAAATCTGAACAAACAGGGTAAATAGTTGGCCAATATTTTCCTTATAAAAACACACGCACAATTAGACCTGGCCCAAATGCTCAAGGTAAATTAAAGATCTGGCCATTACTGATGCTTTTGGGTTTTCGAGAGAGCCATTCTGGATCATTCAGGTACCAGGAGCTGCCTTTTCCTAAGTTCTTTGATCGGAATCATCTAAAATTTGTGGCTCTGGGAACCTGACTTAAAGGTTTAGCTGAGTTGGGCTTCTGAAACACACAATTTGCAAAAGACTTTGTGGAAGAAATAAAGTCCTTCGTGAGACTTGCCATCTATTTGTTACAGAGCATTCTTTTGGACTGTTGTGCTAAATCTAATCTGGCACATTATTAACCTTTGCAAATTAGGCATTTAGTAGGCTAGGCTGAATATTTTCTTAATTTACACATTAAGGTTTGCCAAAACAGCTGGCACTATGATCGTAAACTAGTTGAGATCTTTGATTTATATAATTTAAGTGCAAATGTAGGACCCCTACTTCCGAGAGGATGACCTAACGGGTACCAAACACTAGTAAACATTATTAACAAGATTAATAGAAACAATGACAGCTAACGCTTATTGGGCGCTTCCTACGTTCCAGGCACTGTAAGTACATTTAGTCATTTAAAACTTTCCATAATCTTATGAGGTTTTATTTCCCCAGTGTTGTGGATGAGAAAACTGAGAATGGTTACTTGCCTTAAATTACACTCTAAGGAAGTAGTCAAACTCAGCTTCGTACCTAGGCTATCTAGTGGCAGAATGATCTAGAAGCAGAATCTACCCGCTTACCACTTTGCAACACTGCCTCAGCTCATGTATCAGATAACAATGAAGACCTTCCACCTTCTCAGGTCAGGTCATGGGAAGGAGGTGTCACTTCTTGGACTGAGATACAGATTTCAGAGGAATGGGAGTAACCCTTCACCCCCACTCCCAAACAACCACAGGCAACCTTGTTATTCTCTTAAAGAGTGTGCATTTTTGGTTTATTTTTAATATGTTTATGATAGGATTCATGAAGAAGCTTTAATATGCTTATGATAAGGTGTTGACATATATCAGGATCTGTGGTGACAACAGAGCTGTAAATGTGTAAGGTGGGGTCTCCTGTCAATGATAAGGATGTTCTAGATGTTAGTCACCCAGAGAAGAGCGATCTGACAAGCCCAGAACACAGATGGGATCTCCAGCTGGGTGGCAGGCTGGAGTCTAGCTCTCCTGAGTTTGATCACCAATGGCCAAGGTCATGGGGTGGGATGTGATGGTCTCTCTGTGGGAAGAGTAGGGACAGACATGGCAGAATCCAGGGTACCAGTAGAGTAGGATCATGGGGCTTGTGTCTCTTTTTACCTACGCTTCTTTCCCTGTTGTCCTCCTTGAGTGCTGGAAAAGGCCTTTTGAAAGTTCCAGTATATCTCCAATGTCTCAGTGAGGGAGTTTTTAAACAAATGGGGCCATAGAACACCAGAGGGGGGCAATGATGATGGTGGGAAAAAAGAAGAGAACCCAGAGGGGAGAGGAATGAAGACAGAAGGTTCCTGAAGCCTGCCATCCTCCCTCCCTCATCAGTTCTGTAGCCAAAACTTGGGGGGTGCTGCCTTATAATTTAATTTGGAGGCAGTATTCCTATGTGCCTTACACACAGAGATGTTTGAGAACGGTCTATAAAACAGCCACGATAGTTTTACACCACAATCAACTTTGAAAGGCTGAAGACAGTCTGACCTTTCTCCCTTCCTTCTTTTTAAAATACAAGTGAATAAATGTAAAGATTGTTGTTGTTGGTAGTGCCCACATATTTGAAAGTGTCTGTTATTCAGGAAGGAGCAAATGCTATGTACTTAATGAGTGGATTTATTAAGCTAAAAAAAAGTCCCCTGCCAAACCCCATTCCTGGCTCAAGAAAGTATCACCTTAAGAGTTTTACTTCTTTTTAAAAAGAAGAAAGAAAAGAAGGTGGAAAAGGAGGAGGGGCGGGTGGGGAAGCTGGAGGAGGAAGGGGAGGAAGAGGACCAGGACGACAGAAAAGAAGCAACATCTGGGTGAAACTAACCAGGGCTTTACAAGGGAGCTGGGGATGTCACTTTCCTTTCAGGAACCCTCACCCCTCTCCTTTACCAACACAGCAATTATTTTTCCCCAGAAAAAACGTTATTTCGGTTTCTGAAAACACCCAACTTTAGGATGCAGAGAGTCTCATGAGGTATTTATGCCAATTTTTATATTATTTTCTCACAGCTTATTGCAAGTAGCTCTAACAACACAAGGATCCTTAAAGAGGAAAGGCTGAAGCTTCATCACTCTGTTTCTAAGATGCACACAGAAACATAACCATGTCTTCTGGGGTCAGGAAAGTCCCAGAACTGGGAGGCTGTGACCCGCTTGGTTCTGACCCACTCCCCAACATGTGTGCACGGATGAGGCTGTTCAGTGGGCCCACCCGCCCCCTCACTCCAGCGATGCACAAGGGCAATCTTCTCACCCCAGAACAGCTGGACTAAACTCTAAAATTGACCAAGAAAAAAAAAAAAATTGAGCTCCTTAGAAAAAAAATGCTACTACACTGCCTGGTAGGGTTAATCCGGGTATTGTCAGCTGCCAGAGCTGTCGATTTAAAAAAAAAAAAAAAAAAAAAAAAAAAAGACAAGCCGCAGGATAAAATTAGGAAACAAACCCACCCACTGGCTCTACTGGCTCACTCAAGTTCTGCGCCTTGGGCTTCATGAAAAGATTTCTAGTGAGGGGGGGAAGTAAAGGCACCTTTCCTGTCGTTTCGCAAACATCCCTTGCTCGGAGCGTTGCTGGAACTGCCTCCCATGGCCGTCCCGTGGTTTGGGACGCGGCCCTTGACACCTGCTGGGATCCCGGCGCTGGAGGCGGCGAGGCTGCGAGCCAAAGCCGCCAGAGCGCTCGGGCACCGTCCGCGGACGCGACTGCAAACAGTGCGGATACCAACACGAAAAGGGTTTTTTTTTTTTTTTTTTTTTTTTTCTCAGACTTTTCAGCAAGTAAAGGAAGAAAACAAAAACGAAACAACAAGCTATAGTCTTAAGTTGGGAAACTTTTCCTCAAAACTGCCTTATCCTTTGTGAGCGGCCGGGAAACCCATTAGCTTCGTTTCAAGGGACTGGGACGACCCGTGTCCACAAGAACACAAACCCAGGCAGTTCAGGAGGAAAAAAAATAAAAATAATAAAAATAAAAATAAAAATAAAAAAAATCACGGACTAGAAGCGTAGGTCAAACCGGGTTGTGTTGTGTGGCTTTGGAACATTCTTATCGAAACACCAGTGTCCGCGCGCTCGGGCTGCGCGTTCCACTGGCGCCTTATCCATAGTCGGCTGCCCCTGGTGCGGCTGCATTTTCTGGAAAAACCGGGTCCCCAGCACCAGGCTGAGCGCGCTGTCTCCCGGCCCCCACTCAGCCAAGCTCAGTCCTCCTGCTCCCTCTCCGCAGCCCCTGCCCGAGGCCGCCGCCGCCGCCGGTCCCGAGACCAGCGAGGCGCGCGCAGGGAAGCCGCCCAGAATCAGTGCCGGGGGTGGGGGGCACTTTGAGCCAACTTGGCAGTTTCCGCCACTGCACACATTTCAGGGAGGCTGCGGGCCACAGCGTAGAACTGCAAACCCGGGAGGCGAGCTCGAACCGGGTGAAGGCAGCGGCCGGCGGGGCTGTCAGTGCCGCATCGCCCCCAGCGCGCAGCCACGGAGGGACGCCGGGGACCCGAGGCCGAGAGACCGCCGCGTCCCGGCCGCGCGCGCAGCCACTGCCTGGATGGAGCCTTCCAGATGCGATTCCCCCCTCTTCTCCCGTCCCTCCCCGGGTCCAGCCGCCTCAAGAAGTGTGCTGCCCGACTCCGGCACGGTGGGCTCGGAGACCCGAGAAGCCTGGAGTCGCACGCAGTGTCGCCCACCCGGGGTTCGAACGCGTCGCGCAGCCACCTGTTCCACAACGCCCGGAGTTTGTGTGGGTGCGGGCTGCGGCACGAAGGACCCTGCCATCCCCTCGGTCCCACACGGCCCAGGGGCTCGACAGGCTGGCACCACCCCAAACCCAAGTGCGCACATACCTTCACGCAACTCCGGAGGCTCGCCCCACTCCGGCCACCCGCGCGCGGTGACTTACTTCCCGGTGTCGCCGCTGCAGCCCCAGCCCCAGCCCCGGCGCTGGCCACCGGGGCCCCGAGCGCGCCCGGCTCCTCCGGGAGGACGGCGCCCCGAAATACCTGCGGTGAAGATGCAGAGCGCGAAGAGAGTCTTGCAGACCATGGTACTGGCGTGCGGTGCCGAGCTGCGCGACTGACCGAGCGCTCGGAGCGCGTCCGGCTCCTCCTCTGCCGCGCTGGCGGCCGTGGGAGCCGGGAGGCGAGGGCGGCTCTGCGCGCTCGGGCTCGGGCTGCTCGGGCGAAGGGCGGAGAAGCGAGACGAGCGCGGCGCGGCTCCGTCAGCGGCGTGTCCTCCGGCGCCCGGCGCGCTTCTGCTCCATCCCAGCCGCCCGAGCCTGGGCCGCCTCTGCCGCCGCGCGGGCCCCAGCCAAACCCCTCCCACCCGGGCCCCGCGGCGCTGACAAGGCCACCCCCTGGCCTCCACTCTCCCGGCGCTCGGGTCCCGGGAGCCTCGGCCCAGGGCGGCCTCTGCTGGACAGTGAGGGCGCGAGACTCGCGTTTGGACGGGGCTCCGCGAAGGTCCCCGCGTCTAGCACCCTGCTGGGAACTGAGGGGACTCAAAGAATTTGAGCGGATCTCTGCCCCCCGGGGATTTATCTCAACTTATGCGAGCTTACCACAGGTGCCCATGTGCCATCCTAGGCGTCCCTTCCAAGAGCCAAGACCCCACTACTGCAAAAGAGAATACACGTTACTTTCCAAGGAATTTCCTTTCATTTCTTCAAAATGTTCCTGCGTGTACTTCAAAACCTCCCACACGTTCAACCCCACTGCACTTCCTGGTGCCCGAGCCAGGCTGCCTTTTACCCTTTTCAGCTTCTTACCAGAAGAAATGAAACTAATGTCAGGGAATAGTGATCATGAGATAACTGAGCCAGGCAACCTCCTAGGTGTGGTATCATGACTCCCTCTAACAATCCGGTGACATAAGAATTACTATTATTCCATTGTACAGACGAGAAGACGGAGGCACAGAGAAGATACGTAATGCGCTCTAGGTCACATGGCTGGTAAGGACTGAACCCCGCAATCGAACAGTTTGTGCATCGGGGCCATAAAAACAAGGGCCGGCATCTCCTGAGTGAGTGTGGTGTGCTGAGCGACTGTGCTGTACGGGTATTACCCAAGTGAAGTTCTCACAGTAATCCTTGGCGCTGGGCACTCTTCTATCTTCATTTTCGGTGGAAGCACAGGAAGGGTTAACCACTTGTCCAAGGTCACGCAAGTAGCGAGTGGGCCAGACAGCATGCCTGCCCGGGCACCCTGGGTCATCCCTATAGGGTACTGGCTCTCCAAAGCCCAGGGTTTCTGTATGTTCACGTAGATCAAAGCTGACCTTGCACTTAGGCCCCCCAACAACTCACACTTGCTTATTTCTCACACCTCTATCAGGCCAGATGCCAGATCCACGTGCGCTCTCTCTGCTGGTAGAAGTCTGCTGGTCCCCTCGTCACCAGAGCTGGAAAGCGGCTGGAATTAATGAGACTTCTTAAGGAATTAATTAGCTCAGGACTGTTCGTAGACCTTGGGAACTGCTTTCTTTTTCCTGTGGCTTCTTTTTCCTGTACCAGAGGCTCGGGTTTCATTTTGTCACTTGTTGGCTATTATCACTGTACCTGTGACCACATCCATTCCTCTGCCTGACCCCACCATTACCACTTGTGTAGTTTGTCTCTCTTCCACAACCAGATTAAACTGGACTCATAGTTTCTTTTCTTTTTCCTTTTTAAAAATTAACATATAATGTATTATTTGCTTCAGGGGTACAGGTCTGTGAATCATTAGTCTTACACAATTCACACCACTCACCGTAGCACATACCCTCCCCAGTGTCCATAACACAGCCACCCTATCCCTTCCGCTCACCCCACTCCCCTCCAACAACCCTCAGTTTGTTTCATGAGATTGAGTCTCTTATGATTTGTCTCCCTGCCCGGTCCCATCTTGTTTCATTTTTCCCTCCCTGCCCTTCACAACCCCCCGCCCTGCCCCTCAAACTCCTCATATCAGAGAGATCATATGATAATTGTCTTCCTCTGATCGACTTATTTCGCTTAGCGTAATACCCCTTAGGTTCCATCCACATGGTTGCAAATGGCAAGATTTTGGTTTTTTGTTGGCTCCATTGTATTCCATTGTATATATATATACCACATCTTCTTTATGCATTCATCTGTTGATGGACATCTAGGTTCTTTCCATAGTTTGGCTATTGTGGACGTTGCTGCTATAAACATTCGGGTGCACGTGCCCCTTCAGATCACTACATTTGTATCTTTAGGGTAAATGCCCAGTAGTGCAATTGCTGGGTCATAGGGTAGCTCTATTTTCAACTTTTTGAGAAACCTCTATGTTGTTTTCCAGAGTGGTTGCACCAGCTTGCATTCCCACCAACAGCGCAGGAGGGTTCCCCTTTCTCTGCATCCTTGCCAGCATCTGTCATTTCCTGACTTGTTAATTTTAGCCCTTCTGACTGGTGTGAGGTGGTATCTCATTATGGTTTTGATTTGTATTTCCCTGATGCCGAGTGATGTGGAGCACTTTTTCATGTGTCTTTTGGCCATCTGGATGTTTTCTTTGCAGAAATGTCTGTTCATGCCTCTGCCCATTTCTTGATTGGATTATTTGTTCTTTGGGTGTTGAGTTTGATAAGTTCTTTATAGATTTTGGATACTAGCCCTTTATCTGATATGTCATTTGCAAATATCTTCTACCATTTTGTCAGTTGTCTTTTAGTTTTGTTGACTGTTTCCTTTTGATCTTGAATGAGCTTTTGATCTTGATGAAGTCCCAATAGTTCATTTGTGCTTGTGCTTCCTTTACCTTTGTTTCTAGGAAGAAGTTGCTGCAGCTGAGGTTGAAGAGGTTGCTTCTTGTGTTCTCAAGGATTTTGATGGATTCCTGTCTCACATTGAGGTCTTTCATCCATTTTGAGTCTATTTTTGTGTGTGATGTAAGAAAATGGTCCAGTTTCATTCTTCTGCATGTGGGTGTCCAATTTCCCAACACCATTTGTTGAAGAGACTGTCTTTTTCCAGTAGACATTCTTTTCTGCTTTGTCGAAGATTGGTTGACCATAGAGTTGAGGGTCCATTTCTGGGCTCTCTATTCTGTTCCATTGATCTATGTGTCTGCTTTTGTGCCAGCACCATACTGTCTTGATGATTACAGCTTTGTAATAGAGCTTGAAGTCTGGAATTGTGATGCCACCAACTTTGGTTTTCTTTTTCAACATTGCTCTGGTTATTCTGGGTCTTTTCTGGTTCCATATAAATTTTAGGATTATTTGTTCCATTTCTTTGAGAAAAGTTGATTTTGACAGGGATTGCATTAAACGTATAGATTGCTCTAGGTAGCATAGACATTTTCACAATATTTGTTCTTCCAATCCATGAGCATGAAACATTTTTCCATTTCTTTGTGTCTTCCTCAGTTTCTTTTATGAATACTTTATAGTTTTCTGAGTACAGATTCTTTGCCTCTTTGGTTAGGTTTATTCCTAAGTATCTCATGGTTTTGGGTACAATTGTAAATGGGATTGACTCCTTAATTTTCTCTTTCTTCTGTCTTGCTGTTGGTGTATAGAAATGAAAATGATTTCTGTGCGTTGATTTTATATCCTGACACTTTACAGAACTCCTATATAAGTTCCAGCAGTTTTGGAGTGGAGTCCTTGGGTTTTCCACATAAAGTATCATATCATCTACAAAGAATAAGAGTTTGACTTCTTTGCCAATTTGGACGTCTTTTATTTCTTTCTGCTGTCTGATTGCTGAGGATAGGACTTCTAGTACTATGTTGAATAGCAGTGGTGATAGTGGACAGCTTTGCCATGTTCCTGACTTTAGGGGAAAAGCTCTCAGTTTTTCCCCATTGAGAATGATAATCTTTGTGGGTTTTTCATAGATGGCTTTCATGGTACTGAGGTATGTACCCTCATCCCTACACAGTGAAGAATTTTGATCAAGAAAGGATGTTGTACTTTGTCAAATGCTTTTTTCTGCATCTATTGAGAGTATCATATGGTTCTTGTTCTTCCTTTTATTAATGTATTGTATTACATTGATTGATTTGCAGATGTTGAACCAATCTTGCAGTCCAGGAATAATCCCCACTTGGTCATGGTGAATAATCCTTTTAATGGACTGTTGGATCCTATTGGCTAGTATTTTGGTGAGAATTTTTGCATCTGTGTTCACCAAGGATATTGGTCTGTAATTCTCCTTTTTGGTGGGGTCTTTGGTTTTTGAATCAAGGTAATGCTGGCCTCATAAAATGAGTTTGGAAGTTTTCCTTTCATTTCTACTTTTTGGAACAGTTTCAGGAGAATAGGTATTAATTCTTCTTTAAATATTTGGTAGAATTCCCTTGGGAAGCCGTCTGGCCCTGGGCTCTTGTTTGTTGGGAGATTGTCGATTACCGGGTCAGTCTCCTTACGGCTATAGGTCTGTTCAGGTTTTCTATTTCTTCCTGGTTCAGTTTTGGTAGTTTATATGTCTCTTGGAATGCATCCATTTCTTCCAGATTGTCAAATCTGCTGGTATATAGTTGCTCATAATATGTTCTTATAATTGTATTTCTTTGGTGTTGGTTGTGATCACTCCTCTTTTATTCATGATTTTATTAATTTGAGTCCTTTCTCTTTTCTTTTGATAAGTCTGGCCAGGGGTTTATCAATCTTATTAATGCTTTCTAAGAATCAGCTCCTAGTTTCGTTGATTTGTTCTACTGTTCTTTTGGTTTCTATTTCATTGATTTCTGCTCTGGTCTTTATTGTTTCTCTTCTCCTGCTGGTTTAGGCTTTCTGTGCTGTTCTTTCTCCAGCTCCTTTAGGTGTAGGGTTAGGTTGTATACTTGAGGACTTTCTTGTTTCTTGAGAAAGGCTTGTATTGCTATACACTTTCCTCTCAGGACTGCCTTTTCTGTGTCCCAAAGATTTTGAATAGTTGTGTTTTCATTTTCACTTATTTCCATGAATTTTTAAAATTCTTCTTTAATTTCCTGGCTGACCCATTCATTCATTAGTATGATGCTCTTTAGCCTCCATGTATTTGAGTTCTTTCCAACTTTCCTCTTGTGGCTGGTTTCTAGTTTCAAAGCATTGTGGTCTGAAAATACGCAGGGAATGATCCCAATCTTTTGGTACTAGTTGAGACCTGATTTGTGACCCATGGGCTCATAGTTTTGATGGTTTGTTTGTTGTTGTTGTTGTTTGGTTTTGGTTCATTTGTTGATCACTGTTGGAATGAAAAGTAAAAGATGTCACAACCAAATGCCTATCCCCTTTTCCTCCTCCTTGGTCAGAGAAACTGCAAATTTAATTTGCTGAACACGTTTTCTGAGTGCTTTTGACCTTGAGGTTTTTCCAGTTTCTATAATCTATATGATTATGAAGAATTTCTGTATCTAGGTTTTGGTTGTCATGGGGGCAAGGGCCACACACAGATGAATTTTATATATAAACTGAAATCTGTATATTTCTATGTGAAATTTATATAAGGTAATGGTGCCTTTTAAGAAGGGCCATTTAAGTAAGTAAGTCTATGACAGAAATAAAGATTTTTCAATACCCCTGCAAAGAAAAAAATATTCAATTGAAATTCAGCAAAACTTTAATGGAACCTCCTTGGAGTGCAAAGCATATGTTACTCTGACTTTGATAACTAAGATGATGGTTTGGTACCCAAAGGGTGGTGATCTCCACTTCTGAATCAGTTAAAATTTCCAAAGCTTTTCACTGTACACAGAATAGAGTTGAAAATGATTGATTTCTTTAACTGAAATAATTCATTCTTATTAATGATTAAAACTTTCCATTTATTTATTTATTTATTTTAAAAAAGATTTTATTTATTTATTTGACAGAGAGAGATCACAAGTAGGCAGAGAGGCAAGCAGAGAGAGAGAGGAGGAGGAAGCAGGCTCCCTGTGGAGCAGAAAGCCCAATGCAGAACTCAATCCCAGGACCCTGAGATCGTGACCTGAGCTGAAGGCAGAGATTTAACCCACTGAGCCACCCAGGTGCCCCTAAAACTTTCAATTTATTAATTTAATGAAAACATATTTGATCAGCTACTAAATTCCAGACCTTATGCTAGGCTGGGGGAATGTCACAGGTTGTAATAATCAGGGTAGGCTAGGTTATGCTGCTGTCATAAAACACCCCAAAGTCTCAGATACTTAAGCAATAATGATTTATTCCTTGCTCACCAACATCTGCTGTGGGTCCAGGTCATTTCCTAGAGTAGCTATCCTCTGTGTCCAGGTACTCAATGTTGTACCTCCATATCCAAACCCACTTCCACACTCACTGAGACAGGGAAAGAGAAGTGGAGAGTTCCGTGCAGGCTTTATGTCTCTTCCTCAGAAGTGGCACTTATATTTCATTGGTTAAAGCAAGTCAGTGGCCATGTGCAACTCCAAGAAAGCAAGGAAGTACAATCTTTTTCTTTGCCCAGATAGAGAGGAGAGCTAGAGAGCAAGGAATAGTTGTGATGTACGCCACAGTGGTTCATTGTTTCTGCCATCAGGAAGCTTATATTCGAGTAGTGGAGAGTCAAACATTGAATGAACAATCAGAAAAAATATGCAATAATTTATGATGTTAAACATGGAGGATGGGAGTAATAGGTGAACTCATCTTGCATTTCAAATAAATTGAATTTGTAAAGAGTTTTAAAATATATGCAATAAATTATTATGTTAAATACTTGAAATAATAATACCCACTAACATTTATTGAGCTTCTGCTATGTATCAGGCAACATTCCAAACATTTTATGTAATTTGTTTAAACTTTATACCCCATAAGGTCATACTAATTTTATGAATAAAGAGCTGAGATATACTTAAAGAGACTGTAAGTGTGAAGGAAACCAAAAGATGCTCTGAGATATTACACCAGGGGGAGTCACACTCCTGAGTGGGGCCAGGGATGGAATTTGCATGCTACTCTTTAGTTACGCCTTATAGCAAAAACCAGTTTCTTCATAGAATTCTCTTAGTTCCTTTATGATACTCCACTGGGATAAAATCTGAGATAAATCTGCCCTTTGCTGACTTCCACTCTTTTTTGATCACTGTTAAAATGAATTTCTAAGGTTGTAGACTTTCAACAGCTTCTAAAAAATTGCCCTTGGTTGACTTCGTTTTCGACATCCTGAATTTATTATAATTTACAGATAATGTCAAATAATGTATGTTAGAGAATAGAGAAGCATTAGCTTTGGGCTCTGGACTCTTCCTAGCCTGGGAGAGACAGAATAACTTAGTGGAGAGAGCTGGGCGAAGCAGTATTGTGAAGTGGTTAGAGGCTGGTTTTCTGATGTCTCGCCCATGGCCCCTGAGGGCTGGATTTGAATCTGCTTTCTACCATCTACTCACTGAATGACTCTAATTACTTGGCACTGCTGTATCTCCCTTTCCTCCTGGCATTATTGGGAAGATTAAATGGATTAGATATGTATGTTCCCTGTGCCAATCAATGCTATCTGTTATTAGAGGGGAAATTTTGGGGGTATATTAAAAAAAAAAAAGCATTTTTGTATCTAAAGTACAGGAGCAAAACATTCCTGCCTGCTGCAGCTGTTTCTTCACACATTTGGTTATGTGACTCAGGCTCTGCCCTTCAATAATTCCACCCCTGCTACAGCTGAGGTGCAGGGGAAGGCTCGAAACTCGGTCTGACAGCTCCTTCCCCACCTTGCGCTTCTCCCCAAAGGCAGGAATGCAGCGGCCTGAGGACACTGATCTATTTTGTCTTCGTTTTTATTTCTTTTCTCACATTGCATTGGGAAAATGTCTCCGTGGGTTCTGCTACATTTCCTCCCATCATTTTGCATTTCTCTTCTTAACTCTGATCCCTTCTTTTTAACTATTAATGGTGAAAAAAAGATTAAAAGCAGTTATGCGATATGTGTAAAAGCGTTAATTTGGAACTTAGCCAAGGAATATTTGCTTGAACAAGAGCAATTTTAAAAGGGTGTGATGAAATGTGATTACTTCCCTGATTTAAATAAAATTGTTTGAAGCTACATGGGCTCTTTGAAGGCACAAAACCACATGTCACTAATTTTTATTTTAATTAAGGAGGAAGCCCTTAAAATATATCAGGAAGGAAGAAACTGGCCTCTTGGAGGTGATGCACATAATGAAAACTCTTATTTAAACAAGTCTGAAACATGGTTGCATGGATGCTGCAGACCTGTGTTGTTCAAAGAAGTAAAATACAAGTCGCATATGTAATTTAAAAATTTCTGGAAGTCACATTGTAAAAAAGGAGAAAGAGGTGAAATCAATTAAAGTATATTTAATAATATGTTTTTTAACCCAATGTCTCTAAAATACTTACCATTTCACGTTTAATGAATATAAACATGTTGATGAGATATTTTACATTCTTTTTCTCATTATAAGCCTTCAAAACCCAGTGTATATTTTGTACTTACATAACATCTCAATTCAGACTGGGTGCATTTTGAAAACTCAATAACCAAACGTGGCGAGCAGCTATCGTAATGGGCAGTGTGGCTGAAGCACATCTTTTGCATTGTCTCATGATACGTCCTATGGAAGTACAGAGCTGGGCTTGTGGGACCTTCTTAACCAACAGTGGAGGAGTTAGAAGTCTAGGATTTGCTGACTGCATGCCCTCTGACCCTCACTAACCTCTCTAACCTTCAGTTTCCCCTCCTATGAAAAGGAGGTGATGATAAATAATGATATCTTGCTTCAAAGGATTACTGTAAGGATTAAATGCACAGAAAGCATTTAGAACAGATGCTGGACAGAGCAGAGCCTGTCTATGTGGTGGGAATGGTTATGATGATGAGGAAAAATGATTATTAATAGTAAAATCTTTCCAATTGGCATTATAGCATTAGAAGTTCCTTACTATTCAGAGGCATTGACAAGATCGCTTGTCCCTAGATGTCTATGTATGCAAGCGGAGTTTAGAGAAGTATTTCTCAAACATTTTGGTTTCAGGACCCCCCTTGCATTCTTAAAATGGGTCAAGAACTCCAAAAACCATTTGTTTATGTGGGAGGGGCATTTTAAGGACACTTTCAAATAATTATGGCTTTTCTGCACCAAAACCCAACAAGCAGTATTTTCTTATAAATGAGCAGTGATGTAGAATCTGAAAACATCTCAATGAAATTTTCATATTCAATTACATTAAAATCCATTGGTCTGTCTTGAACTTTTTATCTTTTACTCATATATGATTTTATAACATCATGCATTGGTCGTATAGAAAATACTGGTTCAGGGTTATGAAGACCTTCCAAATTTTAACACATTTTATTATATACAACATCAAAAAGTTACATTTGTTAGTATCTCCACCTCTATCATCAGAAAAGACTTTAAATGTTAGGAAGCTGTTAAGTTAATGGTGGAGGATACAAGTTTGGCCAAATTCTAATTTCTTTTCCTTTCCCTTTCTCTCTTTCCTTCTTTCTTTCTCTCTTTCCTTCTTTCTTTCTCTCTTTCCTTCTCTCTCTCTTTCTGTCTTTCTTTCAAGAGAAAAAGAGAGATCAGGGGAAGGGCAGAGGGAGAAGGAGAGAGAGAGTCTTAAGCAGACTCCATACCCAGTGGGGAGCTCCACAAGGAGCTCTATTTTATGACCCTGAGATCATCACCTGAGCCAAAATCAAGAGTCAGATACTGAACTGACTGGGCCACCCAAGTGCCCCCAAATTCTAATTTTCACTTGACAGCTTGAATCTTACAATTGGCACCAAATACTCTCAACTGTTTTCCTTGAAGTCACAGGCTAACATCATGGAGAAAATGTCATGTAAATATCCAAGTCTGAATAACCATTGCCTGTCTTAGTAATTTTTTCAAATAAAATTTGTGTCCCCCCAAAAAAGTGGTTTGTTCACCTTGCAACTTGAGTCATCACATAAGTGCTTTTCTTTGGGATAGTCATCTCATTTTGGGATGCAACAAGCATGCTTTATGCATACATCCCATTTAATTACATGGGATATGAAAAAGATGTGTGCTTAAGATGGAAATTTGATCAAGTTAATGATTTTTAGTACTTCTTTAAGGACATTCCTAGGTGAAACTTGTTTTTTTTTTTTTTTTTTCCACCTTTAAACTGAACAGGCACAGTGTGAGGAATATAATGGTTAGCAGTATAATGCAGTGCTGCTGCCTTCAGTTATGTTAAGACACCAAAGTTTGCTTTTTTTTTTTTTAAGATTTTATTTATTTATGTCAGAGAGAGAGCACAAAAGCCAGGGGAGTGGCAGGCAGAGGGAGAAGCAGGCTCCCTGCTGAGCAGGGAGCCCAACGAGGGACTCAATCCCAGGACCCTGGGATCATGACTTGAACCGAAGGCAGGTACTTTTTTTTTTTTTAAATTAACATATAATGTATTATTTGTTTCAGGAGAATGGGTCTGTCATTCATCAGTCTTACATAATTCACAGCACTCACCATCACACATACCCTCCCCAATGTCCATAACCCAGCCACCCTACCCTATCCCTCCCACCCCCCTCTGTGCCAGCAATCCTCAATTTGTTTCATGAGATTAAGAGTCTTTTATGGTTTGTCTCCCTCTCTGGTCTTGTTTTTCCATTTTTCCTTCCCTTTCCCTATTATCCTCTGTCTTGTTTCTCAAATTCTTCATATCAGTGAGATCATATGATAATTGTCTTTCTCTGATTGACTTATGTCACTTAGCATAGTATCCTCTAGTCCCATCCACATCATTGCAAATGGCAAGATTTCATTTTTTGATGGCTGCGTAGTATTCCATTGTACATATATATACCACATCTTCTTTGTCCATTCATCTGTCGATGAGCATCTAGGCTCTTTCCATAATTTGGCTATTGTGGACATTGCTGCTATAAACATTTGGGTGCACATGCCCCTTCAAATTACTACATTTTTTGTAGTACAAATTACTACTCTATTTTCAACTTTTTGAGGAATCTCCATACTGTTTTCCAGAGTGGGTGTACCAGCTTGCATTCCCACCAAGGGTGTAGGAGGGTTCCCCTTTTTCTGTATCCTCGCCAACACCTGTCATTTCCTAACTTATTAATTTTAGCTGTTCAAACTGGTGTGAGGCAGTATCTCACTGTGGTTTTGATTTGTATTGAAGGCAGACAACTGACTGAGCCACCCAGGCATCCCAAAACACCAAAGTTTGACCTACAAATGCTTTTCTATCACCAATGCATAAGTCAACATCCACCAATAACTAAATAAATAAATAAAATTAAGAAGGTAACTATCATCTTAGGGTTACTATGAGAATAGTTTTGACTTTGTAGATCTGACAGGATCTTGGGACTCCTAGGAGTTAGTGGACCACATGTTGAGAACTGCTGGTGTAGGCAGACATCTTTGAAGTTTGCTAAGAATGTGAAGTGTTTTATCTCTCCCAAGAAGACCTTTTTTTTCTTTCTTTTTAAGGGAGATGCTTATTCCCCTTGACTACATCTTCCTACGTAGACTGCTTCTTTTGCCTCAGTAACTGGTATACGGTGGATCAGACTCAGTTTGCTTCACTGAGTCTACTTCCCAGAATTTTACAACTTGGGGCCAGGGAATGCCATTAAGAGCTGCTCTCTGAAGATGAAATGATGGGATTCTGGTATTCTGGTGGACCACTCTAGCATGTGAAAAGAAGCTAGTCTGAGGTAAGATCCAGAAAACTGACTTTCAGAGAAAAGGAGAAATGGGAGAAATGAGGTCTGTCTGGGGCTTTCCGGTTCCTAGCCACACTTGTCTCTGTGATGCCACCACACCTTTGCCTTTCTCGTCATTCTATGAGCATTTCGGTCAATTTCCCCTTTGGGTCATGCTAGTTCAAATTGGGTTTCTGTCACCTGAAACCAAAGAAATTAGCTCATGTAGAGGGCAGCAAAAGCGAACTTCCAAAGTCATTCAGTGTTCAATAATAGAGATTGAAGGGAATCTTCTCATTCAGGAAAATTCCATTCTCAGCTCTAAGCTAAAAAATAAAATCACAGCAAAACCACACTAAGTTATTTAACCAATGTATGATGGAGCAAGTTAGGGTATTCAGCTTCTATTAAAAAAAAATTCATGCAACTGAAAGTGGTGAAGTTCATAAAAGCAAATGAGGTTCACCAATTACACGATGGGCTTAAAATACATGATAAATCCCAGGGATTTCCACAAATTGTTGTAATGAAAACTATAATGAATAACCTTGGCTGTAAACACCTCGCATTTTCATAATATTGGTAAATTTATGCAACTAAGCTTTTTTTCCGCTCTAGGTGTGTTTTTGCCACCATCCGTGGTATTACATTTTAGTACGTTCTACCTCAGGTTGCACTGAGTTTGGATTTTTTTATGTTCTTCGAAAATATTCTCGACTTTAGTTTTATTCAGACCATTCACAGAGGCTAATTTTCCTGTCATTTCAAACCTACTCAAATAACTACAACTGAACAGCACTGGTAGCATCTGCTGACCCATTAAGAGCCAAGGAAAAACCATTAGAAATCATTTTCCTGGTTTTTAAATTGACCATTGCTGTCGCTCCCAATGTCCTCAACACTTGGAGCAACAGAAAGGCTAACAGGCCAAACTAGTTTACTTTTTCCGGACACTTATTTTTGGCTGCTGCAAGCAAATATACTTTAATTAACTCAAAATTGGTAAACAGTTTTCCTCGCTTGGCTAACAAATGAGCTACTGAGAATGTTCCTTTGGTTGCAGCTTCATTTTGATTTTTAATTTTCACGGAAAATTCTATTTTAAGGAGATATTTGTTTTAAATTTTATATTCTTTCTTTTTAAAATTTTATTTATTTGTGAGAGAGAGAGAAGCAGACTCCCTGTTGAGCGGGGTGCCCGATGTGGGGTTTGATCCTGTGTATTGGTAAGAGTGTGGCAATTATTTAGTTTGGTACTACTGAACTTAGCTCAGCGATAGCCTGATGTTTTGCAGTTCCATTAGCTAACATCATCCACATTTCATTGCTCTTTAACAGTATGATGCTTAGAGCCTACTTTTCATTGTTTAAATTTGTTTTTTTTTTAAATTTTTAATTTATTTTCAGCATAACCGTATTCGTTGTTTTTTCACCACACCCAGTGCTCCATGCAATCCGTGCCCTCCCTAATACCCACCACCTGGCTCCCCCAACCTCCCACCCCCCGCCCCTTCAAAACCCTCAGGTTGTTTTTCAGAGTCCACAGTCTCTCATAGTTCACCTCCCCTTCCAATTTCCCTCAACTCCCTTCTCCTCTCCATCTACCCTTGTCCTCTATATTATTTATTATTATTGAATACCCATTGTGTCAAAACAAATTTAAACAAATTTAAACAATGTTTGTTTAAATTTGTTTTGACACAATGGATGTTCAATAATAATAAAAAGTCAACCAAAACGTGGTGGTATGGTGGTGTGTGTGATATGCCAAACTCTGCCTGGCCGTGACTTCATCTTTGTGGTTTGAGCGGCAGTGTGAAGCCATGAGAGTGTCCCAGAATGTGTCAGAGATTCAGAGAGTGTCCCATGAGAGTGTCCCAGACAGGAGTCTGTCACAATTCCTCAACTAACACACTGCTCTAGTGTGAAAGTGACTACAGGCAGCACGTAAACAAGAGAGTCCAGCCATGTCCCGATACAACTTCAGTGATAGATGCTGGAGGTTGATCTTCATAGGATTTTCATGTCTTAGGAAACATCTTTTGATTTTTTTCAGCCATCCTGAGGTCACAGGCTATCCAAAAACAGATCTGGCCTCCTGACCAGAGTTCACCAACCTCAGCTTTAGCAGACATTTGCATCTGATTCTGCTGGGTACCTGGAATTGGTTCTAACCTATAACAACTTAAAATCATTAGCCTGCAGTTTCCTGACCTTGGTAAGGTGGAGTCACACCTCAAACCCTTGTGAGGTTAGGGCTCTGGTTCTGGTCATGAGGGACTATTTTCTTCTTGTTACCATTTCTTTCTTTCTCTCTTTTCTTTCTTTCTTCTTCTTTTTTTTTTTTTTACCTGGAGCTGAGCAGAGGCCCTGACAGGTTCCCTTTTTTGCTTCCTTTTACCAACAGACATATTATTTTTTCTAGCCTACCTTTGTATTAAAATTATAGTCACCCTTCAAGGGGATTACGTCTTTGAAAACAAAATATGTGGTCACATATCACCCCTGCAAGAGGTCAGAAATCTAATCCTATTACTCCAGCGCATGCAAGTCAAGCTCTTATCTCTTGTTCCCCAGCTGGTCCTTAAAGCTAGGGCATCTGCAGTTTTAGGAACTGCTGACCACTCCACACACAGCTCTATTGTCATTGGGGGAAGGGAGCCTTTGCTTTCTTATGAGTCCAGTGATATATTTATGAAAAGTTTGCAATCGTTTATACAGCAACTTACAAATTGTTTGCTGCAGGGGGTGTTTTTTTCAGAATAACTAGACTTCCCTATTTACAGATATGAATGTCCCTTGTATTTTCTGTTTCCCCTCCCATTTTCTCTTTTATTTCTCTTTACTTTGTCTAACTTGATTTCTGTTATAAGCTTCACATCCCATTAAACTGGTGGAAAACCTGAACCCTAGTCATTGTGATTTACCCCCAGCTTTCTGGATTGTTCCAGTTTTCTGCAATACTAATGTTTGGAGTGAAGATGATAGCCTCTGGCTATTGGGTCATTTATTTTGAAATCCATGTTATTACTGAGAATCAGTCATTCCCTTCAGCACAGCTGTTCAAATCCAGGGGCTCTCTGTCAGGGTGTAGGTGCAGGAGTTTTTGCAAGGCTGTCCAGACTCCTGAAAGGGTAGCCTCTTCATGACTGAAGGCTTCCCCACTGCTTCACAGACTTTGCCTAGGGTCTTTCCTCTGAATTTAGACCCTCGGACTTCTCTGTTCTCTTTATGCAGCATATGCCCTAAAGTCCTGGGAATTTCTTTCCTGTTTTAGGGAAACCATTTTTCTCATCTTTTCTTTTCTTTTTTTAAAAAAGATTTTATTTATTTATTTTGACAAAGAGAGAGAGAGAAATCACAAGCGGGGGGGAGGGGCAGACGGAGAAGCAGGATCCCTGCTGAGCAAGGATCAGGGACTCCATCCCAGGACCCCAGGATCATGAACTGAGCCAAAGGCAGATGCTTAACAGACTGAGCCTGGAGCGCCCCCGGAAATCATTTTTCTTTGATGATTCTGGCCTAGATACTTTATTTGTTCTCTCTTTAATTTTCTCCCACTTGTAGGAATTACGTCTTTGGAAACAAAGGCCTGCGAGGTTACCAAGCTACTTGTGATTTTCTCTCTGCTACAGTCCTTTTCTCTCTGCCTCCTCCCTACCCGGCAGGCAATAAAAACTGGATTGACTATCTGGATTGGAACAAGGGAAGAAAAAAAGTACAGCAACAATTTAAGAAGTAGATGAATAGTTCAAAATATTTTCCTGCCACGTATTTTAAAGGTGATGGTAGACGAAAGCTGATGGCACTTGGCAGTGAGGTGGAGGGATAAGAACAGACTTGACATATATTTTGGAGGCAAAGGCAATAGGACTATTAACGGATAACATGGTGGCGTTGAGATGGAGGCTGGAACCAAGCCTGACTTCTGATTTCTGCTGGGACCTCACTCTGTGGAGAGTGACGAGTTTGGCCAATTTTGCATCCATATGTAAATCCACTTCAGCATCCCTTATCTGCCTCAAAATGTGTGATATTTTGAGTTCTTTGAGTCCGTTGTAACATCTTACTGGTGCTTTCATCTCCCAGGGAGCTGAGTAAAACCTTTTATATGCATTCATTTTAGGAGTCATGACTTTTCCTTTTAAAACTATTTTTTTACGGGTTAATCACAATTTATGATATTATTCAATGTCTTTGGTCTAGATTCTTGTTAGAATAATAGAATAATTACAATTAGTGTAATGGATTAATGCAATTAATGATATCTCAAAGGTGGCACAAATCTTGGCGGTTTTATTGTCTTTTTTCATTTTGCAGATGAGGAAACTACAGAACAGAGAGGTTCAGTGATGTGACCAACACAGTAATTGGTTTCAGAGAGAAACTCAGCTCAAACAACCTCTGGGTCAGTGCTTTGTTCATCCTACCCTTTAACTGAGTGTCATGTCTTCATCCTCTTGTCTTTGTGACTGTAGGCACTCCATGAAGCTTGAGATGGTTGCTTCAGGAGAATAAATTTAAGCTCTAATCACCTTACGTGTGTCTTCAGAGAAAAAACATGTATTCAGAAAGCACTGGAGAAGTTTAACTCCGAGGCTGAGTAAAAAAAAAAAAAACCAAAACAATTAAATAATACATTTATGTTGTATGTCACACTCTGAACACGGCTAACACAACTGGTTTTGAAACTTATGTTCCTTCCCCTACCATTTTTGGTTGTTTTGAACATAAAAATATTCTGTTTATTGAAGTTACAAATACTGATGATTTTATGTCAATTTATGATTTTATTCTATTTGTTAATTAGTCAAATTCTAGGTATCATTTTTAAAGTTTTGGAGTAACAGGTTCTTATACAAAGCGAGTTAAGTATCTTATCGCATTTAAAACTTCAATTATGAATTTAATATTTGTATTTCTCTTTTAGGGATTTCTGGTGTCAGGCTCAGTGAACAAAACTTCTCTGAATTCTTGAATAATTCTTTTAAGTCTAATAATTCTTTTAAGTCTTTAAGTCTAACAAATTAGATTTGCAAACAGTGACTCTTTACTTCCTTTAAATATTAAAATACTATATAAAATAAGAAATTTTTTACTTAAAATCACCAATTTAAATTACATATTTGTGTATTTTAAAAGAAAATTATGTCACTAGGCTCACCCGTTCCCCCCCCCACCCCCACCCCGTTCTAAAACCCCTCTTGGTTTTGGCTCAGGTTGTGATTTTGGGGTTGTGGGATTGGGCCCACTGCCCGGGCTCCTTACTCAGTGGAGAGTCTGCCTCCCCTCTCCCTCTGCCCTTCCCCCCCACCCGCCCTAACCCTGCTCGCACACTCTCTTTCTGAAATAAATAAATCTTTTATAAAAATGGGAAAAAAAGTAAAAGATAATTACAAAATAACTTCATTAACAGGATAAATTTTCTAGAATGGTAGTATATAAAGTCAAAATATGAGAAGATTCCTAAACCACAAATATTATTATTACTATTAATATTGGTTTATTTAAATATAATTCTCTGAAATGTTTTTATTCTTAATTTTAAATCTTCCTGGGTTAAAATGTTTACCCACTCTAGAAACATTTACCAAATTCTATTTAGGAATACCTTCTCACATGTATAATGACTAAAGATATTAGCCAAGGTGATGACAGGACTCTTGTTTCAACACCAATTATTAGGAGGACTTCATAATGCAAAGTGTTTAGTCTTCCAGTCCATGTAACCCACCTCTCTGCTCTGCTCGTAGACGTCTTTATTGCCATCTAGTTGGCTTGACTGAAGTTGGCATAAACATATTCTATTGCATTCTTTGGCTCTTAACCTAGTTGTAAAGTCTTTAAACTTGACAGCATTTCTTTCATATGCTTCTGTTTGGTGGAACTGTTCAACTCTTAAAGCTGTAAAAAGGACCAGTCAAATCTCAGAAACCTGGTGCCTTGAGGTAACTATTTGATTACGAATTTTAAAGTCTTAAGAAATAAATGAGTTTATCTGAAGGATATTGGCAACTTGAAATTGAAGGAATATTTATACATTAGGCCTCAGCAACCAGGGGTCCTCCTGAAGAGCAGGAACCCAAGAACTGTTTCTTCGGCAAGCACCCTCACGAGGTTCCAGTAGACTTTTCTTCATCCATTTTTAGTTAAGACTATCCGCACTGGATTATAGATCTTAGGGGAATGAGTTCATTGGTTTAATTTGTGTAAAGTGCCGCCTGTTGGTCAGGGAGGTCTCCAAAGAGAAACAGACACTATGACCTCAGAAGTGAAAATCTAAAACTTAGAAGACTAACAAAGGTGGCCCTGCCGTCTTCTGGGGTAACAACTCTTTGGTTAACTCTGTTTTCTTTCAAGACAATGAAATAGACTTTTTTGGGTAAGCACTGGAATGCCAGCACTATTATAGACCTAACCTCAGTATTTAACCAAGTCTACATTCTAGACGAAACTCATGCTGGAGAGCAAACTTGGAGCAGTATAACTTTTCCACCAAAACTGACTCCCATTTCACTTACTCCTTAAAGTCATAATAAGTCGTCTGGCTGAAAGGAAAACAAAGCCACATAAATAATGTCAACTCAGCTGCCTCTGGCTGAAGAGCATAATATGTCTACTCATTGAAATAGAGAGTGTCTGGCAAGTCACCAGTGGTGACCTGAGTTATTACTTCTTTAGGGCATCACAACCATTGTATGGGAGCATCCTGAGAACTCAGGAGAGGAGAAATGGTCATCTTGGTAGCCACTGTCATAGAATCAGCATCACCTATCTTTGATGGTAAACACCACACATTTAACTTTTTAAATCAATGTGACTTCACAAGAATATTCTCCTTTGAAAATGTGATTTTATTGATATTTGCATTAAAATAGGAATCCATTTCCCTACAGTAAATCCAAGGAAAGTCTGTGATCCTCAACACATTTGTTTTGACTATTACTTGCAGTTATTTTCTGTTTATTCCACTTGACATTGGGTGTACACTTGCTAGTATTTAACTGACATTGTGTGCCTATAAAACATCCAAAGACATTAACTAGTAATTCTTGTCTTCAGATGTGGCAAGAGTTCACTAAAATCAATTACAGATTCTTGTATTAGTTCTCCTTGATACTCATAAAAAATATACTGAGCTATAGTTTAAAACCCAGTGTCATCCTATTTTAAATTATTTACACTTTTATATATTATTGCAAAGTTGTTTCTGGGTATACAGTCATACCCAGGTTATACCACTGACAATTTAATAAGGGCAGGCTTGGCAATTAGAAGAGAACATTGGCAGCCAAGGCAATGTTGAAAACACTTAAGGTCATTTTTGCTGCATGTAGAATTTTGTCACACTATTAAATAAAGCTATAACAATAACGCAATAAAGCTGCAACAGCTTCAAGGAGGCTAAAGAGAACTTTGGGGACTTTACTTTTAATAATGTGAAATATCAGTATGGAAAAGGTCTTAATAGGGCCATGATTTCATGTGCAAAATGGAGCAGAAGTTTACGTCATTAACCAGCAATGTGTGGACCCGAGAATTTGGGCTTCTGTGTTTTTGGTAGGGAGGGTTGTTTCAGTTTGAATTGTCTAGATTGGCCTAATTGTATATTCATGCTAGTTAGATGTTAGCTGTCCACTGAGAATTTGGACTCTCTTTTTCATATGTGGTATTGTCACTGGGAGGAGAAAGCCAGACGAGGACTCCATTTCTCAGCACCTGTGCCTCCAGAAATGGCAGATGATTAGTCCCTTTGAATGGAGTGTGACCAGAAGTGATCTGTGTCCCTTCCAGGCTGAGATTTTAAGATATATATGAGGCTTCTCTAATGCTCCCTCTCCTCCCTTCCCAGGACAGAGGGACCTTCTGACTCACCATGAGGAAGATCGCCTCTCCCCAACTAGGAACACCTGCACTAAAATATTATGTGAGCAAGCAAAGAAATTCTATTGTATTAAACCATTATAATTTTGGTGTTTTTGTTATCAAAGCTAGTATTATTTTGACTAATATAGTATCTCTATCAGGATATTTGTGTGATTCTCTCCTTTAATGCCCTATCGATCCATTCATTCAACAAATTTACTGAGTATTATGGGCCAGGCGGTATGCTGGGCATATGGTAATGAAAACATAGGCAGGATCTTCTGATGTTTAGAGTGTAAGGGGTGGATTTGTTGGAATGGAGTGGGGGAAAAAAACAGAAGACAGGTACTTAAAAGCCAGGGGGCGCCTGGGTGGCTCAGTCGGCTGAACGTCTGCTTTCCATTCAGGTCATGATCCCAGGGTCCTGGAATTGAGCCCCAGTTGGGCTCCTTGCTCAGTGGGGGACCTGCTTCTCCCTCTGCCTCTGCCTGATGCTCCCCCTCCTTGTGCTCTCTCTCTCTCTGTCAAATTAGTGAATATAAAAAATTGTTAAAAAATGAAAAGAAGTCAGTTGTATGATGAGTGAAAATAAGGACACAGGCTCTTACGAGAACACATATGCAGGGGAACCTCATCCGGTCTAGGGAGTCAGGATGGCCTTTCTGTGAAGTAACTCTGAAACTAAAGTTAGAAATGTTTTAGGAATGAATCAGACAAAGGCTGAGAAGTAAGGGACAGAGGTCGAGGTGGGAAGCCCAGAGAGTGTTTTAAGCAAACACAACACCATATGTGAGAATCTTTAGAGTAAGGAAAAATGCATGTAATTAAAGAACAAAAAGAAGATGATGGTTCATATATTCTTGCATGTATATTATTTTTTAATAGGCAGACAAATTAAAGCACTAATGTTTTCAAAGGGATTTGATGTGATCGCTCGTTCTCATCAAAAATTGGTTTCAGTGCTATCTGAAATGGAAACTAATGAGAGTAGTTAGTATGGCCTGATTAGCTGTATCTTTCTTTTGCTTTTGTAAGCTGTCTTGTTGCTGTGTCAGACTAGGAACAAACCTAATTGTAACCTAATTATAAGCAGACTTTAAGCCGTTGTCCTTTATTGATATGGCAATGATGCATCTCTGATTCTCCGGGAGTATCGGTTTTAAATATTTCGTCTTATTATTTTTTCAAATGCACTTTTAATCAGAACCAAAGTTGGTGAGGCCATGTTGATTCTACTTAATCATTTTCCTCTTCTCCTTTTCCTCCTCTTCCTGCTTTTCTTCCTTCCTTCCTCAAGTCAATTATTATATTTCTTTGGGTAAAAACTACTATAGGCAAGTAACATTAAATCACTGTGCTGTACATCTTTAGGAATTCGTGAAGAACAAAAGGCAGTTAACAATGAACCATGGAAGCCTCTGTATCACCTAGTGGTCCACGTCTAGGAGCCTTGGATAATTGTGTACTAGAAATATTTATCATATCAAAAGTGCTTCTTGAGCTCTCTCCTGCTACTTCCTCCCAGGCATTGATTTTCACATGTACAAAGCAGGCACAGAACCCAAGGGGGAAGAAATCAATTTGGCAAACATCTGTACTGAATCATACTGTATAGTTTTAAAACCTCTAAAAGCACAAAGCAGCTGAAAGATTTGTCTCTTAAAAGACAGTCAAGATGAATTTTATTAGAGCCGGATTAGGTTTTAGTTAATTGAGAGAAACCAGTTGAATATCTGTCAGACCAAGAGAATTACTCCCTCGAGAGAGGTCTTTCCTATTTCCCCTTGTCTTTTGTGTATAAGAAACCCAACCCTTATAACAGGTACTGGTGATTACATTCCTATTATGTTCCAGGTTCTGTTAAATTTGTTTTCTCCAACAACACAGATCATGTAGGTAGCGCTGTGTTGATGCAGCCCTGCTCAGGAATGGGCTGGGGGTCAGTGACAGGATGAGGACGTCTGTTGCTCTAATTACTCTTTTCAGCCAGCGTGATTATTGTAGGTTGGATAACAAATGGCTTGTATGGCTGTTATTATTTCAGGGTTATACAAGAAGAAATTGAGGCTCAGAGAGTTTAAATGGCTTTCCCCAAAGTCATACATCCCATGAGTGGCAGAGTCCAAAAAGTTCCTAAGCACTGACTCTTTTCTTCAATTGCTACTGCTTCCTAAAGCTGCTCTTTACCAAGGGCCCCAGGTCCCTTTCACTCTGTGGAGTGCTTTCTTTTTCTTCAATCTGATTGAATTCCTCCTCACCTGGTACTGCAAGAACTGATAGGAACAGAGGCAGCTGGTCACTTGTCAGCTATGGAGTTATCTCCCTCCCTTTCCAGGAGGACCCTTTGCTGCACACCATGACCACAACAATCCTGGCTTTTTAAGTGAATCACTTGTTTGCAATTTGGCTATTTTAGGTTTCTCTTGCTGAGTTTTGGCAACTCAGCTCTTGCTTGAGCTTCTCGGTTCTTGAACCCATGGTGTGATGGATTTGGTTTTGGTTTTGGATTACCCACTTATGGGTTGGGCCACCCGACCTCACCCAATAACCTGGAGGCAAGACCCCTGGTTCTGACTCTCCAGCCCCAGGATATTGCCTCATCTGGCCTCCTGCTCACCATCCCCAACACTGCCGTTCCACTGACTCCCTTCCCTGCAAGGGAGCAACAGTAGGCTGGCAAAATAGAGGGAGAATAGCTTGGAGTCAAGGTACTTAATCTTTCCAGGATTCCACTTGTTATTTGTAAAAAGAGAATAATAATAATAACTGCATTACCAAACCACTTAGAAGGTTAAAAAGTTAATACTTTTAAATGGGTCTAGCACTCAGCAAGCACTCCATAAATATTATAATCACATTAAAAAAGTTTACTTTTTCAAAGTGCTTGGAGCATGTTAAGTTTTACACAAAGTTGAGCTACTAATCAAACTTTGGGGGCTAAAAGAGATCTTTGAGGTTACCAAGTTCAATTCTGTTTCATTATATTGGGAAATATTATTTAAATCTAACTACACCTTGTATTTCCCTGTTTTATTTAGTAATATATTAAGAAAATGCCTATATTGTTGAATAGTGTACATTTTATAGGAAAAAATTCCTACCAACTTGTGAAACTTGCATTTATAATAAGTGCACTAGCAATCAGCCACCTTATTGGAAACTACCCCTTTGCTCACATCTTTAATTTTACACTGTCATTTTGTTTTACTTTAAGCACAACATATCATATTTTAGTAAGTCCTCTTTTATTTAGGCTAGTGAGGTTGGGGGGAACTGATCAATATTAGTAAAAATTCTGACTAATGGCTCAGAAAAGCAGGTTTTTTGGCAATGATGCTATCAGGATGGCAGTATATGTTGTTCCTGACTTCTGTCCCTCTCAAAGAAAGACCAGCTAGCACCTATCCATTGACAAGACACCATTGTGAAAATCTCAGAACGTGGGGTAAGGCCGGAGCACCCCTTTGGACCACAGAGACCAGAGACAGTTTAGGAAGGTAAGAGGAATGGTGGGCTCTGACCACATTTTCCCTCCCCCAGGTTGGCACATCTCCATACTGAGAGGGCTTCCTGGGGCCTATGGTTTCTCTGGTGGGAAAAAGAGAGCCAAAGGTGGACATCCAGCTCCCCTAGCATTGTAGCTTACTTCCCTAGAGGCCCACTCAGGTCTTGCTTCATGGGGATCATAGGGAAGTAGGCTTGACCACCAGAGATTAGGTTGGTTACAATGGAGGGAGATTTATTTTTACAGCAATAAAGTCCGTGTATGACAAGCCAGAGGTAACATCATATTCAATGATGAAAGGTTGAAAGCTTTTCATCTAAGATCAGGAACAAGGCAAGCATACTCACTCTCACCATTCCTATTCAATATAGCACTAGAAGTCCTAGTCAGGGCAGTAAGATAAGAAAAAGAATGAAAAGACATGAGAGTCAGAAAAGCAGTAAAATTTTCTCTATTTAAAGATAACATGGGTGGGGGGGAGAGGTAAAATGGTGGAGGAATAGGGCAATACTAAGCCTGCCTCTTCCCTCTAACACAGGTAGATAAGTATCAAATTGTTCTGAATACCTAAGTCTCAGAGAATGAAGCTGCCATGTTTACAAACCAGAAAAATGACCTGTGGAAGGTAGGAACTATGGAGAGTTGATTCAAGGAAGAAAAGAGTGGTGGGTGCTCCCCAGGGCAGGGAGCCCCGACCAAAGGGGGACTAGTGAGGGAGAAAGAGGAGAGAGGAAAAAAAAAAGCATGGAAAAAAAGAAAAAAAAAGAGAGTGAAAACACACACAGGGGTCTGAATGAGAAAATGTTGCTCAAAACCACTGACAGGAGAAAAGGAGAGAGTTACAATTTCACCAGTTTTCTATACACAGTGGAGGACAGAGTCAGAGGTATGGGAGATTTGTGATATAGCCAGGTTTGCATCTGGGGAACGGAGCAGTGACCTGGTGGGGGAGAAGAGCCAAGCCCTGGCAGGGGGCAGCATGAAGATTCCCAGGGGCACATGGGAAGATGAGGTTCCCCTACTTGGAGTGCATTTGGGAGAGGTGATATGGCCTGTCCCCTGGCAAAAACCCTGTGGGCACCATCGAGCTGCCCACCCACCCGGAACAAAGGCTGAGGGCAATGAACCTTGGTGCCAGCTGTGTGATGTGATGCACTGTAAACTCTGAACTGCTGTGTGGTCACACCAGTGTCTTTGCCTACAAGCCAGTACAGCCACAATGCAAGGAAATCTTCCCCCAGAGGATCAATATGGGTCTGCAACTCAGTGGTCTCTGAAGTGTGGGGTTTTGAAACATAGCTGTGCCTGAGATGAAACACAGGAGCGCTGCACCATTTGGTGGGCAGAGAGCTGGGACACAGACAGGGTGAAGGCAGGGCTCTGACGGCAACCACGGACGCAGGAAGGGTCACTGTTTGCACATCTGTGAGGGCTCACTAAAGAGGGGTGGCGTGCATTTCCTGCTTCAGAGATGAGAGAACGGGGAAGCCATTTGCTCTGCATATCCATGAGTTTGGTCCACCTCAGTGAGCTAAACAGTGCCAAGTGGAGAATGTGATGGCTGCACCAAACTCGGCCCCCTGCCCCATGTCCTGCAGGCACATGTCCACTGGGGCAATTCCACTTGGAATCAAACCAGCAGGTTCCTCCCCCAAAAGACCAGCACAAACCCCTCACCCACACCAAGTCTGCTGATCACAGAGTGCTGCAGAGCTTCAGCTCTAAGGGAAACAAGATCTAATGTCCTTTGGGGTTTTGTTTGTTGTTTGTGTCTTTTTGTTGTTGTTGTTCTTTTGTTTTGTTTTGTTTTTAAGATAGAGAAAGAGCATTTTAAAAATTATTTTACTTAATGTTATAAGTTTTTAATTTTTACTATTTTTTTCTTTTTCCTTTTTCTTTTCTTTCTTTCAATCTTTTTTCCTAACAAGCTTCTCATAACAAGCAGACCAAAACACACCTAGGATCTAGGTTCCTTTATATATTTTATTTTATCTTGTATTTTTAATTTTTTTCTTTCATTTGTTTCATTTTTCATTTTTTAAAATTTGTTTTCTTTCTTTTTTTTTCCCTTTCCACACAGAGGAATTGATTCCAAAAGAAAGAACAGGAAGAAATGACAACCAGAGATTTAATCAATGCATATATAGGTAAAATGTCTGAGCTAGAATTTAGAGCAACAATTATAAGGATAGTAGCTGGGCTCAAAAAGAGCATAGAAGACACTAGAGAAACCCTTACAGCAGAGATAAAAGAACTAAATCTAGTGAGGCTGATATTAAAAATGCTATACCAAAATGCAAACACAAATTGAGTCCATAAAAACAAGGATAGACAAAGTAGAGGAATGAATCAGTGATATAGAAGACAAAATTATGGAAAATAATGAAGCTGAAAAGAAGAGGGAAACAAAGGTAATGGGTCACAAAGGTAGACTTAGGGAGCTGAGCAACTTATTAAAACAGAATAACATTTATATAATAGGAGTCCTGGAAGATGAAGAGAGAGGAAAAAGGGGCAGAGGGTTTATTTGAGCAAATTATAGCTGAAAAGTTCCTTAATCTGGGGAAGGATACAGGCATCAAAATTCAAGAAGCACAAAGAACTCCCATTAAATTCAACAAAAGCCAACCATTGCCAAGGCATATCATAGTCAAATTCAAAAATACATAGAGAAGGAAAGAATCCTGAAAGCAGCAAGGGGGAAAAAAAAAGTCCTTAACCTACCAGAGAAGACAGATCAGGTTCGCAACACATCTATCCACAGAAACTTGGCAGGACAGAGGAAAGTGGCAGGATACATTCAATGTGCTGAATGAGGAAATATGCAACCAAGAATTCTTTATATAGCAAGTCTGTCATTCAGAATAGAAGGAGAGATGAAGAGTTTCCCAGATGAAGAAAACCTAAAGGAGTTTGTGACCACTAAGCCAGCCCTGCAAGAAATATTCAGGGGAACTCTGTGAATGGGGAAAAAAGACCCAAAGCAACAAATACTAGAAAAAAACCAGTGAACATCACCAGAAACACCAACTCTACAGATAATAAAATGACACCAATAATCACTCTGAATAATTATATTATAATTATTATATTATATTATAATTATAATATATATAAAAATATAAAATATAATATATAATATAATAAAATATAATATAAAATATATTTTATATAAATATAAATAAAATTATATAAAATATAATGAAATAATAATAATTAATAACAATATATTATTAATAATAATAAAATAAAAATATATAAAATATAATATATTATAATTATATTATAATAATATTTCAATAATCACTCTGAATGTTAGTGGACTAAATGTTCCAATCAAAAGACATAGGGTCTCAGAATGGTTAAAAAAATTCCATCTATAAGTTGTTTACAAGAGACTCGTTTTAGACATAAAGACACCCATAGATTGAAAATGAGGGGATGGAGAACCATTCATCATGCAAATGGACAGCAAAAGAAAGCTGGAGTAGCCATACTTAGATAAACTAGATAAAAAAAAAAAGACTAAAACAAGAGTTGAAGAAGGTCATTATATCATAATTAAAGGGTCTATACATCCAGAAGATCTAACAATTATAAATAATATAAATCAATTAGTAAAAAACATAAGGAAACATATTAATAATAATATTAGTAGGGGATTTTTAACACCCCACTTATGGCAATGGACAGACCATCTAAGCAGAAGATCAACAAAGAAACAAGGGCTTTGAATGACACACTGGACCAGATGGACTTACCAGATATATTCAGAACATTTCATCCTAAAGCAGCAGGGTACACAGTCTTTTCGAGTGCACATGGAACATTCTCCTGAATAGATCATATACTGGGTCACAAATCAGGCCTCAACAAGTACAAAAAGATTGAGAAAATACCATGCATATTTTCAGACCACAATGTTATGAAACCAAAAGTCAACTGCAAGATAAAATTTGGAAAGACCTCAAATACATGGAGGTTAAAGAATAGCCTACTAATGAATAAATGGGCTAACCAGGAAATTAAAGAAGAAATTAAAAAATACATGGAAGCAAATGAAAATGAAAACACAACAATCCAAAACCTTCAGAAGGCAGGAAAAGCAGTCCTAAGAGGGACATATACTGCAATACAGGCCTACCTCCAGAAGGAAGAAAAGTCTCAAATACGCAACCTAACTTTACACCTAGAGGAGCTGGATAAAGAACAGAAAATAAAGCCTAAATCCAACAGAAGGGAAATAACAAAGATCAGAGCAGAAATCAATGATATAGAAATAAAAAAAACCAGTAGAACAGATCAACAAAACAAGGATCTGGATCTTTGAGAGAATTAATGAAATTGATAACCCCCTAGCAAGATAATCAATAGGAAAAGAGAAGGGACCCAAATAGGTAAGATTATGAATAGAAGAGGAGAGATCACAACCAACACCAAAGAAATACAAACAATGTTAAGAGACTATTATGGGCAATTGTATGCCAACAAATTAGACAATCTCGAAGTAATGGATAAATTCCTGGAAATATATAAACTATAAAACTAAAACAAGAAGAAATAGAAAATCTGAACTAGCAAAGAAATTGAATCAGTGATCAAAAATTTCCCCACAAACTAGAGCCCAGGGCTCCCCAGGGCAATTCTACCAAACCTTTAAAGAAGAATTAATACCTCTTCTTCTGAAACTGTTCCAAAAAATAGAAATGGAAAGTAAACTTCCAAACTCATTCTATAAGGACAGCATTACCTTGATCCTAAAACCAGACAAAGACCCCACTAAAAAATTACAGACCAATAGCCTGATGAACATGGATACAAAAATTCTCTACAAGATACTAGCTAATCAGATCCAACAGTACGTTTAAGGATTATTCACCATGATGAAGTAGGATTTACGCCTTGGCTGCAGGGGCGGTTCAACATCCACAAATGAATCAACATGATACACTATATTAATAAAAGAAAGCCGAAGAACCATATGATCCTTTCAATAAATGCAGAAAAGGCATTTGACAAAATACAACATCTTTTCTTGATTAAAACCCTCAACAAAGTAGGGATAGGTGGAAGAGATCTCAACATCATAAAGGCCATATATGAAGGACACACAACTAATATCACCCATTATGGTCAGGAACAAGAGAGGGATGTCCACTCTCACCATTACTATTTAATACAGTGGAAGACTTAGACCTCTGCAATCAGACAACCAAAAGAAATGAAAAGCGTCCAAACTGGCAAGGAAGAAGTCAAACTTTACTATTTGCAGATGATGGGATAGTTGGGTGAAGGGTATTAAGGAGGCTACCTTTTGTGAGCAGCACTAGGTGTTGTACGTAAGTGATGAATCACTGAATTCTACTCCGGAAACCAATATTGCACTGTATATTAACTAAGTAAAAAATCAAAAAAGAAATGAAAATAAATAAATAAATAAACAAACAAACAAAAATAAGACATGATTTTATATTTGGAAAGTTCTAAAGACTCCACCAAAAAAACCTATGAGATCTAATTAATTAATTTGGTAGTTGCATTATACAAAAATCAGCATACAAAAATTAGTAGCATTTCTACATGCTTACAACAAACTACCTGATGAACAAATAAAGAAAATCCCATTTACAATAGCTTCATAAACAATAAAATATTTGGTAATAAATTTAACTTAGGAGGTGAAAGTTTTCTATACTGAGACCTATAAGACATTGAAAAAGAATTTGAGAAAGACAAAGTAAATGGAACAATATTCTGTGTTCATAGACTAGAAGAATTAATATTGTTAAAATGTCCATAATATCCAAAGTTATCTATAGATTTGATGCAATCTCTATTATGATTCCAATGGATTTTTCTTTACAGAAATGGGAAAATATACCCTAAAATGTGTTTGTCACCACAAAAGACCCCCCAAATCTAAAGCAATATTGACAAAGGAGAACAAAGTTGAAAGTATAACACTTCTTGATTTCAAACTATATTACAAATCCATAGCAATCAAAACAGTATGGTATTGACATAAAAACAGACACATAGACCAATGGAGCAGAACTTAGATTCTAGTAATAAACTGATGTATATGTGGCCAGCTAATGTTTGACAAGGGAGACAAGAATACTCAAGGAAAAAAGACAAGTCTTTTCCTTAAATGATGCCAGGAAAGTTGGATATTCAAAAACAAAAGAAAACAACAAGAAAACAAAAAAGAAAAGAAAAGAAAAAAAGAAACTAGATCCCTATCCTACTCTACTCACAGGAATTAACTCTAAATAAATTAAAGACTTAAATGTAGAACATGAAACCATAAAACTTCTAGAAGAAAATTTGGGGGAAAAATCTCCTTGATAATGGTCTTGGCAATTTGTTTTAGATATGGCACCTAAAACCCAAGCAACAAAATTAAAAAACAAAACCAAAACCAAAAAAATACACATGTGACTATATGAAACTGAGAAGCTCTGCACAACCTCAGAAATGATCAACAAAATCAAAAGACAATCCACGAAATGGGAGAAAATATTTGCAAATCATGTATCTGATCAGGGGTTAATATCCAAAATATATAAAGCACTTGCACAACTCAATAGTCATAAGCCAAGTAATCCAATTAATAAATGAGCAAATGATCTGAAGAAACACTTTTCCTAAGTAGATATTCAAGTGGCCAACAGGTCTATGAAAGGTGCTCAACATTGTAATGATCAGAGAAATGCAAATCAAAACCACAATGGGGTATTTTCTCCCACCTGTCAGGATGCTATCAGCAAAAAGACAAGCGATAACAAAAGCTGAGGAGCATGTGGAGAAAACGGGACTTTTGTCTACTGTTGGTGGGAATGTAAATTGGTGGAATTACTATGGAAAACAGTATGAAGTTTCCTCAAAAAATTAAAAATGGAACTACCATATGATCCAGGAATTTCACTTCTGGGTATATACAAAGGGAATGAAAGTACTATGTCAAAGGCAGCTGTCCCCTTATATGCATTGCAACATTTACAATAGCCAAGGTATGGAGACAACCAGTGTGTCCATTGATGATTGATCAATGAAAAAAAGTGGGGTGTATACACACACACACACAAACACACATCCATGTAATGGATATACTGAATATTATTGGATATATTAAATATATAAGTGCATATTATTCGGCCATAAAAAAGAAGGAAATCCTGTCATTTGTAACAACATGGATGGACTTTAAGGGCCATATGCTATGTGGAATAAGTGAGACAGAGAAAGACAAATACTGTATGATCTCACTTATATGTGATATCTAAAAAACTTGAACTCAGAAATAGAGAGCAGTTGGTGGTTTCTAGAAATGGGGTAAAGGGTGGGAGCTCTGAATGAATGGGATCAGAAAGTGTAAATTTCTAGTTATAAGGTAAATGAGTTCTTGAAGGTGATACACAGTATGGTGACCATAGATAATAACACTTACAGTATATTTGAAAGTTGCTTAGAGAGGAGATCTTAAAAATTCTCAACATAAGAAAAATAATTACAGCTATGAAAGCTGATGGATGTTAACTAATTGTGATCATAACATCAAATTGTTATGTTGTATACCTTTAACTAATACAATATTACACGTCAGTTATATTTTGATAAAACTGGAAAAGTATAAAAAAGAAAAGCTGATTTTTAAACTTTTAGGTGTGTATAATTTACTTAGCAAAATACTTCCTTGTGGGTAAATAGCTTCAGTATTTTCCTTATCTGAATTATCAAGTATTCTGAATTTAAGAAGCCAGTTAATAAAGTTTTATTATATATTTCCAAATTACTTTTTGCTGTGGTTACCCCAAGGCAAGCATAACAAGAGATTTAAGAATCAAGAATTTGATTTAATGAATGTCATGTTGGATGAACATAATTACTTATAGCCTTCAGGGTCAACCAGTCTGGTTTTTAATGCAGTAACTGGAAAATAACATCTCAAAGATGAAGATCTTCCTTTTAAAAAAATTCATCTCATTTCTACTTTATCAATTTTTTTTTTTTACAAAATGTCTTCTCTGCTCAAATGTTATATCTGTGTGCTATTAACAGAATGTTTGCATCACTCCACAATTCCTATGTTAAATCCTAATGCCTGATGTGATGGTGTTAGAACGTAGCGCCTTTGAGAAGTGATTAGGTCATTGGGATGGAGACCTCAAGATGGGGATTAATGGCCATATAAAAGAGACCCCAAGAGCTCTCTGCTTCCTTCTGCCATTTAAGGACACAGAGAGAAGACAGCCATCTATGAACCAGGAAGTGGTCCTCACCAGAAGTCAAATCTGTTGTCATTTTGATCTAGGACTTCCCAGCCTCCAGAACTCGGAGAAAGAAGTTTCTGCTGTTTATAAGCCATCAGTCTATGGCATTCTGTTATAGCAGCTTGAACAAAGAGTCTCTGCCACAATAAAATACTTTTATGAAGGGAAAATAGATTTGTCGTCTTTGAGGGACTATACAAATGAACAATGACCAGACCACCGAACTTTAACCCACAACCTTTTTATCAACCAGTCCAGAATGGTCAGGATTTGGTCAATAACTGACAACTTCTCTATTTTTTTGCACCTGCTTCCATCTCAGGACCAACTAAGAAAATACAATATGTTCCCAAATAAATCACATAAGATGCCTTCCCTCTAGTTAGCCTCTCTCCAGTTTCCCCAAACAGACACCTTCCAAACGTGTCATATTTGAAGCCATGCCTTTTTATTTTCACTATAAAATTTTCATATCCCCTTGCCTATCTTTAAGTCTTTCCAAAACACAAGTGGATGAATCCTTTGCTATATAGAAAACTTGGAATAAATAGCCGATGTTTGCTCCCATCGGGTGAGCTTAGTTTATTTGCGTTTTCTTTGCGTTTCCGTTAAGATACAGTGTACATTGCTCAAAGCTATGGATCCCTGCCTTCTACCTGGTGCAGTAACGACAAAGTCCCCTTATGCCTCCCTGCTCATGGCTCGTCAAGTCCGTGACAGCATGTTAAGTTGGTACAAGGTCTGAAACTGCTTTCTTTGCCTTGGTTATTTATTTACAGATTGGTACATGGGTTTTGTTATTGGTTTCCATTTGTCTGGCATCCTTGGTAGAATTAAGGCATTTCTTTTCATCCTTTTTTTGCTCTCTCTGTGCTTCTGTTTTGTGTTGTGCTATCTACTAGTGTTATTTGTCACAAGAAGGAGAATAAAAGGAGAATAAAAGGGCAGGTCAAAGGCACAGACCCACAAATCTATAGTTCCAGCTACACTCACGGCTGGGTGAAATTTGAAGTTCTCACTGGCCTGGTGTCTGTTTGGACAGGTTTTGGTGTTGGTCACCAATGAAACTTGATACATTTGTCCTTTAGCATTGGCTTTTGTCCAGAAAACTTGGTTTTGATTCAGAGAGAGCATTTTCTCTAGTTTTCCACCTGCTAGTAGCAGGTGGGGGAAACAAAAATTTTGGGGTCTGTATTCAAAGGAAGACAGACACAGTAAGTTAGAGACCCAAGACACAAAGAGTATAAGTGTTGTTTCTGGTCTACTGTTGTCAGTTCTCATTGGATCCTCTAAGTCTAAATCCTCTGCTCTTCCAGGGAAAAGTCCTATTTCTTATATGTACTGTCCTTATCTTCATTATTCAGGCCACTATGTCTCTAAATGGCATTACTTCACCAAGAATGATTTGAGCCTTTGATGACCCCTCTGGGGAGCATTTGACTTAAACAATATTGTTCATTGAGAGGCACCTCGTAAAAGAATGGAAGTCAGATTTCTCAGGGCTGTTGGACAGTGTTTTTCATTCTTCTGCAGAAGCTGCCAAATCAAATTATCTCTTAAACAAAATAAAGTATTTAATAAATTGTTCCAGAGGTAAATCATGGAAGTATAGCCTTAAAATCCACAAACTAGACAGAACATTGGATCCTCCGAGGACCCCATTTATATTCCCTCTCACACGCTCACTTACAAGACACAAAGGCAATCTCTAAAGTCCTTGCCGAGGACTGACAAAGCCTCCACATGCTTCATGCTCACTGTGAACATTCTTCCTTTCCCTGAATGTAAACTTTAGTGTAAAAAAGTAGATTCTGATGTTGCAGAAAAAAAAATACTGTAGTGATGTAGAGCAACACTGTTAATCAAAACCTGTTGAGAAGAAAAGGCAAGTTATAGGGATTCATATTTAAACAAAATACATTGGGGTGCCTGGGTGGCTTAGCTGGTTAAGTGTCTGTCTTTGACTCTGGTCATGATCCTGGGTTCTAGGATCAAGCTGCATTGGGCTCCCTGCTCAGCAGGAGGCCTGCTTCTCCCTCTCCCTATGCCACTCACTCTCCCTGCTTGTGCTCTCTCTCTCTGTCAAATAAATAAATAAAAATCTTCAAAAAATAAAAATAAGCAAAATACATTATATTTACTACCAAAATTAGTATTTATTTGATGCTGAATATTTCTTGAATAAATTCCAAACTCCATTATCAGAAATGGTCATTGTTCTGACAGTGTATTTAAATATAATCACAATTTGATTTTACTCTATTACAGCAAGAAAACTTAACTTGAGATTTACCCTCTTAAGTTTTTTTTTTTTTTTAAGATTTACTTGTTTAAGAGAGAAAGTGCACCTGCTGTTAATCCATAACAGCATTCCTAACTACAGAGAGTCCTTTTGTTTATTTGTGCACGGGCAATGTGGAGAAGCCCTTGTAGTTTGAATTCAGCTTCCTGGAAACTATCAAAATCATTCCTTATCATAACCGCAATATTGGCCTTGTTGCAGGAGTCCTTTTGTCTTAAGGTACCAGCTGCTACTGTAAAATTTGTTAATCCTTCTGCAGAACTATTCTTAGGTTCTCTGCTTGGCTCCTCACACATTACAGACGTTACTATTGACTGAAAATACACAATAATACCTTTCAGCCTGCCAATTAACATCTTACGAGATTTCATTACTTTCACGCCCTCACATTACTATTCACTGCTGCAACATCCTGAATCCTGTCTCAACCAGAAGAGGGGGAATCTCACAATCGCTTGACCTCCTTTCTCCATCTCATTCAGATTTATTAGAGACTCCCACTGAGAATCCTAACCTAATATTTAATATGTCGATGGATCCTACCTTAAAACTGAAACTGGAGGTTATCAGGCAGGATATGCTATTATTAATTTAAACTCTCTTTTAGAATATAGTCCTCTATATGAGGTAAAATTAGATCAGATGGCAGAACTTACTGTAATTCCCAGAGCTTGTCAACTATCCAAAGATTAAAGAGTAAACGTGTATACAAATGAGAGACAACTTTTTGGACCAGGACATGCCTTTGGGGTTTTTTGGAAACAAAGGGAAATTCTCACTTCTGCTGGAACCCTAATCAAAAATGAAGAGCAATGAAGGTACTTTGAATGTACCCCTACCTCCCAGAGAGGAGGCTGTTATGAAGGTTGAGGCCCAGGAAAAAGAGAGAATAAAGGCAGAAGGAAATGCTTTTACAGATTATTATGCCAAACGAGTAGTCTTAACCGAGGTTATGATCTTAACTAAACCCTTTAAGGACGGATATTTGGAGGAATTTAAAAAGACCATTATAAAATATCAACATTTAATTCCTGATTTGGCAAAGAAAGAATAGAAAATACATGGTTGAACCCCTCACTCAGATCATCCTGGCACTCTCAAGTTAGCTACTTGGTAACATCAGATGATTTCAAACGGATATTAGTTAAATTTCTTCATGAAACTCCTTACCATGATACAGACACATTGGCCATATGTTACCAATTAATAACAAAATCTTGGGAAAACTTTAAAGATGGGACATGGCCAGGAATTAAGACTTAAAAACACCTTATGAACACCTTCAGATGGATTTTAGCCAACTTTCTTCCTCTTTAGGATTTGAATATGTTATAGTTTTTATACGTTTATTTTTAGGAAGGATTGAAGCATTTCTTTGCCAAAAAATTATAGACTTTATAGTTGCTAAAAAGCTGCTGGATTTTGTTTTTAACCTGGGGTATACTGACTTTTATATCAAGTGATCAATATATACACTTTATGGGAATTATTATAAAATAACTCTGTAAGAGATTACCTCTTACTCAGGAACTACAGTGCCTTCACCACCCACAATCTTCTGGAAATATTCAAAGAATCAGTGTCATTTGCAAATTAAAATTAACAAAGCTTTCAGAAATCCTTGAGCTCTCATGGCCAACAGTACTCCCAATAGCCCTTATGGCCATTTGGTCTACTCCCTTGGGGACACGTTGGTAATCCTTCTATGAATTGGTAACTAGAAGGCCCATACATTTAGGAATTTCACCTCTGATACTAGACTTCATCCTGTGGTAAACACACATGGAAAAATATTACAAGGTACCCAAATACTATACTAAGTCCCATCACCAACTGGTTGAGGCTACCTTCCTACAGCCTCTTTCCAAGAGGGAAAAACCGCTTCTTGATTTTAAACCAGTATTTGTCTGCTGGAAGAGACATCAGAGAAAAACTGCTCTTGAACCTCATTAGACAGAACCTTAGCAGGTATTATTAACAGCAAATGTAGCAGTGACATAGAAACAAGTTAATCCTTGGGCCCCACATTTCGCAACTAAAGAAACAACCAGTTGATGACGGAAAAAAAAAAAAAAGATAAGAAAGAAAAGAAAAGAAATGATCCAAATTCTACACAATTAAGAGGCTTCTCCAATAAGGTACTTCAACCTGAGGATTTTCAGAGATCCTCTAAAAATAGCTGATCTTCAGAAATAGACCACTGACCCAAGACCCTTGAAATAAGCTGAGGATCTCAGACAGTTGACAGATTCACCCAAGTTGTCAGACTGGAGCCCCTGAATAATTTCTGTTTTGCTTCCCATTGCTTCCTTATGATCATTCTTATTTTCTGTAGATCTCTGGTTGTCACCCGCCCATAATTGTCCCTTTTCTCTTTTTCCCTTATGATAATAGTTAGATCAAAACACAGCCATTCTAATGTCATTATTAGATTATCTCAAAAGGTAGTCACTGCTTCCCATTTTACTGACTGCTGGACATTCCATCTGTCACTCTATCCCCATAACTACTGGTAAATTCTGGTTTCATATGGGGTCATAAGGAATTATAACAAATGACGTTTCCACGTGCACCTTAAACATGGGCAAGTGACCTTAATAACCTTACCTGTGATCTTGCTATATCTCTCTCTTCCAGAAAAAAAAAATTATTGCAGTCTAATGATCAAAACCAATGTTATGTTAAATATGAATTCAACAACATTCATATGGCGGTGTACCAAATACTTGCCATTGTGAGAGACTAATTGAGATCCAAATATATAGCACGACTAATGTAAGATCTTGGTTCTGACTTTCTGTCATGAACCATTCCTTCTCCCGACTCCTCGCCCCTACTGTATGTGCCCCTACTGGATACTACTTTCTTTGTGTCCAGGATTCCTGGTCCTGTTTGCCTCAGCTAGCACCTCATACAGTTTAGGACTAGTACTCTGAGACTTGTCTGTACATAGAGACCCTAATTCTATAAATCATCAAGGCTGGAAATTCTGATTCAGATACAAACTCCAAAACAATGCCTCCCTTAATTATTTAGGTATTCTACCTGGGAGAATCACTGACTCATAGTTTATGCAAACAATCAAATCAGTGTTCCCATCTGTGGGAATCATAAAAATGGAAAAGACTGTGAGAACTTATCATTAACTTTGGCAGAAGTTCTTAATGATACCATCTCTGCTTTAGGTGGAATACAGATCAGTCTCAACTCATTGGCTCAAATCCTGATGGATAACAACCTTGCTTTAGATTTCTTGTGGGCTAGTCATGGTGGCATCTGTATCTTGTTCTACTCATACCAATGATTGGACATGGAAGACAGGTTATACATCACCATAATGAAAAAGCCACTTGTCTTTCTAAGATGGGTCTTCATGGTCTATGAAATTTGTTCTTGACCTAAGTTGGACAATTGAAATTCCTGTTTCTATGCTTTTCGTAGGAACCATTAATTGTTCTTGTTCTTGTCACAATCATCATTATGTCACTCCATTATATCCTGCCCAGAATAGCCAATCTCTCCTCAGATGATTACCTGGCTAACATAACAAAAAGATCAAGAAAATCTTGCTGTACAGTTGACTATGAAGGTGACTTTACAATCCATGAGCAATGAAGACTGGACATCTAGCCATTCATGAATTGGTTAATCTCTCACAAGTAAGATACCAACCAAAAACAGAGAAGAGATACTGACTGTACAGACAGTGGTAAGACCATCCCATATATGACAATAGAACTCTTGCCCACAATCTGTGGCAAACAGCCTAGGAAGCCAAACCACAACTTCTGTAACAACCATTTTGGGAAGTCAACTTACAACTGCTCCAGTGGGCAGGGCATTCTCAATGACTGCTTGCTTCCTTATTTTTTGCTTTTGGTTCCAACTCAGAGACAGCCAGTTATGCTCCCCTTCAAAATTGCGTTTATGCCTGGATTTTAGTTTTCCCTCTCTTGCTTTCCAATACCAACAACCTCCAATCAGATCATAACTGAAGACTTTTCTTTTGTTTTTTTACTATCAAGCTTAGTCACTACCCTGTTCATCTTTGAGTTTCTGCTAAATGCAAGTGATGGCTGACTACCGTTAACGTTGTAAACTCTCCATAAATAGCCTCATTTGTTCTGATCTCAGCAGTTTTCACTTATTTTTACCATTTTCAGTCAATGACAGCTTTGTTTTAGGATAGCTATATAACAATGGGCATAGAAGTAGTAAGATTATAAAGTCAGTCTCAGATGTGCAAGGCAACTGTGAGGATAGGAGGGAATGTTCTTTTGTTAAAAATGAAGGAAAAGTGATTTCTGAAAAATTGCCTAGAAATCTGGAAAATATGAAGGAGAAGAAAATAAGTGATTTGTTTGGCTTTGTAAAATGACTTGATGGGCTGGATGGAATCCTTATTTTTTACAATGAAAAAAGAAAGCGAAAAAATGTTCAGTGCTTTGTATTTGAGAGCAATCTCTTTACCCACGTTCTAAAAGCACTTTGCAAAAATCCTCTGGTACTAAGTATTATAAATCCCTTTTCAAAAATAAGACGTGCAAGCACCGTTGATTTTTCTAGGAGAGTAGAACAAAGATTTTGTACTTTTCTATTATATATTCTAATAATTATTCCAGTAGCATATTATTCCATAAACTGATCTGCATAGAAGGCTTTTATATATTACATATGCTGTGTAAACTCCTAACAAATACAAAAAATAATCAGTTTCTTACTTTTAAATTTAGTCTATTTCTCCCTACTACGTTCAGCTAGCTGGCACTGAAATTACATATTTAAATAGAGTGATTTCATGGTTTGAAGTAATCCTCACACTTCACATCTACTCTATCGACAGCACTTTCTATCATCTTAAATTTGCTCTCCTTGCCTTGATTCTATAAATAAAGAAAAAAACCACATTGCTTTAATCTCCATTTTTCTGCTTTAGTCTAGAAGAGTGCTGTAATATTGTAAATGTGACCTATAAAGCTAAGTCTTTGAAGCAAGGTTTATTGCTTTCAATTCCATCAGAATGGTATGGGGAAAATGATTTAGGTATATAAAATGCTAGTTTTTGTCTATTATTTTTAAATTACAATTTACTACTAATACAGTGATTCTTAATTTTCTAGAGGGCCTCCAGTGTTATCTGAAATTTTCCAAAAGGTTTATGTTAAAAGCAACAGCAAATCTATGACAGGGATGGTTTCTTTTAGCAGGGAGATGGGTATTGAAATAAAATACCAACAAGGCTTTGTAATTCCAGTGGGATTGGCAGAGAATCTTCTGCATTTTGAAAGTGGACTTCTTTGCAGTCTTCGTTTCCTTACTGCCAATGTTAGAATAGGAAACTGGGCTTTGGACACTACTACTGATTTGTTGAATGTTACACATCAGCTCAATCTGATTTTTTTTTTCTTTTTTTGCCTCTCATTTCCTGTTTGTTATATGCGTTGCTGCTATCTCCCTTACGGAGATGATGTAAGAATTAATTACCTAAGTAACATGTACTGTCGAGGCTAAGCTTGTCAACTTGGTCATTATTTCTTTCCTATAATCTCTGCACACTCCTATATTCTTTTGTAAGGATTTCATGTCCCTTTATGGTTGAACTTCTGTCAATAATTGCAGTGTACCTTCCCAGTTTTGTTAATCATATTTTTCTTTTTTTTAATTTATACTTTTCAAAAGTACAACATGACATGTATCTATATGAGACCCTTTTCTCTCGTAGGTCTTTGAACATGAAATGCAAGACATGATTTCCTGCTTTTTGATAATTTCTTACAACAGCAAGAAACATCTAATCTTCTAGCCCTAATAAAATAGAACTGTTTTTTATCCATGTATTTTTATCTATTTATTTAACAAATTATTTTATCTATTTATTTAACAAATACTTAGTGACCACTTACTATATGTCATACATATGTCAGTGTATGACATATGGTAATATGACATATATATAGTCATATATATGTCTGAGATGGCAGCTGGGATCCCCTTTCCTTAGATATTTAAGGAAAATCATCCAAATACTTATTGTATATCCAAGGAGAAACACATCACCTTTGGCAAGATTTCATTGTTGTTTTAGATTCCATGGACTTCTATTCTCATGGTCTTTTCACTCCACTTTCTGACAACTTCAATGGCTTGATTTTCCTTATGCCTCACCTTCCATGGCTGTTCTGTTTGCTATGCCCTGAACAGAGCCAGTTGAGGAGTTCAGCACCTTTTCCTTGATTTCTTGCAAAACACAGGCATTCATGCATTAGGGTACTTTATTAAAGATTTGGGGTCATAGAGTGACTAAGAGCCACATGGAAAGCTATTAAATGTGAATGCTGCCCTACTCTTTTTAGAATCCCTTAGGCTACCTTCATTACCGGCAGCTGGCTGATTTCACTCCCCTGGCCTCTGGGAGTGTTGGTCCTTTGCTCTCTCAATAGTCTCTTTGCATTTCCCCTATTGTTCTTCTTCCAATCCCCCTACTCCTGCCCATTTTAAAAGCAAACCGATTTTAGTTTCACTGACCATTCCAAATTATACTCTAGAGGTCACAGCCACAGTGGACTGTGAATCTCTTTTGTTAAACAGAAGACTCTACAGAAATTTTGCTACTTCCTCAGGGACAGCAGTGTCTGCGATCAGTTTTGGTTTTAAAAAGCAATGTAGTTTTCAGTTCCCTTGCACATATGAACAATATACTTACTGTATTGTGATGGGATGGTCTAGACAGTGTGGTGAGATTTTTCAGAGGGGATACCTGGGAAAAGGAGAACTGCTTCACAGAGATGAGATTTAAACTAGTTTTAAAGCCCTAGAATGAATTTATCAATCACGAATTTGGTGAAAGTGACAAAAGAATCATTAATCCTAGGTTACTCTACAAATATTGGTATAATTAGGGGAACCTATTACCTGAAATTAGTAACAGTGTTAGAAATCATTTTTTCATATTTCCTTCTTTCTTTCTTTTTATTTTATTTATTTTTAAAGATTGATTTATTTCTTTGAGGAAGAGAGTGCACAAGCGGGGAGTGAGGGGATAGTAGAAAGAGAGGGAGAATCCCAAGTAGATTCCATGCAGTGCAGAGCCCAATGCGGGCTCAATCCCAGGACCCTGAGATCATGACCTCAACCAGAGTTGAGCTCTCGACCAACTGAGCCACCCAGGCTCTCCACCCCCTCATATTTAAAAATACGTTGTTATTCTTTCTCCAATCACCCTGCTATCATAAGACTTTTTAAGATTCTTACTCTCGTTGACTATAATATTTGTTACTTCAACCTCTGCTCTTTTCCTTCTACTAGACTTTGAACTCTTCCCGGTCTTGACCTCAATGTTCTGCTACTTCAGCTGCGTTCTGTTTAACAGGTTTATATTACACATCTTGTCAGTTCTTAATCCTGAATAATCACATGTTTTTCTTTTTACTCCTGCTCCTTGCTTGATATTTCCAGAGAAAATGATAAAATGAGAGCTGAAACCAAAACAATTTCCTGTTCCTATGCCAAACAATAACTGGAGATCCTTTCTTGTCCCTATGGTTAATGATTCCAAGAACAAGCACAGAATATCTTAACTTCTTGTTCCAGGAAGTATTTGCTCCTGAGAAATAAGACTGACAGGTTGACCATAAAAATTTGCTTCAAGAACCTTGCCTCGCTGGGTACATCATTCCCAGTCTATTATGTCATAACTCCGCATAACCCCAACCTGACTAAAAATCACCCAGCCAGTTTCTAAACCCTATCAATATCCTCCTCTGACTTCCCTCTGCCAACATGCTGCTAAGATTCTGCCAAGGGGCTCTTCTCTCTTCCTGAGGTCTAATAAATGTAGCTTTCTTAATAAAGACATTTTCCTGGTGGCTTGCAGGGGAGTCAAAAGAAATCGGTCCCATTTAATGTGTTAGAGCTTCATCCTATGATTTCAGCTGCATCTTCTCCACCGTCCAGCAATACTTTCATTCATCTATGATTCTTTTTTTTTTTTTGATTCTTTTTTTTAAACTTTCCCCACAAGAGCAGCCCTCCATCCCCTAATCTCAGCAGGTGACCTAATTCCATGTTCTCTCTCCCTGTGAAGACAGGAAGTAAACCATGAGAACAGTTTCAGTGTGGTCTTCTTAGAACTCTCTTTGCCCTTGGTTTCTATGTCTCCTGTGGGCTGCACTTCACAGCTACTCATCTTTTGCCATTTGCCCCTGAAACAAGTGTGCCTCACAAGGTTATTTTTCTTTTTATCCTCTCTTTGAGGCCAATTTCATTCAGTTTCATAGCTTCAACAGTGATCTCTATGCAGATAGTCTTACTAATCTGTTTTTCTAGCTCTAACCTCTTATATGAACTTCAGATATTTAACTGTGACAAGCATGAACCTCCTTTCCTGCACAACTCACAACCCTTCCTTCTCCCACCTCTCCTATGTTCTCCATCTTTCCCATCTCAGTTAATGACCATCCCGTTGACCATTCTCTGACAAGGAAAACAAACCAATAAAAAAATAAAGGAATTTCTAGTTGTGGCAAGATTTTTGGTTAAGTGGAGCTCAATTTATTTTTCCTGGCAAACATGAAATGAAGTCACAGATTTTCTTGCTCTACCATTCAGGTGTGCAAAGAAAGTAGAGTTTCTTTATTTTCTATTTTGGATCAGAAGGAATGTATCTGCCTAAACTTTATCAGGAGCCTTAAAAGCTGATGTGTTCCTGTTCACAAAATCACAGAGGTCTGCCAATATTTCCTACACAGTCCCTTCCTCAGTGGCATCCCTGATGACGTACAGAAAAAGAGCCATAATGGATTAATATTGTGATAACCCCAGCCGGGAAGATTGACTCCCTTGTCTCCTATTGGAAGGATTAAGTAAGGAGTTAGTCTTACGTGGTTTATCAGCCTTCCACTACACGTGGTCATTTGGTGGATGGACAAATGAGACACGGAGGGAAGCCACATTAGAAATCTCCTGTGATTGGTTTCTTGGGTGAGGGTTTGGCAGTAAGGAAGAGCCGACCTTCAGTTTAACGACACCTTTGAGGCTTTACGGTGCAGCTGGGCTGCTGAGTTTTATCTCAGAATCCTCTGCCACATGAGACCCTAAGACCCTGGTGTGCTGGCTTAGGCCCTTTCTGTATCTCCTTAAGTACTCGGTCGGTGTTAACGTTTTTCACTCTGCTGTGTTGGTGTCATGTTACTGTTACCACGGGGCCGCACTAGAGTTTGATCTACTCCAGAATTCTGTACAGAACATGGCACAGAATCCATTAACCCACAGATGTCCTATTAAATTATGTACTTTAACTACCAGGTATTCTGCCTGAGGTGTTCTAGGACCACCACAAAGCACACAAGGCTGACTCCTGCTTCCATTCTACCCACTCTTCTCCCGTGCCCCCAGACTGGGGCTGTTTGGGCTTTCTCTTACTTCCCTGCCATCCCTGCCCATTTCTATTCATTTTCAAAGTGAAAGACCCTTCCCCAAAGATATGATGATAGGATGGTTACTAGAAAACATGCTCTATGAGGGAAACAGAATCCACAGCAGTTTAAAACATTCAGAGTATTAACTCCGCTGCCACAGGGTTGATATTACTAAAGAAAAAAATTCAGTGATACTTGTAAAGATGGTAAGGCGGACTTTATTCAGGACAATTGCAATGAGAGTAGAGACCACAGTAGTGGGTTTTTATAGTGGAAGAGAGAGAGCATGCTAAATCTGACCACAGCACGGGCCAGTGGGAATTGATAGCCAAGGAGCAGTGTGGTGGGGGTCACTTCATGCAGAATCACTAAGTGGAAACATCAAGGGCAGGAGAGGATTTCTGGCTAAACAGACATGGTGGGACTCTTGCTAAATGCAGGCGAGGGGGATCAGACGTCACTTGAGAGTGCTGGAGGATGAGGGACCTGATCAGATATGGTATCTGTTCTGGTAGATATGATATCAGTTCTGGTAGAACTGAATTAGCAGGGTTCTTGCTAAAACTAGTTTTACAAGGAAGTGTACATATGGGCTTAGGAAGATTCTAGAGCCTGATTAAAGTTTAACCAGGTAAAAAAGCTTTGTCAATATATAGAAGTTTTCTGGGCAGAGGACTGTCAAGTTTGCAAAAGGAGGCCAGGGGTATGGTGGCAGAAAAAGGACTAAGGTCGAATCCCTTCAGCCCGAATTCTAAGTCACAGATATTTGTGAGGGTAGAAGGGATGTTTCTGACAAAGTCATAATGGCAGAGGGGAGCAGTCCAGTCAGAGGTGAGCAGGTGGAAAGAAAGATGCTGGTTCTTTGCCAACATATATGACTGAACAAAAATGTGGTCTGGGACTGAGAGGCAACAGGCACTAGACATGTCCTGGCCCAGGTTTCCTGGGACATGCAGGAGCTCAGGGAATTGATGATGTCTGGGATTCTGGGGACCATTTTGTTATGGTAGGAGGAAGGATGACACCATCTTCCCTCACACCTGGAAGCTTCCTTGTGACCTGGGTCAATGCCTGTGGCCGTGCCTGCTTACTAGTTTGGAGGCTCAGTAGTTCATCCCCAAATAACTGTGTCTTAGAAATGTTTGTGACATTTTCCAACTTTAAAAGGGACATTTCTGACTTTTAGTTCTAGTAGCAACCTGGAGGAAGCAGGATTGGTCCTTTGGGTCTCTACAGGCCTCTTTCTCTTGGTTTTTAGAGAACCGATGGCACAACCTTGCCCTATAGCTCATCAGTTTCTCACAGACTCTCCACCCAGGAGGGAGAAGAGAGAGTGCTCAGCCTGTAGGTAAGACGAGACCTTAGGTAGGACGAGATAGAACAACTTGCTTTGCTGTAACTGTTTACCTCACCCAGTAAGAGTTTCCTCAGGAAATAGCTGTGAAATAAAACCTAATCATTTGATGTTTTCAGTGTCAGATAAAACTGATATATTCTGTTCAGGTAGCTTTCTGGCCGTCTGTCACTGCGACTCCATTCTATGGTATGAAGAAATCTCTAGAGCCCAGGCAATCTCTGCCGTCCTGTCTTGCCCTGTTCCCTGAACCTGGAGACACTAGGCTGGGCTGACATTTGGGTTCCCTGAAGATGATGCTACCAAAATCAGCGATGGAACCTACGGAAGTACCAGACTCGCTAGCCCTTAATCTTGGACAGCTTGGCTGATCACGACCTTGTCACCTCTTCTGATGGTGGGCACCTGATAGTACAGTTTTTGGGATTTCAGAAATGTGGTTGTTGCCCAAATAGGAGTTGAAAGGCCACTGCTTCTTAGGCTGTCAGATTTCATTATAAAAATATGATCTAGGCAGTTTCTGATTTGGTGGTGGGAATGGAGTGCTAATGGGCAGCCGTGTTTTTGATGTATTACCATATTTCTCCCATTCTAAAGCTAACAGCGCACGGGAGAAGAATGAGACACAAACAAGTCAGCTTCAACAGAACGGGAGCAGGGGTCAGCCGTTGAGAAGACTGCCACCGCCTGGAAAACTCCTCAGTCCCAGAATTATTAGTTACAAGATAACAATCAACAAAGGAGTCGAAGGAGATTATGGATAAGCAAGATATGTGTGATCAAGCAGTATAAGATTTGTGGTTGAGTAAACGCATTTAAAGGAACCATCTAATTAACTATAGGTGATCTCTGGAGAAGGGGAGATAACAGGAAAAAAGAAGCAGGCAGTGTTCCATCTGAGCTGGCCAGGCATTCCCAGCTTCAAGGACGTGTATCATCCTCTCCCCCAGAGGCCTGTTGCTGGCACATGTTCAAGCATGTTTGGTCAGGGCATTGTTACAGCTCATCATTAGCCGAACAACATATTTTTTAATTACTTAATTTTTTAAATTAAAAAAAAGGTTATACTTTTCCATAACATTAAACATATATGTTGATTGCAAGGTATGTCCTGATATCAGCAATGTTTAATTGAGAAAGGAAATCTTCGTGTCATAATCAAGGCAATGTGAAGACTTCATAGATATGTAAAGATTACATTAGCCAAGAAGGACTCACGGAATGTCATGAGGAAACAGCCTAATTTACCTTCTGTGCAAGTCATTCAAGCCTACTTTAAAGTTTTTTTAAAGCTCTTTCCCATCCACTGAAATGAAACTTAAACCAAGGCCCATGAATTTTCTGGTTACTCTTTTGTCCCAAATGCAGTCTCAGTTTAAGACTTCACATGTCCTGACCAAGTGAAGAACTATAGAATTACTATGATTTCTTGCCTGAGGTCCATTTGGCACAAGAGAGGGCGACCGTTTCATTTAATTGCTGTGACTCCTTCCTTTACCACTAGGGACCTAGTGAGACCCTTCTGGATTCTTTCTGCTGAGGTCTCCTTGGACCTTCGGATAGTCTCCTTAGACAAGATTTAAGAAAACTTCTAAGAAACCAGCTTTCTCGTGCATGATCCACATCTAATCTACAGGGAATCTTCATGCCTTTTTCCACCCCAGTAAACTCTGGGAACCCTTGCCAACCCCAGTACACGCACTGCACTTTTACTTCTCTGTCACTCCAGTAACTAGCGGCAGTCTCAAGCTCCTTGTTCCCTCAGCTGTGATTCCGATAGCTGCCCACATACTTCACTCTCTGAGTGGATCCTGACTTGAGGTCTGGAGAAGGCAGATTTTCCTTATGCCTGGTGAAAGGGGAGCTCACAGCACAGTGACAATATCCCCCATAGCACAGTCTTCAAGTATCCCATACTTTTTTCAGCCTCTCCAACCTTTTTATTTTATTTATTTATTTTTTTAATAAGCTAAAGCTAATGACCAGTGAAGGGCCACAAAACTATTTTCCAGAATTGCCTTTGTAGCCTTAATGGTGACACACTGTGGAGGTGGCATGAAGTATCTATTGTTTTGGGGACCTCAGCTAAAATTAAGACTAAACATTTTTATTTTGACATGTAATCCTATATTTCTCGATCTCACCAGGCTGTATATTCAAATTGGTATCAAACTGCATTTTTTCTGGGAGTAGAGCTCACCGGTATTTATTACCACTATTGTGGATACTGTGATATTGTGGTTTATAACAAGAAACCAATATTTGGTCTTCATCCTCGCTCGCTATTGATGACAGCCATAAAGGTATCTTTGTTAGGTTAATGAGATGATTTCTGATGATGGCGACTGGTTGCCAGGAGAATCAACCCAGGGATTAGAAGTTTGGAAATTCAGCCCCGCCCCCACCCCCGCCCCCAGTGAGGGGAGAGAGGCCACAGGTTGAAACTATCAACAGTGGGCAGTGACTTATATCAATTATATTCATGTAGTAAAGCTTCCATAAACCCCAGAAGAACAGGGTTCAGACAGCTTTCAGGCTGATGAACACAAAGCGATTTGAGGATGGTATCTCACTTGGAGAGGGCATGGGAGCCCTGCACCTGCTTCCCTACACCTTGCCCTGTGGGTCTCTTCCATCTGACTATTCCTGAGTTATACCCATTTATATTAACCAGGGATGTAGCAAAAGTAAAATGTTTCCTGGGTTCTGTGAGCCAACCTTCCAAAGTAATCAAACGCTAGGAGGGGGACATTGGAACTGATAGGAGTGCATCAGAGGCGCAGATAAACAATCTAGGTTTGTGATTAGCATCTGGGGTAGGGGGCAGTCTCCTGGAACTGAATCCTTCAAATGTAGAATTTGATGCTATCTCGGGGTAGATAGTGTCAGAATTGAGTTGAACGGCTGGACACACAGCTGGGGGGAGAATTGCTTGGTGGTGTGGGGAAAAACATTGGAAAGGAGTGTCAGAATCTTGGATATAAAAAATAGAAACCCAGCTCATACTGGCTTGCCAAAACATAGAATATATCAACTCAAAGGATGGTGTAGTCCACAAGGAGGAGGAGCAGGGTCTGGGTACTGGAATGAAGTAGATCGGACTTGTTCTCTGTCTCCTATTTTTTTTTTTCCCTTCTTCTCTGTGTGGAAGTATAACTTTTTTTTTTTAAAGTACTCTTTAAAAACGACTCTTAGGTGAATATAAAATAAACCATGTGTCAAAGACTTTATTTAACTTGTTAATTAGTGAGAGAAACATAAAGATATTAAAGCTGGCCCAAACATCGTTTGAGAAGCTAGGCATTTATGGGCAACTCAGTAGAGGCACACTAAAACAAGATTCCTGGGGGGGACACATAAACTGGCTAATGTACAGCATGGCAACAAACTGAAATGTTTAGGATGGTCTGTTCCCCTGGACAGACATCATTTGCATCTCTACCGGACAAACATCTAGGGGTTAACATGGGACTCCCTACTTCTGGATCTTTAATCAGTTAACAAGAGTGACTCAAACCAAATTCTGTTCCCGAGATCCATCTTTGGGAAGCCTTCAACCCTGAAAGGACTTGTCACCTAACACTTTGCCTTGTCTCCAAGTTTCGCATAATTCTTCACAACCCTTGCCTCTGTCTCCTCTGTGTTTGTTTCTTTCACGGGAGAGTCTTTTTGCCACGAATCAATCTCTGGCTGGTCCAGGCTTCCGTTTTCCTCATCATTTATAATCCCAGAATGTCTCTTTTCAAAAAATTCTGCAGAAGTCCTGTACTTTCATTTCATGGCCCGACTTTGGTTATGTGCCAGTCCATAATATAATCACCACAGCCGAAAGGACAGAGTCTATCAATTAGCCTTTTCTGGGACTCATGCCCACCCTCCTGGAGCTGGGAAAAGGATCAGTTGCGTTCAAACTACTAAGCCTGAGAGGGGAGTAGGGGTGGTTTCCCGAAGAAAAATTTGATTCTGTTACTGGAAGATGGGCACATGCACGTTGTGCAGTTGAAAGCGGTATTTATGCCCTAGGTTTGTTCTCACTCAGGCCCTCTGACCTCTGCAAAGTCTTTCAGAGGTGAAAGGGAATCCTCTGGAATTACAGTGCTCATGCCAGGAACTACCACGTGCTGGGGACCAGTTCCTGGGCATCGCTGGGATGTCCCATGTGATGGCCCTGTTGTTCTGTGGGCCTCCCACCCTGTCTGCGCACAGCTGTGCTTTCTCCGAGGACCAATGCAACAACACTGGGGGCTTCTGGGGACGGCGATTCTGCTTTGCCTCTGGCAAGTTGAAAATGCCCACTTTCCTTTGGTGACAATTTGTTAGAAGATCACTAAACAGTATATTTTGACTCCATACTTTTTAGTTTTTTTTTTTTTTAAGTGAACCCCGTCTTTCAGTTTTTCTTAATTTATTATTAATTGATGAGTTAGTCCTTCACTGAACTTAGACATGGACAAGAATGATAAACACTGTCACACATTCAAAATAACCACTGTTCTGTCAACTGAGGCTTTGCCGTCAGTCAGGCTTCTGGAGTCTAGCTTTGTCTTCCTTCGCGATGAGTTCTTCCAAGAGGCATCTGGGTCTTCCTGCCATGGCCAGCGGGCTGGCTGCCGTGATCATCAGCTGGACGTGCCCAGACGTGTGCATGTGTTCTTGGCCTCCAGCTGGGAGCCCAGCTTCCAGGAGCAGAGTCATCAAGTATCACAACAAAAAAGAAGCTTACATATTCAGATCTCTATCATTCGGCAGATGTAGTAACAAAGGTTGAGAGAGGTACAATAATTTGCCCAGCTTGTTAGCGACAAAACTAAAACAGATCCCAGACCTCCCGACATCTTAACAAGTACTCTTCCTACTTCAGATTTCTGCCTTTTCTTACGGACAATGATATACTGAAATTATACACACAGAATATTGGGTGGAGAAAATTATTTCATGGTTTAGGATCAAGGAACATTACTCCATACATTTAAAAAACTATATCAGCAGAATTTAATTCAGAACTATCCTTTATATTTGGGATGTCTGTTAATCCTAGATGGTAATTTTCCAATTGAAAAACATTCCATAAAGGGAGAAATAATTGTTCTTCTTTTCTCATTTTTTTTTTTCATTTCTCAATTCCAATTACATTATGGGTTTTTCTAGTTCTTCTCTTCAAATCTGAGGTTAAGTTTGGCAGGTTTGGAGCAATTCTTTCCTTCCTTATTAGTCCGCACCAGTGGAAACCCTTGGTAAATAGTGGGGGTTTTTGAATGAAAGGGACAACTCCTGGCTTTTCAAAAAGTAGCCAAAGAGAATGGGAGTCTTGAAGAGAAGCTCCCAAAGTTCTCCAGGTTAGAGTAACAATGGTTCAGGGGGGATGTCTATGTGGATGACACTGAAGGCATCCCCAGAGTTCTGAACACCCCAATGTCAGGTAGAAACGCAGATTAGTTTCTGAGTCCCTGGGAGCACGCAGAAGGACTTCAGGAGGGGCTTAGAAAGAGTGAACGGGCTGAGAAGCCGAGGATGCCATGGGCTGAGGGCCTCGCAGCAGATGCTAGGAGGGCAGCGACTGAAGCCCCAGACCAGCAGGATGAACTGTGCCTCAGTGGACACTGGCAAAGTCTCTTCTTGACCCAGCTTTGGTCAGGCTCCTCTGAACTGTCTTTCCAACCTCACCTCTGCCTTGGTCCTGCCCAGCTCAGTGTTCACAAAGAATCCTGCTGAGTCACCCCCTACCGTGACATCTGATCAAGCTCCTTATTCCCCCACTTTGATGTATACATCCTTGACCTCCTTTTGCAAGAATCCTGTTGGTCAGTTTAGTAGGAATCCCCCATCCTTGACGTGTCCTCTTAGTGATTTTGCCCCATCACCCTGCTCCTTGGCTATAAATCCCCACTCGTTCTTACTGTATTTGGACTTGAGTCCCATTTCTCTTCCCTCATGCAAGCCCCTATTTCAATAGTCCAATAAAAATCTCCCTTAACATTTTAACAAGTGTCAGAGTAAGTTTTTCTTTAATGTTAGATGAGAGCACACAGACTCAAGACACCCTGACTACACACCAACATCTGGGATGCTACATAAGCTTCCCCCAAATCCAGATGCCACCTGGGAGTAAGGGAGGGAGTAATCCATGAGCTGAAGAGAAAGGAGCCAACAGAACCTGGAGAGTAAACCACAAGAATCAGGTTTTCTTGAAATGATACCATTAAGTGTTTCTGTTTGCAACGAAAATTGGGGCTGGTAAGCCATGTTCAGCTACAGAAAAGTGAAGAAAATTGTATGATTTTGTATATCGCAGCTACTTTACTTCACTTGAGAACCATGTATTTCTGAAAAATACCACTTCTGGGATAATTTTTTTTGATCCTAAAAACATAAAATGTACGTTTTGCAGAGACTGAGCACTATCTATGAACAGAGCTGTTTGTCTTATCACATTAACCCTTGATACTTCAAGAAGAGTCAAGGAGAGTGGCTCAGACTGAGTTATTTCTGGGAGTCCTTCATGGTACGCACGTCCTGTCCAATCAAAAGTGAGGCATTTGTAGCCTCAGGTGGGTTTTCTCACCACATCATTTACATGTACTTAATCAGTACCTTATTTTTCATTCTTCAGAAAACCCCAATTCAAATGAATAACGAGGCCTATAGGCTCTCCACCTCGTAGTCAGAGAGGTCTGTCACACTTAGCCTAGCTCCGCAAAATCTAGCAAGCTAGAGTTCACCAGGCAGTAAATGTCAGGGTGACAAACAGCCAAATCCGGAGAGGTTTCTGCTGCCGGCAGTGAGGACTTTTCAGATCATTTTGCTTTTACATTTTTGTTGCCTTTTTTTTTTTTTAAGATTTTATTTATTTATTTATTTGAGAGACAGAAAGGGGGAGAGGAGAGAGAGAGAGTGAGTAAGCACGAGTGAGCAGGGGGAGGAGTAGGAGGGGAGGAAGAGGGACAAGCAGATTCTGGGCTGAGCCGGAGGCCAGGGAGGTCTCCGTCTCACCACCCTGCAATCACGACCTGAGCCAACCCAAGAGTCAGAAGCGTAACTGACTGAGCCACCCAGACACCCCTGTTTTTGTTTTTGTTTTTCTTATTTCTAGTAGAAGAGGGAGAAGGGGAAAATAGTAATGTACTTTGTTTAGTCAGATTTAGTTATAAGTCAATAGCCGTCCCCAGTGCAAAGAGAACATTCATCCTGTTACAGCTCAGGTGTGGTGGACTTCTGAAAGGCCAGGGAGCAGAATATATACTCACTTTGCAAGTACAACTTTTTCATCCTTTTCCTTCTGAAGGACTATGGTAGTATTTCAAGAAAAATTAAAGAGTGAAATGATACATTAGAAACAAATATTTATTACGGTCCTTTGCAAATTGTGGAGCGCCAGCAAATTGTGATATTCTACCCTATTTCCTAATGCATTCTGTATCCAGTTTGTCAGGGAATATTTATAGTCACAAGAGCTTTTTCTTTGGAAAAAGGCCCCCTTTGTACTGGAATCTGAAGGAAAAGATGTGAATTTAAATTGGGTGTGTTTAAAAATAATCGGCTGAGTCAACACATTCAGAACAATGCGTCATCAACCATTCTCCTCACTCTGTTCTCTCACATACAGTCACACAACCAAGGAAACTGGAAGGCTGGGGTCATGCCTTCCACTGGAGATGAAAACTCGAGGACAAGCACCCTTACTATGATGTGAGTTTGAACTAAATACATATAAAATCCCTTCCAAACCTGAGACTCATTTACTCAGATAATTTAGGCTCCTAAATTTTACTGGGCATTAACTATTTGAATAATTCATGTGATAACAATTTAAGGTGGTGTATCATCCATCACCCAAGTTCGAAGTCACCATTTTACTTGAGCTTGCTTGAGCCGAATGAACTTGATTTCCCATCATTCATCTCTCATCAAGCTTGGAGATGGTGTTGGAATTCTATCAATTATCAGACTATCATTATCCTTCTAGACCATTATGTTTTATCCTTCAAGCAAAATCCTTCCCTTTCTGGAATCTCCTACCCTCAGGTTTTATCACCTACTTTGGTGTCACTCAAGTCTGCTCACTGCTGATTTTTCTTTGTGGTCTTAGTCTTTCCATATTACCTCCCCAAATCCTCATCATTGGTGACTTAAGGATCCATTTGATTTCACTCCAGAAATACCTAAGAGGATAGAAGGAGTAGTAAAACAAAGCAAAACAGAAAACAAAACAAAACAACAACAACAAACAAACAAACAAACAAAAACCCCCCAAACTATCCAGATGGGCACAAAGCAGCAGCTGTGCTTCCAGACGTGGATTTAGCCCAAAGATAGCGTGGATGGATGCCTATCTCTGCCACGGATAAGGTGGAAGTTCTCCAAGAAACTCTGGTGAGAGTATATGAAGTAGCAACTTTTTGTACAATGTATAATGGGAAGCCAGTTGGAAAGTAGAAACTCAGTTCTCCTACTATGCGTTGCTTGCTTCAAAGCTCTGACACCATCCATATAGGAAGCCATTCAGAAAAAGCTAGGAAAAAAGTTAGGGGTATTATATCTGACAAACTTTTCACTCTTACAGTGGTAGAATGTTTAGGGTCTATGTAACTGCACCCATGGCTCAAAGAAATAGCAACTACCATGAAGATCTGACACCTCAGGGTATTGAAGAAAGTGATGAGCTCAAGGCTGACAGAATTCCAAAACCTGAGCCAGGGAGCAGATGCTTCTCTTTGAGCCAGCTGGAGGTCTTACCTCTTTGACTGAACTACCCAAAGGACCTGGCTTTGGTGTGCAAGCAGGTCTTTAATTCATATTCAACTGCAAAGATGTCACATAAAATGTAAACTTTTTATTTGAAAAAGGAGGTTTTGGGCATTTTTGAAATTCATGACCCAACCGTCTTATCCCAGTTGTTACCTGTCTCCAGCCCTCCTTAACGACTTAGTTTTCTTCCCTTTCTGGATCACTTCGCTAAGATTTCCTTCCACTGTTAAGAAATAGAAAATTCAAACAGTGAATAAGTTTAAATAAACAGGTGCTTATTTTTCTCATGTAACAGTAAGTTTAGAGGTACAGGGATTTTAGAGGCTTTATATTGATTTTCTAGGGCTGCCATAAGAAAGTACCACAAATTGAGTGTCTTAAAAGAAATTTATTCTCCCACAGTCCTGGAGCCCAGGAGTCCAAGAGCAAGGCATTAGCAGGGTGGCTCCTTCTGAGGTGAGTGAGGAAGAACCTATTCTATGTCTTTCCCCAGCTTCCAGTAGCCCTGACTTTGTCTCCAAATCTGTCTCCGCGCCGCTTTCCCCCACCCCATGACTTCCCCTCATGGGTGCTGACCCTGGACACATGAGCGGTGGGATAAATGGCATGGCCTTTTTTATAGGACCATCACTCAATACTTGAAAAGAACTATCACATTGTTACCCTCATCTTCTCTTCGGGGAAACTTTCATTCTTTGTGGAAAGGGCAAGGTTTTGGGACTCAGTGATTCTGTTCTCTCCCCCCTAGGTGGAGGCTGGTTTCTCATCTCTCCTCTGAGCAAAACACTCCACGTGTGTTCTGGTTAGTGAGGTGGAAGTGTCCTTTAACAGGACACTCACTGCATTTCTATGAATATCGGCTAAGAGAAGATTCGTTTACCTCTTTTGCCAGCCTCCATTACCCAGTTTGTCATCTAAAAAGTCTTTACACATCCCATTTTGTACCATTTAATTAGTTGAATAAAATTCGTGTCCTCCTTTTATCCCTGTTATTTTTTTAACACCTCTTTTTGTTTGTATGAAGGGTTTATTTATCAACAGATGTCACTATCCTTATTCTTAACATTTATCATATGTTTATGAGAAAAGCACCAGTATCAATACTAAATCTTTTTAATTTCCTAGCACATTTAAGATTAAAACCTCATTTAATTTTTCGTAATTCTGGCACCGTGTGAGGCACCTGTATATATTTTTTTCTTTTCATGTGTCTCTTGCTCAGGAAGCCGCACCAGTACCTTAACCAGAATCTCCAACTGCATTTGGCTGGTGTCAGTACTGGCATCCCTGTGTTACTTACAGCAAAGCTTTCTGCATGTACCAAGCATCTTGAAAACAACTCTACCTCATCTTTGGAAATTCCAAGCACATTAGGGTGCGAAGCATCCTTTCCTCAGAAACAGGAAAAGAAAGCATGGAGACATTCACTAAAGTCAGAAGAATCCCCAAAGACTGTCCAAAGTCAGTATGGAGAGGCATCTCCTAGTGGCGGCTCTTCCCTGCTGAGTTACATTCCTTATTTAGCCACTAGATAGAAAAACTCGAAGACATCTCATTAAATGTTTCGTTTTACCCCAGGAGACTCTGTCTCATTGTGAACTAGTGAACAAGCACATGCGTTGCCATGAAATGCTTGCCTGCTCCTCAGGAAACCAAGGTCTACTTCTGAAAATATAAAGCGAAACAGATTATCAGCCCCTAACCTGAGGGTCACTGAAAGGCATCTGGTCCTCTGATGTCCTTGTGCTTGATCTAAGGGACAGTATTCATTTGTTTGTTTGCTCATTTATTTGATAAAGCTCAATCTTCCTAGCAGCCTGAGGAAAACGTAGGGTAACCAAGTGTTTCTGAGACTAAGAATGGATTCCCCTTTTCTCCAGCAAGGTCTAGGTCAGTTTGCTCTGTTTTACAGTGACATCTGGTGGTCATGAAAGATCAACCAATGGCCCTTGCAGGGAAGAATTCTATCAAAGCAAGGGTGTGGCCATGTTGTGTTCAGCTCTTGCCCATAAATATTCCACAAGATTATTAATTTTCATTTTCTGTTGTACGTAAATTAGACTGGCTATCTGAATCTGACCACACTTATCAAGGTCTTTAAAAATACTCTACGTATTTTGACCAAGCACTATCACTTTTCAAAGAAACATATGCAGACAGATTTATGTAGAAGCATGGTCCTCGAAGTATAATTTATAATAGTAATTTTGGAACTAACCCAAAAGTTCAAAAATAAGGATTGTTAAAATTAGAGTATTCCATTATTCATACTTTAGCGGAAGATTTCCTGACATGGGAAAATGTTTATGATATATTATGAAGTGAACAAAACCAATTAAAAAACAAGTAAAACTCGATAATCCTGGTTTTAGTTTTCTGTGTATTTTTTCCTTCCAAAAGCATGAACATGGAATATTTTGGGAGGCAGAAAGAAAAAAACAACATCATAGATATTTCATATATGGTACATACAAGGGAGGAATCAATGCCAGCTTCTTCTAAAGTAATAATCCTTGAAGATATCTCTCCTGAAAATTTGGTAAGTAAACATATTCCTATAGAATATTGGTGCAAAAAGGGGGCGCCTGGGTGGCTCAGTGGGTTAAAGCCTCTGCCTTCAGCTCAGGTCATGATGTCAGGGTCCTGGGATGGAGCCGCACGTCAGGCTCTCTGCTCAGCAGCGAGCCTGCTTCCTCCTCTCTCCCTCTCTGCCTGCCTCTCTGGCTAGTTGTGATCTCTGTCTGTCAAACAAATAAATAAAATCTTTTTAAAAAAAAAGAAGAATATTGGTGCAAAAGGTCGTGAACAATTACTTCGCTGTGCCTGGGATCTGGACTAATCCAGGAAGCTTGAGCGCGCAGCTGCCACTTCATTTGCTAATAGGTCCGAGCTGAGACAAAAAACATGTTATTTCTTGCATGACCCTGAAGACTCATTAATTTGTTCTGAGGTTTATACTTTGCTTCCAAGGGTGGTTGGTGGGGGTGTGGGAGAAGATGCAATTTAAATTACTGTGCAGTTTGTGCAGTAACCAGAGTTCTGCTTTATAATTGGACACAGTCCATTTCTTAAAGTGTTTTTAAGACTGAGCTTTGAGATTTTTCTTTATTCTCTGAACAGGTATAAATAGATTGATTTGCTTTCTTAGCCCATACAGGGAAGGTTAAAGGGGTCTCATGGTTTTTCTTAAATGGAGCTTGGAGCAGCTGCCCGTGGGTCTGGGGAGCAGCTGTGTAGCTAACCAAACCTGGCTAGGTCTTCCTCTTGTGGGGTTGCACATTTCACACTTGCTTGCTTAATAAGTTTGGACACGATTTCCACGTACAGGGTTAACATGTCACTTTTGTTCTACCCTGAGGGTACCAGGTGGCAAGTCCAAGAAGAGGAAAATCATTTTCAGAGCTCCCTGCTGGCTCAATCAACACTTCTCAGTTCTCCTAATGAGATGGTTAACCTCTTTTTCCATTTAGCCATTTGGTCAACAAAACTTTGATGGCTATTACAGGAGTAGTTTATGATTTTCACACTTACCAGTACTAACACCATTGCCCTTAGATTGACAAACAGGAATAACAGAAATGCAATTAATCTTCCAGCTCTAGCTGGAAATATACCTCCTTTTGGGTCTTTCATTGCATAAATTTTGCTGAATTCCTCATTGGGGCAGAGCCAATGTTGCTGCTTAGTCATTTTCAGAGAAATGGAAATGAAATCTACCAGTGTACATCAACTTGTGTGTGTTTCTTAAATAAATGTGCAAAGATGAATTGACAACCATTCATCTTACTATTATCTTATGAGACTTTCAAAATGAATGTGCACAGCAGACTATGGTTGAGTATATAGTCAAGATTTTAGAGTCGGGCAATGTGGTGGTGAAGAACAAGAAAAAAATTTTAGTGATTGAGTAGTTCTGCCTCTTGTGCTGGTCATGTTTTAGGAATTCAATAAATACTCATTGGCTGTTTTATGCATTGGTGCTATTTTCTTTTATCTAAGTAAAACATTCTCAAAATAGCATTCACTGGGAGATACGATTCAATGCATAAATATTCACTTTACACATAGCCTTTTGGGAATGGAACACAAAGTCGAGTTCTGTTGTCACAAAGATCTTTAAGATGTGGATGGAGTATATCAGTGCCAGAGTTGCAGAAAACCAAGGACAGAAGAATTTCCTTTTCAAAGTTAGATCTTGAAATCTCATGTGTCCTGACTTGAAATAAAGTTTTAACCTTTAAGAAATTGTTCCAACTATCCTTTCACCTGAAAGTACTTGGCTACTTCTGAGGTTTATAATTCCTCAAAATTTGGGGGGAACTTGTTTCCTCCTCCTCCCCCTCCTCCTCCTCCCCCTCCTCCTTCTTATCAAGAAAACCATACAGGGAAAAAAAATCATTGTTCACTTAAGTGTGTTGAGCCTAAATTGTCAGCCTAGAATTTCAGATATTAGAAGTCCACAATTTAGAAGTAAAAAGTAAAATACCTTTAAGTGGGTCTATTCCCAGACTTTAGAAATTGAGGAATAAAGTGAGAAAAAAATACATAGACTCAGAAGTTATGTTAATATAATTGATCCAATTTATTGAGTCCCTACTAGCATCTGTTTTTCTCATTGCACAGCTTGTTATGCATATAAATACCATCTAAAGCAGTCCCTTACCCTAAGTTCTTACCACTTTAGTTAACAATGCCACCAACGGAACTGTCTGTGATGATGGAGAAGTCCTGTATCTGAGCTGTCCAACATGGTAGTCCCATGTGGCTATGGAGGACGTGAAAGGTGGCCCCTGCAACTGAGGAACTGCATTTTTAGTTTTATTTAATTTTAATCAATTTCAACTTAGATAGCCACATGTGGCTCATGGTTACTGTAACTGACAGCGCAGCCCTAGTCCACTAACTGGTTTTTATTATTTTCGTAGTACTTAGCACGAACTGCACTTACCTTTCTAATATATTTGTTTCCTTGTTAATTGTCTACGTTCTCTTCACTAGGTTGTAAGCTCCTGGAGACTGTCTATCTTCTTCTCAGCTGTATCTTTACGACCCAGAACAGAGTCTGGTATACAGTAAAAACTCCAAGTATTTATTGAAAATCTACACAGTGTTATTGTTACACAATGGTGTTGTTACTCATGATCTACAGAAGATCCAGAGCGAAGAGGGAACGTACTTGTGGAAGCTGGCAGGGCTTTGAACTCTAGACTCTCCGATTCAAGCTCAGAATCCTTCCTCTCTACCAACTGGCCACAACTACATTCATGGCCTCGCTTCAGACCCCTGACAGCTGAGCCCCAAGGATAGAAGCTATTTGGGTTAGATTAACACTAAAAGCTAAGTAGTCCCTGATCTGCTTTGGTTGCTAGCATTCTGACCAGAAATCTTTCAGGCCTTTGGGTTAAGGCACTGCCCCAGAAATTATAAATGTATATTACCATTGAGGGATAATATTCTAACCTAGAATTTCCCAGACTGTTCTTACAGTTAAGGTATCTGTTGCTTTCTGAGATGTTATGAATTGCTCTGCTTGGGGGGAGGAAATGGTTCTAGAAATATGTTTTTTTTCTGAAATGTATTTACAATGTTTATATTAGATATAAATAAAATACATTTCTGGCCATTCTCATTATTTTGAGATAATATGCTTAGGAAAAAAAATGGGTCAAAGTCCTAAGAAGCTACAAGTAGGAACCCCTGAGGTTGGCCTGCACACTGATGCAAGCTAAGGGCTTACAAATAAATCTTCATGGTACCACAGATCATCAATTTATGATTGCTTGCCTGTGTTGTCTGATGCGATAAACTTACAACACATTTGTAATATTATTGTGTTTAATTTTGTTAAATAATCATACTATACAAATGTAATTTCTTTGTGTGTATCTGTGAGAGAAGCTTTAAACAAAGAACATTGAAACTGATATAAACACACAAGCTAAATCTTTCAAACAGAAAGTAAACCATTGGAGCCTTTGCTTTCTTTTAAAAAAATTTTATAAATATATTTATTATTGAAATATAGTTGACATACAATGTTACATTAGTTTTGGTTGTGCAACATAGTGATCCAACAATTCTGTACATTACTCAGTGCTCACCACCTTAAGTGTAGTCTCTGTCTGTCATGATATGTAATTACAATGTCATTGACCATATTCTTTATGCTGTACTTTTCATCTCCATGACTTATTTATTTTATAACCGGAGGTGTCTCAATCACCTTTCCCTGTTTCACCCACCCTCCCACACACCTCCCCTCTGGCAAGTACCAGTTTGTTCTTTGTATTTAAGAGTCTGTTTTGGGGACATCTCTGTGGCTCAGTCAGTTAAGTGTCTGCCTTCAGTTTAGGTCATGATCTCAGGGTCCCGGGATTGAGCCCTACATCGGGCTCCCTGCTCGTGGGGAACTTGCTTCTCCCTCTCCTCCCTGCTTGTGTTCTCTCTCACTATCTCTCTCAAATAAATAAATAAATAAATAAATAAAATCTTTAAAAATGTAAAGTCTGTTTTTTTCTTTGTTTGTTTCCTAGGTTCCACATATGTGTGAAATCATATGATATTTGTCTTTGTCTGGCTTATTTTACTCAGCATTATACCGTCTAGCTCCATCCATGCTGTTGCAAATGGCAAGATTTCATTCTTTTTTATGGCTGAGTAATATTCCATTGTATATATACTTCTGCTTTCTTTAAAAAAATGAGAAAAGTGCCTTACATTTCCTTTACAAGAGGAAATGAAGATTTTTTTCAATGGTCAAATGCAAGACCAACTGAACATCAAGAAGCCTCAGTTTGATGAACTTATCTTTGCTACAATATTTTGATTTCCATAGAATGTTCTCGTGAAAACAAAATAGAGTTAAGGCTAGGTCTGATACATGCTCAGACAGGGTAATAGCACTTCTAAAATTAAATAACATGTAACTGTCACAAAATCCCATTTGTTTTAAAAAAATAACAAAACTATTAAACTAATGTTTTAATTTTATATATATTGTCTTTTTTGTTAAGAATATCAATATTACTTAACATATTTATTATATTTAACACGTTAAATTGTTGATATAAGTTTAATATAAATATAGATAACTTGATACATTTTATTGGGCTTTTGTTCTGTTATAAAAAATGCATATGAACTAATTTTACTCATTTCTTAAGGTTTCAAAATAAAGAATATCTTTGACCATTTTTGCCATCCTTTTAATCCTAGTGTACATTCTATTTTACAAACTCCTTTTGGTGTCAGTCAGTACGTTAACAGTTTTAAGTGTTTGATAGGAAGCTTTACTTTAGCGCTATGGTGCCCAGTAATTCAGAGGTTCACCTTAGTATTGCTGTCTTTTACTGGGAAGCGTGACTCTGCAAACCAGCGTGAGTCTGTCTGACTGAGAATGGGAAGAAATTAACTAGTAAGCACTGATTATGGGAAACTGGCCTTGGTGGCATTTCCCAGGGGTGCCTAAGATGCTAAATGAGCACATGTGGACGCCTGAGGGAGGGCGACAGAGAGAAATCCAGATCTGGCTTTTATCCTTAACCCCTTGTGAAGTAGCAAGGATCGTAACCAGGCTTGGGGTCTTGTGGTGCTAGAGTAGAATATAGTGCACAAGGTCCTCAGGAGTGTCTTTACAGCTGGGGGCCATCAGACAAAATTTTTAGAGTGCGATGGGTGAAGTAAGAAAAAACAAATTCAATAAGGTCAAAGGTTGGGGTGCCCTGGTGGCTCAGTCAGTTAAACGTCCAACTCTTGGTTTTGGCTTTTTGGCTCAAATCATGATCTCAGGGTCCTGGAATGGAGCCCCACGTTGGGCACTGCACCCAGGGAGGCGTCTGTTTGACATTCTCTCCTCCTTCTCCCCCCCTTCTGCTCCTCTCCCTGCTCGCTCTCTCTGTTGCAAATAAATAAACAAAATCTTTAAAAAAAAGGTCAAATGTAAGTCCCCCAAATTGGAGAGAGCCAAAAGTGTGAGGCAATTCAATGTAACGAGAGCAAGGTCAGAAATAAAATAGTTTGAAGCTAGTTGGATAAGTGCACAGGTTTGGGGTGTAATTTTTTTTTTTGTAAAGATTTTATTTATTTGACAGACAGAGAGCACACGTAGGCAGAGAAGCAGGCATAGAGAGAGGGAAGCAGGCTCCCTGCCAAGCAGAGAGCCTAATGTGGGGCTCGATCCCAGGACCCTGGGACCATGACCCGAGCCGAAAGCAGAGGCTTTAACCCACTGAGCCACCCAGGTGCCCCTGGGGTGTAATATTTTAACTTGAAATAAAGATGTGGAAGACGGCAGTATTGGAATTTGAACCAACCCCAGGACTTAAATTCTTTCTCTTCTTCTCACTGTAAGGTTCAAATTCTTTCTCTTTTTCCCACTAAAGGAACCTCATTGAGGCTTATTTTCTTTTTGTATTTAATGCTGATAATAGTAGTCTCTATCTTGTAGGACAACAGTGAGGATTAAGTGATTATAAAGCCATAAATCTGGGGCACTTGTGTGGCTCAGTCAGTTAACTGCATGCCTTTGGCTCGGGTCATGATCCCAGGCTCCTGGGATCAAGGTCTGCATCGTGCTTCTTTCTCAGCAGGGAGCCTGCTTCTCCCTCTCCCTCTGCCTACCGCTTCCCTTCTTTGTGCTCTCTCTTTCTATGTCAAAAAAATAAATAAAATCCTTTAAAAATTTTTAAAAAGACACAAATCATTTAGACACACATCTGTATAGGTGGTTCTCCGTAAATATGAGCTGTTATTTCTTAAACAAGGGAGGTGCCAGGTTGTGACCATGAACAGAGTTGGAAGAAGATAGGATACTACAGTAGTACCCATGTGTTTTGGAATCAGGTTTCAGACAAGTTACTCAACCCTTCTCTTCATTACTAAAACAGAGATAAAAATTCCCTCCTTGGTTTGCTGTGCAAGTAAGTGAAGGTCACTAATGCCGGAAAGACTCAGCACACTGCTACCGAGAGCATCCCTAAATGAGGGCCTATGGCCTGATTTCATTGGCTATTGGCTACAGTGTGGGTGTGCTTAAATACAAAGGATTAAGTCAACGTTTCACAACTATGGTACAGATCAACACTTGTCAACGCAAGTGTTGTGTTAGAATACTGTGGCTTGGAAAACTTGATTGTCAAAGTGCTTCCTGACAATAAGCCAGTGCCATACAAATGTATCGGATACTTCAGATCGCTAAGGATACTACAGCCTCTGACTATTGGACCTGTCGTCCTACTGCCCCACCTCAATGCAGTCCTCACATTCATTTGGACGGCATAAAAATAACAATAATGCCATATTATCAAGGTCACACTTAGGGAGGCCTTGCAGAAGTGTTAATAGTTTATTTCAAGTTCCACAAAAAGGCTGATTTTTATAAAAAAAAATGATTGGTGGAGACATATGGTCTCTTCCTTTTGAGGAGTGCTATTTTTTGTTTCTATTTATTTTTGGGAGTTCATGACTTAAAAGGACTGAATTTGTTGGAAAGACATATGCAAAAGTGATAAACAGTTTGCTGGAGACAAAAGTCTTTGTGGTGAATTAAGGGAAAAGAGATGTTATGTCAGACATTAAGTTTTAGAACTTTTGCCTCTGTGGAAGGTGCACAGAACTCTACCTTCCTGTACATAAGAAAATAGAAAATTATAAAGGGTGTGCCGTTGTCATACCAACCTTTGGTTGAGGAAATTCAGTTGATCCTTTGAATGTTTTCAAATATCCAGCTTGCGTATCTTTTCTGTTTTTGATTGTTTCTCTAAATCATTGTCTTGAATATTGTCAGTGTTGTGACAGCCTTAGAAATAAATTATCTATTTCTTGTCCATGTGCCATAGTTTAATGGTTCAGAATTGATTTCTTTAAGGATTTAAAAAAATCAGTTTTAATAAAATATATCTTTTTCCAATAAAACCTCATGAACAATGTAAATTAAAGTCCTTTTGAGGGCTTTGTAATGTGTCAACCTGACTAGAGGCACTACATTTCCCAGAATTTGCTTTCCTTTATGTCTCTGTTCAGGGGGCACAAGGCAGAGTCTTGCATGGACACAGAAGACTGAAGAAAACATCAGCCGTCTTGTAGCTCACAACGCTGAGGCTGATCCTAGGACCCATTAGTGGGGACAGTAGGTGGGCTTGAATTGTCCCAAGGTCCTCCACATTGTCAGATGGCTTCCCAGGCTCCGGGGCTAGTATGTGTATTTAAACTTGTGGCAAAGGGCTCTGGTTTCCATAGGGCACCTTTGCACAAAGATCAGGTGCAAAGCGGTGTGGTCAGTCCAGGATTCCAGCCTGCTCCTGCTCTTTCCCAACCTACGTCCATCTTCCATTCTGACGGCCAAGTTAAAGTCTCATAACAAATCTGTGGGGTGTGTGTGTGTGTGTGTGTGTGTGTGTTGTGGAGCATTTATATTTATATGGTGAATATATATTTTATATATGTATTTTTTCTAGTAAATCTGTTACTCTGAAGCCTCACTGAGGCAGTCCTCCTTGACCCACCCCGGGCCCTTCTTCGGAGACACCCACACTTACTAATGCGCCGTGCTAGAGGTTTTTCTGTGTGCATAACGAAACATCACAGAGCACACACATAACATGTATCTCACTGTGCCAGGTGCTTCCATATAGTTTAGAAAAAACAATGGCTGCTCAACCGCCTCTCTTCAAATGTCCTTTTATTGACATCAAGCTATGCTTATAATTTCTCAGTTTTGTTTGCCGAGCTGACAGTGATGACTCTCTTTGGGTTAGCAGGTAGTCTAAGGAAGGTTTTCTGTTAGTAACTTAGTTAAAATTTCTCTCGCATTTTTTATTCAGTGACTTTTGCAACCACGGAACACCGGAGGTCATCTGGATTCATAATGAGTCTTCAAAACTCTTGTGCATCCGTCCTCCTGTTCCTCTTACTTAGTGATGCATAGTACTACTGTTCACCTTCGAGTCTTACATTTCCCAGTCCACTTTGTGAGGTCTGGGGTGAACATTCCTAATTTCAGACCAGGAAAAAGCAGTCATTCTTATGTTTCTCACTTTCTTGGATTTATATTGCTTCCAATTCGGTCAGCCTCAGTAGAAGTCCATGGTTTGGGGGCAGAATAAAATTACATTAGTGAAAATCTGAATTACGTAAAGCATGGTAGTATTGTGGGGGAGCTCTTTTCCAGTTTATGATCTAGTTAGGAAGATAGGTACACATAGGTAAAGACCTAACTCATAACAGGAGACTTAAGTTGCAGTTCAAAAAATTGGTGAGATGTCACAAGATAGTATATAACAAATTGCCACACTAGAGCAGAAGATTTGGAGAAGTTGTCTTCAACCAGCTTTGGCTGGGGTCTGGCAAAGGGAGGGTGACACAGAATTAGGTGAGACGCTTCTTTCAAGCTCTTCAGGGGCTGTTTCTCTTCCCCAGACTAACCAAGAGGCACTGGTTGAAATAGAAGTACATCAAATATTTTTTCCCTTTTGCTATTATTATTATTACTTTTTTTAGCAAACCAAATTTCTCCTTTTGAATTACATCTCACCACTGCTCTGTATCCCTCCACAGCCTCCTCCTGAATCCTGGGTCTTTTCTCCATTGTTGAAACCCCAAAAAGCACAAGTTTTAAAATCACTTTTACTTATATTCAGCAATAGGATATCAATCTGCTTGCTTTCTTCTCATTGTATTTCCTTCTTTATGACTATTTTTGAGCTTACTATTTATGCCAAAATAAGTATATGTATAAAATATGTATTTTATGCAAAATATGTATATATATATTTTGATTTAATTATTTCTGGATGGTGGCCATGAAAATATTTTTATAGTTCCTAGGTGACTTTTATGTGCAGACGGGATTGAGAACCAGTGTCCTAAGCATCCTTTGAGAAAGGTGGACTTGACTATAATTGGCTGTTTACATACATCTTACTTTATTTCTGCAATTAGAATGTAATGTTGTCAAGGGAGGATCCCAGTCTTGTTCATCTTTGTGATTAATGTCTGTAGTTAGGGAAAAGGGAGCTACTTGATTAACTCAGGTCGACCATCTATTACCCATGATTCCAAAATCTCAAAGCTCTGAAAATGGAAAAATGTTACTTAGCTCATTTCCGAACAAAATATGATATCAACTAAGTTATGGACTATTTATCTCATTTTGTATGGATATTTGTTTGTCTCACTATAAGGTATTAATGTGTTTGATTATGGGCTGCTGCCCCAGACTTTTCTGGGGAGGGGTGTTACATGTTTTAATACACACACACACACATACACACGCACACACACACACTCTGGGTCTCCAGAAAAATTCTGAATTCTGAAATACATCTGACCCCAGGGTTTCAGAGAAGATATTGCAGAGCAGTATTTATTGATGTTCTGTCTGGGGATTGAGATCTTGGGAGATAGGGTAAAATTTAAAAGTTAGGCTAGTGATTATCAGAACTGATAGGCTCACCTGTCCAGCCTTTTTTTTTTGTTGTTCTTTTAAAAGATTTTATTTATTTATTTGACAGAGAGAGATCACAAGTAGGCAGAGAGGCAGGCAGAGAGAGAGAGGGGGGAAGCAGGCTCCCCGCTGAGCAGAGAGCCCAATTCGGGGCTTGATCCCAGGACCCTGAGATCATGACCCGAGCTGAAGACAGAGGCTTAACCCACTAAGCCACCCAGGTGCCCCTGTCCAGCTTTTAAAACCTAGCAGGGCCCTGGTCCTACCTCCAGAGAGTCTGAGACAACTGATCTGGGGTTGGGTCTGGGCATCATATCTTTTGTAAACTTTCCAGGTTATTCTGTTGTGTAGCCAGAGTTGAGAACCAATGATAGACTAGTAATGCTCAGCTGGGAGCTTGTACACCCTTTCCCTTAACCTGAGGTAATTTTCAAATGTCATATAGTTCTTTGGAGATATGCCTCTGCCTCTTCACACTGCGAGCATGAGCCATCGTCCTCCATGGAGTGTGCTGAAGCCCTTAGTTGTATCTGTCTGGATACGACTAATAACTTAGTTATATCTGCCTGGATATCTGATTGAGATATCAAAAGGGAAGTTCTAGATACTGAGACTGGTTTGGGGAAAGGGGCAAGGATGGGAAAACAGAAAGGACAGACTAGAAAGTAGTTTGGATTGACTGAAGAATAAAGCTGGAGGAAGATTCAGGTCTTCAGTGTTAGGACTTTGTGCGCTTGATATACGGTCATAAGTATACTTACATGCCTTAAACTGGCCTTTGCCATATTCACTCTTCACAGCTTTTCATTCATTTGGTAGAATTCTGGCAGGAAATGGAATCCCATTTTCAGAGTTCCTGTAGCAATGCTTTCTGCTTCCATGGTGGTCTCACTGCAAGCGTCACCCTTACCAGGTGCGGGATCATGATGAAATGCTGGGAGAATTCACCACAGATGAAGGGGAATTATGGCCTGGAGAGGGTGGGGGAGGTGTCTGTGTTGTGATATAAGTGTGCCTCATGCCAAGGAACACAAGAAGCTATCACACATAAGGTTCTCCACAGCATGCTGGCTGCTTTCCACCTTTGCGACTTTGTGCTTCATGGGTGGAATGTCATTCCTGTGAGCTATATTGGACACCCACCCTGTTTTAATTCATCGTGGCATGTCAGAGTCATAAATCATAAGCTCTAAAAACCAGCCTCCATCATGACAAATGAATTGGGTTATGTAATGCACATTAGGAACACAGTCAAGCTATATATATCTTCTGATGGTGTGCAAGGAAAAAAAAAAAAGAAGACCTGCAAAGATCTTCTTTTTTGGAATCTTCAAACAGTGAATGAATGCTTATCAAAGTGAAAAAAAGTGCTTGGTTCATGGTAAATGTTCAAGCGTGTTAATTGTTGTCATTGTTCCTGATATTGCTGTTGCGATTAATAGAGGTGTTGGGGAGGTGGGTGGCCTGGGCTGTAGCACTTGATGTCTTGGAGATATGACAAAGTGCATTTCTCAAGTGGGATGACAACCTCCCCACAGCTGTCATGTTTCTTCGCTCCAGTTTGCCATGGCAAACTGCATGGTCAGGCCTCAATTAGGTAGGGATGCCTGTGTATTTAAACTTGAGTTTGGTGTTGGTGATTTGAGAAGAATGGATCTGGAAGAGGCACCTCAGTATAGAGGAAAAGGTCAAGGATCAAGAGTAAAAAGAACCATGTTCTTGTTTGGGTTCTGCTGCAAACTAGAGCCGAAGGCATGAGCAGGTGGCTTTAGGGCCCCAGGCTATTTCCTCATGGTAAATGGAAAAATCAACTAGATGACTGCTATTATCCTATCTCTAAAGCTATTTGATTATGAGTTCAAAGAAAGTCAAGACTGAACCTAAATGGGAGGCTTTGAGCGTTTGCTACCCGAAGGGGTACCCCAGGGGTTGGCAAGCTGTGGCTTGAAGTACAAATTCAGATTGCCACCTGTTTTTGTAGGAACCGAGAGCTAAGAATGTTTAATATTTATTTTGTTCTTTTCTTTTCTTTTTTAAAAATTTTTTAAAATTTCTTTTCAGTGTAACAGTATTCACTGTTTTTGCACCACACCCAGTGCTCCATGCAATACGTGCCCTCCCCAATACCCACCACCTGGTTCCCCCAACCTCCCACCCCCCACCCCTTCAAAACCCTCAGGTTGTTTCTCAGTGTCCATAGTCTCTCATGGTGTTTTGTTATTTTCTTATTGCTTTAAATGATTATATCTTACATGGTTTATGTAAGTACCTACAATATATCCTCAATTTTTGCCTCTTGGTTGCAAGGCCTAAAATATTAGTATTTGGCCCAGTACATTTTTCTAACTCCTGCATTATTCACATCCTACATAAGAAGTTAAAATAGAAATCCTTGTAATGACTGTTAGGTCCAAAGAGAGGTTCCACTCCATCCTTTTCTTCAGGATGGATGACTATCTTGTATTCTCTGATGAATTAAATCAATTGTTCTCTTTGCTTTTTTTTATTAGTGCTTTAAAAGATATTATATTATTTAATTAGAGAAAGGCAATCATTTTTATATGTAGATACCAACCATTCTAAGTCACATGCTTTCTGTTTGACTCTTTAGATTGCCCATGGTCTCAACCTTTTCGTTTCTTTTTTGGCATCTAAGGAGGACATATATTTTTCTGTTTTCATGATTTATATAACACGCTGTCTTTTTCTGGAAAAAGTCAACGCAATCTGTTCTGCCCTGGGATCTTTCAGGCTGGAGATGGGCACCATGTTACTTTCTATTCAGATGAAGGTGAAGGTGAAGGTGAGCGTGTGGTGTCCATGGTCCTGTCTCCAGCCTGGCAGGGCGAGGTCACCCTAAAGGTGTAGAGGATGACGAGGACACAGGAAAAAACCAGGATGAATGACTAACAAAGCAGGAGAGACAAGCTGGCAGTACTGGGTCCCTGCTTCATACTACTGTCCTTTCCAGGTACATGAGTCCCAATTTGCCCTTTCATCCAGCTTGGCTCAACATGAGTTTGTCATTTGTGGCTAGAGTTGTTCTTGCCTGGGAAGACCATTCCTTTTTCTCAGAATGTGAACCATAAAGTCTCAGAATGTGACCTTGTTTGGAAATAGGGTCTTTGCGAATGTGATTATCAAGGATCTCCAGAAGAAATTACCTGGATTTAGGGTGGGCCCTAAATCCAATGACTAATGTCCTTATGAGAAGTCCTCTTCTTAGAGGACAGACAGATGCAGGAGAGAAGGAGACCATGTGAAGATGGAGGCTAAGATTAGACAGACGCTGTCACAAGCCAACGGACTCTGGAAGCCACCAGAAGCTGGGAGAAAGGAGGGATCTGCCGTTAGAGTTCCTGGAGGCTCTGCTGACACCCTGATTTCAGACTTCTGGCTTCCTCAACTATGAGAATAAATTTCTGTTGCTCTAGGCCCCCCAGTGTGTAGTCATTTTACATTGGCCCTCCTTGGAAATGAATGCATTCTTCTGGTATCTGGTCAGAGAGAACAAAACATCTCTTGCTTTCCTTAGTATGTGATGCGGGGCACGGCACTTCCTCTGTGTTACAGCAGCCTTTGAGCTATCCTGCAACGACAAGCTCGCCTCTCTCCCTTTTCTGCCAGATTGTGTCTTCCCAACGATGGAGAGCTTGCATTGTTCTTTGGATCTTCCTGCTCTGCTAGCACGGAGCCTGGCCCATCACTACTGGCCAATAGAAATGTGTTGCCTAAGTGAATGAATGAACCAATGAAGATGACTGTCACTGTGCTAAGCATCAAGGAAGAGACGTATGGATACGAGAATTCTCTGGCAGTTGAAAAGCCAGGATAGAGAGGAAAGACAAACTGGAAGTGGTTATTCTGTAGCACAGTTCATGAAAACCACTCTAAGGGTGATGAGAGGAGAGCCCGAAGATGTATTCCATTCATAAAGCTCTCTCTGTCTTCTCCCTCTGGAACTGACAGCTCAGTGTCCACTCTGGAATCAGACTGGCTGCCTCCATCAGCCCCACTCTGCCACTTGTGAAGCTGTTTGACTCTCTCCGCCAGTTTCCTCAAGTGGGACCTGGTTTTAAGGGGTCTTATGGAGGTCAAATGAGATAGTACGTGTAAAGTGCTTAGACAGTGCCAAGCACCAAGTAAGTGCTCAGAAACTGTTAGCTGGTGATTACTGTTATTATTCCACACCTTTCTTTCTAGGCACCGGTGCTCGTTTCTGCAGAAAGCGCGGCTGTCGCCTTGAACGTGACACTTCCAAAAGCCTACGTTACCTCCCTCCGCAGACTGGCCTCCTCACTCTTTACCTTAGAGTGGTTCTCTTCCCAGCCAGCCTTGCTTAAAACTTTAAAGCCGTGCTTAACTTCTTGTCATGTGAATACACCAGCAAATTCTGTGTAAAGGCTTTCCACTTTTCCTCTCCTGCTAGTTCCTCAACATCCTAATTCAAAGTAGAGAGTCACCAGCAACTCACACAGGACTCAGAGTATCTATACTCCTTAAGGCAGCTATAAATCATGGTTAAAATGTGTGTGTGTGGGGGGGGGGGGTTGAATACAGGTACAAACCTGTGAAAATTCTATCTATATGAATAGTGCTATTTCCTATGTAACATGTTCCTGGAAATCCTCAATATTTATTATAAGACTTCAATTTTTAATTTTTTTTGTTTTAAGGCAAAGACTTTTAATTTAAAATTCATGTGTTATTTTACAAGGTGTCAATATATGAGAACCATGTCTTATGTTTCTCTTGCCTCCCCTAAAGTAAATAGTAGTGCTGGGAATATTCTAGAGGGTTATTCAGTTATTCTAGGGCCAAAACTCTAGGAAATGCCCCTCCATGTTTCTTCACCTTCACCTCCAACACACCAGCAAGTCTTGTCCATTCAGCCTGCAAATATGTCACATGGAGTCACACGTTTCCTCCCCACTGCTCCCCTATGGTCCCATCACCGTCATGCCTTGCCTAGACTACTGGAAATATCTGTTAATGGTAGGCTTCCCCACCCATGTCTCTAATTCTCTTCTTCACACAGCATCCAGTAGACTCCTTTTTATGAGTTTTTAATTTTTTTAAATTTACTTTTTTAAAAGATTTTATTTATTTATTTGACAGAGAGAGATCACAAGTAGGCAGAGAGGCAGGCAGAGAGAGAGAGAGGAGGAAGCAGTTTCCCTGCCGAGCAGACAGCCGGATGTGGGACTCGATCCCAGGACCCTGAGATTATGACCTGAGCCAAAGGCAGAGGCTTAACCCATTGAGCCACCCAGGCACCCTGAAAAATTTATTTTATTTTATTATTATGTTCAATTAGCCAACATAGAGTACAACATTAATTTTTGATGTAGTGTTCAATGATTCTTTAGTTGTGAGCAGGACCTTTAAAAGAACAAATCTTACAATCCTCCCTATCCCACTTAAAAGACATTTTAAACTTGAACTCCCCACAGGGTCTAATGTAATTTCTCTCCGACCTTGTGTCTAAGTATTCTTCCCGTATTCTGCTCTAGTTATTTCATTTAACCTTTTTTAACTCCACAAACATTCAAGCTTGTTTCTGTTGTGTCAGTCACGTTTCTGCTGCAGGAATGCTGTGTCATTCCTCCAACTCCCAAAATCTTGGCGGCTTAAAATGAAAACTTCTTTCTTGCCTTTGGTCTCGTGGGTTGGTTGGATGGCCCTCCTTCAGGCTTTGGGTCAGATTCAGGTATGTTCCATGAGTCTCTCATTCTGAGAGCAGTGGCCACCCAGAGCTGCCACCTTCTGATGACAGATGGCAGGAACACTAAAGACCAAGCCAAACCATACAAGAACGTGCAAAACTTCTGGACAGATGTGATTTTATGACAACCACTCCCATACCCTTGGGAAAAAAGCAAAATGCATATCCAAGCCCAGGTTGATTGAGGGGAGTAAAGGGCCCAGAGTGTGTGGGGAAGGAAGAAAAATGGCAACAAGTACTACTCTCTAGCTGTCGGCCTCAGGAACTTTGCTGCTGCTACTACTCCTGTCTGGGCTGATTTTCGACCAGATTTCTTATCTTCAATTTATCTAGGTCTTTGTTCAAATATGACCTCATCCGAGAAAAATTCCTTGACCTCCTCTGAGATAGAGTCTCAGAAATCCAGTCATTCTCTAATACTTATCCTGCTTTATTTTTTCTTTTTGGCACTCATCTCCCCCTGAAATGCTATCCTTTATTTCTACATCTACACTTCTCTTTGGTACACCTGCCATTCTCCATGCGGGCAGGAGCCTGATTGATCCCTGTATCTGTATCCCCAGCAGGTGCAATAGTTCATAATAAGTACTGGTGAAATTAAGCAAATTAAATAATACTAATGATTGCTTTTCTTTTCCTGAAGCAAGATTAATTGAATGAGTAAAATTACAATCAGAACTTATCATGCCAGGAAGATTATATATTTTTTCCTTTATGTTTAAAGCGTGTGTATGTGTGCAAACACATTTGTGTTTATTTTCTGCTTTTATTGGAAGTTTACTTTAATGCGTTTAAATTTCCATACAGACTTAGATGTCCTAGTTTTAGATATGCCTAATTAATGGAAAATTTGCAATTCTGTAAGTCTTAAAGATATTTCACAGTATTTGTCCTCCTAATCAGCCTTTTCTTCTGATCTCCTCATTTTCCTCAAGTGAGACTTACATTCTTCTAGACAGAGCTTGAGAATTACACTTGACATTTAATTTTCTCTTTTCCTACTCATTTAATGAATTCCTGGGCATGTAGACTCAACGCTTCAACATCTCTCACACACTGTTCCTTTCTTTTCTATTTGTATTTCTGTCTCTGAGTTTCAGACTTCTCTCCTACTCCACACAGCAATATCTCAACCGAATTTGCTTATCCCTATCTGTTGTATATGTTATGTGCTAGAACTCTCATCCTAAGGGGAAGTTTTGGTTATATGACTCTTTTATTTAAAAACACTCAGTTCCTTCTAGTTGCAGACCATATTAAGAAGGAAAAAAAACCTATGTAGAGAATGCAGGTTTGCTGCTAGCTTAATACATGTCATTCATGTCTCCCCCTCCAAAAAAACCCCAGAGAATTATTTGCTTTAGATTAAAACAAAAAATCAGTGATCAACTCTTCACAAAACGCTTTAAGAATTATTTGGTGTTTATCTGATATTCAAATTTAATTGCGTGGCCTGTATTTTTAGCTGTCAAATCTGGCAACTGTACCTTGAAGGCAAGAGCAAGACATCCTTCAAGAATTCTTTAAGAATAAAAAGAAAAAAGTGTCCATCATCCACTAGGACTCCAAGTTGGGCTTTCTGAAGTTCTCTGTGGAGTCCTCTGAGATGGGATGTGTCACCCACCATTCTCAGAAGGGGCTAAAGAGGCATCTAACTTGCCTTAACATCCTGCAAAAATAAATCACAATGGAAAGAAAAAAACCAAAAAAGAATGCTTCAGGGACGCCTGGGTGGCTCCTCAGATAAGCATCTGCCTTCAGCTCAGGTCATGATCTCTGGGTCCTGGGATTAAGCCCTGCAGCAGACTCCCTGCTCAGTGGGGAGGCTGCTTTTTCCTTTTTCTCTCTGCCACTTCCCCTGCTTGTGGTCTCACTCTCTCTCTGTGTCAAATAAATAAGTAAAATCTTAGAAAAACGTTTTTAAAAAACAGAATAAAAAGAAAATGGACAGACATACAAAAAATATACAAATCTATCATAAAATTCTCACTTCAAGGGACCATGATTATTTTTTTTTTTTTTAAAGATTTTATTTATTTATTTGACAGACAGATCACAAGTAGGCAGAGAGGCAGGCAGAGAGAGAAGGGAGGAAGCAGGCTCCCTGCCGAGCAGAGAGCCCGATGCGGGGCTCGATCCCAGGACGCTGGGATCATGACCTGAGCCGAAGGCAGCGGCTTTAACCACTGAGCCACCCAGGCGCCCCGACCATGATTATTTGATTTCAGAATTATCCATCACGGCCTTAATATTTATCCCACTGAATTATACACATGACAAGTTTTTGTTAATGGACATCTGAGTAACACACTGTGGAAATGCTGGTAGTGGCATTGTTGGCATGGTCTTTTGTCTTATATAGTCAATTTGGATTTAGTAATGCCTCCTGGGAATTCAAAGTTTCCCCTAGAATAAGTAAAATAAGATAATTAAATAAGTAAAAATGGTCTTATGCCACCACACAGGGTCTTTCTTATCAAATCCTTCCAGAACCATGGAAATGGAACATGCACATATATCGTTTCTGTTTTGTGCGTGGCAGAAGCCCAAGGAGTCAGAGGGGAGCATGGGTGTCTGGCTTAATCTAGGCTTCAGAGGGTGCCAGGCACATGCTTCATGGGCCCTGCAGTGGGTATTCAAAGCATGAGGTGTGTTCTCTGAAGGGAAGGGACAGCAGTGACAACGACAACAAAGCCTTCCATTTACATGCTGCTGACAAACATGAGCTCATTTGATCCTCATAAAATGCGTGTGAGGTAAGTATTACTTCCTTTTTGCAGAGGAGGGGATTGAATTCAAAACGGGAGAAATATAGTTAAAAATTCACTGGAATAAAAGCCTATATTATTTTGTAAGGCAAAGCAATTAAGTGACGAACACTAATTTCCTTGAGGCTGACGTAACCTACCCCCTATATAATAATGCCAGTGACGCAGCTTCAGGGCCTAGATGGAAGATGTCCAACTTTTTAATTTGCCAATGAGGAGTAACTGAGAAAATTACACTGACCTAATTTTTTTTTTTTTTTTTTAGTATGGATGTTGACATTCAACTCATGTTTTGGGGAATGCTTTACTCCTTGTCTAATAATAATACTAGTACCCGTTTTTGAGGACCTCCCTGTGCCAGACACTGGCAGGTACTTCATAACGAGTTACCAGAGTAAGTCTGAAAGGTAAGTAATACTCATCACTGCTGCATTAAGTGCTTACCCCTTGAGCCAGTATGTTCCATTCCATCAGGTTCATAGAAATAATTGGTCAAATCTCTTGTTTTCCAAGGTAATCACTGTAACACCCAAGTATCAGGAAGCTCACTTTTGATCATTTGGCCCTCCATGATCATGGCCCTGCTCCCCTTTCCCACTATCCTAAACTGGTTGAAAGGTCAGTCCAATATTCATAGGCCAGGCAGAGGGAGAAAATTGCCAAGCCTTGTCAATGCACAAGGATCAATGTTTCTGTTCCAAACCCACGGTGCCGACATTGTTCAACTCCGGTCCTGACTGGTCCCATGTGCAGACATCCATTCTGTGGCCAAGCTCTTGTTGACCCAGATGCATGTAGAGCCTGTGTTTTGCCTGCGCTTGGTCCAGAGAACTCTGTTCACACTTTCATAGTTGGCCAGTGCTCCTCATGTTACTGTACCATGTCAAGGTGGCTAGGGAGCTGATTTGTGGAGGTTTCCAGACCCAACCGTGTACTGTGGTTGAATCAGCTTCTCCTATAAAGCCTATGGCCTATGTTTATTTAACCAGAATGAACTCACCTCTCCTTCCTGGTGAGTTGTCCTCACCTCTCTTTGGGGTCTCTACCTGCCAGTAGACCTTGGTCGGAGATACCTTGTGCTATCTGACAGATTGTCCCAACTCAGATTCTTGGGGAGTGCAGCTGTTAATTCCTTCATCTATCACTTACCCATGGAACAAATATTTATCACATACTTATTTGTACATGCCAGGCACTGTTCTTATCAATGAACCAAATAAAGTCTGTCTTCATTGACATATTTTGAGGAAAAGTGGAAAATAAATAAAAATTGAATACATAGAATGTTATATATGCTAGGGAGAATAATAAAGCAAGTGCTGGAGGAAGAGACGGGCACTGGTGGTAGTTGCTATTTTAAATAGAGTGGTTAGTGCAGGACTCAATGAGATGTTTTATGAAATACTTAAAAGGGCAGAGTGAGTCAGGAATATAGCTATTCTGGGAAGAGAGAACAGAAAGAACAGAAGCCCTGTAGTATGAATGTGCTCTGTGTGTTCTGGGAGGAGCAAGGAGGCCAGGTGGCTGGAGCAGAGTTGGTTGGAGAGAAATAGAGTCGAGAATAAAGGCATAGTGGGAAGGGAGGAGGGAGCCAGACGGCAGGGCTGCACAAGAGTTTTAAGGATTTTGGATATTACTCAGGATGAATTGGAAGCCACAGGGGTGTGGGGATCTGAGCATAGAAAGAAAATAATCTGATTTAAATTTTAACAGGGTCACACTGGATTCTGGCGGGAAATAAACTGCAAGGGAATATAAACAATTAAAGAAAAAAGACCAGATTTCTCATTAAACCCAGTAGGCTGAGTAGGTACATTTATCTTGGATCTCTCCTGAAATATCACCAAACGAAAGCACGTAAGAAAGGAATTATACACTTGTAAGGGGAGAGAGCGAGAGAGCGAGAGACAAAAGAGAGAGAGAAACTTCTTCAGCGATCACGGTATCTGTCTAGTCATCTATCTATAACGCAGATGGAGCAGAGCTATCAGGCACTCTTCTTTGCAGTGAATGAAACAGTACTTCTGCTTTCATCAACTTACATTTTGAGAAAGGGTGGAAAGTAGATTTTTTAAAAAAGTAAATGTAGTTCAGAACTTGCAACTTAGCTTCTTGCTGAGGAGGCTGGAGACCAGGAAGCCTGTTCCCCCCAGAGTACTCCAGAGGGACTCATGCGTTGGGGGAGATAGTTCCCAAAGAAAACTGGCATCGAGAGGTGGCAAAGAGGGAGCATGGACTGAAGGACTCTATATGGAACAGATGGATCCTGGCACTCCTTTCTTCACCCCCAAAGGAAAGTATGGGTTTACTCTTCAGGAAAACTGAGACACCAGGGACATGGGTCCATGAGAAGGCCAGAGTGAAAACTGGACATTGACTCAATGTCTCCGTGCTACTCCCACAACCCCTTTCCCCTTTTCCCAAAAGCTGCATCCAGAGGCTCGCCTGCAGCTGGAAGTATGGAGGAGTGGCATCTGGGAGAAGCTTCACCGCAAGCCCAATGGGCCACCCAAAGAATTTATACTGATGCAATTTAGCATTCGATGAACACTTCTTGAACAGCCAATGTTCCTGAGTGGATGTTGGAGAGGAAAAATTGAGCCAGGCATGTTCCCTCCCCTAGGCTCAATTCTCGTGAGGGAAAAAGGTCCAAACAGCTGAAGAAGATTCTGGGCAATATAAGTGTGGTGAGAGGTGCCATGGGGACTCAGAGCAGGGCCTCCCCCAAGCCAGGAGGTCAGAGAGGGCATCCTGGCCATGAGAGGTTAAGCCTGTGCTTGGCTCTGACTGCTGTTGCGGTGGAAGGTTGGGATACAGAGAATTCCTGGCCAAGGGAGCCATGTGAACCCAGTGCCAGAAACACAAAGGAGCTTGAAGACCTATTCCATGTTCAATATTGGTGTCTTGGCTAGTGTGTATGGGGGGAGGGAAGGAGAAGGGGAAGAATGGGACATGAGATGAGACTCCAGAGGCTCTGCAGGTAAAATCAAGGGAGGCAGTCGTGCCATTTCAGGAGTGAGTGGAAAAGCCCTGGAAGGGTTTTCAGAAGGATGACATGGTCAGATTTAGAAGAAGGCTCTAGTCTCTGCAGATCCTGGGGAGTGGATTTCAACTGGGCAAGATGAGGAGCCAGGGTGGATTGGGAGAAACCGCAATTATCTAGATGGAAGCCTGAACCAGGAGAGGTCGTACCATCGGGTGAACTTGCTGAGTGAGTGGCCATAAGCAGTGGTGTGGTGGCAGGGCCGTGTAGACCTGGCTTCAAATACAGGCTTTGCCACTTACTCCCTGTGTCTATGTGGCCTTGGGAAAGTAGCTGAACCTTTATATAACTCAGTAGATCACCCTTTCTTATTCACTGTCTTGACCTCTACCAGCTTCAGCCTGCTTTCCTGCTCTATGGGTGCAAGTTCTTGCTGTTATTTCATGTTTCCTCGAGGTCCTGAACACCCCTCACGCCTGTTCTCTTTTTAAATCCAGGCTCACTGACATGCTGTCAGAGTCACATATCTTTCTAACCAAGCCTTCCTTTTCTTTCCCCATAACGATCCTCTGTAATTAAATCCTTAGGACTTCATATTTTAGAGGTGTTTTTTTTTTTATGTTACCCTGTAGAATATATAGTCTCTGTTCTTTAAGTTTTTTGAACTTGTTGATATGTACTTTTGAGAGCCTCAGCAAGCTGCAATCCTGGACGCATGTACGGGGACTCACTCTCTAAATGACTCCCTAGACACCAGCAGTTTGCACATTTCTTCTTTACCACTGGCCAGAAGACTAGACCAGGGTGGGATAGTGTTGGGTAGGAAATGAAAACTCTGAGTGTAGTGAGAAAGATGGGCAAAAGATGTGATTTTAGGGAACACCCAGCGTATCCTCATGATGGGGCATGTTGTGCACAGGTGTGTGTGTGCTAATGAGTGTGTACATGCATTCTCTTCCAAGTGTGTGCATGACCAACTGTGTCACTGTGGGTTAATGTAGAGGTTAGTCTTGCCTGCTGATCCAGGACTTGGCTTACAGGCTGAATATCTACATTGGTCCACATGCTCTCAAATATTAGTACCTGTACATGATATGAATGCTACCTCCTTAGAGGTGTCATACTTGTGCAGTGCACAACCTGAACATATGCCCTGGAAGGGATGGCTGGTTTTTCAACATATCTAGGTAAGAGTCGTGACAAATAAGCTTTGGGGTATGCTAAGTTTGATACTTAGAAGATCATACCTTAGAAATGAAAACTTACCTAATATGTCTCCTTAGTGATGGCAGATCATGTGGTAGATTAGATCTGGCAGCCTGTAAAAAGAACATAGGGCTCTTTCCCCCTACTTGTATATCATTGTGGTGTGTATTTTCCCAGTTGTGTATAGACATTTTCAGAACTGGGTAATCCCAGAGGCATTTACCCAGGTATAGCTCGCATTTCTGACTTTAAGTCAGAGCAGTCAGAAAGGGCCTTTCACCCCTAACAAAAAGTATGGCTGATACCCTGAAACCACGGCACTTTGCCCAGCCTCCTTGGCTGACATCACTCAGTCTTGGACATAATTGCTCAGTGCATTTCCCTCTGGGCCACTCGCAGGGGCCACACCTCTCAGGTGTAGTCAGTTGCTTCTGAAATGACTGTCACCCTGGAACCATAAAATAGTTAATAACATATACTACCCCATATGCTATTCAAGTCAGTGTGACTTTAATTATTTCTCCTGGGATGAGCTCAAGGGTTCAGAGATTCTCAGAAATTGTGGATTAAGACTGTGACTTAATATGCAGCCAGACAGGGCGTGATGGTTCCCCAGTAGGACTTAGCAGCTGTGGCCCATCCACATCGAAGCAGTGGTGTACACAGATGTCACCATGGCGACCTCCATAACTCAGAGGGTGTGGGAATTTAGGGATTCCCAGGAGAACACTGCAGTTTTTCTTATAAGGCCCCTGTAACCTGGCACTCACAGACTTTCAAATATAAGTTGTACCAATTAAGATTTCTAAAAATCTGGTTCTCTTGTATTCACGCACCACGACTGTGTGAACTTTAGTGGAGGAACTTTTGTGCACAAGTGCACATATGTGTACTTGTTATGAAAATGGATGGGAATTTTACAGTGTTTGTGTTAATGTCTCACAAGTCATAACATAACCCATGTGTTCCATCTTACTGACATTTCCTAGGATTTTACCAGTTTCTGTGGTATTCAATTCATTCCCAAAATCTCAAAAAATTTTTTTCTCTTTATGTTCTATTACTTCTTTGTAATACTAATCTTGACTTTAGTGTCTAAATTTTAATAATAATTTAATTGATTTATTTAACAAGAATTATTGAATACCCACTCTGTGTAGAATTATGTGTTATGGTTAGACCTCATTTATGAAAAAATGATATGGAAAGAAAATTAATTTCAATTGAAGCTATGATATTTAGTGTTTCTTGTGCGGTTTCATCACTTAAAATCTCTATCTTGAAAAATCAGAGGTTCTGGCTTAGTAACGCAGATATGCAGAAATGACGTAAGTCAGCTGGTAAAGTGTGTAAATGGAGAAAATTCTTTTTTCCAGTCAACAATAAATTGGTCCTCAGACCCAGATAATCAATTAATAAAAAAAACTCACTCATTCATTCAACACATATTTACTGAATATGCAGTCTGGGCAAGTTGGTTCCTGGGCATACAATGATGAATGAAACAATTGGAGACCCTGTTTTCATGAGCTGAAGGTCTAGTGAAAGAGGGAGACAACGAATGCATAAAGTAACATGAATATATAATTGCAACTTGAAAAATACATGCAAGAGTTAAATAGGACAATGTGATAAAGAAGAGCTGGAATGTTACTGAAATGTACATGCAATATTGAATGCAGTCGCATGTATGATTACGAATATAGTACACACAGAGACTTCTCTCTGGGGTGGAGAAAAGGGGAAATTTTATATTTGTTATTAGTGCCTGCCGAAGATGATGTTCATCTGTATTCAGGGCCTGAGGACTTAGTATTTGAATGACATAGGAAGAAGATAAAAGAGGAGGGGAATCAATCTGTGGCTTCTTCTAAGACCAAAATGAATTTTATTTTCTCATCCTGGAAGTGAGAGAGAACCATGGGGTTGGTGGCGATAGTGTTGAAAATGAGTCTAGCTTTATCAAAGATACTGGAGAATCACAGAGTTCGTGTTTTTGCAGGACTGATTCCTAGGTCAAAACAAAAAAAGAGAAGTTGATTTTTTAAAAGTTTTAAATTAATTAATTATTTTAAAATTGTTTTCACTTTTTAAAAAAAATTTAATTTTATTTTTTTCAGAGTTCCAAGATTCATTGTTTATGTACCATACCCAGTGCTCCATGCAATCCATGCTCTCCTTAATACCCAACACCAGGCTCACCCGTCCCCCACCCTTCTCCCCTCCAAAACCCTCAGTGTGTTTCTCGGAGTCCACGGTCTCTCATGGTTCGTCTCCCCCTCTGATTTCCCCCAACTCACTTCTCCTCTCCATCTCCCAGTGTCCTCTGTGTTATTCCTTATGCTCCACAAAAAAGTGAAACCATATGATACTTGACTCTCTCTGCTTGACTTATTTCACTCAGCATAATCTCTTCCAGTCCCATCCATGTTGATACAAAAGTTGGGTATTCATCCTTTCTGATGGAGAAGTTGACATTTATCAAATACCCATCATATACCAGGCACTTTTCACGTTAAGTCATTTATGCATGGGTATTGTTTCTATTTGGGAGATTAGGACCTGAGGTACGGGAGATTAAATAATTTACTCAAATTCTTACAGCCAGTGAGTAAAGAATCTGGAATCCAATTCTTGGCCTGCCTGACTTCGTAACTTTCTAGTCTACATTATATCTTTTTTTTTTTTTTTAACCACCTCTGTGCTCTGTAAATCGCAAATAAGCACAATCCCATTTATAATTTATAAGACCAATTTATGTTTATGTCTCTTACATGAACATTTTATTTACATTTATATATTTCTCTATAGTGTAGCAGTAGGTACTATAACAGTTCAACATAACTATTTTAGGGTATCCTTAGAAAACTTAGGCTATGCAAGGTAGAGAAAGACTGTGCTCACAGGTTAGTCAATCTATATTGTAAATATATCAATTTTCCCAAAATGAATCTATAAATTCAGTGTAATTCCAATCATAACACTAGTAGCAGATTTTAAAGGAACTTGAGTAATTCTTAAATTCATGTGGCTGAATAAAGGTTTACAAATAACTAAGAAAAATTAAAGAGCACAGATTCCTCTCTCTAGTTATATTTTATAACTAGTGTGACGCTTATGCAGGAATAGAGTCCAAAAACAGATCATCTTTATGTGGATATTTATTATGTGTCGGGGATGGAATCACAAATCAGGACAAATTGGTTACCTATACGGAGAGAAATAAACCTGGCTTCCTCACACAGCATTAAAGAAATTGATTCAAGATTTAATTATGAAAGAGAAAGCTACAGGGACACCTGGCTAGCTCAGTCCATAATGCATGTGACTGTTGATATCGGGGTTGGGAGTTATAGCCCCACATTGAGTATAGTAACTTAAAAAAAAGAGAGAGAAAGCTACAAAATTCGTGTTGCTCTCATGCCAAGTTAAGTGCCCTTAAGTAAGACCTTAGAAGTTCAAACACTACGCATAGTCAAAACAAAGCAAAGCAAAATAAACAACTCCCCCCCAAACCCCCAAAAGCAATGAAAAAAAAAAAAGCCAGTGGATTTGACTACGTAAAACAATTTTAAATATTTTTTGTGCAACATGGAACCCCATAGACAACATCTGGGCAACAGATCGGAAGGGAATATTTCCAATATTGATACATATTTAGTATATATAAGAAGCTTATGCAGGTGTAAGATGATATCTCATTACGATTTTGATTTGCGAATCAACCAAAAGGAAGAAACTTTAAAAAGAAAAATGACACAAGTTATGAACAGGTGACCCGTTCAGCTGATAAATACATCAAGAAGTGCTTCATCTCACTATTAGTAAGGAAAATGCTAATTAAATAGCAAAGAAATAACACTTTCCACCTCATAATTCCGTCAAGAATTAGAAAGTTAGATAATATGAAGTGCTGGCAAAGATGTGGAGAAAATACAACCCTCATGCACTGCGGTGGGAGTTGACAGCTTGTGGAGAGCAATCTAGCTGTGCTTTGTAAAACTTAGTGTGAAAATACTCTCTAACCTGGCAATCTCACATCTGGGCATACACCCCAAAGAAATCACTCCCGCAGATCTACAGTTCCAATCCTAGTTATATAGAAAACCAAACCGTGTACATGTTTCACCAAAAGATTTACACAAGAATGTTTGTATTGGGATGCCTGGGTGACTCAGTTGGTTAGGCATCTGCCTTCAGCCTCAGGTCATGATCCCAGGGTCCTGGGATCGAGCCCCACGTCAGGCTCCCTGCTCAGCAGGGAGTCTGCTTCACCCTCTTCCTCTCCTTCCATTTGCACTTTCTTTCTCTCAAATAAATAAATAACATCGTCTAAAAGTTTTTTAAAAATGAAAAAAAGAATATTTGTATAGACAGTATACATAATAACCAAAATAATAAATATGCCTGCTGACAGTACGGATAAATACTACAGTAAGGTAAATCATGATACAGTCATACAATAGAATACTGTATAACAATGAGAATAAACTACAACAACAAGGGTGACCTCATCCTTAAACAACATGTTGAGGAAAAGAAGGAAGAATCATAGGAGTATATACAATGTAGTTTGATTTGAAAAGATCCCAAAACAGACAAAATTAATCTATGGTGTTAAAAATCAGGATAGTACTTGTGGAGAGCAGTGCCTGGAAGGAGGTGGGGCTTCTGGGGTTGCTGGGAAAGTCCCATTTCTTGATGTGGATGCTGGACGTTGGTGTGCTCAGTTTGGAGAATTCATGAGATGTCAGTCTATGATGTGTGTACTTGTCAATAAGGATGCTGCATGTGAATAAAATTTGTATTAGAAAATAAATACGTGCACAAAGCAGCATTATATAATTTTCAAGTATACATATCAGTCTACGTAACCATTGCGTAAAGAATTCGTTTAAAATTCATTTAAAAATACTGAGCTGACAAACTGAGGGTTTTGGAGGGGAAGGGGGTGGGGGGTTGGGTGAGCCTGGTGGTGGGTGTTATGGAGGGCATGTATTGCATGGAGCACTAGGTGTGGTGCATAAACAATGAATTCTGGAACACTGAAAAGAAATAAAATAAAATAAAATAAAATGAAAAAATATTAAAAATAATGAGTTGAAATTATATTATATACAAAATGAACTAATGTTAACATCTCATAGGTGGTGGGAGAAATGGACATAGGGGTAAACCTCCTAGTTTCAGACCCCAGAACACAGCAGGAAACAAGAAAAACAGACCCCCTCTGCCCGCAAAGATCCCAGAATCTTGTCAGGAGACAGGCATTTAATAAATGTCTAACTAATAATGACTTAAAATTCTGGTAAATGCTACAGAAAAAAAGGAAGGAATAATTGGGGAGGAGAGAAACTATAAAACAGGGATCCCTTCTTCAGTAGATGTGAAGGAGCTAAGTCTACAGAACGGGAGAATAAGATGACTGGGAAATGCGGCCAGGCTGTCCCTTATTAATACGGCAAAAGTACCTGATTTGTATGTGAGAGTGGGAGTGAGTTAGGAATCCTGTTCTCAGTAGTCAAACAAGGACAAGATCATCTCCATTTAAATGACATGGCATTTCTACTCGAATTCTCTCCTAACTCCCGAGAGTGTTACAGACACAGCAGGGCAAGTTATATGATCACAGGATACCAAAACTTGAGACATCCTTCCACAAATGGGATTTCCATGCCCCTTATTTCATACAATATTTAGATGTCTGCCTGTTGGTTTTACCAATAGGGAAAAATTACCTGATTTGTATTTGAGATTGGGAGCGAGTTAGGAGAGAGTGAGAGTCGAAATGCCATCTCATTTAAATGGAGATGATCTCTCCCTTGTTTGACTGCTGAGTCTAATAAACAGAGAAATCTATTTAAATATTGTTGAAGGGACAAATCATAAGAAATTAGCAGTATTTTCTATTTTCAAACTATGCAATATGATACAGATTACTAGTCTTCTAAAAGCAGCTGAAAGACTTAGAAGTTTCCAGGAAATATTAGACATAAGGACTGATTTCAAAGTTAAGTATTTTTTTTATCTCCTCTGTGTATGCCTTATGGACTTATGCTATAAAATATACATGGCCTGTGGCTATGAGCTCAAAATTGAGCCAGACATGAAGACATGCAAGACAACCACAGTTCACCTAGGAATACAGATTTTTTTTTTTAACTAACTTTTAAAAATATAGAGACTTCATTTAAAAAAATAGAGCCCTTGGAAGAATTTTATCTCAGCATCTATGGGTCTGTTTTAGCTGCAATATTAATGGACTGAAAATCCAAAGCCATTACAAATGACTGGTATTACACAAAGTATGATATGTGTGAGTAATACTTAACGGACTGTTTCTGGAGAGATCTCATGGGTTGTTAAGCACTGATACAATTAACAGCGTTGAAAACAGGTACTTAACTTTTCCTGTTTAAAACAGAATTTCTATCTAGTTTTGCAGGAGTGATCAGTTTAATGTGTACTGAAGCTTCGTAAGGAGAGTGAGTGTGTCGAATGGACCTGGCTTCTACTTAGTTCTGTCATTCTGGGCTTGTAGGCAAGTGCATTAAGGTCTCCTCGCCTTGGGGGTGGATGCTGTTCGGATGGTCTGCTCATTTCAACAGGCACCCTCTTTCCCTAGTGGCTATTATACTTTTGAGTTGGCTTCCTCAATTACTTCTTTTCCAGGGGTGGGTAGCTACCAAATTGAATGAGCCATGCGAATGCTGCTTGATGAACGTGAACCCAGGACAAAGAAGGGACTGTCCTTGGAGGTATTTCATCTTGTCCGCAGCAGAACTTGAGGAAGACATCCTACTCCTTAATAGAATGCACCCCCTGATAGAGCCACGGAGAAGGGCCCCTCAGATCTCTCTCTTCAGGAAGGAGTTTGCCTTCCAGCTGAAGGGAGGGCAGGTAGCTGACAGCCTCCAGCTGCTGCCCCTTCAGAATCTACCAAAGCCTTGGAGCTGAGGCCACGCTCTTTCCGGGCAGCCCCCGGTCAGTGGGTAACCAGAGTGGGGTTCCTTGGACCTTGCCGTCTCTGCCCAGTGGGATCAGAATGACTCGTCGGATTGGTGGAGACCTGCATAGCGGTCTGAGGCTCTCCCTGTCCCAATCTGCTTCTTCCTACATTTCCTTTTCCAGGGGACAGGTCAACCTGTGGGTGAAAGGCTTTTCCTGCCCATCCCTGCTTCTTCCTCCCTCTTTTGTCTTTTGCGACCGGTAGTTGGAAAGGGCGGGGGAGGGTCGTTCCAGGGAGAACAACCTTGCTTTCACCTCAGCTGTGAGAAATAAATTGCCCTTGTTTCTAAGGGAGGTGGCTGATGGCATTTTGTTATTGCAGTCCGAACAGACTGAAACACCTTTTCGAGGGCATTCTTGCCTCTCCCACCTTTCTAATAAGCCTCTTGCATTTCTAAATTTGTCTTAGTGTCTACTGTCTGGAGAACCTAAACTGACATTCCTTTCTAGTGACTAAACAGTATGTCTACTAGATTTCATGTTTTTCTCCATGGGGATCTGTGTCATCACCAAACACACACACACACACACACACAAACACACACACACACACACCCCAAACAAACAAAACCCCAAATAAAATGCTTTTCCCATCAGGTTCCATCTTGTTCTTCACCTTATGTTTGCAGCTGTCTTGATAATATCCATCTTCATTTTAATATATTCTCATTACAAGTGACAATTCCCCAAGCTAGAAGTTTTTTATTTATAATTATTGACTGTTCCTGGTTGCTTTCAGTCTCATGCTAACATCATTAAAGACAGTGGCTCTGGGAAGGAGCAGAGAGAAGAGGGGCTGTGGTTCAGGCGGTTGTGCAGTCTTGAGGATTTTTCTTTTTGTTTGTTTTTTTAAGCTCCACCCTGCATGGAGCCCAATGTGGGTCTTGAACTCATGACTCTGAGATCAAGACCTGAGCGGAGGTCAAGAGTCGGACATTTAACCAACTGAGCCACCCAGGCTCCCCCGGTCTTGAGTTCTGTCCCAGGTTTATCACCCACTGTGTGGGAGGCCTTGAAAGAGTTACTGGACATCTTTGAGGCTCAGATCCTATCTTCTGTAAAAGAAGGGTCATATAATTTATAATGTTGTTGGCGAGATCTAAGAGCTCTACACAGTGATGGTCATACTACTAATACAACGACTCTGGGAGGGTTTCAGTACCATGCTGATGTCATCTGGGATGAGCTGTTTTTGATAACATTCAATTATGGCCTTTGTTATAGTTTAACTTGTACTAGAAATTTTTTGAATTTTTCCTATTATATTTCCTCCTCTAAATCTTGGGGCCTCTCTCATTTTGGATCTATAACCAAAGAACTTCATTAAGACAAGAAAATGAAAAAGTCCTGACATGTTTCTTTGTGTGATATTGTCATTCTCATTTATTTTTGCAACCTTAACCCAAACAAGTGGAGTCATCAAATAGAGATTTCTTGGCAAAAGTTAAACATTCGCCTGAATAAATATAGGGATTTGGTTAATGGTCAATGAATAATAGGTAAATGTCCCACAGAAGGATGGACTGATCGAGACATATTTTTAAGAATTAAATCTTGTTAGACTTGCTGAATCACTATGTTGTACACCTGAAACCACTGTCACATTGTGTGTCAGCTAAACTTCTGTAAGAAAAAATAATAACAATTAAATCTTCCAGAGTGAGAGAAAGAAACCCCACCCCGGCATTGAGAGCGGGACTGGCACCCAGCACTAGGTTTGGCTGCTCTCCTGTGAATAATTTCATAGAACACCAGCCTCAGACAAGGCCACTGTGACTGTCATGGATCAAGATAACAAGACCACTTCCTAATCACAGCTGAAAATCATAAATATTGTCCAAACCACAAAAACAACCCAACATCCCCCCATCCTGCCTCAGATGAGCGGCTGCTGGATCTTTACCAAACACAGTATCGGCTTCGCTCTACTCTCCTTCTCTCTAGATAAGATTTATTAAAAGATCCAATCCCAGACTCATACCCACTTCCTGACAGCCTTCAATCTAAAGCAGAGCCCCATGTCCTTACGCCCTCCCCAAAAGTACCTCCATATAAAGTCTGACTCCTATAATGAGTCCTTCGCGACACTTACTGAGATGTCTGTGGGGTCCAGTCTTCCCGGCTGTGGAGAAAACAAACCCAAGTTGCTCCACCACGGACGTGTTCTTGCTGGTCTTCAGCTGGAGGACATCGACCATAGTGCTCTAGGGGTAACTTACCGATGAGAGTACTGTGTCCCTTGCATCCGTTCATCTGTGTTCCTTCTATGAACATTTCTAGAGCACCTGCTTTGTGCTGGAGCTTCTCCTGGACATTGAGGAATTTGGGATGGAAAACGTGCTGCTGGTTGTGAACCCTGTCTCAGCAAGGTGAGAACTACCGTGTACAACATACCAGCAATATGTCAGCCACTGCACCAGCTGCTGCACGTAGACCCCTGGTCCTTCCCCGTGACCCTCCGAGGTAAGAGCCATTTCAGTCCTACGGATGAGAAAAGTCAGGCTTAAAGAGGCTAAGTAAACACTACTGGAAGGAGGCGGAAGCAGGATTTGCATAGCTCTAAAGTCCATGTGCTCTTTCTTTCTAACAGGCTACAGAAAGAGAGGGTTTGCCTGGTGCAATGAGAATAAAGCTATCAGTTAGTAACTATTAGTTTGAGACAGGGATTCCCAGAACGAAATATCTGGAATGGCATTTAATTGTATTTTAAAATGATAAAGTCATTATCATGATCTCATGGTCACTTATAGGTCCTAACATAAAACCTGTTATTCCATTTGTAAATTAACTTGTGGTCTTTTTTATATGCATAGTTATTACGTATAGCTCTGATCAATATATATGCTTGTGTCTTATCAGCCTAACTCTGAAGACAGAGCAGTGGCCAGGCCAGCTATGGTGGTGGTTGTGAGAGTGGTGGACGGACAGGAAGCAAGGGCATGTGGATGGAGGGAATGACGGGTGCAATGGCATGCAGAGATGCTCCGAGTTAGGACGTAATCACCTTGAGCCTCGTCAACAACACGGTACGTTCTTAAAGTACATCAGACTATGAAAATCTATTGAACACAGAAAGAGGTGTAATAAAAGCAAAGAGAAGGGACTTGGCCAACAAGGAGATCAGGACAAGAAATGAAGGTGTCGATGTTAATTCTGCATCCCTCAGGTAGAGACACTTTTCCCCGGTGAGCTTCATACTATGTTGAAAAGGGGACAGCTCATCCTACCATTGTTCTCTCATGGCTTGGATCCAAAGATCCCTTAGGACTGACCTGTCCCCTTGCACTGATCCCAGCTCGGTAAGTGACCTCCCAACTTGTTCTCTGATTCTACGGAAGCTGAGGGATGGCTATGCATTTCTAGTACTTTGGATCTGACATCCTGTGTAGATTCAGTCCCTCATCCATTCTCTCTGACACTTGTTCCTACATCAAGGGCAATAGTATTTGCCCTGCTTCCCTCAAGGAGCTGCTGTGAGAATCAGATTAGAAACCTGGAACAGCTTCGTCGGAGTCCGGGTCATCCCTTTGAAAACATTACAAGGCTTTTTGTTCTTCCTTTAGAATGACCCAATTAAAAATGCCTGTTTCCCAGAAGTCCCTTAAAGAGTGACCCTAGGGGCGGGAGTTTCAGGCACCATGGCAGGGATGATAGAGGTTGAGCTCCCAGAAAACGTGCTGTGCACATAACTGCCTCATTTCACTCAAATAAGATTGGCCACATGCAGAATGTAACAAAAATGCTACCCCGAAACTACTTTTTTTTTTTTTTTAATTGGGAGAGGATTTATGTGTATTCAGGGCTGTGAAGTCTTGTGATACAACTTGCTGCTGCCACACATCCTCTCTCTGTGTGGTTAATGATAATGATTTCATAACATATTAGTCAGCTCAGGCTGGCATAATGGAACACCGCAGACTGGGTGGCTTAAACGACAGGCACTTATTTTCTCCCAGTTCTGGCGGCTGGAAAGTCCAAGAGCCAGACCCAGCTGACTGGATTTCTAGTAAGGGCCCTCTTTGTGGGTATGTCCTCCCATGGCAGGGAATAAGAGGGAGAGAGGCAGAGAGTGGGGAGAAGAGAGCGCACACATGACAGAGCATGAGCTCCCGGGTATCTTCTCAGAAGAGCATGAATCCCATCATGCGGGCCCGTCCTCATGATCTCATCTGATCCTAATTACCTCCCAAAGGCTGTGTCTCCAAATAACATCACATTGGGGGTTAGGGCTTCAACATAGGAATTTTGGGGAGACACATTCAATCAATAACGCGGAGTCCCACCTCTGATGAAACATCTGAAATTGTAGACTCTATGTTTTACCCAGGCAGAGTGCAGCGTGGAGGGTGTTTTAACAAGTCTGCAGACGTGAATGCACTTTGAGCTTTCTTGTTTCTTAATCTTAAATCCAAAGCAAAGCATAGCTTCACAGACTCTGAGGCTGTGCCAGCTTTAGTGTGGGCCTTCTGTGAATATTTCATAAGCCGTCATACTGTCGTGGATGGTGATAAGACCGTAGGGCCGGAGGTAATAGCATTACTTTCTAACTCAATTCCTGCTTTATTCATGGAATCAGGGCAGGCTTTAGCAGCTAGATAGAAGGCAAAAGGTGAAGAAAAGGCAGGAGAAAACTGAGCCTCTCAAATACCTCCTAGAAATAAAATGGTTATTCTGGCCAAAACACATTCTCTTTAAACTCTGTAACTCTGAGTCAAAAGTCTCAAACTTAGTTTGGATTTTCTTTTCTTTCTTTTTTTTTTTTTTTGAAATTAAAAAAATTAAAGTACCCAGCACCGTTCTGCTCTCTTTTTACAACTTTTGTTTTTTTAGATTCCACATATAAGTTATATCATACAGGACTTGTCTTTCTCTGACTGACTTATTTCACTTAGCCTAATGTTTCCAAGGTTTATCCATGTTGTTGCAAATGGCAGGATGTCCTTTCTCATGGCTGAATAATATTCCATTGTATGTATATACCACACCCTCTATAATCATTTGTCTGTTGATGAGCACTTAGATTGTTTCCATATGTTGACTATTGTGAATAGTGCTGTAATGGACCTGGGAAAGCACGTCTCCTTTGAGATCCTGTTTTCATTTCCTTTGGGTATAGACTCAGAAGTGGAATTGCTGGTAGATCAATTTTTAATTTTTTGAGGAAACTCCATGTTGTTTACCATTAAACAAGCTAATCTTGATTATAATAAAGATAATTAGTGATTTTGCTGAAATAAAGGTAAACAAAGAAAAATAATCTTAAAAAATGGACATTAATTATTTACAGATTAAGTATAGAACTCATGTTCATATAAATTACTAAATATATAAAAATACATAACATATTAATTATTTATAAATCAGGTATGTCTATTTGATTCCTCAACCATGCACCACTAGGCCACCTGTACTGGGCCACTCTTAACAGAACACCCGGACTCGTGCAAGTAGCAACTAAACTCAGTCATCTTCAGTCAGGTCCAGGGCAGAGCTTCACATGACGGCTCATTCTGTCGTTAATGAATGCATATTTGTTAAGATGGGAGAATAGAACGTATTTTTTGAATAGTCTTTTAGCTCGAGTTGTAATTTTACAATATTTAGATATATGGTATGGGGGCCTCTACTTCTGTTGTTGCCCTGGGCATAACTATTGTTTGGGGCAGACTAGCGGGACCTTGTTTCTGTCTCTAGAGAACTCCTAGCTCCAATCCTTAATTTTCCTCCAATAACATGCCAGTTCTTCTCCTTCCATCACCATCTATTCTTATTAGCACCCCTGGTTTTCAGCCAGCCAAAGCCATTCTAACAAGGCTTGCACTGGGTTTACTCCTACCACCTCTGGAAGCTTCCACACTCTTCGGTCAGGCAATGCTGGCCCTCTGACCACTCCTGCCTACTGCAGAGTTGTGAGGTTTCATCGTGGAGGGCCAAGCCAAAGAGAATCATGTTGGGGCTGTGTGTGTGTGTGTGTGTGTGTGTGTGTGTGTTCCCATGCGTGCATGTGTGTGGGGATGGGCATGGGATAAAGGTGTGAATAAAGAAAGGACAATGAAGAGGAAAAGTGGAAATAAGATGTACAAGTGTACAAAATGATAATTATAGGTATTTGTAATAAGCTTTCAAAAAGAAAACCAGTGATGAGCCCACGGTTCTGCGGCTAATCACAAAGGTGATCGTGACAAGCATCTCTTCATTTGTAGTCATGGGAAACTCACTTTGAGAACTATAGGTAGTCAGAATCAGATTTTTTTTAACTTAAGTAAAAGAATCAGCTTTAATGAATAAATCAGAATTTTTTTTTTTTTTTTAGCCAAAGCCTAAATAGATTCATTCAGAGGATATAATATGGCTTTCTGAAACCTTGACCCCTCTTGGCTCTCCTCTGTTTACCTCAGGCTAAGCTTCTTTTTTTTTTTTTAATTTTTTTTTAGGATTTTATTTATTTATTTGACAGACAGAGATCACAAGTAGGCAGAGAGGCAGGCAGAGAGAGAGGAGGAAGCAGGCTCCCTGCTGAGCAGAGAGCCCGATGTGGGGCTCGATCCCAGGACCCTGGGATCATGACCTGAGCCGAAAGCAGAGGCTTTAACCCACTGAGCCACCCAGGTGCCCCCAGGCTAAGCTTCTTAATGAGTGAAACACTCTCAATCAATTGGCCTAGCAAATTATGGTCTCATGTGTCCACATGTTCTTTGATAATAAAAAGATAACAGGGAGTTCCAGCACTGGCTCAAGTCTTCAGAAAGGTATCAGTGGGAATAAACGTAGTTAAAGATGAAAGGAAATTCCAACACCCTCTCCTTAATAATTGTAGTCCTAGGGGTGTGCCTGAGTGACTCAGTTTGTTAAGCCTCTGACTCTTGATTTTGGCTCAGGTCATGATCTCATGGGTCGTGAGATCCAGTCCCATACTGGGCTCCACAGGGAGTCTGCTTGAAGATTCTCTCCCTCTACCCCCACCCCCATGTACATGCATGTGCACTCTCTCTCTCTCTCTTTCTAAAACAAATTAATAGATCTTCAAAGAAATAATAGTAGTCCCAGAATCAGCAGCCTACTTCACAAACAAAGATAGGGAGAAATAAGATGAGAAAAGAGTTCAGGGGAACAACAGAATCAAGAGACAAGATATAAAGCAAGGGGTTGGGGAAGCTTCATATGTTGTCACTCTAATGGTTGTGACTCCAGTGAAGGGCCAATTAGAATACCAGGGAACACCCTTCCAGATACTGAGGAAATGCAATAGGATGATTTTGCTGCAAACCATAATTAATTCATCATTTTCGATTCCTGCCTAGGAAGGAGACGTTGTGAGAGTGAATCAAGATCTCTCCTAGTGTAATCTGAGAACCAGAACTGAACACCTGCATCAGAATCATCTGGGCAATTGTAAGATGGTTGATTTCTGGGTCTCCCAGGAGACCTACTGGAGCAGAAGCTCTGAGATCAGGGCCTGGGGGAATGAAGTTGAAACAAACTCCACTGCAGGTTCATATGCACAGTGAAGTTTGAGAATTACTGGCTTAGAAGATAATAAAGAATACAGATTTCCTTTTATCCATTGCCCCAGCTTGTGTTTTGACAGGCGAGAAATGAAGCAACATTGAAAGTTTCCAGGGAGAACTCAGAGAATCTCTGTAAAACAAAACTTTACTTTCTTAGTGTGTCACTAAATGAGCCAACTGCTAGTGTGGCAGGAAGGTTGAACGTCCTCACTGACATGACCACATGACCTTACCTAGTAGGGAATCTGGAGAATTACAAATCACAGAACTCTGTTGAGCTCAGAAGTATAGAAGAGGAGTGAATGTAAATAAAATATGATGAAGTAGTTAGTTAAAATGACATAACATGCTCTGAATCTATAATGTTTGGATAAGGTAAGATCACCTCTTCTCAACGATTCATTGAAGCTGGACCGGGCTGAGCAATGGTTACGTAACAGGATATTTAAAATAGAAGCATCAGCTAATTATGTGACTTGTGAGAGAGAACACTGATTTGAAATTGAAAAATATAGGTGTCCAAGAATTGGTTGACTTTTAACAAGGGGAAAGAGGATTTGGGGAAGAAGAGGACATTTTGGAGAAAGCTTTTGATGTACTGTGTCCTACCTTCCCCTAAAGGGAAAGAATGGGTGGGGCTTCATCACAGCTGAAAAGCAGGTACCCTGAGGAGGTCATCGAGAGCTCCTTGAGATCATTGTGAGTTGCTGGCAGTTTGAAGGGTTCACTGTGACTATGTGGGAATCCTGCCTGAAGACAAAAAGGGCAAGATTGTAGCTGCTGCTGAATAGGCTGATGGATCAGTGTCCTGGCACTGGCCTGCCCCCTCGGGGTTGCAGCGCAAGGACACCTGTATGTTTCCTTTTTGTCAGCTGTGGACAGCAGACAGTGTATTCCACACAGTGGAAATGTTGGACTATAGTTGTCTCAGCTCTAGAAAAACCCTTGGATGGAGAAACAGGCTCAGCACAGAGAATCTAAGGATATAGTCAAAAACCATAGGATGTAGGCAACAAGGTAGAATATCGACATACTCAAAAGAATCAAAGGAACTTCAGAAAGACACCTGGTAATGTTCCCGAACAACATGTGAATGTGCTTGTCAAAGAAGAGGCCAGCTCTAATCATCTGCTGGGATCTGAAAGTTCTAGGCTAGCTTAGGATAATGTCAGTCCCATAAGAACTGCCCTGCTTCCCTTCCCTTTCTCCCGTCCCACGCTCCCACACCCCTGTTGCCAACCTCAGAGGCATCAGAGGCAACAGCTGTCTGACTAGGGAGAATACGAGAGAAAGGAAGATGAAGCCAACCACACTCTCCTTCCCACCTTCAGCCTCGTTCCTGGCAGCAGGACCTGGCTTGGGAGGAAGGGCCGAGTCTCACCTTTGAATGAGGATCAGACGTCCTGATTCTGAGTTGAGAACTTTCAACTCCAAGTAATCTCATTTTAAAATCTTTAAAGGTGTTTGAAGGTAAATACACACACACACACACACACACACACACACACATATGTATATATACCTTATAAATACTTTTATATATATATAAAAGAATCTTCTGAGTTTTCATCCAGGAACAAGGGAAAATAACAATAATAAAACAGCAACAAATATATAAGGACTGGAAGAGACAAAAAATAAAGTTGCTTTATAATTGTATCCCATGAGGTATTCTTCATCAATACCTCATGGGATACACACTTGGTGAGTATAGCTCTAGAAGTCACATGCCTTGGGTTTAATTTGAACTTTTTTCCATTTTTTAATGGTGTCCTTTTTGCTTGGTTACTCAGGCTAAAAACCTGGAACTAAGGAAGATTCAGGCTCTATGGACCCTGAAGTCCTAGGTGTCCTGTTGAAGGCAAGGACTATAAAATTACAAGGATGAAATTTCTAGGGCCTGTTTCAAATGCCTGGAAAATGTCCTTTCAGGTGAGTGGCCTGGAAGCTTGAACGTCTTTAGCTTCATGGGGTATCAACCTCTCCCTAAAAGTCAGCTTTTCTCTCTCCTGTCCCATCATCTGAATTATTAACAAGTCCTGTCAGCTCTACTTTTAAAATATATCCCAAATCCCATTCTATCACGATATGTCTCTAACCCTAGGACCCCCTACCATCATTTCTCACCTGGACCAGCTTTTCTTTTCTAACTTGTCTTTGGGAGTCCCTTACACATTCAATAGTCCAAGTGAACTTGTGAAAAGATAAATTAGATTTTCATATCATTTCTCTTCTGCAATGGAATCCTAACAAAATTTGAAGGAAACCCTAAGTCCCATATGGTTCCCATGTCTTATGGGACACTCTGGGATCTGGCCCATGACTGTTTTCTGACTTCATCTTCTATCATTCTCCCGATTACTTATGTTGCTCCTGCCATAGTGGCCATAGTGCTTTAATTTTCAGCTTATGGCAGGGCTTGAACTCATGGCTCTGAGATTAAGATCTGAGCCGAGATCGAGAGTCAGACGCTCAACTGACTGAGCCACCTATGTGCCATCTGCCACAGTGGCATTCTTTTTTTAAAAATTACTTTTATTAACAAATAATGTATTATTTGCCCCAGGGGTACAGGTTTGTGAATCGTCACACTTACACACTCACCATATCATATACCCTCCCGAATGTCCATATCCCAACCACCCTCTCCATACGCCCCCCTCCCAGCAGCTCTCAGTTTGTTTTGTGAAATTAAGAGTCTCTTATGGTTTGTCTCCCTCCCGATCCCATCTTGTTTCATTTTTTCCTTCCCTACCCCACACCCCCCTGACTCTCAAATTCCTCATATCAGGGAGATCATATGATAATTGTCTTTCTCTGATTGACTTATTTCACTCAGCATAATACCTTCTAGTTCAATCCCCGTCATTGCAAATAGCAAGATTTCATTTCTTTTGATGGCTGCATAGTATTCCATTGTATCTATATATACCACATCTTCTTTATCCATTCATCTGTTGATGGACATTTAGGTTCTTTCCATAGCTTAGCTACTGTGGACATTGCTGCTATAAACATTCTGGTGCACGTGCCCCTTCAGATCACTATATTTGTATCTTTAGGGTTAATACCCAGTAGTGCGATTGCTGGGTCATAGGGTAGCTCTATTTTCAACTTTCTGAGGAACCTCCATGCTGTTTTCCAGAGTGGCTGCACAAGCTTGCATTCCCATCAACAGTGTAGGAAGGTTCCCCTTTCTCTGTATCCTCTCCAACACCTATCATTTCCTGGCTTGTTAATTTTAGCCATTCTGATTGGTGTGAGGTGGTATCTCATTGTGGTTTTGATTTGTATTTCTCTGATGCCAAGTGATGTTGAGCACTTTTTCAAGTGTTTGTTGGCCATCTGGATGTCTTCTTTGCAGAATATCTGTTCATGTCCTCTTCCCATTTCTTGATTAGATTATTTGTTCTTTGGGTGTTGAGTTTGATAGGTTCTTTATAGATTTTGGATACTAGACCTTTATCTGATATGTCATTTGCAAATATCTTCTACCATGCTGTCGGTTGTCTTTTGGTTTTGTTAACTGTTTCCCTTGTTGTCCAAAAGCTTTTTGATCTTGATGAAGTCTGAATAGTTCATTTTTGCCCGTGCTTCCCTTGCCTTTGGTGATGTTTCTAGGAAGAAGTTGCTGTGGCTGAAGTAAAAGACATCGCTGCCTGTGTTCTCCTCAAGGATTTTAATAGATTCCTGTTTCACATTGAGGTCTTTCATCCATTTTGAGTCTATTTTTATGTGTGGTGTAAGGAAATGGTCCAGTTTCATTCTTCTGCATATGGCTGTCCAATTTTCCCAACACCATTTGTTGAAGAGACTGTCTTTTTTCCATTGGACATTCTTTCCTGTTTTGTCGAAGATTAGTTGACCATAGAGTTGAGGGTTCATTTCTGGGCTCTCTATTCTGTTCCACTGATCTATGTGTTTGTTTTTGTGCCATTGCCATATTGTCTTGATGATTGCAGGTTTGTAATAGAGCCTGGAGTCTGGAATTGTGATGCCACCAACTTTGGTTGTCTTTTTCAAAATTGGTCTGGATAAGCAGGGTATTTCCTGGTTCCATATAAATTTTACAATTATTTGTTCCATTTCTTTGAAAAATGTTAATTGTATTTTGATAGGGATTGCATTAAATGTGTAGATTGCTTTAGGTAGCACAGACATTTTCACAATATTTGTTCTTCCAACCCACGAGCATGGAACATTTTTCTATTTCTTTGTGTCTTCCTCAATTTCTTTCATGAATACTTTATAGTTTTCTGAGTACAGATTCTTTGCCTCTTTGGTTAGTTTTATTCCTAGATACGTTATGGTTTTGGGTGCAATTGTAAATGGGATAGACTCCTTAATTTCTCTTTCTTCTGTCTTGCTGTTGGTGTATAGAAATGCAATTGATTTTATATCCTGACACTTTACTGAATTCCTGTATGAGTTCTAGCCATTTTGGAGTGGAGTCTTTTGGGTTTTCCACATAAAGTATCATATCATCTGCAAAGCATGAGAGTTTGACTTCTTTGCTGATTTGACTGCCTTTTATTTCTTTTTGTTGTCTGATTGCTGAGGCTAGGACTTCTAGTATTATGTTGAATAGCAGTGATGATAGTGGACATCTCTGCCATGTTCCTGACCTTAGGCAGAAGTTATCAGTTTTTCTCCAGTAAGAATGATATTTGCTGTGGGTTTTTCATAGATGGCTTTGGTAATATTGAGGTACATACCCTCTATCCCTACAGTTTGAAGAGTTTTGATCAAGAAAGGCTGCTGTACTTTGTCAAATGCTTTTTTCTGCATCTATTGAGAGTATCATATGGTTGTTGTTCTTTCTTTTATTAATGTATTGTATCACATTAATTGACTTATGGATGTTGAACCAAGCTTGTAGCCCAGGAATAAATCCCACTTGGCCTTGGTGAATAATCCTTTTAATGTACTGTTGAATCCCATTGGCTGGTATTTTGGTGAGAATTTTCACATGTGTTCATTAAGGATATTGGTCTGTAATTCTCCTTTTTGGTGGGGTTTTTGTCTGGTTTTGGGATCAAGGTAATGTTGGCCTCAGAAAATGAGTTTGGAAGTTTTCCTTCCATTTCTGTTTTTTGGAACAGTTTGAGGAGACTAAGTATTAGTTCTTCTTTAACTGTTTGGCTGAATTCCCCTGAGAAGCGATCTGGCCCTGGGCTCTTGTTTGTTGAGAGATTTTTGATGAGTGCTTCAATCTCCTTACTGGCTATGGGTCTATTCATGTTTTCTATTTCTTCCTGGTTCAATTTTGGTAGTTTACGTGTCTTTAGGAATGCATCCATTTCTTCCAGATTGTCAAATTTCCTGGTGTATATTTGCTCATAATATGTTCTTTTAATTGTTTGTATTTCTTTGGTGTTTTTTGTGCATAGTGGCATTCTTATTCCTCATCACACCAAGCCATTCCCACTCCAGGGCATTTGCATTTTCTGCTCCCTCTGCCTGAAATATCCTTCTCTTATTTTGTCTTCTAGTTTGTATTTCAGATTTCACCTCCTTAGAGATGTCTACCCTGAGCACCTTATCTAAAAAAACCCAAACACACACCCGCACACATATGCATGCACACACGACATGTACACACTACAACCTAATTTCAATCTCTACTTCCTAATGCTGCTTTAATTTCTTCACAGCACACAACATGGTTCATGAGTGTATTAATTGCTTCAGGTTCATTGTGAATCTCCATTACTCCCCTATGAGGCAAATACTTCATCTCACTTAATGCTGCATCTACACTTGACTGGAATTATGTTTCTGCACATAGAGAATGCTCAGACATATATGGGAAATTAATGAATACAAGTATTAAATATATTCAGAGATGGAGACTTTCTGTGAATGCAGAAGACCTCTTTTCCAGATATATGTTCTGGGGAAATTCCACTGCAACAAGAGCGTCCTCTAATTCTTCCATCTTAAATTAGAGGCATCAAGAGGTTAATGTGGAGAGAGAATGGAACTTAGGGTTCCATCCACAAATATTCAAAAATGAGTGAAATTTAGCCCCCCCCTTTTTAAGCAGAGGTTATATTCTAAATGGGTATAGATTCTTCTTCCAAAAAGTCTAAGTCCTCTGGAGCCTTCTCAGGCCATGATAGAGACCAGAACTACTAGTCTGCTAGAATTTGTCTGGTGCCTCTGGTCAGAGTATAACTTATTATTCCTCCAGATCTAAAGGATGCCCTAAATAGAAGACTGCTTTGCCTACATCTTCCTGAACCCGCCTTATGACAACTGGCCATGGACCATGTTGCTAGAAAGATCATGTGACCCCAGAAGGATGAGCCTCCTTCCTGCTGCTGTTAGGGGCTGAGACATCCTAGTGCAGTCAGCAAGGAAGCCACATTTGTTGAGTGACTACTGGGTGGAGCAAAGGGGAAGAATGTTGAATTCTGTGATTTTTCCCTGTGAGGATTCACCGTGTTCACATGGAGACACTCCCATATCACAGCATCTACATTCTTGATGAGCTAGCCAAAGACCTATGCATGCCAAGGAAATACATGAAAAAGGGGACCAGAATAAGATTGTACTAGCCTGGGTTCTTCAGAGAAACAGAACCAGTGGTATTTATTTTAAGGACTTGGATGGCACATGAAATTGTGGAAGCCAAGAAATCTCATCAACTGATGTCTACAAGCTGGAGAACCAAGAGAGCCAGTGGTGTGGTTCCAGTCTGAGTGCAGAAGAAGGCTAATGTCCTGGCAAAAACAGTCAAGTGGAGAGCAAATTCTCCCCTAGCCCTCCTTTTGTTCCATTTAGGCCTCCAGTGGGTTGGATGAGGTCCACCCACAGTAGGGAGGGCAATCTGCTTTACTCAGTCTACCAGTTCCAATGTTAATCCCATCCAGAAATACCCACACAGACACCCCCAGAAAAACATTTGACCAAGTTTCTGAGCACCCCGTGGCCCAGTAAAGTTGACACATGAAATTCACCATCACAAAAAGTTGTGGTGGAGACTTCTTGAGGAAAATTTTGAAAGGGGTTTTGAAAGAGGAGAGACTTTCCCAAAGAAAAGTGATGGGAGGATTCTCTCTGTCTTTAATGTTTTTTAATTGTTTCCTACTCCTCACTGTGTGAATTCCTTCCATGGGAAACCTTCCCTAATCCTTACCATGCCTAATAGACCCACTCCCTGCCCAGTGCTTCTTCTGTAACTTATTTATAGCTTTTCTGTATACTGCTAAGTGCACCATTTTCTATTGCACCCTTATATGGCTCTGTACACCATTTAAACTGTGAGGGTTTTGCAGTGTTTCTAGATATCACACAGTGTATGCCACAGAAGTGCTGGTCAAGAAGTCAGGACCAGAGGTTACAGGTGTAGATGTGTAGCTGGGGTAGAAATAAGGAATGACGTCCTAGCCACTCCGTCTGCTTTATGTGCCTCAGGATACGTGTCTGGGTTTGAATCAGGGCTTGGGCCTTTATCAGTGGGTTAGACGAATTCTTAACTCTCTGTGCTTCACTTTTCTCACCTGCAAAATAGAGAAGAATCATGGTACCTGCCTTTATAGGGCTGTGTGACTTCATACATGAATGAGTTAATATTATGTGAAAAGTAATGTGTGGCTGGGAGATAGTACAAATTTAATTGATTTCAGCCACCATGGTTATTCTTGTTATTGTCACTTTTATTCTATTCATCGTACCTGACAAAAAAAAATTGACTTATTTTTCTGTTCTTTAATCACAGTCTACATTCGACAGCAGAGTCTTATTTATTATGCTATTCCCAAAGCCTTGCAATGTATCAGGCGCATAGTGGGTACTTTCCTCCTGACTGTTGAATGAATTAATTGAATGGATGTGAACATGAAGGAAGTAGCGGGGAAGAGGGCAGAGGATTCTCCTGGTCTGTTTATGCTGCAAATGTGTGTTTTGCTGGAAAGCATGGGCTGAAGGAAGCAGAGCTGTGCCTAGAGTGGGTTATAATATGTTCAGCAAGATAAATTGAGAGTGTGGACCACATTTTGGAGAGAACTTTTGGTGGCAGCCCTGTGGGCTTTCCTTATTCCCTGTCTCTTGGCCGGCAATTTGAAGTTTAACCGACCTTCACGCACAAAATCCTAGTAATGAATTCAACTCATCTTTGAACAGAAGGTGATAAAAGTAATACTGCGCATCGGGAAAGTAGGGGAATTAATGAAGTAATTAACCTTAGTCAGCATGTTATGTGACCCTGGCCCAAGGAACAGATAACAAAACAGGGAAAAATGCCTGAGCCGAAAGACGGTTTATGATCAGTGGGAAAGGGGAAGGATATTTAAAAGCCATAGTGAAAGGGCAGCAGCAGAAAAACTTTATGGGGCTAGGGCTCAGGGATTGCCCCCACTGAAAGGTTGTGGGTTGAAATTTAGGCTAATGGTGTATGGGGCATTGCAAAGGCAATTTTGATGGAGGAAAAGTAGCACTTTTTTTTTTCTTTTCTTCTTTCTTTCTTCTTTACTCTCTCTCTCTGGTTTCTCATCAGTTCCTGCCTCAGCATTTTCTTTAGCTTCCACTATTAGAAGATTCTTGGAGTCATCCCCTCCTATGTGATTGCCCATCTCTGGCCCCCACACCTTAAGAGAAACAGCCTGGAGTTGATGCAATTCAGGAAAGCTCTAGAGATCCAGGGTCCTATAGAACTCTTCCTTACCCTCATGCCTCCATCAGCAGCTGTGAAGGCTGCAGCCTAGCTCTCTGTGTGCTCCTGGTTGGACCCCTGCCTTCCACCCATGTTCAGTACTCTTTGCCTCACCTCCCTTATCTTCCTTGGAAGCATCAGCTCTAGTCTGGAGTTCAAAGCACAGAGGCAGAACAAGCTGACCTGTTGGTGCTTTACTTTCTAACCCACCCTCCACTATTAGATGGATTAGAACAAGTGGAATCCAATGGACATTTTCCCCTCCTTCCTATGAGTGTACAACCATCTATGTTGAGTATCTGTGACCCATATTACTTGGTTTGCACTGTGCAAAACGTTGGGTTAATGAGTAGGTTTCCTGCCCTCCTGTGACCTGTAATGTGGTCAAGGTGGAGAGCTATGGAAACAAATGAAGCCAATAAAGTGACTATTGCTGAGATAAAACTCTCAGGATAGACTAGAGGCACAAAGGGGAGGCAGGGATACATTTGGCCAGGAATTAGAAAGTCAAGAGAAGCTTCACAGTCGAGGTGTCATCATGAAAGGTGGGAGATATTTTTTGGGAGATAAGGGAGCACAGGCATTCGGGGCAGCCACAGGTGTTCAGCCGGGCAGCCGCAGGTGTTCAGCCAGGCAGCCACATGTGTTCAGCCGGGCAGCCACAGGTGTTCAGGCGGGCAGCCGCAGATGTTCAGCCGGGCAGCCGCAGATGTTCAGCCATATGACCCGGAGACTGTAGATAGTGCAAGTGCTGCAGTCTGTCAGAGAGCGGGGCTGAATGGGGATGGGCTGGATGGTCAGAGCCTTTTGTGTTGGCTAAGAAGCCTGGACTGACCTCTGGCAACAGGGAAATCCTGAAGGGTTTTCAGCAGGGTCGTCACGTGCCTACTCATTCTTTAGTCACAGTTTCATAAGATGCATGTGTTTTGAATGTGTCACATGCCAGGCACTTTTCCAGGCATTTGCGGCACATCAATAAACTGAGAGGTCCAAGATTTGCAGGAACTGGAGGAAATGATGCAAATTGGAGGCAGGGGTTGGGGGAGATGGGGAGAAGGTGTCAAGGGCAGAAGGAGCTCTAGTTCAGCGGCCCCACTCAAGTTGGGAGCAGGCCAGTCATGTGTGAAGAATCTGGGAGGCCCAAGGGGCGGGAGTTAAGTAAACCAGAAGTAGAATAGGCGGAGAGAAGGTCCTGGGCTCTGCAGGACCTTATCGACCACTCTAAGGACTTAGGTTTATGTTGTAGTGAGATGAGCAGCCATTAGGGAGACAATGAGAGAGAGGGTCGGAGGAGAGAGAGAGAGAGAGGGTAGGAGAGTGAGCTCACACAAGCATGAGCAAGAGTGAGCAGAGGGTGACATGATCCAACTTAAAATTCAAAGGGATCATTCAGCTCCTGAGCTAAGCACAGACTGTGGTGTAGGGTTCACAGAGGATCAGGAAGAAAAGTAAAGAGGCTGTTGGAATAATCTAGACAAGCAATGGCAGTGGGTTGGACCAGAAGGGTAACAGTGAAAGAGATGACAAGTGCTGGATTCTGGATAGATCCAGATTTTTATCATAGAATTATCAGTTTTATAGTGTAGAGGATAAATTTTACATGGGCTTAACATGTTTTGAATGCTTACTATGTGCCAGATACCAGTCTGAACCCTTCCCATGTATTGACTCATTTATTTTCCACAGCCACCCAATGAAAGAGGAGTCATAGTATTCTCCACTTTCCATATGAGGGAACTGAAGTCGAGAAGTAATAGTGGGGTTGAGAAAATCAGGTTATTCCAGGCACAAGATGATAAGGGTCAGAGTTAATGGAAATGAAAGCAGGAAATCAGGCTATGAAGTGGTGGAAATGAAGCAGGAATCAGGCTATGAAGTGGTGGGGGAGAGAAGATACTATTTCCCATCTTTTTATTTTATTTCTTTCTTCCTGAGCAGGACATCGCCTAAGTGACCATTAAGATGGTACCAACAGCTTGGATCTCTTCTCTGGACAAAAGACTTTTGGAAACATTTTCTCTATAAAGCCGTGAGAGATGCTTATTGTTTGCAGGCTATCACATTGATTCATGGGAAAAGTATTTTTGGTGATAATAAAGCAGACAGTGGAAAGTAACTGCAGTGTAAATACATCTTTACACTGGGAGAGATGATAGAAATGTTAAAATTGAGAAGGTTGAGGGAAGGTTTTTGTAGTGTTTTAATTTCTTTCCCATGCTGTTTTCTGCTAAGCGAATTTCTAAAGAAGGGGTCTAAAATTTCTTTCTTGTGCCTGGGATGATAGGCAATGACAATTTGCAAGTCTGAATTGACTTGAAATGGGTCTTATTAATGAAGCTGTCAGCATGAAGGTGGCAGGAGATAGCGTGCCAGATTATGTTTTGGATTCAGTAGAAAAAGACCTTGATTCTGCTCTAATGCTGAGATTTGCTTTATAAAACTTCCCTATGTCTTATTTATAAAAACAAAGACCACAAGGGACAGCAGTAGGAATGGATGCTTCCAAGGCCTTTTTAGGGTGAAAAAGATGCTAAATAAATGAAAGGTACATAATGAAAAACAAAAATCTCCTACTAGGAACTTTTGAAGGGAGGGAGTTAAAGTTATTTACTCACTCGAGGGGATTTTTCTGCTGCATTTACCATCTTGACAGTTTGCCCAAAGAAAGGGATATGGCAGTTAGAAGTTATTAAGATTTACAAACGTCATTTGTCATCACAGCTGGAGACTCAGTAACAGCTCTTCCGTCTAGACCGCATTTCGAGTCTTGCCCTTGGTCTTCTTCGGGCATCGGCTGTAGTAACAAAGCCTCCTTCCTTTAGATTTCTTTGCTCATGGGAATGTGGACTGTGTTTTAGTGCAATCCACATTCCTACTGCTGCATTAAATCTCCATACTTAAAAATATACTCCAGGTAGCTTAAAGATGGTGATTTGGGCTGTGTCCAAAGGAAAGCTATGTAACTCACATTGAAATGCTTGGGTAATTGACATTACCTTGGACTTGTTGATAGGCTAAGAAAGCAGAAATTGTTTGGTTGTTATCACTGCTGAGACCAAACAGACTATGATTTGTAAGAAATACATCTCAGTATTTATTTTGGTATTTCTATGGGAGCAAGTGAGCATATAAATATTACGGGTCATAAACCAAAAGTACTCGTTTTAAATTAAATCACAATTTGAAGATAGTCTAGAATATGGGGAAGTCTTAGCCATTTATATGCTAATTCGTTTTTTAAATTATTTTTTTAAATGCCTAGTTTCATGGCAGATATAAGCAGAAATGGTTTCTTAGTGACCATCTGGTCATTTTAAGCCATGTTTAAAATGACATGCTGTATTTGCGTTTTATGGCTAAAAAGGCTGTTTAAGGTCATCTTGTCTTGGAATCTCAGCACCTCCAGGTTCGGAGTGAGATGAGATTATTTGAATTTCCTTTTCAATACACAGCATGAGCATTTTCAGTGCCAAGAAACTCATTATTTCCCAGAGGAACCTATTCTCTCATTAGAACTTTCGACAGATCTTTCCATTGAATCCAAATTCATCTGACTCTAACCCTTGGGTCCTTGTTGCAACCACTGGGACTGAACAGTATGAATATAATTTATTTTCTATGTGACAACTCTTCAAATATCTATCATGCAAGCTACCTTCCCCATCTCCCTCCTTGCCTCTGTCCTCTCTGCTTAAGGCTAAACAACCCGGAAAAAACTATTATTTATGAAACAGGGGCAAGAACCCTCACGAGTCTGGTTATGTTTAGCAACTTATCATCGAGGTGATATACATTCTTCCCTTTTGGGATCTCTAAAATATATTTCCTTATTTTCGGTCTTATGGAACTGATTTCACATAGATGGCTAATAGCTTGTCCTCTCCTCTCCCCGACTCCTGTGTCCTGGAATACAATTCTTATGAATCAAAACTCTTGAATTCATCAAAGGACTGGGGAACTCTTTTAAAATCTCTATATTGGCTATGGTGTTTGTTTCTTTTTGCATTTTATTTTATTGGTAAGAATACAACATGAGATTTACCCTTTTAACAAAATTTCAAGAGTACAGTTTGTTATCGTTGGCTGTAGGTACAATGTAGTACAACTGGTGTCTAGAGCTTACTTATCACGATAACTGAAGCTTTATGCCAGTTGATTAGGAACTCCTCATTTTCCCCTCAGCCTGGCCCCTGGAAATCACCACCCACCCCAACTCAGTTCTGTGAACTTGGCTATTTTAGATACTTCCTATAAATGGAATCGTGCAGTATTTGTCTTTCTGTGACTGGCTTAGTTCCCTTAGCATTATGTCCTCAAGGTGTATACATGTTGTTACCTAGTACAGAAACTCACACCTGTCAGGATGGCTATTACCTGAAAAACAAAAGAAAATTATTGTTACTGAGGATGTGGAAACATTGAAACCCTTGCACACTGTCGATGGAATGTAAAATGTAGCAAGTATGGAAAATGATATGGGAGTTCCTCAGAAAACTAAAAATAAAACTACTATATGATCCTGCAATCCCACTTCTGAGTATTGATCCAAAAAAGTTGAAATCAGGACCTTGAAGAGATGTAGCACTCGTATCTATTTTCACTGAGTTTCTATTCACAATAGCCAGGATGTGGAAAGAACTTAGATGTCCATCAAAGAATGGGCAAAGAAGAATGGGCAAAGAAAATGTGGTGTATACACATACCTTTAAAAAGAAGGAAATTCTGCACTCATCTCAGATTTTGATACTTCTTCAAACACCGTCTCTGCCTCTTTTGTTCTCCTTGGCAGAAAAATTAAATCACAAAGAAAGTACAAACTTTTAAAAATGTGCATGTGGGGGCACCTGGGTGGCTCAGTGGGTTAAGCCTCTGCCTTCGGCTCAGGTCATGATCTCAGGGTCCTGGGATCAAGCCCCACATCGGGCTCTCTGCTCAGTGGGGAGCCTGCTTCTCCCTCTCTCTCTGCCTGCTGCTCTGCCTACTTGTGATTCTATCTCTCTCTCTGTCAAATAAATAAAATAAAATCTTTAAAAAAAAATAAAATAAAAATGTGCATGTGTTTATGGTGAGCATAGCATAACGTGTAGATGTGCCAAATCACTACTTTGTACACCTGAACTAATGTAGCATTGATACACAATTTTTAAAAAGCTTTAAAAAATGTGTGTGTGTGTGTGTGTGTGTGTGTGTGTGTGTGTAATGTGTGGTGCACCATTGGCACAGAGCAACCGATCATGCTCCCATTTGCTATTTTCATTATTAACATAATTAGGGGAAATTTTTCGTGGTTGGTCCCAAGTCTTTTGTCTTTTTTTTTCTTTTAAGATTTTTAAAATTTATTTGACAGAGAGCGAGAGAGCACAAGCAGGCAGACAGAGGGAGAGGGAGCAGCAGGATCCCGATGTGGGACTCGATCCCAGGACCCTGGGATGCTTAACCAACTGAGCAATCCAGGTGCCCCCCAAGTCATTTTCATATATTTCAGCCTCTTCAGATTCTGTTGTCACAGGTCTTAACGGAACTTGACTATGTGACTTCCCTTCCAGTTTTTTACAGACTTCTTAACTGAAATTATTAGTAATTGCATAACTGGTGTCATGTTTTTTGAGAGCTTTTAACTCTTTTAAAGCATTCACTCTTTTAGCTTCTCCAGCCTTATAAATATGCCTGTTTGTCCATGATATGCCTTTGAAAGCCTGTCTTCTTTCAACTGGGACTACATAGATGATGCTAGTCTTTCTCCCTGTGGCCATAGCTAATGTTAGGGTTGCATAGTTGTTTTTCTCCTACGTTTTATTTTGTTTTAACTTTACAACCAATTTCACCTTGTGAGTTAGAATTACATACAAAGCAGCAATCCCCCCTGTCTCTTCCTCTATGTTTTGAAGAGATACAATTTTTTCGGGAAGTCAAGTGAAGAACTCATTAGATACGCTCTTGTTTCCACGCGAGACTTCCAGCAGGTGGCTGGAGGACCGACTTCACCCACCACTACTATTTGAGCTGTTAAGGTCATAGTCAATGATTTATTATTCTGGGTCATTGGAGCCGAAGAGTGTGCTTAGGGTTCAAAATCTGAACATACCATAGCATTGCTCCGCCACAGATCAGCTCTGTGACTTGAGGCAACTTACTTCTGTGTTTTCATTTCCTTATCAGAAATGAGAATGAAAATAATGCATAATACATAGTATATTTGGTGAACACTTAGAAAGTTAGTGTCCCTAAAATGTTTAGAATAGTGCCTGGTGCACAATAAGCATCACTGAGTGTTCACCGTTACTATTATTCCAGCCGAGGGATGAGGCACTTCTGTACCTTTAACTGAAAAAAAAATTTTTTTTTCTTCCCTACCTGTGAAGGGGACCTATGCAATAACCAGGGATGACAGGAACATTTGTCTTGTCCAGAATGAGTGTGCCCATAGCTGGGTAAAAAGAGATGCTCCCTGCAGCAGAAGACCCTCATATCTATGTGTTTATCTGGGTAATCCCAGCACTTCCTCACATCATGCCTGGTACAAGGTAAGCTTTCAGTATCTATTTGACGAACTGGAATATAAGGATGAGAGGAGTGAAAAGTTTTTGGGGGACAATTTTGCCATTACATGGATTAGGAAAATTTTCTCTATCTGTCCAATTGTTTGCAAGATATTCTCACAGTAATGTTAACTTGTATTCCTTTATCTCCCCTTTCCTTACTGTTAATGCTTTCCACCATGTTTCAGAAGCTCAGCTTTTAGGACCTGAGATTCCCACAGAGGCATAAATTTTGATCTCTTCTTCTAAAAAAACCACTTCCTTTTAATATTCCATACCAGTGATTGCTCTAATTGCACCAAATCTTGGGATAAAGTGGAAGCAATCTGGAGTATCATCATCTTAGTTAATATTAAGTATTTAACTATGTGACAGCCACCATGCCGTATGCCTTATATGAAATCTCCCATCTAAGCCTCATAGGAACTTTATGAATAGGTTCTGCTATAATTTTCAACTTAAAGATGGAAAACTTTGGGTTTGGAAAAGTTAAATTGTTATCCCAAAGTCACATGGTTGATAAGGCACTGTGCTAAGATTTGAACTAAAGTTGTATCCTTTCTTAAGATTTGAATGTCAAGACTGCAATATTCCTCACTTTAACTTTTTAACCTACTTTTTTTTTTTTTTTTGCTAATAACATTAGCACATATAAGACATTGTGGCCTAAAAACTCTTCTAAATTATTTTCCTCACAGAATTTATAGTGGTGGATTAAGTGTTGGTCACTTACATTCATCTCTGGGGGCTTCTCTGTACATCCGTCTGTACTACGTTCTAAAGAAGGAACGTTGAGGTGAGTCAAAGATATGGGGTCCCCCCAACATTCACAAGGGAGCCGCCATGCTAAGAGGTGAAGATTTGAGACAGAGAAGCAAGGGATCAGTGCTGTTGTTTCCTTCATGGTACTATGTACTAGTTTGGAGAAGACTTGGACTTCTAAGACCAAGATATGGTATAGAGTAAAGGAGGTGGAGAGGTGAGGCCAACTTTACCCTGTATCTGGGGAAATGGCTTTCTTGGTCCTGGGCTTGGTCTCCTTACTTCCTCTTAAAAACTGTCTTATAAAATTCAAAGGACAGTATCAGGATGTGACCTAGAGAAAAGGTATGAAAGAGACAGTTATGTCTATCATCCTTTAGTTTCACTATGCTTGGTTCTTAGTAAGCTCCCCAGGACAATCTGCTAACAGAGTAACCAAATGATGAATCAATTATTACACCATTTCAGTTGATCAGGAATTTGCTGACATTTGATATATTTTCCCTTGTTTCCACATTTAAATTTTTATAGTACCCGTCTTTTTCTTGAGAACTAATCTAGAAGTTAGAAGGCGCAATAAATTTTCTAGACTTTTTTTACAGGTTTTTCAGAAACTTTGCTTCCCCATGAAGGAAGAATTAGTCATTGAGATTATTCCTGGAAGGTCCTCAGAATTTTAGTTATCTGGATTTGGAAGATCTAAAACAGATTCATCAAGTTTTATAGAGTCCTACATTTTTTGCTGTAGTCTATAAAGTTGGTCTAAGATTACTAAGAAGGTTAAATACTTTTCTACTGGGGCTGCAGTGGTAGGATGTCATACCTTTGATGCAGACCTCCCACATCCGGGCTCAGGAAGGAAAGTTGATCAAGGGCCTACAAGATTCCATTGTTGGGATGCAGGGTATTCTCCACAGAATGCAAGTATGTAGTTACCCGTATTATGTCCCCTCTGACTTTATTTTACCTCCACAGCTTGCAAACGAAAAGGGAGGCCTGATTTTATGTTAAAAAAAAAGTCTGCAGTTCTAAACCATAGCCTCTGAGAGGCCTATTTATGTCACAAGCCATCTCCGTGTCCATAAGCAAGTCATTTAACTTGCTTTAGCCTTAGTGTTTTGTTTTGTTTTTTTAATCTTTTAGGTGGGAGAAGTAACACCTTGTAGGGTTTTGATGAAAATTAAATGAGAAAATATAACAATAGAGTCTTTGCTTATCATCCACACAGAGGAGGCTTTATAACATCAGTCGCAGATACTCCCACTGTTGCAATGCTCATCTTAAACAGATTTTACCTGTGTGAATAGCAGGCAGAGGTGAAAGGCCTGTTCTCCCCAGGTTCATCTCTACCCCAGCTAGAGTGTGAAGTTACTTGGGTTTGCATTTTCAATTAAATCCTGTAGATCTTTCTGTTAATGTAGGACTGGAAGAAAGTGTACCCTGCAGGCCAAAGTGAACCATAAGCAAAATGAAGAAGGGTAAGCAAAGATTGTCTCAGCTCTCGTCCCTTGAGCTTTTACTGGGATCTTCCTCCCTTCTCTCATTCCTTTGCCACAGCAAGCTGACCTAATTTTTGAGACTAACATCCCAACCAGTACTCTTTAATGATGCTTTATGTAGCAATCAGAAATTACTTGTCCCATCTCACCTTTTGTACGAAATTAGTTCATTGAAACTAAGGTGATAAACGGTATTAATGCCTCAATGCATTAGCTTTCTCGGGGAACAACTTTGAACCTTTTATCAGCCTCCCCAGCAATTTTATTCACCGGAGAACATAATTTTAGTGAAGGAGAATTTTAGCAAACCACTTGAGTGCTCAGTTGGGGAGCCCTGAAATCACAAAGCTGAGTCACCAGAGTATCTCTTAGAGGAGTGCCGCCCAGACGAAAGGGTACTGAGGAGTTCATGATTTTGAGTCCGGGGTGCCTGGGTGGCACCCTCCGTCCAACTCTTGGTTTCCTGTGATCTCAGGGTACAGAGATCAAGCCCCGCATCAGGCTCTATGCTCAGCGGGGAGTCTGCTTCAGATTCTCTCTCTCCCTCTGCTCTCTGTCTCTCAAATACATAAATAAATCTTTAAATAAAATAAATAAAATAAAAAACTCCTTAAAAATAATTTTGAGTCCAAATGCTATGTTTAATCTAAAATAAATTGCCATTGATAAGATGCACCATTATTTTAGGACAATTAAGGAGAATTCTTTTAACTAAAAATATTTAAACTATGACCAATGCTTTCTTATTACTTAGAATTTTAATTTTACCCTAGTTTAAAGAGATATATTAGTCTTATTTAGACATGGATTCTTAGTATACGTGTTATATATATACATCATTGTTACTATATATATATTAGATTATGTATGCATAAAAAGGAACAAATAATAAGTGAAATAAATTGGTTAATATATTTCTGAGACTTTTTCTTTAAGATTATATTTATTTATTTGACAGAGATCACAAGTAGGCAGAGAGGCAGGCAGAGAGAGAGAGAGAGAGGAGGAAGCAGGCTCCCCGCTGAGCAGAGAGCCTGATGCGGGGCTCAATCCCAGGACCCTGAGATCATGACCTGAGCTGAAGGCAGAGGCTTTAACCCACTGAGCCACCCTGGCACCCCCTGAGACTTTTTCAACTCCAAGTCCTACTGTTCCTAATCACTCTCAACTTTGAAATCATTGGTATTTTTGTCTTTCCACACATTATTTTCCTTTCTGCCTTTAAGAGGGTTGGTGATGTCATATTACCAGAAGCGTGTTCCCTTTGGTCTACAGGAGTTTCTTCTAAGCTTTTGAGACTATGCACAAGCCATGGTAACTTCCCCATAGCTGTGGCCTGACAGCAGCACAGATCCAGCCTGATGTCAAAGATGGGAAGACATTAAAAAACTATGAAGCTTAGGACTGATAAATTCTAAATTTCTTATGATTTTTAGGGGTAAATGTTTACATTTTCAATATGCATTTTCTCAGTGCATGAAGTTAAATGAGAAATAATCACAGTATTTCATGCTTGTGTCTAACTTTGTATTGTCGAAGCAGGGGTTTCATATGGCAGTATGGGAGTATGGGAGAGGTAGAGGGAGAAGGAGAAGCAGGCTCCCTGCCGAGCAAGAAGCCCCATGTGGGACTCGATCCCAGGACGCTGGGATCATGACCTGAGCGGAAGGCAGCTGCTTAACCCCCTGAGCCACCCAGGTGCCCCAAAATATTATGTTTTAAAGAGCTTTTCACCCTTCCTGTCTCTTTTCATTCACTCACTCTAAGGGAATTAAGGAATGTTAATGACCACTAGGAAGTGTTCCTGTGCTACTGAGTGCCTACTGAGTGCCTTAAAGCAACAGGTTGGAGAATGCAGGCTGACCTAGAATGAATACATTCCGAAATTTTCCCTTCTACCACATGTGTGTCTGCTTATGTGTTGTGTCCCAGAAATAACCACAGGCTTATATTGTCCTGTCCAGAGGCGGGGAGGCGTGTTCCCGCTGAAGGCCGCTCTGTGGGAGGAGATGCATGTTGCAAAGACCTTCCAAAGGAATCCACTCAAGCTTCATACCAGATTTGGGAGGGCTGGTTTTACCTGCCTAAAGCTGGCACACGCAAGACACCATCAAGAAATCCCTTGTCTGGGGAGAGTGGGGATACCAGTGCTCCCTTGTGACTTTGGTGCAGTTTTGACCCACTCTTTCCTTAGTAACAACCCAGCTTAAAATCTAAAGCCTTGAGACACACCCCAGTTCCCCGAATGAGGCCGCAGAAAGGTCAGACTCTCCCAAAGTTTGTAGTTGGATTACAGATTTAGCTTCCTCCATGAGTGAATGAATTGAGAGAGAGAGAGAGAGAGAGAGAGAGATGAGGAGGAGGAGGAGAAAGAAGTAAGGAAAAAAGGGAGAGGGGGTAGGTAGAAAGGAAGGAAGGATAAAGGAAGTGGCTCGACCTTGAGACTCCAGTGCCAGGAAATTGGGAAGCCATATTCTCCAGAATACGTATTTTATTTCTGGCATTAAATAAAGCCCTTAGGAAAGGCTATTAATTTATCTCTATATTAAATTACACTCGTTCATACTCTAGTGGCCTAAAAAAGTTAATTTACCTTTGGGTGGCATGAATGATGAATACTTACATCAAGCCCGGGCACTTTACAATACCCAACAAACATTTAGACTTATTTATTTATTTATTTATTGTCTAGATGTGCTTTATTTTTTTTTTTTATTAGTATCTATGGAAAAAGAAGATAGTGGTGTTCTGCTGGGGAGAGCAGGACAGCTCCTTGATAGGGTACCATCTCAGAGAGAAAGATGCTTTAGCATAGGGCAGCAGAGGGAGGAGAGAATATCAGAAAAGAAAAGGGAGAGGAGGGGAGATGATGTCAAATCCCTTGCCTTTTCTGCACCTGCCCTTTTTGTTTGGAAGGTAGTAACCTTCTATCCCACAACCTTAGATTTCTCTAAACCCCATGCCTACCATATCGATGTTTTATGAGCTGTCATGTGAAGGCTAGAACGGGATTCAGGAAATTAACAGCCGATTTTTACTCTCCTGGATGTATCAGTTCCCTGGGGCATTAAAATAATATGAATTGGTTTTGAAATGAAATGTCACTTGTGGAAGAAAAGCGCATCATAATTTGTGTAATTTAAACAATGGGGAGGAAGGGACAGACATTTGAACTGCATTTCATATGTTAATGAATGTTTATTGGACTTTTGGATATTATAGAAATACGAGTCTGGACTGGGCGGTGGGGCCTGATCACGTAGTGATCTTGCAAGAGGAATATGGACCAGCGTGAAAACAGCTGTACCCTTTAGTTATTTTAGAGGCAGATATATTAATCACATAAGGTAACATTGGATGTCGCTTCTCATCTTTGAAAGGTGTGAGGGTGCCCTTGTGTTCCAGAAAATGCTTGGTGCAGAACCCTTGGGTCCCACGTCTCCATAAAGAGGAGGTGAGATGAAGGAGAGAGAGTGCTTGGCAAGCCACAGGCGAAACGCATTCTCCTTATTTTTATAGATCCAATGCAGTACACGAATTTTTGAAATAAAGAAGGCAATGAATCAAGGAGTAAATGGATACATAAGAAAACAAATGAAATTTCTAACGTAGCTCTTGGGGAGCTAAACTCCCAGATATGCAACAAATGATGTAGGTAAAGGAAAGACTTGTAAGGTGTCAAAGCCCTAGGCTAATCACACTGAATGTTGGCTCCGGTCCCTCGGAGACACCAACAGTTGGTTGAAATAAGGGAAGCTAGAATCCAGGGCCCGCGTGGGGCTTGAGGCTCCCCCAGTGCCTTGCAGGAGTTTAGAGGCGCTTAGAGCCCAAGCACTGCCCGCAGGCCCGGCCCCTCACCGCCCTCAGGGGTATTTCCTCCGCTACCTAAGTACCTGGCTCAGTCCCCAGAGGGGAGGAAGCGGAGAGTCAGGTGCGACCCAGTAGGGGGAGCGGGTGAGCTGGCCCGAGGGCAGCTCGAGCACGTCCTTGAGTGTGGGTGTGGGTGTGGGGCAACTTGGGTGGGAGCAGCGTGGAGGCTGCCCCGACGGAGTCCCGCGCCTCGAGGCTGGGGTGTGTGCAGGAAGAGCGAGGATAAATAGGAGGCTCCCTCCGCCCGCGCTGCTGCACTCCCGGAGCCGCCCGCGCCCCGGGTGTTGCCTGCCCAGGCCCGGGTGCCCGGCTGAGAAGCAGTTTCGTTTCCGGCTGGCCGCAGAGAGTAGTTTCCAGGCCCGCCCTCGGGCGCCCGCGGCCGGGGAAGGGGCGCAGGAGGAGGCGGGGGACTCGTCCAGGGGCTGCCCGGCCCCGCAGCGTGGGGTTGATGGACCGGGCCGCCCCGGGCAGCGGCGCCGGCTCCCTGCCACTGCTCCTGGCCCTCGCCCTGGGTAAGTGGCGCGCCGGACGCCGGAGCCCCCGCAGGAAAGTCGGCGGCGGAGTGGCAGAGAGCGCGACCCGCTCCGCGCGCACGTCCCGGCCCCCAGGGCGCGCTGGGGGCCGTCAGGGCCCAGGCGGAGCTCTCTGACCCCCTGGGCGAGCGCGAGGTGCAGGTTTCGGCTCTTGGCACCTAGGGCTGCACCTGTCGGGGCTGCCCGAGGGCGGACGGGATCCCGCGGCCCGGCTGCTGGCGCAGGTGCCTGCGAGTGAGGGGGTGGCAGCGGAGCCCACCGACCGAGGAGCGGCAGGGGAGCCTGGACGGAGGAGGACAGCGCGGGGAGGCAGAAGGGAGGACCCCGGTGGCTGAAGATGGGGCCCGGAGTGCCGAGGACGGTGGAGAGCAGTTGGCGGGAGTGTGTGGGCCTTGGGTGTGCGAGAGATGGGGGGGCGACTCTTAGAGGGGCAGGAATGGATTAAGACCCCCGGCCCTTGTCAGGACAGTGGGGAGGAGCCGGAGGAGAGTGGAAGAAAACTCCTGATAGGGAAAGGGAAATGGCCCGTTTTAAGGAGGGCACTGTATAAGCAACGCGGAGATGTTTTACTCGGAACTTCTTTCCTATTTTAGGATGGCGTGGGGGAGAGAAAACTTTCCTTCACTGAGAAAAAGTACACTTGGGCTGTTCGGTTCGGGAGCTCTGGGTGCGGCCCGGCCCGAGGGAGGAGTGGTGGGGCTGGAGGAGCAGGACGCCTGGACCCTCTAGAGGCTCGCCTCGCCTCCTCCGGAGGCCGTGTTGGCGGAGAGCGCGGGGACCGCAGGTGCTGGGGACAGTTCTTGCAGCTGGATGTGGGAAGGGACCAAGGGAGGCACGCAGGTGGGCAAATCCTACTACATCAAGACATCCCTGCTACATCATGATCATTTTGAGGCAGGGAGGGGAAGGGAGAAGCAATATTTTGTAGTTTTAGCTGGGCTGAGGCTAGGGGCACCTGGGCTTGAGGGGTGGATGTGGGGGCAGGGGGGTCTCCGCAGCTTTCAGTGTCTCCATGATATCACCTCTACCTTCAAGCCTGGCAACGACTGGATTTCTCCTGTGGTGGGGAAAGAGGTGAACGCCTTGTGGACACTTTCATCTGGCTTTGGGCCTTGGAGTAGGAGACGTGGCTGAAATGTGTCATGACCTCGGTTGGAAGTGGATCTGACTTAGGGCCATGATTACAGAGAAGGGACTGATTGAAGGAACCCAATGCTTTGAGTGAGGAAGGCATTGAGTGACCACGTAGTAGGGGCATCACGTGGAGTCTGAAAAAGAGCCACGGGTAGAGAGCGTTAGGTGCAGAGACAGTGCTGATGCTCTGGGCAACATTACTGGGAGGAAGCAGCTGTTTTCTTCCTCCACCTTGTCTGGATTTTACAACAAAGCAGTGATGGAAAATCTGCTCTAGTCAGCAAGATGTTAGAGCATATGGGGTAGGGCTGGGAAGAGGGCTCAAGAGGTTCCTAGACGTGAGGCCTGCCTGAAGGATGCTATGCTGAGGTCCCCCTGGGTGGCTCAGTCGGTTAAGTGTTTGCATTTGGCTTAGGTCATGATCTCGGGGGTCCTGAGGTGGAGCCCTGTGTCAGACTCCCTGCTCAGCGGGGAGTCTGCTTCTGCCGCTCCCCTCCACGCCTGCTCTACCTCTCTCCCCCAAATGAATAAAATCTTAAAAAAAAAAAAAAGACGTTATTCTGAATTTGGGAATGCAAGACTAACCAATATGAAACAGTAAGAGAAACATTCATAAAACCAGACAGAGAAGGGCTAGCTCACCAGGGAGCATGGAGCAGCGGGAAAAGTTGCATGAAAGACGTGAGTGGGTGCCTTGACGCTTGAGTAGGATTTGAAATAGTCAGGAGAGGCCCACGATACAGGGTGCAGTGTGGAGCGAGGGGACGGAGCTGGGGGCCAGAGGACCTGACTGTCTCAGATATAATCCATGGACTAAGAATAATTAAGGCTTAGATAAGGGCACTGGGGCAGCAGAAATGTCGTGGCAGAAGTGATGATTCCAGGTGGATAGATATCCTTTCCCCTTTACTATCACATAATGCTTTATGTTTTTCTCAAACCTTGTCACAAGGCAGAAAGGAAGAGACAAAACAGAACTCCAACCCAATTCGATCGCATACTCAGGGTAACCTGATTGGGCAATTGCCCTGTTGAATGTTTGGCTTAGGGAACTGAATTCAGTCTCCAGATCCCCTAAGAGCCCCACTGCAGGCAAAATCCCGAAGGATGTAATCTGTTGGCATCAGTGGTCCCATAAAGTGGTTCTATTTCTCTTCACACATGCTTGACTTTTCAGTTTCATTCCTAAGTTAAATCACATGTTAAATGTTATTTACTTTTTGAAGAAAATGTGAGCAATGTACTGTGTGATGCACTAATGTGTGCATGTGTGTGTGTTTGTGTGTGTGACAGGGGAGGGGTGCAGTGGGAGAGGGGAGTGCCTTGAGATCAGGAATGGAACAGACATGAGACCTGGTTCCAGCTCTGCCATTCTGTGACTGAGACGTCCAATTTCTGAACATTGTTTTTCTCATTTGTAAAATGAAGGAGCTGCTTTAGATGAGACTAAGGCCCTTAGCAACTTGACATTGTACTCATCTTTAACTAACATTTCCACTGGGAAGTTCAACTGAAATTTTTGAACACTATGTAACTTTCATTTACTTTGTAATGGGATCTTTGTTTCATGCAGAATTTATCATAATAGAGAGAACCATGGATGCTTATTTCTTTGAGAAATGTGATAACGATGCATTAACTTTGGGGTCCTTGGGTGGCTCAGCTGGTTAGGCATCCAACTCTTGATTTCAGCTCAGGTCATGATCTCATTGTTATGGGATCTAGCCCAGCTTCCTGGTCCAGGCTCAGCAGGGAACCTGCTTGAGATTGTCTCTCCCTCTCCCTCTGCCCCTCCCCCAGGTCCTGCACACTTGCCTGTTTTCTCTCTCTCTCTCTCTCTTTAGGGGTGTCTGGGTGGCTCAGTCAGCTAAGCATCTGCCTTCGGCTCAGGTCATGATCCTGGGGTCGTGGATCCAGCCCAGCAACAGGCTCTCTGCTCAGCAGGAAGTCTGTTTCTCCCTCTGCCTCTGCCTCTTCCCTCTGCTCCTGCTCTCTCTATCTAATGAATAAATAAAATCTTAAACAAATAAAATAAGCAAATAAATCTCTAAAAAAGACAATAACTTTGCTTAAAGTATCTTTTTTTTTTCTATCTCAAAGAAATCAGATTATCTTTTTTGATTCTGTATTAAATTTCTCCCTCTCACCCAGTGGCAGTATAAAACTAAAATGGAAATCATAACCAGCGAAAAAGGTATAAAAGTGCTGCCTTTTAAAAAATGAGTGAGTTTTAAGACTAAAAATATATTCCCCTCCCCATTAAAATTGAAAACATTAATATTTGTGGGTCGGTTTAAGTTCTGCCTGAGAATATGAATGTGATCATACTGTCATACAAGTCATACAAGATCATACAAGTCACCAAGCAGGTGGGTGACAGCAAATAAAATTCCCATTGTACAAATGAAGTAACTGAAACCCCAAAAGCTGAACGATTTTAGGCTTTGCCTCTCCAGTTATACTTCTGGCCTAGAAGAACATTAGGAGTGTTTTTTCCCTCTTCAAAATCCCAGGTTTTGCACTTAAGCAGCTGTTACAAATTGATTTTTGCTTTTTCTCCGTTCTCAGTTGTTGTGTGGAAATTCCCAAATAATCCTGGAAGATCCCACCACTTGCAAGCATGCCTTGTTACACCCTGCTGAAGGTGCCCCTGCAGATACTTTGGTCTGCCCATGTCTGTGCTGAAGTCAAAAGGCCTTGAGGACACACAGTCCCCATGCTTTGTCCCATGGTCTCTGTAGACATTGCTCACCCTAGTGCCTGCGTGCCTGTGAGTCCTCAGAGAGCCCAGTGCAAGAACCTCATCTTGTTTTTTCCCACCCCTTTATTGTAGTCGGCTCATGCTGGGACACAGACATGAGTGTCACGAGGAGGACAGTCGGGGGGACAGTCAAGAGAGACAGGCAACACGCTCTACTTTTAATCAGCTCTATGAATTATGGACCGTACTTGTAAACTCTCCATTAAGATTAGCAGCTTCCAGGAGGATCCAGACAAGCCAGGGTCCATGGCTTAAGCCTAAGCCACGATCTTGAAACCCTTCCAAAATTACCATGACAGATCCCTGGATCCACAAAGAATCTGTGGGTGGGTCGGGGGAGCAGTCAGGGACAGGAGGGCACCAAAGTAAAACGTAAGAAGAAAGCAATCTGATTAAAATGGGTATGCTTTGTAATGTTATTATTAGCTAGCCTTCCCAGACATATTTTTATCTTAAGGAAGGAAATTTGGTAGCTTAAATGAAATCTCTAATTGTTAAATTTAAAGAAATGAGAGGTTTTTTTTTTTTTTTTAAATGGTTGGAGAGAGAGGGTGTATTTAATCTTAATTCAGATCACTTAGGCAATAACCTACTTTAATTATCAACGAGGTAAATTCCAATAGCCACGGAGTACTTTTCTTCATTCTTTACTTTTTTTTGAGGATATGCAGTATGTTATTTACTTGACTGGGAGAGTAAAGGCACGGATTCCAAAATGGTGATGAAAAGTGTAACCAGACTATAACAATGTTTGTGTTCAGCCTTTTTTTAGTTTAAAAGTGCCTGAGTTGATAGTATAACAGGATGAGTTATTAATTTAATATTTCCCTCACTGCAAAGCCTTGGATTTATTAATTCATTTAGCCTTATTTAGTTTTTTGGCTGGGGGATGCACAAAGAGTGCCTGGCACATCGTAGGACCTCAAAACCTATTAGTTAATTGACTGAATGAATGTAAATCTTTGACAGTATCCAGTCTTTAAAAAAACAGCAGATTGGGAAAAGAAAACAGTTCTGTTTCTTGCTGGCAAAACATGCACACAATTCAGAGATGTAGAGAGATCTCCTTCTTCATCTTTTTTCACTTGGGAACTGCTTCTGGTAATGCTAGAGATCCTTTCATCAAAGGACTTTCGTTTTGCAAGTAGTAAGTTTGCTTCTGTTTCTTATGTTCTGTATGGGGGATTCTGAGTGCTCCTTGTCTCTCAGTGTTTGCTTCAAGGGCACATCTCATCAGTCAGAATAGGGGCTTTTAAAATAAATGTTTAATGGGTGCAGGAAGGGCACAAGTCATGAAAACAGGTCATGAAAAAATGACCTTTGAATTCTGTAAGGTGTGAGGTAATTTGCTGACTTGTTTGGTTATAAGTTTCTCTCTCTCTCTTTTTTTTTTTTTAGCCATTCTTCTTTCCTTTTTAAAATTTAAATGCAGTTAATTAACATATAAATGTATTATTAGTTTCAGAGATAGAGGCCAGTGATTCATCAGTCTTATATAATACTCAGTGCTCATTACATCGCATGCCCTCCTTAATGATGATTATAACTTTTTCTAATACACACGTTTCATTAGCTGGGAGTAACCAAGTTGCTTTGTTCATGGTTTCTATTCAGTATTAAATGAAATCAAACCTATGGTGGATCCTATAGAAGTTGAGACAGGTTGGCTGTTGAGGCTGACTGCAGTCTGACATGTTAATATTGAGGAATCCCTAACTAATCTAACATTATATATAAATATTTCATAGTCATCGATGGTCTGGGTTTCTTGATGGTTAGACTGAAGCACGTGATGCACAGACCAAGGTCCCCCTGCCCTGTGGTGAGTCACATGGTCCAGGTCTTTCCAGAGCAGGAGAGGACAGCTTCCTTCTGCCTCTTACTCCGGGAAGCCCAGTAAGACTGCCAAGAAATTGTCGTCAGGGCTGAATGAGGCACTTGTAGGAGATGGAGACTTGACTTTTTCATGACCACCTCCCCACTGGGATGTCATTCTGAGTTTCTGAAACTTGACTGGTCTCATCTCCTAGGGTGACTGACACAAGATATTGCTGATGACACAAGCAGATGCCTACTTGACCTTTCCTACGGAATCTCAACATAACCTTTACATTTGGGGGACCTTTACAGTTGAAAAAGCATTTTCATATTATCAGCTCATTGATCTTTACACCCAAAATCATAAGAGGGCAGTTCTGTCGTATGCATGCCAGTCGCTGTTCTAAGAACCTGATAACTCATTGTATCCATATAACACTAACCATAGGACACACAGGTTGCACATTATTATCATTCCCACTTATATAGGAGGATATGAAACACAAAGGCATTAAATAACTTGTCCAAGGTCCTGGCTTTATGAGCATGAGCTCTGAAGATGAGGCAACAGAGCCTGGAACACAGTAAATAAATACGTGTTGTTGAATGGGGTAGACAAGAGGAGACAGGTCACTGAAGTACAGTGCAATGACATATCATAGCACTGAACAGTGACCCACTTCTTTTGACTTACTGAAAAAGCACTGAAGTTCATGCTAGCTATTCCCACCCGCTTTGCTTTCCTTGATGTTGACCTATATATCCGTGGCATCCCCAGCTCTGGATATGCCTTAGGTTCTTGGATTCCTGGTTCTTCATCCCAGCCAGGAAACCTGCTTTCTTATATCCTAGGCACAGGCCATCCCAACCCATAGTGAACAGTTGGTGGGATGATGTTCCTGACTGACGATGGCTAAACAGCATATCCTGAGGTGGTATGATGCTGTGGTCAAGAGTGTAGACTCTGAGCGAGGCTATGTCTATTCATGACCCCCTTGGTGCTGTGACTTTCTAACTCCTTGATGGTGGGCAAATCTCTTAAACTCCTTTGGCCTCAGTCTCTTCATCTATAAAAGCCCATAGAAATAGAACCAAGGCTATTGTATGGATTGGATTAGTTACAGCACAAAGCACTTAAAATGTTCCTGGAATATGGTAAGTTCTGGATAAACATGAGCTATTATGATAGATAATAGGAAAGTACAGAAGAAATCATTAATTATAATCAGCATATTTTTAAAACTGTGGATATTTTGATTCTGGGTACTTTCTTAATATAACCAGGGTCTATCAATTGATAGGAAAACTTTCTCTTGCCTTTATTTCTCAAAATCCTGTTCCCATGAGTTATGAAAGAGGAAATAGATAAAAATTCTCAAAAGAGTTCTATTTGGCTGGTTTTGTTAGAAAGGAACAAATGTAAAAAATAATCCTGCAAAAGCCAAATGCATATCTGCTTTCTAAAAATGTCTCTATAGATTCTTCCTCATCGGCCAATTTTGATCCTAGTTTTATGCAGTTAAAAGCTCTATAGCATTTGCCTGGCATTGACACCCAAGCCCAACATCTTAAGGTTGGACCAGACACAAAAGTCAGCCTGCACTAGCTGAGAAAAATAAAATATTTAGGAGATAATTTTAATATTTTAGGCAATCTCATCAAAATGGGGTTATTTCATTTATTTGAGTTAAATAAATAATTATCTTAATTAAAAAGAAATAAATTTGTCTTTGTGGAAAAATGAATGATGACGCACTGTCAAAATTTGTTTCTAAAAATCAGAAAGATGGAAAAATAAACAGAAATTGTTTTTAGAGAGTTTTCTTATGACAAAATAATGTTTTTTTTTCAGATTATAAAGAGTAGACAACCATGCATAAAGGTTGTTGTTCCATAATATCGTCTTGTAACATCAAGAAAGTTATTTAATCTCCTTGTGCTGCATTGTCTCATCTAGAGAATGGTATCAATGATAATAATGCCTATCTTTGGTGACACAGGATTGTTTTGAGGATAAAATGAGATAATTCAGGAAAATATTTTAGCAGAATAATTGGCTAATAAATGTTCAATATAGTATTAATATTCTCACCTTTGTAACTATGTAATTAGAATTATTTCATAGGTATTGACTAAAATGGAGAAACAGAATGATTGCATTCCTGACACCAGTTGGAGTGTTGGTGTTTGTGCTTTGAGCAAAGGAAATTGCTGTAATATTCACCACTGGAAGCAAAAGGATAAAGGCAGGAATTTGCTCCCTCATAACCATGCTTTCAATAATGCCTTGAACTGCATCATTTGAATATAAGTTCCATGATGGCAGAGGTTTTTGTTGATTTATCTACAGCTGTATTCCCAGGGCCTAGAACAGTGCTCCTACGTGGTAAGTGCTCACTAAATATTTGTCCAATGAATGAATCTGAATGCACGTAGGATAGGCGTCCTTTTAGACCAGTAGCTTCTCATAGTCAGTCACAAAGATCATGATGTAAACTTTGCATACAGGCACACACACACACTAGCTTCCTTAATCAAATCAAAGAACCCTCATGTTTCCCAATAACTCTTTATATTCCATCTTTAATGTCTGAATTTGCAAAAAATGACTTATTTTAGGCAGTTCTTCACTTAGATGGTAGCTATACCTGGTTTTACTGAGTAGGTTGACTTGATAGAATGAAATTTGTTCATGAAATTTAGGTATTGACTGCCACCACCAGCAAACCATGAACTTACCCATGGCATAGTGTTGGGGGTGGGCTGTTGGTAAGTAGTCTTTATTTCTAAAACATGTAATAATAAGGAAGACATATCTAAAATTGTTTGCTATTTTAAAGTTTGTCTAATACTATTATAAAATGTGTCTAATACTGTGTTTAGCATTAAGGAGAATTGTCTAAGTATGTCATTGTCTTTCCAAAAGGAATTTGCATTATATTGGACATAATGTTTATCAGAAATGAAACATTGTATAGTAGTTGAATACCTAACAATTTAAATTACATAGTAAAAATGAAATATGACCTCAGAAAGAGAAATTATGGGCTGGAGTAATTGGGGGAAAAAAAGCCATTGGGGAAATAGGGACTTGAGTTAGTTTTTCTAACTAACAATGGAGAAAACAATGGGAGAAAGATTAGAAGGTGAACAAATTAGTAATGACCCTTCCTTTGTGTGTGTGGCAGAGAGTGAGTAGGCCCACATGCCTAGGACAAAGAGTTAATTTTGTGTGGTATCGAGGGGAATATTGACTGGGTCAGGACCTGGTTTCCAGAATGAGAACATTAGTCAGGATCCTGAATTCTTGATGCAATGCCATCTTCTCAGGATTTCCTAGGAATTAGAGCCAGGACATTTTCTAATTTAGACAAATCCATGCATTTAGTTATAGATAAAGACTTTACTTTAAAATGTTATATGGTCTTCTATCTGTGGAGTTGTTCGATTACTGGGGAAATATCCAGATTCCGTTGTACTGCGTGCCCTGTAGCTTGGTGAAGAGCTGGCCTCATCTTTGCTTAGGGGTGACCTTGCTTAAGGCTGACCCCAGTGATTTGCTTCATGGCTTCTAACCATGTACTGCTAGGCTTCCCAAGGCTGGGGGTGGCTCATAATCACGAGGTAGCTCCAGGCCCCTTTAGGGTACCAATTGCATTTGGAGAAAGAGACTAATCCAAGAGGACCAATTCAAGAGAATTAACTCCTGACCACAGAGAAAAACAGAAGGGAACGAATTTAATGAACTTTATTCTTCTCAGTGACTCCCCCTCCTTCCCCACCAGCCCCTTCCAATGACAGCTCCATTTGTTAACCTTGAAGAAGTCATTTTATCCCTAACTCATGTCAGAAGGCCTCCTTCTTGGGAGTATAGTAAGAATGGATAATGGGTAGCTATTGTAGTATTTTCAATAGGGGATGAATACAGGGAAGGCAGTGGCTCGTTTTGTTTTGTTTTGTTTTCTTTAGAGAGAGCAAGGGGTGGGAGAGTGGAGGCATAGAGGAAGAAGGAGAGAAAATCTTAAGCAGGCTCCACATCCTGTCAGAACCTGACAGGGGGCTCCAGCTCACAACCCTGAGACCATGACCTGAGCCAAAATCAAGAGTCCGACACTTAACTGACTGAGCCATCCTGGTGCCCCAAGGAAAGCAGTGGTTTTTAAGATGGGTTTTTATGTGCAGATGAGGACAGACAAATGAGAGCAAGTAAAAATAAAGCTGCTGTTCTAGGCTGGGAAGTAGCCTAGAAGGTCTGGACCCGGCCATAGAGAGAAAGGAATAAATCCAATAAATGCTTCTAAGTGAGATATTTTGGGGATCTAAAAACAAGTCATGTGTAGGTAAGAAAGGGGAAAGAGGAATTAAAGCTGTCTCCAAAACTGTTAACATGAGAGAGAAAAAGAATTTATGGTGCCGTATGTAAAAGAAAGCTGCTTTTTTTTTTTTTTCCTTTTGGCTGGAATGTAAAATGCTTTTGAGATATCCAAATGTCTTATGAGCATTTGGAAATATGGAGGTTGACTTCAACTAGGACAGTGGACCCCAAATCTGATCGCTCTCCTAAGAAATGTAAAAAGTACAAATTATCAGGCCTCTCCCCAGACCTACTAAAGTCTGGTTGAGATGTCTCCATCAATCTAAATTTTTAAAGGCTTTCCAAGAGAAAAAACTAATTTTCCTTTCAGAGTAATTGCAAATAATATATGTTGATATTCCCCCATATAGGAGGTCCTTTTGGGTGTAGGCTGGTTTCCAAAGGAAAAAGAAAATGGTAACTTTATAATTTAAAAATCTGGCACACACTACCTTAACTAAGTGGCCAACGTCAAAGTCACCGATGATGTCATGTAGATGTCATGCATCCCCCCCGTAATGTGATGAGGAGAACACTTCTCTTCTGTAGAGTTTGCTCCTAAAACCCATAAACCCAGTCCAAACATTATAAAAATATCAGACAAACCCAAAATTGAAGGACATTCTATAAGACACCTGACCAGTACACTTCAAATTTGTCAATGATATCATTAAAAAAACAAACAACAACAACAACAACAAAACCCAATACAGAAAGACTGAGAACCCATCACAGACCAGAGGAGACTAGAAATCCTGACCCAGAGAAAGCACTTTAATGGAAATTGGTGGAGTTAGAATAAAGTCTTGAGTTTAAGTCAACAGTAATTTGCCAATATTGGTTCTTTGTTTTGATAACTGTGCCACGGTAATGTAAAATGGTGACATTAGAGGAAAGAAAAGAGGGTGAGGAGGGTACAGGAATGCTCTGTATTTTGCAACTGTTCTATAAATCTAAAATTATCACAAAATGAAAAGTTTAGTACAAAAAAAAGCCCTACAAGAGGTCCTCATGGCTAGCCTGTTTGGACAATCACCTGGTTAGAAAATAGGGCTGAAAATAGAAAGTAGTCATTTAGCTGATTGTAATTTCATTTTTATTTTATTTTATTTTTAATTTATTTATTTGTTAGAGAGAGAGTGAGCAAGCACAGGCAGACAGAGTGGTAGGCAGAGGCAGAGGGAGAAGCAGGCTCCCCGCCGAGCAAGGAGCCCGATGTGGGACTCGATCCCAGGACGCTGGGATCATGACCTGAGCTGAAGGCAGCCGTTTAACCAACTGAGCCACCCAGGCGTCCCTGATTGTAGTTTCAGAATCTACCACAGTGCCTAGTGATAAATTCTAAGTAAATATTTATTTAAATGCTCAGACCATGGGTGTTTTGTGACACAGAATGGCATATGGAAAAGAATACAAAGGCAAAATCATAGGGAGAGAAAGTAGAACGGTGGTTGCCAGGGGCTGGGAGAGGAGGGGATGGGGAGTTACTGTTTAGTGGGTGTAGCATTTCAGTTTTTCAAGGTGAAAAGTTCTAGAGCTGGATGGTGGTGATGATTGTACAATGGTATGAATGAATGTGCTTAATACTGCTGAACGGAGCATTTAAAGATGGTGAAGATAGGAAATTTTGTGTCATGAGTGTTTTACCACATTAAAAACATTTGAAAAAAAAAGAACTCTGAGAGTAGAGTATTGGTGGCACCCAAGCATGGGGTGTGGGAGTTGGAAGAAGAGCTGGAAGAGTTGAGTAAAGAGGGAAGGACGAGTCAGGAAGCTGAGAATGGGGGTGGATTTTAGATGGAAGATTTGGGAAGGGCAACCCTATCAAATACTGATGAAGGAGGGGGCTGAGGCTCAGGAAGAGGCCACTGGTGGGTGAATTACACGGAAATCACTGGTGTTCTTAAAAAGCCAGTGATAAGACATTGGTGGTAACTGAAGAAGACGCACGCACGCGCACACACACACACACACACACACACACATATGACTGAGAGGATAGAAGTTGGAGTGGTGGGTAGAAAAGAGAAAATTTTGTTTTATGAGAGTCAACTTCAAATCATTGAAAACCTTTTTTGTCTCAAAAAAGGTTTCCTCTGTGTAGTTCAGAGGGCACAACTTGGATTAATGAACTAAAATTCCAGGAAGGCCACTCTCACCTTAATTTTCTCCCAGGTGGAACTTTGAAAAAAATGGGATCAGTGGCTTGGGATGTGGTGTGCTTTGCATACCTGGACAAGTTTATGGTCTGGTGACACTTATGGAAGTTGTGTAAGGTGATTCTTGAGTTAGATAGGAGGTGTGCCAAATGACCATCAAGGTCTTGTGTCTCTACAAACACAGCATGATGTTACTGCCATTTGGGAATGCTTTGGAGTTTGGAAGAACAGGGTTTCAAATTAAGCCACTGTCAACTGACTTCTCTGGAAAGAAAATAGGCAGGACACTTGAGAACTTGTCAACCAATAGTAAAGAATTTTCAAAAGTAATTTGAGATTTTTCCTTCTTAAACTGTATTCAGTGACCTTGTCTTCTCATGAATGAGATATCAAGGTTAACATCACCAATGATGTCGTGTGGATATTACATATTCCTCACATGATGTGATAAGAGGATATCTTGGGATTTAGTACTAATCCCATGCCCCAGGCTCAGGTTTGACCTTGTATTTTACCGTTTATTAGGATAATAGCTATCAGTAAGGATTCAACTATGATTTGGAAAAAACCCTGGCATAACTATAATTGATAAATGATATTGACAAAGGCTTCAAATGTGATTTTTGGTTATATCAGGAGACATATTTTCAACATTGCCATCCTTGGATAGAATGCGTCTATGAGAAAATTCTCTGATCACTTTTAGATACATGACAATTGTCCTGAAATGGAGGGCAAGAAGAGTGACTGAATATGTGATTTAGATGTGAGACGAAACTACACCCAAGAATAATAAGCTACACTTCCCATTTGCCTTTGCAGGAGCCTGACAAAGGAAATGCATCCTGTTCTCTCTTAGTGATTTCTACCCAACAGTATTCGCCACTGTTAAATACTTCTTAAGTGGTTTTCTAGACTAGTCAGATTCTTTACTGGGAATCTGTCTCTCGGATGTGGCAAACAGGGATTTCAGAGCTTCAGCTGGAAATATGTGGTGTGACCATGTCTCAATGTGTCTTACTTTCATAGGTCACACAGGAAAATCAATTGAATCATTTCACAGTCACACCAGACACTTCAAGAAGGCCCTTGTTCTTAATACTCTGCATAATTCTTCACTGCAGCTGGACAGATTTACTCAGTATCTTCAAAACACATTAGGCTCATTTCTGTGTCAACGCCTTTGACCCAGTTTTGTTCCCAACCTCTGTGAAACTTTTCCCTATGGTTTTTCCAGCTCAACACATTGCTGCTTTTGGGGATTCCAATAGTCTCCATTTTCTATATACCCGACATTTAAAATATACTACCTTGTCTACCTTTCTTTCTTTCTTTCTTTTTTTCTTTTCCTTTCTCTCTTTCTCCTTCCTTCCTTCCTTTCTTTCTTTTTCTTTCTTTCCTCTCTCTCTCTCTCTTTCTTTCTACTTCTGCTCTCTGCAAATCATTTTATTGATAAAGATAATAATGGATTAATGTTAAGTTGGATTGGCTTTCCCTAGCTCATTTTAAGAGCCTAAATTCTGGGGCTTTTTCAGGTTGGGTAAGCATCTACTCTTAAATTCTATGTTCTTTCCTTTACCATTATTAAAGTTTGATGACTGTTACCTCATGGGTCAGAGACTGTGTTATCACTAAATCCAGAGGCCAACTCCACATTCTCTCCTCATTTTGCAATCGGATAATCCTCCCTGATAACAAATTGTTCTTTTGGTTGGTTCCTTTCTCCTCCTGTCTATGAACTATTATGGAAATTCAGTGAGCCCAGAGCTTTTCATTTAAAGTATTGTAATGTCTGACTGTCTGGAATGGTCTTATCATAAAGGAATGGGAATCAGAAAGTCAAGTTTTGACAACTGATGATTTCTAAGAAACTAGCTCTAGGTTATTATGGGATTCCCATTCAATTTAGTCATTATTGTTACAGATTTAATAATGGTCATGGTGAGAAAAAAAAGAGGTTGATTTACTGGCAAAGACATTATTGTAGTGTTGACAATTTTCAGATATATGAAGTAGTTTATATATGACAGGTGGTTAAATTACTTACCTCTCTGGGCTTTAAAAATTTAAGATTGTGGAGTACTTTTTTTATTTAAGATTTTTTTTTTTTTTTTTGTCAGAGAGAGAGAGAGACAGAGAGCACAAGCAGGCAGAGTGGCAGGCAGAGGCAGAGAGAAAAGCAGGCACCCCGCTGATCAAGGAGCCCCATGCGGGAGGATCCCAGGACCCTGGGATCATGACCTGAGCCGAAGGCAGAGGCGTTAACCCACTGAGCCACTCAGGTGCCCCCCTGGAGTACTTTTATAAGTTAAAAAAGTGTTATCCATCATTCTTAGCTTTTCTTAAACACCAAGATACTGTTTCTACCTATTGGGATAAAATTTTACATGTGGAGAGGAAAGAGTTCATATGTTACATTCCTGATTTTGAATGAACATAAACTATGAAGACCCCCTTATTTTTTTCTGTCCTGTCTCTACTTCCTTTCCTAGTCCTAAAAATCCAGAAGCTTATCTTTGAGTTTGATAGTATGAGCAGTTTTTCAGGTGATATGATTTGAGACACCTTTGAAGAGACCCTCCTTCTCTTAGAACATGAGATATCCTGATGCCTCAAATGCTCTTTGGACCAGGGCACAAACAATATACCTCTTTGAAGAGCTCTTTGACTATTTCCTTTGTCTCTGCCCAGCTCCCTACCTATAGTGAGTTGCCCCTTGTTTTGGACATGGAAAACACCATGTCCAGGGCACTAGTTCTGGCCTCTCATTCAGCAAAGGGCCAGAGAGACTGAGGCAATTAGCACCCCTTACTTGGAATTTTGTCTAGGAAATGGGTGATGAAAGTGATTGGGGGAGACGTATTTCTCCTTCATTCTTTCTTCCATGAACTATTTTAAGTTGAAGGTTTTTTTGGTTTTTAAAATGCCTTATATAGCTACTGTATGAGTGGACATGTGGTCCGAGCAAAGTTTGGTGTCTCTTTGTGGCGTACTTTGGAGCTGCATCTGCGTGATGGGTACACACATTCCATTGCTTTGCCTTCTTCTTTGCTTCATTTCTTTTTTTTTTTTTTCCCCTCATTCTTGTGACTCCAGAGCTTGGACCTCCCAAATAAAGTGATATCGCTTCATATATATCTCAGGTTCTGCTTTCTAGAAGACCCAGTTTGAAGCACTTGAGTTTAGAGTATTTGAGTTACTTAATTTCTCTCCTTGCACATCTGCTTTGAAAGCAAATGCATTTGGAAAGGAAATTATATTTAAAAGTTATCTTCTATTTGGGGGAATGTCAAGGAAGTACAAAGATACTGGTTTATAGGAGGGCAAAACAGCAATGAAAAAAGATGGAAAGGGATAACAAGGATAGATGGAAGAGAATGCTAATGTCAAACTTCACCTCTTTTAGTTTTTGTCTCAGTCAGTCACAAGCCCACAATGATAAACATCATCCCAATCCCTAATATTTTTTTAACTGCATGTTTTTTCTTTTCTTTTCTTTCTTTCTTTTTTTTTTTTTTTTTTTTCGGGAGAGAGAGTACGAGGGGAAGAGAGAGTGAACACAAGCAGTGGGGGAGGGGCAGAAGGCGCCCGAGAGAATCTTAAGCACCCGCTGAGCTGACTGGAAGCTTGATCTCATGACCCTGAGATGACGACCTGAGCTGAAATCAAGAGCCAGACCCTTAACTGACTGAGCCACCCAGGAGCCCCTCCAACTGTACATCTAACATGTAATCTCTTTTCAGGCTTAGAAAATGCTCTCTGTATAGTATATATACTCAGGATTCTGTTTCTCTTCTTGACAATGGAGATACAATGAAAAAAATCCCCCAGATCCTTACAGTTTTTATACTCCGAACGTTGATTAAAATTTTTAACACTTTATTAATTTTATTTTTCTAAGATTAGAGCTATGATTTACAATCCCCTTGGTTGTCAGACAGCACCATCCAGGATCTGACTTGGTCTACTGTGTTTGTATCACTGAATCACTTAACCAACCCACTGAATCAGTAGCTCTGGCAGACATACTCAGTATGCTGAGTCACTGGCAGAACTGTCCTGAGAATACAAAGAACCATACAAGACGCCATATTTCTCTTCCATCAGCTGAGGCGCATTCACTTCAAATGTCTTTTAAAAATTCTGGAGAGAAACAGCCTATAGAAAGGCCAACATGTTGTTTTGCCTCCCTAAGTACATACATATAAGCACATTGTAGGAATGTGGTATGTATATGTATATGTATACGTATACATATTTATCTTTCATTTTTTGTTTCATAGTCATATTTTACACATGGATCAAATCACAGCATAAATGTAGAAGTTTGTCAATATCCACTGAGGGGAATGATAATCTACTGTTTTACCAGAGGAATTAGAATCCTTTTTTACTTCAGCTTCCTCATAGCTGTTATTGGATTGAGGACCTACCCTGTGCCAGGCATTACCAAGGTTAATAATTCATACCTTATTTTTTCTCTTTTTTAAAGCACATAGCTAGATCTACCATGTTGCTTACTTACTATGGGCCTCAGTTTACAGATGGGGACCCTGAAGTTCAATGTTGAATGAGTTAATCATAATCACAAAACTAGTGATTAGAAGGTACAACCAGGATTCAAATCTGGTGCCATTTGACTCCCAGTTTACCTTTTTCCCATTAATCTACACTGCTTTCTTCTATATAAACAGAATTTTAGGGATTTGACTATGAGCTATTCTTCCAATTTCTGCTTATATTCATAGATTAATAAATTCTCCTTTGATTTACAGTTGGATTTTCTAATGGGGCATGGGGTGTGGTTCAAATCCTAAAATGAGATTGGTACAATATCATAAGAAATTCCTGGATTTGGTAGATACAAATAGAAGCTAAGATATCAATGATTCCTAAGTCATCAGAATACAGATGAATGGCTATTTTTTTGATAATGTTATATTTATTTTTAAAATAAAAAATGCCCTTGGCTGTAAAAATGGAAAATTCAGCTCAGAGATGAGGCAAATACAACATACATAACTGTTTAAGTTGGTCACATTTGATCTTTTTAAATAGTTGACCCAGCTGGTGTACAACTTACCTCAGCATTTAGCAGTTAACTATGAGACAGTGGGTCATGCTCCTTGTCAGACTGGGTCTCTTTCAATGCTCATATTGTTCCCAATGACTTCATTCTCCATGCTGACTGACAGGGATAATACTTTTAATAAATTCTGTAATTTTTAATTTGAACATCTCATAATGGAACTTTGACTCATGAAAGTAGAATTGGATTTCTTTTCATTTTTGTCTTTAGTTTTATGAGTACAGTAGATATTTAAAAACTAACACCAGAAATATAGATTCAATTTCTCATCACTTAGCAGACACAACTAATCTAACATTATTTTGTTTTATTTTGTTTTTATTGCTTTAAGCATCTTTCAGAAATTCTGCAGGTCACATGAAATAGCTGAATGAAAGAATAAGAAAACAAAAAGATTATGAAATATTTTACTGATAGGTGAAACCTAATACAATTTTTAAAGGGAACTCTAAAAAGTCTAAAATCGTTTTTTTTAGGTAAGAAGCAAAAGTGAAGCAAAACAGAGCCACAATAAAAAAGAACAAATAATCCCATCATTACACTGCTTCCCAGTAGCACAAGGGATATAAGAGTTTCCTTTTATTAAACACAGACTGAAACCTCAGTATTTAATCAGACACCCAAAAATGGCTGATGTGCTATGGGGCTGCATTACCAGAAATACAGTGCCTACAGTGTGGGGGACGAGAGCCCCATTCTATTCTGTCTCTGCCAGAACCATGTGAAATGGCATGTTGGTTTGACCTTACATTTAGGGGACCATGGCAAGGATTATGAGGGTCTTGATGATGACAGGTAAAATGTGGTTGAAGGAACCAGGATGCTCAGCCCGAAGAAGAGGAATCCTTTCAGAAAGACTGGATATTTGGCTTCAAATAATGAAAATCTGTCATGGGAAAGAGAGATTAGACTTATTCCAGGTGATTCCAGGGAGCAGAGTAAAGTTATGGGAAGGCAAAAAACCAGCTTAATGTAAAGCAGCACTTATAAGCAGCACTTACAGAGCTTTAGAAATAAATGCTCAATAATCTTTTTGAATGAAATGGCTGCAATTGAAACAATGAACAGAAGGTCTCACTGAAATGGGACGCCTTAGAGGGAGAAGACTCTGGACTGAAATTAGAAGGCAAAGTTGAAGAACTTTTCCAGAGGATGATTTCAGGAAGTTGAGAGCCGGTTGGTAGGATATTTTAATTCCTCGAAGGTTTTTACTAATTCTGAAATTTAATAAAATTTGTGACTCTTCTGAATGAAAATCGTATTGTTTTCCATGTCTAGGTACCATATTTTCTTTCATTTTCTCTAAAGTATAATCTATACATTCTCTGATAAAGATAATGATCATTTCAATAACATGTTTTTAAATAAATTCTTTTACTATATAATTTCATTTGATTTTCATGAACCAGATTACGGAATAGGCAGGAAACCTGTGATTCTAATTTTTCTTAAGGAAAAAGTTCAAGATAGATTGTTAATTAACTCAAGGTAACACAGTGAATTAATGACTGAGTTCAGTGATCTTTCCACAAGATAATGAAACGTTCCCAAAGAAATTTTTAAGAAGTCAAAATTTGAGCCTTTGAGGCTGCTTAATTGATTTATATTAAGCAACACATTCAAAATGAAGGCTATATTTTGGACAAAAAATATTAAAACAGGTTGGAGAGAATTGCAGTGGTTCTCGACCAGGTCAGTTTTCCTCTCAGGGATATTTAGCAATGGTGGGAGATATTTTCGATTGTGACAACTCAGAAGTAGAGGGAGAGGTGAGGGTAGGATGTTACCAGCATTTGGAGGGTAAAAACCAGGGCTAATCATTATTCTATAATGCACAGCTTCCCTTAACATGGAATTATCCAGTCCCAAATGTCAATGGTGTAAAAGTTGAGAAACCTTTGGATGCTTTGCATTCAGTTTAAGCCAGATTCCTTTGAACAATGAGATGAGATGTATAGAATGTAAAATACCTTTAAGCCCTTATTTTCTAAAGACCTTTCATTGACTGAAAACGAAGTGATATTTGCAAAGTTACCAACTTTGACTACAAAGGATCAAAAGTTGCAGAAGAGGCCCTGCCTTTCAGGCTACACTGTGTAACCTTTTCTGCCTCTACTGGTAGCCCATCTTTTGCTCTTTGGCTTCTATCAATTTTCTCTCATATTAAAAACAAAAACAAGTCCCCTCCTTTTTTTTTTTTTTTTAAATCTTTTCACTAATCTTTCCCCTCCCTTTTCAGTTGGACATCTTTGAAAAGTAATCTGAAATCATTTGCATACTTCTCATGCCACTAATATTTCTCCCTAATATTTGTCTTCCGGTGTCCCATATATCTGTGATTGGTATCACAATCCACTCAGCCACTCAAGCTCCAAACTCTGGAGTTATTCTAGACTTCTTTTTTCTCACTTCTCACTCTGTCCCACCAGCCACTAAGTCTTTTAAATTTTACTCGTGAATATCTCTCGTGTTCATTTCTTCTTCCCCATACGCAATGCCACCACCTTGGTTTAGGTGTGTCTGAATCACCTATACTGGTATTCAAGTAACCTTTTCAAACAAACACATACACACAACAAACCAAATAAAAAGATTATGTTGTTTCTCACTTAAAGCTTTTCAATGACCCCAAATTGGGTGACTAACAGAATCCAAAGTAATTAAGATCGTCATATTTATTTTTACCCCAGCCTCCTCTCCATCACAATCCCTACTCACCCTCCAGACAAACTAGACAAGTTGTATTACTTACACTGTGTCCTTTTACAAGCTGCCCCTTTTGTTTAGAATGCCTTGGCTAATTACAACTTTATTTACCATTTTCTTAAAAATTAATTTTATTTTTGATAAAGTAATAAATATACATAGATTTTTAAAAATCCAGTAGTGCTAAAAGGTTTATAACAACAAAAAGCGGATCTTGGCACTGTGGCTTCCCTCCTCTCCACCTCTTAGAAGCAACCACTTCTGAGTATTTTAAGTGTTTCTTCTGTATTTATGTATTTACCTCCCTCTTCCTAAATACCTTGCTTGTAATGCTATTTATTGACTTGTCAAGTTTAGATTTTACCTACTGAGTTCCTCTACCCTCATAATTTCAGTGTATTGCTATAGGGGTGATAGTCTAAACATTTAAGAACTGGCACAGCATAGATACGGATTCATCACCGCAGTTTCCCCACATGGTGTATGTGGGCTAATTACTGGCCCTGATTTTTTTTTAAATCATTTTTGATATAATAATTTCAATTATCAGTATTTACATTATTATTATCATATAAATATTGTCTACTGCAGAAACAAATAACATCAATGATTATGTTACCTTGCTTACACAATTTTTATTTTCTAGAAATTACTAACTGATGTGTTAAAAAAATCATTTCTTCCTCATTAAAAACTCCCCACAATCCTCATCTGCTCTCTCAAGTCTTTGCAGCCAGGTAGAGTTGACTCTCCATCCTGTGTCACCTCTGCTGTTGTCTTTATTACACTACACCTCAAAGACCTGTGTGTCTACCTTCTTTACCAGAATGTGACCGCTTTAAGGTCAGTGATAGTATCTGTTATCTTTGAGCCTTCAGTGTCTTGTGTTACGGTACTCAATAATATTTGTTGAATTATGGATGGAACAGGAATGCCTTTCCTCTTTGAAGCAGCCTTCAGTATTGAGTAAATGGTTTTGTGAGCATTTCTGTGATTCTCGAGTTGCTCCGTACAGATCACAAATTGAAATTCCTGTCAGGGTCTAGGCAGGTCAAGTAAACGAGCGCAGCAAGCCTGATGGTCTGGGGCGTTAAAGGGGTCACCTGCTGCTTAGCTGCGCCCGGTTGTTGCCAGGAGGCTGTTTCACACTGTGTTGCCAGAATTTCTGCTTTTTCAGTGGAAGCAGAAAAATCCAGGTTTAATATGATCTGTCATGATTCAATTTTTTAAAACCATGCAGATCAAGAAAATGGTTTTTCAGGCTGGATTTGGTTCATGGCCATCAGGTTGTGACTATAACCTGAAGTTTGTGGGTGGGGAGAATAGCGCATGCTACCCCAGTGTCTTGGTTTGCCTGAGAGCCTCCTCCCTAGGGTCCCTAGGGAGCGCCCAGGGCGCTCCCCAGGGGCATCCCTTCACCAGCTAATGCTGGCATGTGGAGTGATTCATAGCGGAACAGAGTCTGGGCACAGGCACCAGCCAGCCAGCCTGCTTAAAGTCCCTGAGCAGGGGTTCAGGGCAATCAGAACTCCCTCTGTTAGGTGGAAGTGGAGAATGATGGGTTAAATGATAAGTGATAGAAAGGAGTGTGAGTGGACTTAAAATCGTATACTAGGTGTCAAGCCACATGCCTTTTCGTGTTACTTAATTTTATCTTCACAATATCCTCTTGAAGGATATATTGTCATCCCCAGTTTGTGGATATTGAATTTCTGTAAAATTTAGAGTGTTTTGTAAAATTCCCACTGTTAGAACAGAGTAACTCCAGAATTAAGTCCTCCTGATTCTACCCATGGAGAAAGCTCATGTATGGGAATTTAAAAATGAATTAAACCTATTTTATAATAATAAAGAAATTGTTTGAGATTTTCCACTAGAAATAGATACTAAGATTTTTTTTAATCTGAACGTTGTTTTTATAGACTGATTTATTCATTCTTTCAACATTTGTGTTCTGTGTTAGTTACCAGGATTACAAAGATGAGTAAATATATAATCAGCGTGCTTGGAAAGCCCAAAATGATTACATGTTTCCAGTTTATTGTAAGTGTGAAAAGAGAGTGGCAGGTGTTGGGAATAAAAGATATGAAAAATCTAGAAATTTGGTGGCCAAATTTTGTGTGTGTGTGTGTGTGTGTGTGTGTGTGTGTGTGTTTGAACCAAAATACTGATATTTGTTTTTTTTTTTAAGATTTTATTTATTTATTTGATAGAGATCACAAGCAGGCAGAGAGGCAGGCAGAGAGAGAGAGGGGGAAGCAAGCTCCCACTGAACAGAGATCCTGATGCGGGGCTCGATCCCAGGACCCTGAGATCATGACCCAAGCTGAAGGCAGAGGCTTAACCCACTGAGCCACCCAGGTGCCCCTGATAATTGTTTTTTTTTTAATTTTTATTTATTCTTTAAATTTCTTTCCAGTGTTCCAGAATTCATTGTTTTTGCACCACACCCAATGCTCCATGCAATACGTGCCCTCCTTAACACCCACTACCAGGCTCACTACTCCACCGCAAAACCCTCAGTTTGTTTCTCAGTGTCCACAGTCTCTCATGGTTCGTCTCCCCATCCAATTTCCCCCAACTCCCTTCTCCTCTCCATCTCCCCATGTCCTCCGTGTTATTCCTTATGTTCCACAAATAAGTGAAACCATATGATACTTGACTCTCTCTGCTTGACTTATTTCACTCAGCATAATCTCTTCCAGTCCCGTCCACGTTGATACAAAAGTTTGGGATTCATCCTTTCTGATGGAGGCGTAATACTCCATTGTATAGATGGGCCACATCTTCTTTATCCATTCCTCTGCTGAAGAACCAAGAACCAAGTATCTTGGTTCTTTCCACAGTTTGGCAACTGTGGCCATTGCTGCTGTGAACATTGGGGTACAGATGGCCCTTATTTTCACTACCTCTGTATCTTTGGGGTAAATTTCAATTGGGAAGACATTCCCTTTTTTTATTGTTGCAACAAATAAAATACGCTACTAGAAAATTAGAAAGTGCAAATAAGGAAAATCAAGATAAAATCTCCTAACCAATGTGAACAACTCTCTATCTACTTACTTACCCAAATTTTTGATTATCTGTCTATATGGGCCTATTTTATACTATTAACACACACTGATGCAGACAAACACACAAATCCCACTGCGTTATTATTCTATAGTCTATCTCTCTTAGGAATATATCAAAATGTTCTATTACTGTTTGAATTATGCTTGAATAGCATATTATTGCATGAAAATAGTTCCATGTATTTAGTCAACTCTATCTTTATAGATACTTAGGGAATTTCCAATTTTTTATAACCCGTGTCATGTAGAGAATTTTTCAGTTACATCTTTTTATGTATCTTGGATTATTTCCTTCTGATTAATTACTAGAAATGAAATAACTGCATTTTTTTTGGTATTTCTGCTTTTAGCACATAGAGTACTAATTCGTCCTCCAGTAAAGTAGTGCTAATTTACCCAACATCAGTGGATTTGAGTTTCTATTTCTATTCACTGTTTCCAATGTTAGTTACCACTTTTTTTTTTTTTTGAAACTTTTCTAATTAGATAGCTAGCGAAGAGTCTCCATATTGAAAGATTCTTTTTGAAAACTCTTTTGGCCTTTGAACTTGCTGGATACTATTGTCTTCTGGCGCAACAGTCTCACTTTGTGTTAGGGCTAATTGGTTAGCTGATTGCCTGTCTTACTAGCTTCGGAACACTTTGAGGGTAGAGTCTGTCCTGTCCACCTGTGTTTTTCTGGATGCTCATGGATGTTTGTTGAACTGAACTGAATTAGAGAACATGCATAGTTTGGAAACCATTGGCTAGATGGATAAATGTCAATATACCCAGTGGGCAAGTTATCCTATTCCTGCCAGTTACATAATAATGAGTAATTTAAGTGAGCATTGATTACATGCCAGCAATGTGTTATTTTGTATACTCCCCTGATTGAATCCTCACAGTAATGCTCTGAAGAGGAGATCATAATTATCTCCATTTTGCCAATGAGGAAATTGAGAGGTTATGAAATTGGCCCAAGGTACATGACTGTAAAGGGGCAAAACCTGTCATGAACTCAGGTCTTGCTAACTCCCAAGCCATCTCATTTCTCCCCATCTACCTTTCCTTACCTTCTCCTGCCCTTTCCAACCTCTTATTATAGACATTTATTATAGACATTTAAATGGAGAGAAGAACATAATAAACCTCAGTATGGCCACTGCCCATCTTCAACAATTACCTATATGTGGCCAATCTTGTCACGTCTCTAAGTGTCTCTCAGCATCTTGCACCCATCGCCCCTTGTTGGATTATTTTAAAGTAAATCTTGGATACATAAATTTCATTAATAAGTATTTAAATTTATATCTTTAAGACATATGGACTGTGTTTTTATCCTGAACCACAATATGATTATCACACTTAAAATTATCTGTAGCAATTCCTTAATATTATCCAATGTTTAGTCAGGGTCAAATTTCTCAAATTTCTCAGATCAGCACATTAGACTTTTTACAGTTGATTTTTTACAGTTGATTTTTTACAGTTGATTTTTTTACAGTTGATTTTCTTGAATCAGGTCCACACAAGAACTACCCATTGTATTTTAAACGGTTCTAACCACCACACAGTATTCCTCTCTCCATCATCCTTTCCATGAGGTCTGTTCTTCTCAGCAGCAGGAATACTCAGCTGAGGGAAGGTACAATTTTCAAACAATTTCCACAAATTGAATATCTAGTTCACATATCTCAAGAAGGAAGTACAAACAATAGTTAATACCTGAGAAACATTGAGTCTGTATGGAATGGAGAGAGTACATTGCCATGTGGGTTTGTCCTCCATTCCCCCTGGAGACTCATCCGTGTATCTGTGCAGCTGCTGAGAACTCTTTCTAGTCCTCTGCTTCTGTGATGTCTCCATCGTAAACTATGGCCAAGTCTCTTCACTCAAGATGCATAGTTACATGTAAGTGATGTTGGCTTGAAAATTCTGTCCTTGTCATTGAGGGTAAAAAAATTAGACTTGCTGGTCTGTGTACCCACTCCCACCCCAGGCCCCTTGCTGTGGGAGAATGCCTTGGAAATGAAAGTCACGGGCTTGTTATTTTCACAAATGGGTCTTGACTTTGGTAGAGTACTTTGCATTAAGGAAATTTTCAAGTTTTCATGCTTGTTTTGGTTCTGTTTTGAACTTGAAGGTCTAGTGATCCTCCACTGTGTTGTGGCAGATGGGAATTCAACCAGGAGTCCTGAAAAGGATGGCCTTCTCTGTCGAGATCCTGGGGAAAACTGCGCAGGTAATGCTTTACAAGTGATGCATTTGTATTTTATCAGCCTTATGTTCAATCTTGGAAAGCTGATTTCCCTAATTTTAATTTTTAATACTCATGTAATCATAAAACTAGGTAGTTTTTTGAGCACATACGAATGTCCCAGGCTCTCTGCCAAGTGCTAGATGTATAGTAATGCCTTCGTTCCTCACGAGGGTCCTCTGAGCTGGACAGTATTTTTTACTTTATTTCAAAGTGAGGCCCAGAAAGATTAAGTAACTTGCCAAAAGTTACAGAGCAGGTAAATTGCAAATCTGGGATTCACACTCAGGTCTTTCTGATTCTAGGGCTTCCTTTTTTTTTTTTTTTTCAGGGCTTCCATTTTTTTTTTTTAAAAGATTTTATTTTTTTATTTGACAGAGAGAGAGAGAGAGATTACAAGTAGGCAGAGAGACAGGCAGAGGAGGAGGGGGAAGCAGGCTCCCCACTGAGCAGAGAGCCCGATGTGGGCCTTTGATCCCAAGACCCTGAGATCACGACCTGAGCCGAAGGCAGAGGCTTAACCCACTGAGCCACCCAGGTGCCCAGGGCTTCCATTTTTAATAATTATACTATTTTAGGTGTCACAGGTGTGTCCTCCAGACTCTAGCATGGAATATCTTGGAATAGATTCAGAAAAAGTTGGCATATTCTATTCAAATTATTATTTTTTCTATTCCACAACTTAAAAGAAGGGAAGAAGACAATGACTTTTACATATTTTTTACCTTAGAGATGCTTGATTCAGTATTCTCAAAGCTATTAGTCCAAAGAAAGAATGAGCCTTGGTAAGAGATCAAATAATAAGTATTTTAGGTCTTGTGGGCCATGCAGCCTTTTTACAGCTACTCAGCTTGGCCATTGTATTGTGAAAACAGCCATGGACACATTGCAAACGAGCAATTTTAGATCTATTTTAATAAAACTTTATTTAGAGAAATAGGCTGTGGGCCAGATTTGGCCATTGGACCATAGTTTGATGACCCCTAGTCTGTCCTTTTTATAGATTGAATGGTCTGGTCTTCTGGGGTTGTTTCTGTTTTAAAATAAAACATAGGCCAATTCTAAAAGTAGGTTGGAGAGAGCCTCCTGTATTCCCTGGAAACTTTTTGGAGCTGGGAGGGTAGTGACTTGGTGTTAAGTGCTCCTTTCCTAGTACCCTGGAGAAGTCATAACTGAGCCAGGAACATACTGAGCAAGTTGTCCTGTTGTGAGTCATCAGTTCCAGCCCAATCTTCCTCTTTCTTTCCTCATACTAGTAGGTGGTCTGGAAAGTGCCCACATGCTGTGGAATCCATTGGCGTCTTAGGTCATGCTTGTGTGGGTCTTGTCACTCATGTAGAGAGAAGAACAAGGCCAATTTTATCTTCAGTTGAGTTTTAAGTAGCTTCAATGATGGCATTTTCACATTTCTTTTGGGAGATCATTCTGTCATCCAGTGATGGAGAGTATTAAAAAACCCGCCTCATCATTATCTTAAATGTGTTGCCTATTTTTTTAAATTTTAGTAAGAATATTTAAATATGAGATCTATACTTTTTTTAAAAAAATTTTTTATTTCTTTTCAGCGTAACAGTATTCATTGTTTTCTCACCACACCCAGTGCTCCATGCAATCCGTGCCCTCCCTAATACCCACCACTTGGTTCCCCCAACCTCCCACCCTCCGCCCCTTCAAAACCCTCAGGTTGTTTTTCAGAGTCCATAGTCTCTCATAGTTCACCTCCCCTTCCAAAGGAGAAGGGAGTTGAGGGAAGTTGAGATCTACACTTTTAACAAAATTTGAAGTGTACAGTATAAGATTGTTAACTATAGGCAGGATGTTGTACAGTATATCTCTTGAAATTATTCATCTTGCATAACCCAAACTTTGTACCCATTAAACAGCAACTCCTCATTCCCTTCACACCACCCACCCCCCCCCCCAGCCCCTGGAAACCACCATTCCGCTCTCAGCTTCTGTGGATTTGGCTATTTAAATACCTTTTATAAGTAGAATCATGTGTTTGTTTTTCTATAACTGGCTTACTTACCTTAGCATAATGCTCCCAAGGTCCATCTGTGTTGTTGCAGATGGCAAGAATTTCTGCTTTTTAAAGGCTGAATAATATTCCACTGTTTGCATAAACCACATTCATTCATATTTTGATGGATATTTATGTTGTTTCCACATCTTGGCTGTTGTGTATAGTGCTGCAATAAACATGGGAGTATGAGTATCTCTTTGAGATTCTAATTTCAATATTTTTGATTAAATACCCAGAGGTTGGAATGCTGGATCATATGGTACTTCTGTTTATCAGTATTTTTTTTTTTTTCTCTCAGAAAACTCCGTAGTATTTCCCATAGCAGCTATGGGTTGCCTTTTTGGTCTATTAATTGTTTCTTTGCCATGCAGAAGATTGTTGGCTTGTTTAAAGTCACACAGTAAGTGGGGTAGCCTACCACAAATTTGGAGAGACCAGGTCTAGAATGTATAATTGTTAATCACCATGCTAAACTGCTGGAATCACATGGGAAGATCACAATGCTGAATATGCGAAGAAAATTCTGGAAAATAATCCTTGAAAGTAAAGCCCGAAAGGGAAAAGCTGTTTCTGAAAAGGAATTAATGTGAAGCAGGAGCATAGTGCCTTTATTGTCTGTGTGACCTTGGGCAAGTCACTTACGCTTTGAGACATCTGTTTGCAACCTGGAAAATTAAGAAATGAATCAGATGATCTTTAGGAGTTGTTCTCGTTTCTAAGTGATTTTATAATTTTATTTTCAAATAGCCCCAATCTCTAAGCATTTCATTTTTATTTTGTCCTTTTCTGTCTTGAGGAAGGAAAGTATTCATTCCTACCAATGCTTCTGTGTACCAGCAATGCAGCAGACCCTTTTCTAGGTACCCCAGATGCAATAAGGAACGACATGGTCAAGGATGAGGTTGTAGAGGTAATGGGGAAAGAGAGGTAAAGGGTAATGTCATGGAGAGCCTTGCTGGGGATTATAAAACCTTCAGCTCTGAGTTTTAATAACATCACTCAGTGTCTGTGTGCAGACGAGACAGTTAAGCGGGGACAGACAGAAGCAGGGAGACTAGTTAGAAGTTGTTGCCATGGAGACTACTTCTGGTCTAGAGATAAATGTCACGCTTAGACCAAGGGAGCAGAGATGGAAGGAAAAGTGAATATATTTTAAGTACAACCAATGGAATTTTCTGATGACTTGGATGTAGAGTAAAAGAGAAAGACATCGAAGTGACTCTAAGATACGTGACCTGAATCATAGAAAGAAAGTAGGTTTCGTTTACTAAGATGAGGAAAGACCAGATACAAAGGGGGAAATCAGGTGTTTCATTTGGGTAGTGTCAATTTCAAATGTCAGTTAGACAACCAAGTGGAGATGTTCGTTGTGCTGTTGGACACTGAAGGAAGACATCTGGGGTGGAAACATAAATTTGGGATTGTTACCATAAAGGCGTTCAAAGCCAGGAAATGCTCAGAAAGGGAGTGTAGAGAGAAGAGATGAGAAAGCACTGAGTCCCAAAGCATTGTAAAATTTAGATTCTGGGGGATATGGGAAAGAACCAGCAAAGGAGACCAAGCAAAGGGGGCGTTATATACACCAGAATCCCATAGCACGCACTCTCAAAAAACAAAAGAAATACAAGTTTTCTTCCTGTCCAGTTTTCTTTATGTGCCCCCCAGCTGAATAATTCTAAATATGCAAATACACTCACACACCGACACTAAGTTATTTTTTTCTTCCTTTAAAGGGATAGAGTGAGAAAGGGCAGCTCTAAGTGAAGGCCCTCTCCTGTAAGCTGAGAGATCCTTGGCCTAGCCCTCCTAGTTAAAAGACATGCCTATCTGTTCTGATTAACCCCCTTCATAAGCATATTCTAGTAACACTGGAGGATTAACAAATACATCTGTGAGACCTTTTTTTCTTTACCTGGAGTCATCAACTCTTGCATTTCTGTGGAAAATGGCATTGGATGTAACACAAATAGGAGTCCCCAGATAAGAGAGATTTTCAAATTTTGCACTTCTTCAAGGGCGGTATGAATTTATATTCCCCTGTCTCCAGCAGATAGTTGGCAAGATAAGAAGGAAAATTAACTTAGAAAATATAAAACTTTCTTCCTCACCTCCCAGCTTAAGAAGGTTGTAAAGGGAGGAAACCCCTATTGGGAAGTTGCCAGGAAGTCAAGGACTAGAAGATTAAAGGCTTAGCCTCTACTTCATAGACTGGGAAGATATGTCTCTGCAAACTTAAACTTTTCTGTCCACTAGCTGCTCCTTTTTTAAGGTCGAATATATATTGGGGGGGGAAGAAAAATTTATAGGTATTTTTTTTACTCCCTCTCTCTCATTGTTAACACTGATGGGAATTTTATCTCAAAATTTAGGCCCTCCTTTTTAATCTCTTGCACGGAGATTTAACTGTGTATTTACCTAGGGGGTTAGAGATACTATGCGGTTATCACACTGTAATGAGAATTACATAAAATATATTACCCTTGAAGCTGATTTTAGAAAAGCTGATGATATTGATATAATTTATAAAATCACTAAATAGATTTATAATGAGCACACCTGGAAGAACTAAGTGAATGTTTTATGAAAAGTAAAGCTAAGGTATCAATTCTGAGGAGTTTTAAACATAAAGCATCACAAGTCCTGATTGGGTTTGAGAATAAGAATTGTCTACAAGAAAGATCAGGGAACTGTGTTGTTTAACCAAAGCATCCATCAAAATGAGAAAAATTCCATACCAAAACTACGTCATTTGATTGTGTGCGCTATTCCGCTATTCCTCCACTGAAGTTTGACCCAAGATGAATCTGTCATGTCCTCCTCTCCTCTAAATAGTCCTATGAGCCAAGGACTTCTTGCCTATCTGCCCATATGACAGAAGAAAGATGTTCTTACGTAGAATTAGATATTGTCATACACCTACCTGCAGGAACCCTCATAGTTTCTTACCTAATTGGCTTTAGAGTCTTTGGAATATGGCATCCCAAGAAGACACCGAGGTATGTTACCTGTGGCGCCTAGCTGCTTGAGAGCTTGTGCTGACATTTTTCAGTATGTGGGACTGACTTATTCCCATAGAATGTTTTGGTTTTGGAAACGTGGGTTGGAAAAGAGTAAGGCCGGGGGGAAGAAAGATCGATGAGTTTCCACCACCTCCAATATGAGGGGAGTTTTCACATTAGGTTTTCAAGACCAGGTCATTTGCTTCTCAACAAAGAAACACAATACATGGGACGAATCATTCTTTTGTCATAGGATTAACTTCTTGATAAACATCTCTGCAATGGAAGGGTAGGCCTTGCCGTCCCTTGCTCAATGTCATCAGGTCTCACGATAGGCAGAAAATGTTAGATTTCACAGTGGTTCAATTTTCAGATAATGTGACCTTGATGAGTAACAGATGAAGGCTCCTGGAACTGAGGAGGCCTTTTGAAAGGGGTATGCTGATAAGCCTTCTCATTTCCATCAGAGAGAAACGATGATCCCATCTGTTTGGGGAGGTAGGGGCAGGGCCGCGCCGTATGTGCGATGTAGTTTTCTCCAGTTTTTAAAGTTCCATAGAGAAATCACTGGACGTTTTCTGCTTGGTGGCATGGAAGGGTTTTTAAATACGAATAATGCGGGGGATATTTAAGATCGTGTTTATTTGGCAAAGGAGAGAGCTCTGTGAATAATTCAGACAGGGCCTGGCAACCATTTCCCTGGCCTGGGTCTGTGCTGCTTGGATGGGCTGAGGCTGGTCAGGTCACCGCACCCAGCAGCTGCTGGTCGAGGCACTTTTTGGTATCTTGCTGTGTATGGGGTTTATTAAAAGGCTGGCTACATTTAAAGGAGCATAACAACTAGAGGAAGTAGTAAAGCGCAGGATACAGAGCCACATATTAAGCTTAATGTCAGGTTTGCGTTGCAAAGAAGGAAGGACCTTTCTGGACCACAGCGGATCTATCACTAAGTCTTACTGCTTCTTAAATTCATCTCCTAGACCTCCGTGCCCCTGCTGCAGACCCACGTCACATGTTTGCATGGCTCAGGCAGTGGTTTTCTCCTTGGTCCCAGCCTCTTCCTACTCTAATCCAATCTTCAGCTTCCTACTAATACACTGATACAATGCTAAACTCAAAAAGCGTAGTTCTTACATATACCACTTAATTTAATCCATAAGAACCTTCTTCAGCTCTCCCCTGCCTTGTATTTGAAGTGTAAACACCTCAGGCTACTGACGTTTGAGGTCTCTAACTTCCATTCACAGCTGTCCTCAGCTGTTCCCCACCAGGTCCCGTACATCTCCATTAAATCTGCCTCCTCCCCGCTGCCGGATCAGGCTTGCATATTCCTGACTCTGAGCTTTTGCTTCCAACATTCTCCACAAGTGCAACGCTTGCTTACCTCCTCTTAAAAAAGCAACCCATATTTTCCAGAACTTTTTCTTTTATTAGATAAACACTGTTTGTAATGATACAAATTCTCTTTGGATTGCCAAGATTTTCAAGATTCTAGAATCAACTCAGTTACAGAGGACTTGATTGTCTGGGGTCCTCTGCTAGGAAGTTCTGCATGAGTTCTTATTCGAGCTCCACAACAGCCCTCCACGGTAGATGGTATCATCTTCAGTGTCCAGGTAGGGAAACTGAGGCTCAGACAGCTTCCTAAGCTTACCCAGACCCATGCAGCTAAGGAAAAGACAGAGCTGAAAATAAAACACTGATTTCCTTCCTCCTAATCTGGTCTTCTCTCTTTCCACTGTTTCCAGCATGCCACAACTGTTTATGTGGTAACTATGACTGTTCTTACTAATGGGTTGCTTAGTATCGTCTTTAATGTATTCCGTTGTACCAATTTAGATAGACGAGATAGGCTTTACTCTTTTGATGTTTTCCAGGGCTTACTACAGGGCTCTGGAAATAGAAGGTACGAATGAAATTGACTGATAAGTTTATTTGCCAAAACATACAGATCTTTGTTTTTGAGACACTTTGCAGTTATTTCTGGAAGAAATTTCAGTAAGAGTCCCATTGACTGGGATGCGTGGGAGCAAATGTCTGGCATGCACAAGCTGTCAGCATAGCTGGTAACCAAGTCACCAACAAAACCAGGTCAGCCAGTTCCTCAGCAACATTCTGCCACCCCCTGAAACTTTGTGACCTGGCATCACAGGAATTTGCTGGTTATAGATCATCCAAAGTTCTTGGCAATTCCTCTTCCTGGTGGCCCTGGGCAATTATATGTACTCACTTTATCATATTAATTAAGAAGTTTTAGGAGTCGTTACTATGAATGTCATCGGGATGCCAGGTGCCCTACCAAACCTTGTGTGCAATGACCTTCTGAAGTGGTCTTTCTGGCTCCACAGGCGCCCGAGTCCTGTATGCTGCTGGTCACACCATGACTGTGGAAAAGTCCAACCCTGGGTCAGAGCTGGCTTGTTGGCTGTAGTCTCTGGGTGTGGGCACGTGTCTGGTGTGGATCAGCTCGTGGGCCACAAGTCACTATCTCTGTACGGTTTCTCTTGTCAATCCTTATCTATTAAAACCTTCTACATGTAAGCAAGGGAGAGACTGTTACATATTACTGTCCCAGTTTAAAAAATTAGGCAAGGAAAACTCTAAAAGGTAAGACACGGAGTTTGGAGCAGGATCAAATCCTGCATATGAAGCTTCCAGTATTTTCCTCTTTCTTCAGAGCAAGAGAAACCATTCAGGGGTTAAATAAGGGAGAATCTCTCATTCAGGCAAGCATGACTTCTGGGTGCGTCAGGCTGAGCGCAGATGACAGGTACCTGCTGAACAGCCGGCTTGGCCGAGCGCCAGAGTGGGGCGGTCATGGATTCTGGGGCAGGACCCACTGCATCTGGGTCTCGCTTCTGCCACTTCCCTAGCGTGTGATCTTGGAAGGTGACTTAGCCTTCATGTGTTGTTCTTTATTCATCCATTAATGCGAGATAAGAATGATGCTTACCTCACAAGGCTGTTATAAGTATTAAGTTTATATATATATATATACACACATGTATATGTTTATATATATAACCAGTATCCAACACTTGGTAAGTGCTATGTGCATGTTTAAGGAAAGGAAAGGAAAGGGAAGGGAAGGGAAGGGAAGGGAAGGGAGGGGAGGGGAGGGGAGAAGAGAGGAGAGGAGGGGAGGGAAAAAAAAATGGTCCTTTTTTTAATGCAAAAAAAAAAAAAAAGTCTCTATACCCTTCACAGAAAGAGTAGCCTTCTCTCATCGCGACTATGCTCTACCCTTTAAGCAACGCCAAGGTTTCTGAGAGGTAGGCTGGACATAAATCTTAATTAAAATATGCAACATTCCCACCAAGATCCCCAAGACCCTATCTCTAGAGCTATTTGGGGACCACAAAAGTCTGGCTTGTATCCCAATGTGGAGAGAAGGAGAACCAAGAAGCTGGAGTCCATTCCACAGAAAGAGGGGAATGGGATTCTCGACACAGACGCGTCTGGGAAGTGAGTTGACTGACGGGGCTTTTTCTCACTTGGCAGCTACCACCACGCAATCGCAATCGAAGCGGAGAGGCCACTTCGCGCGGTGCCCCAAGCAGTACAAGCACTACTGCATCAAAGGGCGATGTCGCTTCGTGGTGGCCGAGCAGACGCCGTCGTGCGTGTAAGTGGGGCGCACCCGCCGGCGGGCAGAGGCTGCGCCACGGTGCGGGCCGGGGGCGTGCGGGGACAGGGAAGGCGGAGCCCCCAAGCCCTCGGTCGGGACCCCGTTCCCCTCGTCCTGGCCCGCCCTCCCCACCCCACAACCCCCGCCACGTGCTTTGGGCCCCCTTTGGCAGCTTCTCAGGGAGAAACGGGCGGGCACTTTGCCCCCGAAACAGAGCCCGGATCGGCTCCCAGTCCGTGCCCAAGCAGAACCCTCTCTCCGGTGGGGACGCGCTTTCAGCCTCCGTTACTCTCCCAGGTGGTCGGGATGGAAGCGAATTCGTCTGGCGTGTGTGAGGTAGTTCGTAGTTAACGTAAAGGTGAAGGATTTTCTGCCAGATGAAGAGCTACTTTTGTAGGTGTCCATTAAGTGCCAGGAAATGAGCCTGTTTGTAAGCAGAGATTCGCAGCCTGACCCTTAGGAAGGGGACTGGGAGGAAAGTGCTCTCTCCACCTCTTAGGACATGGAGGGCAAGTTTAATTTTATTCAGGCACAAACAACTTTTTTGAAAAAAAAAAATTATTTTCTTCTAAAGAGATGCCCCTCTGAGTGTTCTCTGAGACCTCTTCTGACGGATGAGCAAGGTGATTTTTTAAGTATAATATTGACGTAAGTTCATGGAATGTTTATGTTTTTATGTGGATTTCCTACAGTATACATTTTTTTTTCATAAATGTCTCAGAACAGAGATTCCAAACCCTAATTTAGTGAAACGTTTAAGGGTCATGGACTCCACCAAAATTCAATTAAAATATAAATTTAACTAAAAAATAAATACACTGGTTGATACTTACGGGGGGATAAGAATTGCTAATATAAGGAAATTTAAAAAAAATGGGTGTGTTTGTGTGTGTGTTGGGAAAGAAGAAAGCTGCTTTTTTTTTTTTTTAATTTCCTCTAATTGCTCACTGGCTTAAGAGACTATATTGAGTTTAAAAAATATTTATTTTTATTTTTTATTTTATTTCTTTTAGAGAGAGAGGGTATGCATGCTCACACTAGCATGGCTCTTGGTGGGGGGAGGGTTGAATTGAGAATCTTAAGCAGGCTCCACACCCAGTACAGAACCCCACCCGGGGCTCGATCTCAAAACCCCAAGATCATGACCTAAGCTGTAATCAAGAGTTGGACGCTTAAACGACTGAGCCACCCAGGTGTCCCAAGTTTTAAAAATATTAATGCTCTCTAAGCCAGTACATTTTTCCAACTCATCCCTAGGTCTGCAGATTTATTGTTCTTTAATATTCCTACGTTCTAAAATGAAAACCACAATGTGTAATCTACCTGCCCAAGATCCAAACACAGCTCATATCCTTCAGTGTGAGGTTAAAACTCATTTCCATGGCCTCTGCAAGCTGCTCTGATCCTGGCTCACCTTCCTAGCCATCTCTCTCACTGTAAATGCCCAAATGTTCCTCTGAAATCCTACATTCCTTTTCATGCTTTATCACACAAGCTCCTACAGCCCGGAGAGCTTATCATTACTGATGTTTTAGATGTAACTTGGACATCAGCTCCTCCTGGACCCCAGCTTTGGCATTGACTGCTCTTTCTCAGACACATACTCAGGTGTGTTAGATAACCTTTTTCTGAGATCCAGTCACCCTCCTATGAAAACTCTTTTCCTCTGGAGCATGGCTGTTGGTTTCCTTGAGGGTCCCTTCTGAGTCTGTGAGCACCTAAAGGTGGGTCTTGTGGCTTATTCATTTTTTGTGTCCCAGGGCCACGCGCAGGGCCAGAATTTAATAGGTGTTCAGGAAATGACCAGTGAATAAGTAAATAAGCCCCTCTAGCACGGTCCAACTAAAGTTATGCTGTCAAAACTAAGAACAACTTCCTCTGGGCCAAGAACAGCTTCTTAGTGGTAAAAAGCTATAGAATCAATGGGAAGCTGAAGAGCATAGGAGTCAGGACACGGATTTTTGGAGTCAGGTAGACCTAAGTTAAGATTTTGTCTGCACCAATTATAAGCACTGTTAATAGTGGGTCTGTTTCCTTTCCTGGGCCTCAGTTTATCTACTACAAAAGGAGGTAGTAATACTCCCCTCTCAAGTGTTGAAAATAAAGCAATCTGTTAAAAAAAAAAATCCTTATTATAGTACCCAGCACAGCGGAGACGTTCCATAAATTGTACCACTGAGATGAGTGGGACATATTTGACGTGACTTGACCTTTTGAGTGACTTGGCATAGCATAGATTTAGACAAAACCCTCTTGCCATGGGAGACTCTGCTATCCTGAAAAACCAGAGGTACCCCCTTTTGCTTGGAATTATAGGAATCGTGGACTCCTGTTTTTACATTTAAAAAAAAAAAACAGCGTGTTTCCAATAACTCAAATCCCTTGAGTCTTCTCAGTATTTTCTTAGAATGGGGATGATTTGTTTCCAGACACATACTTTTTATTTATTTATGCAGCACAGTTCATTTAAGCAGGGTTGCATGTGCTTGGGGCAGAAACTCCAGAAACTTCCTGAGTTTGAATCCCGGCCCCACTCACGTAATTTCTCTATACCTCTGTTATTAATAAATGGCAGCTATCTCAAAAGATGTTATAAGGATCAACTGATGTAATAGTTACAAGTCTCTTACAATAGTGTCTGCTGATTATTTCAGAACAGTGATCCTAAATCTGGTTTGCCAGAATCCTGAAGGGTCATGGACATCTTTAAAAATTATTTTACATTTTGTAAGATGCTTATTAAATAAAAGCTCATGTATTCAGTTATTCAGCATTTAATAAATGTCTACTAGGATCTGGCCCTCTTGATCTCTTTCTCTTCCACTGAAATGACCATTAGCTGATATGTTACTGGTTTGCTGAGAAGGGAACTAGCATAAGAGCCACTATGTAACTTGGCTATGGACATGTTTGACCTTCTTGCATGACCTTATCGGGTTATGGCTTGCAGGAAGTACTGCTTACTGAGAAATTCAATTAAAGCTTGGTTAAGCCACTGAACCCAGAACTTATCATTAGAAAAACATTCTGAAAGAGCAGCAAGTAATTGCTGTGTATTTTATGGGCAAGTTATTGTTTAAAAATGCCATATTCAGTAAATTTGTTAGAGAAACAAGTTAATTAGAAGAGACTATATTTGTAAGATCTTAATTATGACCTTAAAAAAAAACTCTTTAAAAAATATCCCTCTCACACATGCAATTAAATGTGATTTTCCCCTCCAGTTCCTTTCCTATGTGTAAGAGACTTTTGATATTTCAAGATATTTCTAAGCTCTCTTCCTGTGATTTTGACCTTGTGACAAAGATGCCTAGCTATTTTGCAGGAAGCAATTTTCCCTCATACATCCTTGGGGTCCTTTTGCAATAGATGCCATTAGATATCTTTTCTCTTTTGCTTGCATTGAGCCTCACCTTTCAATTGATGGCTGTGGCTGAGCTAGTTTTTGTTGTAGTTGTTTCAAGCATTATATCAGTTATAATGTTGGCGTTAAAGGATCTCCTTACTTGTGCAAGATAGGCTTTGTGGGAATTAACTACCTTGCTCCTGTCAAACATAACCTATAGAATGGTCTGGCAAATAGATCCTTTGTTTAAAAGATAAAAACAGAACAAAATAAACAAAGCCAAGAAAACCAACCAAGGTTACAGAGAAATTTGTTTAAGAAGCAGAATTTCATCTTTTTGAGATTTATATGATTGTATATGCCACCACCATCTCTTTTGTTTTGAATGAGTCTGAAGGGTTGAATTTGCATTGTTAATGCAAAGGGACTAAATTTCACAACATATATTTTCAGTTTGGAAATGTCCTCCAACAAACTTCTTATGCATATTTGAAGCATCTAACGTGATTCAGAGAATACTTTGGACAGTCCCCAAATCACTGAGCCTTTAGCTTCTTGAGTGTTGCTCAGACAAGTCGTGGGTTGGTCAAAGGGAACCTGATGATTGGGGTAAATCCTAAGTCTATGTTGATAAAGAGTTGACAGACTGAGGAAAGTGAACATCCCCCTTGGAGATTTGTTGCTGTCTGGTCACTGCACTTTATGACGGCCACAGAGAAAGGGGCCACTTACAGGACAGTGGAGGACATGGCGTCCCTCTAGCATCAGATAAAGGAGCTGGAGAGGATAAGACTCACTGTGTTTTGGAAGGATGTGGTTGGAGAGGTGATGAATAAAGGAGCCTCACCTCATCTGTGGCCACGTTGAGTAGCAGAATCAGAACTAGTGAGTGGAAGTTAGAGAGAGAGAGAGAGGGAGGGAGAGAGAGAGAGAGGAATCCTGTTGAATCACATTTATGGAGCCTTCTACGTGTTAGGTATTGGTCTATGAACTTTCACACCCATTACCATGTTGGATCATATTAAATAGTGTAATTTTTAAATAATTTTCAAGAGAACTGGGGCATGTTGAGGGCCCTACAATGGAATGGGAAGTCCTGGGGATTTTGAATTCCTTGTCATAGTATTATTTAAGTGCTTGGGAAAGCTGCGAAGGGAATTTTACCATCCCCTCTCTTTTAAGCTTGGAATCTAAAACTTTAAACTAAGTTTTGGTAATTGCTGTCATCTCTGTTTATTTATATTAGCCATATTGTTAATGTTCAAGTGATGACAGGTTTTCAACCAAGCAAAGAAAGTGAAATTACTTGTGAACACAGCAGGATACAGCTTAATTTGAAAAAAAAATTTTTTTTAAAGGAACTGTGCCCTTTATTAATTCCAGTTAATGACAACAGTGTTAGTTTCTTCAAACAAGAAATGGTAGAGATTCTTCAAAGTCTTGCACTGTTTACCTCGTTGTTTTGTTTTTCCAGCTGCGATGAAGGCTACACTGGGGCGAGATGTGAGAGAGTTGACTTGTTTTACCTCAGAGGAGATAGAGGGCAGATTTTGGTGATTTGTTTGATAGCAGTTATGGTCATTTTTATCATTTTGGTGGTCAGTGTCTGTGCATGCTGTCAGTAAGTATTTTTTAAATTTACTTTTAAGTAAATCTGAGAAACTGTATGTTGCTGTGTCTTCTTCTTTCCTTCCTTCCTCTTTCTTCTTTCCATTTTGCTATGATTTAAATAAATCACATTGTGAGGTTTGCCATTATTTTTATTGAAGTATCTACTTATAAAACACACAATGCATAGTTTTTGTCATTTTACTGAGCATAAGTATTATAATTAAAAATAAAGTGTGTTTAAATCTCTTGATTGGAAAAAAAAAAAAAAAGGTGGACCAAAAGTGTGAAGGTGATCAAAGGTATACACTTCCGGTTGTAAGATAAAAAAGTCCCTGGGATGTCAGCATGGTATGGCAACTGTAGTCAACAATACTCCATTGTATATGTAAGGCAGACATTCAACAGACTGAGCCACCCAGGAACCCCTTCTTAACATATTTAGACTGACATTTTATTTTCTGTAAAACAGGGTGATTAAACCAGATAATCTGTATGATTCCTTTTAGCTATAAAATGGAAAGTTATTTAAATTTTTTTTTTTTACTTGCCTAATGACAAAAAGGAGTTTTTATAACACCAGTTTTGGGGCAGAGCTGAGAAATGGCCTATTTTAGCACATCGATTTGGAATTATGCTTTAAGAAACTGGACTGCAGTCCAGAGTATCTAACACTTTTTTTTTTAAATGTATCAGTAAGTGTAATTAACATATCCAGAGGCCACTCTCACTCTCTTGGTTTTCTGATGTCTGTTTCCAATTTGTACTATTTCTTACTCATGCACTAAATAGTGCTTATTAGTAAAATAACTGGTCCTGGAAATTTTGCTTGTGCTAACCAAGCTTCATCAACAACTAGGTACCATAATATTTCTATTTAGGTAACTCTACTCTATTCACACGTTGGCCAACTGTGGCTATCATTTGGGCCTGGACAGAGATAGGTTGAGAGAGAACCTAGCTTATTTAAGAAAAAAAGGAACCTACAAATTTTTAGCCATCTAGAAATAAGATCATAGGCCCTCTTGATGGTTGATTATATGTTCCCATGAAATAACAGGCTTGTGCTAATGTCTGACACTTTGTTTTCCAAGTCCTCTTTGGAAGCGTCGTAAAAGAAGAAAGAAGGAAGAAGAAATGGAAACTCTGGGTAAAGATATAACTCCAGTAAATGAAGATATTCAAGAGACTAGTATTGCTTAATGGTAAGGTGATGAATTTGGTAGATGGGATACTCTTCAGGTGACCGTTACCTGATGAAATGGGGCTTAACTTTGTCTAGTTAATCAATGATTGGAATTTGATTGTGCTTAGAAACAGCTAAAAGTAAATTGATTTTTTTCATAGAATCCGAAGCTGAATAAAAGACTTTCTCGTTTCTCTCTTTTGCGTGTTACCGCATCGAGAGGCATGTGGAATGAGGACTTTCCTGCACTTTTTCTGGTGTTCTGAGATCATCCTCTTTTCTAATTCTGCATGGTTGTGGTAGTTGGTTTATACTTTTTCTTCCTCTTTTTTGGGTGCAAGGAAGAGGTATTTTAGTTTGATAATCTCACATTAAAAACTAATAACCATGTTTTAATAATAAGCACATTTATGAGCATTTATGCTTTGCCGAACACTGTTCTAAGCTCTTTAAATGTTACATCAATTAGGATCCCACCTGGATCCAAGAAGGAGATTTTGATGAGGGACTGGGAGGGCAGGGTTGGGGAAACCACAGGAACTCCAAGGCTCCTGGAATTTTAACGCTGGCAGGAGGCTGCTCCCTCCCATGCCTGGAAGGGCTGGGGAAGGTTACTTTGGCACTCAGAGGCTGGCCACCAGAGGGCCTATACTCTGCAGGAGCTGTATCTGGGGATGGAAATAGCCACTGCTGGAACCAAAACAAGGAAGAGGAGGAAAGGCAGGAAAAACACCCCCAATTTTCACACCTCCTGCCTTTAGGTCTCCCTAAAGTGCCTCCCATTAGCCAAACCCAAGCAGCACCCAGGAGGCAAGGGAGCCCTTGTGACGTGTCAGGCCCCTCCCCTTGGAGTGCAGAGTTGGGGAGGGAGGTGGGCAGAGAAAGGCTCCCAGGGTACAAAAGGAGGAGGGCTAACACCATTGGTGAGCTAGGGTAGTTTGGCTGTGATAGAGGCAAATCCAATCTGACCAATTTAAAATGAAGGACATGTTTTGGCTCCCATGAACTGGCAGTTCGGAGGGAAGATAGTCTGCACACTTGGGTGAACAAGAGGCTCTCACACCAGGAAACATTATTTCTCTTTTTCTGCTCACATATCAAAGAGTTGGCTTCATCCTTGGCTAGTTCCTCTTAAGTCATAGCGGTAGCAATGAGCCACGGGCTTCCTTGGTCACCTTCAGAAAGAGAGAGCAGTGACTCTCCATAGCTCAAGTAGCAGTAGAAAGAATCTCTTTTCCCAGAAACACCCAGCAGATGCATGGGGTACAGCAACTGCTTGTCGAGAAATCATAATGTTCTCCTAGCTTATTACAGGATGACAGTAATCGTTAATGAACTGAAGACAAAAATGCTGGCTCTAGATTTTTCTTTTTTAATTTCCATAGTACATTTCTCTTAACCAGCTTGCTGTCTTTTCCCTTATTCCTGCAGGCTATGAAGTTACCTCCAGGCTGGTGGCAAGCTTCAAGATGCCTTGCTCATTAGAAAAAGGACAGAATGTGTCTCAGGAAAAGAGCCAGGAGAAATGAATTTTAAATGATGTATTTACTTTTTGTCTGTAATGTTAATCTGTGTTTTTTACTATTTTTATAATAATAAGTAATTTTATTATTGTTCAGTAATTGGGAAAAAGCACTCAGTTAAGAAATTTTAATAAATGTCCACTTAAAGTTTTGTTACCAGTATTACCAGTCAAACAAAAAAGGAGAGAGAGAAGGAGTTTAGATTTTAGGAACTGCATTAAAAATAAAGCTGCCATTTATCCAGAACATACCATGGACCAAAAGTTTAAAGTATATCATTTCCTTTAATCCTTTTAAGAACCTATGAATATCTCCTATGAACCTCATTTCCCATATATGGGAACAGACACAAAGAAGTTAAATAACACAATCCAGATTTACAGAGGTAGGAATTGGGAAGCTGAAATTGGAACCAAGATTTACCCAACCTCAGTTTGGGTTCTTCGCTATGATTTTTATTGATCAGAGTGGGCACAACCCAAATCACTAATATAACCCAAGACTTTAGAGTACATTATGTTTTGCCATGACTCTGAGATGCTGGGGATATTTTCCTGCAGAAACTCAGGTTGGAGAGTCCTGGCTGTATATGTTACTATTACCATCATGTTTTCTGCAGCACCGACTTCTTTTATATTCCTTTTCTCCTTTATAAATTCTCTGCGGCGTGAATAAATTCTTACATTAGTAAAGCAAACAGATTTGCCCCCATAGCTCGGGTAATGAATAAAGATGGAAAGTAAAAGCTTGAGCATCTTTAAGCCCAGGTAAGTGTTCATGCTAACTAAGGGATAAATGATAGCACTGGAAGAAGAAGCTGTTTATTCCTGGGCAATGGTCAGTGACACCACAGCAGAGCCCAGGCACACACTGTCTGTGACCATAGCCTCATTTTTGTTCTTCCAAAAAACAGTACCTGTGATTGCTCTCAAGTGGCTGTTGATGCAATGAAATCATGACCGTGAGCATCTGTTACTTGGGACCGTCTTGCCAAATGTTCCTTCGACTCCATAGTATATTTAATAAAGACTCTTAAAACTGAAAAAGCTAAATCTATATTTAGCCAGTATTCCATATAATATGAAAATGTCTACACTGACTGGATGGGTGATTTATGAAAACTGATGGAAGGTGTCCCCCACTTGCTGTACTTACGCTGTTGTGATGCTAGCCAAGCAGGTTTTATTCCAGAATCCTAGCAGATTTTACTCTGCAGTATAGACGTCACACACAAAGCGAAGAGGAGAATTCAGATTGAAGATGAAGTTGGATGTCACTTTCTAGCACATATCGTGTTTTGAGTCAGAATGAGGTTGTCTTCACAGAAATAGCTCAAATATATTAAGAGTTAAGCCAAATAACTAGTTATCTTCTAAATCTGTTTTTTCTTCTGACTTCATAACCATCCTTGAAACAGGACTATATCCATTGGATTCCTGCTGCATATGCTTTATTTTCAAAAGTCTTCTTCTGGGCTAATCTATGCCCTTGCTTTTTCTCGGTGTACTTTGATACCAAAGTGCTTGAAACAAACGGTTGTTACAGCATTTAAAAACAAAACAAAATGCTGAAAATGTTTCTTCTTCCCTGAACTGATGTTGGTTGACCAGTGGAATCTCTCAAGCCAAGTCAGGCTTGGGAATTTTGTTTTGATCCTAAAATGTAAATGGTGTCTCTTAAAATTTGGTAGGTCTGATACCAAGAAAGAATGTCAAAGATTTTCATATCTTTTAAAAAATGTATTTTATAATTGTTTTGTATATTCTAAATGATGTTGTTTATGTAAACTGTCAACATTATCGTATAATAAAGTAAATTTATTTTTAAAACGAAATGAGCATATTTATTTGGAAATTTTTTTAATCAGTACCATGACTTATTAAGAGAAAGAAATTTGCAGATTTTTGTTTTTAAAATTTTTATATTTTATAGAGATTACAATTCATGCATTTGAAATGATCTATTTTGGTTATAGGTTTTTCTTAGAAACGAATGAATTTGGAAGTGTGGTGGACACCTGTAAGATTGTCTGTCCAGCTGGGGAGGGCATGTGCTATGGCGAGTGCTGTGACGTGTGTAAGCCTGACAACTCACAGACCTGTATCCCTGCAGCAAATAATACATTTTAGGTTAATAAAAAAATTTAAAAAAAAGACTGTCCAACAGCATGGCCATGTTTTTGAACCCCCCACCTATAGCTGCATTTGGTTGGTCTAAGGTGAGTACTTCATGAAGTTGGGTGAATTGGAATCATTCCCAAGGGGATTGTGAACCTGAACAGAAGTTAATCTTTCTGGGTTCTTAGGACATAAAAATGTGGATTTTGAAGCTATTGTGGCCATGTTTTGCTTCACGTGTCCCAGAAAAGCAAAAGAAGCTGGTCAGAGGAGAACAGAGACAAGACTCAAGTTTTCTGACAGTCTGAGTCCCCATTATGTGTAATTCTAAAACTAGCCTCATTCTATTCCTGTCTGTGGGCTCTATGAGACATATTATCATTACATTAAATACTTCATCTGGCTTAAGCTAGTTCTATTTGGATTTTCTGGAACCTGGAACAAAGGTCCTGACCAACTCTGGTGCATCATGAGATTGTGGAGAAGCTGCTTCTCTTTCTCTCTTTTTAAAAAGATTTTATTTATTTATTTGAGAAAGAGAGAGAGAGAGAGCATAAGCAGGGAGCACGGAGGGGGTGGGGCAGAGGGCTAGGCAGACGCAGGCTCCCCACTAAGGAGGGAGCCTGATGTGGGGCTCGATCCCAGGACCCTGGACTCATGAGCTGAGCTGAAGGCAAATGCTCAACAGACTGAGCCACCCAGGTATTCTTGGAGTTTTTAAAATCAGAAATGACATCCTCTATGAAACAGAATGTCAAGTTATGTTTTTCAAATAGTGTCTACCATTGTAGGAGAGGAACACTTCTACCAACTGTATTCTATCTTCACCATACGGCCATTCTAAAGGACGGTTGCAGGGAACATGGAATTCAGCAAGCATCGTCTGCATACCTACTTTTCTAGGCACCGTGCCACCCACCGTGACAAATGCTAGGCAGGAATGAGACATGGCCCCAAGGAAGCTTGCGGTTTGGTGGGAAAAGCAGCTACTCACTGATCATTTCAGTACAATTTGTTGCTCTGGGAGAGGTTGCAGGTAAATGAGATACAAGAAGAGGATGACTAAACCAGCTTAGAAGGCATTGCAGAAGGCTCCTGAAGGATAGTACATCTGAACTGATGACTGTTCCTGGAAAATAAAGGTCTCTGCTCCTGGAGCAGGCTGGATAGTTCTGGGATCCTTGTTAAATTCTATAGAATTTCTTGGGAAGCTCTAGCAGTGGAGGAAAGGGGACTGAGAGAAAAGAACAAATCAACGCTCTCTGCTTTGTTCCAGAATGCTCCGGGCACGATACGACCAAGTACATGAACATATGAGCTGACAGGTGAGATGTTCCTGGTTCCAATGATATTATATTATTAAGTGAATGGGATTTCCTTCCTGAAGTGGATTATGTGGGTCTCTCACATTTCCCACTTCTTATCATTGCCTGTGGAGTAGGCGGGTTACACAGAGAATGGGGTAAAATGCTCTGGGTCACATATGTCTTGCTATTTGGACAAGGCTCTGGTTGGTGCAAAATTTTGTGAAGGAAGTCCAGGACACATTTCAGTGTCATGGATTTAAAACCAAGCTGTTGCCTCAATGAGACCTTCATTTGAGTATATTCTGCATATATTTTGTTATGAGAGCCTAAACACATTGGGGCATTGCTATCATTCATTCAAAAATATTTAGTAAGTGCCTACTAAGTGCCAAGTGTCTTAGTGCTGGGCTTACATCAGTGAAGAATATGGTTAAAAACAATCTGTGACCTCATGGAGCTTATATTCCAGTGGGTATAATCTTTCACAGCATGGAGTTTAAAACAAGGCATACCCAAGAAGTTATGATATCCAGAGGATGTTACCATTAATTAGAATTTTAATCTATGCCACAGGCTTGGAGCATGAAACTCAAGAGGAGGACTCACAGAAGAACTCATTCTTTGGAAGGATTAGCAGATTTCCCTTGATCTTCAAATAATTTACCTATTTTAGTAGTGCCTATTAAGAGCAAAAAAAGTATAACCATGTTTCTTTGGTATAAAAATCTTGGTTTATGCTTTCTTTTTTGTCATGGTTAATGAATAGGGTGCTACATCTGGGCATCTGTTCTTCTTCAAAGAATCATCTACGCTTCAAATAATCTTCCTGAAAAAGAACCTATCCCCATGTGATCATCTTTGGCAAGCTGAGCGTTAATGCCGAACATAACGTGCAAGTACTTTATTCTTGCCTGTTTGCTAACGTTACTAAGTCCTGGGAATGTGTATCTTATAATAACATCTAGTTGGCACTTCTGTAAACCAATTCTCCCCCAGGGCCTTTTAGCTATTGGTGTTTGAAGTCGTCTGAAATTCTGTATTAGGAAACTAAATAAACTGTGTAACTTCAAAAACTATGTCAGCAATTATTTTGGGGAGATAAATTAGGATGAATGTTTCTGCTATTGGAAATTTCAATGTGGATCTCCAGGTATGTTTAGTCAACAGTTCCAGTCAGAACTTGTATTATAAAAACAATGGTAACCAGACTTTTTTTTAAAGACTTTCTCCGTGTTTTACTTCTCTTTTTCAAGCTTAAGTTACACAAAAGTAAATGTGCAACAGAGGTACCTCAAGAGCAGTCTTCTTTTTTCTTCTCCTTTGGTCTATTTAAAAGAAGTCAAACAAACAAAATACTTCACAAACACAGATCTCCTTAATATCACTCACTGCAGCAAGTGTAATTATTTTTGTAAGATGTGTGCAGAATAGTAAAATATTCCAAAATTCCATGAGCCAAGCTGGGGCTGATGATTTTTCATGTGCTGGGTTTTAGTAATAAGTGAGAAAGAACCTTTCTTTGACTTACCCTGTAAAATGATTTTTGAAATACTGCAATGTGTAAACTAATTTTGATAAACCTGTTTCTAGCATTATTCTTTTTTAACACCTAAAAACATTTGTTTACTTAATGAACCAGAACTACCAATTCTTAAAAAAAAAAAATCAAGTACACAGTGTTTTTTTGTTTGTTGGTTGGTTTTGTTTATTTTACTCTTAAAGAGAATCTAGTCCTGCGTATTGAATCTCTACCCCTCTGCTTCCTAACTCTGAACTTCAAAATATCTGAACTCTTAACCAAACCAATGCTCCTGATCATTCTCTCAACAGCACAGGGATGGCGGAAACTTGCTTCCAAACTGTTAAAATGCAAAGGTTTCGAGCACAAGGTCTTTGTTCAGACAAACCTGGGCCTCACTCTTAGGTATCTCACTTATAGTGAGACCCTTGCCAGTTGCTTCACCCTACGAATGTTCTCATCACTACGAAGAAAATAAACAATAAATAGAGAGGACTGTGAGGATTTGATGAGATAACACATGCAAAATACTGAGCTCAGGGGCGCCTGGGTGGCTCAGTGGGTTAAAGCCTCTGCCTTCGGCTCGGGTCATGATCCCAGGGTCCTGGGATCGAGCCCCACATCGGGCTCTCTGCTTGGCGGCGAGCCTGCTTCCTCCTCTCTCTCTGCCTGCTTGTGATCTCTGTCTGTCAAATAAATAAATAAAAACCTTTAAAAAAATACTTAGCTCAGCACCTAGAATATTTTAAACACTCTCTGGGTCTGGGCCCACTTAATGTTAGTTATTATTAGTATGATCAATAATAGTAGTGACTATGGTGATGATGTTCTCAAAATACTGTTACGGAAGACAAGGAAGACTTTTTCTGAAGTTAAGTCACTGCCTTGATACACTGAAGTCTTCTATATTTTTCAGGATTCACAATTCCTCTGGAAAGATTTATCTTTCTACTCTTGTCTGAATGAGCCATGAGTAGTTAGGGTGAAAAATTCCAACTCAGGGACTGGCCCTATGAAATTGCCTTGTTTCTCTCCCTAGATTCCTCCTCTCTCCCTCCTTGAAAGTACCCAATGAGAAAAATTAAAGAAGAATTATTACAATGCTGGTGAAAATACTTCAAGGCCTAATACTTTTAAATGGCGCTGAGATAAGTTCGTTATTTTTGGAGATGGAGTTGGACTTCATTCCTCGCACACTACAATCACTGGAAGTTTTAAAAATAGCTTGGGTCGGGGACTGGGTGTAACCTCTCAGGACTGCTGTTCACAGTGTGTTTGCACAGTAATAATTATTATACCCATTTCCTTTATGATAAACCTAAGGCTCAGGAAGCTAGAGTGCCCTGCCAAATCATACTACCGGTAAATCCTTGTCACCTGCCTCTTAACCTTGGTATCTCAGATCTTGAAAGAAAACTACACTGAAATTATCTATTTCAAATGGATTTCAAATGTTGTTCTAGACTCTACCCACTGGCTAAATAAATGATTACTAAGACTATGGTCGACAAATCTCTGAAACATTTTAAAAAGTAAACAACCAAAGCGGAAGACAAATAAGAAGATTCTGTAGCAACTAGCTGATTTGTTTTTCGTTTGTTTGTTTTTAAAATTCAGACTTTCAGCCAAGTTTACCAGCCTTAGTTATTTTTCCTTAAGTTAAAATATCTGAAAATGGAGAAAAGGACTTTGAGTAAAACACATGTAGATTGAGCGATATGGCATGCACACAAACTTAACATAGGCATATCGTGATCTTAGTGGAGAAAATTTAATTTGGTGGGGCCAAAATAATCTTTCAAACCACAAAATATATGAAGAGGTAAACAGCCTGGGAAGTATTTGGCTGTTTCTAAAGCTTTTATAATTAGTAAAGTTTGTACAAACTGATGTAAATTTAAGATTTTTTTTTGATAACTAAAATTAATTCCACATTGCCTAAATCTCTTGAATTCAATGGAACTTCATCAGTTTAAATTTCACCAATCCAAAATTTGGGACCATCCAGGCATGGGCTAGGCAGATGTTTACCTTCATGAGAACTAAGAAATAGCATTTTGTGGAAACCATAGAGGAGGTTTCAGTGTTATAAGCTTTTCCAGTACATTGAACATTATACTTGTACAGCAGCATCTTGTATTTTTTTTTTCATGGTAATATTATCACCTCCTGTGACATCAGTTATGTGTTTAAAATCAAACTTATCATTTTTGTAAACTAACCTTCAGATCCTAGTTCAATTAATTAAATATTACCAAAAACTGATGATGGGCACACACACAGAAGTGTCCTAAGTGCAGGGAGGGTGGAGAGGAGAACAAGAGACAGCATATTTTTCAAGTAGGAGAAAAGACATACACACAAGTAGCTGTAAGAAAAATCAGAATAAATTCATTCATTCGGAATAGTCAACATTGACTATATGCATAGCATAGTGACAAGTGCTTAGGGTAAGAGGGTGAATGGACTAGACTTAGTCCATGTCCCCATGAATTTTGTTCTCTGGTAGAGAGGATGAGAATTTTACATGTCCAAAGAATATCTTTGTAGTTTGTATTAGGGATTATAGTGGTTAGGGAAGACTCAGGAAAGGTGACATTTATCTCGGCCTGCAAGGATGAGTGGGATATGATAGCAAGTGTAGATGAGAAGACATTTCTAAAGGGAGGTTCAAGCTGAGACCAAACTAACCCTTTTCTGGCTGGGTCACTGTCTGTGTGGAGATGCTCCGAGTAAGCTCAGCAGCCCATCTTGAAGAGGTGGCTGGCCAGCCTGTGACCAAGAGAGTGGGACACTTGCCTACTTTGCCTGAAAGCAAATGTGTACTATATTGCGGATCCATTCCATCACTGAAGAGATTTTGGCAATTGTTCTCAGACTATTCAAGCTAAGAACTGGTAGGGAGGAATTTGGCCTCATTCAGGGCCATCCCAGGACTTCAAAGGGTTTTCCAGTACTTAAGGGCTTCCATTCTACTTCCCCTGGATTCTGTTCCTCCTTGATCAGATCTCAGTCTCCTCAGGTCCTTCTGGGGTCTCACAAGCTTAGAAGCTTAGCCATAAAACGTGTTTTTTCATAAGAAAGGACGGACTTTGTCTTAGGGTTGGCTGGCTTCTTTCTTACCCGCTCCTTAGGCAAGGTGGAAAAAGAGGGAGGATTTCCAATATTTCCTTATTAAGTATCTAAATAAGCAAACCTTGCTACTAGAAGAATTCATTTTCTATCATGCCCTTCCCAAAGAAACGAGTTCCTTTTAATATGGAATTGTTATGCTATTTTTGAAAATGAACAACTTGGCATTATTATGCTAGACAAGCACTTCTGCCTTCCACATGTATCTCTGAAGTTACATCACAAAGCTTTCTTTCTTTAATAAAGAGAGCACTTTATGGTGATCGCAGGGTGGTGAGATCAAGTCCAGAGTCAGGATCTGTGCTCAGCAAGGGGTCTGCTTAAGATCCTCTCTCCCTCCACTCATCCCCCTCTACCCTGAGTGCACGTGCACACACACTCTCTCTTTCTCTCAAATAAATAAATAAATCTTAAAAATAATAGCACCTTAGGGAAAATGAGAGGGAGGTCTTAGTTTTAACTCACTGCAGATGAGGTCTATGTGCCAGGAAGGAGAGGAGCTGGATGTCCTCTATGGGTAAGAGAGCTATAGATTGGATGGGAGTTCAGTAAGTGAGAGAGTTGAGCAAAAAATTCCACTTGAGGAGAACAACCGTTACAGACAAGGTCCCATGGGTTTGTGAATGGGAGCACATTTGGAGAAGGCTGTATGGGACAATGTTGAGGTTTAAGCGAAAGACACCCAGTCAAATCTGAATTTCAGGTAACCAAAAAAATAACATTTTTGTGTAAGTATTTCCGAACATGCTATCAATGTGGGCATTTTGTATTTACTTGCTAAGTCTGACAACCCTAGCGTGGGAGAGTGGAGCATGGTGTGTTGAGGGGAGTACACCTAAAGAGGAGGCTGTCCGGTAGAGACAGGACAAGATAATACTGCACCTTCCATGACATGCTAAGAATTTGTGGACTTTACTGGACAGGAAGGACAAAACATTCCTGGCAAGCAAGTGACAAGGTAAGATATATCATTTAGGAAGATGATTCTGCAGGTATTGTGAAGGGTAAACTGAAAAGTTGAGAACTGAAGGACAGGAGAAATGACAGGAGCTGGATTGGGGAGGTATAAATATTAAGGCTGTGATATACTGAGGGCATTATGGTAAGAGAATCAACATGATCTCGTGATCTGTTGAATTGGGGGATGTGAGAGTAGGAAGAGGCAGAGAGGACTGAGAGTTCCACAACAATGATGGGGTAGCTTTTGATGTGATTAGTTGAAATCTGGATTGGGGAGGAGGAGCAGGCAGGGGTGGAGGCTTGAGGGGAAGCAGTTGAGATGGCAGCTTCTGTTTAAAAAAATAGATTGAGGACTCTGGGCACATCTTTGTAGAGGAGCTACCAAATAAGCTAGACCTGAAGTTCAAGGCAAGTCCAGGTCAAGAAGAGGCAAACCTGAAGCAGGAGAAAACCATCATGAAATAATAGGTTCAGGAAGGGTCGTCCAAGAGTGCTGGAGATGGACCGAAGAGGACAGATGCTGGGGTCATGAAGAGAAGCCTGCATGTTGATGTACAGCAGCTTGGGGTGCAGTAATAATGTAAACGAGGGAATGGAGAGATAAGGGGTTGGCATTAGATCCACTTGGCATTAGATCTGGCCTTAGAAGAAGTTGGGGACCGATGAGAAAGGGAGGAGACAGAGGTGCTTTTGATTCTGTGAGCAAGGGAGATTGAGCTGTAAAAATGCCTTGTTCATGATAGCAGGGGCAAAGTGAGACTGGCGCTGAGGTTAGGGAGAGAAGACAGGCTCTGCTGAGCATTCACTGAGTTTCAGATGACTTACCGGACATCTCAGCTAAGGTGTCTTGCTAGTGGGTGCAATATATAAATTATACACAAGGGTTGAGCTTACAGATTTTGCCAGGATGTAAAATCACAAGTGATTGGTATTTCTGAAGCTATGAATGTGGAGTGGCAGTCTTAGCTCTCCAAGGTGCTGTGAAATCCTTGAAAAGAAATGCAAATTTGAGTGTTTTAGTAGAAAAAAATGCCACTCATGCTCCAGATAGGTTGTGCAGGAAAAAAAAATCCAATAAATTAATTTGGTTCATTACTAATTAGTTTTTCTCTCCTGAATGCTTATATGCTAGTAAGTGAGAAAACAAACTAATTAAATGTCCAATCTGGTTTAAATTTAGCCCAGATGAGTAAGGTAAAGAGCTCCATCCAGAAATTTCCTGGGCCCTTCAGAATACAAAGCTCAGGCTCTCAGAGACCCTCTATCTCCTCCTGTTTCTCTCACTAAGGTGGTGGGCAGGGGATGAGGAACAGGACTTCGGCCTCCTGTGAGTCCTTGGATTGTTCTGGAAGGTGGCCCGTATTGTCTGGTGGGCATCCTCCTGTCCTGTGTGTTCTGCTGGTCTCAGAGGCTGAACTCTGAGGCAGGTGACCAGAGATTGGGGGAGAACAAAGAAAGTGCATTGTAAAGAAACCCAAGGGGAAAGAGAAAGGGAATAATCAGGAGTGGGTGACTGGTGGCAGCATCTGCCACCGGGATAAAGCTAAGAAAAGGTCAGGTTTCAAGCAGTCAGAGCAATGATCTCTACTCTACATGATATAGGAAGTTGCCTTTCCAACCCACAGGCGGGAACCTATTCAGAGTAACATTTATAAGAGTCAGCTCTTAGTAGATGACTGGAGGTCTTCTCCCAACTGCATACTCAACACAGCGATTGAACTCAAATAAAGGATCTGGGAAGAAGAGCTGGGTTCAGGCATTAGTGGTCATGGAGGCCATTGTGGAGTAAGGTGGCGAACATGATTGCTGATTCCAGAAGAGGCTTTGTAAAGGCTAAGATGTTTCATCAATACTTGGCTGAAAGCCCAGCTTGGGGCATCAGATAAGTCAAGACAATGGGGTATGTAAGTTTAGTACAGGCTTCACAACAAGAAGAAACCTCTGATGTAACTGGTTGATATGGCACCTCTCTGCATGATTAGATGATATCAAATGATATGAGATGTAGGGATCCTCATGGAGTCTGGGAAAGAAGAAAATGAACAGCAAGAATTGGTCAGCGTTTATCTGGCCCTGCCCGAGGTCAGACTTGCGGGGCATTCTACCTGTGTGTGCTGGATTTTCTGCTGTAATCTCAGCTTTCCCACCTCCTTTTCTACACTCCCCTCTGCATTGCTGGCCAGAGACCTGGGATCCTGTTTTCCAGGAGCCCTCTCCTCTTATAGTCCCAGATGAGACTCTTCCAACCTGCACAAAATTTGCAAGGTGAAGGAAAAGAAAAGTTGCTTTTCTCTGGTGGCGGTTGTAAGCCAATGTCTGGCTAGATGACAGATATAAGCTTTGCAGAGTTTTTCAGGTGTATTCTTGGGAATCACACACTTCCAGTCATAGCTTTCTTGACCTCTGACTTCCCAGCTCTTCCAATGGCTGTGTAGGCCTCTAATTCCCTATAGTGAAACTTTCTGTGTGGAAACCCCGGGGGAGGTTCTATTTCTCTGATGGAACCAGAGAAAGACAGCTTCAACTTCCTTTTGCTTTAATGATGAATACTAATAATAATTTAAATTACTACTATTACTTCCCAGATACATTGATGCCAAGAAGGGGATGCCTGAGCACCTTAGGTCCAACCCACCTAAAATCAGACTTTGACAGGAGTGCTTGGGAGCACCTGTCTACTTGGGAACTAGCTTCAGGGCACACAAGGGAAGAAGTGGGGCATCTGAGGCAGGCACTGAGAGAAGCTCCCGAAGGGCATGCCGGTGAGGGAATTATTGCTGTAGACAGCTGAGCTTAACCCTACTTGTGTCCATTTGAGGAATGTCATAGAACGCCCCTCAGAAGGGTTCCACCAGGATTTGGGTCAAGATGGAATCTCTATCCACAGCCAGTGGCCCTTCACTGACAGAGGGTCCCCTCTGGAAATGGCATTACATCCTCTGTACTTTTGGCCTGTCCTGCTCACAGGTAGAGAAACCCTCCCTTAGGATAGAGAAAGCCCTCAGGACAAGAAGCAGAGATTTGGAAGCCCCAGAAAGGGGAAAGTAGTGTTTCTAAATCTGTGGCCCTGTTGTCCAGTGGCCGTGGCCATGTCAGTACCCAGCTTCCCTGTTAAGTCATCCAGCCTCTCTCTTCTGCTTTGCTGCAGTGACAGGAGCAGAAACCCGAATGCAGAAAGACGGGAGAGGTGTGGATATTGGCAAAATGCCCAGGGAGTATGAAGGCAAGCATGAAACTGGCCAGAATGGACCTGGTGTTGGGGCACCTCGGTGGCTCAGTCAGGTTACGCGTTTGCCTTCAGCTCAGGTCATGATCCCAGGATCCTGGGATTGAGTCCCACATGGGACTTTCCGCTCAACAGGGAGCCTGCCTCTCCCCCGCCACTCCCCGTTTCTCCCCCTGCCCGTGTTTTCTCTCTCTCTCTCTCTCTCAAATAAATAAATAAAATCATTAAAAAAAAAAAAAAGAATTGAGCTGGTGTTATTAGAGGAAATCCACACACCATGTTTGCGTTTATTCCCTTCCTCCTTCTCTTCCCCACCCCTCTCATCTCTCTCTCCTCTTCCTCCTCCTCCTCTTCTTATAACTGATTTCATTTTAGTTTAATTCATCTTTCAGATAATGTCTACCACAAAGTTTTAAGAAATTAATTCAAGTCATTTTTAAAGAATTTAGCCTGAGAGTTCCCGCAAGATAAAACAAGATACATTCTCCTAAAAGACCTCTCTCCAGATTGCCTTCCCCAACCCCTGGGCTGAGCAAAAGCAATCACCTGCCTTCAGCGAATACACACAGAATTGCCCAATAAATATGAGTTGTCATGGAAACCGAGCCAAAAGAGAATAGAAAGATGAGGCTGAATATTAAGGATTTGTTTGGCCTCAGCGACTTTTTCTCCCCCCGATCTGAAATTGTTCGATCTATGAAAACATAAACCACACAGGTCCCTGTCCGAGATAGACTAAATGAATGCTAAAGGCGTCCCTAATAAGTTCCTGAGATTTTAGTGTCTTCCACCAGCCACTCCTACACCTCTTTGCCCCCTTTCCAGGGGCTCATCAAAGAGCGATGGCAAATGACCTTAGGTGGCCGTATGTTTTGGTGGGAGTGGTGTGATTTGGAATCAGACAGACCTGGGGTGTGTGTGTCCCCCCTGGGCACTGGTGTTTTCCCAGCAGCATTTTGACCCTGGAGACTCATATTCCATAGGGCGATTGTGACAACTTATTTTGTGACTAGAAAGAGGCGAAGAGGAAGTCAAAGTGCTTTTCCTCAGCGCATCTTACTGCTCAGATTCAAATCTGAGTCTGTATTTCCTGTTAATAAGGATACTTTCCTTAGCGCCATAGTTAAAATATTCTGATACAAGTCATTCAGAGGGACAAGAATTCCCATCTACTTCTTCACAGCTCAGACACTTGCCAGGAAATGCATCTTTATGGATTTGTTAAGAACCAACGGACATTATTACCAATAGTCAGAAACTGTGTGCTTGAGTTTGTTTGTGGAATTGGTTAGCTAAGTAAACCTCAGCCTGTCCTTACCTTTTTTTGAGTCTCAATCTCTCTAAAAGCCATAAAATAATTTCTTAAATGCCTCATTGGACTGTTGTGAGATTTATTTCTAATAGAAGCTAACATTCATGTAGCTTAGTACATGTACCATATTATGTACCATATTATGTGGGAGTCACTCCCACATATTTGTATAGCAACTGTTGTTGTCCTGGTCACTTATCTCACAGGGTGTAAGGACTGGTTAATGAGCTATGTGCTTAGTCTAGTGCTTTTGTCATAGTAAGTTCTAAATCAGTATCAGTTGCTATTATTAGTAGTCGTACCCTTATCATCATCATCATTACTCTATTATTGTCTGTATCTTCTACTAGACTGTGAGCTTCCAGATTACAGGGCCTTATCTATCTGACTTACTGCTATAATAATGAAAAAATGAAGATGAGGGGAAGGCTATGAGTTGAGTGAAGGCATATACCGTGCTCAGGGATATAGTCATTGGCTCTCCCAAGTCTTCACCATAGCTGTGCATATATCACATTATTATTTACATAGATGTAATAACAGACTTACAGAGATAAGTGTTTGGCATCACAGCAAAGCTAGTACAGTTTCACATCACATCTGGTATCCAACACATGCTACCAGGTCCTTGGAGTATTTGCTGAACTATAGTGGATGTATACTGAATTAATAAACATACATACAAAAGGCAGATCCTTAACCATCTACCTTTGGCTCAGGTCACGATATTAGTGTTCTGGGATTGAGTCCCACATCTGGCTCCTTGCTCAGCAGGGAGTCTGCTTCTCCCTCTGCCTGCTGCTCCCCCTGCTTTACTCTTTCTCTCCTCTCTCTCTGACAAATAAATAAGTAAAATCTTTAAAAAAAAAAAAAAAACAGCTTCACATAAGAACTCATGGGATCCTCCAACAACCCTACAGGCATGTATGTAGTAGTATCAAGATAAGCGAACGGAAGGACAGGAAGGGAAGGTCTTATCCAAAGTCACACAGCTAGTTAAGCGGCCAAGCCAGGATTCAAACTTGGGAAGTATGGCTCCGGGCTGTTATGGTCACCAGAAAATATTTATTAAGTACTTACTAATGTCCTAGATACTGGGCTAAGCACTTTATAAATAAAGTGCTCATTGCTCATTCGAAGTCTATGACACAGGCACTACTACTGTCCCCATTGGGCAGAGAAGGAAATAGATACAGAGCTTAAGCCCAATGGACTTGCCCAAAGCCCTACCATTCGCAGGCAGAAACGTTCCTTCCCGTCATAATATTTGCCTTCCACCACTTACCTTCTCCTTTCTCTAAGTCTCAATATCAGTGTTGCTTCTTCTGGTCATCTTCCCTGAGGCCCCCGGTAGGCTGAGCTTTCTTTTATATGGACTTGTAATAAGCTGTGTGTTAACCTTTGTGGTGGTGACCATAATCTTGTTCAGGTGTCTTTATGTCGCTATTTGACACAAAGTTTCTGTCTCTCCCACCAGAAAGGACAGGGACTGCATCTATGTCTGGCTGGAATGGCATTTGTAGCACCTTGTACACACTTGGTATGCACCAAATATTTAATAAATGAATCCATCCCTAACTTCCTTGGGTCGATGTTGATAAACATCAGTGCGTGAAATGGACAAAGAGAAGAATGAAATTGCCAAATGAAATGATGAAAGCAATTTCGTCCATTCAGTCTTTCACCAGGCACCTACTGTGTGCCATATCTGAGCGAAGGAAAATGATATGTGATTCCACTAGAGGATTGTAATTGCAACTTAAAAATCGGCTTTCTAAGGCATTTGCTATACTTGAGAGCTCTAACTAAAAGGCTCAGTGATTAAGAAGGAACTCAATAAAATTGGAATAAAGTATTATCTGGGCAGTAATTTCACAGTAAATTTGGTTTAATAAAAATTTCACATGAATCATTTTTTAATTGACACTCAAACACTGTGAACTCTTTGGAAGACAAATGTCAAGGGAATAAATGTTATGCATTGCTAATTTTAAATGCACTTGCAATATGGTGTCTAATATAAAGGACGTACTTTTATCTGATTTTTTTCAATTTATTATCCTCTCCTGCTTTTTAGGTTGAGGAGGCATTATCGTTGTTCAGAAACTTCTTTCTTGCCTTCTAATATAAAATTCTTACTTTGTTCCTACTGAAGGAGCTCTTTAAGAATAAGGCAAAAATTAATTAATTAAACTATTCTTAAAATGTCTTTGCATTTAGAGTCTGATACATTTAAATCACTTTTTTAAATAAACTTTATTTCTTAGAACAAAACAGATTCATAGGGAAATTGCAAAGATAGTCCAGAGAATTCTCATGCACTCACACTTAGTTTCTTTTATTATTAATGTCTTATGTTAGCATGGTACAGTTGTTAAAAATAATGAACCAATACTAAAATGTTCTTATTAACTGAAGACCATACTTTATTCAGATTTCCTTAGTTTTTGCCAAGTTCCCATCCAGGATACCACACTATATTTTGTCCTCATGGTTTCTTAGGCTCCTCTTGTTTGGGACAGTTTTTCAGCCTTTCCTTGTTCTTGACCTGGAATACTTCAAGGAGTATTTTGTGAAATGTCCCTCAGTTGGGATATGTCTATTGTTTTTCTCATGATTAGACTGTGATTGTGGGTTATTAGGAGGACAACCACGGAAGTATACTGACACTTTTATTATATCATGTCAAGGATACATACTACCAACATGAATTATCAGTCTTGATGTTGACCTTGATCATCTGGCCAAGGTAGTGTTTGTCAGCTTGCTCCACAGTAAAGGGACTCTTTTTTTGTTTTGTTTTCCTACCTTTTTCATAATGTATTTTGTAGAAGGAAGTTACTATGTGTATTCCACACATAAAGACTGGGAAATTATGCTCCATCAACTGGAGGGTAGAATGTCTGTGCAAATTGTTTGAAATTCTTCTGCATGGGAGATTTTTTTCTCCTTTCTTTTTTTTCCTTCCTTCCTTTTACCTTTTATTTATGTTAGTATGGATTTATGAATATTTATTTTATGCTTTGTGTTCTAGTCCAATGCTAATTATTTATTGCTTATATTGTCTCCACTCTGGCCATGGGAGCTCTTTCAGTTGACACCTATGTCCCTTTAACATATTTCTGTCATTGTGGGGTCTTTTGTCTGTCCTTAAGTTTTTGGAAGACAAATTTTGATACATTGTGTTTCTGTCCCCATCCCTATCTTTGCCTCCCTCCCTCTCTTTTCCTCTCCCTTCTCTTTTTTATTTCTTTATTCATTATGATCTGAAAACAGGAAAGAATATATGATCTCAAATTTTGTTATTTGAAGGTAAATTAATTCTCCTTGGAGCCTAGCTAGCCAGTGGTTCTCAAATGTTAGTGTGCAAAAGAATAAACTGGAGAGCTTGTTAAAATGGCCAGCCAACAGTCTGATTTTTTTAGGTAAAGGAAGGGGTAGGTTAGGATTCTGCGTGTTAACAGGTACCCCCAGGAAACAATAATGGAGTTCTTTGAGGGCTTTGCTTTGAAAAGCAGTGAGCCTGAGGGCAGATAGCTATTCTGATACATGCTTTTTTTTTTTTTTTTCCTGGTGGCTTGTCATACTATTTGAACATACATACACACTGTTTGTGATAAAAGGGGTATAGATTTGAGGATTTTCCAACACAAAAGCTACTTGGCCGTATGAAAGAACCCTAGAATAGTCAAGATCTATATTCAGTTAGCTTTACATTTTAGCATTGGAGTTCATATAAGGCCCTACTTCTTTTCCTGCTCAGTATAGAGTGTTTAGGACCCCACAACAGGATTTTTGGTCTGGGAGGGGAGCTGATGGATCATCAGCTCTGGTCCTCTCTTCTCCTAGGGTACAGAAAAGAAACTGCAAGTCCTGGAGGATTGGATTGTCCAAGTTCACATGCTTTTTGGTGGTGGAGCTGGGTCTGAAATAGTCTTCCTAGAGATTGTTTCCATCGAGACAGACATAATTGAACATAATCTGTTTAGGTAGGTTTTTGTGAAATAGACAAATTTGGATTACTCTTTCTGTTGTTATATTTTTATATCAAGGTACAACTGCATCTTGGTTTCAGGATTATAACTTTTGTTAGTTATAAAAGTAAATGATGTAAAATATCGGTGTTGCCCTTTTGAAGTTCTCTGTTTAACTATTTTTAAATTGAGTTTTAAAAATATTAAAATTGGCACTTAGTTTTGGGCTTGGCCAAACTTAATTTGATTCAGGTCAGCTTCTACACTCATACAAGCAACTAGATAGAGAAGGATTAACACTTGGAAAGTGAAGGGGTAGGCAAGGTCTCATGGCAGAAGGGTTTCTGGGGGGAAAACCTTTGTTTAACTAATTAGTCAGGCAGTACTGTGATGACACATATGTAGACACAACTCATATCCCCTTTAGGATACTTCATAAAATGGAGCTAGCCCTTAGAAGAAAGACCACCTTGGTTGAATATTTCACTGAGTGAAAATGACACTAATGCTAGATGAGCCTAAAGCTGTGAGGTAACATTTTCATGGTTGTTGAAAGAACTCTGGGCTAGAATTGAATCTTGGCTTTGCCCCTGACAACCTACATGATGTTACGCAGGAAAATTCCTTTTCTCCTCTTCTCAGTTTCTTTATCTGTAAGTTGAGGGGATCAGTTCCCATACCATTCATTAACCCTTCATATTTAAAGGTGCTACAATTATGGATTTTTCATTTCTGGACTGTCACTAATAAATACCAGAAAAAGTGAATTCTTTTCTTTCTCTCTCTCTCTCTCTTTTTTGGTATTTTTCCATTCTGGAACTTTGATTTGGCTTTCAGAATACTTAGTTATTATTTTTAAGATTTTATTTATTTATTTGAGAGAGGAAGTGAATAAAAGAGAGAGTGAGCACAAACCAGGGAAGAGGCAGGGGGAGTGGAAGAAGTAGACTTCACTGAGCAGGGAGCCAGATGTGGGACTTGATCCCAGGACCCTGGAATCATGACCTGATCTGAAAGGAAGAAGCTTAACAGACTGAGCCATCCAGACGTCCCACAAAATAGTTATTTGAACTTGGAAGGAGTTTCAGGTCATTCTCTATTCACACTTGTGTCTTATTTGATGATCTACTGAAGGCCATTTCATAAATGGAGTGCTCAGGACTGCAGAGCTGGCTTGCTCCTGTAAGCTGGAAAAGAGATGGCGTCTCAAGAGGTGTTATTTCCTGTCGTGGCCACATACCAGAGGGCTCTGTGTGTGTGTGTGTGTGAGAGAGAGAGAGAGAGAAGAGGTTGTTAAATAGAATTTGGAAGCAGATCCTCTCTGTATCTATATTTATAGGTCTATGTATGTACACATATCTATTTCTATCTATTCTATATATCTCCATCTCTACAGAGAGATCTATATAAAGATACTTATACAGGTCAGGATGGCGGAGAAGTAGCAGGCTGAGACGACATCAGGTAGCAGGAGATCAGCTAGGTAGCTTATCAAACCATTGTAAACACGTACAAATCTGACAGGAGATCGAAGAGAAGAAGAATAGCAATTCTAGAAACAGAAAATCGACCACTTTCTGAAAGGTAGGACCAGTGGAGAAGTGAATCCAAAGCGACAGGAAGACAGACTGCGGGGGGAGGGGCCGCTCCCGGCAAGCGGCAGAGCAATGGAGCACAAAATCAGGACTTTTAAAAGTCTGCTCCATGGAGGGACATCGCTCCGGAGGCTAAACCGGGGGGAAGCCCAGGTGGGGTCAGCATAACCCCAGGTCCCGCGGGGTCACAGAAGGATCGGGGGTGTCTGAGAGCTTGCAGAGACTCGCGGGTATTAGACTGCAGAGCTCGCAGGTATTAGACCAGGGAAGCCGGCTACAGAGACAGAGCCGAGGAGTGAGCTCTCAGCTCGGGGTTACCGTGAGCCGGTCACAGGCTGGGTGGGCTCAGAGCACGGCCGGAGGCCAGGGAGACAGGAGTGATTGGGCTCTTTTCTCTGAGGGCGCACTGAGGAGTGGGGCCCCGAGCTCTTGGCTCCTCCGGGCCGGGGACTGGGAGGCCGCCATCTTCATTCCCATCCTCTGGAGCTCTACGGAAAGCATTCAGGGGACAAAAGCTCCCAAAAGCGAACCGAGCGGATTACTTAGCCCGGCCCCTGGTAAGGGTGGTGTAATTCCATGGCAAAGACACTTGAGAATCACTACAACAGGCCCCTCCCCGAGAAGATCAACAAGAAATCCACCCAAGACAAAGTTCACCTACCAAGGAGAGCAGCAGAATTCCAGAGGAGGAGAAAGCAAAGCATGGAACTCATGGCTTTCTCGCCATGATTCTTTAGTCTTGTGGTTAATTTAATTTTTTTTTAATTTTATTTTTTTTTCTTCTGCTAATTTTTTTTTTACTTTTACCCTTTTCTTTTTTAACGTTTTTTAACTAGTTTATCTAATATATATATATTTTTTCTTTTTAATATCTTTTCTTTATTTGTTTTCTTTTTTAAATTTTTTTTCCCCTGAACTTCTTTTTACCTCCTTTCTCCCCGCCATGATTTGGGGTCTCTTCAGATTTGGTTAAAGTGCATTTTCCTGGGGTCTTGGCCACCCTTTCAGTATTTTATTTGCTCCTTCATATACTCTTATCTGGACAAAATGACAAGGCAGAAAAACTCACCACAAAAAAAATAACAGGAGGCAGTACTGAAAGCTAGGGACCTAATCAATACAGACATTGGTAATATGTCAGATCTGGAGTTCAGAATGACGATTCTCAAGGTTCTAGCTGGGCTCGAAAAAGGCATGGAAGATATTAGAGAAATCCTCTCTGGAGAGATAAAAGCCCTTTCTGGAGAAATAAAAGAACTAAAATCTAACCAAGTTGAAATCAAAAAAGCTATTAATGAGGTGCAATCAAAAATGGAGGCTCTTACTACTAGGATAAATGAGGCAGAAGAAAGAATTAGTGATATAGAAGACCAAATGACAGAGAATAAAGAAGCTGAGCAAAAGAGGGACAAATAGCTACTGGACTACGAGGGGAGAATTCGAGAGATAAGTGACACCATAAGATGAAACAACATTAGAATAATTGGGATTCCAGAAGAAGAAGAAAGAGAGAGGGGAGCAGAAGGTATATTGGAGAGAATTATTGGAGAGAATTTTCCTAATATGGCAAAAGGAACAAGCATCAAAATCCAGGAGGTGCAGAGAACCCCCCCTCAAAATCAACAAGAATAGGTCCACACCCAGTCATCTAACAGTAAAATTTATAAATCTTAGCGACAAAGAGAAAATCTTGAAAGCAGCACGGGAAAAGAAGCCTGTAACATACAAGGGTAAAAACATTAGATTGGCAGCGGACCTATCCACAGAGACCTGGGAGGCCAGAAAGAACTGGCATGATATATTCAGAGCACTAAGCGAGAAAAACATGCAGCCAAGAATACTATACCCGGCTAGGCTATCATTGAAAATAGAAGGAGAGATAAAGAGCTTCCGGGACAAACAAAAGCTGAAAGAATTTGCCAACACCAAACCAGCTCTACAAGAAATACTGAAAGGGGTCCTCTAAGCAAAGAGAGAGCCTAAAAATAATAGATCAGAAAGGAACAGAGACGATATACAGTAACAGTCACCTTACAGGCAATACAGTGGCACTAAATTAATATCTCTCAATAGTTACCTTGAATGTTAGTGGGCTAAATGCCCCAATCAAAAGACACAGGGTATCAGAATGGATAAAAAAACAAAACCCATAAATATGTTGCCTACAAGAAACTCATTTTAGACCCAAAGACACCTCCAGATTTAAAGTGAGGGGGTGGAAAACAATTTACCATGCTAATGGACATCAGAAGAAAGCTGGGGTGGCAATCCTTATATCAGATCAATTAGATTTTAAGCCAAAGACTATAATAAGAGATGAGGAAGGACACTATATCATACTCAAACGGTCTCTCCAACAAGAAGATCTAACAATTTTAAATATCTATGCCCCTAATGTGGGAGCAGCCAACAGTATAAACCAATTAATAACAAAATCAAAGAAACACATCGACAGTAATACAATAATAGCAGGGGACTTTAACACTCCCCTCACTGAAATGGACAGATCATCCAAGCAAAAGATCAATAAGGAAATAAAGGCCTTAAATGACACACTGGACCAGATGGACATCACAGATATATTCAGAACATTTCATCCCAAAGCAACAGAATACACATTCTTCTCTAGTGCACATGGAACATTCTCCAGAATACATCACATCCTGGGTCATAAATCAGGTCTCAACTGGTATCAAAAGATTGGGATCATTCCCTGCATATTTTCAGACCACAATGCTCTGAAGCTAGAACTCAATCACAAGAGGAAATTTGGAAAGAACACAAATACATGGAGACTAAACAGCATCCTTCTAAAAAATGAATGGGTCAACCAGGAAATTAAAGAAGAATTGAAAAAACTCATGGAAACAAACGATAATGAAAACACAATGACTCAAAATCTGTGGGACACACCAAAGGCAGTCCTGAGAGGAAAATATATAGCGGTACAAGCCTTTCTCAAGAAACAAGAAAGGTCTCAAATACACAACCTAACCCTACACCTAAAGGAGCTGGAGAAAGAACAAGAAAGAAAGCCTAAACCCAGCAGGAGAAGAGAAATCATAAAGATCAGAGCAGAAATCAATGAAATAGAAACCAAAAAACAAACAAACAAACAAACAAACAAACAAACAAAAACCACAACAAACTAGGAGCTGGTTCTTTGAAAGAATTAATAAGATTGATAACCCCCTGGCCAGACTTATCAAAAAGAAAAGAGAAAGGACCCAAATAAATAAAATCATGAATGAAAGAGGAGCGATCACAACTAACACCAAAGAAATACAAACAATTATAAGAACATACTATGAGCAACTCTATGCCAACAAATCTGACAATCTGGAAGAAATGGATGCATTCCTAGAGACATATAAACTACCACAACTGAACCAGGAAGAAATAGAAAACCTGAACAGACCCATAACCAGTAAGGGGATTGAAACAGTCATCAAAAATCTCCAAACAAACAAAAGTCCAGGGCCAGACGGCTTCCCCGGGGAATTCTACCAAACATTTAAAGAAGAACTAATTCCTGTTCTCCTGAAATTGTTCCAAAAAAATGGAAGGAAAACTTCCAAACTCATTTTATGAGGCCAGCATCACCTTGATCCCAAAACCAGACAAGGATCCCATCAAAAAAGAGAATTACAGACCAATATCCTTAATGAACACAGATGCGAAAATTCTCACCAAAAAACTAGTCAATAGGATTCAACAGTACATTAAAAGGATTATTCACCACGACGAAATGGGGTTTATTCCAGGGCTGCAAGTTTGGTTCAACATCTGCAAATCAATCAATGTGATACAACACATAAATAAAAGAAAGAACAAGAACCATATGATACTCTCAATAGATGCTGAAAAAGCATTTGACAAAGTACAGCATCCCTTCCTGATCAAAACTCTTCAAAGTGTAGGGATAGAGGCACATACCTCAATATTATCAAAGACATCTATGACAAACCCACCACAAATATCATTCTCAATGGAGAAAAACTGAAAGCTTTCCGCTAAGGTCAGGAACACGGCAGGGATGTCCATTATCACCACTGCTATTCAACATAGTACTAGAAGTCCTAGCCTCAGCAATCAGACAACAAAAAGAAATTAAAGGCATCCAAATTGGCAAAGAAGAAGTCAAACTATCACTCTTTGCAGATGATATGATACTATATGTGGAAAACCCAAAAGACTCCACTCCAAAACTGCTAGAACTTGTACAGGAATTTAGTAAAGTGTCAGATTATAAAATCAATGCACAGAAATCAGTTGCATTTCTTTACACCAACAACAAGACAGAAGAAAGAGGACCTACGGAGTCAATCCCATTTACAATTGCACCGAAAACTATAAGAGACCTAGGAATAAACCTAACCAAAGAGGCTAAGAATCTATACTCAGAAAACTATAAAGTACTCATGAAAGAAATTGAGGAAGACACAAAGAAATGGAAAAATGTTCCATGCTCCTGGATTGGAAGAACAAATATTGTGAAAATGTCTATGCTACCTAGAGCAATCTATACGTTTAACGCAATCCCTGTCAAAATATCATCAACTTTTCTCAAAGAAATGGAACAAATAATCCTAAAATTTATATGGAAGCAGAAAAGACCTCGAATAGCCAAAGGAAAATAGAAAAAGAAAGCCAACGTTGGTGGCATCACAATTCCGGACTTCAAGCTCTATTACAAAGCTGTCATCATCAAGACAGCATGGTACTGGCACAAAAACAGACACATAGATCAATGGAACCGAATAGAGAGCCCAGAAATAGACCCTCAACTCTATGGTCAACTAATTTTTGACAAAGCAGGAAAGAATGTCCAATGGACAAAAGACAGCCTCTTCAATAAATGGTGTTGGGAAAATTAATGGCCGCATGCAGAAAAATGAAATTGGACCATTTCCTTACACCACACCTGAAAATAGACTCAAAATGGATGAAGGACCTCAATGTGAGAAAGGAATCCATCAAAATCCTTGAGGAGAACACAGGCAGCAACCTCTTTGACCTCAGCCGCAGCAACATCTTCCTAGGAACATCGCCAAAGGCAATGGAAGCAAGGGCAAAAATGAACTATTGGGATTTCATCAAGATCAGAAGCTTTTGCATTGCAAAGGAAACAGTTAACAAAACCAAAAGACAACTGACAGAATGGGAAAAGATATTTGCAAATGACATCAGATAAAGAGCTAGTGTCCAAAATCTATAAAGAACTTAGCAAACTCAACACCCAAAGGACAAATGATCCAATCAAGAAATGGGCAGAGGACATGAACAGACATTTCTGCAAAGAAGACGTCCAAATAGCCAACAGACACATGAAAAAGTGCTCCACATCACTTGGCATCAGGGAAATACAAATCAAAACCACAATGAGATACCACCTCACACCAGTCAGAATGGCTAAAATTAACAAGTCAGGAAATGACAGATGATGGCAAGGATGTGGAGAAAGGGGAACCCTCCTACACTGTTGGTAGGAATGCAAGCTGGTGCAACCACTCTGGAAAACAGCATGGAGGTTCCTCAAAAAGTTGAAAATAGAGCTACCCTATGACCCAGCAATTGCACTACTGGATATTTACCCTAAAGATACAAATGTAATGATCCGAAGGGGCACGTGCACCCCAATGTTTATAGCAGCAATGTATACAATAGCCAAACTATGGAAAGAACCTAGATGTCCATGAACAGATGAATGGATAAAGAAGATGTGGTATATATACACAATGGAATACTATGCAGCCATCAAAAGAAATGAAATCTTGCCATTTGCGATGACGTGGATGGAACTAGAGGGTATCATGCTTAGTGAAATAAGTCAGTTGGAGAAAGACAACTATCATATGATCCCCCTGATATGAGGAAGTGGAGATGCAACATGGGGGGTTAGGGGGGTAGGAAAAGAATAAATGAAACAAGATGGGATCGTGAGGGAGACAAACCATAATTGACTCTTAATCTCACAAAACAAACTGAGGGTTGCTGGGGGGAGGGGGGTCAGAAGAGGGGGGTGGGGTTATGGACATTGGGGAGGGTATGTGCTATGGTGAGTGCTGTGAAGTGTGTAAACCTGGCGATTCACAGACCTGTACCCCTGGGGATAAAAATACATTATATGTTTATTAAAAAAATTTAAAAAATATATATTTATACAGGTACAGAAGTATTTATTTTGTATGTTTAAATATAATTATACACTTACGTTTATGGATAATAATTATATTACCATTAATATAATTATAATATACTTACCAATAGTAAGTATATTAAATATCAACATATATTTCTCCTCCTGGGATCAATCCATATCAGTAGATCTATTTGTCCCTCTATCATCTATCTAGCTAGATAACTATATCCCAGGAAGAGAAAAATATAAATCAAACAGATGGGAATGTCCCTCTTCAGAATGTGCCATACAAGAAGGTGGGCAAAAATCTGTATTTTCATGATGTGGTGATGTGATTAACTCATAGATGTTTTCTACAATGAGAGGTGGGCCAGCGGCCAATGGTCAAGAAAGAATTCTTGAGACATTTTCCATACAAAAGGTGTTTTTATTAAAGCACAGGGACAGGACCCCTGGGAAGGAAAACCTGCATGCACTGGGATTGTGAAGAGCATTGGTTATAAACTTTTAAGTTGGTTGGGGTGGGGGAGGCTATAGATAAAGGAAGTTTCCAAAAGGATTTTTGTATGTTAAAGAAGAGTAATAGGATCCTGGAGGTCTGGCTATTGTCAAAGAAGGTTGCTAGCAAAGCGTTAACGTTAAGGCAGCTGTGAGTTTTTTAAGGAATGTCCTACTCTGCCTGTCTCTAATATTTGTCTATGGGCTGTGAGCTGTTAGGAATGTAATTGTGTCTACATTTCTTTTGCCTTTGTTCTGCTCTTCACCTGGGTCTTCTCTCTCTCGGCATCTCTGGGTTATTTGGTCTTTGTGGTGAAGAACAGAGAGAATGTGAGGCAGGAGAAGAGGGTGCAATGGGATTAAGCCATGGGAGGAGTTTTCCAGGGAGCTTGGGTTAGAGGCACAGCAGAGAGAACAGCAGACAGATGTGGCTCTGAGAAAAGGTATGCTAAGAAACATGGTCGTGGCTCCTGGGTGGCTCCGTGGGTTAAGCCTCTGCCTTGGCTCAGATCGTGATCCTGGGGTCCTGGGATCGAGACCCTGAGCAGGGAGCCTGCTTCCCCACCCCCCCACCCCCCGCCTACCTGTGATCTCTGTCTGTCAAATAAATAAATAAAATCTTTTAAAAAGAAAGAAAGAAGGAAACAAACAAAGAAAGAAACAGAGGAAGAAAGAAACATGGTTCAGCATTCCCTCCCCATGATTTGTGAAATCCAATTACTTCAAAACTCCTTTTTGCTTCTGGATGCTGTTTTGGACAGCAATGTTGCTTTGGTGACTGACCTACAAGATCAATGGCTCAATAAGCATCCCACTAGTTTAACTCTGTGGGGAGAACCCAAGGGCCTGCTGGGGAGGTATGAAGGGTAGCTTTGGACTTGATTGTTTGGCTCCTGGAAGTCAGCATTAAGGTTCCTGACATGATGATCAGAAGACTGGCCGTACTTCCAGGGGCACAGATGAGAAACCCGTGGGAGTGGGGCCTGTCTCTGTGCCTGCCACAGAGAAGGCTCAACAGACATCTTTTTGGAATGAATGGGCAGTGAACAAACAGGACAATTTGTGTATGTAGGGTCTGGTTTAGGTCACTGATTCCTATTTAGTGAAGGGCGTTAAACTAGGGAATGGTTTCCTGAATAAGTCCTGGGAGAATGTGTCCTAAGTTACTTGAGAAGGAGAAAGTAGTAAAATATGTAAGGGGTTTGGAATTGAGAAAATAAATATTAAATTATGCGGGAAAATAGAGGTGTTGATCATGGGAATGGGTTTCTTGCAATTCACCTCTTATAGCTTGTATATTCTGAACAGAAAAAAAAAAAGAGGGAAGGAACGGCATGCATGTGAGGTCATTGATTTCATCTGTAAAAACGAAATAATACTGTTTGTCCTGCAATGTTGTCATGAGGACTAGAAGTGATGGATGTTGATGCAAAGAACTGATAGGCCCAGGCGTCGTAAAATATAAAAACAACACATTTTATTGTTATAGGTACCATTAGAGCTGCGATCAACCTGTCCCATTTTTCAATTCTTCAGCAGATAATAACCACCCCTGATCTTACTTCTTTCTAGCAAAGTTTTATCTGGGTTGGTGTGCCCACTAGATAAATTTTGTAGGATGGAGACCCCAGGCTGCCCTGAAGGCACATGCTCAGAGCCCTCCAGAGTACAGCCTAGAAAACACAGAGCTGGTCCGAGGCCACATTCACAGCTGTGGGAACCGAGTGCTGGAGGCAGTCATGATTTACTGGCTCACAAACCCAGTTCTTTCCTCAAGCATATGAGTCAGGGAATTGGTTTTTCTGAGAGCAGGGTGAAAAAACATTGTTATATGATCGGGATTTCTCTGATCCCCAGAAAAATGCTTACCCTTTTTTTTTTCTTTTTTCCTCACTCTGCTTGGCTGTTTCCCTTCTCATCCTGCCCTACTTCGTTTAGCAATTAGTTTTGGAAAGAAATCACGCACATGATGAAAATGATCTAGAAACTCAGATTTAAAAAAAAATTTCTAGCCAACATGGATATGTGTGATTCACAGTTGCTTTAAACCTACAGAAATTTGTTTGCACAAATTAATACCAACTTTTAATAAACAGACTTTACTGCTCACTGCTAAAAATATTCTAGTCAGGCTTAAGTTGAAAAGAAAGACATGATAGGAATCTATCCCCATGGCAACAGGGCTTTTAAGAGTAGTTTATGCTACAACAGTGATCTGTGACAGCTTTTGAAGATGTTTGAGGGTTTGTTTTTCATGACTACCTTGGTGAGAGGGAAAGGAATAGAAAGCAGGAGAAGCTGAATATGTGTATTTTGAATTATCAGCTGGGGGAGTCCTAACTTCATTCTATTCAGAGGTGAACTTAAAAGGTGCTCATTATGATAAAAATGAAAGTCTTTAGAAAGGTAAATTACCTCTTCCATAGGTAAGCCGCCAAACCTTGTGGACTCGTCTCTACCTGAAGAGGAGACCACATGCAAGGGCTCGATGAGAATAAGAAGGGTTTGTAGTTATTTAGAATTCATCTTGAGTCTAAAAAGGTTCCTGGGGCCATCTCACCAGTCATATGGAGAGTGAGAATTGGTCTCAGGTAAAAAGACGTTGCTGTATAAATGGCAGGTTTTATTAGAAAGTATGTTTCAGTGCTGGCTCACTCCATTTCACCATGACGGAGCCCTCAGAAAGCCATGCTGTAAGGTGCGCTTTGTGGCTCCAGTGAATCTCTAGAGGAGCCACGCAGAGTCAAGAGGGAAGTTCAGCTCATGTGGCCAGGTTCATCTTCAAATGACCGTTGGACCAGGTCTGGGACTCAGACCATGCCATGCTTTGATGGCAAGTAAACACCAAGGCAAGGAAACCAGAGCTCAGGCTTCTGTTTTAGAGACACAAATTGAACGCAACTCAAGGCATCCCTTTATTCCTATTATGTTCTGATTTTGAAGGGGGATATCTCTTATTGTTGAAAATCTCAAGATGTATAAAAACATATAAGGGAAACATCATCCATTATCGCCAGCCAGAGGTGATGCCAAGCTGATCTGGACGTTTTCCCGATGCACCAGAGACAGACTTTTAGAAGGGAAATGTATCTTTAAAAGTCAGGTTGACAGCCCCTGGGTTTATAGATGAGGACCGTATTTAAGAGGGTTAGCCAGGGCTAAGCTCACCCAGCTGAGTGCACCCACACTCGCAGACGGCTCATCCAGGATGTTCTGCCCAGCACTACGCTGCCTCTCATGTTCAATTATTTTATCTTCTAAGTATTTCAGGGAGAACATTAAACCTTCCAATCCTCAAGATTTCCCATCCATTAAAACTTCCAATCCTCGAGAAAACAGCAGCTTTGCAGAAAGCAAACTTCTATTCGGAGTTATGGTTAGAGCCTGAGCTGTCTAACCGGGATTACCTAAAGGCATTTTATAGCTAGGACAGAGTCTTTATAAAAAAGTTAATGGTGAAGCCAGACAAAAACAAAAACAAACAAACAAACAAACAAAAAGAGTTATACACCTACAAAGTACAGGTATTTTTTCTCCAGCTGTGTACTTGATCTCCCGAATTTGGTATTCGAGAGGGAGGGCGATGGATCGGCAGTTAAATAATAAAATAGCCTTTGATCCCCATTACCCGCCATGGAGTGGTCCTGAGGAATTAGGGACCCACAAATCCAGTAATTTTTTTTATTCCAAAGGCTCCATTCTTCACCATATCATATATATTAAAAAGCACTCACTGTGCATATTATAAATTATTTGGTGCTGTAACATCCATAAAAGGTCTTTTATAAAGTTGAATGCTGTTAAGGATGCATGGTCTCTAGATATAAACTTTGCCATTATTTATATGAGTTGAGCTGCAGATGATAAGCTGATATATGCATTCATTTCCTACAGCTGCCATGACACACCGGACAGCTTAAAACAAAAGAAATGCATTCTTTCATAATTGTTGAGGACTGATGTCCAAAATCTGTTTCACTGGGTTAAGATCTAGGTGTTGGCAGGGTCAAGCTCCCTTTGGAGACTCTAGAGAAGAATCCTTTCCTTGCCTCTTTCTGCTACTGTAGGCCACCAGCACTCTTTGGCTTATGGCCACGTCACCATTTTCACTCTCTTCTCGGGTGTGTAATCTCCTTCTGTCTCTCTCTAATAAGGACACTAGTGGTGGCAGTTAAGTCCTGCCCAGATAAGCCAGGACTACCTCATCTCCAAATCCTTAACTGAATTCTATCCGCCAAGATCCTTTCTCTAGATAAGGTAACATTTAGAACTTCCAGAGATTCTGATGTCTTTGTGGCCACCATTCACCCCACTCCAGCACAAATGATATTTTGTGGCTCTTTAGCTAAGCTTTTTAGCAATTTTGACTTAGTAAGGTATTTATGTTTGTGTGTTGGTATCATTGTAAATTTTCTAGTCTCAAACCTTTTTGGGGTCCCTCCAGAGGCTTCTAGCTTTGGGCACCTTGCTCATACTGGATAAAAGTCCAGGAGAGAGACTTTCTCCCTGTCTACAGCCAAGTTGGTTGATAGAAATCCTCTCTTAGTCACTGTAACCAGAGCACATATTTTTTGAAGAGACATTTTGTTAGGAAACAATGGCAAAAGAAGAGACAACATTCTACAGGGTCCTTGGGTGTCACATTTCTGTAGCAGCAAATAAGAGAAATACAGAGAGTAGTAAAGCATCTGATGTCAGCTAAAATCCAGGCAGAGAAGCACTACGCTTTAAATCCCAAACTTGGAACGACTGGCTGCATTTGTTAACTCTCGAGAACTTACGTGCTCTTAGGTACCCTGATGGGCCCTTTTCCAGAATTAGTTCTAGTGTTTACAGCACCTCTTCAAATGAGATATATGCCTTGCTTTACAGAATAGAAAAATCAGGTGTAGAGAGGCTTAGTCATTTGCCAAAAGTTATCGAGGAAATAGGTAGCAGAGTGAGAATACGAATCCTGGTCTTTGTAGCTACAGAGTTCCATTTCTTTTCTGTGCATTGTGCAGCAGTGTTTCTGAAACTAGGAAGAGAGTACCTAAAATCTATGACAAAAAAGTAAAAAAAAAGTAGCCCAAAGGACAATGGGACTAGAGCTAGGACATAGACTCAACCTCCGTCACTCCAAATCAGTCTTTGTTTCTCTCCTGGATGGTGAAAACAATAGTTGACATTATTACTTATACTAGCAGTGTGTGTGTGTGTGTGTGTGTGTGTGTGTGTGTGTATGTGTATTTGCCATTTGGTTAACTATGTATAACTGATTCCATTGCATGGGTTCTAGTCTTTGCAAATAAACTTTTTTGTGTGTTCTTTTGTCCTTAAGTATCTTGAATTAAACAAAACAAAACAAAAAAAATCCCAAAACTTCCTCAGATAGTGTTAATATCCAAACTTGATGGAGTTAGTTAATATTAAGAGTCATTAGCACAAGGGTGCCTGGGTGGCTCAGGGGATTAAGCCGCTGCCTTCGGCTCAGGTCATGATCTCGGGGTCCTGGGATCGAGCCCCGCATCTACCTCAGCATCCCTGCTGAGCAGAGAGCTTGCTTCCCCCTCTCTCTCTGCCTGACTCTCTGTCTACTTGTGATCTCTCTGTCTCTGTCAAATAAATAAATAAAATCTTAAAAAAAAAAAAAAAAGAGTCATTAGCGCAGTGCCCAGAGCAGATGGAACCAGGAAATTCATGTCCCTCACAGAATCTTTCCCACATGTTCAATAATTCTACTTCTGTGTCTATTATTGTCAATTGGTATCATATATTCAGTATTCCTTTAATACTTGCAACTTAAATTTATATTTACTTTAAAAGGCAACTCTATCACATAATTGGAAAATCAGTATCACCCACTAGAAATATGAACGCAATGAGAAGGAAACTATTTCTGAATTTCAGCTGTAGAGTCGCCTAAGAAGCAGGTACGTGGCTTGCTGTGTTATTGTCAGAAGGGAAGATTAGAAAATACTACATTATGTAGTATTGTGTGTGAAATTAAGAAACAAAACAAATGAACAAAAGAAAAAGAGTGAGACAAACCAAGTAACAGACTCTTAACTATAGAGAACAAACTGATAGTCACCAGAGGGGAGATGGCTGGGGGGATGGGGGAAGTAGGTGATGAGATTAAGGTGAAAAAAAAATCATGGTGAAAAAAAATAAAATTTTTAAAAAGAAAAAAAAAAAAGAAGATTACAAAGGGTTAGAGATCTGGCCAGTGACTATACTGGCCTTAATCTCAGACATCCTCCTTGACAAAACTGGAGGACCGAATGAGACCTGAGAAGGAGGTAACTTTCTCACCTCCGGGACATTCAGTGTGATTATGAGCATGTATGTGAGCTGCCTGAACACATCTTACTAGCCCCAGGACTCCGCTCCCTTCTTGTGGCCCCAGGCCTGGAACTGAGGTTTTCTGTTACCTGCTGCTTTGACATCTGAAACTGGAGACCTTGAATGGCCTACCCAGAAGCTTCCCTCCTTTGCTCTACCTTGTGGATAAAGTCCCCTGCCCAAACAACCCTCCTTATCACTGTGACCAGGCACAGTGTCTGCTCATCCCTCAATCTCAGATTCTACATCCTTGACTGCCTATAAGATATAACCAGCCAATTGCATCCTTCCAGAGGAACCGGGGTCACTGCACACTCTTGCTACTGCAAAGCCTGCTTTCACAATCTCCACTTTGTTCATTTTGTTCCTGAGTGAAACCCACCAGAGTGGCATGCAGTGTCCTCCTCCCCCAGGATGTGGGTATATGCCTGAAAAACTGCTGGGCACTCATCGATCCAGTGTCAGGTGTCTTGTGTTTGAACATCCTGAAAATCCCAGGGAGGGACTCCTTTCCTCACCAGTGGAGTAAAGAGGTGACCAAAACACCTTTCACTTTGGGAAGGATTATCACCCTATAGAACGGTATCTAAGTGTATTATCTTCTTATTTATAGGAGCCCATTCTTTAAAGAATCATCAGACCATCATAGAACAGACATGCTGCAGGTGTCTTTCACATAGTGAGTCCTTGAAATGAGGGAAATAGTCTTTTGTCTCCTTTAGAGGCTTCCTTTAACCTTATGAAGAGGACAGTGGGCTTGGTTGACAGATAATTGGTAAGTTCTTATGTACAAGGGCAGATATGGGGACATTTTTACATCAGATTCTCTTTCCTGATGTTCCTTCCAAGGCAGCTTTCATTTCTATTATCATACTGCTTAGCATTCAAAGATGCTTATTTTCCTAAGATGACAGATGAAATGCTTAAAGTTGTATAATGTGGTGGTTAAGAACACAGGGTCTAGAAGCTCAGGAAACAGACTACCTGGGCTCAAATACTTCCCACTTATTTGTTGTGTAAGTTTCGGTAAGTGGCTGAAACTCTCTGAGCCCTGGTTTCCTTACTAAAAGAATTTTCTTCAGGGGGTAGCAATGCATCTTAAGTGAGTTACACATAAAGAATTTCAAGTAGTAACTGAAATACAGGAAGTATTTCAAAAAATGTTAGCTATTATTATTAGAGAAGAAGCAACACTCTTTACCTTTAATACCCGGGCCCATAAAGAAGTCATCCATGGGGTACCTGGGTGGTTTAGTCAGTTAAGCATCTGACTCTTGATCTCAGCTCAGATCTCCATCTCTTGATTGTGAGTTCAAGTCCCATACTGGGCTCCACGCTGGGTGGGGAGCCTACTTAAAAGTCGTCTGGGTAGTAAGACTCTAAGGAACAAGGACACTGGACATACATGTTTAGTTGGAACTATGGACATGGGTACCATCCAAAACTGAAGGACTTTTCAGGTGAGGCTTATATTAGCATGAGGTCTCTGGGTTATCAGTGAAGGAAGAAAAAGTATGAAAAAGGAAGGGAAAAGGGGTGAGAATAACCTTCACTGTTCTTATTTTGGGGCAGGATGGCTTACCACTCCACATCTTCAGTGCTTAAGGGTTGCACCCAAACCAAAGGTTTTGTTGGCACTTTGAGAGGTTGACAGGACACTGTGCTTCCTTCCTTCCGGAAGCACTACTGTGTCCTCCCTTGCTTTCTAGTTCCTTCTGTACATATATTTTTCTACAGTTTTTATGCTATTTGGGGGCAAGAATTAAACTTTTTTTATCTTTTTTATTCCCCACTAAGCATAACATAGTGGCACAAAGAATGGAGATGATTGAATATAGGTCAAATTTATTGCTTTGGATATAAGTAGGGACACAAACTGAACTTAGGTCATGAAGAAACTCTAAAATACAGTGGCTCAAATAAAGTGAGGCTTATTTTTCTCTCCTATAACACCATAGAAGCAGGTGGCTTTGCTCCATGATATCATTCAAGGCACCAAGATCCCTTATCTTGCAGCTTTACAACCCCCTCATAATTTGTCTTCACCTGCATGGTCAAAGTTGTTTAATCCAAAGGAAGAAGAAAAGAGTACTAGAGGGTATGCAGCTTCCTTTGAGGAATAACTTCCATTCCTACTCCATTTGCCAACCCTTGGATGCATGACCCTGCCTAGATGAGAGAAGCAGTCTGTAGATGGACAGTCATTTGCTCAGCTAATAGGAATGAAAAGGAAGAAGGAAATGATATTGAGAGACAATTAGTAGGCTCTGGATATTTTGTTAATTCTAGAATATTTACTCCACACCTGCTCTGTATGCTTTAGTGCTCCTTAGGAATGGGGATTTAGATGGGGAGGGAGAGGATAAGAATCTTCCCTCCAGCTCTTCTTGTCATGGGGGTGCTTGGCACACCTAGCCCACTGAACGAGGCTGTCTGTGACTGACACCTCATGTTCCTAGGAAATCGTAGGACTTTGGGAGTTTTTGGTCTGAGGCCAAGTAGCCTGTGTCAACTATAGTTGGAAGGCATTTTTTTTCCCCTGGGGAGAAATGTAAGGGGAATTGGGAGCTGTGCTTATATGTAAAGCATGGTATGTTCTTTTAAAATTAAATGTGCATATTTTAGTTTCTGATACGGTTCCACCAAATATAGAAAACATTTCAGGATTCTTTGAGAACAATCCTAGCTTGGAATGTGAATGTCAACTTGAGAAATCATTTACAGCACCAATAGACAGACACATAAAAGCAAACGAGGGTTTCTAAATCGGGAGTTTTCCATTTTTGAGTCACAAAAACTTTTCAATTAAATGATACTGAAGCATTAATCAAGTGATGAAACTTTTCCTGGTGTGAATGGTCAAAATCAATGGCAATAACCAGTAGTCTCCATTTGTAGACAATCCATGACAGTTAGGATAGACAGTTGGAGGTTTTAGGGTTGCAGTAACTGCTCTTTTCTTTTCTTTCACGTTTCTTATGTGGGCCATGACAATTCAAACATAATTCAGCCTACCTACATGTTTCCATGAGGACTTTATTTTCTCTTAGCTTCTTTTTTTTTTTAAGATTTTATTATTTGACAGAGAGAGAGAGATCACAAGTAGGCAGAGAATCAGACAGAGAAAGGGGGAAGCAGGCTCCCTGCTGAGCAGGGACCCCCCCCGATGCAGGGCTCGAACCCAGGACCCTGAGATCATAACCTGAGCCGAAGGCAGAGGCTTTAACCCACTGAGCCACCCAGGCGCCCCTTCTCTTAGCTTCTTAATCACACTTGGGAATAATTGCTCTAATATAATCTTCATGTGGAAGTGTAATTATTGAGTTAGGAGGATAGGAAAGAACTGATTTCAGAAGTAACGTTCTCATAAAATGTTACCCTATTAAGAAAAAACCCGGTAACACATCCCCCACCCATCCACCCACCATAGCACCATAAACTAACTTTAAAAAATACTCCCAAGAAGCCAAGGGGCATGTTTCCACAGAATTTCTTCTGTTTGAGTTAGAGTGTGGGGTACTTAAACCGGAGTACTTTCGCTCACTCTGATACAGCTCCTCCATGAATGTGCAGCAAGTATGGCATTAAGGTATATGACGGCTACTTATGTGCTAACTTGAGTGGGCCATGAGGTGCCTACATTCAGCATTGTTTCTGAGTGTGTCTGTGAGGGTGTTTTCAGATGAGATTTAACATTTGAACTGGTGGATTCAGTCAAGTAGTTTGTCTTCTCTGCTGTCTGTAGGTGGGCATCGTCTGCTTGGCTGAGGGCCTGAACACAACAAGACATGGAGGAAAGAAGAATTTTCCTCTTTTTTTCCTGACCGGCTACTTGAGCTGGGACATCTCATCTATTCTCTTGCGCTTGGGCTGGGGTTTGGATCATCAGTTCCTTTGGTTATCAGGCCTTTGGATTCAGACTGAAATAGTTCCTGGCTTTCCTGGGTCTTTAGTTTGTAGATGGCAGATTGTGGGAATTCTTTACCTCCATAACTGTGTGATCCATTTCCTTATAACAAGTCTCTATCATCCATCTAACAATTCTCTATCATCCATCCATCTATGTATCTATTTATCATCTATCTATCCTGTTACTCTTGAGAACCCTGACCAATAGAAGCAGATTATGGTTCACAAACTCTGAAGTTTATCACTGAGATCATGGGGTGCCGATGGGAAGCTGTTCCCCTTCGTAAGCACTCCTGTATTTCCACAAAGCAACCTTTCCCCTCTGAGGGCAGCCTTTGATGGACAACAATGAAGATCTGCTTGTCCAAATCCTAGGACGGATGCTTCACATTACTGAAGTTTTAACTCTTCTTGAAACCTCCTGAGATTACCTTTATGGAAAGTCACTCCAGGTTACACTCAATTACTCTCTGTCATCACATTTAATTGTGCCCCCTCTCTCTGTTCCCACTAGACCATGAACTCCATAATAACAAGACCAAATCTGTAGGTCACATCTGTATCTCCTGTGCCTGGAACAGTGCCTGGCACTTATTAGGTATACTGTAACTGTCAGCTGAATAAATGAATGATCCTTGATTATGGTTTATACCTTGATTTAGACCTCATTACATCTTCAAAATAGAAAGCATAATTTTCATAAATAGTAAATCTACTATTCAGGAGGTTCTGGTAATTAAGCAGAGGCTCAGAGAGTTTAATTAATATTCTCAAGTCACATAAGATTTGTGGAGGATTTGTGGAGCTGGAGTCACAGCCACATCATCCCTAGCCAGGGGCCTGTTCTCTTTCAGTTCCTCCAAGTGGCCTCCCAATCTGATGAGAACCCAGTGGTGTAAGTTACGTGAAATTGCCTTGTAAAATACAGAAGATTATGAGGTAGTAATATTCACAATTTTTTGAGTATACTTTATTTTCAATGGTGGGAATAGTTATTAAATAACATGGTGTTTTCAGCCTCTGAGTAGAATTCAGATGCTGTCAAGGTGCTCATTAGAAAGAATTATATTGACAGAAAGTCTTTCCACAGCAATGCAACTTAGAGGAAAGCACAAGAGTAAAGAATGAAATTTAGGCTATTTATTTCCCTGATAATCATTTGAAAATATATATATTTTGTATTTTGAAATCATCACAAACCTATAAAAAAGTTGCAAGGAAAAAAGTTGTAGGAAAAGAAGAGAACTTTTCCCCTTGAACCATTTAGAGGGAGTTTCCAAACTGATTTCCCAATATCCCCAAATATGTTAGTGTGTAGTTCCCACAAACGAGTATATTTCGCATATAACCACAATATGACTATTGAAATGAGGCACTGATACCCAAACATTGTTTCCATCTAATTCTCAGATCCCATTCCACTTTCTAATGTCCCCCAGAGCAAAATTATCTGATAATCTATATTTGTATTTCTTTTTGCATTTGTCGAATGTCCTAGAAAAGCAGCCATTGTCCAATTAAGCTACAAATAATCACTATTTTTCATAGAAAATTAGTTTTGACCTCTTTGCCACTTTTTTTAGTCCCTTAAATACATGGAGTCATACCTAGTCCTTTTTATATTCTTTAATTAATTCCTTATTATATTTTTACTGTTTTCACAAACTGAAAGAGTCCATACTCACTAGGAGCTCATCTGTTTGGAACTCATGTGAGAACCTTCTTCAGATTATCTCTAAACTGAAGTTTCTGTCTTCTCCTCAGAACACTTCTGCTGGGGCACCTGGGTGGCTCAGTCAGTTAAGCATCTGCCTTTGGCTCTCGTCATATATCTCAGGGTCCTGGGATCCAGCACTACGTCAGGCACCCGTCTCAGTGGGGAGTCTATTTCTCCTTCTGCCTTTCTGCCCTGCTTACGTACACTCTCTCTCTCTCAAATAAAGAAATAAAATCTTTAAAAAAAGGAAAAAATAAAATAGATAAATAAAAAAGAACACTTCTGCTAATGCCGCAGACTAAACCCACATGGAGCTTCTCCTAGACAGCAAACAGAGGACTCCAGGCCCCACCCGCCCATCTCCCCAGCTGGTCACGTGCTCCGCCAGCAGTGTTTTAAGCAAACAGTATTTCACTGAACTGTGAGGCAGTCTTAGAATAGTCAGGCTATCCAGGTGGGTAAACTGCCAGAATGCGGCTCGGTCACTTAATACGATGCACAGGAGCTTAACACATTCCCACCCACTCCACACAAGTAAACAATCTCACTGGGAAAAAAAAGTATTAGTTGTGTTTTTCTCACTAGGTAAATAATGTCTAGTAGTTGAAACTTATTTAGAGGGCTTGGAAAAGAAAAATAAGTAGATAGATAAATGAAATTATTCACTAAACATAACCTTATGAACGGAAATACTTTCTGTCTGTAACCTGTTTTTTCCCCACTTAGTAATGTTAATAACTATTCCTTGGATTATTGATATTTTATACAATTGAATTTCCCGAAGTTTATGCTAGTAAACCTAGTGCATTGAGATGGACAGTGAAATGTACTCTCGTGGTTAAATTTAGTATAAGCTGTATGTTATACATTCTTATATAAACTAAGCAGTTTAATCTGATTTAACTTGTTTCCCAAACTCTTTGACCACAGGACTTTTTAAAAATTAAAATCTATTAACGTACTTTGATAAATAACCTTTCTACAACATGTGCTTTATGGCTGTAGAGCATTTCAATACATTATATCAGTTACGAATTAACTCGGATCCAAATGGCAGAAAATTCAATCAAATTAGTTTCACCAAATAAGAGTTTATTTTTCTCATATAATGAGAGGAATCGATTTGGAGCAGCAGCTGAACAATATCATAGGGCTCCCCCTCTCTCCCCATTGCATCCTTCTTGCCTTTCATCTTCATGTTGTAAAAGGGCTGCTACAGCTCCAGGCATTGTACATGTAGTCCAAGCAAGAAGAAAAAAGAAGGCATCAGCAAAAAGAAGGAAGGGCTAAAGAAACTGGCAGCCAAGTCTATTCCTTGAAAAAAAAAAAAAAATCACATGTCTTAGGTGTCTCACAAGTAACTTCCACTTACACCTCACTGACCAGCTCTGGGTTGCTTGGTTACCCCAAGCAGCAAGCATGTCTGAGGAAGTGGGTATTCCAGCTTTCCAGCCTCAGTGGTACAGGAGGTCAAGAGGAAGGGCATGGTGAAAAGTCTTCAGCTAGGTAATCCAAAAATATCTGCCCATTTCTTTGGCTAACTAACAGCCACAAATCTTCCTCATCAGTGAGCACACTCTCCCTGAGGAGAGTACTGCAGAGTCTCGTCCAATTACCACATCCTGCCTAAAGTTCGGGACCCTTGTGTGATATGCTGTCCTCTCCCTCAGGCCTGAATGTAGCTCATGCTCTAGTGACTCATAGCTGAAATGATACATTATCCATCTTCAACATACACAATTACCATGATGGAAAAAGAACTTTCATATAGAAAGACAGGAAAGCAGCAAATGAAGATCCATCTCTGGTTCATAGAAAATACCAAATCTTACTGATGAATAATTGCAAAGACTGCCTGACCAGGAAGGGACTATATTTCTTAATGAGCAGAACTGGCAGCCTTTAGCTCTTCCCCAGCGAGGATTCTCATTATTTGTTATCTTCCATTAACAGGAAAGATGCCCTTCCTGGAGTCTGCACGTCTTTTTCAGCTTGGTCCTGGTGATACACATTTGGTGCCCCTGATCTGGCTTTACAGGTTAAACACTCACAGACCTTGTCAGCCAAGCCTGGCATCCTCTTGCCTCCACCACCGCTTAAACATTCAGTAGCCCTCTTGGTTAATTTAACGTGGGTAAAACCACAGCCCAGGAGCTTGTTCCTTGTGGTAGACCTCTGTAGTCTGCCCATCCTCCTCTTTCTGAGATGATAGACATTTGCCAGAGGACAATGGAGAAAACAGTCTCTCCTGGTGTGCTTGGTGTCTTCCATGCATCTCTGCAGTTTCACTCCATCTTCTCCACTCTCTCTCTCTCTCTCTTTTTTTTTTTAACATTTTATTTATTCATTTGAGAGAGAGTGTATGTGTGTGTGCGTATGGGTGTGCATGAGTGTGTGTGTGGGGGGGGGGACAGAGGGAAAGGGAGCTCAAACCCTTGAGCTCAAGGGGCTCAAACCCAAGACCTGGAGATCACGACCTGAGCCTGAAGCAGACGGCAGATGCTTAATCGTCAGAGCCACCCAGGTGCCTCTGTCTTCTCAGCTCTTAAATGAGTAAATATGTCCCTTGCCCAAGGTCCCACTCCTCCTCTTCACCTCATATCTGTCCTACACCCTGGACACCCTTTGGCTAAGATATCCCATTACTTTTTCTACAAATTTTATTCTCTGCTTTCATGTACATGCACATGTCCAAGCTGAATCATAATAGCAGTTGCAATCAGTTTATGAGGCTGGCTGGAGTCGCTGGGCCCACAGACAATGGCTTTAGTTTTCTCCCACTGCTTCCCTCAAACATTCTGATTTCTGACCTCCCTTCCATACTTAGATGATATTTTAGGAACTCTCACATATTTTCACATGGTTTCAATTCTTTTTTTTTTTTTCCAAAGATTTTATTTATTTATTTGACAGACAGATCACAAGTAGGCAGAGAGGCAGGCAGAGAGAGAGGAGGAAGCAGGGTCCCCGCTGAGCAGAGAGCCCGATGCGGGGCTCAATCCCAGGACACTGGGATCATGACCTGAGCTGAAGGCAGCGGCTTTAACCCACTGAGCCACCCAGGCGCCCCACATGGTTTCAATTCTTGAAAAATGGCCATTTTGAGGAACTCTGACTTTGGGCCTTAAAAAATGCAGTACAATCACAATTTCAACCTCATAAGCAATTAAGAACATCCTCCCTCTCCCTAGTAATTAAGTATTGACCTTTGGTTCTGGGATTTCTGTGGAAAGGGGGACATGGTCTGTTTTCTCATTATTTATTTCCTATACAACTTCCTGCTTCCGTCTTCTTCAGGATTAGCACGGAGGAAGGGGAAGTTACAAGAAGATGAACAAAGTCATATCTGTCTGTAGTTGCAGAGATAGGATTGTTGGTATTTTCTGTGGCTCCCTCATGCAGGCAATGGATACCCAGAGGACTATGGTGACCCCCCAGTTTAAGCCCCTGGCCCCCTAGTATGCCTCACAAGTTCCACTATTGGGAATTTAAAATGGGTACATGTTACAGCAGCTCATGCTTGACTGTTTTCTGTGTCATCATTTGACCCATGGGAAATTCATGCACCCTACATCACTAAATGGTGAGAATGTAACTTGCCCAATGGCTGACCATTTAAAACACCAGGTCTCCTTTCCTCTAAGACACCAGCATTTCTTCTGCCTTTCAATATTCGCTATGTGGAAAACAGGCTTTGTAATCTTGTAATCCTTAAATTCAAGGGGATTATGCAAACCCCACACTCCCCATCAACTATGTTGGGATGTTTTCTCCATTCTCACAGAAGCTCCACACTTGTATTTCTGTAGTTTGGTGACTAGCAGTGAGGGGCCCTTCTTCCCCTCTAATAACCGTCCTAGAAGTCTTCCCTTAAACGGCTTATGCAGAGAGATGAGAACCCTCACTCTACCTCCATGAATTCTCATTTCTGCAGCCCTCCATTTGAAGGCTGAGTTTGTTCTAATAAAGCCGAGATGGGGTAATAGTCTCAGTACTGAGTTTGCATCTTTGAATAACCTGCGTGGAAGTTGTAAAGAGTGGATCTCCTCCAGGAACAGAGGAACTCATCACTAGTGTCCTTAACTGCAAGGATTTAGCAAAAAAAATGCCTGGGTAAGTATCCTTGAACACCCAACTAACACTTACCGAATGCTTACAATAAGCCAGGCATTTCTCTAAGATACTACCTAGGTTGTTTCATTTATTTCCCAAGGCTTATGAAGTAGATACTACTATGATTCTGTTGTGCAGATGACAGCATTGGGGCTTAGTTAAAGTTCTCACTCAAAGTTACACGGTGAACCAGTGTCTGAGCTGAAAGTCAAAGATCGGCAGTCTGACCAGAGTCAGGACTATTAGCGGCTGTGTTGTCTTGATCTCTCGTCTACTAAAGCTCTCCAAATACACTCAGGTTTCTCTCTTAGCTCAAGGGATGTTTCTCCTACTCAAATCCCATTAAGAAAGCCTGGGAAATCGTTCTTCTAGATCATGGGTTTGCAAACTATGCAGCTTGTATTTGTAAGGGAGGTTTAATTGGAACAGAGCCTCATACATTGTGGGTTATGGTTGCTTTCACACCATCGCTGCAGGGCTGGGGAATGCCACAGAGGCCGTAGGGCCTGCAAAGCCAAAACTATGGCCTATCTGGCTCTTTCCAGGAAAAACTGTGCTGACCTCAGCTCTGAATGATTCAGGAAATTTACTCCAACTCTACAGGTCACACCACCTGTTGTACCCCTTCAGGTGGTGTAGCTCTCAGCTCCCTGGGGTCTTTGCTACTCCTCGTGGTCATGATGGGTATTGTGCAAAGACAAAACTCCTCATTCGATGTGAACAATGATCATCAGGCTTTTAGCAGAGCTCGAGGCTGAGTGTTGGTTATTATTGAATATATGAAATGGCTCATTGACTACTTTGACCTACAAAAACAGCAATTCTGTATGTTTCCTTTTTTTTTTTTTTTAAGATTTTGTTTTTAAGTAATCTCTATACCCAACACAGGACGTGAACTTACAACCTCGAGATCAAGAGCTGCACACTCCACTGACTGAGCCAGCCAGGTGCTCCAATTCCATATGTTTTAACCAAAATGTTAAATAGTTTGCAAGTGAAATAGACTGGAGGCTCATATTTTGCCTCCAGGTATCTGACTCTGGAAGATTCGTAACTCTCCCAAATCTCTATCTCCACACTGTGAAATGGAGGCTAGTGACATCTCCCTTTCAGAGCTGATATGAGAATTTTATGTATTCCACAAAGCACTTAGCACAGTTTCTGTTGGAAGTAAGTTCTTAATAACGGATAGCTGTTTTTGTTACTCTTCTTATTATCATTAGCAGCAAGGTACAGAGGAGGGGATACTCTTCACGAGACGTTCTGCAGCCTGGACTCAATGTGGGCAGTCTACCTGGCTCTGTGTACACAGGTTTCCCTGGAAGTGTCCTTGCTACATATCCTTCTAGATAGATCCCACCTCTTCATCCTGTCTGAAGTTCACGTTTCTCCCTAAAATACAGGGTATTCAAAAACAGTTTTATAATTTATGGATTAGGTCATGATATCTCACCCAAACTGACATCCTTCAATTCCATCTTTCACAGAAGAGGGTTGGGCCTCTTTTCCAAAAATGCCTCCCTCCCGCCCCTGCCATTTAACCAAAGACTGGAGTTGAAGTCAGTTGTCAGTTGTCCCTTAGTTTATTCATACCCATGAGCAAGAACAACCCCTTCCATTTGGGGGAGCTGTGTTCTCGGTGAAACCTGAAATGGATGTGTTCTGGCTAAGTGGTGATGGTGGACACAGTGGAGGAGAAGGGTGACTTCTAGGTAGACCAAAGTGAGGGGGATCCAGAAATTAGAATTCACATGTTAGCTAAGCACAAGAGAAGTCAAGCATGTTCATTTAAAAACAGTAGGCTTTGAAATATTTGGAGAGAAAACTATGTGATTTAGCAAAATACTTCTAACGTTTTGAGGGTATGGAAGTTGATCCTTCTTGGTTCTTTGTGAGAAAAATAGCCTGAATGGAAATGCTGGGGACTGGCAGCTCCCAGAGGAGGAGAGAGTGTCGGCAGCACTGGGGAAGGGGACTGGAGCTAATGAAGCATAGGTTTCAGGGCACCTCATTTGCATGGGTACAGTCTGAGATGCTGTATAGAATTCTGTAGTCACAATTCTGTAATGCTTGTCCTAAAAAGGGCCCCCAGGATCATACAGGCTTCAGGTCTTCTACAATTTATTTTTTCCCCAGGAAATAGTAAGAAACAAAGGGAATAGAGAAGCAGGAGGGGGAAGGAGGGAGGGAGGGAAGGGGGAAGAATTATTGTTCTAGCAGCAGGAATGAAGGAGAAAATTTTAAGCACCAGGGGGATAATGTGGATTTTAGGCTGACTGCCTTGCTTCGCTGAGACGTGGATTCCTTCTGTACTCACACTTTTGGTGGCACTTAAGGAACTTCAAGAAGCAAAGAAATGTCTAGTTGTGGATTGACTTGGTGAGAGAAAGGGTCATTGTAGACAAGAGATGGATTTGGGGGGTATCAAGAATTCAGCAATAGATGGGCACAAAAAGTGACTGGAGAAGATTTAAGTCCCCTTCTTCCTCAGAACTTTGGAGAAAATGAATCTTCCACTGAATCTTGCCCAGGGGATCTGACTTCATTTATATCTTAAAGAGAGAAGAAGATTACTCTTGGAGATGGAGTACTTTTTAGCCACCTGCATGCCTGACACTTGGGATGCATCTTTAAATACAATATAGGGGAAATGATTAGGAAGAGTAGTTGTAGGAGACTAAGGTAAAAACTATGGCTGGATTGGCTAAGCCAACATCAATGGACATTCATGGTGATAGTCTCTTAGACTGGGGAGGTAATTAGCCCTGGTAGATGGGAATTAACAGAAGATAAGCTGAGTATGAAAAATGAGAAGAATTCAGGCATGAAACAAAGAGCCCCTAACCTTATCTTAAAAAGAAACCAATGTTTCAAAGAAAGCTTTAGAATTCACCCTGACACCCTCCATCCAAGTCCATCCCCTGCAGAATTAATTTTGCCTTCTGTTCTTCCATTACATTGGGTCCAAATGCCTATTATCGCAAACTGCTTACATGTAAATCCTCTGCTCTTGAGCAGGAAAGCAGAGTATGGACAGTTATGGAAAGACCTTGCATATGGTAAGCATTTGATGCACATGGCCAGGATGGATGACTAGTGTTTTGTCAGCTGCAAGTCTTCAGAGCTCCTGGATCCTCTCTCTCTAGGGAGACTCTTCTAACGTTTCTTACTCTCTGTTAAGTGGGGGCCTAAAGCAGCAGTTTTTTCACCTGGTAGATTGAGAGCTACGGATGTAGAATGGTTCTAAAATTGGTCCCACATTTTCTTCTATTTTCGATGAAGAGGTGCTAGAGAGATTCCTTTTAAAATGCTCATATTTCACTGTCGTTTGGAGATTTCTGACTTAAAGGCATTATTTAAACTGTTGATGAAATCTTTTCTCTGTAGAAAATCTTTGGGCTGATTTCCAAGCCTCCGTCCCGTCCTCTTGGCTGCAAGGAGTTCTGCTTCTCTGGTCAGACATTTCCCTAGAGGGGTTGCAGTTTGGCCGGCATTCCTCTGAGGACAGAGATGGATGAGGTGTATGGGTTTGTTGATGTTCCATTGGTATTTTTAGTCCAGGGTTAGCAGAAGTAGAGACAGCAGTAGGTTGGCTTTTATTGAATATGAAATTTCACATCTTTCCTGTGAAAGTCCCTTTCTTCAGGAAAATCCATTTTAACTGGTTGCCTCCGCGGCCCCTGGCCCTGCTGCTGGGATGGCTGCCGGCATCTGGGCCTGGGTTGCCAGGAAACTCCTGAATCCTTTAAAGGTTTGCCGACTAGTCCATCATAAGAGTAGGCCTTAAAGACTATTATTATAAGTAATTCAGTTAAACATGTTTCTAAAAGATGTGATTTTTGTCCATCTTAGGAAGTGCCTGCTACAGGACTTCCCTGGTCGGCTCAGAGCAGTGTAGAAAGAACACTTAATTTCGAATGTCTGAGTTTATCCTCACTGTCATCCAACTAACATATGGCTGCAAAATTGGCTTAGAGTTTCCTCGCTTAAAATAAAGTAGACATGGGTACGATTTGAGGGTGCATATCTCAACTCTGTGGCTAAATGAAGAAAAAGTTATATATGTATATGTGAGTGTGTGTGCTCTTCTGTGTATACGCATGCACACACATGTAACCTATATATGTATGCTATATGGCATATGTGTGTGTTTATCTCTAGTTCCACTCAGACTTTTATGGGGTTTTCCATTCCCACTGTTCATTTAAGTATGAAAGGTCTCATTCATTGTTTTATTTCACATGTCATGTGCCACCGAAAAACGGGTGGTGGGATTCCCTCATTCAGAGCAGTCTGGTTAAGCTTTATTTACCAAAGCCCTGAGGTAGGAGAATGTCCCACTGGATGGTTCATGGGCATTATGTAGGCAACTGACCAGAGCAGGCCCATACCCCAGGGCAAGGAGACAAGAGCTCACGTGATCTTCTCTTCTAAAAGACACAAGCTCTATGGGTGGTTGATCTCCACTGGCCTCACTGACCTGAGCTACCTGCAGAGCAGGCTCTAGAAGCTGCCTCTGCTATTCTCCAAACTATCCTCCTACATCCAGCCCCCAAAGTCAACTGACATTCTCTCTCTAGTGGATAGGGCTCCAGGGCCAGGGAGAGGAAGAGAACAGAGTAGAATGGTTCTTTCCCTATTCTTTGGATATGGATGCAATCTCAAGGTTTCCTTAAGACTTTCCCTTCTGATAACCAAAAGACTGTTTGAGAATAAAGCCATACACCCCCTCCCCTTAACAATCCAACCCTTTCTCCCTCTTTTCAATTTTGCTCCAATAATATTACTTTCATTTTAGGCTTTGTGAATGCCTCTAAGACACATACATGGAAATGAGAAAAGGAAAAGCACAAGAATTAACATATAATAGGTGGTAAATACATTTAAATATATGTTTATCTTAAAATCCAGAGATTATTTCATAAAATGAGCTTCGGAAAAAAATTAGCTTCTTAAAAAATTGCTGACTTCTGGCAGTATGACAGATTAGATTCTCTGAACAATTCTCTTGCTGGAAACAACACTGGATAAAATAAAAGCTAATCATTAAAAAAGTATTGCTGAGCCAGCAAACAAGTGAGAAATGTGGAGTCTGAGGCCTGGCTTAAAGATGTATCCTCCAAGGTGGATTCTCTTCACTTCAAATAGCTACCGAACATAAGCTCCCAAGGGCAGAAAGTTTGTCTGTTTTCACTGCTCAATCTTTCCTACTAGAGCAGAGCACAGGTGATAGTAGGCAACTTGTAGGTAATCAAAATATTTATGGAATCAATGAGTAAAAAAATCCCCAGAAGAGCCCGATTTCTCTTGAAGTGGAAGTCTACAGACAAGCAGAGAGAAGGCTAGAATGATCCATGTAGTAAGGGATTGGAGCTGGGACTCGAGTTTACGTTAATATTGACCCAAATGGATACACAGAAATATTTGTAGATAAACTCATGCACGTGGATTACTATACACACCCATGTTGCCATGATCTATGAGTTGAGAAGGCCTTGGAGCGATGACACCGCACTAGCAATGAGCAGACTCCGTATCTAGATGGTGATTTTTAATACCATTCTCCAATAAATAGGGGATCTTGAACAAACGATTGATCCTAGGACTGGGGCAGGAAGTTCATAAGATGACCCTGCAGCATCTTGTAGTGCCAGAGAGTAAGGAAGTGCTAAAACAAAACATTAACAAGAAAACCCCACAACAATGGGGGTCTGTCAAAGGGAAGCAGGAGCCTCTTGGAAGAGCTCCCCATGGTCAAAGCTGGAATAATTCAATCCAAAAAACAAAGTAGTATTGGATTATAAAACGAAGTATAAAAAAGTGCATTCATTAATCCAGGCTGATATAAATAAACAAATGAATGAGTGAATAAGGAATTGGGAGACATGAGGCAAAAATACCAAGGGGAAGAATTTCAAATAAATCATGTAGCTACTCCGCCATCAAGGAGGTGGTGGGCACTCCTTAATTATGGGCTACTCTAGTGACTTCATTTCAAAGAGTACAGTATGGAAAGTGGGGGAAAAACAACTGCACAGTGGAGAAACCTGACAAGTATTACCTCAGCCAGGTAAGGAAGATTATCATGATGAGGGATAAGTAATGTTGATACACTAGATGGAATGTGATGCGAACGGTATTTTATCTTTGCGGTCTTCTTTGCCCAACCCATAACTCCAGGCTAACCATGAGAGAAACATAAGATAAACACCAATGGAGGGATGTTCTATAGAATACCTGAGCAGTAACCTTTAAGACTGTCATGTCACCCAAAGCAAGGAAATGTCAGAGAAACTGTGACAATCCGGAGGAGCCTAAGGACACGAGATGACATGATGTAATGTGGTTTGTGGGTGGGACAGAAAAAGGACATTAGGTAAAAAGGAAAGAAGTCCGAATGACCTACGGACTCTAGTTAATAGTAATACACCAGTGTTGGCTCCCAAACTGTGATAAATATATCAGAGCAGTGCAAGATGTTAGCAATAGGGGAGAAAGGGTGCAAGATGCATGGGAACTCTCTGTATTCTCTTTTGAAAATCTCCTGTGTATCTAATACTATAAAATAAAACCCTTATTTAAAAAGAGACCAAGGAAAAATAATTTTTAATGGGCAAAATGAAACTGTAGTGTCTATGTATGTACATTTAGTGATACAACTATTTTAAAAACAAGAAAAAAAGGGTTACAATAAAATTCAGGACAGTGGTAGCTTTTGAAGGGAGGGAAGGGTCTGTGATTGTAAAGTGACACTTATGAAGTAGCTTTATGAAGTAGGTACCGAGAGTTCCTCAATTTTAAAACAGAAAGGAGAGGAACGACCACAAAACTAGTGTGTGGAGGCGTTGTGTTTCAGACATGGACAGCTTGACTTGGGAGCCTGACCTCTTGGCTGAGGCCTTGTCTGGTCTAAAGCTCTGTGTCCATAGATTGGAGAAATTTAAAATTTAAATAGATTGGAGAAATTTAAAAATAAAACTAAGATATAGGTTACCTTTATTTTTTTCTTAATGACAAATACATCTCAGGAAATTATTTGCTAATTGGTTGCAGAAGACTTTTGTTTTTAGAGTTACTAATGAGCAGTGATAGGGACTGTTGAATTTGTTGAGAAGGCCAGAAACAAAAGAAAACAACAAATGAGACTAAAAAGGGGGGAGAAGAGATATTCGTGGAAATCCTGGAAATCCTCAAAGATTAGAGATGGGTGCATTTCCTTTTGGGGGAACTTAGGTTGCTTCTGACTTTTGGTTATTGCATGTAATGTTGCTGTACATGTGGGCACATGGATATCTGTCTGGGATCCTGCATTCAGGCCTCCTGGGTATACACCCAGAAGAGGAATTTCAGGATCATATGATAATTCAATTTTTATTTTTTGAGGAACTTCCATCCGGTCTTCTATAATGGCTGCACTATTTTACAATTTCATCTTGTGTCTGCAGCGCACAAAGCTTCCAATTCTTCCACATCCTTGCCAAAAGCATCATTTCATCTGCTTTTTGGTCATTTGTCAATCTTATTTGGAGAAATATCTATTCAAGTCCTTCACCCACATTTTAATCTGGCTGCTTCTTTTTCTGTTATTGAGTTGCAGGAGTTCTTTTTTCTTTTTTTTTTTAAAGAATTTATTTATTTGACAGAGAGTGAGAGAAGGAGAGAGAGCACAAGCAGGGGGAGCAGCAGAGAGAGAGGGGGAAGCAGGCTCCCTGCTCAGCAGGGAGCCCGATGCGGGACTCGATCCCAGGACCCTGAGATCATGACCTGAGCTGAAGGCAGAGGTTTAACCACTGAGCCACACAGGCGCCCCGAGTTGTAGGAGTTCTTTATATATTTTGGATACTAACCCCTTATCAAATTGATTTGCAAATATTTTCTTCCATCCTGTGAGTTCTCTTCTCACTTGTTGATTATATTCCTGCCCAACTGATTCTTGACACAGGCACAAAAGTCCATGGAGGAAGGATAACCATTTCAATAAATAATGCTGGGACAATTCAACATTTATAGGCCAAAAAAAAGTACCTCAATTTAAGTTTCACATCTTATACAAAATTAACTCAATCACAGGCTTAAATGTTAAACAAACTATAAAATGTTTAGAAAAAAATAAGAGAAAATCTTTGGGGTCTAGGTAATGAGTTATTACCTAGTTATGTCTAGGTAATGAGTTATTAGACTTGATACCAAAAACATAGTTCATCAACTGTAAAATTGATAAATTTTACCTCATCAAAATTGAAAAATTTTTCTCTGTAAAGTCCCTGTTAAGAGAACAAAACACAAACTGTACCCTGAGGGAAAAGATTTGTAAGCCATATATCTGACAAAAGACTAGTGTCTAGGATATAAAACTCAAATTCAATAATTAAAAAAAAAACAATCTGATTAGGAATTGGGTTGAAGATATGAAGAGACATTTTACTGAAGGGGTAAGAGCAGGCAATCACGTTTAAAGATGTTCAACACTATTTGCCATCAGTTAATTGCAAAATCAAACCACAAAGCAATGTCTTTACCCACCTATCAGAATGGCTAAAATAAAAACTAGTGACAGTATCGGATACTGGCAAGGACGTAGAGAAACTGGACCACTCGCACATTGCTAGTGGGGTATAGCATGGAATGAGAATGGAAGCTAATGCAACCACTTGGGAAAACAGTGGGGGGGGTAGTTCCTTAAAAAGCTAAACACATACCTACCATACAACTCAGAAGTTGCACTCCTGGACATTTATGCTAAAGTGATAAAAACTTATGTTCACACAAAAATCTGCACAACGAAGTTTACTGCAGCTTTATTTTCAACAGCCCCAAACTGGAAACCATCCAGGTGCCCTTCACTAAGTAAATGGTCTAGCCCTGTCAGGGAATACGACTCAGCAACAAAGAGGAACAAGCTGGTCTGCATAACAGTCTGGATGATTCTCCAGATGATTATGCTGAATGGAAAAAAAAAAAAAGCCAATTCCAAAAGACTACATACTGTATGATTCCATTTATACAATAAAATTCTTGAAATGACAACATTCTAGAAATGTAGAAAGATTAGGGGTTTCCAGAGAGTGGGTGGGGACCGGAGGACAAGGCTTGTGACTCTGAAAGGGCAAAATGAGGTATCTCTGTGGTGAAAATTTTCTGTATTCTTACTGCAGCAATCTTAATCATTTGGTTGTGATATTATCCTGTAGTTTTATAAGATGTTACCACTGATGGAAACTGAGTAAGGTGTACAGAGAATTTCTCTGTATTATTTCATGTCAATTTATAATTATCTCAAAATAAAAAGTTTAATTAAGGGGCACCTGGGTGGCTCAGTGGGTTAAAGCCTCTGCCTTCGACTAGGGTCATGATCCCAGGGTCCTGGGATCGAGCCCCACATCAGGCTCTCTGCTCAGCAGGGAGTCTGCTTCCCTTCCTCTCTCTCTGCCTGCCCCTCTGCCTACTTGTGATCTCTGCCTGTCAAGTAAATAAATAAAGTCTTTTAAAAGAAAGTTTAATTTAAAAAGTAAAGAAGTTAGTGAAAATAGAGGAAGGCTTACTTTATTTTTTTCAAAGACTTATTTATTTATTTGAGAGAGAGTGTGAGCAGGGGGAGGGTCAGAAGAAGAGGGAGAGGGAGAGACAATCCCAAGCAGACTCCTCGATGAACACAGAGCTGGGCATGGGGCTCTTATGACCCTGAGATCATCCCTGAGCCAAACCAAGAGTCGGAGCCACCTGGGAACCCCCAAAATTAGAAAGCTTACTTTTTAATATCTTAAGTTGCCAGCAATAAGAAGATGAATTGCAAACGCATCTGGTATTTGGTATTGAGATGGGATGTTAACATTGATTTCAGATGAAATGTTTCACGTCATAAAACCTACTTGAAGTGCATAGATTTAAAAGTCATTGAGAGCACTCATATCACTCAACTTTAGACTCATGAGTAAGGTAGATCCAAACACCCTCTAGGGAGTAAAATATAGATGGGAAATGGTCCAAAAGCTAGGCAGCACGTCTCCTACCATGCTGAACTTGGACTTGACCACAAGAGGGCACGACGATTCTAGCTATTCCACGGGCAAAAGTGAACAGGTGCAGAGAAGACCTTTAAACAAACAAAATGTGTGGCCTGGCTGTTAGTCCCCATCCTCCTTCATGTTTACTTTGGTAGTGGGATGATGGTGTTTTTGTCACCCAAACCCCTGTCTAGAAATGTTCTTTAGGGGGCCACTCAGAAAACCATGAAATGGATCCTCCATTGGGAAGTGCAGAGGACAGATGTTCAACCTATGCCTGGAAAGCCAAAAGGAACTCTGGGCAGAGCTTGACTTCCTCCCACCAGGAAATTCACAGGAAGAAAGAGGTGGGCTGCTGGATGCCCTGGGGCTGAGGAAGGAGGTACTAGTGACCAGCGCACCTAGAGAAGCACTCAGTTGCCTTAGTCAAGGGAAGTGCGAGAAGCTTTTTAAAGACTGTCTCCAGAAAGAGAGCTTCCTGCCCCTGAGTCTGAAGTCCTCAGCCAAGTGAGACCCCCCCATCTCCTCACCTCCCCCGCCTTCCTCTGTTTGATCCATGGTGCCAAGCGAAAGAGTAGTTAGAACCAGGTTTGTATTGGGGAATGGAAGAACATTTAAAGCTAAATTCTGAATTTTGACTATAGTGTGGATTTGGACATTTTATGTTCTGAATTAAGACTGTTTTTATGAATAAAATTGATCTGAAATCTTATCTAAGAATAATGGGAACAAATATGGATTCACCTCAACCTGACCACTGTCCCCAACAGAATTCCCAATTTCCTCCCATGTCTACCAAACTTGCCACTCCTCTGCTCTCCCTCATCTCAACGAATGGTACCACCACAATTTGGTTTCTCTGGATAAAGCCCTGGAAATTCCTCTTGATTCCCTGTTTTCCTGCATCCTCCATCCTCCATCCAGCAGATCTAAGAAAGCAGTCACTTAGCTCCGCCTTCAAAACACATCCACATCTACCTGTTCTCCAGCCTGTTGGGCTCTGCACCCATCATTAATCCCTCACATGGCCTCCTCCCTGATCTCCTTGTGGGTTTACAGTCTACTCCCCCAACAATTAGACTGGTTTTAAAATAGAGATTGAATTGTACTATCCTTAACACCAAAACTGTAATATCAGTGTAACATCCAAATTTCTACTGGGCCTCCAAGACTTTCTAGGATTTGAGCTCTGCCAGAATCACTGATATCGTGTTTCATTTCCACCTGTCATGACCCTCAGACACTCATCAAAATCACTACCATTTTGGGGCTTTTATGCCTGCCTTTCCCCAACCTCTTTTCATGGTGTGATTCTTAAGTCATTCAAAACATAATTCAATTTTGTGTTCAAATATCATTTCCTCAGAGGAGATTTTATTGCCAGTCTATCTAATATATATATATATATATATATATATATATATATATATATATATATACTACCTCCCCAGTTACTGGTTCTCCTTCTACATTGCTTTATTTTTCTTCTTAACAGCTGTTATCTGACATCTTATTACTTGTGTTGGTATACTATCTGTCTGTATGAGAACGACTCATACATGACTGTTTTATTCTCTGAGCAGCTGGAATAATCCTGATTCTTAGTAAGCATTCATTTTAAAAAATATCTACTTATTAGTTAATCAACTAACTCTTAAGTAAGTAAATATATAGTAAATAATGACAAGAGCATTGGATTTGGATTGTGGATTCCTGATTTCATTTTTCCACCAATTATTTGTGTGGGTTTTGACAAATAACTTTTAGTTCCTATCCTTCTCTTTCTTCACTTCAAGGTCATCTTTAAGCTAACCCCATGCCCTGAAATTCCATGATATCTCATTGTGTTTTGTCAGCCATTTCTGACATAGGATAGTACTTCTGTTTCTTTGCATTTATATGCAGACATCATAAATCAGCAAATTTACATATCTCTTCTGATACATTTAGATAACTGCAAACTTTCCTTCTCTTCCTCGCTCTCTTTCTTCTCCTTTTTTTTTTTAAAAAGATTTTATTTATTTATTTGACAGAGAGAGAGATCATAAGTAGGCAGAGAGGCAGGCCGAGAGAGAGGGAAGCAGGCACCCTGCTGAGCAGAGAGCCTGATGCAGGGCTCGATCCCAGGACCCTGAGATCATTACCTGAGCTGAAGGCAGAGGCTTAACCTGCTGAGCCACCCAGGCACCCCCTGCTCTCTTTCTTCTTTCACTAAAATTGTACCAGTCACCCTCTACATGCCTAGTATTGGGCCATGCACTTGTGAGACAAAGATAAATCAGACATTTGCCCTGCTTGCCAGATCTCATAAGCTGAAAAGGAAGGCAAAACTATAAACCAATGAATTAAAATTTAGATTCAAAGTGCATCAACAGAAATTTGTTCAATATACAAGGGCGAGTCACTCTCTAGAAGAGCGGTGATTGAGGGGGTAGATTTTATGACGTACCTTTTCAGAATGCTGCACTCCTGGAGGAAAGGCAACTGTGGTAGATGTGGAGGGTGACATTAATAAAAATCAGGGCTAAGTCATCAGTCCACTGGCCCATGGATTTGGAAGTCCTGGACGATATTTATCATTGTAGTTCACGTGGAATCATGGGTACAAGACCAGGATGCCGTGCACTGAAGGATGACTAGAAGCGGCGGAAGAGGAGATCTGCTGTGTTAGCTTCTCCTTTGAAAGCTTGAGAAGGCGAGGAAATAACTAGGTCAGGAAAAAGAGACAAAGAGTAACTTGAGGATGCAGGGAGTCTCGGCAGTGCTGAGGAATGAGCCAGAAGAGCCCAAAGGGCTGGAATTAGTTATGGTGGTGGAGCTGTGTGAGAGCTTTTGCCTCTTCGTAAGGAAGTTGCAAAGCAATGAGACCCAGACTGCAGCTCAGTCAAAGGAGGGACCGTATCTTCCTCTGGGGCAAAGAGGAAGAGGGAGAGATGACTGTCAGTCTCGGGGGCATTTGTAGAGCACAGTTAAGAGGCAAGGGCATTCTTGACAACCTGTATTTCCCTAGTGAAGTTGAGGGCATGTGCTGAGCTGAAGAGAGCAGAGACTGTGTAGGGGAGTTGAGGCCATGCAGCACTGGAACGTTCCCTAAACAGATGGTATAGCTAAGGTCTGTTGGCTGACTGAGGCCTGGCAGTTTACAATTACACTGTCAACTTAATGGGTTCCTTATTTTTGATGATTCCTGCCTTCATCATGGGCTGTTAGTAAGCACTAAATTGTGCTTGGGTTTACTCTTATGTCCAAGGCTAATTACTGTTAATACTATTTTGCCGTTTTAACCTCTTAATAAGAAACCAGAATAAACAATGATGCTGAGAACAGAAGGCTCAGCACAAAGTCTAATGGTGAAGTCACGGGGGCACGTTAGTCAGCTGAAGCACTTCATTTGTCGTTAAACAAGAGCACTTATCTGTATGGGTTAGTTTCACCTTAATGAAATATACAGGCATGTGTATTCATTCATTCATTCACCCATTCATTCATTCATTCATCAACTACTCTATGCCATCTGCTCTGACAGCCAAAGAGGACTGAACAATAGAAGAGCCCTCCCGCTTTGGTGGGACCCAGGGATTTAAGCACTCTACAGGGACTGAGCCTAATATCAAAATCAAATATTACCACCGTATAACGGAACCGACATGGAATAGTTCTGTTTTATTTATTTATTTTTTTTTTAGGTTTTTGTGGTATGTTGGGTACCGCTGCCCAATTACAATCACCGAGACTACATTTCACAAATTACTAAACTGCATTTAGCCTCCTAGAAGTGAACAATAAATGTGAAAAAAAGTAGCCTCTTGTATACTGCTGCATTCTGCACTTCTGCCCTCAGCCTTCGAATTCCCACTGTGCCCAAACCTGCCACTTATCTGAGTCATTTCCCCGTGGAGCTCCTGGAGCGCTCTGCCAATAGGAAAGAAATCTTGGTAGCTTCTCGAACTGCTTGCCTTTGGCCTCTAGGGGGCACTGTTGCCCTTTCTTGCCCATTGGTGTCTGTGTATTATTCAGCTGAAATAAAAGGTAACTCATATATGATAATAAAAGAAACCTTGTGAGAAATTTCAATTTTATTACATTCCTAGGGATATGAGGCAATATTTTTGCCTATTTCTTTTTTTATCGTTAATCACTACAATAGTTTTTTGCATCATACTTTTTTTTTTTTTAACCTTTCAGCCATTGAGGTTGAAGAGAGGTTGTGTGGATCATCTCCAAAGGACATTTCTAGGTTTGTTCTTCCCATTTTCCTTCCTTCTGCTCTTCCTCCTTCCATCTCTTTCCTCTCCCTACCTCTTTCCTCCATTTCCCCCCCCTCCCATCTTTTATTCATTTATTCCACAAATATTTACACTTATTCTGTGCTAAGCTCTATGTTAGGGACTGAGGATAGAAGGTGGAATAATAAACTGCCCTTGCCCTCAGAGACCTTACAGTCCAGAGACTGGCACTGTAAGCGATGGCTGTGCTCCAGTGTGTTTAAGACTCTGCTAGCCGTGGACACAGGACACCGTGGGAGAACAGCATGGAAGAGCATGGGGACTGGGGAAGGCTTCCTTTGAGTTGATCCACACAGGTTGAACCAAAGTTAAGCCTGCGACGCTGGATGGAGAGAAGGGAAAGATCATGACTCCAAACTTAGAGCTTTCAGTTTAGATCCTTGGTAGAGAGGAAATTAATCAAAGAATTATAATAAGCTGGGGTGCCTGGTTGGCTCAGTCAGTTAAGCGTCTGTCTCTGGCTAGGGTCATGATCCCAGGGTCCTGGGATGGAGTCCCCACTTCAGGCTTTCTGCTCAGAGGGTGGCCTGCTTCTCCCTCTCCCTCTGCTACTCCCCCTGCTTGTTCTCTCTCTCCCTCTCTGACAAATAAATGGATTTAAAAAAAAAAGGAATTATAATAAGCTTACTGTGACATCTACTGAAAGGAATCAGGAAAGAATACATTTTTTTTGGTGGTGGGTATTATGGAGGGCACGTATTGCATGGAGCACTGGGTGTGGTGCATAAACAATGAATTCTGGAACACTGAAAAGAAATTTAAAAAATTTAAAAATTAAAAAAAAATAAAAATGGAAGTAAACATGATCCTGTGATCCCAATTCTAGGTATATATTCTAAGGACTTGAAATCAGTGTCTCAAAGAGATATTTGCACTCCTATGCTTATTACAAAATTTTATGTTTTTAGTGAAATAAAGAGATTAAAAAATTAAAAAAAAAGAATACATTTATTTTCTGTTTTTCTCTTTGAAATGCTAACTTCCTTTCCCATATACCAATTCATATCTGAGTTGAGAATTATTGGACCATTATGTACCACATTTACTTATCAGTTAATCTGGGATGAGAGGTGTGAGACTTAATTTTTTCCACCCTACTGTAGTTCACTGTTTCTGATACTGTACGATCTGCCTGAAGGGTGAACATGAGGCCCAGACAGAAGCTTAATCCATAATTCTCCTGATCAGTAAAAAGAGATATGAACTTACCTTTACGTTACTCACTTAAATTTCTGCTGTGGACAAAACTTTATCCTTACCTCCATGAAGTAACTTCTCAACTCAGCTCCTACACCAGAATTTCTCAAAATGTCTAAAAAAAAGCTGACGGCCCTGCCATTTCGCCAGGACTTTCTGATTTAGTGAAACGATGATTGTACCTAGATATCACTACTTTAAAACAACAACAACAACAGTACTGAAATATAATCCCCTGATGATTTTGACATTGAGCCAGTGTTGAGACCAAAATTTGACTAATAGTCAAGTAGTATCTTGTCGTGGGAGACCTTTACCATGTGGAATCACACCAATTTGGCTCTGAATTCTGCATCTGTCATATACTAACTGTCTGACCTTGACCAAGTGATGAAACCTCTCTGGGCTTCAGATTCCTCCTCATCTGTGAAGGGGGTTCGTTGTCCACCAGGCTTATAACACCAGTGGGACTTGGGAAGCATCTTTTCTCGGCTGAGCTAGGGAAACAACAAAAACACTAGTAACCTTTCACATTTCTCAGCTCCTCCTGAGGACTAGTGATACTGAAGGTGAGGGGTCAGGGGGACTCTGACAGCTCCTATTAGTGGGCATGCATGTTTTGAAATAAGATTTGAATGTATTATTAGCCCCAGAGGTACATTATATGTTTATAAAAAAATTAAAAAATTAAAAAAAAACACACACTTGAAATAAGATTTGAGGAACACCTATTTTGGACGAGGTTTATTTATCTTTTTTTTTTTTCTTCTTAAATATCCCTAAATCTCAGTCTCCTATGATACTTCATAACTTAGTCTCAGTCTGTCTGCTCTCTCTATCCGAACAGGCTCCTCAGTGATCAGCCTGGCTTTATTCTCTCACTTCTGGTCCACACAATCACAGTTTCCCTGTTTAACCCTTTCTCCTCCGTGAGCCCACCTGCGCTCCTTAGCCAGGAAAACAAAGCCCTTAAGAGTAACTTACTTCTTCATCTTTATCTTGCACCATCTCCCCATTGGGCAAGGACTATAATGAAACATTAATGGTTCAAACAAAATCTCTTGTCTTGATACCTTTTACAAAGGACATCCCTCAGCCTAGGAAATGCTTCTCCCCTTTCTGTCTGATGAAGGACAAATGTTTAATCTATCATTATAGAGTGCTTAATTTGGGTGGGCCACTTTGAAGACATTTCATTTATTTCTCAGATCCCCCTAAAGTGTTATGTGTTGTTACTTTCATTTCACCATAAAGGAAATTGAGGCTCTAGGAATTTAAGGTTTTATAGGAACATCCTCCCCTCACCTCCCAGACCCTTTGTTCATTCTCTTATAACTGCCTTTTTAGTATGGAAAGGGAAGGGAAGAAAGGAAAGAAGGAAGGTAAGAAGGGAGGGAGAGAAGGAGGTAGAAAAAGAAGGATGGAAGGAAGGAAAAATAGTAGGTTTGAATGCATATGAGTAGGAACATGGACTTCGTCATTGTATGTTCCTAATGCAGTGCAGTGCTGGGCTTGTAGTAGTTACAATGTATAAGTCAAACGAGTAAATGGATGTATGACATCTTTGTTTCTAGATGCTACAATTTTTAAAAAAGTGAATAACATCCATTCTTTCACATCAAGGGCTTTGATCAATATCTAAGTAATTTCAAATTCGGTCCATCTATCCTCTCCAACAACTGAAAAGGGAGTATATTGAATTTTCATTTAGTCTGTACAACTACTGGGATAATCCTACTTTTGTCATTAGAGCAATGTACCCACCCATCATACCCCCCCCACCATGATCCGAACCCACTTCTACACTATACCCTCAATGACGACAGCCTAGATATGAAACAAACAAAACAGAACCCAAGTACAACATGGGGGAAAAATCCATTAACAGAATTTCATCTTTAACAAAAAAGTGGTTTTGCTTTTATAAAAGGGACCACTATTTACAGGAAGCACAATCTGTTCTCAAAGCCTGTCCCCTGTTAAATGCTGCCTTATGCTCAGAGTTAATTATGTTTCTTTCCAAACCTGGAGACCTCTCCTTCTTTGAAGACGGCTTTGTGTTTAGAAGCCATGGAAATGTTACAGGGAATTGAACCATGTATCAGAGCTCATCAAAGTCCTGTGATTTGCTAAAGAAACAGTCCTTGCTTAAAAAACCACAGCAAGTGCTTCAAACAAATGGGTGCACCTATAGCAGGAAGGTTCACTATTCACACATCTCGGTTTTGCCGTGATAAAACACTTGTTAAAGCACTCAAGCTCTTTAAAACTACAGTTGCCAGGTCAGATGAAGTTTATCTGAAGGGTCATTAAATGTGAGAGTATTCACCTCGCCTTCTAGAACAATTCTTGGGAACACAGCTATAAAAATAAAAGAGAGAGAGAGAGAGGTCAGAGTCACGGAGGCAGGACTTGGAGGGGTATAGTTCTAGACTCTTGCCCTGGACACAGTGCGGGTACAGGCAGAATATCTCTGAAAGAAGTTAAGTAGCCTCTACTGTCAAAGAGGTATCACATGAAAACCACGCTTCCATTTCTTCAGGAAGCCCTTTCGTTAAAATAAGAGGCCATCTAGGAGCTCAACATTTATTTCTTGTTGGTTGGAACTTCTCACCAACAAGACGGTGTCTCACTGGCCAAGAACTACCTCCTAACAAAGAACAGTGGTAGAAAAGTAGCAACGGGAGCTTGATTTCGTTAGCCAAGGACTTAACCTGCCCAAGTCATGAATTAAAACTAGCTGTGCTATACTTGCTTTCATAACAAGGTGTTTTTTTCTATTCAAATGTTATTTTACGAAATACCAAGATGTACAGTGAGTGTATAAAGAGTTCCTGGCTGTCTAAGAAAAAACCTTAAGTTTTTAGTTTTCCTAGGAACCAGATGGAAAAATGGTAAAAACAAAACAAAACAAAAACAAAACCCAAACCCAAAAAACAAAAGAATGTTTGAAAAAATGTTCCACTTTAATAACAATGAGCTGAGTGCAATGTAAAAGAATGTTGGGATACAATTAGCAAGGATTATAAGAGGGGAGATCAGCGAGTGTGGGCCGTGGTGCCATGAAACAGGCAGTCTCACATGTAGGTGGCATGAGAAGGGACATCAGAAGCAGCTTTTTCTACCAGACTTTGGCAGTCCTGAATCTCTATGTCCTAACCTTGGAGAAGCTAATGCCACTTCTGAGAATCTATTTTAAGGGAATGATTAAAAAACAACAACAACAACAACAAAAACCTTTGTATACAAACTTGCTTATTGCAGCATAATTTAAACAGTTATTAACTTGAAAGGGGCTAGAGATCTAACAGTAAAGGAGTAGTTGAGGAAACAGGATGCATCAGTTATAATGACATTTACAAAGATTTTTGTTTTTACTATGGGAAACGTTAATAATATAATTTTATTTACTGCATCCTGTCACTAAGTAAAAGTCCTCCTCCTGGGCGCCTGGGTGGCTCAGTGGGTTAAGCCTCTGCCTTTGGCTCAGGTCATGATCTCAGGGTCCTGGGATCAACCCCCGCATCGGGCTCTCTGCTCCGTGGGGAGCCTGCTTCCCCCTCTCTCTCTGCCTGCCTCTCTGCCTCCTTGTGATCTCTCTCTGTCAAATAAATAAATAAAATCTAAAAAAAAAAAGTCCTCCTCCTCCTCCTAACATTACTAATAAAAGCCAAAATGTATCTAGCACTTGGTATGTGTCAGGCACTCTTCTAAATTCTTTAAGGCATTAAGTTATTTAATTTTTACAACAACTTGGTAAGGTAAGTACCGTTACTATCCCCACTTTACAGATAAGAAGACTGGGGCATACTGAGATCCAATAACTTGGCCTACAGTCGCACAGCTAGAAAGTGGCAAGCCTGCGTTTTCGTTTTAAGATTTATTGAGATAGAATTCATATATCACAAAATTCACTCTTTTAAAGTGATAATTCATTAAATGAAGCTCCATAGACACTGGTCACAGGAGGTATCTTCGAAGTAAGAGGGATTAGAGAGTAGAATTTTCTGGAATCTGGGCAACTTCCTTGCACATAGTGCATGAAGCCAAGGCAGTGTGTCCTTTTCTCTCCTTCCATGGTGTCTAGGGTCTAGCAGAGTGCTTAGCCCATAGAGGACATATTTTTTGGTGTGCGAGTGAATAAACAAGTACCCGGTGACCTGGAGACTGATCCTCAGGGCCAGCAACACCCAGCTGGCTAAGCCTGGGTTTCCTGATTCCATGCTGTCGCTCTGCCCTTTGGCCAAGGCTGAGTGTCTTGTTCCCGAATGGCCCACCTGGTTCAGACCCACTGCCTTGTCTGATTACCCATGCGCTGTGACCTCAGGCTGACTGTCGACAGGGTTCTTGCCTGCCAGTTCCATTTGAAGAGAGCCCAGCCCCTTCCCATGTTGACTGTTGTGCCCTCCTCACTCAGCTCGAGCCTGGCCGTCTCAGGGTGCTTCCTGCCTTGGTCCCACTGTTGCCAGCAGGCCTATCCCCAGCAGAGAAATTCTCCTGGCCTGGTTCAGCTTCATCCCATGAATGTCCCCCTACTCATACTTCCTAGTTCCATTTCTACTTCATGGCCCTGGAGTGAGGGATTAGGCAAAGACAGAAGCTCTAGGACCTTCACTCCTGAAAAGTACTTCTCTCTTCTGTTTATAAAACAAGAAAAGACTCAGCGCATGGTTTGGGTTTTGTCTGAAGTAAGAATTCTGCTATAAACAAAAAAGTTAAAATGATCACTATTCTACCCTTTTTTAGAAGAAAACCTATGTGACTATCTCCTGTGACTCTAAACTTGTCCTCTCACTTCATCTATTAGGCCTTTTTTTTTTTTTTTTAAACCATCTAAGTGGACATTTCTACTTGAGTACCTCATTGTTAAGCTCAATGGTGAGAAAACCAAATCTGTCATTTTTTTCACTCCATCTTTCTTTCCCACTTGCATGCACCAGCTGAAGCCACTATGACATAGCTCCTTAGTCATTCTTAACTCCTCCCTGCCTCTGCGTTCTTGACTTTACCCAGATAGTAGTCGCAAACAATTTTTTTTTTCACTTTTTCTTTTGAAATGCCTTTGACATTGACTCCTGGTTTTAAATTCACATCCAAGATTTCACTCCTTCACCATATATGACTAAAAGCGTTTCTCTGTCGAACCCCGTGGCTGTGGAATTTTTCTCTCCTATCTTTTTCTTTCATAGCATTGCTAGAATAACTGGTAAAGACTGTTTTTACATGATCCACCCCAACACTTCTCAACGTCTTTTGCCTTAAAGTATCAACTTGTATGGCCTCTCTTTTTCAAATTTCTCTACTATCATATCCCAGTCTACTAACTCAAAGCAATTGGTTTCGAACTCTTCAAATATGTCCTCGACTTTAGACAGGCTCATTGACCCGTGCATATACTATGACCACACCTGTCTCTGAGGTTTTGCTCTACTTTCTTTGTCTAGAATGTCCTCTCCAGTTCCTGTTTTCCTTCTCCCACCAAGCCAAATCCCTCCCATTTTACAAAATTTTCCTTTTCAATGAAAACATATCTAACTTAGTCATCACTAATTAGACACTGACAGTCTACATAGCAAATTCCGTGGTTCCTAACTATATCTATTACACTAGATATTAACTAGTCACGCTCTTCAACTTTTTTTTTTTTCCCCCATGTCAATTGTCCTTTTTTCCTGAGGAAAAAATGTAATTCCTTTTGTGGCCAGAAACTATGCCATATAATCCTCTGACGTTTCCTGTTATCTGCATGCACAACGATTCCTTTTGCTTGAGTGACTGGGGAGGAGAGAAGATTTAATCCAACCAAGAGAATTCATGTAATACCCTCCTGAAAAACTTTGTCATTTCCTTTGCATGTGACATTTGATCTAGAGATTGGGGTGATCTTGGGGTCAACCATTTTTGTTTTGTGTCTTTAATGGTATTCAGTTGGGATGTTTCACTTCTAACGGCATCTCTTTAGACATTGGTATCAGAGTATTTCTAATTGTGCTCTTGGTGTGCCTGCTGATAATCTGTTGGCTCACAAGGGTCACATTTAGATAAAGATGGCTGCCGATTGCTTCTCCTATGATTGTGATTTTAGAGGTCATATCAGAATACTCTGGGGCTTGAATTGAGACTCTGCATAGGCATCTGTGATTATCTCTGAAGCTAATTTTCTCCTCTTTCCAGGTATTCTCCTCTCCATCTGCTGGGAATACCTCCTTTCATTTTCTTAACTCCTGTTTCTTGGCAAGATTACCTCTCCACCTTCCTCAGAGCATCGTTCTCTTCTTCCAGGGAGCCACCTGGAACCCACAGGTATGCATCTGGTATGTTCTCTGAACCCGGGGTGCATGCCCTGCCCCATAGCACTTACCAGGTGACAATGTCATTGTTTGCCAGCTTGACTGAATCTCTACTAGATCATAAGCTGAAGGAGGCCAAGGAGTAAGCTTGTCTCTCCGAACATTATACCTTCACTCCTTGTGTATGGAATGAATGTAAACCATATAGCAATAAGTCTTTGCAATCTAAGAGAATTGACTGGTTACCTCCCTTACGTTAGATGTTTTCATAATTAATACTTGATAGAATTTTCCTATTTTTATATATATATATATATATGATATATAGTTAGTCATATATCTATTTTCAATCATATATATTATAAGAAATTCCAGGAAGCACGTTTAATTATGTCTCTCTATAACTCTCAATGCATTCCCTTGTTATTATTCATGCACTGTATGTCATTGAAATGATACTGTAATGTTTTACTTAATCTAACTGACTTTATGCACACATCTATATATGAACACAGTCCCATTTAAAAAAAACAAACTTTGAATCATTTGAAATAACTTAAGCATTCAGTCTCTGCAGTCTTTTAAGGCTGCTTGTATTTCTTCCAGTGCCTAGATTTCCAAGGAGATAGGTTTATTTCTTTTTATTTGGATTCTGTAAACAGCAGCAGTTATGAACTTTACACTTTGTGATTGTTGACAGAACTCTTAGTAAACAGTTATACAGGTTATTTGAGAGACAATAAGCATGTGGAATCTGGTCGTTGGATCTCCAGTAAAGATAATTACTATTAAGTTGGGTTACCTTTACTGAAGGGAAGATTTCTTTTAAAAAGTGCTTTCCAAGCCAACTCATCATTTGCCTGGTGGGAAGCTGCGTCCTAGAACAAATGGAGTAATCAGTTATTTACATTTTCTACATCAACTAAATATCCTTAGGGGTGCAGGGGCTGTGGTACAATCTTACTCAGGTTTTGTCATAACAGTCATCATACCTGGGAAACACATTATACATCATGAGAACTCAAGACTGGGCTAGAATTTCTGGGAAGTTAGGATGGGGTGGGGTCGCTGGAAATCAAACACATTTATTCCAGATTAATTCATTCCCTTTACACAAATAGTGCATGTGGGAGAATGAGTCACATTCAGATTAGACCCCAAAATGGCACTCACGGGCATTCTCCAGGGTCAGCAGAGAATTTCTAGAACTGTGCAGAGAGTTTGCTGCAAGGCGTTTCCATGGGTATTGCCCCAGACCACCAGTATTTGAAAACTAACGGCCTTTCTCTTACCTGAATGAGGCATGTGAAGAAGGGATCTTCAGGGACTGACATTTCCCGCTGTGCCATCACTTCCAGGACTTGTGTTTTGTCGCATCTGTTGCTTACTTATCTTATCCTGTAGCAAGTGAAAATGCAGTCTTGTTTGACTCGGAGTTGGTGACACAGCCAACTTCCTCCTTGACCATCAAAAATACATTCCTTTGAGGAGAAAGACTCCAGTAACCTATAATGGTTGTGAGGATTCTGTGAGGAGACGAATGAGGTCGTCAGCAGTCACACGTCAGCAGATGTTCTGCCGAGACCCAAAGGATTGGGACAGTGAGCTAAATATAATGACATCGTTCTATTGCCTCCAGCTCCATCAGTTTGTAGGGACAGAAAATACGGTTGTTACAAATAGTGCCGTGGCCTTCAGAGCCGCCCTTCAGAAGCTTGGGGCCCTGGAGGTAAAATGGGTCCTTAAAGAACAACCCATTAGTCACAGTATTAAATTCAGTACTCGAGCCCTCAACTCATCTGCAGCTTTTTCTATTTTAACACATTTAAAGATGTCAGAAGAGTTCACTGACCCCATCAAGCCCCGTATAAACAAGCAAACAAAAAAAAAACTAAACAACAACAAAACACTCTCTTGAAGTTTTAAGTAAAACTTTCCAATTTGGCAGAGGTGCTAAAGTAATTTTCACCAATTACTCGGTGTGACAATTATTCCCATAATTCTGGAGAAATGGCAATGGATAGACCAAATCTGAGCTTGAAGATCAGTGGCCTCAGAGCCCTGGCCTCTGGTGCTTTGCCACCTGGAAAATGTCACTAAGCTATCTAGACCTCTATGATTTTTGTAGTGGACATTTCTGAAGAGCTTTTAATGTGTGTGGTACCTTCTAAGTACTTTGCACTATGATGCCATCAGGTGAGTAATATCTCTATCTTCACTTTAAGAATGGGGAAAAGGAAGCGTGGGGAGGTGGAAAGTTACCTGAGGGGATAGAGGAGGCAGAACCAGGATTCTGACCCAAACTGGCATGACAGCCAGAACTACTGACCGCCATGCGATGCGCCGTGCCAACCACTGTCTCCCACCCCATCCATACACACAATGGAAGAAATACCCGTGAAGAGACCATTTATTTCTTTCTCTTATGCTCGGTGTCTAATCAAGCCTTTGATCAGTAAAAGCTTAGACAGAGTCACTTCAAAAATAACAGAGTAAGAAAGGCTTTTCCACAGATTTTCCTGAGAGCTAAATCTTCAACAAGATTACTGACTTATAAACAAAGTTTTAAATTTTTAAAGATTTATTTATTTATTTGAGAGGGACAGAGCATGAGCAAGTGGGGGGAGGGACAGGGGGAGAGAAAGAGAGACAGAGTCTCAAGCAGACTCCCAGGTAAGCACCAAGCCCGACTCCTGGCTCCGTCCTAGGACCCAGAGATCATGACCTGAGCTGAAATCAGGAGCCAGCCACTTAACCGACTGAGCCACCCAGGTGTCCCAACAAAGTTTTAACTTGGCGTGGGTCCCCAAGAGGTTCATAAAAGTCTTCCAAAATACTGAGGAGACTTATCGGCTGAATTCTAAGCCTGTTCTTTTGTCCTGTGCTGAGCTGATGTCCTTGAAGCCTTAATGCCCCTGATCGGTGATTTTTTACACTCCTTTCCGATCTGCTGGATTAAACCCTTGTGTCCCATACACTATGACATTATTTGGGGAATTTCATTTCATTTTTTAAAGACTTTATTTATTAGAGAGAGAGAGAGAAAGCATGAGCAGGGGGAGCGACAGATGGAGAAGCAGGTTCCTTGCCCAGCAGTGAGCATGACGCAGGACCCTGGGATCATCACCCAAGCCAAAGGCAGCTGCCCAACTGACTGAACCCCCACCCCTACTTGGGGAATTTTGAATTACCAATTGTAAATTAACTTAAAAGAAACAAGTAGTGTGTGTTCTGCTAAAAATTTCATTCTGGTTGAACTTAAAGAAAAAATCTTTTTCTTATCAATAACCAAACTGTGTCCTTGATGTTTAAATTAGTTCTTTTAAGGGGTGCCTGGGTGGCTCAGTTGGTTGAGCATCTGACTCTTGATCTCTTGATTTCAGCTCAGGTCATGATCTCAGCATCCTAGGATGGAGCCAGGATCAGCTCTGTGATCAGTGGAAGTCTGTTTCTCTCCCCTTCCCTCTCCCTCTGCCCTGCCTCCCTGCTCATGCATGCACACACACACACTCTCTCTCTCTAAAATAAATAAGTATAGCTTAAAAAAATTAGTTCTTTTAAGACCATGCATTCTTTGATGATCAAACAATTGAAAAGTTTGATTCATTTGATTTATCTATAATCAAAGTGTCAGAATGTTAAGTTTAGCTGCATGCTAGATAAAATGGAGAAAATCAGGGGGAAAGTGTGTTTCCAGTAGGGGGATTTGAAATGAAAGCCAAATTCTCTCTCTCTCTTTCTACTGCTAGTGAGTCTGAGTGCCTGTTTGTGAGAAAGTAAAGAAAGGATGACTTTCAGAAGTAAAGAAATGTCATTAAAAACGAGTTTAATTACTAATTCTTTCAAAAGTTTCTTGTGGAAATTTGACTCTAGGTCTATTTATCCTTTTGATAATTTCTTGGAAAATGCATTTGGGACACCTACCTCCCCTTTCACCTCACTGCGCTTTCCCATTCTCTTATGACTCATAGTGGCAATTCCAGCCCTTCTTACAGAATGATGTGGCAGCTGCTATGGGAGCATTTGTGAGTCCGTCAGAAGTGAGGCAGGATGCCAAAAGGCTGATTCACTCCCCAGAACTTGGAGGAGGACAATTAGAGAATTAAAGGTCGTAACTTCAATTGTGGCCATAATGGCTTATACAGTGGTTTGTGAGAGCACACTTACTACCTGTGACACCACAGGAAATTCGCTATAATTTTTCATTCAAACGCCTACGCTACTCTTGTCTTAACCTGTTTGGTATGGGTACGTATCAGGTAAAAAGGTGATGACCATCCCTTCTAAGATTTTCTGGACAAGTTTTTAAGTAAGGGGTAAAAAAAAGGTCATCAACTTACACTTAGGGTCTCTTTCATTTCTTTTTTCTTTGGACAGACCCAATAAGGTAACCAAATTCCTTGGGTCAAGGTTCTAGAGTAGGCCCAGAAAATTTGGATGAAGTACACCCAGGTATGTACTATTAAGTATAGTAATTGCCTCATACATTTGGGCTGAAAAACGCTTCATTATGAAACTTGAAGTACCTAAGGAATAATAGTAATAACCCAAGCAAATACATAAAAAAATGGGTACACAGAGCTCCAACATAAAACTTTAATGTACATCTTTGCACTATTCTAGTTCTAAAACTCAATAAGACGGGTCTTTATTTCTTTTGAAAAAAAGTTTCAAAAATGTTCAAAATACTTGGAGGCAAAAAGAGCATAGTTTGATCCTTGGTTCATTCAGATACCATACCCAGTGATTCAGAGCTCTGTTTCCTATAGTGAAGATTAATAGACCTGTGTTTGGTTTCATTGCAAGACTGACAAAACCTCTGTCTCTACCACGTGAGTCTCCATTATGTCTGGGGTCATTTTCTCAGACATGAGTTTAAACTTACCTCTTCACCTCTCACCTTTTCCACATGGGAATTAGGCAGGAAGCTACACAGGTCAGCCCCTACGCTTCCGGTTGAGAGCTTGAGTAGGCTTTGAAGTTTCACGTGACGATCCTTCACACGCTAAGCAACAGAGCTTAGCAGTGTGTTGTGTTCAAATGGACAAATGAGAAGTTTGAAGAAAGACTCCAAGAATAGCATTCTTCTCCCACTGCCTGGTGTGGGAGAGAGAGAAACCTGAGGACACAGAGGTGAAAATAACCAAGAGGGAAGCAGTGTTGGGAGCTAAAACTTACAGATCGATACTCGGAAGACCAAAAAAATCAATGAACAGATAAGAAGAATGCTAACGGCAGGTGAGCATATTTTCCCAACTCCTTCCTTCTCTTTCTGTGTTGTGTGGCTGCTCGATTCCGTGTAAATAAAGCACGTGACAAAGTCTTGAGAGACTCCTACCCGATCAGGTGTCGGTTTGTTTTTTATTTTTAATTCTGGTGGTTAGGTTTTCTATTCTGTCTGAGAAGCTGCTTTTCTCGCCAGCAGGGCAATATTTTAACACAAGGGGTTGTAAATTTCCTTGGCGGAGGTGGTACATTTACTGTTTTCTTTACCTCTTCGAGAGAACCTAAAACAGTGCCATGTTCTCAGTATGTGTCTAAAGTTGGGGTCTCTAAGCCCTCCTCTGTCCCAAAAATGGTGCCTCATTTTTCCCACCTAGTTTCCAAACAAGTTGATAAATAAGAGACAGGGAGGTCCAAAGTTCATTTTTATTCCTAATAGGAATGAGATCGGAGACGTGAGCTTTAATTTAGGTTTGTTAACTAAGTGGACTTGCTAATGTTGAACTCAGATTTAGGTAGATTCACTGACCCAGTCACAGCCATGCTGGTAGGGTTGGGCTACAGGTTGGGGCTTGTCTAGGCAGACTTTTGCCACTGGAGGCACAGAGCAGAACTTCTGCTCTCTACGAGCAGATTCACTCTCGTGAGGAGTATCTGGGAGCTGGGTCCTACAAACCCAGTTATTCCTCCACATTTACCAATCAGAGAAGACAGTCACCTTCCTAAATATGGAATGAGTAATGGTGTTGAGAGAAATGCAGAGTATTGTTGTTTGAACTCCTTTCATAGGATGAAAATACCAGGATTAGGAAAGAACTGTTCTCCACTTCTGCTTGCCCTTGATGAATATAGTGAATGGCCATTCGTGGGCACATCATATGTTTATGTTTATATTCGTGCATATTACGTATGCTAGAGGATGCTTTATGCTAGAGATGCCTTAAAAGAAATGATAGTAATAGAAGGGCCAGTTTATTTGCTTTCTTGTAGGGTGTTGGGATTTTGTGGCAATTCCTTTCCCTTCCAAATATACATTTCCCTAACTATTTACATCGTAGTCCCATCACTTTCCTTCCTGTTTAAATTGTTCCAAGGGCTTCTCCCTTAGATGGAATCCATACTCTTTATGATGGCCACATGGCCTAGAAGGCCTCTGCAAGGTGGCCTTCTCCTACCTTTATTTCCCATTTCCCCTTGGTCACTCTGTTTCAGAAAGAGTAACATTTGGTTGTGGTTGTTAATGATTTTATATATTTGTTTTCTTAAAAATTGGCTGTGTAAGGTTTATCTCTACTCATAGTACACTTGCTGTTCCCTCTGCCTGGAATCTTCACATACTTGAGTTTGTCTTGTTATTTAAGTTTTTGCTTAAATGTCATTTTCCTGGAAAAGTCTTCCCAGACCAGCGAGTCAAAAGTAATGACCCAGCCACTTAGTAACCTAATCATTCTACTCTGTGTTACTGCATTCAGATGGTTTTGTTTATCATTTATTTTGTTTTTCCTATCAGGAGACCAAAAGTTCCATTAAACCAGTGGGTTTGTCCATCTGTTTGCTTTTGTACATCCTGATCATGCATTAGTAGGAGCTTATCAGTATTTGGTGAATGAGTGAATAGTTCCCCTCATCACACTACTGCCCAGCCAAAATACCGCCTTGTCTATACAGCAATTAGTTCAAAGGCCACACCAAAGGATAATGTCAGTTTTGGATATAGATGAAAGTGAGGATTCATTTCCTAACCAGTTTGTTGCCTGTTAACAAAAAGGAATAAAGCTTGTTCACCAACACAGCTTGACAAAGTTGAGAACAACTCCTGTAGTATAGAAAATTTTATGAGATTGCACTGATTCAGATTTCAGTGGCTGGAAAGAGTTTCCAGGGTCAAAAGCAATTCTCATTCAACATTTCTTGCTTTACAAAAACAGGATGGAAAAGGCTGGCATAGGGACAGAACCGCAGGTTTAGTTTGGATCTCAAACATTGTCTATAAAAACAAAGGCATTACGTAGATTGCAAATACCAGGTGCTCTATTGTTTAGCAATAATGACCCAGTGTAGATAATCAATTCTCAGATCTTATATTTGGGCTGCCTCTTAGGACTGGCTTTTAGAGAAATGACATAATATCTTATCTTTGGGGCTGTGGTTTAGCTTTCCACTCCCTGCTTTATCCTAATGGAAAAAGTTGAATATTTCAAACTCTAATAAAAGAGTTGAATTTTATTTGAAACTGACTTTCGGTTTTGGAGAGTTTGCTTGTTGTGTCTCTCAGTGTCCTGAGTGGAGGAATGCGAAGTGTGCATCAACATGTGCAAGTACATTTGGACATTTCACTCCTGTGCCATCTCCCCCTCATTGCCTGGTGTTCTAGACAAATATGGACTGATACATAGTGGTGGTGATACTTCTTTTCCTCTCCTTCGTCCCAAATGATTTCTTTAATTCCCAGCAATGTGATATGAAAACCTAGAAGGTAGGGCCTCCTCCAAAAGCTGGGACAGATTATGCTGAGTGAAATAAGTCAAGCAGAGAGAGTCAAGTATCATATGGTTTCACTTATTGGTGGAGCATAACAAATAACATGGAGGACAAGGGGAGATGGAGAGGAGAAGGGAGTTGAGGGAAATTGAAAGGGGAGATGAACCATGAGAGACTGTGGACTCTGAAAAACAACCTGAGGGTTTTGAAGGGGTGGGGGGTGGGAGGTTGGGGGAACCAGGTGGTGGGTATTAGGGAGGGCACGTATTTGCATGGAGCACTGGGTGTGGTGCAAAAACAATGAATACCGTTATGTTGAAAAGAAATAAAAAATTAAAAAAAAAAAGCTGGGACAGCTCACAGGTGGACTTAGGGCAGCTTTGGGTCTAGGGCATGAAGCTGGGAAGGGAGCAATGAAATATTTTCTTCTTTCTTTTAATTTTACATTATATAATTTTAATTAATTATATTTAATATATATTTATCTATATATATTTAACTCATTAACAACTCTTCAGTTTTCTGGCATAAATTGCTTTTTCGGGGCTAACCTTTGTTAAATCCTAGTTTTTTATTCTCCACTTCATGTACCTGTAATCTAGGAACTCAGATTCATTGAGACTAGTCCTTATGGATTTCTGGGGTCTGTACTGGATTCCTGGACTTAGCTCAAGGATCTAGCTGCCTCGTGTTAATATGGAGTAGTCCAGGCATGGACAAGGTGATGTCAAAAGGGAGGTATGCCAAAGGTTCATCTGGCCCCAGCCCAAATACCTCTAACTTCAGGTGCCTGAAAAAAAAAAAATAAAGAAACAAAATCTGTAGACCTGGGTACGAAGGAGATAAGCTAAATTCAGCTTTAGACTCAGAGCCCTATCCAAGGGAGGTAACTGAATAGTGCATCCCCTTGAGTTGAAGGTGGCAAGCAGGATCTAATGAATTCAGTCTCCTTGGGAGAGCCGTCTGCCTTTGGACATGGCCTCTTTATTCATCTCAGGGTCAATCCCTTTTAAATTCCCCAGCATAGGGACAGGTCATGGGCTCTGGGCTCAGTCCCACAAATCTCTCCCAATTTAAAATTCTACCTTCTTTCCCAGAGGTTGGTGAGTAAAGAAATAGTTTGTGGAAATAAATTAAGATGACATTGTTGACCTCCGTGTTATGTCTCATCGCAGGAGGAAAAGAGCTAAAAGTTTATTATCGTCTTCGGTTTAGAATTGTCAGGCGCCTACTCAGTGAGAACAGGGATTTGGGCTCATTCACCATTGTTTAGAAAGATCAAAGAATATTTATTGAAAAAGTGAATCAGTGCATTGGTGGAGATTTTACGTTCTGTCATACTTGTGGGATTTGGAAAGTTCATTCAGCCCTGATAAAGCAACTGTCTTACCTCAGGTCTCCAGGCAGATCACAAAGGGGAAACCTATCTTCATGATCACTGATCTGTGTGACCCTCTTCATTTGTTACTTACTAACACTTAACAGTTTGAGGAACAGAATCCCTGACCGTACATCCCCACAAATTCTTGTCAGCTGGTGAGCAGAGAACTTGCTCAACCAGGTGAAAAGACGATCCACAAGATAAGCCTTCTATCTGTTGCATCATTCAGGAGAAGAATTTACCATAGGAATCCAGCTTTTTCTTGCACGCAATGGGTAAGTGAGTGCACAGAACAAGGGACGTACTCCAGAATTTTCGCTACATTTCAAGTACTGCAGGACAGTCACGAGTTAGGGTGAGTTGGGTTCAATTCCCCTGGTACATATTTCCATCAGAGGATCCATGGGTCAAATGACCTTTGAGCAGACTCAGAAACCCCACTCTCACCTGAGAAGGGCAGAAGGAAAAAAAATCACATAAACTTTGACACTTATTTCCTATGGGAATTAGCACTTCTTCCATTTGTAGCCCCAAGTCTTAACACATTAAAACTGATGAGCCAGCGGGGAGCCTGCTTCCTCCTCTCTCTCTGCCTGCCTCTCTGCCTACTTGCGATCTCTATCTGTCAAATAAATAAATAAAATCTTTAAAAAAAAAAAACAAAAAAAAAAAAACTGATGAGCCAACAGGTAATCCCAGAGGAAACAAAACACAAACTTCTTTCCGGACCCTTGGCAGGACTTGCTGCTCTACTCTCCCACTGAGTTATTAGGAGTAGCCAACCTTCTTCACACTTGAAATCGAACGATTTTTAAAGATGTAAGAAATTATGTAGATTGATCTCTAAGGAAGGGCAGGAAGGAAAGCACTCTTACTTTTATCTGTGACTTTCCTCTCATTGTTTTGTGCCAGTTTCTAGACATATATACAGAGTATGATCACAGCAACCAGACAGTTCTCAGAGCGTTTTTGGTCTTCCAGGAATATTCAGGACTAAATTTGGACAAGTTAGTGTCATGAGAAAGAAGAATTTGTGGAATGTCACAGAAGAAATTGAGAATTGTTGGTTTCATTAAAATTTAAAAATATCCCCTACTAGTGAATGAGCTTTATTTTTCATTTTAATTTAGGTTTTCTTTGGAGTCTTTAAGATTTTCCCCTTCTTACATCTTCTTATCACTTGGCACCTTACTTTAATTGATAATATTCAGGAATCCCTTTTGTGCTACGAGAGGATGTGTTGCAGGGATAAACATATAAGTCCATGGCCAGTAATCATTCAATAGTTATTATGTACCAGGCTTATGACAACTCTATGAGACAGGTTCTATGTTGGTCTACAGTTTGGAATAAATATTAAAGAAACTCAGAGCCCTGATTAAAAATAAGCTTTTACTTGCTCAAAATTGAAAATTAAGCCAAGAACTGCAACTATAAGCCCAGAAGAAATTGTAAGTGAAAATCTTTGTAATCTTGGGCAGGCAAAGATCTCTTAGACGAAAACAAAATAAAACAAAACAAAAACAACCAAAAAACAAAAAGCAAAAAAACCCAAAGAAACCCACAAACAAGAAAATCCTCATATTTTTGAAAGATGCTATTCAGAAACTAAAAAGGCAAACCACAGACTGGGAGAAAATATTTACAAAGTTAAATCTAGTAAATATTCTTACAACTGAGTAAGAAGAGGATAACTTGATTTAAAAATATTTTGAACAGGGGCGCCTGGGTGGCTCAGTGGGTTAAAGCCTCTGCCTTCCGCTCGGGTCATGATCCCAGGGTCCTGGGATGGAGCCTCACATCGGGCTCTCTGCTCAGCGGGGAGCCTGCTTCCCTGCCCCACCGCCTGCCTCTCTCCCTGCTTGTGATCTCTGTCTGTCAAATGAATAAATAAAATCTTAAAAAAATTTTGAACAGACATTTCTCTAAAAAAGATATACAAATGCCATGAAAATACATAAAAAGATGCTCAACATCATTAGTCATCTGGGAAATGCAAATTAAAGCTGTGACAGGTACGATGACACACCCACAAGAATGACTAAAATCCTCAAGAGTGACAAGGCCGAGAGATGGTAAGGTTGCAGAGCAATTTTAACTCTCATACATCGGTGTGAGAATGCAGCATGATACAGTCATTTTAGAAAACAGTTGGGTAGTTTCTTACATAAACATACACTTACCATATGACCCGGCATTTTCAATTCTAGGTATTTTCCAAAGAAGAATGAAAACATATATCCACAAAAAGACATACACCTTATTCATAGTAGCAGCTTCTAAAAAGAGTAGCCCCAAACCAAATACAACCAAAATCAACTTCTGAATGGATAAACAAATTGTATTACATCCCTACAATGGGATGTAACTTAACAATGAAAAGGAACAGTCTCCACCACAAACAACAGCTGGACAAATTCAGATCATTATGCTGGTTGAAAGAAACCAAACACAGAAGACTGTGTATGTTGGATTGTACTTATATGAAATTCTGAAAAAGGCAAAACAGTAGTGACAGAAAGCAGAGCAACGTTGGGCAAGGACAGGGAGTAAGGGCAGGAGAATTTGGGGCTAATGAAATCTTCTTTGTCTTCATTGTGGTGGTGGTTACATGGCTGGGTACACTTGTCAAAACTCATTGAACTCTACACTTAAAATGGGGTACCTTTTTGTATATAAATTATGATCTCGGTAATACTGATGAAAATATGTAAGTGGGGCAGGGTTATATGAAGAGATATTAAAAAGTTGCTTTCCTTTTGCTTTTCTTGTGTGCTTTACACTTACCCCATGATTTTGGCAGCAGCAATAGTAGCTTTTTTTTAAGATTTCATTTATTTATTTGACAGAGGGAGAGAGAGATCACAGTAGGCAGAGAGACAGGCAGAGGGGGAGGAAGAAGCAGGCTCCCTGTTGAGCAGAGAGCCAATCCGGGGCTCGATCCCAGGACCTAAGATCATGACCTGAGCCGAAAGCAGAGGCTTAACCCATTGAGCCACTCAGGTGCCCCCCCTTCCTTATTTTTTTAATGAGCTGCCATCAAGGGGAAGGCACAGATACAGCCCAGAACTGTGCTAATATAGGAGCCACTATCCACATGTGGCTATTTGAATTTCAATTAATTAAAACTACTTAAGATGTAAAATTCAGTTCCTGAATCACACTAGCCACATTTCAAGAGCTGACAGCCAAACGTAACTAGTGTCTCCTATGCAGAACGGTGCCGTTACACACACACACTTCCATTGCCGTAAAATTGGACAGTGATAGCCTGCAGGGACACATTTCTAAATAAATTGTATAAGCAAATAACACAAACAGTAATCTGAAAGCATTCTGATTTACAAAAGTCAAGCTTTGCCTGAAGAGAGAGAGTATCTCCTTTCCTGCCCCTACCAAGGTAACCAAGCATCTAAGAACAAACTATGAGCTTCGAGTTATCCTGGATAGAGTGTGCAGACTAGGAGAAAGTGTCAGCCCTTGCCCCCCCAAAAGGAATTCAGGAAGATCAAGGGACCTCCAGAAGTTGTCAGCAAGAACATAGAACCTCAGATCAAGCATCCTTCTTGGAATGCCAGGACAATATCCAAGGTCCCTCAAGCTTAGATCATCTTGGAAAAGAAAAGAGGAAGGAAGCCCTACAGGAATAAGAGATCCTAGCCTTGGACAGGATAGCTGCTTGAAGAAGCCATGGGTTTTGAATGGAGAAGATCAAGACAAAGTTGTCAGCCACAGTAGAAATAGGCCTTGTCATCTAACATAAATTTGGTTAGAGGACAAGAAAGAAAAGACTGCTGCAGTTCATAAAATTTATCTAACTTTACTAAATCAGAACATTTCATACATTTTCTAACAGTGACTCAAAACAAGAGCTGCATTTCCTGTCCCAACCTCGTGTATTTTCACATGTGTGTAATTGAAACAGAAATTTATCCCAGTCATTTGCAGGACTATCTATTTTCTATTCTCATTTATTTTATTTCATTTGAAAACAAATATTGGTTAAAGATCCCTAAATAGCTTCATGATCCATTAGTGGATCAAAATCTAGTATAAATACAAGGTAATAAAGTTTTCATTTGGAGGGGCACCTGGGTGGCTCAGTGGGTTAAAGCCTCTGCCTTCGGCTCAGGTCATGATCCCAGGGTCCTGGGATCGAGCCTCACATTAGGCTCTCTGCTCAGCAGGGATCCTGCTTCTCCCTCTCTCTCTGCCTGCCTCTCTATCTACTTGTGATTTCTCTCTCTCTGTCAAATAAATAAATAAAATCTTTAAAAAAAAGTTTTCATTTGGAAAGAAGGAAAATGAGAATGAGTTAGCATAAACCATATTGAGTAAGAGCCCCGTCATTTAGATAACCATGTCCTTTTCTGCAAGAAGAGAGTCATGTGTCTTTGGTTAGTAGGACATTTGGAGAAATGATATCATCATTTCTCAATCTTAATAATTTCTAATCTAGAAAAGGAAAATTCAAACAGTTGAGAGGAGAGAAAAAAAGATGGTTTACAGCTTTCTCTGAAATTCGTTATTTACAAATGAAAAGAAGGAGCTGACAGAGGGGGAAATGCACTCTTAAATTAATTAATTAATTAATTTTAATTTTCATTATTATTGTTTTTTACTACGTTATGTTAGTCACCATACAGTACGTCATTAGTTTTTGATGTAGTATTTCATGAGTCATTGTTTACGTATAACACCTAGTGCTCCAGGCAATACGTGCCCTCCTTAGTACCAGTGTAGACAGTGGGAAGAACTCATCAGTGGATTTTGTTGCCCATATCTTCCTATAAGCGAAAGGGAAAGGGACGTAAAACAGATGGAACACCTATTAGTCATTGAAGGTTGAAGGAAGTATGTGGCAAGGTGAAGTGTCACCAGGATAGGCCAAAGTGGCCATCTGCAAGAAAGACTCAAGGTCTAGTACTGGATCTGAAAATTTAGTTGTGTTGTATTTCTGAAAGTTGATCAGTTACTTAAGGATAGTAACCTCTGAGAAGATTATCCTATAAACCACAATGGCCACACATGTGTTTCTAATGAGAAATCAAATTCCTCAGTCAGCCAGATACTCACTTTCTCTGGAGTCCCCATTCTCTGCTTCTAGGGTGATATATTTTAGGGTGTGTTTCTGGGACCATCTATATCAGAAATCATTCACAGCTTGTTGAAAATTAAAATTTCTCCTCTCAACCCTTCAGAATGGGCCTTCTCAGGGTGGGAAAGGATCTGTGTTTTTAACAACCATCCTAACTGAATTCTGATCATACAGAAATTTTTGACACTTACTGGTTCAGGTCCGTGGGGATAAATGAATTCTAGATGGAGAGTCTGGTAAATTTTACCCCTTCAGAAAATATTTATTGAGTACTTAAAATGTGTCAGGTTCTGATGTAGGCATTCTAACTCATGAATGACATTATTTCACATATCATAGTTACGTAATGTGTTTTAATATCTGCTGGACCAATCTTAATTTCTTTTCTAAAATATTCCTAGCTTGTCCTATATACCTATTGATGGACTATATTCTTTGGTGGATGACCATTTGAGCTTTAGAGTTAAAGGGCCCTAATTTAAATATCAGTTCCATCATAGACACATGAGAATAAGGACTCTGAGGGAAAACAGCTCCCACTGAAGACAAGCTCACGGTTAATATTTACAAAGCACTGCAGGAAAGCTCTTGTGTGTAATAAGTAGGATCTGATTCCGAATCCTTTATTTCTTTTTTATTGATCTATTGCTCTGTTAGTTCCAGGTTGCTATTAGTCAATGGGCTTATGGTGTATTTTACAATATGAAAGGACAAGTCCTTCCCTATTACAATATTTTTCTTTCTTTCATTTTCTCTTTCTTTCTCTCTCTCTCTTTTCTCTCTTTCTCTCTCTCTCTTTCTTTCTTTCTTGGTTCTTCTCATTCATTGTTTTCCTTCTGAAGAGATTTAAAGTAAGCATATTGAGTTAAGACAACTGAGATTCTGATCTGACTTGCTTTCAGTCTAGGAAAAGATAGAATCTCTACAGTATTCTTTCTTTCCACCCAAACATGTGCTGTGTGTGTTTCAATCCACTTCTTGTTTTATGGTCCTATAATAACACGGTTTTTAGAGGACTTTTGATTCTTTAATTTGTTCCTAAATATCTATTGAATTTTCAAGCTGGTTGTCAGAGATCTATAGAAAAGCTACCTGTTTTTGTAGACTTGTTTGGAAAACTGCCATATATTTTCAAATAATTTTTCCATTGACTTTTAAACGTTTCCCTATAAGGGCACCTTGGTGACTCAGTGGGTTAAGCACTTGCCTTTGGTTTGGGTCATATCTCAGGGTCCTGGGATAGAGCCCTGCTTCAGGTTCCCTGCTCATCAGGGAGCCTGCTTCTCCCTCTATTTCTGCAGTTCTCCCTACTTTGCTCTCTCTCTCACAATCTCTCTCTCTTTCTCAAATAAATAATGAAAATCTTCAGTAAAAAAAATTTTTTTAAGTTTCTGTATAGATGATCATGCCTGAAAATAATAACGATGTGCCCTCTCTTTCTAATATATATAAAAAATATATATAGAAAAGGTATATATATTAGAAGATATGTATATATATACATTAGAAACAATTAATGATATATACACAATAAATTATATATATATATGATATATATATTCTGGAATGGTTCTGAGTAAGAGTTTTCACTATATTATTACTTAAAATGGTTCTGGAAGTTCTGTCACAATAAAATTCTTTGTGACAGAACTTCCAGAACCATTTTAAGTAATAATATAGTGAAAACTGTTACTTTTTTTTTTTTGCATTTAAGAGGGACATTTTCTTTTCGAATGCCTTTGACTACAATTAATAGAATTTCTTACAAAACAAGCTTAAGCTATAGGTCTTCTGAGTTAGCGACTTGGTAATTAGCATCTTTATTTGTTTGTTGTTTGCTTTTCCTCAATGATTTTAAGATGGTTGCTGGGCCATAAAAATGCATTAGGTTAAACTCTGATATATGCTACCAAATTATTTTCAAAAGGGCTACATACCTACTAATAACTGTAAGCATTTCTGTGTCTTTATATTTTCACTAATACCTAGTAATGTCATATATACATATATATTTAATTTTTGGCAATTTATGATCAGGAAAATTCAAAATTAGATCATTTAAAGATTGAGTATCCTTCTGTGTATTTGTTGATCATTTGTTTTTCCTCGTCTTTAAATGCGTGTTAATGTCTCTTGCTTATTTTTCTATTTAATGTTTACTTTTAAATTAGAGGGTTTTTTTTTTACTTTTTATGGTCTTACTTTTTCAAAAACTTTGTTCTTGATAAAAAAATAAAAGATAAAAAGATTTTTTAAAAATATTTTTTAAAAAAAGATTTTCTTTACTAGGGATAAAAATGTAGTAAATATTTTCTATCATTGTAGATATTTTTCTATCACTTGTATGTAGTATATGTAGTAAATGCTTTCTATCAGTTTGTAACTTGTCTTTTCACTTTCTTAATGGTGTCTTCTAATGAACCAGGTTTAAAAATAGTTCCCATATAAATAATGAAACTAATTTTGAATATTTCTTTGTATAAGAAATCCTTCCCTATTAAAAACACTTAGAAATTTTGTGTTTCACATGTAAGATTTTAATTGCTCTACAACCAACTTTTGAGAATGGTGTGTTGTAGGAATTTGATATTTTTTTTTCTATATAGATAATAAATTGTCCCAGTTTCTGATAGTTGGATGGTCTTTCCTTATTCTAATAATCTGAAATATAACTTCTGTCATATACCCAATTTCCAAATTGTCTTTATTTTATCTCCTAATTTCTAGTCACTCTTTTCTTTTCCACTGCTTAGCTGGTTTATTTCCAAGTCAATATTATCCTGTCTTAGTTACTATAGCTCCATACATGTCCTTACTGCCAATAGAACGTGCCTACCAATCTGTTTGAGATTGTGTTGGTTCTTGGCACGATGGATTTTTTTTTCTGTATTAGTACTTAAGGTGAACTTACCATATTCCACAAACGTCTTATTGGCATTTTTATTGAAATTCATTGACTTCATAGATTAAATTAAAAATAAATGGCATCTTTGTAACATGGAGTTATTTCATTCATGAACATTATTCACTCATTATTCAGGTCTACTTTTATATCCTTCAATCAAAGTTTGAAAGCTTTCACCACATATGTCTTTTACTAGATTAATAATTATGCATCTTATATTTTCCTTGTTTTTTTAAAAAATGAGATTATTATTATCTATTATCTTTCTCTGCCATACTTTTTTTTTATTATTATTATTATTATTTTTTAAAGATTTTATTTATTTATTTGACAGACAGATCACAAGTAGGCATAGAGGTAGGCAGAGAGAGAAGGGAGGAAGCAGGCTCCCCGCTGAGCAGAGAGCCCGATGCGGGGCTCGATCCCAGGACAGTGGGATCATGACCTGAGCCGAAGGCAGAGGCTTTAACCCACTGAGCCACCCAGGCGCCCCTACTTTTTTTTTTTTTAAAGATTTTATTTATTCATTTGACAGACAGAGATCACAAGCAGACAGAGAGGCAGGTAGAGAGAGGAAGGGAAGCAGGCTCCCCGCTGAGCAGAGAGCCCGATGCGGGGCTCGATCCCAGGACCCTGGGATCATGACCCGAGCTGAAGGCAGAGGCTTTAACCCACTGAGCCACCCAGGTGCCCCTCTCTGCCATACTTTATTATAACTTGTTACTTTTTCAATTTTTCAATTTTTTTGTTGTTTCTTTTTAACATTTATACATAATCATTTTATATTCTTTGCCTGGCAATGTCAATATCAGAATTCCTTGGGGTTTCATATCTGTTGTTTATTGCTTTTACTTTCTCTTGGTCTTGACTTTCTGCCGTGTGCATGTGTGTGTGTGTGTGTGTGTGTGTGTGTGATGAGTTCTTAATTTGTTGAATGTACTGTGTGGGAATTAAGAGGCCTAAATTGGTGATGCTTTCCTGTAGAGAAGATTTGCACTAACTTCAACCTGGAATCAGTGAGTGTTCACTTTCAGGGAGCAGAATAGTTCCCTGTGAAGGTTAACTTCCTCTTAACTAATGGGAGCTCTTCTCCTCTGGGCAAAACAAATTTTACTGTCTGTATTTCCCTAATTTGTTTGCAGGTTAGAGCTTCCAACTGTGGTCTTAATTCATTTTATCCTAACTTGTATTTTGTTTAGTTCTTGATTTCAATGTTCCTTTGGAGGCCTTTGTCAATTTCTAGCCAGGTTAACAATGCATTACCAATTGTTTGCCAGAATTTATGCTTAATCTAATTTTTTTTTATCAGGAGAGTCCTTCAAAGCATCCAGCTCACCATTCTATTTACAGAAGCAAAAGTCTGTGATTGTTTTATTATTTATTTATTATTATTATTTATTATTTATTATTTATTGTTTCTTGAGTTGGCTTCTTTCATGTTTATTCTTTTTTCATGGAATGATAGAAAAGTTTAATGCTTTGAATTTTCCACTACATATAACTTATGTAGTATTTTGTACAACATGAACTTTTTGTTGTGATTTCACCTTTTAAAATATATTCAGTGGGTTGACAATTGCAGCTCCCCATGCTTTACTGTAGTCTTGTCTAGAGTTTGAAGCTATGTCTTAGCTCTGCTATGACTTATTAAGTGCAAAGAGGAGGGTACCTATGTTTTTGCCAGATGATAGAAACAAATGAGTAGCTCCTGTAGCCAGTGAGATTTTTTCAGAGAGAAAATTCTGTAGCTGCTTATCAATTTAAAAGTCAAAGCCATGGAATTCATAGTATCCTTCCTGTGACAAAAGTTTTCCATTACTGCCAAGTTTGGATTACCTTTTATTAAGGTGTTTCTTTGTAATAAATTTACATGTGTAATTGATGAGATGATGGTTACTTCGCTTACTGATTTTATCTTTATAAATGCTTAACTTGTATTTTTGGAACCATCAACTGTTAAACCTAGAAAAATTGGCATCTCTTCATTTTCTTTCACTGATAAAGAGGCAAAGCCTCAAGAATGAAACATTATTTCAAGACATGATTAAAGAAAAAAATAAACTGTTAAAATAAATGCCATTTCTCATATTACGTTGATACAGCATATACATTAGAAAAAATGCTAAGGTTAAGAAAAAGGATAAAAATTATTTAAACAATGAAGAAATACTGTTGCCACATGAAACTTCTTTTTAAAACTATAGGCGTCATCTTCCATGTTCCCACCTGTTTCCGTTCAACCTTTCTGTGCTTATTTCCAGGCCAAGATAGACATTATCTAATGTATATATTATCTAATATATAATATTATAATATATATTATCTAATATATGTAATATAATATTATATAATAATATATATATTAGATAACATCTAATATAAATATTATGTCCACGCTTTTATGACAACAAATAGATTTTCCTGCCAAAAAATGTCTCCCCCTCCCCCCAATTTGGCCTTTGAGGTCTTGTCAGAGAGGAGCATGTTTATTGATCACCAGTAGGTGTAAAGATTTTATTTATATCCCTTGTTTATTTCAAAGGTCCTTTGATCCCTGAATCATACCCTGTACATAATAAATATTCAAAAATGTTATTTGATGATAAAGAAATGGAAAGCAAGTCAAATTCAGGAAGAGAATGATACAGAATTATCCTTCTGTACTCAAACCAAAACAAAGCAACTGAATCTTCTAGAAGACATAAATGCATCTTGCCTTCCAATTTGGGACTGCTGTTGTGTTATCTCTTCTCAGAAGGGGTATCATCCTGAGAAGCCAAAGCATGCCAGAGAGGGGAACCAGACTGCCTGCATGCAAACCCCACATTTGTGGCTGTGCACAAATTGCTTGAATCCTCTGTACCTCAGTTTACTCATCTGTAAAATGGAGATACTAGTACTCCCCTCACAGGCTGGTTTTGGAAATTAAATTAAATATCTGTACAAATACTTAGAATAGTTCCTGGTACACAGTGAACAGTCAATGAATATTAGCTACTTTTACTGTGGAGGTTTTACATTCAAGAAAATTATAATAAAAAAGGAACAGATTCCTTGGTGTGGTCTTGGAGGGTGGCAGGGAAAAGAAGCGTTTTTCTTTTCTTTTTATCCCCCTGGGACTTTCACATGGCTAGCCTCGAGGGTAGCTTGAATTCATGATTGTGCTGTTTGAAAGCTGGATTTAATAACTGTGACGCTCTCCTTTTTCACATCTATCACATTCCATGGAGCTTGTTTTGGGGGGAATTGTAATCTAAGATGTGGTTCACATTCACTTCAAGTTATGTCTAAATGATAAGGAGAGTAAAATGAATAGATTGCTTTTTCTTCTTATTCTTCATTTATATATTAAATCACAATCTAGAGAACAAGTTATTTAGTGCTCCAGGTGATTGGTGAAATGATGGTTAATTGCTTGGCTCTGAGATTTTAAAAAATGGAGGCAGTGAGGCACCTGGGTGGTGCGGTTGGTTAAGCATTGGATTCTTGATTTCCATTCAAGTGTTGATCTCAGGATTGTGAGATTGAGCCCCATGTCTGACTCTAAGCTCAGAGCAGAGTCTGCTTGAGTTTCTCTTTCCCTTTCCTTCTACCCCTTCCCCTCAACTCTCTATCTTTCTCTTCCTAAAATAAATAAATAAGTCTTTTAAAAAAATAGAGACACTGTATATTTTTTCCTGCCTTTTTTTTAAAAAAGATTTTTATTTATTTATTTGATAGAGATTACAAGTAGGCAGAGAGGCAGGCAGAGAGAGAGGAGGAAGCAGGCTTCCTGCTGAGCAGAGAGCCCGATGCGGGGCTTGATCCCAGGACACTGGGATCATGACCTGAGCCGAAGGCAGAGGCTTAACCCACTGAGCCACCCAGGTGCCCCTTTCCTGCTTTGTCATAGATTATTTGACCGTAGCATTGAGGGTCCATATCTGGGCTCTCTACTCTGTGCCACTGGTCTATGTGTTTGTTTTTGTGCCAGTACCATGCTATCTTGGCCTCTTCAATAAATGGTGCTGGGAAAATTGGATGGCTATGTATAGAAGAATGAAACTTGACCATTCTCTTACACCATACACAAAGATAAACTCAAAATGGATAAAAGACGTCAAAGTGAGGCAGGACTCCATCAGAATCCTAGAGGAGAACATAGGCAGTAACCTCTCCGACATCAGCCACAGCAACTTCTTTCAAGATATGTCCCCAAAGGCAAAGGAAACAAAAGCAAGAATGAATTTTTGGGACTTCATCAAGATCGAAAGTTTCTGCACAGCAAAGGAAACAGTCAACAAAACAAAGAGGCAAACCATGGAATGGGAGAAGATATTCTCAAATGACAATACAAAGGGCTGATATCCAAGATCTATAAAGAACTCCTCCAACTCAACACACACAAAACAGATAATCATGTCAAAAAATGGGCAGAAGACATGAACAGACACTTCTCCAAAGAAGACATACAAATGGCTAGCAGACACATGGAAAAATGTTCATCATCATTAGCCATCAGGGAGATTCAAATCAAAACCACATTGAGATACCACCTTAGACCAGTTAGAATGGCCAAAACCAATGAGACAGTAAACAATACGTGTTGGAGAGGATGTGGAGAAAGGGGAACCCTCTTACACTGTTGGTGGGAATGTTAGTTGGTGCAGCCACTTTGGAAATCAGTGTGGAGATTCCTTAAGAAATTAAAAATAAAGCTACCCTATGATCCTGCAATTGCACTAGTCGGTATTTACCCCACAGATACAGATGTAGTGAAAAGAAGGGCCATCTGTACCCCAATGTTCATAGCAGCAGTAGGCATAGTCACCAAACTGGAAAGAGCCAAGAGGCCCTTCAACAGATGAATGGATAAAGAAGATACGGTCCATATATACAATGGAGTATTATGCCTCCATCAGAAAGGATGGATACCCAACTTTTGTATCAACATGGACGGGACTGGAGGAGATTATGCTGAGTGAAATAAGTCAAGCAGAGAGAGTCAATTATCATATGGTTTCACTTATTTGTAGAGCATAAAGAATAACATGGAGGACATGGAGAGATGGAGAGGAGAAGGGAGTTGGGGGAAATTGGAGGAGGAGACAAACCATGAAAGACTGTGGACTCTGAGAAAAAAACTGAAGGTTTTGGAGGGGAGAGGGGTGGGAAGTTGGGTGAGCCTGTGGTGGGTATTATGGAGGGCACATATTGCATGGAGCACTGGGTGTGGTGCATAAACAATGAATTCTGGAACAGTGAAAAAAAATAAAATTAAAAAAAAATGGAGACTTCTTTCTCCCTTATTCGTGATAGGTGCAAGGAGCTACTTTTCCTTGAAGTCTAGATGCAGCCTCAGAATCCTCAATACGATATATGATGCTTCACTTCTAACAGATCAGACTTGATATTGAATTAAAATATAACTTGTAACCTCTAGGTCAACTAATAACATTTATGCAAGTAAAGATCGAGCATATATATAGCGAATAGAGCACATAACTTATGGGTTTCAAATCCTTAACTAAGTTAGTAGGAAGCATTTAATGAAAATCTGAAAACCGTATAAAGAATTCACAAGAAGTTTTTTTTTTTTAATTTAATCATCTGCTGCTTTATGATGGCAGACCTAGAGTCCTTCCTCTGTTACTGTCACCTGTAATAACAGGCACCTTTTTAGGGATGGGCTTGGATTTCTTATAGTCTCATTCTAATGGAATATGTGCTACACAACTTAGCATTTCTGTCTTTTCATGGAACTTGCTTATAAAAAGGAAAGTAGAGTTGCTTAAGACTGTGAAATCAGAAGACAGGTCTCACACGAAGCTAGTAGCATTCAAGGGGGAAGGGCATGTGGCTCATCTTACAGTTGCCCCTGGAATGGATTGATGAATAGTGGGGCAGAACACACAGCAGATGAAGGCCATGCATCAATGTCAATGGGGGACCTTATCACCCAGACAGTGGTCAGGTGATGAGGTCATAGGTCTGAATGACCAAACCATATATTTAGTCTTGGTGATTTGCCAAAACTCATAAGAGTTAGTGACCAGACATTAGCTGAGGACTTCTTGGAAAAATGGGAGGGTGAGCTCACAAAATCCACACTCTGACCTCACTCTGTCTTCAGGGTTCCACCGCGGGCCCCAGAGCCCACAGGTGGGTATATTTACCATTGGTGAGTCAGAGGCTTTTGCATCTGGAATTGGGAGGTGATTCCCACCTTAATCCCTTTCTTGCCTTACTAAGCACACTCACCTTGTAAATTATGCAACTTTAATTTATTTTGTCTCTTTAAGATAAACTTATTTAAAATATCAAGTTCTTAATTAATAATATCTTATCTTTGATGTTTCCATCCCTGTGGAGTGTTTAATCAATCTTGTACTAATGATCAGTGTTGCTTATTTAGTATCTCTGGATAGCTTCAAATCTCAGGGTTTTATTTTTTTAAATGTGGGAAGTGATTATTTTAAATGTTAAGAACTGTATTTCACTAATAGACCTTCTAAGTAGTGAATCCCATAAGTGAGCTACCTCTTTTGAAACAACTGTGGACCACTTTACCCAGTAGACATTTTATCGATGTTATTGTGGGAACATAAAATTTGGATACTTAACACGCCTGGTACTTCTTACTTAAAGAAATTCTGGGCAATTCTTAATATAAAACAACAACCCTTCCTTATATAAAGTGAATAATTATCCCACTAATTTATTTACTTAGAGTTAGAAGTTTTTGTATTTTAGGTTTTCTGAAACATGAACCTCCATATTTATTCTGATATAAAGAACTTATGCCATTTTTCACTTGTGACTTTTGCTGTTCGGGTATTCAAGTCCATAGTCACTTTAACCCTCAAGTAAATGCACACATTACATGATTTCCCTGAGCTTCAGTCCTCTTATCAGAAAAATGGAGATATATATTACCAAAATCAAAGGCTTGTGGTAAGTGTCATGTGAAATGGATTATGAATGTTCAAATGCTCTGTAAATAGCAGTGTTGTATATAAACATGGGATTATTACCTAAACCATCATTGTGTGTGTGTGCATGTGTGTGTACGTGTATAAATGGTCCTTTTGTCAACACTACTGACCTATGCACTGTCAAACTGGGGGCAAAACAATGATTCTAAATTTTTTTTTAAGATTTTATTTACTTAGTTGACAGACAGACCACAAGTAGGCAGAGAGGCAGGCAGAGAGAGAAGGGAGGAAGCAGGATCCCTGCTGAGCAGAGAGCCCGATGCGGGGCTCGATCCCAGGACGCTGGGATCATGACCTGAGCCGAAGGCAGCGGCTTTAACCCACTGAGCCACCCAGGCGCCCCAATGATTCTAAATCTTTAATATCAGAGATTATCTTTGTAAAATTAACTCAGTAGGAATTCTCTGAGCCTATAATGACTCCACAGCAATTTGAGGCATTTAAGCAACTAAGTCCTTTTGTAGGCAATGGTGTCTATGTTTAGCTCAGTGACAAGATTTTCCACAGATGATGGTCCGATAAATAATGTCTATAGTTAACCGACTGGACCAACTGTAGATACTCATCTGGAATCTCATGACATTCTTTTACTACTTCTTAAGGGAATACAAAATCTTGATGATAGTAGTCATATGATTTCCCATATAACAGAGAAATGAATGCCAAATAGATAAGGCATAGAGAAGTCCCAAAATGAACAAGACAATGAACTAGGAAAGTCCTAGTGCTGGTGCTCTGTTTAAAATGCCTCATGATGGGTGCCCCACCACCTATCTCACCTACATAGCCCTGTCCATAGTATCTGGGGCTGCTTATTTGCTAAGTAGGTTTGGGTGGTCCTAAGAACTTAGGGTTTCCTCTGACAAATGGAGAAATGTGAGGAGGATAGAGATCGTGTCTTGTTTGATGTTCTTGAAGGCTCATGAAGTTGGAGTCATGGTGATAAGCCATGGTGGAGACCTTGAGTGAAGTTAGACTAATGTTGCTCTGCTTAGTAGGCTGGGACTTGAAAGGAGACCCAGCTAGCATTTACCATAGTGCCAAAATTCAGCTCAGAAGAATCTTGAGGACTAAAGTCACAATGATTTCATTACACAGCTGACCCTCTTCTCAGACAACGTGTCAGAAGTTTTGGGCATTACCGTCTTGTGAGAATTTGTGCGTCCAGTGTCTAGAATGGCAAGTGAGAGGAAATGAGTTTGCAATATTCTTCATGAGTTAATGAAATGGCTTTTGGAGATTTTAGACTTCCGCCCATTTCCTCATCAAAAGGTGCTTCAATCTAGCTGTCAAATGAAGAGACACCGAGAGAGTGAGACAGAGACAGGGAGATAGAGAGAGATCAATTTACAAGAGACATTGATGCTAAGATGTAAAAGATGTAGAATAGCCTAACAGGGTAATTCCTTCCAGAGTCTATTAATAGAGAACAGAAGGATAAATTTAAGAAATACGTCCATGGCAGAAGGATTTATGACAAAAGAAACTGGAGAGCAAGACATCCTTTTCAATAGGAAAGGAGGGCACAGGACCAAAGGGGTCTCCTCCGTGCCTTTCTAATAATTTTGCATTCATGACTTCCTATTCTGCTTCTGCTCAAGTCACATGACAAATTCACATTTTCTAATTATTGCTTTGCTCTTTATCTTGATAAGGCAAAAAAATTATTCTCTTATAGAGAAATCGTTTCCTAATTGCTTTGTCTTAATTGAATTTCCTATCTTTTATCTTACGACTCCAGTTTTCAAAATAGGTTTCTCATCTTAAAGTGCAGGAACATTTTTAAGCTTGAAGATTAGGCTTGATGGAGCTTGCAAGGTGAAGAAACTCGCAGGAATGAAGAAAGCAAAGAACATGCAAACCCGAACATGACAGATCCCCATAAGTCTCTCTGAGAAATGCAGGAGTCATATGCCCAATTGTAAATCAACATTATCATTAAATATGCAGTAGGATGATAACACAAAGTGTGAGCCTGGCCAAAAACCACAAGCCCTGGAATGAGTTCAAACCAAATACAGACAGGAAACCACCCACCCTGGCAGAGACAGGTTAGGAGCTCCTGAGCAAAAGGCAAATTTGCCCAATGACGGACAATCAGCTCTTCTTGGTGAGTGAGTCTGACTCTGAACGTAGGACTGGGGAAAAGACTAAGTATAATCCAAAACTGTTTAAGAAAAAAGTGGAGACATAAACTACATCACAACTTAGAAAGTTAAAATAGTCCTAATATTTTGCTATTTTTCAAATCCCTTAATAGTTTGAGTTATTTACTCAGCTATATTGCTGGAAGCCAGTTTCAGTAAAATATTTTATGGCATGGGTTATAGACTGATAATTAAGACCAGTTTTTTTACTTCAAAATGGGAAAGTTTTAAACAAAGCAAATGAATAAGGAAAGAAATGAAAAGCAGAAACAGACCATAAATACAGAGAACAAACTGTGGGGGCAAGCGGAGGTGGAGGTGGGGGATGGGCAAAATGGGAGAAGGGGAGTGGGAGGGGAGGTACATGCTTCCGGTTATGGAAAGAGTAATTCATGGATAAAAAGCACAGAATAGGGAATATAGTCAGTAATGTTGTAATAGCATTGTGTGGAGACAGATGGCAGCTGCACTTGGGGTGAGCATAGCGTAACATGTAGAGAATGTTGTACTATGTTGTACGTTTGGAATGAATATAACACTGTGTGTCAACTTTACTTCAATTTTATTTTTGTATTTTTCTTCAAGATTTTATTTATTTATTTATTTGACAGAGAGAGAGCACAAGAAGGGGGGGCAGCAGGCAGAGGGAGGAGCAGACTCCCCGCTGAGCAGGAATTCCCGATGCTGGGCTCCATCCTAGGACCCTGGGATCGTGACCTGAGTGGAGGGCAGACACCTAATGGACTGAGCCACACAGGTGTCCCTGTATGTCAATTTTAAAAAATGGGAAAGTTATAGTTAAGATGTTACTATTGTCCTCTAATATCCATGTAGTTGGATTTTATGATAGAATTTTGGGTAGTATAGATTGGTTTTCATACTACTTGCCGCCACTACCGCTGCTTCAACTAGATAACCTGTGTAAAACATTTAACAGATATCAGTCATTGTCCTAAGCATTTAACATATATTAACTTCAATTTACTCAGTAGCAGCCCTATGAGTTAATGTTATTGTATCCAGTTTTAAGAAGAGGAAATTGAGTCACAGAGAGGTTAAGCAATTCTGCTTGTAAGTTGCCAAATCAGGATTATTACAATAACATGAACTTGCAATGATGGCAAAATTAACTTCTTAAAAATAGATTTATTTATTTATTTGAGAGAGAGAGAGAGAGATTATGAGTGGGGGACGGGGCAGAGGGAGGAGCGACTCTCAAGCAGACTCCCTGCTGAACACAGAGCCCGATGCAGGGCTCAATCCCAGGACCCCAAGATCATGACCTGAGATGAAACCAAGATCCAAACCAACTGAGCCACCCAGGTGCCCCTAACATTTTTTTTAACGAGGAAATATTTTTTCCTGAAAACTGTTGGGTCTTGGAAATAGCCAAACAACATTTATTCATGTATTCAAATATGTAGAAGGTGTCTACTGTGTGCCAGGCACTGTCCTGGGGACTGGAGCTATCAAGCTGACATAGGTATCTGTCTTCACTGGAAGACGTACGATGACGAATGCTACTCTAGTTCTATTCTCACACATTTTAAAAACAGCTGTTACTCTGTAGCAACTCTTAGAGAAAGGGTCGGGCAGCAATTTCCTCCCATCCATTTCAGCTGTTCCACTGCCAGTCCTAACTGGGCCGCCTTGCTTGTATTTTGTTTCTACACTTGTAGGAAAACAGAATGTCTTTGTAGAAAGATTCCTCTTCCTGGTTTTTTGTTAATAGAACTACTTCAGCCAGATGTTCCTTTATGCTGATCAGCAGAAACATCTCCATTTGGACACGACCAATCATTTAATACAGAAGAGTTCCTTTACGGATGTGCTGTTAAATCAGAGCTTCCTTGAGCACCTCAGTAGGAAAGAAAAGAACATCTACTTTTCTTTCACACCAATGTCGTTCAGTTCAACCTAGGATAGGGCACAGGGATCGACCGACAACATGACTTTCTAATCAGGAATATTCTATGCCTCCCTTCTAAACCTGACAGACCCAGGTAAGCCAACAGAAAGTTCTGTGTTGAATCTCTGCACTACCTCCCTTTGTCTTTGGTACCATGCAGAGTTCTAGGTTCTGTTCTTCAGCCAGTGATCTTGGGAAATGAGGATTAGTTTTCAACTCTCTTGGGTGCCTATCTCAAAATGTAATATAAAATACACTTGAATATTGTCTTGGATTTTGTTCCTCCGGGTAAAGAGTTGAAGGCAAGTGTTTTTATTTTTTTAATATTTTATTTTTTTTATTTATTTGGCAGAGAGAGAGAGAGAGAGAGAGAGAGAGAACAAGTGGGGGGAGCAGCAGAGGGGGAGGGAGCAGAAGCAGACTCCCTGCTGAACAGAGATCCCAATGTGGGTCTTGATCCCAGGACCCTGAGATCATGACCAGAGCTGAAGGCAGATGCTTAACTGACTGAACCACCCAGGCACCCCTAAAGGCAAGTAAGTTATCTGAGAAGTTTATCGCTTCTATATTGACACAGTAATGCTGAGTAACAAGTGACGCTGTATATTGACATACAATAGCGAGCAGGTATTTAGCTCAGGGATCTGCAGCGTCAAGCTGCTTTGAGCCGGGCTCAGTTGATTTTGCCAGGACTTGCTCACCTGTCTGGGGTTAAGTGGCTATCTGTTGATCTGAGAAGGCCTCAGATGGGAAGACTGGAGTGACTTCACTCTTCCACAAGTCTTTTGTCCTCTTCCTGGAACCAGGGACGGAGCATGTCCTTTTCACGAGGATGACATAGGGCAAGGACAAGCCGAAGCAGACAAGTATGTCGGGAAGTTTCTGGTGTAGGCATATTTGCTCACCACCACAGCACAGTCACAGAGCAGGTCCAGGAAGCAGATGCCAAGATTACCAAGATGGGATTAAAAGTGTCAGAATTTTGTTACAGAAAACAGCTATGTGAGAGAAAGGGGGGGAAGGAGTCTGATAACACTGGACTATCCATGCGACCATGATGTGGGTCCATCCTGCTGAATCAGAGAGGGAAGGTGAGTTGGGTAGAAGCTCCTCAGACTGTCTTGTGATCTAAAAATGGTTTGGCAAGGCCAATGGGGAGTCTTCAAGCCAAAGCTGGCCATTGGAAGAATCTTTTGTCTCCCAAGAACAGTCAGTCATTGGCTAGGAGCAGTCACTAGGAGGCATTTTCTTAGTACAGATGTAGCAGTGAGTTTTCGAGCATAGCAGCTGGGGACGGGGGCTAGTGGTCAATTATGTTTTGTGTAGTTGGAGGTACATTCTCATGGCTGCCATGTAAGTGCAGCTTAGATTCAGAAGGTGGGAAAAAATATTCTGGTACGGTATATGATTTATATGAAATATGATCTATATGGGTATATATATGGATATATGGACATATATGGATATATATCATATATGATATATATGGATATAGGGAAGGGTGATGATTTGGGGCCATGAATATGATAAGTCTATCATAGAAGGGAATGCCCACAGAGGATTGAGGGTAGTGAGCCAGGAGAAGGAAACAGCCAATACAGAGTGTGCCACCAAAGTAGCTACCATTGTGAGAGACCACACTGAATCCATTAGAAAAAGTCTAGAAGCCAGTATCAAATACCCATTACGGAGATATTCCATGCAAAGGGCAAGGGAGATAGTATTTACAGTTCCGTCTGAATGGGATTAAGCTTGGAATACAGGAATCATGGGAGATAAATGTCTAGAAAGATAAGGGGCCAGGTAACAGAGGGTCTTGATTGCTGGACCACAAAGTTTGTAGTTTACCGATAGGCAGTGGTGGGAGGCATGTGAGCGTCGTAAAGCGTGATCAGGGTTTTGTTATAATTTGAAGGTTAAGCTGACAGTGGAGCAAGGATGGGTGGAATCATGGAGAAACACAAGGACAGGGGACGTGTTAGGAGCCAATGATAACAGTTCAAGTAGGAAATTTGAGAGCTTAAGCTAGAATAGGATCAGCAGAAACAAATAAGTATAGATTTAATAGACATCTTGCCATTAAAGGGAAGATTAGGCGCAAGCGGCAAGGGCCGGCAAAGTCGACGATGACTGGGAGGGTGTCAGTCTGTGTAACTGAAGGAATGGTGGGTCTTAGGATGCAAATGGTAAAATTAGAAGAATGAAATAATGAAAATGTATTTTTAGCGGAGGAAGACTAGTGGTGTTGGACGTTTGGTTTGGTTTCATTCTTGTTAGGTGGAGGTACTTACGGAGAACAGAGAATTAGGAATCATTCGATGGCACCAACAGCCATGGCCAGGCACAAAATAGGAAAGAGGTCGTATGGAACTGTCCTTATGTACTTGCAGGCCGTAATGCTTCCTAGGTCTGACTCATCAGGGAAGAGACGACTTTGCTTATGCTCAGAGCTAGCCCAGCACTATCCCCCAACTGGAGCTAGCCAAGGCATGGGAAGTAATCGTCACACAACAGAGAACGGAGGAGGAACAGAGGAACTTAAGAGACGGGCCCTCTTTCATATAAATCTCTGTGGACCCCTGGTTCTGATGGTTTTTCAGTTTTCACGCAGCTGTGCCTGTGTTTTTTCTCCATTTTCTTTGTTTCTGGCTCATTTGCAGGAATTTGTATACCCCACTATGAATTTGTCCTTGCAAAATGATTCCCACGAGAATACTGGCTTTCTAATTAGCATCAGAATTGGAGGGAAAGACAGATAAGAGAGGCAAATGAGACGGGGGAAAAATTCTTCAGGGTAAGTGGTATTTGTACCTAAACCTGGTCTGAGACTATAAACCAAGTGCAAATGCCAGTGGACATCCCCTGGTTTCTGCCAGACAGGTTGAAATGGACCAGAGCCACGCTGGGTCTTCTGATAGCTGATTCATGAGAGACGTTACAATGATCTGCAGTGCAGGAGAGAGTTCACTTCAAGGTTCCTAACAAAACTTGTCTCTGCTCCACATCTTTCCTGCATTCCTAGAAAACTTTCTCCTTCCCACATGCACAGCTGTGTCAGGCCACCAAGAGGAAGTCTTCATGAAATTCAGAAACATGGGCCGAGTACAGTCCACTCCACGGTTACATCTTCTCTTCCACTGAATGATAGTCCGTTAGTTACACACAGTTGTGCTGTGTGTCAGCTTCCTTCTGAAACAATTATGGGCTCATTAATAATTATAACCAAAGCTACCCTACCTGAAACATGTCTTATCGCTACCCTCTCTGCCAAGTATACCACCTAGTTGGCTCCATGATCATCTTCACAATAACTCTCTGAGGTAGACAGTGTTACCTCTGTTATCCAGTGAAGAAACAGATTCACTGACATTAGCAACTTGCTGAAAGTCATCGGAATGAGAAGGAGCAAAACTGGGATTAGAACCCACAGATTCCTGTCGAATTTTTTTTTTAAAGATTGTATTTATTTATTCATGAGAGATGAGGGAGAAGCAGGCTCCCTGCTGAGCAGGGACCTCCATGCAGACCTCGATCCTAGGAGCCTGAGATCATGACCTGAGCCAAAGGCAGATGCTTAACTGACTGTGCCACCCAGGGGGACTCCTGTTGGTTTAAATAAGAGAGATGTACACATGCACATGGGATAGCTGTGAAATAACTTCTATTATATTTCCTTGATTGTAAAGCTTGTAAATTGACTTTATAGTCTGTTTTGAGGTGGTATCTCCAACTTACAATTATTGGCTTCTTGGCTTCTTTGCTACAGGTGGTGGTGGTAGGAGAGCTGCTCTCTCTCTTTGTAATTAGGTCACAAAGTTCTAATCGTCAGCCTTATACATCTTAGCTGTTTTTTTAAAATTATTATTGGCACCTCATGTACCACAGGTAGTCTTTACTTGTGATACCTGTGAAACAGTAAAGTCACAAAGAGAACATACCGCCTTCTAGGCTGCAAACCATTTGCTTCTGAGGTTGTGTTATTTCTGTTTATGTAAGGCAGAGAGGACCTAAATGTGACCTGCCTTTTTCCCCCTCACTAAAATTCACTGCATACATGGACATAAATAAAAGTGCGATGGCTTTTAGGGGCACCTGGGTGGCTCAGTCGGTTAAGCATCTGACTCTTGATTTCGGCTCAGGTCATGATCTCAAGATGGGGACATGGAGTTCCATATCGGTGGACGTGGGTCCTGCTTAAGATTCTCCCTCTCCCTCTCCGTCTACCCCTATCTCCCTGCTCTCTCTTTTTCCCCACACCCCCCCCCAAAAGAACAAAAGAAAAAGTGTTATGGCTTTTAATGGGCCAGGTGATGTAGACAGAAGGGCAGATACAGACGTCATCCGCTCAAGATGGGTTGGCCACCAGGATGGGTCTGCACAGGCATCCCACTGCCCTGATTCAAGTACCACGGTCCAGAGTCTGGCCTTCAGTCACATGGAGTTAGAAACCAGAATACACCAAAAAAATGGATCCGCTTCTCAAAATAGATTTAGTTAACCTTAGAGGATAAGTTGTAAAAATTAAGATGGAAATGGATTGCCGTATTCCCTCGATGCTAAGCCGCAACTTTTTTTTTTTTTTTTAACACTTCCACTTTTTTTTAAATGACTGGCATGTCTGTAATCGGCAACTTAGCACTGAGGAAATAATAGCAACTAAATGTAAAATACAAGTCCCGAGAAGACTAGGATCCTCTGGCCGGTGCATTTTCTCCCAGTATGCAAGGTACACCACAGATGCAGTTATAATCAGACCGTTGCTCGGGAACACGGGATCCAATCAGAAAGGGTTCTTTGATATAAATATTGAAAGAAATCAGACTAAACTAATTTCATGCATCCATCTCTGTGATCAGAATGTGGCCATGGGCTGATATGGTAGATTAGCTCTGAACATCCATTCTCACCTCCTAGGGGCATTTCTGCTCTGGTTACAATTTCTGTTCTCCCCTATGACTATAACTATTGTTTCTGGAGATGAAGTAGATCTTCATCTTCATCTGTATCTTCCAGGGAGATACAGACAGGAGACTGAGGCCATTGTTATGTTAGGGCTGTTTTCTACTAACAAGCAACATTCTTTTGCTTTCAAAACTAGTTGCAGGTGGTGACAGCTTCTTTGGCCCCTGTATCATGACTATTGTGGCATGTTCTTGAATTTAAAAGTTTCAGTGGCAATGTCTCAATTTCTTTATCCTCTTGACTGAGGCAGAGTCCATTGCGTAGTGTTCTTGGGAGAGAGGCTCCATGGCTGGGAAGAATGTTCTATGATTGTGAGTTCAGTTTCCTACACTGAACCTTGAAATGATACAGTGGGTTTCTCACTGACATTCACAGTCGTTCTTTTGTTATGTTAATGGAGCCAGTGGTGGAACTGTCTGTCCCTCTGGACAATCTGGGAGCCAACTGTCTCTTTAGGGTAAGTGTGTACCTTTCTTCTCTGCCCTATGATGTACGGATCCCATCTTTTGGCCATTGAAGGGCAATGTTATTTCCAAGTTTGGGGGAGCAGCTCATTCTTGCCTCTTTTACTATCTACGGGAAGAAATTTAAAAACCTACCAGGGGGATGCCTGGGTGGCTCAGTGGGTTAAGCCTCTGCCTTCGGCTCAGGTCATGATCTCAGGGGTCCTGGGATCGAGTCCCGCATCGGGCTCTCTGCTCAGCGGAGAGCCTGCTTCCCCCTCTCTCTCTGCCTGCCTCTCTGCCTACTTGTGATCTCTGTCTGTCAAATAAATAAACAAAATCTTTAAAAAATAAAAAAATAAAAACAAATTAAAAAAAAAATAAACACCTACCAGGAAGATGCTTCAGCACATGTTCTAGATGTAGCAGCCACCAGAAAGTAACGGAGAGCCTCACGAAGTATGAAAGCAGGTCCCAGGGTCATGTTAAGATGTATGTGCCTTCTCACTCCTCAGGTCCTCTTGTTCCCTTTAACTGTTTACCTCTGTGAAACAATTACTTTTTTTTTCTCTTCGGCAGAACAGGTCAGCAGGAAAGAGTAGTTTAACCATTTTATTCAAGTCCCGGCTGATACGGGCCAAGACCGTGAGGAATGATACCTGTTTATTCATACAGCCAAGGAAAATATAATTTGGAAGACTTAATATTTTACATAGTCTCCTTTCATCTCTCAAAGGTAAGATAATATCAGAAATGGTTTCCAAACTAGAATTTCGTGAGATGTGAGTCCCCCTCCCTTTCCTCCAAAGTCATCACATGGATCCAAGGTAGAGCCATCTTTGTGACTTCACCTGGGATTTGACATGTCATGCAATGTCCTTCAAGAAGGGATACTGTGCTGACCAACTGACCATGAGCTTCCTCTCGGGAGCCGACAATTATTTCTATCTCTTGAAGTCAGCTAAGAAATCCTTGTGCCTGTGACACAACAGTCCCACTCCTTCTTATCTCCCATTCCAGCTCCTCATTTTATCTACTCATTATGTTTAATTATGTTTAAATTAACAAACCAAGGATATAACTTTCTGTTCTCCAGGACAGGTAACTCCAGCTCCCATAGACAGAGCCAAGCTTTGTCTACTCTAAAATACTTTTCTAAGGTCAGAAAGGAGGGAAAGTGGGAAACATTGGAAGCTCAAAACGAGGTGTGGCCCAACCAGGCATTTACCTTTTTTTTTTTTTTTTTTTTTAATGACTGGAAAAGAACCACGGGACTCTTTATATAAAACAGAGCAGTGTGGGCTCAGTGATGCCATCTCGACAGGATGTGTCCCCAAGTCCCATTAATGACTCATTATAAATTCATATTCCATCAGAACATCTAACTCTACTTTGTTATCACTTTGTGCAATATCTTGGAATGTTTATTACTATGCAAACTTTGTGGTTATTGAGGTTCTAAAGTTCCCTCCTTAAATTCCCAAGAGTTTTGGAATTCATTAAACCAGACTCTGCCCATTCCTTAAGAAGAAGGAAAAACATAAGCAAGAATGTGGGTTTAAATAGGCACAGGAGAGAATAAATAATAGAAAGCAAAAGGAAAAGATTTCTCTTCTTCCCTTGTCTGTTCTTCATCTGTCCCCTGCTAATGTTTGCTTTTTTTTTTTTTTTTAATCTTTTTACCTTTTTCTGTCTTTGGTTTATACATTCAGGTTTTCTTCCCCTTCCCTCGGTTATTCTCTACATCCTTTTTGTTTTGTTTTGTTTTTTAAAAGATTTTTTATTTCTTTATTTTAACAGAGAGAGAGAGAGCACAAGTAGGCAGAGAGGCAGGCAGAGAGAGAGAAGGGGAAGCAGGCCCTCCGCTGAGCAGAGAGCCCCACGCAGGGCTCAATCCCAGGTCCCTGAGATCATGACCTGAGCTGAAGGCAGAGGCTTAACCCACTGAGCCACCCAGGCACCCTGTTCTGTTTTGTTTTTAAGTAGGCTCCACATCCAGCATGGAGCCCAATGCAGGACTTGAACGCACAACCCTGAGGTCAAGACCTGAGCTGAAATCAAACGTCAGATGATTAACCGACTGAACCACTCAGGGCCCCTCTATCTACATTCCTTTTGAAGCCCAAGGATATTGCCAAGTAACGGCATCATTGATACCACGTTTCTTGATCTAGAGCAGAAAAGTAGGAGTTTGTTTCTCCATTCATGTTTGGGCCTTGTCAAGGGCATTGCCCTTGCAGGGTCCTTGTCTCAGAAACACACCCCCACCCCCATCACTAAAACAGCTTCTGTTTGTATAAGCCTCTTTCTCTCAGGAAGCTTTGCTTGTAATTTCTTCCCCGGTAGCATCCATCCATTTGCCTTTATTCTGTCTTTAGCATTAAAAGAATTCATTCTTGTTATGTCAAAGTTTTCTAATATTTGAAAAATTGATCACATTTTCCACAGTTCCTTCCCTCCCCAAGCTAAGGATCTCTTTTGGTATGAATTTAAACTTATTACCAGGTCACTTTTTCTAGTTTGTCAAAATCCTTAAAATACAGTGCAGGGAACTGCAAAGACTCTTTTAGGCTGTTATCTTCACTGATCCTGAAAGGATACTTAAAAAAATTGCAAGTTAGTATTCTTTGTCTTCTCACACTTCTGGCATGTACTGAACCTCAGGTCAGCTAAGACCTCCAAATCTTTTTTTGTAAGCCAGCTTTCTCCTATGCTTTTTGTACTCGATTTTGTCGTAAATGCAAGATTTTATTTTTATTTCTTTAGCTTTCAACTTGTTGGTTTTGGCCCTCAACTCCTGGTTGTTAGAAACAATTTTGAGTCTTGAATTTGTTGATTTATGTAACTACACTTTTAGGTTTGATAACAGTATTTTCACTGACCTTGAGGTCAAGAACACTGTCAGTGTAGAATGTGGTCCATTACAGCTCTTTGGTACAACTAAATTTAATATTAACAGATTAGAGCCATGTGAAACTATGCTAGAGAATTATATCCGCCAAAGAGTATCTTTTGCTTCTAATTTCTAAAAAGCAAACAAAAGACAAAACAAAACAAAACAAAAAACCCTACATTTTCCCTTGATTGAAATCAATGCCTGGTCATTATACTCAATGTGTACAAGCAAGAATAAAAAAGAAGTCACTGGTAATTCTTCTGTCCAGACCATAACCAATGTTAACACTGGAACATGTCTTCTAGTCTACTTTCATGTATCTATATACCTATATTTTAAATGGAATTATAATTGCACTCATTTTGTCCCTTGTTTTCCTCACTTAAGAATCTATCTTGTGTATTCACTACATATTTTCCTGAAACATCATCTTTAATTGCTTCACAGTATTACACTGTGTGAATATATGATTATTTCATTTTATCATTATCTTGTTGCTGTTGGAAATAATTATATTCAATATGTTATGTATCCGCCCACTTCTTCCCATTATACATTTGCTCTCTGACTAGAGTGAAGGCCTCTCATTCTTTCAAGTGGATCTGATGAGAAAGGCAATACAGTACCCTCCAAAGAAGCTTTCTGGTAGTGTTGAGTTGCTACTACTCTGCATGTTTGTCTCGACTAATTTCTTTCTGTTCTGTTGCCACTTCAGCACATTCAAGGTGGGACACTCCGGTAGGAAGAATGAAATGGAAGAGTGCCCAACAGATCTACCAGAAGGGAGAACAGACTGCTTTTCAAAGGATCTTTGATGGGCACGCTATCCTTTCACTAAAATGTAATGCTAACTAACCACATTATCTGGTCTTCCAAGGAAAAGGTACATTGTTTTCAGTTTCTAAAAGTTCTTAATTTGGGGAGTTGCAAAGAAGCAGTTGAAGATAGGGTCTTGTTTATTAGTTCCCTTTTATTCTGTGAAGGACCATCCAGTTCTATATCTAGAAACTCAATATCATCTTTGAATTCTCTTTCTCTTTTTCCACCTCCTCCAAATAACTAATCGACCACCAGATCATGTTCATCATAGTTTCTAAACGTATTTCAAATTTGTCTATTTCTCTCCTTCCCAACAGCCACCATCTTGTCCAAACCAGTATTGTACTATCCTGACTTGGAGTTTAATAAGTTTCCTATGTAGCCTCTGCCACTCCCATTTATGTCCACACTGTGGCCACACAACACAAGTTTATCGTGTCATAACTTTCACAGAAAATTTCAGTGACTGCCCATGGTTGTGAACTTGTCATGTCCCACAGAGCCCAGGCAACCCATGGCCTGAGAGGCAGTGTAGTGTGGAAGTTCAGAGCATGGATGGACTCTGCAGCTGAGACTAACATGGTTCAATTCCAGCCTCTAACACTCATTAGCTGGGTCAAGTTGCAAACTTAACTTCTGGTATGCCTTGGTTTTCTCACCCATTCAGTGAGGCTAACAGTGGTCTCTCATAGGATTTTTAGGAAAATTGAATAAGTTGGTATCTATAAACACTAAAAAATCTCCTAGAAACATAATAAGTGTTATGTAAGTGTTAGCTATTATTATTACTATTATTATTACTGTATCGCACCACTAATACCCTCCTGTCTGTCCAGATTTCTAGGTTCCAGCTGGCATGGCTTTCCTTCTCCCTCCCTTTTCCTCCACTGCTCTAGGTTCCTTCCTGACCCCGCCCTTCCCGGATGCCCCCCTTCCACTCCCGATTCTGTCCCGTCAGGTAGTTAACTCTGAACCTGCCTTCGGCATTAATGCTCCCTCATCCCCGTGACTAAGACCTTCCCCCCTTGGCCCTTCTCTTGTGATTATCTGATTAATATTTGCCTCCGCTGATAAAGGAGGTAGTAGTCTGTTTTGCTAACCACTGTAGCTCCTCTGCCTAGCACAGTGTTTGACACCAGATAGCAGGGACTAGGAATTTGTTGTTGGAAATAAGTGTTTCGGCTCCTGAACTCCTGTCATGTCATGTCGTGTTATGCCAGCAGGTGGCATCAAAATGCGTATTATCAATGACAAAGCCACAGGCTTCCAGCTCTCACAGCCCAGCCTTGAAGCCCGCTTGCTGGGCCGTTTACCTGGTTTCTATGTTTTAGGAGTGAAAAAAGGTTAGGAATTCCAAAGACATTTAGTTGTATGTTCAAACAAATTGTATCTAGCAAGGAGTGGTCTTCTAAGTGAGTTATAAAGGATTATGAAATGTTGATCATCATAAACTGAAATTCTTATGCTTCTAAAATTTAAGAGGGTCTGAATCTCTTCTTCTACTAAGGAGCCTCACTGTCAAGCAATGCTTGGCAAGAACTTCTCATGCACCCTCTGTGACTGAAATCTCCCCAACTTTAAGAAAGCTCTCCTGATTTCATTATAACATTAGAGCTCTTTAAATGATTTTTTAAAAATTTTTTATAAACATATAATGTATTATTTGCCACAGGGGTACAGGTCTGTGAATGCCCAGGTTTACACACTTCACAGCACTCACCATAGCACATACCTTCCCCAATGTCCATAACCCAACCTCCCTCTCCCGACCCCCCCACTTCCCAGCAACCCTCAGTTTGTTTCCTGAGATTAAGAGTCTCTTATGGTTTGTCTTCCTCCTGATCCCATCTTGAAAAAAATTCTCTAGTTCTTTCATTCGCAATGCTTTTTTCGTGGTGGAATGAGTGAAGTTAAGTGGGGACTGGCCAAAAAAGTTTGAGAAAGTCTGCTCCTGAAGAGTGTTCAGGAGGAAGAGCCCATGTCTGTCAGGAAGCTGGGGCTGGTGGCTTCTGCAAATTCTAGGTCTAAACTAGAACTAAACCTTGGGTTTCTGAGGTATAATTTTACCCATACAAAATTTGTACTCCATTCCAAAATCCATCAAGCCCCTATGATACTGTCAAATTTGGTATGTAAAAAAAAAAAAATAAACAAACCAGGTTTATTTCTAATTAGGTGCCACTGGGTAAAATAAATGATTCCTTAGAATGGGCCATTTCATTCTGCAACATGCCTGTCCCCAGGCTGAGCAATTCCCCTGTTTCTCTCCTGCATGGTACCAGTCTGGAGGATACACATATCAGTGGGCAGAAAATGGAAAAGAAATAAGCTCACGTGAAGAATTTATGCAAATTTAAATATACTAGCTCAACACTTTGTCAATAAAATGATCATTTTATTTCGACACTTCTGAAATTTAAATTTAAAAGTGTAAGACTACTTTTCAGATTTCAGTTATAATCTGTCATAGAATTTCCTAGAGAAGTCTTTGTTTCTCACATACTCTAGCCTTCCTTCTTCTGTGACTTCATTTTCATGAGGCCGAGATAGGAATGTAGGCAGTTTCTGCCAGACAATATAACTACCAAAAGACGAGAAAATCTAAATATATTTAATTTATAGATAATCATCAAGTCCTACTTACTCTAATATTCTAACTCTCCAATGAACAAATATTTTACAAGGCTTTAAGGTCATTTGACAGCTCTCACTCATTTATTTATCATCTTTTTCATTGGTTTATTAATTTTTTCACAAGGCAGCACTGTGGATGCCATGAAGACCTGCACAAGCAGATGATGTAATCCCTGTCCTCTGTGAGTTTACCTTAGAATATTTCGATCCAGTGATAGTTTCAGTCCTTCCACTTATATTATCCTCTTCCTTCCCTCATTTGTTTGAAACTTGCAAAAGCAGCTAACTCCAACCCAATAAAAAAAATACACACTTCATGGAAAAGAAGCAGGCTCACGATTTGGGATCGAGGATTGAAGGCAGAAATACTAATGAACTGCTTCTTTCTCTATGGAATAGGGAAGTATATTAATAATTAAAATCACACAACTTGGCTTAATAATGATAAAAATCATAATAACAATACATCCAATCATTTGTGAAAATGAATAAAAAAGAACCTCATTTAAAATGGAGCTGGGGAACCCTGAAAGGGGCTCCCTCATGCCTGTACCACTCCTTGTGGCCTGGAAAACCAGCAGAAAGAAGGAAGATAAGAATTATTTTGATGAAGACATTATCACATAGGAATGTTATCTTCTACTTTTAAGAAAAAGAAGGAAGATCCCTCTCTGCCCCAGTAACAATGCACTGAACAGTGCTTACAGCCAATTAGAAACTGTCACGACCGTGAATTCTTATTTTTCTCCAGTGAATTTTGCTGAAAACAACTTTCACTAATTTGCATCTAAAACCTAATAAAAACTGACCTTCCTGTTGTCTCTTTGGACTCGTCTATGGTTGGCCATAATTTGCTTGTCTCAAGTTGCAATTTCTCTACTATTCTTGAGTAAACTCATTTTACTAGTAAAATAACTGGCTATTTTATTTTCAAGATTGCATATTTTACTTATATAACTTTATATTAACTCATTTCTTCCCAGTAACAACCCATGAGGTGGGTACTATCATTGCCAGTAATTTGTAAATGAGGAAGGAAACGGGCATGTTTGATAAAGATCAGAAACTAGCAACAGGGACTGAAAAGAATAGAGTTTCAAGATTGTTCTGTTTTTGAAGTCGGTGTCAAAAAATGCCTTAACAGTAAACTTACAAGTTAATAGCCTTTGTGGATCTTTAGTAACTAAATCCTTTAGAAGAAATAGAAGTTATTCAACTTATACTAAATAGTATAGCAGCTTTCTTGTATTTGCTTTATTATTGGCAACTTATGAAGTTACACAAATTATAGTGTGTTTAGCATGAAGACATGAGTTTTAAGGAATGGAGTTTCAATTCCAGTCATTACTGACTAGAGTTCAATGGAAGAATTTCTATTCAACCTGTTTTAATTTTTAAAAGTGACAGTCTTAAAACAAGAGGTATCGTCCTTGAAGAAAGAGGGACAAAATATACAATTTTCATGAAGGAAATGAATTCTAGGACTCTTCTTTTTCATACACATTAATTAATATTAATTTCATACACATTAATTAATAATTAATCATTAATTACAACAGACCTTTTGTTAGCAAAAATGTACAAACAAGTATATGTCAGAATGATAAGAAGAAAAGAGAAGAGTGGCTTTGCTGTAGTTTTGAGTTTAAGGGGGAAAAATTCAATCAGAAAAATGGGGGAAAAACTTGACATTAGTCTTTGGCTATTGTGGCCGTACCCATGATTACTATGGCAACAGGTAGCAAAACAATGACATAGTCTTCAGTTTGAGTGCCAAGTTAAGGAACTAGTCACACCCTGCACAACTCAAAGGGCTGCCTCTCCATCCCTCCTTTCCCGGTTAAGTGGCTGTTGAAAGAGGAAAACCACAGAGACACTCATCAGCATCAGAGGCAATATTAATTAATTAATTCACACATTTATTTATTCATTCATTTATTCAGCAAATATTTACAGTCCAGCTACCTAGAAACGCTTTCCCTGGGGGTAAATTCAGTTCTTAGAGAAAGTCTGATGTGCTGCTTGATCTGTTTTTCCCTTAAAGTGACTATCTAAAAATTATGATTTTTTTTCATGTCTCTTAAAAAAAACAACAACAATGCACTTTCAGGAATATGAGAGTAGAGGCTGCCTCTTCCATGTCACTAGGCCATTGAGGCAAAGCAAATGACTTGACAAGGTTTTCTTTTGGCACCTCTAAGACTATTGAAAGTTGGACTGCTGCAAGAGTGGAGAGTCTACTGATATCACCACAGTGGCCCAATTCAAGCTCTCTTTAAGCTCTCCGAGGATGATTTTTCTTACCCAGTAAAGCCTTTCAATTTAAGTCTTTAATTCTAAAGATTAAAAGAGTTTATATTCCCAAGAGCAGAAATCAAACAAGCAAACAAGGTAACAAAGAGTCACATGGAGAAAAATTAAAATGTGAGAACGTTTTGGGAAATCAACTATATGTTAGGTTTCTTATGTACATAATTTTGTGCAATTCTTATAAGAAGCACATTAATTAAGTAGGGTAACCCACATTTTATAGATGAGAAATACGTTCAGTCAGTAGCCCAAGATCTAGTCTTGATTGGCAGAGCCAGAATTCCAACTCTGAGCCATTTGACTTTAAACTCGGGATTTCTCACCACACATAAGTAGAGATCATTGGTTTATTATTTTTAAAAAATATTTATTTATTTATTTATTTATTTATTTGAGAGAGAGAGAGCTCACATTGAAGGGGAAGGGCAGACTCCTTATGCAGCAGGGGTGTCTGATGTGGGACTGGATCCCATGATCCCATGACCACAATCCAAGCCAAAACCAAGAGTCGGACACTCACCTGACTGCGTTACCCAGGCACCCCCAGATCTTTGGTTTATCAATTGTTCAAGTAGAGTCTGTTGAAGTTTGAGTCATTTTGCTGTGTGTGTGTAATTTCACTCCAAATAAGGCAGAGTTAAGATCATCAGAGAAAGAGAAAGTCAGAAACTCAAGCAACACTGGTTCATGGGGAAATGCATGAAGTCCACAATCTATTACTATGATGAAGCAGCTGCCCAGCCACTAAGTGACTCATGCACTTCCTTCAGAAAATGGCAAGGGTAGTAGAAAGGGTATGATTCTTTTAATAAGAAGAAATTAATATTATGTAGAAAATTTGTATGTTGTGCATGGGTATTAAATAGTTAGAAAAATTATAGAACTTGTGGTCCAGAAAGAGTCATGGGAACACCCATTCATTTATCTACTCATTTAAAAACTTGATACTATTTTTAAATTGAATAATATGTGCCAGGCACTGTTCTAGATGCTGAAGATCTTGTCAAGATAATTAAGAATGTAGTGTATTCAAAGCTGTCTACAAGCATCTCTTTTATACCACTGATTTAGACAGTAGGGATACTTCAATGGATTAAAAAAGACAAAAATATATGCTCACGGAGATCTTATATGCTACCACCAGAGATACAACAGGCAAATAAATAGGGTGATGCTAAGTACTACGGGAAAAAAATAAAACTGGACTAAGGGAGCGGAGAGAATGGGACTCAAAAGATAGGATTCACATAGGATAGTCAGATCAGAGGTCTCACTAGAAGAGTGATGTCAAAAAAATACTGCAGGAGATGTGGGAATGAGTCAAGTAAATAAATTGGGAACAAATATTTCATGCAAAGGAAAGAACAAGTGCAAAGGCTCTGAGGGAGTAGTGTGCTAGGAGTGTGTGAGAAGGTGTGAAGTGGTCAGTGTGGCTACAATGAAGTAAGTGTGGAACAGCATCAGGGGAAGGAAGCATGGCTCTACAGAGAGCCAGATCCTGGGAGGCTTTGTAGGCCAGGTTGAGGATATCAGCTCTCAGTCTTTCAGAGACAGGAAACCATTGGAAGACCATGAATTGTTGGATGGGATGACCTGACTTAGATTTTCCAAGGATGACTCTGGCTTCTATAATGAGAAAAGACTCTAGGAGAGAAAGGATAGAAGCTGGGCGCTACTTAGAGGTGTCACAGTAAGAGGAAATAAATAAACAGTAAGAAAGTTAGCAACAAATTTAAAGTCAAAGGAACAGAGGTTTTTTGTTTTTTGTTTTTTGTTTTTTTTTCATTTGTCAGAGAGAGAGAGAGAGAGAGAGAGAGAACGTAAGCAGGGAGGAGGGGCAGAGGGAGAGGGAGGAGATGCCCTGCTGAGCAGAGAGCTCAACGCAGGACTCCATCCCAGGACCCTGAGATCATGACCTGAGCCAAAGGCAGATTCATGCTTAACCAACTAAGTCACCTAGGCACCCCAGGAACAGAGTTTTTATCACAGGAAGCATGTCGCTAGAAGAGAGAAGACATTCAAAGATTGAGTGTTAGAGTGCTGAAACATTTAGTTATAGAGTCAATGAGAAGGAAATAGTAAAGGATATCGAAAAACAGGCCATTAGTGGCCTTGACTGGTGGTTGTGGTGGAATGGTGAGGTAAAATGTCTGACCACAGTGGGTTCAAGAGAGAGGGGTTGAGGGAATTTCGATCTGGGGATTATAGATTGGGGGGTAGGGTTGGTCATTTTTTTTTTATATATATAAGGCCAGAAAATAAATATTTTAGGCTTTGTGGACCATATGGTTCCTTTGCAACTACTCAACTTTACTGTTACAGTACAAAAATAGCTCAGACAATAGATAAACGTATGAGTGTGGGATTTGGTCCAATAAAACTTTATAAAGAGAGTCAGTGAATTGGATTTGACCAGTAGGTTGTAGTTTGCTGCCCCATGATCTAGAAAATTATGTCGAGGAGTGGAACACTGAACTTAGTGGACGCTGGGGAAGAACATGGGGGTGGGAGAAGGAGGCGCAAGTGAGAGTCTGTTTCAGGAGACCAAGGAAAGTAATTGCTGGAGTTACGACCTTTAAATAGTATGAGTTCACTCAAGGAATTCCCATTTTGTCAGAGAAAATTCAGAAGGAAGTATAACACAGGAGGTTTGCTGCTGTCTTTGTGAGAGCTGAAGCTATGAGTTTGGATGAGGTTGCCAAGGAGGATATGTGGAGAAAGAGAAGTAAATTGGGGCATAACTTTGGGAATGTCTGTCATATGAGAATAAAGAGCAGCTAGAGGAGACCTCTGAAAGAGAAATCAGAGAGACAGAATCAGGGCAGAGCCAGACATAAGGGCTTGGCACTTGTGTAGTCACAGGGCCTGGGCTTTGAAGAGGCCCTGCTTGGCTTCACGATCTGTTGTCGCCATCATGAGATTCATAATAATTTTTTCAGCAAGTAGCCCTACATTTTTATTTGCATGGAGCCCTGCAAACTATGTAGCTTGTCCTGAGACAGGAGAATATATTTAGACTCTCCAGGAGAGTATAAATTTCCTAAAGGCAAGGGTAGGAAAGAGTTTCAACCAAGAGGAGATGGGAAAAGAGGGATAAATATAACAACAAAAAGGCATAGCAATATTACTGTCTTTGTCAATATTACTGTCTTTGAGAATAAAATGAAATCACGATAGAAAAATATGTGTTTTCAATGACATAAGGAAATTATCACAACCTCAAACAGCACCTTATGAAGCACACTTTTTGAATATGGCTTACTGTTCATGAGAAGAAGGAGCATGCTGGGCACCAACCTACGCATGCCACATGGGAATCCAGTAGGATTCGGCCTTCAAAAGCATGCCCGGTAATCCTTTGAGTAGAGCGAAGAGGGCTAGGCAAATACATCTGCAGAGGTGGGATTTGTCTCTGGATACCCAGGTGTCCTAAGAAGACAAGACCAAAAAACCATTTATATTTTCTAAGATAGGGATTCAAATATGGGAGTCTGCAGATATATATTTTTTGATATTTTTAAAATATAGAAGTTTCACTTTTAAAAATCCACATTTTTAGAGTCTATGGAAAAAGAAAATCTGGCGATAGTGGGCTCACATAACAACCAGACAACAATCAGTTACACTGAGTAGCTGCCCTCCCCTAGGATGAGGCACACACTGCAGATCACCACAGACCTCACCGCTCCGTCTTGCCTTATACTTGCCTGTGTCACCCATCTATACCATCCACTGTGTCTCTATAAGGATTTGGGATCCAAACCCTGGTGTACAACCTAACCTTTTAACTTAGGAACACCTCTAGGAGAAACAGAATAAAGAAGAGTTTTGCTCAGACCCACACTGACTACAAGGAAAAGAAATTCACCCAGGATAAAGAAAATACTAGATTTAATGTAACAGTATTTAAGGAAACGAGCAACAAGGAGGCTCTATCTTCAGAGATCACTACAGATTCTCCACCCCATTATTTTCCCTTTATTCTTTTTTTTTAAAGGATTTTATTTATTTATTTGACAGACAGAGATCACAAGTAGGCAGAGAGGCAGGCAGAGAGAGAGAGAGGAGGAAGCAGGCTCCCCACTGAGCAGAGAGCCCGATGTGGGACTCGATCCCAGGACCCTAAGACCATGACCTGAGCCAAAGGCAGAAGCTTAACCCACTAAGCCACCCAGGCGCCCTTTCCCTTTATCCTTAAGCAAAGTGAATATAACTCAAAGGTGAATATTAATCAGAAGTAAATCTGCCGGGTATCCATGCGTAACATTGTCATTAATCAGTTTCTTAAAAAATGAGGATGAAAATAAGCAAAGGGAAGATGAAGTAAATATATCAAAAATGAATAAAAATATAAAAAGACCACACACATTAATTCTGCAAAACTTTACAGAAATTATAGTCACCATGAACAACAAAATATTCTAAGAATTGATAGTTTAAAGAATTGATTTTAAGATAACAAAAATGGTGGTAAAGCAAGATTTCAAAGATCAAGAAAACTATGGAAGGGAAAGATAAATAAACTATGATAGACATCAAAACAAAATAAAATAACAACTTAACTGAGATGACTCAAAGAAGAATCATGAAAAAAGACATAAGTGCTTGAAGAGTGCACAGAAAATGATATAAAAAAGAACAATGACATAAAAATGATTATAGAAAAGATGGCAATGATGGACAAAGGAAAGACAACATTCATAAAATTATTTCCTGAGAGAAAAAGGAGAACAAATGGTCAGAACACATACAGAAATCATTTTAGGGAAAAAAACGTTAGTGAGTCTAGATACTAAAATGGCATTCTGTATCAGAAACATCACTAGAGAATCATAATATCCCAAGTGATATTCCTCTACTTCAGTGACAAGCAGGCATTTATATACCCCATCTAAAAAAGCACGTCACATATAAAGAGGAAAAAAATCATGTAGACTTCAGTTTTTTTTTCATGGTAACATCTATTGCTAAGTGACTATATGCTAAGTCCTGAGGAAAGAAAGCATGAGCCAAGGGATTTATAATAGGGTAAGTTGTAAAAGTATATAGGTCACATACATTCACAAAACATGCAAGATCTTAGAAAATACGGCATTCCCTAATCTTATTCCCACTTTACTTATTTTTATATTTACATATGATATATTTATATATAATCTATATTATACATTATTATATGCCATATATTATACGTTATATATTTTAAATGCATACATTTATAAGTTATGTTTATTTATTTTTATTTATCTAGTGGTCTTGACTGTGATACGTATTTCTATGCAATATTTGCTTTGCTGGTAACAATTTTGGAGAAGCGAAGAAATAGATGAACATTACAGGAAGGCCAAAGTGCTACATTAGATTCATTTGTCCTCAGTGAATTGGCTACTCGTACTGAGATCATCATGGCATTTCTGAGTGTAGGTTGGCCCCAAGGACTAGAGTCAAGTCTTGTTGGCTTCAGCATGAGTCATTAGGTCAGTCTGTTGGAAGTAAATAGAACTACCATTTTATCTGCATAATTTCAAAGACACTAGAACCTGTCTACAAGGTCTCATGTGGAGTTCACACCATTGGAGTTACCTTTCATGGATTTTATTGGGATTAGCATATTTAGTGCTTAGGAGCATGACCTTTGGGATCAATAAAGGTGGCTTTATAGCTACGTGCTGCTGGTCACGCAACTTAACTTCTCTAGGCCTCAATTACTCAACCTCAAAATGGAGGTAATGAAATTGCCATCAAATGGTTCTTGTCCACATTAATCAAATAAATGTATGGAAAATACTGATCAGAGGATCTGAAACATAGAAACATAGAGAAGGGGTTGCCCCTTTGTGTTTTATAACTTAGACTGAGTCTGTAAATTGAGGTTGTTTTCACTTTCAAAAATACCAAACATTATTCACGTAAAAGGAAGGCTAATTAGCATATTTTACAATTCAGTTCTGACCAACAAATATTTATGGGGTACCTAGACTATGGAGACCCTGTGTTAGGTGCTAATTGTACAAAGGTGTAATATGTGATCCCTCTCTGGAAAAAACACTGTGGTCTTATGGGAGAGAGAACCACACACCCAGATAGTTCTAATACAATATGGGGATTGTTCACAAAGTTAGGCCCAGAGTTTGTCATCCACGTTTCTCGGAGAGTCTTTAGCAGAGCATCTTATTAGAGGTCTCAGACCGTGCTTAAGAATTTTCCCAGGAGTGGGGCACCTGGGTGGCTCAGAGGATTAAACCTCTGCCTTCAGCTTAGGTCATGGTCTCAGGGTCCTGGGATCGAGCCCCGTGTCCGGCTCTCTGTTCAGGAGGGAGCCTGTTTCTCCCTCTCTCTCTGCCTGCCTCTCTGCCTACTTGTGATCTCTCTCTCTCTGTGTCAAACAAATAAATAAAATCTTAAAAAAAAAAAAGAATTTTTCCAGGACTTGGTTAAAAATGCAGATTTTTTGCCTGCATTTTTAATTGCTGATGCAGAAATCTGCATTTAACCACTGATTTGCCTTTACACAAAGGCTTCATACCCACTGGTTTTTAAGACCACAGATGAAATACTCTTTGTCAACACAGAGGTTCAGTGTGACATCTCAGGTGAGTCTTAAAGGTGAATAAAAAGTAGCTATGTGAAAAGAGATGGAAAGAACTTCTGGGCTACAGTCTCACAGTGAGCAAAGGTGAAGTTGCAGACAGAAAGGGTGTGTTGTGGATATATGGTAGGGCACTTAGAGTCCCTGGAGCTCACAGTGTTGCGGGCAGGATATGAGATTATAGCTGCCAACAATGACTTTGGTAAAGATTTTTGACAAATTGCTTCTATATATTCTTCCTTTTCTATGTCTCACATATCAAACCCTCTATCACATCATGCCTCTCTATCAGAGCTTTTCCTGAACCACTGAGGAATCGTAGAAGAACAGAGTTGAAGAGATGCAGGGATTTTGAAACATCCTGGGTTTTCCCTCTTTGCTTCTAGATTGGATTTGAGATGCAAAAGAGGCTATCATTCAATGCTCTTTGTTTATCCTTGGTTTAGAATCATCTAGCAGGCCTGCCAAAGCATAGTAGCAGGTGCTAGCCGACCAAGAATTCCACTGGTGATAATATCAAGTGAGTTAGCATGCTGTAGGTTCTTAGCGCTTGGTCCCTGGGGTGTGGCAGGCCTGCACCTTTTCACTCCTACTGAAATTTCTCATAAGCTGGGATGCCTCAGAGATAGGGTATGTCACGCCTTCACTTGTTTGGATTGCTTCACTCTCCCATGATCCACCCTCTCTAGTCTGCAGAATTCTCTTCACGGGGAATGACCTCAGTCTCTTCCTAAGAGTTAAAAGCGATAAGCAAAGGGGCTGCTAGATGTTGTGGTTTCATCAAGGAGAATGGGGCACAACACAAAAGGAATGACCAAATTCAGATCTATTCTCTCTCTTCTAAAAAATACCATTGTCTTTGATCCTCAAGGAAGCATGTTTGAGTTGGACACAGCACTTGGCCAGTAACCAGTGGAGGCATTAATCTCAGTGATTCCTATCTCAGGATTTGATGAAGAGATTAATAATCTCCCAGCTTGGTGAGAAATCCTGTGCTCTATGTAGTGAGGTCAACAATCATTGAATTCCACTGGACGTTACTGAATGGGAAGAACAACAGTTCAAGATCGCAATCTTCTCTGTTTATCTACCCCATATAAACTGGACTCTTCGTGCTAAGAAGGCCAGCACCAAGTGCTGAGTCATCAATTAACTCTTTGCCTACATCTTTCAAATTCTCTGGGGACATCTTACTTGTTTCTGTTTAAAAAAACTTAAATAAACAATATTAGTAGAATTCAGAAGTTATTTTTTTTAGTAATTTTTTTTTAAATTTAAGTAATCTCTACACTCAACATGGGGCTCAAACTCATGACCTGAGATCAAGAGTCTTCCTACTGAGCCAGCCAGGTACCCCCTTGTAGAATTGAAAAGAGATAAAAAGTTTACCTTAGTGATAAATCCCCAAATTATACTATTTATTTTTTGTGGTAATATAACATTATAACTGAGTGATGCCATCAGATGTATGATTCATGAGTTTTTTCAGTTTTTATCATATAATAATGAATAATTGACTTATTATTTCTATAGTCTTTATATATTGATCAGAATTCACATTAAAACTAACAGAATTTGAATCCAAAATAATTTAAACATAAGAATTTTATTGGCTTACCTAGCTAAAAAGTCTAACAACAGATTTCATATCAATTGGTGCAGAATTTCTTTGCCTAGCTTCTCAGCTTTGTGAAGTTCCTATGTGTGTGGAGGGCTGGGGGTGTGGGTATGTGTTTGCCAAACTCAGCTTTGTTGTCTTCATCGATGCCTTCATCACGTTGATGAGAGTGATTTTTATGAATGATCTGGCTTAAGGAAGGAGAATATTTCTGCCAAAGGAAAGAAAAACATAGAAGTTTTTTTTTCTTTTTTCTTTTCTTTTTTTTTTTTTAATTTATTTATTTGACAGACAGAGAGCACAAGTAGGCAGAGAGGCAGGCAGAGACAGAGAGGGGGAAGCAGGCCCTCCGCCGAAGCAGAGAGCCCGATGCGGGACTCGATCCCAGGACCCTAGGGATCATGACCTGAGCCGAAGGCAGGGGCTTTAACCCACTGAGCCACCCAGGCGTCCCAGAACATAGAAGTTTGAAACAGCCTGTGTTTAGGAAGCTTCAGATAGGTTGATGTGCCTGGAATGCAGGGCTCCTGTGGAGGAGTCACAAGACCATAGGTAGATGCCATATACGGATGTACTCTGCAAAGTCTTGATAAAGGACTGGAGGACTTGTGTCAACAACAGGGAGTCATGAGGGTCTTCAGGTGGTAAAATATCATAAAATTTGAACCTTTTTAAGATCATTCCGGTATTAATATGGAGAGTGGATTTACAAGGTAAAGACAGAGAGCCAGGATTGTGCACAGTGAAATAATGAAAGTTAAAAGAGTATGAACTAAAATAAAGACAATTGAAGTACAGAGAAGAAGAAAAATGTTAAATATCTGTGGCAAGTTGAATATTAAGGGCTTAGTTATCAATTAGAAGTACAAAGTTCTCAGTTGAAGGAACAGAAGTTGAGGGAGGGAGAAAAAGCATGAAATTACTTCTGGGCTTCCAACTTGGGTGAATGGTAATACATTCGGAATGAGAAATTAGAATGAGAGTCAGATTTTTGCTGGAGTTGAGATGTCTTAAGGGTCAGATAGCCCAAAATGGAGCATCTGGTCATGCAATAAGCCCAGGCAAAGTCCAGCAAGCGCCATCTGGAAGAGGCTCAAACTCTCAAGTAGAAACAGGTGTATGGGTGCCCTTTCTCTCAGCATCCTATAGGGAGACATGCTTGGGCTGGGGTGCAATTGAATATTCTATAGCACTGGGCTCTATTGGAGGGTGCCTGACCTTCTGAGGCTCTCCCTCGTCATTTGTGCAAACCTGAGAGCAACCAAATGAGGGTAGTAAACATGGAGGCAGGGGGCAAGCAGTCAGGGCCTAGGCACCAGCTACTTAAGAGACTGCTGCCCAAGTTCTAGATGTCCAGGGCCTCGGCTTTAGGGACCTGAGTCCCGTGGGAATCTGGGGTTAAATGAAAGCCTTGGTTGCATACAGGTTGTTGTGAGGCTACCCAAGATGCATCTCTAAGGTCTTTCTTTAGCTAATTCTGCTTGTCTCCACACACATTTTCAGTAATGATTTGTAAATATGGTCTATGGTTCAGAAAGCTTAAGAATATATTTTTGAAATAAGAATATAGTTTCAGGGATGCCTGGGTAGCTCAGTTGGTTAAGCGGCTGCCTTCGGCTCAGGTCATGATCCCAGCGTCCTGGGATCGAGTCCCACATCGGGCTCCTTGCTCTGCGGGGAGCCTGCTTCTCCCTCTGCCTCTGCCTGCCACTCTGTCTGCCTGTGCTCGCTCCCTCTCTCTCTCTCTCTCTCTCTCTGACAAATAAATAAAATATATAAAAAAAAATTCCTTCTTAAAAAAAAAAGAATATAGTTTCAAAAGTCATCAGCATATATGTGGATAGTTGACATTGGATGAAGATGATATTGCTCAAGGAGAATCCATCATGTGAGAAGAGAGACAAGAAGGGAAATGTGGCAAAGGCCAAACTTTGAGGGGGAGGGTAGACAAAAAATTCATCAAAGCCGTGTAGAGGGACTGGACAGCAGTAGGCACTGGACAGATAAAATCAAGAAGAGAGGGGTGCCTGGGTGGCTCAGTCTGCTAGGTGTCTGCTTTCAGCTCAGGTCATGATCACAGGGTCCTGGAATTGAGCCCCGAGTTGGGCTCCCTCCTCAATGGGGAGTTTGCTTCTCCCTCTCCCTCTGCCTGCCTCTCTCTCTCTCTCTCTCTTTCTCTCTGTCAAATAAATAAATAAAATCTTTAAAAATAATTAGAGGAGAAGTATCTGACTTCTGCTCAGGTTGTGATCTCAGGTCCTGGGATCTGCTGGGTGGCTGGTTCCGTGCTCAGTGGGAAGTCTGCTTTTTCCTCTGGCCCTCCCCATGCCCATGCTCTCTGTCTCTCAAATAAACAAATAAAATCTTTAAAAAATATAAACACTTAAAAAGAAAACCTAGAAGAGAGGGATATTCGAAATGTTAGATGGAATATACTCTGTGAAATGCCACCGAGATACCACTGAGGTAAGGATTAGCGATTATTCATTGACCCCTGTTTTCCCCATTCTAAAGCAGGTTCATATTTTCACATTTCCAATTCTGAACATGTTCTAATTCTGAGTCGTATAGTCAATATGCACAATTTTTCTGGTGTGGTTTCTTTTTCCTGTCCTGATTGGTTATTATTAAATGGATGATGTCTGTTGTATTTATAGCACCCTACCAAGAGCTTGAAAAAACAGGATATACAATTAGGGAAATTACCTTTAACAGTGAATGATTTAGTCTATGTTGAATGGATTAAAACAGAAAATACCAATTCACATGATTCAAGGCAATCAGAAGATAAAGCAGAGTGACAGACATAAATATTGGTGGTCCCCATTTCAACATCTCCTTGGGGGCACTAGGAAGCTTGATCCCTGAGCTGAGGGTATAGCTTCACAAAGCCATCCTTGTGAAGCTGAATTCACTGGGTCTTTGGGCATAAGCAGATCAAAATAGCTAAGATTATCAAGCTTCAAATTATAATTTAGGTTTCCTATGTCTGTATTCCATATGTTGGGTAGAGTAATACAGTGAAACATATATTTCATATGTAAATTAATGCTATTATGTTTATTCCTGGGTTTGGTTTGCTGGCAAAATGAGGTTTCTAAGTCTGTGGGGATGGGGGTCAAAAGAAGGTGATCGTGTCCTTATCCTGAAACTCCCATGGGAGACAGAGAGTTGGCCTCCTTTAAAACTTCTCCATCTTCTTGCTTAACTTAGAAATTCTGTCATTATAACTTAAAGGAAAAAAGGTGATAGTTTTACTACAGGGACAAAGCATCAAAAAAATAACAAAACAGATAATAACACTCAAGCTCCCATTTTTATAAAAGTCCAGCAGAACAAATGAAAAATTCCAGTTTAGGAAATTCTGTTAAATAAAGGACATGGTCTTCGGGCTGGTCTTTAAATAATTGAAGATATATTTTCAGACAAAGATGAGATAAAAAGCACATTCCAGGTAGAAGAAGGAGCACACAGAAAAGCTAGAAATCAGGAAAGAACAATCTGCATTTACAGAATGAGTCACTAAGTGAATTGTGCTCCAAGTCTAAGAAAAAAATGAGCATGTCAAAGTGTATCTTTAAAAATATGTCAGGACTGGATCCCACTAAGATGTAAATGGAAAATAATGATTCATTTTGAGTAGAGCACAGTAGTCTAAGACCCAACTAGAATCTGAAAACACAAGTGACCTCAATCCGATTGGTATCTTTCATATCTTCAGTGTTATTTTAATTTACATTTCAGTTATAGATGGATGGTAAGTGGTCAACATGGGACATCAGAACCTTTTGCTTACCCTCTTCTTTGAAAGATGAATGTTGCCTTTCATGTAGGGAGAGTCCCAGTATACTTAGGGTTAGGTAATTAGGAAATGTAAGGGCCCTTCTACTGCTTCTACAACTATGACTTCATTTCCTAAATGATATCTTTTAATTCTCCCAGGAGACGGTGACTGGTACTAAGTCAAGCTCAATAGTTGTTCTAGAACTTCACAAGTATAAGACCCGATTTTGTTGAGCACTTCTAAAAGTGGCAATCAATGCTTTCCTTTCTACTGGAAGGTAAACTAAGATATAGTTATATGAAAAATTGCAATCATATTATGTTATTGCCTTTGAATTCCTGAAAAAGAAAAATTAAAGTTTTGGGTTTTTTTTTTTTTTTTAGTTTTCTTTTGACTTTGCTTTAAATTACTGGTTCTTAAAATATACTTCATAATTGCTAGGGAACTCTAGGCAATAGTCAGGCATTTTGAAGTACATGTTAATGCAATACTACAACCCATTTGGGTATATATTAGAGAATTGAACTTAATAACTCTTTAATCTGTAATTCTTCTGCTTGTGGTTATATTAGTATTAGATATTGGTTCTCAAAGGAGCAATATGAAGTAATTTTGGTTCTTTTGAGTGTTGTAACTAAGCAAATGACAGGCACATTAAAAAAAAAAATTCCTTTTCAGATGACAAGTGACTACCACCTCTTCCTTGTGATATGCTGAAGTCTTTAGATGAGAGTCTATGTAGTACCCCAGACCAGGACATAAAAAGGACTCATTAAATATGAGAAAGAGAGAGAGATTGAGATATAAGGTCTATATCTAGAAGATTTTTAAAGTTTTATCTCAACAATTGAACTTGAATTGCGTGGACACCTTATTGATAGCAAAAATGATTTTCTTTTAAATCATAGGAGTAAAATATACTTGACTATTTGGGGTGGTGTGAGCCCCACCTACTATTGCACAGTGCATTTGGTGCAATTTTTCATTAGCATTAAAAAAGACTAGGCCCCTTCCCAGTCAAGAGACATGCATAATTATAGATTGGCAGGGCTAATATAACAGGAAAGGTATTGGATAAGCAATACACCTCAATTCAGTGACAGAGTTACCGAGCCACATAAATTACTTCTGTTTTTATTTCTGCTTGTGGGTGATTAATTTGGATGCCCTGTTTGAAGTGTCACAATCCTGTTTAAGCATATTTGAAACGTGACTGGTTATTACACTCATCTGTTTGTAATGGAGGCAAATTCTTCTTTCTCAAACCCAGCCCCTGATACCAACAGATATTCTCTGTAAGATCAATTAGCAGGGAGAGAGGACTTCTTTATTACGGAGTTAATAAAATGTAGTTAGTATAAGCCCTCTCAAAGATTCCATGAAAAGTTGTTTTGCTTTTAATTTTTGGAGAATGGAATTTTCTTATCTTAGAACTTATGGGGCCCTTCAGAGAGCCAGGTAATGGATTGTGACTCCTGTGTGTCAAATATTGTGCAAACAGACAGCACATGAAATGGGGCTGACATTCAAAAGGAACACACAGAGATGAGAAAATCAGAGTATGTAACTTAAGGCTGGATTTTTTTAAAGAACATTCGACTCACTTCACCTACTTACTCTTTTCTTTTTCGGTTGGTATCCCTTCCACTCTGGAGAGTGGCAATTATATAGAGAGCAACGGTTGAGCCCCCTCCCACAACTCCCCAGCATCAATTCTTGACATCCAAGCAAAAGTCAAAAGACAAAGGGAGATGAAGAGATAATGTTTTAACCATCAATTCCCAAACTTTACTTGGAGTATACATGGAGAAAAACAAGCTCAGTCTCGTTCTCCTGAACACTACATGGCGTGAGTAAAGAGCTAGGTCAACATCTTTCACTGAGGGTCCACAACTCAGCCTCTTGGGTGTCCTGGAAGTGTCCAATCTCCAAATGACTGTTGATGAAGATGAGATACATCTTTCAAGGAATGTCTCCCATTAAGAGGAATTATTTTAAAGGGGACTCATTTTCGTTGAAACTTCCTTTCCCACTGCATCCTTTCCATATAACACGAGTGAGAGGATGCACCGTTGATCCTGCTCTACCAGCATCCATATGGTTTTTCGTTTTTTTCCAAAGCAATGTGTACTTTAGACCACAGTATAAAGTAGGTAAATTTGTGGGAGTTTTTGAGAATTGTCCAAGGCCAGTGAAGGAGAAATTTCTAAGTCCTTCAAAAAATAACAAATTATGCGTATATTAAAGGTATGTAGAGAATTTTATTTGGGTATTTGGATTATAGGCTCTTGAAAAGTCTCAATTTTATTAATCTTCCAAGTTGCAAGAAAGGCTATTATAAGCTTTCTTTTTTAATTTAGCACGGTGCTATAATTCTCCAGCTGATGGATAGAATCAAAGCGTAATTACCTAAATGTGTTTTCTAGTCCCTTTTGAATCCCTGTCTAATTTCCACGATTATTAGGCTGGAAGTCTGATACCAGTTGATGTGGTCCTAGGAAATCCAAGCTAAATTTTAATACTTATTCAAGCAAGACAGAATTATGCAGGTATTCAATTGGGGGGGAATGCACATAATGTACTATAAAAAATGTGAGTTATAATTGTTGTGATTTAGGTTTAATGTGCAACACTGTGCCCCTCTATTAGCAGATAATTAAGAACTTCATGGAGAATGAAATGTGCATTCATAGTTCATACAAAAATGAAAACTGTTTGAGCTTCTGAAGTTATGGTGAAGATTAATGAACTTAAGATAATAAAGCTCCCACAAAAAAAAAAAATCACTGCAAGATCAGATCAGATTTTTAAAAAAGATTTTATTTAAGTATTTGACAGAAAGAGCGAGCACAAGGGGTCAGGGGGCAGCAGACAGAGGGAGAGAGAGAAGCATGCTCCCCACTGAGCAGGGAGCCCTATGTGGGGCTCAATCCTAGGACTCCAGGATCAAGCCCTGAGCTTAACTGACTGAGCCATCCAGGCACCCCAAGATCAAATCTATCTTATAAATATCCTCTGTGTAGAGAATAAAACCAATTAGGCACGTGATATGGGTTGAATTTATCTCCTCACAAATTCATACATTGAAGTGCTAAGCTTTATTACCTGAAATATGGAACACGCTCATTGGTAAACAGAATTATTTAAGTAAGGATGAGGTCATCCTACAGTAGGGTGGGCCCCTAATCCGACATGACTCTGTCCTTATGAAAAGGAAAAATCTGGAGACACACATGTTCACAGAACATCATGCAAAGATGAAGATAGAGATGGGGGCAATGAACCAGAAGCTAAAAGATGTAAAAAAAAAAAAGAAAAGAAAAAAGAAAAAAGAAAAAGAAATGTCATCAACTTACCAGAAGCCAAAGAGAGCCCCAGAACAGGTCGTTCTTCACAGCCGTGAGAGGCACCCACCCTGACAACATCTTGATTTTGGATTTCTAGCCTCCAGAACTATGAGACAATAAATTTCTTTAAAACATCCAATTTGTAGTACTTTGTTAGGATAGCCTTAGCACATGAATAGACCCTGCTTTTGAAATTAAAGTGTAACACCTACTTGTCCTACGAAGTGAGGCAGTTTTCCTCAAGCATTCTCGGCATCACTTTGGTGTCTCCAAGTGAGCCACGAAGAGTCATGTGACTCCTCTGAAAAGCCTGTAAAATCCAGCTGCTTTCAGGGCTAGGAGTTTCTCTGCCATTGATACTAACTGGAAAATACAGTGAAGAAAGTGTTATACCAACAGCTTTCTAGGACTTAGACTAGGAGCTTCTGGCCATAACCCTGAGCTTGAACTTGGACAATTTTTGTAAGGCAAACCTTCTTTGTGGCTTACAGGCATTTGAATTCAAAATCCTGAACCCAACAAGAATTCTGTAAGTGTGGGATATGAATAAGAGGTTACGGAGGGCACGTATTGCATGGAGCACTGGGTGTGGTGCATAAACAATGAATTCTGTTACACTGAAAAGAAATTAAAAAAAAAAGGGGGGGGGGTTATGTAAGGAGAAATAAAAACTTGCTTGAAGTATCTTCTAACATTGAATTCCAGAAGACAGAAAGGCAATTTTTGAGTCATGTTAATGGAAAAGAACGTGATCCTCCCATTTTACATATAGTAAATTGCACATCTGGCTCAAATACAAAGGTCTAATATCAGCGAACAGAAAAACATCTCAAGAAATTAACACTTGCGGTAGATTTTATTTTCCAATATTGCCTGCGACAATATTTCCCCTTGAAAGGAGGTGGGCTTTTGGCTTGCTTGTAACAACTGAATTGCAGGAAAAGTGATGCTGTGTGAGTTCTGAGGCCAGGGGTTAAGTGGCGGCAGCTTCTACCTTGTTAACTGGGACATTTGCCTTGGAACTCTGAGGCCCCATGTTAGAAGTTTGGCTCATCCAAGGCATCCTTGCTGTGCGGAAGCCCAGACCCCATGGAGAGGCAACACATGCGCGTTCCAGTTCAGAGCCTCAGCGGAAAGTTCCAGACTGAGCTGACACTCAGACATGCTTCAGGTGAATGTGGACCTCAGCCTTTGAGTTTTCTCATCTGAGGTCCCAGAAATTATGGAACAGAGAGAAGTCAACTGCACTGTGACATTTTAAATTCTGAACCACAGAACTGGTGAGCAAGATAAAATGGTTATTTTATGAACAAAGTTTTGGGTTGATTTGTTACATACCCACTGCAAATGGGAGAGTAGCTTGGCTTCTTGTACAAAAGTACTACGTATGTGCTTTGAGGCATTTCCTCCTCTTTAACCTACAGTCTTGCTAGTAAGCAATAGATTATTTAGGAACTCCTTATAACCACAGAGAAAAAACCCCCCACATTTCCAATCTTATGCTTCCTTCAGATAAGAGATCCTTCTATAATTCATTCTTTTTGAGGGTCTCTCTCAAAGCCCACACTTTTAAGATCTAAATTTTCATCACTGTAAATCATGTTCTAAGGTGTCATTTCTTACATTTCAATATACATATTATGTATTACTTATTTATTATTTTGGTATAAACACTTTCATTTTATTTTTTCAACAGTATAACTTGAGATTTGACTACATGCAAAAAAAAACATTAAATTTATATATCTTGTGTAATTTTCTTCAAGTTTTCCTGATACATTAGTAGCTTAGGATTTTAGATCTCAATCTTCCTTTTGATGTAGTTTGGTTTAACAAATTGGTTTGTTATTATTAATGTGTAAGGATATTAGGTCATTTTTACTAAGGTGAGTTTGGTCAACACTTAGAACGTGGACTATGAGTTCACTATTAGCTGCTCAATTTTTCCTCTTATTATTTCAGAAATTCCAGATTACTTCATGTGATATGATATGGATTTCTTCCTTAGTGCTTGAGACACATGAGAGCATACCCCCCAACATGTCAGAGGCATTAAGAAGAAATTAAAAGAGGATGTTTATTTTTAAGTCTTCAATTTCCTTAGTATATTCAGATATAGTAATTGAATAAAATTCACTTTGTTGCAACCAGTTTTCCTGTCTACAATGGAATATCTCCTTTATCTTGGTGTACTCACTGTCCATATTTTCAATATTCTAGGAAGCCCAGTGTACTCAATGGTAACTCTTAGTGTAATTTTTTTATTACTATTTACAGATGACCTCAGACTTTTACTTTAGTTCCTTTTCAGAGTACAGGACACTAATACAATTACATTGTGTTTATGTCATTGGAAGTTCTTGAGAAAAGGTTTTATCTGTCTCATGTCAACAGATTCAACAGATTTTTCTTCCCACATTAGGAAAGGGGATGAGACCAGAAAGAAATCCCAATTTGCAGAGGCCAACGCCTGAACATGATTAAAATGATCTGTGAATATATTTGGTTTGCCAGCAACCTGAGGACTAGTAGAGGTGGTCCCATTATGGAGATAAATTGGCAGAAAATGTTTACCCAGTGGTGGGCTGTTTTCTCTGGGCTTTAACACCATTCTGACCTGAGGAATAGGGCAGATCTGGGTGAAAGTTAGGTAGATTTTCATCTGTGGGTTGCAGAATATGGCACATTTCATTTGGGTCAGTTGGCAGGGTCTCATACCTGTAAGTTCATTCTATTGTTTGTAATAATTTACTATGATCGATTTGTGACTCATGGTGTGGCTCATGGAATAACAGCTTCAACGTCATATGGGAACTTGTTAGAAATGCAGAATCTGGGGCACCTGGGTGGCTCAGTCATTAAGCATCTGCCTTCAGCTCAGGTCATGATCCTAGGGTCCTGGGATCAAGCCCTGCATCAGGCTCCCTTCTCAGTGGGAACCCTACTTCTCCCTCTCCCACTCTCTCTCCTTGTATTCCGTCTCTCAATCTCTCTGTCTCTCTATCAAATAAATAAATAAAATCTTAAAAAAAAAAAAAGACAGAAAGAAAGAAATGCAGAATCCCTGGCTTGTCACAGACCTACCGAACTGGAGCCTGTACTTGAACAAGGTCCTGGGGTCTCCTCACACATATCAAAGTTTGAGATACATCTGTTCTGAGTTTGGAAGGGCAGACGCAGCACTGTATTGAAAGTCCATGTGTCTACTCCTTTGTGTCAGTGGAGAGGATCTCATTGCAGCTTTTTCTGTCCTAATTAGTATTTTCATTTTTTGTTGTTGTAGTTGTTGCTGCTGTTGTTGTTTTAAAGTGTACTGCTTGAAGACAAATGAGTCTGAAAATACCAAACCCACAACAGGTGACATTACACTGTGGACAGAAAGGTGGAGAGACTCTCGGAGGCCTGTTCTTGGAGGAAGGACAGTGTTTTGTGCCCTTGGGCTGCAACGTTGGACGGGGCTTTGGTCCTTCAGCCGCACACTCTCTTTTCATACAGCTGGCTCCTTTTTACTCTTGAGGCTCTGGGCTGATTTCATTATCTGTTTCCATTCTAGAACATCATGTTCTAGAACATTCTAGAACATCTTCCTGCAGAGAGGGAAATTGCCTTTGTAGTAAGCCCAAGCTCAGTGCTTGACAAATTGTCTACCATTATTCATTTGTTGAATAAATAGATCAAATCTAGCTTCCCCACTCACTACATCATTTTGTGCATTCATGTAACCAACCACTCTGAGTCTCAGTTTTCCGATCAGTAAGTCAGGGGCACCCCTGCTCCAGTAGGTGATGAGGAGGATTCAGTTAGATACCACATGGAAAGCCTGTAGTAGACTATGTGGAACATCATACACATCCAATTAATTTCATCTTAAATCTAAGTACTCAAGGTGCTTGTGGAACTAAATGAAAAATGATTCTTGAATGAGAAAATGTAAAACATGAAAATAAGATAGTTTACACATTTAGCTCTATTCTTTTTTTTGTAAGTGTTGTTATAGGAATAAAATGGAAAGTTGCAAATAAAAGTGCAAAAGTCCTTCCCACATCGCAGAGTCTCACCTATAGACTCCTGTTCCCTCCACTTTTATGAACATGGTTTTTCGTTTTGTTTTGTTTTTGTTTTTTAATGTGGAAAAAGAACTTATTCTAGGTTAGCCCTGTTGGTACAAGACTAATAACTAGCAGGGGCGCCTGGGTGGCTCAGTCAGTTAAGCGTCTGCCCTTGGGTCATGATCCCAGGTCATGATCCCAGGGTCCTGAGACTGAGTCCTGCATCAGGCTCCCTGTTTAGCGGGGAGCCTGCTTCTCCCTCTGCCTGCCACTCCCCCTGCTTGTGCTCTCTCTCTCTCTCTCTTTCTGTGTCAAATAAAGAAGTAAAATCTTTAAAAAAAGAAAAAAGGATAACAACTAGCAGGCTTGCTTTGGTAGAGCTACTGGATGCTCCTCTCCTCAAATCATGAACATTGTCTCCCCGTGAAAGCCCACACGGGCATGTGAAACCTACACCACAAGCAACGACCTAATGCCCCAGAGGCTCCTCAGCATCTTACTCTTCCACATACTAGTGGTCTTTCCTCCTTACATTCTTCCATTAATGACTTTTCATTTGAAAGTTTTCTGATATGGGGCTAAAATATTTACTATCAGAAAAGACCTTCATAGAAGAGATCTGTAGAAAAGGTTTGCTGACACTTGGTCTGTATGAGAGTGGTACACAAAGAACTGGTTAAGAACTGCTCTTAATAGATAATCTTATTGGATTAAAAAAATTCCGATACACATTACATTATCTTTTGTAATACCCATTATAATATCTGCTTGCTAACGCTTCGGCAGAATTTCGATATTCCTTAAAATTCCTAGTTTTGAAATTTATTCTCAGTTTCCCTTTAAGTAAAGAGCAAACAAAAAATTCTGATGTAATTTGATTTATATTACTCTGTTTTTTAATAAAGACTTTATTTATTTATATGACAGAAAGAGAGAGCACGTACAAGCAGGGGGAGGAGCAGAGAGAGAGGGAGAAGCAGGCTCTCTGCCAAGCAGGGAGCCTGATGCGGGGCTCCATCCCAGGACCCTGGAATCATGACCTGAGCTGAAGGCAGATGCCTAACCAACTGAGCCACCCAGGAGTGCCTATATTATCATGTATTTTTAAAGCATCTAAACCACCAAGTTCTATTAAAGAGCTAGCATTTTAAAAATACAGCTCTCAAGTGATCATTATCCTTCAAAGGAATCTCTAGTCTCCAGACCAATTCTATGCTTTACACAAGAGGAGCATCCCTGTATCCCTACCTTCAAATTCTTCCTGCTTTTATTCCAACTGCTGAGGAAAATGTTTTCCTTACCCCTTCAGCTAGGGTTAGAAATGAAAGTAATAGTAGGCAGAACCAATGGGAGTGGAAAATAAATGGGCTCATAAATTTCTTGGGGCTTCATAGAAAATGCCAAGAATATTGAACACACTTTTCCATACTTTCCCATCAGACTTCATTTTGGCTTTGCACGGGTTTCTTGCCAGCTTTTCATGGTAAGACATGAGGCAAGCATTATATTTGTTGAACACTGTCAGAGTTTCATTTGAATAATTCATTTAGATAACAATCTTTGGACATTAATGTGAGACTCCCAATGGCTTTGTGTACCTCCAGGAAAATACTCCCATAGTGAAATGGCACACAGACTATAGAAGTATTACGAGAAAAACTTTTCCAGCTCAGCAATCGTTTTGCCTCTAAGGTTTTAATGTTGTTTTTTTGTTTTTTGTTTCCCTCTACTGAGAATAAAGCCCAGCTAGTTTACCAAAAGCAAGGATGAGATAGTAGATATTCCTTACAGATACCAGTAGTTTCTATAAAGTGCTAACCAAGATAGTGTTATTTTAGTTTGGCATTGGTTTAGGGATAGATGTGTAGACATATGAAAGAGGTAACATTATGAATCAGTGGGAAAAAGATCACATTATCCACACGGAAAAAGAAAACTAGAATTTCACCTCAACGAATACACAAACGTAATTTCCTTCCTATGTGAAATACAAAGCCTTTTCCTGTTTTTGCAAAAACACAGGAGAAAGAAAGGAGAGATTTCTTGAAAAAGAAAAAAGAAAAGAAAAAAATGCGGTTTGATTCGAGTACGTTAAGATTTAAAACTTCTTTGCTTCAAAAACAGTTGCAAACAAAAGAGAAAGATAAGAGACGGAGTGGAAGAAGAGATTTGGAATCCCTATAACCAATATATACAACATCCAGAAGGTCTTGAAAACCCCAATTAGAAAACAAAAAATAATCAGTTAACCCAAGAGAAAACCTAAATGGTCAGTTACCTTTTAAAGAGCTGCTTAACCTCACTAGCAATTAAGGAAATGCTGATAGAACAAGGGGATAATATGTTACAGCATCAGGTTAAAGCAGCAAGGGCAAGTCCTGGTGACAGTGTAGAGAACGGCAAACTCCCAGCGCAGGCGAGAAGATCCATTCGTCCATCCAGTTCGGAGAGCAGTGTAGCGATATGTAGGGAAGATGAGGCTTTATGGTAACCTTCATCTGGGCAATTCCTCTGGGGAGCCCATCCCATGGAGAAAATCTTGCTCCCGTGTGGGAAAACGTATACAAGAATGCTCTTGGCAGTGTTGTTTTGGAGAGAGAGAGACGGGGTCCACCCCATGTCTCTGTGAATGGGACATGGATAAATACAGTGACTGAATAGAACAGAAAAGCCTGCTTGTAGTAAGGACTTCATTATTGTGACTGGTTAGCCTCCGGTCTGCACACTTAGCCCGTCTTGAACTTGGGTAAGCTCGCAGCTGCACCCTGAAAGCAGCCCTTAGCTCTCTGTCGAGCCTCCCCTCTCGGTTTTGGTCCCATCTGTCCCCTCTGGCACATACAGACTGCGGTCAGGTCCGGAGCAGAGCGATTTGTTCCTTTGCCCAAAGGCTCAAACGTGCATTTAAAATACAATTCGTTCCATCACTATTTCTTAGGGTTTCTGAGGACACTGGGCCTGATTTAGATTCGAGCATTTGTTGGCCCAGAATCCAGCTCCTTTGTTATTCAAACAGAAAGTACAAATAATTTCTACAATCTAATCTAGAAAGGATAAAATTGTACCTGAGCCACCCAGACATAAATGTCACTGATTCATTCTCCCATATTCTTAGTCATGCATTTATTGTCTATTTAAGTCAATCACGTAATGATTAATAAATAAATACACCCCTTATTACATGCACACCTTCTTTGAGAGCGAATTCTCCAGGCGTTCAGACAAGGATCCTAATGACGTTCCTCAGGCCTTTGCCTTCAGGTCCTCCTACTAGAAGCTGAGAGTTCTCACTTCCTGTTAAATAATTGTAACCTAAACAGGGCCTTGGCCCCAGGGAGGAAGGGCTCAGCCCCTGCAATGCGCAGCCTGCTTATCTGGGAAGGCCTGCTGACTCCGCAGCCCAGCAAGGGACAACAGGCGGCCTTGACAGCTCCTGCCTCCCTTCTTTTCTCCCTGGAGTCTCCAGGCCCCGTTCGTCCTCCCAGTCCTGCTGCTGGCCAGCTCTTCCTGTTTTCACTTCTATTTATCCTAACCTTTCTTGGATACTCACTTTGCTACTACAGTCCCTCGCAAAAATATTGTAGTGAAATAGTATCCTGGCCCCTGTTTTTGTCTATGTACCAACCTAGCAGATACTGAAGGTCGCAAAACTTGCCATGCTGAAATTAAATAAAGACAGAACTCAAGATGAGAAATTTGGTAATTACTTGAATAGACCCAAGCTTCTCTTCTGTATTACCTGAATAAGAAAATACAGAAGTCTTTCTTAATTTTCCTTGTTCACATTTATTTTCTGCACTATTTTAATTAAAGCATGGCTTTAAAAATAACCTAACTGTGTGTGGTGCGGGATGTTAAGATTTACTGAGGTGATCATTTCACAATATATACAAATATCAAATCCTAATGCTTTACACCTGAAACTAACCATGTTATATGTTCACTTGTATTTCAATTAAAAAAAATAAGGTATAGCTAATTCTGTGAGTGAATCCTCTGTGTAAATGGTCCAGTTTAATATATTGTTTCTAGTACCAAAAGCAAATGTGTAGCGAGTCAAATATTATATAATATGCTACCCTCTCCAAGGACTTACCTTAGTTTCTTTACGTGTATAATGAGGAGTCAGACTTCATGAACACAGAACTTCCTTCTAACTCTGGAATTTCTAGATCTCTGCCTTTTATAAGCGGTACCTGAGGCCAGGAATGGGGTGATATAGCCCTCACTCCTATAAGTAAGTTAGCCACACTCTTCTACGCTAACATTGGGCTGTAGCCATCCTTTATAGTGTTAGGAGTTAGTTGGACAATTAGGCAGTCAGGGTCAGGGCCCCCACAAAGAAAACACAGAGTCAGAAGAGCTAAGATAAAACAATAGTAATATCCTGTTTTGCAGCTTAGACAGGACCACACTGACATTCTGCTTTGCAGTTTTTGCAGACATGACTTCTGCAAAATGTCCTAATTTAAGACAATTGACCATAAAAGCATTTGTCAATATCATAGGCAAGGGGCAATTAAGACATAAGCCCCTAGAAGACTCCAAAAAAGCCATCAGCACATGGACGTTAACCAAATAGGTAGACAGATACGCGATCAAAGCCCAGATTGGCATGCCTCAGCACACACTGATTGCTTTAGAAAGTTCTGCAAAAATGCTCCTAAAACCCCCTAAACTCTAGAAACTCTGAGGGCAACCCTCCCAGGCCCGCCTCCCTCTCTAGGAGCTTTACACTCCTGCTCAGTAAACTTTGCTTTGCTGACCACCATTCTTCGTCTGGTTTACTTCTTTCTTCATTTCTCGAAGCAGCATGACCAAGATGGCGAGCATTAAGGGGACACAAATCCTGTAACAATAGCATTAACACACTTTGTCATGACTATTTTCACATTTTATTTCCTTTCTAGTCTGTGGCTTTCTTGACAGACAGAATACTTAACACTGCTCATCTCTATATACCTTACACCATGACAATTTCTAAATGGTATTTAGATATATGATACATCTAAATATAATTGACCACAATCTAGGACAGGAGTCTGTACTATGACCCCATTAGCCAAATATCACCCACTGACTATTTTTGTAAAAAAAAAAAAAAAGAAAAAAAGAAAAAAGAAAGTTTTATTGGAACACTGTGCACTCATTCCTTTACATATTGGTTGCTTTCTTGCGGCGACAGAACTGAGTAGTTGCATCAGAGACCATGTCCTTGCAAAGCCAAAAATATTTACTGTCTCTTTCCAGGAAAATTGGCTGATGCCTGATTTAGAGCACAAGAAATGAATTCTTTTTTAAGTAGCAGCCCAGGACCACCAGCAATCCAAGGTTATTCCGTGCATTTCTACTCTGTTCTCCCACAGCCCCCTGGACATACTTCTTTTCCAAAATGTATGACAATATATGTAACCTATCTTTCCCACTAGACTTGGGGGATATCTAAGCTTTCTGGGACCCTGTGTCTATAGGTCAGGTAGAAGACCCTTAGAAGACTTTTGGAAAACCTGGAATATTTTAAAGTTGAGATCTGACAGGTTACATTAGAAATTTAGATTAGAGAGGGACACCTGGGTGGCTCAGTGGGTTAAAACCTCTGCCTTCGGCTCAGGTCATGGTCCCAGGGTCCTGGGGTTGAGACCTGAATTGGGCTCCCTACTCAGCGGGGAGCCTGCTTCCTCCTCTCTCTCTCTAGCTGCTTCTCTGCCTACTTGTAATCTCTGTCTGTCAAACAAATAAATAAAATATTAAAAAAAAGAAAGAAATTTAGGTTGGCACAAAGGATATTAAATTTTTGTGCAGATGTGAATATTTACATAAAATAAAACTGTTGCATCTACAAGAATATATACCCCAAGTGCTTGACACCCCCTGTCATCTGTCTAAAGAAATTTCGGCTCCCAGTGAGGACGGAGAAAGAGAAAGTCGCCTCTATGATAAAGATGAGAACGAGCTGGAGAATCTATGAGGTCACAGGTTGGGAGTCCATCAGACAACTGAGGTGCAGTCTACCTGCTGAGCCAAGATCCGGGGGTCACAGGCTCCTCTGAGGAAAGGCAGGACTGAACTGAGCTGGTTGACATATGATACAGCAGTGAAAGGAACAGGGGGTGGTCCAAAAAATGGAATTCTTTTTTTTTTTTTTAAGATTTTATTTATTTATTTGACACAAAGAGAGAGACAGTGAGAGAGAGAACACAAGCAGGGGGAATGGGAGAGGGAGAGGCAGGCTTTCCACTGAGCGGGAAACCCAGTATGGGGCTCGATCCCAGGACACTGGGATCATGACCTGAGAGGGAGGCAGACACTTAACCGACTTAGCCACCCAGGCTCCCTGAGAAGTGGAATTCTAATGGTGAGTGAGTTTGATGTGCCTCCTGAGGGTACCTACCCACCAGCTCTGTCCTTGGACCTCTACCTAGTGCTTATAGGAAAGATCAGGGCAGGGGCCGGGCCAGCTGCAAAGGGGCACGAGGAACTTTTGAGGTGAAGGGTCTTTTCCATATCTTGTGTTGGCAATTACATGATTGATAAAATTACCAAGTTCGTCAAAATGAACCACTTAAAAGAAATGGATTCCATTACATATAAATTATTCTTTAACAAAGCTGAAAAAAATCAGGGCACCCAGGTGGCTCAGTTGGTTAGAAGCCCTGCTCTTGGTTGCTGTTCAGGTTATGACGTCAGGGTTGTGAGGTTGAGCCCCGCGTGGGGTCTGTGCTTGGTGAGGAACCTGCTTGAGACTCTCTCTCCTTCTCCCTCTGCTCCTCCTCCCTGCTCGTGCTCATGCTCTTTCTCTCAAAATAAATAAATAAATGAATCTTTGAAAAAATAAAGCTGAAAAACCCATAAGTTTTTGGTAAAACAAGTAGGAGAATTTTATGAACCATATGATACTCCTTATGTAATTTTCAACACATGAAACAATACACACTATTTTTTATGGATACCAACATGTACTGGAATGATAATCACCAAATTCAGGATGGGGCCACTCTTATGGACGCAGGGGAGAAAATGAACTTAGGAGGAGGACACAGTGGGCATTGCCTGTGTTTTTCACTGTTTCTTCCAGCACTCATGATATCATTGAGGGAAACCATACGGGTGTTCAGAATATTTTTGTAATTAATGGAATTAATCTGAATTTAGATGCACATGGTACAGAAAATTAAATAAGTAATATTGAAATTGTTTAAGACAAAAAGGGGAGAGTGATAGATGAAGGTGGGGGAGGGGCAGGCAGACTAGTCCGTTCATTGTGTGGGTTTTTGTTTTTGTTTTTTTGGTTTTTTTATGTCTGTGCATCTCAGATAGAATCCTTCTCATCCAGTGCACTGTGCCCTTCTTCTTTTGTTAGGAAAACCAGACCCCCAGTGAAGGTTTCCAGTTTTCCTTTGTGACTGTGAAGGGGATCTAGTGGTTGGGTCTACCAGCTCACTTGCAGCTTTGAGGAGAGACACGCCCTTTGGCAATATAAAAAAAAAAAAAAAAAAAAAAAAAAAAAAAGACAATATTTGGACTGTAGTTCCCTGGATTCCTAAAACGTGTTCTTCACCATCATGGGACCAGTACAAATAGTTACTCAGCAAACTTCTTCCTGAGGTCCTCATTTTACTAAATAAAATTTCCCTCCTGGGCACACTCGTGTCCTGCCACTTTTGGTCATTCCATTCCCTCTGTAGTGTGTAGTCGGGTGTGGAGAGAGCTGCCAGTCAGCTTTCCTTCCTCCTCTTTCTTCTCTCTGTTCTCCTTTTAGAGAGAGTGGGTATTGTGATCTTGGCTAGGCCTGATGTTACCCATGATCTTTTCCAATTCCTTAGTACATTTTTCCTGAGACTATTACTGCAAAGACCTCCAAAATAGAAGAATTTGCATTTTAGAATGTTCTGGAAATAAATTTAAACTAATTTTTGTGCCCACGTCTCACTTTTCTGGTGGAAAGTAAATTCCACCCATTAATAGGGTGCCTCCTCCTCTCATGGGCATGCACCACAGTCCTGGGAGGTCCCGGTGGGCAGTGCTCATCAGTTCATACCTGCCGCGGTCACAGCTCTGTCAGCAGGGACAGTCCCTCAGCATCGGGAGCCCTGTTGCCATAGTTCCGGAAGCATGTGGAACTGGGCACTGACTTCCCATCCCCACAGGGGCACCAGGGAGTCCTTTCCTTGAGCTCTCAGGGTTTTGTCACCAGCCCTAGATACTGCCTCTCATAGCAATTAGTTCTTCCATCTTCCCATTATAATTATGAACAATCCCTCCCTTTCCTTCTGTTTGTCCTCAACCATAGTTGTTCTCACCCTCAGTTGTACCCAAAGGCCCTCCTTCTTTTTCCTCCTCTCTTGGGGCGGGGGTGGGGGGGCATCAGCTCTTCGATGAGCTTAATCATTCAGGAAGAATGGAAAGAGCTTTTCACTGCAAACATCGATTCTTTCCTGCCATGCAAAAATCTCCAGGCAAGCGAGTATAATGGCCTGGTCGCCTGCTTGTCACGTGGTAAAGTAAAACAACACAACAAACAGGGAAACAAACATGAGCTAATCGATATTCTAATATGTTATCCTGAAACACAAACCGTAGAAATGACTCCTGGGGCGCCTGGGTGGTGCAGTCCATGTCCGGCTCTGCGTTTTGACTCAGGTAGGTCGTGATCTCAGGGTCTCGACTCAGGTCATGATCTCAGGGTGGTGAGATCGAGCCCTGCCTCAGTCTCCAGGCCAGTGCAGAGTCTGCTTGAGATTCTCTCTCCCTCTCCCTCTGCCCCTCCCGCTTATGCTCTCTTTCTAAAATAAATAAGTAAATCTTTTTAAAAAAAGAGCAAGAGAGAGAAATGATTCGTGAAGATAATCACTGTACACCTTTTAATAACTCACTCCTGGGTGGAAAAGCACTTACGAAGTTCTCCAGTCGCTTTAGACAACTACTTTTAGGATCAAACTCTTCTATGTTACACTCCTCTGCTCTGCCACATTCTAGTTCTGACATCTTGGATCCCTCGGGCAGGCGCTGTGACGGGCACCCCTGATCCTCCTTCAGCGGACTGGTAGCCTCAGCGTGGGAGCTTTCTGCAGATAACTCTCAGCCATTGGCCCCTTCAAGGATTGCCTCAGCTGCAAGAAAGCTCCTTGCTCAAGGAGATCCCTTTTCCCAGGGTGATCCACATTCAGTGACTGCCGCTGGGCTGTAAGGCTTGGCCCTGCTTGCCCAGCTCGAGATGGTTCTGAGAGGCAGTCTGACCGCAGAACACCCTGGTTTGTGGAGGCCCTCCTTGGGGCTGTGCCAGGGCTCCAAAGTCTTCCTCTCGCTCTGTGTGTTACTCTGCCCCCCCCCACCCTTCACTTGTCCCCTGAGAAAAACAGAAGCACTGAAATAAAACAACAGCATTTCTTTGGGGTCTTAGACTTGCCATGTACAAACAATCCAAATCATGTCTCATTGAGGAGTAAAAGCCAGTGGTCTCCGTTAGCAAACTGCAGAAGTGTTAAGAGACTTACACGTTGTTCTCCAAAAATTATGATTGGCAGATGTAATGACATTTTATCCCTCATTGGTATTCTGAGCACATTAATGCCAGTTAATAAGAAAATACATTTTGTGGAGTGTTCAATTCTTACCAAGAATGGAGGTGTAGCAGTCCTGAGTTCAATCATAAGCTTCTGCCCAGTTCAATATTTTGATGTGATATTTGTTTAAAAAAAAAAAAGGATAAAGTTGTTAATCTCAAAACAGAGTCTCTCCTTTCAGAGGTTTTACACAGGTTTACAGACTAGTGTTGATGGCAAGGTGCTCTTAATATACATTCTTCGTGTGACACTGCATCTTAAGTCTGCTTCTCAAAGCAACACATACTCAATCCAAACCCTCGTTTGTATCACAGTCCTATAGGAAAGATGAAATGAAATCATACATGTCTTACTCTTGTGCCTGGCATATTATGAGTCCAATACGTGGGTGAAACCACTATTATTGTAGCTCAAAACTCATTTTGCTCAAGGATGTTCTCAACCAGTCATCCTCCCCTATTTCTGGTCAAATCCATATTTCTGTCGAGTCAGAATCCACAAGTGGAGGGCGTCTTTTCATTCAAGAGTGAAGGGAGAGTCTACAGAGTCAGCTCATCAAGAGGACACAAAGTCTTTGAAAAAACAATTTAAAAAGAGGATGCAAAGTCTTTCCATATAGTGGCTGCTGGATTTCTTTGGTGACCATATGTTGCAGCGATTCTGCAAACAACAGGTTGAATTATATTTTTCTGAACTGAAGTAGGGCATTCTGATTGTGATATGACACTTGAAAAAATATTTTCATTTTGGTGTCAAAATATCGTTTGGAAAAATACTATACCTTCATTAATTTTATAGAATGCAAGAAAGCAAGTGAGCAAGAATTTTATAGAGTGATGGGTAACTGAAAGTAGACAGTCCGATACCTGAATTTGGTTTTGGTTTCAACATCTTCTCTGAAAGATCCTTGGCCCATTGTGATGCCTTGAATTTGACTGTTTTAGAGTAGCTCTCTTCCTTCTTCATGACAAAATGAGAGTAGAGATAGAGCTTATTTTTCTCCAATTTCATGTGCATGGCCAATCTGCTTGCGAACTTTCTGGGATGGCATTTCCAGGGTGCCACGCTCATACTTTCTGATCCACTGTGTCTGAGCTGGAGTTCAAGAATGTGCATTTTTTTGGGTGCCTGGGTGGCTCAGTTGGTTAAGCAACTGCCTTTGGCTCAGGTCATGATCCCGAAATCCTGGGATCAAGTCCCACATCAGGCTCCCAGCTCCATGGGAGTCTGCTTCTCCCTCTGACCTTCTCTCCTTTCATGCTGTCACTGTCTCTCTCTCTCTCGAATAAATAAATAAATAAATAAAAACTTAGGAAAAAAAAAGTGCATTTTTTAATAAGTGCCCCGGTAATTCTAATGCTCACTGTGAGGAACACTTGCATAACAAACGGCTCTGTGTATTTGGAAATTACTTCAATACCGAAAATAAAGAAGAAGGAATAAAATTACAAATACATTAAGTCTAATTTGCCACCTAGGATTTCACTTAGCGTCCTATGGAAACTACATGAGACACTCCTGAAAGGAATCAAACAAACATCTGTCTCACAGGCTAAACTTGTCATGACATTCTTATTATTAGGTGATTGTTTATGTTGTGAAGAATGGCTTGATCTAGGTTACAGCGCTTGATTTTTTTTTCTTACCTCAATGACAGCTTTTGCTCAGTCTTGGTTGGATTTTCCCAGCCTCCGTGACAGTGTTTCAGGACTCAATTTTTGGTCTTTTCACTCCCGAGGTCATTCTTTCTCATGAATTTGAACGTCATCTATTAAATAATAATTTCTAGGGGCACCTGGGTTAAGGGTTAAGCCTCTCTGCCTTCGGCTCAGGTCATGATCTCAGGGTCCTGGGATCGAACCCTGCATGGGGTTCACTGCTCAACGGGGAGTCTGCTTCCCCCACCCCCTGCCTGCCTCTCTGCCTACTTGTGATCTCTCTTTCTGTCAAATAAATAAATAAAATCTTTAAAAATAATTTCTAAATTTATATTTCTAATCTTAATCCCTTTAGCTTCAGACTCATAGATCTGTCTACTGGGTATCTCTACTTGAATGCAGACTATATACTTAAATACATTTCAAATTTAAATTGTTCAACATTGAGGGGCGCCTGGGTGGCTCAGTGGGTTAAAGCCTCTGCCTTCAGCTCAGGTCACAATCTCAGGGTCCTGGGATCGAGCCCTGAATCAGGCTCTCTGCTCAGCAGGGAGCCTGCTTCCCCTTCTTTCTCTGTCTGCCTCTGTGCCTACTTGTGATCTCTCTGTCAAATAAATAAATAAAATCTTTAAAAAAAAGAATTGTTCAACATTGAGATTTAACTTATAGTCTCTGCAGTTCCTCATCCCTTTGACTTATGTATTTTAGCAAATAGTAACTCAATTCATCTATTATCTCAAGACTCTGAAGTCATTTTTGACTCACATTTTTTATCTCCCTTGGGGTCTATATCAAATGGATCTCCAGAACTGTTGGCTCTACTTTCAAAATATATTTGATATCTAAGACCAGATTTCAGCAGTCTGTTCTATCCCCAATGCCTACTTTCCACCATTGTTTCATTGCTATTACCTTAAAAATGGTACCTATTTATTACCTGCATTCCTCACTGGTTCTTCTTTTCTTGACTTTTCTACAATATATTCTCAGCTGAGCAACCAGAAAGATCCTATTAAAACATATCAGGTTATACTGAGACCCTCCAAAAGTTCCAACTTACTTGAAATGGAGTAAAATCCGTGTCCTTGCCAGGTTCTTAGACTGCTTGGGCTGCCACAACAAGAGGCCGATAGACTGAATGACTTAGACAACAGAAATCTATTTTCTCACCGTCTGGAAGACTGCATTCACTGTGAGAGCCCTCTTCTTGGCTTACAGATGGTCACATTGTAGTGGCAGAGAGAAAGAGCAAGATCTCTGATTTGTTTCTTGTAAAGACACTAATCCCATCAGACTAGGGCCCTGCCCTCCTGACCTCAGCTCACCCTGATTACCTCCCAAAGGCCCCACCTTCTAATCATCACATTGGAGGTTAGGACTTCAACATATGAATTTTTGAAGGACATCAACATTCAGTCCGTAACATCATGGCATACAAGACACTTCACAATCTGGGCCTTCACCTTATTTTCTCTTTTTTCTGCTTATGCAGATCCAACCAGCTCTGTATCTCTGCTCCTTCTTGAACCCACACAGGCATGATCCTGACTTGGGGTCTTCACACTGGCTGTTCCCTTTTTTCCTTCCATGGCCAAATGTTCCATCCCTTTACTTTAGGGAGGTATCTGCTCAACTGTCTGTTCATCAGAGATGACTCCTCTTAACGCAAGAATACCAGGAACACACCTCTAGTCAATGTTAGGTTTTTTAGCTTATGGTAGTGAGAGGAGCAGCACACCATGGGGACCCATGTGGTATACCAGCAAGGGGGTTTGAAAGGGCTCACTTTGTGTTATTTGGGGGGGGGATTATTTGGGGGAATATTCAGTGAAGCATGGTTTCACTCTGAGGCTGCCAGAAAGTGGGAACAATTCCATAACCGGATACATTAACAACTTTGAACCAGGAGGAATGAAGAGAGGAAAAGCTGTAATTGGGAAAAAGTCAACAAGGATTAGTTACTCATGTTAGCTGGATGAGGGGATGTTTGGTTATTTTAGTGATTTGCACAATGTACTTGTTTTTATCTGAGCTCAGACATGGTTATTATTTGATCTTATTCTGATCTTGCTTTAATATGGTTACCAGAGTAGTCTTGTTTGAGTTTAGTTTTTTTGTAAAACTTCGTATGCTCAATAGAAGGACACAGTGACCACTTCCAAGCTGACAGTAGTCAGGAGCTTTTTTTTTTTGTCATATTCAATTTAAAATACAACTTTTTATTGTTTCTTTCCTCTTAAACTGCTTTAGTTTTACTTGTTATTTTCTTCATAGTACGTGTCACTTATCACCATAGTACAACAAACATATTGTTCATTTGTCTATTATCTATATTCTTTTTCTACTTTAATTAATTAATTAATTAAATTTTTAAAACATTATTGATTTTTTAAAATTTTTTAAAAATTTCTTTTCGGTGTTCCAGAATTCATTGTTTATGCACCACACCCAGTTGCTCCATGCAATATGTGCCCTCCATAATACCCACCACCAGCCTCACCCAACCTCCCACCCCCCTTCCCTCCAAAACCCTCAGTTTGTTTCTCAGAGTCCACAGTCTCCCATGGTTTGTCTCCCTCTCCGATTTACCCCAACTCACTTCTCCTTTCCATTTCCCCATGTCCTCCATGTTATTCCTTATGCTCTACAAATAAGTGAAACCATATGATAATTGACTCTCTCTGCTTGACTTATTTCACTCAGCATAATCTCCTCCAGTCCCGTCCATGTTGATACAAAAGTTGGGTATCCATCTTTTCTGATGGCTGCATAATACTCCATTGTATCTATGGACCGTATCTTCTTTATCCATTCATCTGTTGAAGGGCATCTTGGCTCTTTCCATTTTGGTGACTGGCCATTGCTGCTATCAACATTGGGGTACAGATGGCCCTTCTTTTCGCTACATCTGTATCTGTGGGGTAAATACCCAGTAGTGTAATTGCAGGGTCATAAGGTAGCTCTATTTTTAATTTCTTAAGGAATCTCCACACTGTTTTCCAAAGTGACTGCACTAACTTGCATTCCCACCAACAGTGTGAGAGGGTTCCCCTTTCTCCACATCCTTTCCAACACATGTTGTTAATTTTGGCAATTCTAACTGGTGTAAGATGGTATCTCAATGTGGCTTTGATTTGAATCTCCCTTATGGCTAGTGATGATGAACATTTTTTCATGTGTCTGCTAGCCATTTGTATGTCTTCTTTGGAGAAGTGTCTGTTCATGTCTTCTCCCATTTTTTGACATGATTATCTGTTGTGTGTGTGTTGAGTTTGAGGAGTTCTTTACAGATCCTGGATATCAGCCCTTTGCCATTATTGTCATTTGCGAATATCTCCTCCCATTCCTTGGGTTGCCTCTTTGCTTTGTTGACTATTTCCTTTGCTTTGCAGAAGCTTTAGATCTATATTCTTCTACATGTAAATTCCACAAGTCAGTATTTGTTTCATTGTCAGCACCTTCATATTCTCCTAGAACATAGTAGAAGTTCAACATGTATTTGTTCAATGAATTTATTCAATAACTTGCTAATTTTCATAAACACACATAGAAAAAACCAAGTTATAAAAGAGCCCCAAATCTCATGGTCAAATATCTTCACAGTGTATGAAGTTAAGTGTAATGAAGATGTAAATAAAGACACACTATCAGATGGGTATCAAAAGGCGTATAGTAATGATTGCTGTGCTACTACTTTTATAACAACCCAACTATTTACTTATCTATTACACAAAATATAATTGGCTGTTTTTTATCCTTGCAAGTAAAATTGGGATTAAGTTAGCTATAAAAGTAAATTTCTCAATTATACAGAATGTTAGAGATTGACTAGTTACATACAGATCAATGATCATGTAATTTGCCCAATTTGGTAATATATTTTCATATATTTTTTTGCACACCCATCCAATGAAGTTTTCTTTGAGTAATTTTCATAAGGAAGTGAAAGGAAAGAAACTTTCTTTTATGGATCACAGACATAACCTATATAATGCCACTGCTCACAGTACTTTTTCGTTACGCTGCTTGTTCTTAAAATTATGTGTGTGTGCCCACTCTTTTGCACATGTGCATGTGTGTATTCATCCCCTATGTGTATGCATACACTCCTTACTTGCCACCCAATGAGCTGCTTACTAGTGCATCAAATAGAACTAAATGCCATCCTGCAGATGCTCCCAGACAGTGAGTGCCAGAAAGACACTGTCTGGACCATGTCTGGGTCAGCACACCTTCAGTTGTGAAATTAGCTTCTGTTAAAATTTCTGCAGCCAGAGCTTCCTAAAATATTTCCTCTTCATTTCTATTTTCCTCTTGAAGTCTCATTATTATTTCCCTTTCAGGGAAATAGTCATTTTGACCTGATACAAAAATTGAAAACATAGAATGTGAACGATTAAGGAAATGAAAAATTTAAGCCCCAGGGCTTCTAAGCTCCATGTCTGTATGATCAGAGTAAACAGAAGAACTAACCTAGGAGATTGGCCAAATCCAAGAAGAAGAAGAAAACATATTAGCCATCATGTATTGAAACCAGCCCAATGCACTAAATGCTTTATAGTCATTGTCTTCTTTAATTTTTATAACACTGAGATTTCCAATTCCTATTCTAAAGACCAAAACAAAACAAACACCACCTCAGAAGATCAGAAATATTAGATTTCATCTCGTAAATGGCAAAGTCGGAATATAAACTATGGTAGACCAAACAGCAACAGCATAAAAAAATCCCTGTCCTAACCCCCAGAACCTGTGAAGAGGTTACATTACATGGCAAAAAGGACTTAGGTAGTTAAGATTTTTTTGGAGGGGAAGATTATCCTGAAACCCAACATAATCACAAGGTCCTTATCAAAAAGGAGGATCAGAGTCAGAGAATAGACGCGACTCCAGAAACGTAGTTTAAAGTGATATGCTTTGAAGATGAAGGAAGGAGCCATATGTACCTCTAAAAATTTGAATAAAGGTCAACCAGAGTTGGTTTGCTTTCTAATGCAGGTGGCTTCTAGAAGCCAGAAAAGGCAAGGAACAGATTTTTACCCAGAGCCTCCAGCAAGAACACAGCCCTACTGACACTTGGATTTTAGCCTTGTAGCGACTCATTTCAGACTCTGACCTCCAGAACTATAAGACAGTAAAACTGTCTAACTACTGTCAAACTAGTAAGTTTGTCATCATTATTACAGCAGCAATTGGAAACAAATACAGAAACCAAGGTCTGGCTCACCCTTCTGCTATATTGCCATATGATAAGTTGTGTATTTTAACTGACTCACCAACTGTTTGATTAGTTGAGGCAAATCAGGCTGAGGGAAAGCAATAATCTTTCTCTAATAAATGTAGGTCACACTGCCTCTGTGTATTTGGAAATTACTTCATGAAATATGGCCACTGTGTCTGTTGTATATGAAAAGGCAGTGTGTTCTTTCAATGAGTTGCTCGAGATAAAGTTATTTATATGCTCTGTCCAAAATAGACCATTAATTTATTTAAGGATGAGTAATAAGCTATTTTAATACTATATTCAGTCATCTGTTTGTACTTATTGTATAACTGCTTAACCTGCTAGTTTTATCATGCATATTGATTTGGCCACTCAAATTAATCCCTTTTTGTGTATATTTTGAAAAGTATGAAGATGAAAACCTAGCTATAGTTAGTGCATCAACAAAATAGAGTCACAAACCAGGATAATTATAACCGTCTTTATCAGCAATCTTCTGTTAGCAGGTATCTTGTTAAGAGGATTAACGTCTTTTCCCAAATGCCAGTCCCCCTAGTACGGGCACCTACGAAACCTCCATCTTCAGGAGAGAGATTCACAGCGCGTTAGTGTTTCTTCCACTTCAAGACGTGGAGTGAGAGATGGAAACTTTCTGAGGGAAGATGATAAATGCCTCCTGCTGGCAGTGCCTCTTTTCATTTATCCAATTCTTACTGAGCACTTAATCTGCATTGTAGGAGCTGAGATTACACTGCTGTGCAAGCTCCACAAAGAGTGGGGTTTACTTTCAAGTGTGTGAGATTAGAAAAAAATGCAAACATATGAAAACATAAGGATCAGAAGAAGTTCTATGAAGAAAGAGTGATAGAATTGAAAGTGAATGCATTTGTGAGACCACACATATGGCTTAACACAGAAGAGAGGAAAAAGAAGTGGAGAAATCACTATCCCAGGGTTAACTCATTTCATTATGAATAATCATGGGGAATTCAAATTTCATGTAGAGGAAAAGGAGAAAGACCATTAACTACAGATCTTCCATATTGGCTTATCGGTTTACTTGACAGAAGCATTCACTAATATTCTTTTCATCACAGACTCTCTGTCCCAGTGACTAGATCCCACAGGGACAATGGCAGAGAGACAAACACTTCAATGTAACGTGCTAGATTTGTCTCTCGGCATGAATGAGTGTCTTGCCATAGCTTTTTGTCTCTACCATTCAGTTGCTACTGAGCCATCGAATGTAGCATGTCCAAGAAAAATACCATCAACTCAGAAGTTGGCTCTGGTTGTTTGATCATTAATACTCCTTCTTTCGGCATCATTGAAACTAGCCACTGTCTTTCAAAGAGAAACCCCTTTGAGGCATTAAAAAATACATTCGCAACTTCCAAGTGGAGTTTGAGCTCCCCTTCGGCTGAAAAGTGTGGAAAGGAAGACTCGCCCTGTTGAAACCTTGCCCATTCTCTAGAGATAAAATTGCAGGTTGCTTATGTACCTCTAAAAATTTGAATAAAGAACAACCAGAGTTAGTTGGTTTTCTACAGGTACTCTTTAATAACATAATATGTGGCATTTTTGAGGGTTGTCTGACATTTCATCATTAAGCAACCTGATAATAAAGATTTTATATAAAAGGATACTGTTAAGTGGGTTATTTATTATAGCTCCCTGGAAATAAGTGACAATCAAAGATAAGCCTGGTCTTGCATAAAGATGCTAAGAAAATATTTTTTTCCTTTTGGCTTTTCTTGGTCTTTTATAATTTTTTTTAACTTGGTAGGTATGACCCTAGGACTCCTGTTTACAGTCGTGATTCAATAACCCCCTTGAGGATTTGTCTGACCCACTAGCAGTCTTGATCTCTCAGGGTCTTCTGGTAGGTTAGGGGGACAGAAAGAAATGTTTACTACTTTCATTGTTTCACTCAGACAAAATTTAGGACCCATGGTGACACCCAAACACAATCTGCTTTTTGTTTCTTTCTTTCTTTTTTTTTTTTTTTAAGATTTTATTTATTTATCTGACAGAGAGAGAGATCACAGTAGGCAGAGAGGCAGGCAGAGAGAGAGGGGGAAGCAGGCTCCCCGCCAAGCAGAGAGCCGGATGCGGGGCTCGATCCCAGGACACTAAGATCATGACCTGAGCTGAAGGCTGAGGTTTAACCCACTGAGCCAACCAGGCGCCCCTGCTTTTTGTTTCTTATTGAGAAAAATAATGGGCAATTTTTCCTTTAATTTTTTTATATGTTAAAAGCTCATTTATACATACATATATTAACTTATTTTAAAATACTCTTCTAAACACTAGGGATAAAGCAGTGAATGAAATTACACAATTCCTTGAGCTCATGGAGATCACATTCCAACAAAGATGTTCTCTTTTCATAGGAATTTGCTAATTATACATATTCATCTACTCTTCTTCCTCATTGCAGATATGTGACATTTCGTTTAGAAGGGGCTCAGATACCTTGGAGAATCTTACTTGATTGCATCTTGCTGAGAGAGGGAACACATTATTACATAGGATGGTCAGAGAGATCTCTGGGCCTCAATAGAGCATATCCCCAGGAATTCTTCTATAACAGACAGTTTTCCTCTTCCTACCTGTCATTACTCAGGATTCTGGTTGCAGAAGACAGAAATCAAAAATCAAATTAGCAAAGCAAAAGGGTGAATTTAGTGCCTGAAAGAACTGGGGGAGGGAATTCCAGGGGTGGATCACTGAGAGACACAGGAGTTGCAAATAATACTGAAATCTCTCTCTCACTTTCTCTCTCTGTCTCCTGTCTCTTTCTCATCAGACTGGAGATGAATCACAAGACACTGAGTCTAGAAGTGGCCTCTTTAACATCCCAAAACCTCTGAGCTATGCAAGGCTTTCGGAAAGAGAGCATCCAGATCCCTCTTTCAAGACTCTAATCAGTTCTGTACATTCATCTCATTCTATCCTTATACAATTTCCCTGCATGCGTCTTCCATGGGATTTAGTGGAACACTTTACAGAGAGCAGGTGTCCTTTACCGTTAGAGAATGAGACAAGGTTTGAATGAGGCAAATCTCTACACTCTGAAGAAAGGATGTCCTGGCTACAGAGAAATGTAGGGTTATATAATTTCTCTTCAATGACGTCCACTGTGCCTGTGTACCAAAAGCCTGAGGACCCAAGTTCTGTTTTTGTTATGTGCCTCCCTGGGACATATCATGGGACCATGACCACATTAAGTCGGAAAGACAGGAACCATTCCCAGAGAAAAAGATGTTGTTTCCTGCAGAGGTGGAAGTGGGACACTGGGCAGGTCCTACAGTCTCACTGCTCAGTAGAGTTCATGGGCAAGGATCATCCCTGCAACAGATGTATGAGAGTAGATGGTCCTTGCTCACCTTGGTGCTTTTCAAAATACAGTTCCATGAAGATGGCTTCCCGCTCTAGCCTCAACAGCTGGGACAGTGCATGGTAGTTAAAAGTTGGTTGACCGAATGAGGAGGAAACTACTGGAGGATATTGTCCATGCAAACGAGAAAAGGAAATGAGAAAGAGAAAAACACAAAGTCCGAGAACCAGGGATCCAGCATAGAATGTGGAGGACAGGACTTTCCAACATGATGGTAAAACAGTAGGCCTTGAGGTTCACCAACTTAGACTGGGCAGATCTGAAGGCTTGGGGAGAAACCATAAGAAGAAGATGACATGCACAGACTACTCAATGTACTTAGTGTTTGAATGTATAAAAAGAAGATTTTTGTAGTCAAACAAGAGCTTTGATAAATTAGTGATAAATACACACACACACACACACACACACACACACACACACAAACCAACCAAGAAAATTAGGAAAATGTATACTTGGGATTCCAAAGAACTTGAAAACAAAAAGATATTAAAAAAAAAAAAGAAAAGGTATTCAAGATATATGAAATGGCCCCATTGTCCATAACATCTGTGTCATCACGACCATGTAAATAGTGAGTATCAATTTCCCCAAACTTTAGCCACACCGAGAGAACAGGGACATTGGTATACCCATGTGTACCGTAAGGCTGTGGCTAAGGAGGGAGAAAGACCTAAATCATTATTATCCACATCTGGAAGTCAATATGTAGGGCTTAACACTGAAAAATCAAGAAGGAGCAATGTACGCAGGTTATTAATGACATAGAAATAAATGCAGGAGTGGTCAGCTCCATGAGATGAAAGGATTGCCCCTGAGTAGCAAGAACCATGGTTGGGGGAACAGGAAGCAAGCCTTATAGAACTATGGGACTCTCTAAGCCGTGCGTGTAAATAATTTTAATAAAAATTACATTAATGCAACATTGCATGTCAACTATATTTTGATTTTAAAAAACCACATTAGGGGCACCTGGGTGGTTCCGTCGGTTGGGTGTCTGACTCCTGATTTCAGCTCAGGTCATGATCTCAGGGTTGTGAGGTCGAGCCCCGTGTCAGGATTTGCGTTCAGGAGAGATTCTTCTCTCCCTCTCCCTCTGCCCCTTACCCTACTCGCGCTCGTGTACTCTCTCTCTAAAATAAATAAATCTTTAAGAAAACTATATTAAAAATATCTAGAGTGGTTATCCATAAAACAATTTTTAAAAATGAAGAAAATAAATAATCCTTTTCACTCTGGAATGATGCTTATATCAAAATTATCACATGTGTGAATATTTACTTATTAAATATTGGTGAGAAATAAAATGTACCCTGTGTTTCTTTATTAGAAAAAAAATCTACAGTGCCTCTTCCCATTGTTGGCCGCCTTTGATACTAAGACATTAATTGATAATTTTCAAGCCATGTATTTCTACTTTTATACTAGTCCTCCTCCTTCCTCTCACACAAAACAAAAAGCCATTTTTCTATTTTATAAGAGTCCTATAAACTTTCAAGTCTTCCTTTAGCAAGGAATGACTGTCTCATGACGAGTGTCAGGTGGTGGACAGCTACGGAGGTGAGGTCTGATGCCCACCACCCCCAGGACTCCTCCAGTCACTCCACGTGACTCATCACCTCCCTGATCTGCTTCTAGTGAGGCAGACTTCTCAGAAAACTCTGGGAAGTGGGCAGTTTCAATACTGGTTTTGCCCCCTGGATACTCTATTTCCAAAAGCCTTGCTGGTGTTGCTGTTGGGATGCTCAAAAGACCACTTCTAGTCTCAATGTCTTTATTCATCTTGTATTAAATTTGACATGCTCCCTATAATAAGGAAGTGTTTTCAGCATATTTTTGTAATAAATGTGCTTTAAACAACTGGTCATCCAACTTTTTATCTGTGAGGAAAGAGAAAGGATAAGGTAGAAAAGCCATGTGAAATATGGCAGACGGACGCAGAGCCGTGTTTCTTGTCTGCGAGAGCACAGGGTGTCCTTGCTTGCATATCCAAGTGTATTAGTTTTCTATTGCAACTGGGACAAATTACTACAAGCTTAGTGTTTTACACAATACAAATTAGTTATCTTACAGTTCTACAGCTCATCTCTGACATGGGTCTCACTGGGCTAAATCAAGTTACCAAGGGGTTGTATTTATTTCTGGAGGTTCTAAGGGTGCATCTGTTTTTTTGCTCATTCAGGTTATCAGCAGAATTCAGTTCCTTGTGATTGTTGGACTGAGAATTCCATTTTCTTGCTCGCTGTCAATTGAGGGCCATCCCCAGCTGCTAGAAGATTCTCACATTCCTTGGCTTAAAGGCCCTATTCTTCCACCTTTGAATGGCAAGCCAAGTACCTTTCACGTGGCATCTCTCTGTGGTTCTCCTTCTAACCTCTGACCCTTCTTTCTTTGTCCTATCTCTCTCTGACCACAGCCAAGAAAGATTCTCTGCTTTCAATGACTCTTTTGACTCCATTGGGCCCACTCAGACCATCCAGGAAAATCTCTCCCTATCGCAAGGTCCTAAATGTTCATTACATCTGCAAAGTCTCTTTTGCATATTCACAGGTTCCGTGGATGAAGACGCAAACATGCTTGGGAGCAATCATTCTCCTTATCATGCTCAGTTTGGGGGGCAGAATTAGAATGGTGAGAAGATGAAGAAGGAGAGGAAAAGTAGCCGCTGCTGTGCTGTGTGTGTGTGTGTGTGCGCGTGTGTGTGCAAGAACACATGCATACATACAGGTTATCATTATGAGTAGCCATCCTTATAAAGCTTTCAATTGTGCAAATAAAAACTTTAATAACAAAAGATTATAAACACTGTGTTGATGTTGCAAAAGATAGCTCCCTTTGCCTGATTCTTTCTTCTTCAAATTCACTGGACTCCACTCCATTGTGTGTGCGTGGAGTGTTTAATTACATACCATTCTGGCTGAGTCCAAGTGTGAAGAAAATCATCTCTATCCCTACTTCTGAATGCAAGAGGTCTAAATTGAAACTCTTAGATGCCCCACTTTTTCGGAGTAGGATTTTCTGTTGAGGAAAGAGGTTCAATGAATTTAATTGGCTGTTCAGCGGACTGAGGAATATTTAACGGCTAACTCCATGGAGACGGACCTTCTGTACAGCTGTGGCAAGCATCTTGAATATAGAATGAAATTTTGTTTACTAGATTGCTGCTGAGTCATAGTCTAAGACTCTGAATACTACGTTAAGTTAAAGCATACCTATGTAATATGAGTACTGGTTGGATTCTGTTAAGCTAATTAATATTATAAACCAGACTTTAAGAAAATATGTGATAGATCTATGGGAGGAAAGTAACTTACCTTTCACTCCAACAAGTAGCCTAAAATTACAATTGACACAAACAAGCAATACTCACATCTTTAGTTTCTATATATAAAATTATTTAAGTGCATGTAGTAAATGTACTTAATAACCATGGTGCTCTTAATTTTTAATTTCATTTTACAGGTTTCAAAAACTTTAACATGGTCAGCTTTACAAACATTACCTCAAAAAGGTTAGAAAGAATTCAACCTGGCTGCCACCCTTTTCTGGCGTAGACTATGATTACTGAGATTTTCCCGAACAGGAATTAGTAGGGGAAATGTTTTCAGTATCGACTGCATTCATGGATAAGATTCTAGAAATTATTTTATACATTCACTGAAGTTTACCTGCACACTGATATTTATGAGACTGGGAATCATGCAAAAATCAGACTAAATTTCCACTAATACTTTTTAGAAGTTTCACCCGTGAAAGAATCCCAAACCCTTATGACGATTTAAATAACAAAATCATGGCATTTTGCTTTTTTAAATGCTGACTGAAAAAGTGACTCATCTTAGGAAACATTTTACATGGGCAGAGCTGTCTCTATGAGATCAAAGTAGTTGCGATCACCCCAGGTCTTGCGATCTTTATAATTAACTTCTGCCTTTTACTGTAAGTAACAGACATTCTTTGACCAGCCAGGAACATCCAAAAATAAAAATTATCATGTTTGACATCCCCAGGAATCAGATAGAAAGATCGTGCTCTATTTCAGAGCTTCTCAACCAATGGATTAGAGATGTTCCGAAAATCGTTAATCAATTCCCTCGGGACTTGCTCTCTTGATGTCGTGGGCACATATCAGCTCTGCCAGTTCTGGCCCAAACCAGAGTGCACTGCTCTGCGACTGAAGGGCAGTATTTATATACAAAGGGTGTGGCTTCCTCGTCACCTGTTTCACTTCCAAAGAACCAGCTTCTTTCATATCCTTTGTTTCCTTTTTTTCTAATGTCTGACCTTGAGGCTCTGAAGAACTCCAGTGAAAAGATCCATTAGGTTGCAACCCTTCTTTCTGGTCTAAAAAGAGGGGAAAAACCCAAGATATTAGGAACAGATAGTGTGTCACCCACACAGAACAGCCTTCCATGCCCTAGATGGACGCTGAAAAGAACCCACATCTGTAATGGACACACATTCTAGCCCTTGTAAGGAGACGCGATAACTTGAAAAGGGGAGACGAAGATGAGGGATTGCTGTCTTTATGGAGGTAGAACTAATAGAAATGACAAGACTTTTAAAGCCTAATGAGGAAAAAATGAGATGAGGTAAATCTTTTCTAATATTTCAAAGCAGTGGGAGACATGTGGGACCTCTTTGTATTTTCCACTCAATTTTGCTATGAACCTAAAACTGCTCTAAAAGATAAAGATTATTAATGAAAAAATATGTATTTTTGAAGAAATGGACTAGATGTTTTTAAATTTTATATAGAAAGGCAGACTAAGTTTCCACTAATATGTTTTAGAAGTTCATCCACCTATGAAAGAATTCTACGTCCTTATGACAATTTTATTATAAAAAGCATAACATTTTTATATTTTGCTTTTTAAAAATGTTTTCTCTTGCTGATAAAAGAAATGGGTCATTTTTCAACAATCTTGAAGAAAAAACAAGGGTGGAGGATGTAGATTACATGATTTCCTGGTTCTCAAAGAGGAAGTCATGGTCAAGTCCTTCCAACAGGGACTATACCAAAGCATAGCTGAGTTCTTTCTTTTTCCCACTCTTAGTTGCTCACTCTGAATGTTTGCTAGAAACCAACTCTCAGTCCTTAAATCAAAGTTTGAATTAATGGACAATATGGTGTGCAGAGTGTCAGAGAGAAATCATTCAAACTATATGAGAAACAACAGATGGTGTGTACAGCATGGCCTAATTTAAGGAAGATACAAAGAAATGGCATGACAACTAAACAAAATAAAGGAGGGACCATTGGATATAAAAATGTGATGAGCCCTGTTGGTAAGAAAACATAATCTACAGAAGAAAAGATCATCCTTGAGTGCTTTGTACTGCAGAAGAACATGAGAATTAAATCAATAAAACAATAAAAAATTTGTTTTATTGAGTTATTGAATGGGATAGAAAAATTCAATTTGAATTTTAATTGAATGGGATAGAAAATTGAATGGAATAGAAATTGAATGGGATAGAAAAATTCAATTTCAAACTAAAGAAAATGTCTAAATATGACAGAAATAGCAAATAATACATTAGACATGGTTGAAAGACAAATTATTAGCTTGATGTAAAACCTTGAGATAATCACAGCTAATACAGAAGGAAAAATAGAGATTAAAAAAACTATTTTGTTCCTTTCTTTCCAATATGTATGCCTTTTCTTTCTCTATTCCCCGGTTTCTTTCTATCTCCCTCCCTCTCTCTCTCCTTCCCTTCCCTCCCTTCCTTCTTTCCTTCCTTCCCTCCTTCCTTCCTTCCTTCCTTCCTTCCTTCTCTCACTGTCTAGGACTTCCAGAACAACATTGAGTAGGAGTTATGAGAGGACATCTTTGCCTCTCCCTTAACTTAAGGGGAAATTGTTCAGGTTTTTATCATTTCTCAATTTTTTCTGTGATGAGATTCTCAGACCTCAGTGTGAAGTTGTATAATTGGCAGGAGCTATGTATTTTCAAAGATATTCAGAATAAACCATTTTTTAAAATTCCCTTTCTGATCATTCCACATATTTCTAACCTAATAAGCCTTCATTTATAAATGGGAGATAAGATGGAGATCAATAGCACTGATTTTCAGAGAAACTCAAATAGTTTCTTGGGCTTTTTGTAGGTTTATCTAAAATGACAACGTCAACTGATTAATTATCTGGTTCTTATTTTAATCATTGGAAATCATATGTAAACCATTCTGTTTCCTCTCGTACCTCAAGAATGCGAAGATCCTTATAAATCTGCAAATTAACCAGACTTTGGTAAGTTTCCATAAGGATTTTTTTATTCTACCCCTTTTCACTTCCTGATCATTAGGGGTGTGGGACTGACATTTTACAACGTTATATATATATAACGTTATAAAATGTCATACATATATAAAATTATTATATATTATATTATATGTAAAATATATATAATATGTTATATAATATATAATATGTTATAACTATGTTATAGTTATATATATAGTTATAGTTATAGTTATTTATATATATAAAATTATTATATATTATAATATATAATATATAATAATAATATACTATATATACTATATATAATATATAATATAATAATATATAATATATAATAATAATATAATAAATATATAATATATATAGTATATATATTATATATATACTATATATACTATATATAATATAATAATAATATATAATATTATATAATAATTTTATATAACTATAACTATAACTATAACTATAACATAGTTATAACATTTTATAACTAGAACTTGTGCACAGTGGCAGTTTGTTCCCAGGATGACACAGTTGAGAACCACCTGTGGTTGCTTTGGGGCCATGGTGACCATCTGGTGGTGAGAAGATTGGAGCTGTGCTTGGGAATGTACTCGTGCTGCTGACCTACGCAAGGAGTTCCAGTCCAGCTGTTTTGTGTTTAGATAATTTTGCTGCTGATATCTTTGTCCTCAGTCCTGAAGAATAGATGTTGTTTTTCTTTTATTGCTGTATGATGACAGACCACACATGTTCCACAGTAATCTGTCATCTGAAGAAGTGGTATTCAGCTGTTACCTGCTAAGGCTAAAGCTCATAAGCATTCCTTTCTTTTTCTTCCCTCTGTTTCCAGTAGCTCTGAAAATAGAAGTAACTGGCAGTTCCTTCTTTTAAATTATTCCATTTATTATCTCTTTTGTGTACCTACCACAACTAACACAATCACGGCTGCTCATTTTTTCCCTTCCCTTAATCAGATTCGCTCCATCTGAAGATGCAGAGGTGTATAATAATGTACTCTTTATCATTTCCTTCTCAGAAAATTAATTATTTCTATAATTATTGAAATTAAAAGACCTATTCCAGATGATGTGCGTATCTGTAACCACTCATGCATTTATTAATTTCTTCCTTCCTGCATTCAGTCTATGTATATGGAAAACTTATTACATGTTAGACACTGTTCTTCAGTGTTAGAGAAATATAATAATAATAAAATATTAACCCTTCAAAAACATAATTAGAATGGGAAACAGAAACATAAAAAATAATGGAAAGGAAATGCTGTAAGTATTGAAGTAGCATTAGGAATAATGTGCTATTTGGACACACACACACAAAAGCTTCTTTTTAACATAAAATCTAACAAAATACCCATTAAAACAAAAGAAAGAGGAATGTGTCCCTGTATCTCAATATTTGTAAGTTTCTAAAATGCGTAGGATCACATATCCAATACTAGGAGTCAGAAAAACAGCCATACTGTCAACTGCATCCGACTAACCATTAAATGGAATATTCCAGATCCTGGCACTTGTTCTTCAGAATAACACAAGAAAGTAACTACTCCATAGACAAGAGAATGCTTTGAAATACAAGGATCAGTGCAGCCTGGAACCTGAGGCTCCCTGGAGCTCAAAATCCCCAGAGGCTGTCAGATTTCCCAGGAAATAATAAACCTCTATTATACACTTCAAGACTTACAGCGTTGGCATCATAATTAAGCAAAATCAGTCCACCTTTTTACCACAGCACATTGCATACATAGATGCTATTCCAAAGTGTTACTCTAAAAAATCTTCGCATGGACATTACGAAGGTGACCAAACATGAAATAGACATGACCATAGACCTGAGGTTATAAATAAAGCAAAAGGAAATTTCAGTTTGTTTGCTCAGTTAAGGGAATGGGGGATGTCTGAAAACCTCATTTAGAAAAAGAACAACACTTTCTTTTCAAGGAAAGAGACTGAACCTGAAAGTCACTGTCATAGTTTGGTAAAATCAGCTCTACCCATATCCAGTCCCATATTATTGATAAAAGTTAGTTGGAGGACCATTAAGAACTGGATTCCTTGATTGACTGATTGAGTTGGTGATTTAATCAATCTAAAACAGTGTCTTGGAAATTAGAAGGTATGCAGCATTGGACTAAAACTCTATCCAAACACACAGCCATTTTATTTGGACTTTGCTTCACGTTGGTGTGTACTATCTAGAACATGTCTCCATGCCGAGTTGCAATGTCTGTTACCTCTGGTAGCTTCTCATTCTCTTCAAAGGGTTACTTACTCTCATTACCGGGAAAGAACGTGGTTACACTCATCGTCAGAACGTACAGTACCTTGCTAATACGAACATTTCTTGTTCAAACAAATATCCTGCGTTGTTTGTTTGAAGTCCTTTCTCATGACTATCTGTTCTCACAGGACCCATGAAGGTGAATGAAGGTCGATATCACGGACTCCTTTCTTCCAAATAGCTCCCTCCAGCTCCCAAACACTGTATGTTTCTTAACAAGCAGGAATTAGTGGGGTCATTGATAGTTACTTTTTGTTTTTTATTGTTAAAAAACATGCACTCATGGTGGGACGGGGAATTAACGTTTCTGAATGAAAAATGAAATCTCTTGCTCTCTCACTCCCTCCTTCCAACAAATCCTCAGAGGTAATCACTTAATAATTTTATAATGTTCCAATCCAGTTATCTTCTATTCACACATATATGCATATGTCTGCACCCTCATTTTTATTATTTATTATTTTAATATTTTTATTGCACACAGACAGGCTCATATTTGCTGTTTTGAGTATAGGAACTTTAACCCGGTGAGAAGAAAATCACAAGTTCAAGTTCAACATTTCACTGTCATTCAATCATTTTAGCATCAACTTAGAACTTTGAAGTTCTCTAGGCTCATGTAAATGTTTACAAAGATAGAGATCAAATCTGATATTGTCACTCCCCTCACTCCTTTGATGAACAGAGTGAAGGCTTCGAAATGAGTCTGCTGGGTAGAGGCCTGGTGCCATCACTTTCTTGAGAGATGACTTTAGGCAAGTTGCCTTCAAGTTTTGTGCCTCAGTCTCCTAATCTAAAAAACTGGGACTATAATCCCACCTGTTTCAAATCGTTGTTGTGTAACTCTGTGAGTTAATACCTCTAACATGTGTAAACAGATATTGACGCATCCTAAACCCTACCTTTTAGCGATGAGTCTTCCTATCGTTACAGGTCAGCGACTTCCTACTGCTCTGGGTCTCAAACCGGCGGGATGACCAATGAGGTCTTTGCCAGCTTGGCTGTTGCCTCTCTTAGCAAACCACCCCCTGTTCACCAGTGCTCGAGCAGGACTGGGCTTCAGCCCTTAGGTCTTTGCTGTACAATTTCCTCTGTCCTCTCTCCATTTCCAGCATCCTTCTCCCTTCTCTGGGTAGTCTCAGACCTCAGCTGAACAGTTCCAGTCTGCCCTTGATGGCTCTCAGACTAAGTCAGGTCTCCTCTTATGAAAGCAAACAGTAATCACTTATTTATCATCCAAATGGGGCACTAAGGGGAGTGCGAGGAGGCAGTCCTAACAATTACTCCAGGACAGCAGGGGTAAATTGAAATTGTTCTGGGCACCCCGAGACCTATGCATTTTCTCCTTAGAATACATTGCTATAGCACATTTTGCTTTTCTTTTATACGTCAATTTACAATTGTATTTAATTCACCATGCAAGTATGTCTTAATGTCTTACTGTTTTGCTAGTCTGTATGCTTACTGGGTCTTAGTCACTGTTGTATTGCCGGCTCCTAGCATAGTGCTGAGCGCAGTGCCCGGAAACTTGTTGCCGAGTGAATGGCTGAGCCACAGTCTTGGTGGTACCAGGATTAAAGCAGACCCCTCACTCTGCCATTTCAGGCCAGTCTTGGGTGCAGAAACCTAACCTCTCTCTCATTCGGGGCAATCATTAATCTAGCTTATCTCATCCTGGTCTTCCTTTGGCCTTGTTCTGAGACCTACTCAGAAGAGGTAGCATACCCACCATGACATGACATGGACAGCATAGCTGTCCAACCCTGGACATTATGTCCTTACCCTGGAGAGGCTACCTATACTTTCTTTTTGCAACAAGTGTATCTGCAAGCATGTATCTGAAGCAGTAAATTGAAGTGGTCGCAGCTGTTTGTGCAATTATAGGGATCCGGGGAAAGGCCAGTGCAGTCTAGGGCCGTACACATTTCAGTGAGTGGTTCCGGCAACATGCCTCTTTATATGCAGATAACTGGACCATGGAAATTACAATTGGTGGAATGGAACCGATATTTACATTAGCTTGGCATTTCTACCTCTATGGTAAAAGTACTCTTTTAAATAGTCAAATATATTTTATTTTATTTTTTTAAAAAATTATTTATTTATCTGAGAGAGAGGGAGTAAGAGAGGTAGAGCAGGGAGAGAGCTAGAGCAAAGGGAGAAGCAGACTCCTCACTGAGGACAGAGCCCAGCATGACCCCAGGCTCGATCCCAGGAACCTCAGATCAGGACCTGAGCTGAAGGCAGACACTTAACCGACTGAGCCACCCAGGCACCCCAGTCACCTCCAGTTTGTGTAAGAGTATTTATTCTTAGGGTTCCCTACCCCAATAAAATCTTAACCAGTTACACTTCCTTAACATTTTTGTCTTTTGTTACCTAAATGTGAAATGATGTACAAAATCATGAACCAACAAGTAATTATTTGTAGTAATCGTTAAGATTTCTACTTTGAAACCACACGAAAGGTAATGTGCATTTTATAATGATATGAGTGTTTCTTTTCTTCTTTACATTCAAAATGATCTTGATGACAATAAATCACTCAGCTGGAAAACAGATTTTTTTTTTTTTCACAGAATACAGTTGGAATCATTTTGCTGAATACATGGTGTCTCTCCGTGATAATAAAAAATCCAGGGAATTTATTAGAAAAAAATTGAATTGGTCGATTCAATGATAGCCTTATTCCAGATACAAGTAGTGTTAAAAACTTTCTCTTGCTTTGCAGTCTTTTTTTTTTTCCTGATTGTGCTTAGCTGACCTAAAGATGTGTCCATACAAAGAACATAAAAGGCATATCTGCTTAGTTTTTGCCTCCAGATTTACAACTAAACATAAGAAGGAATGAGGTTAGAGGTGGGTTGGAAAGGAAAACAAAGGTGAGGGATAATAAAACCAGCACTGAGCTCCCTTCTTAATAATTCCTCAGGCACAGCCAATTTTTAAATTCATTAGATGAGGCTTTAGCTTCTTTGTTTTGGTATATTTTTATAAAATACTACCAATAATCGAATTCAGATCCATTTTTCAGATCTTCATTTCCACGGAAGGTTGTATAGCCAAAATAATATATATTTTTTTCAATTAGAATTGGTCATCTAAGAATGTTAATGCATGCATATATACCTGCCCTTAACTGTTTCCATTTAAATACAGGATCTGGGTAAAGTCCTCACCATTCCTGTCATTTTTAAAATGATCAAAAGGTTATAAGAAAAACAAACATAGAATATATGTGTATTTTCTATTTTTTTCCCCAAAACAATTATTTCTCTATCATCTCTGGAAGAAATAATGTCTCTTATCCAACTTCATCTTGTGTAAAAACTAGCAGCAGAAGATCCAGAAGTTATCTTTGTAATAAATTTAGTAGTTTAGTAACAGCTGGTTTTCCTGGGTTAGTGGGAGACAAGGCTGTCTTAGGGGAGTATCATGGCTAAAAATCACCACGTTTAGCAATGGCTGGACAATCACTATGTTATCATATTGTAAGCATCTCAATAGGGATAATTCTTGACTCCTCTGAATCTTCAGAGGCTGACGTTGTTCTCAAGGGTTTCGAAACTCGTTTCTATAACTACAGGGGTCCTATTGGGCTAAGATTTCCTGGTGTTGAGCTTGCTGAAATACTGCCTGTCTGCTGTTACGGGTCAGGCAGGTGTAAAAAAGTCATTCTGGATTTCTTTGGCAAGTTTACAGTGATATGATGGTGTTTAATTTTTAAAATTATTTTTGCAACAATTTGGAATGTTTATGAGCGTGGACACAAAAGTAGCTCGTGGAAAGACACAGTGGTCAGAAGTATGCCCTTGAAATTTCCACGGGCTGGGGCTGACTCTATCCCAGTGTCATCACCTGCAGCTGTGTTTTCTGGAACAAGTTACTAGACTCCCTGAGCCTCCCGCATTCCTATTCGTTATATGACCCAGCCAGGTCTGGGGTAGACATGCTTGCCTGACTATGCAAAATCCATTTTCCTCCTGCTTCCTCGCTAACAGTGACTAATTTGTTTCGGCTTTGGGCATCCTTGCGTGCAGAGAAGTCTCGTCCCCTTCTCAGCCTTAGGAGGCAAATATTAATTACATGAAGCCAATCAAGGCAATTCTAGTCACTGTGAGAGCAACTGATAGAGGTTTGGACACACCAAGAAGTCATGCCATGCATCCAAGGAGCCGCTTCTGGGAACCTGCCCTCCTTTTTAAAATGCATCATATTCTCCCTCTTTGGTCCTCTGGGCTGCGAGACTTGGAGCAGCTATTGTCATCTTGAAACCATAAGCTGAGAAGCCTTCTATGCCAGTGAGGGCTGAGCGGAAGGTATAAAGGAACCAGGTCCTTGATGGGATCATGAGCTGTTGAATTATCCATTCTTAGAACCACCCAACTGTGTATTTCTTGTTACTTGAAACAACAGATTTGTTTTATTATTTACACCATTTGAGTCAAGTCTAACTCTAGCTCTTGTAGATGAAAACATCAGCTTTCTCCCAGTAATAATTATCTCCAAATAATACAGCTGTTTTGAGAATTAAATGAGATGGCACCTAGAATGCATGCCCGGTACAGCAGCGTCAGAGATAGTGTTCAAACATAGTTATTGTTATTCGGACTGACGTTGTTGATGTTAAAACTGCATGAAGCAGGACACGTGATGTGATGAGCACCGGGTGTTGGACGCGACTGAGGAATTACTGAACTACACCTGAAACTACTGATGTGCTATAGGTGGGCTAATTGAAGGTAAGTAAAAAAAAATTTTTTTAATTTTTTTTTTATTTATTGGACAGACAGAGATCACAAGTAGGCAGAGAGACAGAGGAGGAAGCAGGCTCTCTGCCGAGCAGAGAGCCCCATGCGGGGCTCAATCCCAGGACCCTGGGACCATGACCCGAGCCGAAGGAAGAGGCTTAACCCACTGAGCCACCCAGGCGCCCCAGTAAGTAAAAATTTTTAAAAAACAAAATAAGGGGGGCACCTGGGTGGCGCAGTGGGTTAAAGCCTCTGCCTTCGGCTCAGGTCATGATCCCAGGGTCCTGAGATCGAGCCCCGCATCGGGCTCTCTGCTCAGCAGGGAGCCTGCTTCCCTTCCTCTCTCTCTGCCTGCCTCTCTGCCTACTTGTGATCTCTGTCAAATAAATAAAAAACAAAATAAGGCTGCTAGTTCTGCCTTGGTTCTCCTGTCAGGTTTTGGCATTAGTTTCAGACAAAATTATAAGGGCTGACTAGGACAAAATGGGGGGAAATTCATTTCGGACAGCCTCTTTTTGCCCCTCAGTGTGTCCTTCCCTTACTTTTGTAGCTCTGAGTCCACTCAGCCATGCAGCAAAGGGATTAGTGATTGTAATGCACGAGGATACAATGTTTAATAAGGCAATTTTAAACCCCAAAGGATCATGCCCTCGTAGAATTCCAAATAACATGTCAAGTTGTTAGGTATGAATTTGGGGGTGAAACTTCTCTGTATTTCCAAAATGGGATCACATCATCTTCCACCTACATCTAAAGCCAAACTTTCCAGCGTATAGTTGGCCACGAAATTTCATCGTGTTTTATCTAGTCATTGCCTTGTAAGAGAAGAATTCCCCTCTCTGGTGTAATTGTTAACACTGGGTAATTGTCAGGTGGTGCCCGGAGCATTCTAGATCATTATCTATTGACAGTGAGAGTACTGTTCATTTTCTTCCTTTATTATTTTTTTTCTTGTTCTGTCCCACAGTTATTTATTCATTCAATAAGCATTTATTCTGCTCCTGCTGAATACAAGGACTATGAAGACTCAACTAAGACAACAGGATTTTACAGCAAGAGGGTATGAGGCATGTTGCAGATTCTGAAACTGCAGGAAAAAATGTGGAAGGTTCCACAAAAGAAGCAGGGGCAGAGGACACCATGGTTCTCAGCCAGGAGCTACTTCAGCTTCAGAAAACTGTGTGGGCCCCTCATCACAATAGTGCTGTGTTCGCATCCGTTGCCAGGAAAAAGGGATGGCGCCAGCAGGTCCGATGAGGGCTCACAGTTAGTGAGGGCTTCCAGGATGCCACCTACGGTTCCGGTTCCAAGCACTGGAACCCAGTAAGCCTGCTTCATCGTCGCCACAACCCCCAGAAGTCACTCCCGTCATGATCTCCCCCTCCCAGATAAGAACACTGAGGCAGAGATTAAGTAACTTGGCTCCCGTCCCAAAACTGAGTGAGGCTCCAAACCTCTCTACTTCCAACTCTTTCTCTCTTAGTCCCTCTGCTGGATGGTTCCTCCTCAGATGCCCTCACGTCTGGATGTTTCATGCATCAGGGTGTCACTGAATGGCGTCTCTACGTGCCTGGACGTCAGCAGAGCCTATCCGTGTGGGGTGTCGGAAGCACTCCATCCAGAAGGGAGCACCAGCAGGCAGCCTGCAGCTCAGGGAGCCATCGGCTGTCTGAGTGGGTGACATTTGTCGTGGGTCTCGGAGAGGAAAATGGGATGTCCACAGGCAGGGGTGGAGGAAGGAAGGCCCAGGTGAAAGGAGCAGGGGATAAAGGTGCAGAGAGGAGGCTGGAGCCCGTTGTGGCACACAGACAGCAGCGGGGACAAGGATGAGGGGGGCAGGTTCTCTCCACGGCCCCTGCCTGTGCCCATTTCCTCCCCACTCAGTAGGGGAGACTCAACAGCTGCCCCCTCAGTCTTTACTGCATTCTATCTGTGTTCGGGATTATTCTGAAGTTTCAATTCGATGCTTTTCAAATACTCCTTCTCTCCCAGGTAATTGATAAATCATTTGTTCCTTCCCCTGACACACAATGTTGCATTTTGGTATCAAGGGAGTCATTTTTAGAAGTCGTAGATTGTTTCATATTTAAATCATACAATCAAAAGGTTTTTTTTTTTTATTTTGTTTTTCCCAGAGAGAACCGTTCCTTTTCAATCCAGTAAGAGAAGTTATTACTAATTTTTTTTTTTTTGCATTGCTTATGGATAACCTGGACTTGTGGGGTTTTTAAACTGGGAAGCTGTGGGACTCCTTTGCATTTGCAGTGGACTTGGCCTTTACAATTATTTACCCTGCTAGGGTTGAGAGGAGTCGCTCCTTTCTTTGGAGCATGGAAAGAGACGGGTGTGTGCTGTGAACCGACACCCAGGAAGCAGCAGCCTCATGAATTCTCAACATCATTTCCTCTGTCAGAGCTCTTGCTTGGTATGAGACATTGCCACACACTTCAAAATGTGAAGCAAGTTATTGGGGGGAGGGCAGCTAGTTGTGGGGGGAAAGTAGACAAACACTACCTTTCACTTCTGTCTCCCCTGAGAAAAATGATGCAGATCTGAGCATTTCCCCCAAATACCTAGAATACCTTGATATCAATTTTATGACTGATCTGCTAGGTAACTAAACAGAAAGCAGCTCTCTTCATTCTGGTGTCCCCAACGGGGAACTTCATGAGACTATTCCTTCTGCTGGGTACTTTCAAGGGGGACCAGCTAGATAATTAGCAAACCTCACATTAAAATGAAATATGAGACCATTTGTTCAAAAATTCTTAAGAATTTCAAGATAGGGGCAGCCGAGCACTGAGCCAAGTTGAGGATCTTCAGTGCGGGACCTCCAGACGGAGTGTATGAAGCCGGTCCCATGGGCAGGGGCTGAGTTTACATCTCTCTCTGCCTCGGTAGTGTTGGGCATGTGTCACAGCAAGAAGAACATGTAGCAGCCGAAAGAACATAGTTGAAAGCCTGACTCCTCTCCTTCTAAACGTGTGGGTGTGAGGGCGTTACAGTCTCAACCTCTTGCTCTGTGTGGCTCCAAAGGGTAAATGCTCAGAGCACCAACAGCAACAACTTACACAAGAAAAACTCAGTGAATAGTGTCAGGAGGCCCAGGTTTCAATTCCAGAAAGATCCCGTCTTTTGTCCAGATGACTAGGCCCCGTTGGAGTGACTGTTAGCTCACAGCTTTACTGTCTTTATTTGGTTCTATGGTCCAAACCCTAATGTCAGCTTACAAATATCTTGGGAACCATTGCCACAAGAGAAGCTGGGCGAGCGGTCTTGGCAGGATCAATGCAACCCACCCTCACATCACGAAAAAAAATTCTAACGGCTCAACAGTGTAACAGTTGTATGCAGTAGATGTCATATTGTTGCCATCACTGATAATAGAAGACTGTCTTCCTTTCCTTTCTTTTGATTACTTTGTTAACATGGTCCAAGTAGTAAATGGCATTTTTATTTTTTTTTAAGATTTTATTTATTTATTTGAGAGAGAGAGAGAAAGTAAGCATGAGTTGGGGTGGGGAAATGGGAAGCAGACTCCCTGCTGAGCAGGGAGCCCAATGCAGGGCTTGATCCTAGGACCCTGAAATCATGACCTCAGCCAAAGGCAGACACTTAACCAACTGAACCAGGAGCCCTGGTGTTTTAATTTTGCTTTGATTTGACAACTGTAATATGTTTTTAGTCAAAAAGACAATATCTGGCGGTGCCTGGATGGCTTAGTCATTGGGTGTCTGCCTTTGGCTCAGGTCATGATCCCAGGTCCCAGGTCCCATGCAGGGCTCTCCGCTCAGCAGGGAACCTGCTTCTCCCTCTCCCTCTCCCCCTGCTTGTGTTCCCTCTCTTGCTGTGTCTCTCTCTGTCAAATTAAAAAAAAAAAAAAGGTAAATCTTTAAAAAAAAAAAAAAAGACAGTATCTGGATTCTGATTAACAGAGAAGGAGGGTGCTCGTTTGGAAATCTCCAGCTGAAATAAAATAAAAAATGTCCTTTGTTTGAAATTCAGGTCTCGTGTTGGAAAAGTCATTAGCTCACCTATCCGCTGCTTGTGCTCACATTTCTAAGAAGAGACGTAATGAGAATTAAACAGGTGAGCAGGAGGGAAAGACATTATGTGCAGTATTTGTTCTGTATAACTGAGTTAAATGTCAAAGAAAACTTTAGATCTACTCTTAAATAATCCACCCAGATTTCTTATTTTATTCTGTGTTTAGGATCTCCACCTGTCCTTGAGAAGAACTGTAACAGGGGAGATGGGAATCTCCCTTTGGACTTGGATTCGGTCCTTGAATGCTCCTTCAATTTGACGGCCACCTGCAAACACACATATTTTTTGGAAAGCTTCCATTTTTTTTTTTTTTTGGTTGACAATAGTTAATCTTTTTATTCTTCATTTTCTTTCTTTCTTTTTTTTTAATTAAATTTTTTATTTATTTTCAGCGTAACAGTATTCATTGTTTTTTCACCACACCCAGTGCTCCATGCAATCTGTGCCCTCCCTAATACCCACCACCTGGTTCCCCCACCCTCCCACCCCGCCCCTTCAAAACCCTCAGGTTGTTTTTCAGAGTCCATAGTCTCTCATGGTTCACCTCCCCTTCCAATTTCCCTCAACTCCCTTCTCCTTTCCATCTACCCTTTTCCTCTATATTATTTGTTATGCTCCACCAATAAGTGAAACCATATGATACTTGACTTTCTCTGTTTGACTTATTTCACTCAGCATAATCTCTTCTAGTCCTGTCCATGTTGCTACAAAAGTTGGGTATTCGTCCTTTCTGATGGAGGCATAATACTCCATAGTGTATATGGACCACATCTTCCTTATCCATTCATCCGTTGAAGGGCATCTTGGTTCTTTCCACAGTTTGGCGACCGTGGCCATTGCTGCTATAAACATTGGGGTACAGATGGCCCTTCTTTTCACTACATCTGTATCTTTGGGGTAAATACCCAGCAGTGCAATTGCAGGGTCATAGGGAAGATCTATTTTTAATTTCCTGAGGAATCTCCACACTGTTCTCCAAAGTGGCTGCACCAGTTTGCATTCCCACCAACAGTGTAAGAGGGTTCCCCTTTCTCCACATCCTCTCCAACACACGTTGTTTCCTGTCTTGCTAATTTTGGCCATTCTAACTGGTGTAAGGTGGTATCTCAATGTGGTTTTGATTTGAATCTCCCTGATGGCTAGTGATGATGAACATTTTTTCATGTGTCTGGTAGCCATTTGTATGTCTTCATTGGAGAAGTGTCTGTTCATATCTTCTGCCCATTTTTTAATATGATTATCTGTTTTGTGTGTGTTGAGTTTGAGGAGTTCTTTATAGATCCTGGATATCAACCTTTTATCTGTACTGTCATTTGCAAATATCTTCTCCCATTCCGTGGGTTGCCTCTTTGTTTTGATGACTGTTTCTTTTGCTATGCAGAAGCTTTTGATCTTGATGAAGTCCCAAAAGTTCATCTTTGCCTTTGTTTCCTTTGCCTTTGGAGACATATCTTGACCCTGATCCCCAAACCAGGCAAAGACCCTACCAAAAAGGAGAATTTCAGACCGATATCACTGATGAATATGGATGCTAAGATTCTCAACAAGATCCTAGCAAACAGGATCCAACAGCACATTAAAAAGATTACCCACCATGACCAGGTGGGATTCATCCCTGGGTTACAAGGATGGTTCAACATTCGCAAATCAATCAATGTGATAGAACAAATCAATAAGAGAAGAGAGAAGAACCACATGATCCTCTCAATTGATGCAGAAAAAGCTTTTGACAAAATCCAGCATCCGTTCCTGATTAAAACGCTTCAAAGTATAGGGATAGAGGGAACATTCCTGAACTTCATCAAATCTATCTATGAAAAACCCACAGCAAATATCATCCTCAATGGGAAAAAGCTTGCAGCCTTCCCATTGAGATCAGGAACACGACAAGGATGCCCACTCTCACCACTCTTGTTCAACATAGTATTAGAAGTCCTAGCAACAGCAATCAGACAACAAAGAGAAATAAAAGGTATCCAAATTGGCAAGGAAGAAGTCAAACTCTCTCTCTTCGCAGATGACATGATTCTTTATATGGAAAACCCGAAAGACTCCACCCCCAAACTACTAGAACTCATACAGCAATTCAGTAATGTAGCAGGATACAAAGTCAATGTCCAGAAATCAGTGGCTTTCTTATACACTAACAATGAAAATACAGAAAGGCAAATTAGAGAATCGATTCCATTTACTATAGCACCAAAAACCATAAGATACCTCGGAATAAACCTAACCAAAGAGGTTAAAGATCTGTACTCGAGGAACTACAGAACACTCCTAAAAGAAATTGAAGAAGACACAAAAAGATGGAAGACCATTCCATGCTCTTGGATCGGAAGAATAAACATCGTTAAAATGTCTATACTGCCCAGAGCAATCTATACTTTTAATGCCATTCCGATCAAAATTCCACCAGTATTTTTCAAAGAGCTGGAGCAAATAATACTAAAATTTGTATGGAATCAGAAGAGACCCCGAATTGCTAAGGAAATGTTGAAAAACAAAAATAAAACTGGTGGCATCATGTTACCTGATTTCAAGCTTTACTACAAAGCTGTGATCACCAAGACAGCATGGTACTGGCATAAAAACAGACACATGGACCAGTGGAACAGAGTAGAGAGCCCAGATATGGACCCTCAACTCTATGGTCAAATAATCTTTGACAAAACAGGAAAAAATATCCAGTGGAAAAAAGACAGTCTCTTCAATAAATGGTGCTGGGAAAACTGGACAGCTATATGTAGAAGAATGAAACTTGACCATTCTCTTACACCGTACACAAAGATAAACTCGAAATGGATAAAAGACCTCAACGTGAGACAGGAATCCATCAGAATCCTCGAGGAGAACAGAGGGAGTAACCTCTTTGATATCAACCACAGCAACTTCTTTCAAGATATGTCTCCAAAGGCAAAGGAAACAAAGGCAAAGATGAACTTTTGGGACTTCATCAAGATCAAAAGCTTCTGCATAGCAAAAGAAACAGTCATCAAAACAAAGAGGAAAGCTTCCTTTTAATAAGTGGAGATATTGCAGCCTAGAGACACGACATAAACATGCTGCCTGGGGGTGAACAGTTTACCAGAATGATGGTCTTTCCATTTTCTCAGAAATGGAAGAGATTGTCTCCCCAATCAAATGTGTATTTCTCCTGGTGAAGAAGGATCTGCACAGAGTATTTACTGCTTGATTGTGTGTATGTTCCTTTCTGCTTTTCTTTGCTTCCCTGGGTGTAAGAGTAGATTTTTCAGCTCCTGAATGGAGGGGCTGGTTCTATCATCTACTAATTCCTTCGTGTCCCTGTACCCATCTGTAAGCCGGGACAGGCCTGGCTTGCCGTCATTACCAGGAATCTAGTTTGAAATTCAGGTCTGTTGTGATATACATGAAACATGAAACCAACCAGAAACCTTAACTTTTAATGGTTAATTTTTGACAGCTCTTGCTTTAGACAATGACACCAACTCATAGTTAGGGACCATGAGGGAAATAAGAGGATGGAAGGATCAACTACATGAAATCGAGTAGATGGTACTTCTCACGTTTCTCTCCTAAGAAGCATCTGCTGGCTGTGGGCCCCTATACTCCCAGATGAAGGAGAGTGGGTAGCCCCACTGGCAAGCCTCCAGAAACAATAAAAATATAAAACCTGTAAGGAATAATTAATAAAACTAAAGAAACATAAGAAGCTTGCTTTTTTTTTCTTCCTTGTCCCAATTTCTACTAAAACTCTGTGTTGGATTTTTCAGAAAACTGTAACTTCGCTCAAGTTTGAACTAAGTTCAAAGTATGAAAGTAACTGATAGACGCACGATTATACTGAATGAGATGAGAAATTTTGCAGGATCTTTGTGTGGCTGCCTTTGGCCTAAAAATGGAAGCATTTGGTTTGTAGCCCCTGGGGCCCTCACCCCATAGGGATCAAGCAGTGGTTTCAGATGCATGGCTGTGGGAATGGAGATGGACCAGAAGTTAGGGGGAGAGACAGTATGTGGATGGGATTGACGCTGTAACAGAAAAGACAGCAGTAATGTCACAAAACGGCTCTGAGTCTGAAATTGGTCAAACTCAGGCCCAGTCTAGGCTCTGTCATATGTTCCTCTGAGTTAAGTTATTGATCAGATCTGAACCAGAGTATGTCATCTCTTAGCCAAGGTTAAGCAATCGCATCCACAAGAGAACATTGAAGGACTATCGTGTAGTGGATGAAAACATCAGTTCAGACTCATAGAGAGCTTCAGAACCTCGGTCAAGTTACTGAGCCCTTGTGGGCCTCGTTAACAATGCAGTTAATGACACCTATTTCACACAGTTGTTTTGAGATTTAAGCCTCTTGGCACATAATAATTACCCAATAAGTGTTAGCTATTATTCATTTCCAACAAATAGATTGAGTGCCTTTTATTTGTGGGGCACTGCCTAAACCACTGACGAAACAAAAATGCACAGAGTGCCTTCATCATAGAAGACACCCAAGAAATATTTGATAAGTGGAATGGAAGGCATGCCTTTTGTGTCCCTCAGTTTGGCTAGGTTTTAAATATCCGATCCAGTATTCTTTATGTGTCAGCAGACAGCAGGCTGGTTGTTTTTTGGGTTTTCTCCAGCTGGTATTGCTAATGCAGTGAGTGGGGTCTGAGGTATCCCCTCATCCAACAACAGAATTAGCAGGCTAAGAGAAATGATTCACTCTCCTCTTCTTTCTCTGAGGTCTCTTCTGTTGCCTGAGGACTGATATGAGCCAGGTCAGCCAAAGGAGAAGACAAATGAAGTGGTCACATGTATCCTTTTGAACAGGTACTGGAAATGGAAAATAAGATCTATATTTGTTTTCAACTGTTGACATCAAAAGCGAGTGCTCTTAAGCAGAAGTCTTGTATGGGATGGGTGGGTAACAGAACCTGCTACAGTTAGAAGCAACATTTGATGCTTGTGCACTTTTGTGGGGAGGGAGACCAGAGTTTTCAAGAAGTTTTAGAGAGATCTACTGTCCAATGAAATATTAAGACCCAGTGGACAATGAGGGCTGAAGACTGAAATAAGGAGATTAAGGTGATTTTGAGGTCAAATTTAGATTTATTACCAAGCTTTGTAAATGTAAACATAGAGGAAAAACCTGAGTCAGAAACAAGTGATCAAGCTCATAAGATTCCAAAAGGGATGAAAAATCCATCTCAGGGAAAGTGTTTGCTGTGTATTTGCTGTCAAAAGCCACTGAAGCCTGCTGGATCTGTGAATGTCAATTAACTAGGGCTTGGGAAGGTTATTTTTTGAGGGATCATAATTATGTGTTATGAAAACACCGTCTCAACCGCAGTTTCAGCTTGTTGATATGTTTAATAGACTCATTTGCTGGGAATTGGGAACTCTAAAAAAATGGCCTTTGAAAATAACAGCAGCAAAAAGCCAACCATGAAATGTCGTCCGTATTAAGTATTCAGTGCTGCCAACATGCTACTGACTGTGCGTAAAGACAAGTGTGCCAACATGTACAGTCCATAAACAAAGTACCGTGACATGAGCATATTAGTGTCTGGTGAGAACGTGGGTCAGTAACCACCTCAGAAATTTCAGAGGGCTTTTGCAAGTACCGGCATTAGGGTGGATCTGCTGGGGTTGGGGTGCATTGGCACCTCAGAACATTCTCCCTATTGTTAATGAATGAGTGAATCAGCCACTTAATTTCTATTCTACCTGAAACGTGGGGAATTCCCAAGGAAAGATTTCTTAATACTCCATCCTGAACAAGAGAGAACATCCCTTGCTTTGCTCCATTTTCCAAATTATTTATTTATTCTAGTAGTAGTATTAAAATCGTCGGAGTTAGGAGGAGGAGAATGAGCACTAAACATGGTTTGTAAATCAAGTGTTTTTCAAAGCCTGACTTGGCAGATCATTTGAAAAACAAATGCCAAATAAAACAAATATCTGAAAACATAGTAGTTTATTTTCATGATAATTATTTATGTTCATAACTAGGGACATCTAGGTCTGTATAAACCTTGCTTGACCTATCTCTCATTTCTGAATATTTATTTATACCATTATGATTTCTGACTCTTAGCACCCATTTCGCCTTCCCGGAATATCCTTCTGATCTTTCCTTGTGGGTATCTCCATCTAGCTCATCATCTGTTAGGTGAATGTGGCACTGGTCTCCCATCACCCAACTCATAATGAGTCCCAACTCATTTATAGCCCAACTCCAGGGGCTCATGACCTAGATGAAGCAATAGAATATTCAATAGAATATTCAATAGAATATTCTGTTATTTTGGCCTCAATGACTGTCTCAGAGAAAGGTCTGTCCCAAGTCAGGCTAATGGGACTGATCTCCAGGACATATGTGCATGTTCACTTTCTGCAGGGTTGCTGGTTGGGCAGGTTATGTATCTGTAGCCCTTACTGTAAAGGAGAATGTACCAGAGAGTGAAGACAACACAGAGAACACAGTGGTGTTTGGGCATATGCCTCTGTCATATCAAAGCAGGAGCTACTCCTAGACTTCTCAATACCTGGGCCAGTAAATTCTTAATTCAGGAAGGAGGTTGTTTCTAAATACAATGTGAAATGGGCTTCTTGAAAGAACCCATACCAGAATGTACTCTGTTCCTTTTGCTGGAAAACTTTCTTGCCATCTCTTTACCTCTCAGATGTGAGCTCATTTTTCAAGATCCAGCTCAAACCCCACCCTTTCCAGGAAGTCTTCCTTGAATATCCCAGCCTAATGAGCTCACCCTCCCTTGACCTCTTACACCACTCAGTGTTCTTAGTCCTTGTTCCTTGTCTGCCAGGGATTGTTGACCTTGTAGTGCTAGTCAGTTTTTTTTTTTTTTTTTCAGAGAATCTTATTTCCAAAAGGGTAAAGCCAGTCCTCAAATGTACTATGTCCCTCATAGTCATAGGTTTGTCAGAGGTTTGACTATGTCAAAGGTTATAACCTTTGTCATAGGTTATACATAGTAGGTAAGCAATACGTATCTGTGACTTTAATTAACGTAATAAAAATAGATAGAAGTACATTTCCTATCCACTTGTGAGTCCTTTCATGAAATACATGATTGTATAGTCATAAGGAAGAGAAGCAATTATGAGGGATTGCAGCTATAAGATGATGCTATCCGGTGTACAGGGAAGGGCAAATTGAAAGCATCAGAATTTTTGACTCGCCTATATTATATGGTGAGCATTCCTCATTGCTGGTAGAAAAGGGACCCAGGGCTCGTATCCTCACTGTTTCTCAGACTTCCCTCACAACATTCTCAGTGGGAAAGTCTTTGGCACAAACAATAAGATATATCATAACTGGGTTTTGAGCTAAGCTTACAAGTGAAATAATATCTCCGTTATTTAAACATCTAAACTCTTAGGGGTCAATGCTGCCACATTTAAGATGATTTCAACAAAATCCCAGAGCTTCTGGTCCAGACTTACACCCTGGCTTCACGAGAGACAACGGCTGTCCAGCTCCCTCGAGCACTCCCAGCTACTGCAGTCTCTTGCCCTGTATTTACTCTGGGAGTTCCCTGGCCTCATTCCACAGTTTGTCTGCCACCAGTCTGCAAAATGCATTGACATCAATAGACATCCTGTATTAGGACCAAACCGTCCAAATTTTCTTAACCACACTGACTTACATAAATGTGTGTGTGCCTACTAGGCGCACGGACTGGAGGAAGTCCGGAAGGTTGTAAATGAATGTTCCAGCAAACAAAGATTTGAGGTCTAACAAGAGAAGCAAACCAGTCTTTGCAGTGGGAGAGTAGGAAGGTGATGGTCCACATCCCGCAGACTGAGACACTTCACGACCTCTCTTTGCCCACCTCGCACACCCCAGTCCTTCTACCACTCCCATCCCTACATTCCTCCTCCCACCCTACTGGCCTGACTCCATCACGGAGCCGAAAGAGTTTTAAGAAGAGGAGCTGGCCTGAGATGCAGCCGCTCTCCCGTCTCAGCACCAACTCTATTTCTTATTAGATGTGGGCAAATGGTTTTTGGACACGTTCTTTTTCATAAAATAGCTCCACGTCTCTAGAAGAGTCTTTTTGTCCCACATTTACATTTCATCTCTTCTGCCTCATGGACGGTATCAGATCGCATAAATCCTCTCTTTCACCATTTTCCCACACTGATCCCTGCAAGGTTACTTGGGAATGTTTGTTTTCCTATTCTCACTGATAACTGGTGACACTTCAAGGTGAAGAAGGTGTTTTCCTTAGTCATTACATATTTGACTAATGCCAGAAATTACTTCCAGTTCTAATCTCATGTTGCTTACCCTGTTGCCTGAGAGATTAAAGTTTGCTCCATGAAAATAGCAATTTGAGGAGATGAAAGTTTAACAAACGCTATAAATAGCAACCCGCGCTCTTGTCATTCTGGTTTACTACAGCTCCACACCCACTTCCTTTCCTCCTAGTCTCTGTCATTAACTATTATATCTGAAGTGAAACTTGTTTCTAGTACAATCAGTAGAACGAACAACGAAACCATAAAGGGATCAAAGGCTTAGCGAAAGAATTTGTTGTCTTTCACACACACAGAATGAACCTGACTTTCAGGGATTCCTACGGACCAAAACTCCTCTGGAGTTGCCAAGTTTGATGCTATATCCTCTTCTCCTTTCTTCTGAAGAATATCCTCCATGCTCAGCTTATGAAATCTTATAAGCAAAAGAGTAATCACGGAAAGGCATTATTTCCATAGGTGCCTGAATGGGTGATTGATCCTACACTAACTCTACACATCCTAAGACTCACCCAGGCTGAATATCCACACACACCCCCCCCCCCCCACGATACCCACTTCTAAAGCAGCTTCTTTCCATGGGTCTTGGAAAGGTATTTATGCAAGTGCTACATCTGCAGGTGCTCTGAGGAAGGGTATTTATGGAGTTGTAATTCTCTAAGCCAAAAATTATTCGGTTCCTCTCAAAAAGCAAAAAGAATCACTAGAAAGTTTGTGACGATGGTGGGTAGGGAATGCTTGTTTTAAGGGATCTTCTGAAATCGGTGGCTGTTTATTTTAGTTCCTGGACTTGTTCTTTTCCTTCCAAGAATAGGACTGATGTCATGGTCGTTACTGGCCTCCAATGGGATATCCTTGAGTCTGGGCCTGAGTTCCTGCTGCCGTTAGGGCCGACAAAGTGAGTCCCTCTTACCGTTCGGAAGCACGGGGGCCCACTGCTGGATCTGTACTTGCTGTGGTAGCTTCTGGTGTGGAGAAGCCACATGGGTGCTGGGAACCACGAAGGCGCCGCTCTCTGACAGAGCAGACCACGGTGCTGTTTCCTCCCTGCTATCACCAACCACACTGGAGCAGGACATCCCATGAAGTCATCTCTCCTTGTGGTTCTAATGCAAACTGGGTCGTAAGCTGCCACTTTTTCAAACGATCTGTCCTGTGTCTGAAGTTTCTGTCATTTTATCACACCCTCTTATCCCAGAGCGAGACCCATGGCCACGTGGGTCTGGGTCCCTGAGAAGGAGGCAACATCTTCAGCTCTGTCTTGTGCTCACGCCCGTAAAATGTAGAATATGAGTGTTAAGTGCTCTGTCTCTGGAGTTCATCTGACTGAGTTTAATGCCCGACTCGTCCACTTACCAGCTGTCCTTGGGCAAAGCTATTTGCTTTTTCCAGACCTTAGTGTACACATCATAAACCATTTTAATGGCATTGACCTCACAGAGTTTCAATGAGGTTTAAGTGAATTATACATGCAAAGCGTCCAGAACAGAACCTGAGACATGGAAGGAGTGAATGCATAGTGTCGTGAACTTCTGAATCCTACTGATACTCAAAGAAGGGTTGTTTACTCTGAAGTGCCTCCCAGATCGGGCAGTGCATGAGGTCAGTCATAAGCAGCACTTTGATGCTTACACTGTGACAACCTCCTCTATATACTGAAGACTTCTAAACTAGGAGAATCAAACTCAGTGATAATAGAACAAGAAACTGCTGCTGTCCAATGAAGAAATGATTTAAAAAATAGCCAAAAATGGTTGGAAAAAAGCATTAGGAGGTATATCGGGAAGTTAATTAATAGGAACATTGTGTTTTCATTCTAAATAATAATCACTTTCATAAGTAATTTTATGTTTATAATTCTGTTTTCTTTTTCTTTTAAAGGGATCCCAAAGTTTTATCCCCTCTACAAAATCTGAATTTGTTATGAAAATGTTCTTAATCTTTTTTTAAAAAATGATAAACCCATTTAAGAGTTTCACAAAGTCCGTGGATTTCTCCAGAAAAATGCGTACTTTTCTGAAGTCCTGGCCAGCAGTTAGGGCTTTGGAGGCCTGAAGGGTAAAGATAGGCTGAAGTGCTTTAAAACAAACATTCCTCAGGAGAAAAGTCACACTCATGAGGGGTAAAGAGAGATGAGGATTTTTTTTTCCTATTGCCACCTATTTCAAAGAAACCAATGGCTTCCCAGATGCTCACATAGCAACTCGTGTTTATACTTAACTCACCACACCATGCTCATGTGGTCTGATGATTCGTCTCTCTCCAAAACTCTCTCCCAAGTGAGGTTTGGGCAAGCAAAGATTATATTGTTCATTATTGTGATTCAAGTTCTGGAACATAGGCATTAATGAGCAATTATTGAATGAGCGATAAAATGAAAAGATGGAAAAATAACTAGATTTTCTTAGTTACTTTTGATGCCTGTTGAACAGAATGCATGAAACCAAAATATCTTTCCCCAACATAATAACCATAAAGCATCCTGAAGTTCATGTTATTAAGAACTTCTATTCCCTTTTTTTTTTTCCTTTAAGATTTTATTTGTCAGAGACAGAGCGCAAGCACAAGCAGGGGGAGCAGCAGGCAGAGGGACAAGCAAGCAGAAGAAGCAGGTTCCACACCGAGCAGGGAGCCCATTGCAGGACTCGATCCCAGGACCCTGGGATCATGACCTGAGACAAAGGCACTTAACCAACTGAGCCACCCAGGTGCCCCTTTTATTTCCTTTTATCCCAATGCACGTATAGCTGGCCAATGTAAACTGGTAACAAAATCTGAAATGGTATCTGCGAGAAGGCAACATTTGTGACGTTGCAACTCAGCAAGCTTTATGTTATTTATGAGTTTCTTTTTGCCTTCATTCCAACATTGCTAGTTTGTGGCTACGGGTTCACGGAGACTTTAAATAATTACACATGTCTGGTCCCACCAGGAGGTGGCGCACGGAATGGACTACACTAGAATGCACAGAACATTCCTATAACAAAAATGGCAGTTGGAAATTAAAAGCCTGCTTCTCAGGCAAGATCACCTTCGGCTCCCACTCAGTTGAACTTCATACCCAGAATAAGGATTGTCATTATGAATGACCAAATGTATATGTTTATCCTTGGGTGGCTACCTTAAGAGCTCATCATACTGGAGCCACCTGAGCTCTTAGGAATTTCCTATAGTGAGTTCATGAAATGGGTTTAGGTGAGTTCCCAGAAGGAGCCCCAGAATCCAGCTCTTAATCGGATTGATTTTCATATTTTGTCCTCCTTGAGATACCCATGACTCCTAGCTCAGTGTGATTTAAAAGCCTGGATCCTAGGTTCCTTGGCTCTCTTTCATAAGCTTACTTTAAACTCACAAAAGGAGTGTGTGTGTGTGTGTGTGTGTGTGTGTGTGTGTGTGTGTGTTGGCTAATAGCTAAGAGCCTTGACTTGGAGCTAAACTTGTGCTGGTTACTTAATCTCTCTGGGCCTCGGGGTCCTCAAGTGTACCACGGAAATAATAATAGAACCTCACTACCTCACAGATTCATTGTGAGGATCAAATGAGTTCATGTATACAAAGCACTTGAAACGCTGTCTGCCACCTAAGTGCTGTAGAAGTGTTAGTTCTTTTTACCATTTGCATCAGTACAACATTCCATTCTTCTTAGGTTCTGCACATTGGGTTGTTAGACTCAATAGGGCCATGAAGGGCAAGTGTCTAAGGGGAAAGGATCACCGTGGGACTTATTCTTTGAAATATTTTCAGTTTTGTTATGAAGTGGAGGAACCTCTTCTAGCAGACACTCGTCTGCGGAGATTGGGGGATGGAGAGCACATGTCCCAGCAACCCAGCTCTCCGCTGGTGATCTGCCTCACCATCTGGCTGTAGACTGGAAGTGAAGGAGTAAACTAGGCAAGGTTGGGAGTGTACTGGCAACTCCAGCAACGTTTTCTAAGTATTCGGTTGTTGTAAGGATTCATGAGTGAGGAAAGTACTCCAGTCTTTAGCTGGAAACCTGAAGGCAGCATGTCAGGGTCTTAGCCAACGGAAAATGGTATTATTTCAATAATCTGCTGCAAAACAACCCATAAGAAGCTCATCAGACCCACTTACCTTTCCCTGTGTTCTTCTCACCGGGTTTGACTGGAAACACTCTCCTCTCCTGACTTCCAGAATGCCGTGCTTGTCTGCTGTGCTTTGTACCTCCCGGGTTCACTCATTCTCAGGGACCTTTGCTCATCAGCCTCCTCATCTCTGGGTGTGGTAATTCCTCAGGGCTTTGCACCAGCTTCTCTTCTCTCTCCTGTACTCTCCCCCTAGTGATTCCAGCCATGCTTACAGTTATAAAGACCATCCAGAGAATAACACATTTCACATTTACATGTTGAGACTAGAACTTCTAGTCTGACCACAAAAATCATGGTGTTCTACTTCCTAATTAAACATGTCCATTTCCATGTTTCTAACACAACATGCCTGGAAGGGAACTTTTCATCTCCTCATCTAGTCCCTCTCCTGCCATTCTCATCTAAATAAAGGGCAACAGAAATCTGGCAAATCACCTGGATTATGTCTTCTCTGGTTTGGTTCTGTTTTCAGTATTTATCTTGAATACACACTCCTCTCCATTTCCACTGCCACCACTGTAACTCAAGCCAACCAATCTATTACCTAGAAGTCTGATAGCTGCCCCCCCCTTTTTACCCTCTACTATATTCTTCATATGGTAACTTGAAAAATCTTTTAAAGCATGCACTAGAGCACACGTGAAGAAACCACATGTAGAGACGTCAAGTGAACAATACAGAGTGACTGAGAGGAAGAGTTTTTCACACACAGCTTCCTCCTCCCTCTGATATCAACAGGGCTGCTGCTCCATTCATATATACTTCCATGCAAAATGGTGGCCATGCTCGGAAGTACGTTTGACTGTCTTTCGGAGCGTTTTCATCATTCTCAATGATGCCGGCACCTGCTTTGGTTTCCCTCTGCTCCAATCCCAGTCAGAATTCTTGGGCAGTTTGCTCTCAGCATTAGTTACCCTCTGACACGCGGGTCTCTGAGTTCCCCAACATTTTCCACGCAGAGATCTCGATACCCACTTCATGTCAGTTACCCGCTCACGTTACCATAATAACGTTGGCCTCAGCGTCACTCAGCAGGGCCCCACCCATGTATTTCAACATGAAATTCCTCTCTCTGCTTGCAGCCTTCTCTTCTCATGCCTTTTCCAGTTCCTAATACCTAGAGGATCCATTCCTGAGCCTCATCACCAAACCCTCAAAGTCATCAGCCTCCTTCACCCACCCAACATTTTATTACTGCTTTCCTGGAAACAATCGGCTTTATGCAGACAAGGCTTCATTTCAAGGAGGAAGCCATCCCTTCTCATTCCTCTGACATAGTCAAACTTACTAAAAGAATCCCAAAGCATCATGGTGGGGTCCCAAACAAAATCACGTTGCCACCTCAGTTGTCCCTTTGAAGGTGAGAATTTCTTTGGTTTATCTGTTTTTGATAGTCTATTGAATTAATCTTAATAGTTGTTTTAAAGCTTTTTCGTTATTTAAAATGTATTGCTTAAAAGTACTTAAATTTTTATACCATCACACTTAATTTAAATAGAGTAGCTTTTTAATCCTTTGGCTGTGTAAGTGAAAATAAGTCACGCTAGAAAAATTCACTTTACACACATTCAGATTCATTTTCTCTCTCTCTTACACAAACACAACAGGATAAAAAGTAAATAAACTATATGCAGTTTAGGATTCTTTAGAAGAAACAATTACATGCAACCCAAACTTTACTTTTCTTTAGATGTCAATCTACAAAGATATGCTTTTTTCAGTTTTCATATTATAAGCAACTACATCTGATATTATTAGAACTTCCTCTCCCTCTTTAAAAAAGTGACATACTTAATTAACGTATTATTAAAGCCAGACAACAAGCCAATTGTAAAAGCAAAAACTCACTTTCAGGATCAGATTGATGCCTCATGCACACAAAAACCAAAACACCATCATCCTTCTAAGTCATAATCATTTGTAGAAACCAAATTCTGTAGAACTTTAGGAACAGCTTTAAGTAATTTTGATAAGATTTATCCCATTATAATATTAGGATGATTTTTATTTCATTTCATTTTATTTTTTAAAAATGTTTTATTTATTTATTTGTCAGAGAAAGAGAGAGAGAGAACACAAGCAGAGGGAGAAGCAGACTCCCTGCTGAGCAAAGAGACCCATGCAGGACTCCATCCCAGGACCTTAGGAACATGACCTGAGCCAAAGGCAGACGCTTAGCCACTTAACTGACTGAGCCACCCAAGCATCCTAGCATAATTAAAAAAAAAAAAAAGATTTAAATTTTGTATAGTGTCCTCATTAACAAGACAATAATATACTTAAACAATGACAATATATTTGTAAAAAGACCATAGCTCAAATTTATTTCACATTTACCATATGCTAAAACTAAGTACCTTACATATTATCAATTCTTCTAATCTTATGACAAGCCAATTAGAAGCATACAATTATTATCCCCATCCTATAGTTAAGAAACTGAGGGTAGGATTACTTGACCAAGTTTATTCAACTTAAGCACACACTTTTAACTATGAAACTTTATATACAATCTTGTTCAGCATCGTATTGTTGAATCTATTATGGGATCCTACATGTAAATCAGTATGAAAAAGCCTAATATTGAAAAACATTTAGTAACTGCATCAAATTAATGCCCAGAGGTCCAACTCAAAAAAAAAAAAAAAGGGAGGTTGGGGACTTATTCAAAAAAGGACTTGCATTTAGAATTTAATACCTACGCTCACAAAGCCAATCTAAACAATCAAACACATACATAGGCTAACAATTATGTCAGTGTAGATCATTATTGAAGTTTATACCTGCTCCGTTTATCAGAAGTTTCTGATACTTAACTGGGGCTGAGCTGCTGGCTATAAAAACTTCTTCCTGGTAATGAAAATGAAATATTCTAACATTTGCATTTATACCTAATGCCTCATCCACGGGACTACTAATTTTAACTTACAATTTTGAGTACATTTAGTGTAAAGTGATTTAATTCACCAAAGTCCTAGTAAGATTTGCTGTTGCAATTCATCCCTTTCTTACTGCTCAGCGAGTTAATGAGTTAACAATGCTGGGCTTGAAGTCTGAAGACTCAGTTCAAGGCCTGACTTTCCCCTGAATGGATGTTTGACCTCAGGCAAGCCCCTGACGTTCCCTGAGTTTCACTTTTCTCATCTGCGAAGTGAAGATAATGATAGCTTCCCTGTCAGCTCCACAAGGCAGGTAGAAGGGTCAGGTGAGATAAGGTGTATGAAAGTGCTTCTGAACTACTAAGCCCAGGAAAATGCAAGGTGTTAGTCACCTGCCACTGGATTGCTCACGTGAAGGCAACTCTGTCCTCCCCAAGGACCAAGGACATTAAACTTGAAATGGGGTTAACATTCCTTAAATAATATAAAACAAAACATAAAGAAACTTCTATAGTATTCATTTTTTTTAATGTTTTTACTTCTGGTTGTACTAACTTGGAGACATGAATTTGCTTTCTCCAGTCGTTTTGTCAAAATAGAATTAGTTGAGCATTAAAGAAGGTTTGGGCACATGACTCGAAATTTCTTTCAAAGATTCTGTTATCTAAAGGCATGGTCCTAGGAGAGAGGCATAAGGAAAGAGAAGCCTAAAGAAAACACAATTCTTTGGCCATAAAAGAATAAGTTCTTTTGTTATTGCTGAAGGACAGAACGTTAAGCCAGTATTTAGATGTCCCCTTGACAGGTTCTTACTTTTAAAAGAAAATCTTTTACTGGAATTCACAAATTCTGGAGAAGCCATGCGCAGTGTTTGGCCTGTAGAGGGTTCTGCCACTACCAGTAAAGGGGAGATGGGATGCCGTAGTCTCATTCTTTTGGAAGTCATAATAGAGAAGAGGAAGTCATTTATGGACAATGGAAAACCTGAATAAAGCAGCATTGAATGACATACAGAAAAAAAAATGTATCTCCTGTATCTCTTACTCTTTACCAGAGAACTTAGTGTTCTATCCAATCACCTTGGAATTGGGAATTACAGTCCAAAGCCATACAGATATCATTCCATAATTGTGTGTGTAATCAAAGTGAATGCAGACTTAAGAGATCAGATAGTTTGACAAAAGTCAACAGGATAGCTTACTTAGCAGCTCTTGTCATTAGGGTTCCAGGAGAAGAAATGGTTCTATTTTGAGTAAGGATTACCACATGATTTCGATTGAGTTGAAGTAGAAAGACACCCCATTAATACCTCTAAGGATTACCAGCAATGAGAAACAAGACTTTCTCTCTCCGAGCCACAGCGTGGTGTCCTCCAACATGATGGCAATTATGCCGCCTCTGCTTCCGTGGTTCAAATGAAATCTCACTCATTCATTCACTCACTCATTCATTCATTCATCAGATACTAGCCACCTGATATATTTAAGAAAGTAGGCTAGACATTGTGGCAGATTTGGTGCTGTTTAAAATAGCCTCAGTTTTAAAGCGAACATAAAATCTAAGAGGTAGATCAATGACATCAACACCAAGAACACCAAGTTGAAAGTGTTAAGAGCCTTAAGAGGCTGAAATAACATGATACAGAAATTCATGTCACAAGAAAGTGCTTTGAAACTGTAAAATGCTATGCAGTAGCACAATATCAATAGAGTTCAGGATATGCAGAAAGTGAGGGGGTGGCATATTCCTGGGAGCATTCCCTTCCCCCCTTATTTACCTTGTTTAATAAAATAGGATAGAAATCAATTACCTAATACAGTGTCTTCCAAACTCTATACGCTCAGTAAATATTTATTGAATAAATGAATGGTTAACAATCTTCTTCTCAATGTTATTGGAAGGAAGACTTGGTAAAATTTATTCTAGTTGGATACACAAAAGCACCACTTAAATTATTTCTAATTAATAATTAGAATAATAGTGCCATTTTATAATCTTTTCATCAAGTGTACTTTATGAAATTTGTCTCAGAAGAAGAGCCCATCTCATCGACTACCTTGTAAAATACAGGTGCAGTAAGAAACAGGAAAAAAATGCATTGATTTGCAAACCAGAACCTCTGTATGAGACTCCTTGTTTCGACACCCTTTGGCTTTAGGAAAACTAGAGCTTTGTACCTCAGTTTCCTGATTTGTAGAAGAATAGACTAAAGGAGGTGATGTTAAGATCCCTTCCAGCTTTAACATTTTTGTCCCTCTATGCAGGAGACATTCAACAGAAGACATTTAAATTTTATCAGATGGACTTAAGTTACAATGAGTTATCATCACATTTTAAAATATTTCCATATTTTTTTGACTGATCACTTGTGCTTAGTCTGTAAGATCAACAAAACTTTAAAAACATATCAAGATAGTCTAATGTAGCTACAAGTACTAGCTCTGCACCCTCGGACTGCCCACCACCACACACACACTTTGGGCTGTTCAGGGAGTGATCTGTGATTAGTTCTACACAGCTGAGGCTTACCGAGTGGCATTATTTTGAAGTGAACTGGAGGGGTTCTGAATCACGAAAGAGGAAACTTCAAGTTCTTTAAGGACATAGCCACTTTTCCATTCTGCCCAGACTTTGTTCGACAAGTGACAAAAACAGCCTGGCCAACCACTTGCGGCAGCGGTACATTCAATAATTTTATTAATAATAAATTCAAGGAATTAATGATGCACCGAACGTGTCACACACTAACCACAAGTCTGTAATCAAAAACAGGTCTTTTAGACGTGGATGTGACGATGGTTGAACAAGTCTTTCTAAAGGCAGGAGGTCTCAAGCATCCCAAAGTACTTGAAAAAGAAAGACAATGTAGTATTTATGAGGTGTCTGCACTGTATGTGACTCTTTTGCTCATTTTCATGGTCAGAAGCTAACGGGCCTTGTAATCATTTGAAAGACAAACAGTGTCAGAAGAGTAAAGCCACTTAAAATTGCAGAGCTAATTAGATTTTAATTCAAGCCACCATACCACCTCCTGTTAACTATGTTTAGTGTATAATATATTTTAGGAGATGAAAATATAAATTTTAAACATCTCTGTAAAGCATCTTATGCAAATCAAGAACCTTCTTGATAGTTCACGAGGTCCCATGCTTGGTACTACACAGATTCATTCTTTTTGATGGAAAGCAGTGCCTCCCCACCCCCCATCACCCTGCCCCCTACTTTTATCATGCTAACTTTTGGCCCCTCTGGTTTTATTTATCTATTTATTTATTTTTGGGAGAGACAGAGACAGAGAGAAAGTGCTTGTGAGCAGAGGGGGAGGGGCAGAGAGAGAGGTAGAAAAGTCTTTTTTTTTTTTTTAAAGATTTATTTATTTATTATTTATTTGACAGACAGAGATCACAAGCAGGCAGAGAGGCAGGCAGAGAGAGAGGGGGAAGCAGGCTCCCCGCTGAGCAGAGAGCCCGACTCGGGGCTTGATCCCAGGACCCTGGGATCACAACCCGAGCTGAAGGCAGAGGCTTTAACCCACTGAGCCACCCAGGCGCCCCGAGAGGTAGAAAAGTCTTAAGCAGGCTCCGTGCTCAGCATGGAGTCCAAGGTGGGGCTCCATCTCAAGACTCTGGGATCATGACCTGAGCTGGAATCAAGAGTTGGGGCTTAACCGACTGAGTCACAGAGACACCCAACTCTGGATCTCTTTAAATTTCACTTCCTGAGCTGGCAAACTTTGATTTCTGATGGATAAAATTCCCCTCTTACTCTTACATTATCCCTGCACCTTTCCATATTAGCCTTTATCTCACATGCCCAATACTTACACTAAGCTGCAACATCCATGGGGGCAGAGACCATATCTGTCTTGTTTATTGCTGTGTCCCCACCATGCAAAACATGGCTTGGTATATAGCAGACGTGCTCAAAAACATCTGTTAAATGAGTAACACCTGTATCTGATAGCATGGATTGTGCTCTAAGAGTCCCAGAATATACAGCCCTTAGGTAACCTATATTGCCTGTTTCTGTATTAGAGGATCATATACACAATGAGGATATATGATTTTTCTTATATGTGGAATCTAAAAAACAAAACAAGATCAAACAAAAAGCAGAAACAGATTCATAAATACAGAGAACAAACTGATGGTTGCCAGAGGGGATGGGCAAAATGTGGCAAAAGGGGAGTAGGAGGTATGGGCTTCCAGTTATGGAATGAATAAGTCACGGGGATGAAAGATACAGCATAGAGAAAATAGTAATGGTATTGTAACAGTATTGAATGGTGCAGAAGGTGGCTACACTTGTGAACATAGCGCATTGTACAGACTTCTCAAATCACTATATTATCACCTGAAACTAATGTAACATTGTGTGTCAACTATACTTTGGTGAAAAAAAAAAAAAAGACCATCGAAGGTCTTGTAGTAGTTAACAATTTAAAGAACGCATTAACACATTAAAGAATGAAGACCTCCTCGGGGCACCTGGGTGGCTCAGTGGGTTAAAGCCTCTGCCTTCGGCTCAGGTCATGATCCCAGGGTCCTGGGATCGATCCCAGGGTCCTGGGATCGAGCCCCGAGTCGGGCTCTCTGCTCAGCGGGGAGCCTGCTTCCCCCTCTCTCTGCCTGCCTCTCTGCCTACTTGTCATCTCTGTCTGTCAAATAAATAAATAAAATCTTTAAAAAAAAAAGAATGAAGACCTCGGTATGGATTGAAATTGTCTCAGGCAAACCATTTATAAACAGGTTTATGAGTGTGGCTCCATTTTGTTTCATTTTGTTTTGTCTGTCAGTTCCAGAGAACTTCTACCAGCGGGGTGGGTGGTTGCGTCAGCATTGCTTCCATGAGTGGACTGAGACGAGCAACAGGTCATAAGGCCTCCTTTCTTCTTTTGCGTTTTTTGGTATTCTTCTCACTGCCGAGAGATGGCAGTGTGTTAGAAAATGACAGCCTTCTTTCTAAGTCTGAGCTGACTCGCAGGCTGAATGGTTGGCTGTTGTCCTAAAGAATTGACATGGCTTGACAAAAAGCTCTGGTTTCAGAAAGATATCCAAAGTGGAAACCCTGGGCTCTCCAGGAGAAATGTACCTGCTTGCTGGGTTCATTATCTGCCTTTGTTCAGGAGAGGAGAGGTCCAGAAAAAGTATGTTGTTACACACAGATGAATAAATCTGAGCCACAAATGTAAAAGATATTATTTAATGCTAGGAAAAAAAAAAAAAGGTATTGCTGGCTTCCAATACCAAATCCCAATGCTATGATCAGTGCACCTGTTGATCCTGCATGAGATCTACTGCCTCCACTGACCGATAAATCAAGAGACGTCTCCTACAAACTCTTAATTTTGGTTTATGGGAAGTTAGGTTAGAAATGCTTAATCTTTTCCGTAAGCTATGTTTTCATCAAGTTTTATTTACCGCAAAATCATCTTTTGACACAGATGTGAATTAATGAGTTGTCCTTGAAGGCTACCTGAGTTCTAACTCACTCTTTTCTGCCCTCCGTTGAGATTTTCTAGTGCTGTTCTCCAAAGACTACCTCCTCACTGAAAAGGGTCTAATCAACAACTAAATAACTGATTAAATGTGCCTCATTCCCGTCCTTTCACTCATATATTCATTACCCACTACTCATGAATGGAGCTGCTGCTCTACATCAGTCCCTGTCCCATTTGGGGGCTACCAATGTTAAAGGCCCTACCTTCAAGGTCAAAGCTGGAGAGACAGATAAGTAATGATTAACAATAATAACACTTCAGGTAAACTCCAAGGCAGAGCAGAGTAGTTTGGTATGGCAATGCCTATCAGTACTTTAAGAGGATCCTATTAATCTTTTGTAGGCTTGTATCATAGTATCATGCCTGGCCCGTGATTGACATGCTGTACTTAGGTCTAAGCTTTTGTTGATGAGATGCTAGGACAAACTGATGGGACTGACATTTTTAGATCTCTCTTTACCATCTGTTCCCATGTTGGAAGGAGAAATCCCTGCCTACCATGGATGGCCTCTGCCCATGACAGTAGAACTGAAACAGAAATTGTGCTTCCATTTTTATTCCTTTCTAATGTTGCTTTGAAGTGTAGAAGAAAGAAGAACTCACTAGATATTAAGTAAGTCAAGAAAAATAGGCATTGGAGTATGTTCCTGAAACTCAGGACTGCTCTTACTACAAGAAGGCCACTGGGGTGTGGGAGGGGCCATGTGGCCACTGGGCACTCGTCCCTAGCAGGGAATAGGCCTCATTTGTTTGGCTTGACTAACAAACATGACTCAGGCATGCACATCAACCAGTGTTCATTTTCTTGAAAATTTGTTCTGCTTTTGTTTGATGTGTTTCTCCTAGAAGTTTTCATTTAGCTCCAAAGCATCCCTTAAGAGCATAAATCCTTCTCTTAAGTTCTACCTTTACGGATAAATGAATCGATATTGTTCGGACTTGCTCTGTCTGTATTTTTTTAACTGTTGTACACGAAATAGGCCAAAACGTTGTCAGTTGCCTGGGTGATTCATCTACAAATGACCTGTGATCCAGTTTCTGTCATCTTTCTTTTCCTGAGATATTATTTCTCCCAAGGATAAAATTAAGGATATGGGCCAGATTCTCTGTCTTCATGGCTTTGAATTCAGGCACCTCGGGTACATCAGGAAACAGCTCAGTGCAACCAAAGAGGAAAATCACCCAAGGGATGGGACCTTCGCTGCTGTGACTTCACGCCTGTAAACTGAGGACGAGCCGGTCAATCCGGCATAGTGGGTGTGTGTCAGTTGGAGTTCCCAGGGAACAATGGCCTTCACTGTGCAACCTGGCACATGGGAAACAGATTTGTTTATGTTTTCCTTTATGTCATTTTGGGGACTAAAGTATGGTTGCTCTCTGCTTTATTTGAACACCACGGTGTCAGCTAGGAATGATAGCTTCCTGGTCCCAAATGCAGGCCAGTTATTCCAGAAACTGTAAAATCCAGGGGCCTGCATGGAGCCCTGTCATGATGGTGGCTGTTTTACCTCCAAGGGCAGGAGGAGCAGGTTTGCTTGTGGAAGAGGAGGCAGATTTCGGGAAGTTCCCAGACAGTCATTTGCCATTTCTTTCTGGCAGGGGGAGGAGGAATGAGATAAGGCAAAGGCGGATGGGATGACACCTTCACCATGGCTGGGTACCCACCCCGGGGTGTGTGAAAGATCAATGTGAGTTCAAAGGCTTTGTGAATTTGTCTGCACCAATCAGAGGCATGTACACAATCAAATTTTCCATCTTTAACTTATCATTATACAAAGAAGTTTCTCATAACCTAGGTTTTAAAACCATAATAGTTTTGAGACCTCCCCCAAAAGGGGGGTGTTCTCATTAAATTTAATTCTCATGTGCATTAAATTGCTGAAGTTAGCCAGACTTGGGAAAAACAGCCACCTCTTATATTCTGATTTCGAATCTTCTGTTCTGTCAATTCAATAAACGTACTCATCCTTATCAGATGATGAGACCCAACTTTTTGTTTATTAATGAAATAGTAAGAATTTGATAAATAACAATAGAAGATAATGGGTTATACAGGTCTCATTGTCTAATCAAATGGAGCTGATCACCTCAACATGAAATTTTGTTTGTCTTGGTATTAAATCTCCAATGACGTGCATTTCCCACTGATGGTAATGGCCCTCCAACAACAAACACACATGGCCCCCAGCTCCTCCACCACTTCCATGGTTACAAAAGGAGCAGGAATCCCTGTTAAAATGACAGCTCAGATTAAGAGAGCCCAGAAAACTGCTAAAATTTGGAGGAAAACACAGACACCATGACTGATGTGGTTCGAATATTAAATATTGTGGCAATGGCAAGGAGAACTCAACAAATGGCCCATCTACTCTCCCCACATTCCTCAGCCTCCTTTCAAGTTAGTAATGTGGGTTGCTGTCCACGCTCTTAACTATCTGCATTCTCTTGCCTTCTGAAGCTGGACATAAAGGACTCCAGGGAGGAGAAGCTGTGTGATGGGAGCGGGCTCAGTCCCACAGTGGCTTTGGAGGGGAGCTGCGCAGGAGAATTGCCTCACCCCCACTGGGCTCCGACATGAATGAGAGAGAAACTGGGCTATGCTAAGTCCTTGAGGTTAAAGATTTGAAATTGGAATTGATTTTGCCACTTGGTTTTAAAAAAAAAAAACAGTTGATTTTAGGAATGAAGACATCACTGATGACCTTTACCGTAGTGGTTTCAGTACAGTGGTGGGCCTGGGAGCTAGATTTCTATGGGTTAAGAGAGAAAAGTATGAAGAGGAAGTAAGACACATTCGACAGGGAAGAAGAGTAGAGAGTGAGTTACACACCCATCCTTCAGGACTCAGTCAGAAGCTACCTCTGCCCCCCAATTTCCACAGATACCACCACCACTTGCTGGTTTCTTCAAATTGTCAACGTATCTAGTCCTATGCATATCTCTATTTTACCATTGATTACACAATTCCTTGTAATTAACTGATTACTTGTCTTTTCCACTAAATCAGAGTCTGAACCTTCTTAGGGTTTGTGATTTCCTCCAGAATTTTCTGAAATCTAAAACCATCTTTGCTGAGTAGTTCAAATGTGCACATACCCACAAATGTGTACATAAAACTTCAACATGCTAAATGGAACTGTAAAATCTCATGTCGATTAAGAAATACCCGGGCTAAGAAGCTCTGTATAACACTTTAGACTTTCTATAATAGAGATTGTGTATTATTGGTTTTGTATCCCTTTTACCTGACTTAGTGCCTGTTACATAATAGGTACTCAAAAAATGCTCAAGGAATGAATGAATGGATGGAGGGTTGGATCAGCTAATTGCAAAGTAAAAGTAAATACAAAGGGCATTGAAGGTCTGGACGCGTGAGCATCCCACACCGCCTGGGGAAACAAGAATCTTCAGTGCAGAGGTTTGAAGGAAGAGGCTGCTGAGGTGATAAAGTGAGATGGAACACTTCTTTTTTTTTATAATTTTTTTTATTATGTTATATTAGTCACCATACAGTACATCATTAGTTTTTGATGTAGTGTTCCAGAAAGAACATCCGTTGAAAAGAACCACCAGGTGTTTTGAAGAACAGGAAGCCTAGTCTCAATGGAGTGCAAGAAACATTGCAAGACTGTCAAAAGGCAAGGTGAGCAGCTGGCAGTCATTCTCTCACACTTTCAAGGGAGTCTGAAGACAGGTTATTTTTAAAGCTATTGTAACTCCCTTTAAAACTCTTTTCTAGAACAATCTCAGCCTTTATTTTCTGGATATACAGTGAGCCCTTAAATCACACCAAAAAAAAATTTTTTTTAATTTAGTTGACCATTTCAAGTAAGTATATTTTTAAGTGTAATTTTGAAAAATTGAATTAAAAAATAAACCAAAAAGGAAAATTTCACCTGTAGTTTAGCATGTTACCATCTGTATCTCTTTTTCCTCACACATCACTGTATTCTCAACCACTACTGGCAACACCAAAATAAAGCCAAATAAATTACAGAAATTTGATGTAAGGAATCCAAAGTGCTGGATCAGACTTAACAGATTAAAATATAAAAATTCCAATGTTTTCCACTTATTTCACTTCCTGGAGGTTAGAATTAACTGAATAGGAATATTCACTGTTCATTTACAGAAATACCATGACCATAGGGCGTCTGGGTGGCTCAGTGGGTTAAGCCTCTGCCTTTGGCTCAGGTCATGATCCTGGGGTCCTGGGATCAAGCTCCGCATCGGGCGCTCTGCTCAGCAGGGAGCCTGCTTCCTCCTCTCTCTCTGCCTGCCTCTCTGCCTACTTGTGATCTCTGTCTGTCAAATAAATAAATAAAATCTTAAAAAAAAAGAAAGAAAGAAATACCATGACCAAATTATTGACCTATCTTGAGGATTTAAAACAACAACAACAACAACAACAAAAAACAACTGTGAATAATGTTGGACTAAACAAGCTGTTTCATTTAAAGCGTTTAAAATATAAATGTTGGAATTCTCATGAAGACCAAAACTCATTAGGAGACCTTTTTGGCCTATTTTTCAAAGAGACAGATTTGAAGGGAGGATATGGTAAAAGAGGTACATATTAACTGGAAAGGTTATGCCAGAAGTAAAAGGTTTTCAGAGACCCCCAAACTCATTCAGAATTCTCAGAGCTGCAAAACAATTAAGTATCTATTAGGTCAAGCCAATATAATAATCTCCCTTAATTATTTACAATATTTAATATACTTCTTTGTCTTTCATCCATCTGTTCCTTGTTATTATCTGAAGACGCAGATATAACATCCGTTGTATAGCTGAAGGTTGTACAGACATCCATCTTATGTCCTACTCAAGAGAATACAGCTAGTAAAAGGCAAAATGATATCTTCTGAATTTGTGTAGTAAAGTCAGTTTCAATTCCAATACTCTTTCCAAAGAAGAAATTTGCCTTTTGCTTTGGTAATACCACCGATTAGGTATTTGAGATAAATGGCTGCAATCGATTCCTGTTGAGTCATTCTGTAGTTCATCCTAAGACTCTGAAACACATTGATTAATATCTAATAGGCCTAGAGAATGCACACTGACAGTACACTCTCAGTCAAAGGATGAGCTGAAACAATGTTCTCAGGTTGCATAACTATATTGTTATATCTCCGAAAGTTCACTAGAAACTCTCGTGCTGAATCCTTAGGCTGAGTGTGGGTAGTGAGTGGAATTATTAACTGGAATTCTTCGGTTTACTTTGTTCAGTTCAGTTGGTCAGAACATAGTTCAGGAGAGGACAAAGATGTAGGCATAATCTATGTGGGCCAGTTCATTTACTTTAACCTTACATGGTTGTATCAACAATGGAAACAGAAAGGATTATATCCTCCTAAAATAAAGTGAATGGTTCAGGGGAAATCAAAGCCAATGCATCATCAAAATTAGGAAATCAACACGAAGTTCGTGGCCCTTTTATGTTTGGATCATCTCAGTAGCATCATCCTCTCAAAGAACAGTACATTTCCCTCATTAACCAAAAGGTCATTATCAACACTCCATTAGTCATCAGTACATAACATAGTTTATCGGAAACAAATATTTAAATGATTAGTGGTGAGGCCAAGTGATGCTATGAGCTGAGGACAGAGTGGGACTTCAAACTTTTCCTGAATTAATGTAGTTTTACAAGTTTTTCTTTCTATAGTTGCCTTAGCACCAGAAAATGCTATTAAATGCAAAAGTCTTGTTTACATGAGTCAGGCAGGGTTTGAACTTTAGCTTTGTCATTTATTAAGTGATTCTGGGCAAGTCATTCAAACTTGCTGAAGCCTCCATCTAATAACGGTTCCCTAGCTCATGAAAGTGTTGTAGAACCAAGTGAAAGAAAGCATTTAAAGCCTTTAATATAAGGCTGGCATACAGCAAGTACTCAATAGATGTTAGATCATAGCATGATTATTATTATCATTATTATTATTATTAATTTATTTTTATCATCCCATTGGGAAAAGTTAGAACCAGAAGGAGCAAGGGAGAATTTAATATTTTGAGTATTAAGTATTGCTTCCCTTTTTCTCCCAAATGAATGGGGAAGTCTTATGGGAGAGGAATATTTGAAAGGCAGTAGGGAGAATAAGACAACATTGCCACACCTTCTGTTTTAAGGTTTCATGGTGTGGCTTTGTTTGGTTTGAAATTAATTCCAAGACTTATATGTCCACATTAACTTTAATTGCTAAAAATATTCCAAAAGCCAAGCGTAATTTATGTAGATAAAATCCTTCCTGTGATCATTACCACATTCTTGTCTTCCCTGTGCTGTGTTCTGACCAGCTGAGTTAAGCAACCAAGACAAAGACTTGTAGTATAACTCCATCCACGGTTCATGCTATGGAATTTCACAATAGATTCTAATGAAACTGTGCAGATAAAATATCATGATTGTGATACGTGGTCCAGTCCATCTTGGAGCATATTAAGTGGGTACTACCCATGCGTTTTGACTGAATCTATCCAAAAGTGCTAAATCTTATGTTTATTATTGATATATTAACCAGATTAATTCTTTTTTTAATTTTTATTTATTTTTTAAATTTCTTTTCAGTGTTCCAGAATTCATTGTTTATGCACCACACCCAGTGCTCCATGCAATACGTGCCCTCCATAATACCTACCACCAGGCTCACCCAACCTCGACCCCCCGCCCCTCCAAAACCCTCAGATTGTTTTTCAGAATACACAGTCTCTCATGGTTCATCTTCCCCCTCCAATTTCCCCCAATGCCACACAGCCATTGAACATCTCCAAATGACCAATTTGATGGTATCACCTGTTGATTATTTTGGAAAGTTGATTATTTGGGGAAGAGTGCTGAAGTTGGAATTGTGTTAGCCACTTGGGTTAAAGGCCTGATTTGGATTGTCCGTACAGCTTTTCACTTTGTTTAGTAAGTAATAGTTAGCATAAACTGGGGCTATACACACAGGACACCAGAAATATTAACAATGCAACATTCTGTCCTTTACCATGTGTTTCCAAGTAATTTATATTAATATAGCCAAATTCCATAGAATGTTTTTTTTTACAAAGGCATCTTTTCACACTTTATATACTACATCACATTTAAGGCCTTGGGAAATTTAATTTTCAATTGGCATAAATGTTTATAATTACAAATGGCATGATTTTTTAGAGGTAATGCTGTGGAATGTTGAGGTTAAGACTTAAGATGGGTTTGTCTCACCAGAAAATTACAGTAATGTGTGGGAGAGGCTAAAGGTGATTCTGGATATTATTTTTCATGAGTAACAGGGATTCTCTTTGCAAATTTATAATAATAGGATTTAAAAATGTATTGTCATAAGTAATATGTTTTTCTGGTTCTCTGTCTTTGTTGTTCTTGAAGGAACCATTAGAAGATTCTATTAGAGTGTGTTTTCTAAGCTAGCACACTACTCAGTTCAAAAGACTCTCAAAGGGATAATCATTGTCATTTTCAATGTTCAAACTATCCTGCCCATGGTCATGAGTTTTTTCCTTTTTCTGTTGCTTGGATACCAAGAAAAACGTCTCCAGTCTTTAAACTTCATATATAGAAAAACTGGTGGAAAACAATAGAATAAATAATAAAATGAGAGCCTAAATCTGGTATGTTCCTTTAGAGAACATAAGGGAAGAGTTTTGTCACACACAGATTTTGAGCTTGTGGTTTGCCTTCACTATGTCCCCATGAGATAGGGTTGAGACAACTACATGGATATGGTCCCAATCCAAAAAGATACCTAAAGATACTGTGCTTTGATCAGTGTAATGAGATAATTGCTAGTATCATTTATTTGCTCTCATGCTCTAAAATATGTCCCTATTTATATAAACCTCTAAAAATCTTGCTTTGCGAATTTTCATTCAACCACCCAGGTTCTAAACTTAGTGAATTTGTTCTTCATGCTTAATTATGATTAAATAGAATTCTTTGACAAGATGCTGTTTGGTCTTCTTTGCCTGTTCTTATAATTTATAATTACAGTAGTAACGGGAATACATTTTTAATTAAAATATATTTACCCATAACTCCATGGTACCAACCAGTAGACTATTATTCTTTATATTTCATTCAAATCCTTGTCTACCTATGTCAGTGTGTACACATAACTTGATAAATAACCTTTTTTTTTTCATTTAAAAATAAGCCAGGAACATGTTATAAAATTGCAGCTAGGCCTTCATATTTATAGTTTATAATAGTTTAATAATATTTTACTATGTAAAAACCAATGTAACTTCATATGATACAGTAGCTGTAGGCCTAATATAAATATACTGTGAGAAAAATGACCTGTGGTTTATGCTACCTCAGTGCTTCATTGTGTTGAGATAAAACATTAGTAACATGAAAAGTCCTATTTGTGCATTACTTGGCATGACTTAGAAGTTGGTAGATAAGGATGTGGGGACCACATATCCAGATCTACCCAAACCTCTCCCATTCATTGTCAGAAGGGGAGATGTTATGAGGAAGTTCAGTAACAAACACATTTACCTCATGTATTCTATCTTTAGACTCTGCACAGACCTCCATGAGAATCTATAGTTAGGGCAAAACTATATTCAGGGCATGCTTATGACCCTGGGTTCCCATAAGACCTCAACAGCCCATCCATCATGCAGGCGATCCAACAGACTTGAGATACTGCATGCTAGAGTAATGATTGTTCGACGTTTGGTAGAAATACAAGTATTTTAAGAATTAGTATAACTAATATACATAGTGAGGATGTGTGTGAAGATTAGTACCAGCAACATCAAGGGCCCCAGCAAATGCTCAGGAATTGGAACCAGTTACCTTTAAAATGGAGTGGGCAGGGCAGAAATGGGCATTATCTTTGTCACCAATCCTGACTATGTATTCAGGAGCATAGCAATGCCTTCGAGCTCAGCTGATAATCATTTCAGATAGGTTTTGCCACCAGCAGTAATAAGAGTGCTTAAGTTAGGAGGACAGGGTCATCTGTCCAAAGAAGTTAATGAACTCACATAATTTGCCTTTGGAGTCAGACACCCAAAAAAGCATGCGGCGTTGATAGGTGACAATTCCCACACATGCTGGTAGATTTCCAACACAGGAGCCTGCTTCAGTGGGCTTTTTCCAGTTCCAGGAATGCTTGCTCAGCCCACCGAAAGCAGTCTGGGATTATCAGTATTTAATGCCCACAGAGCAACTATCGACTGATGAGGGGCCAGACTCAGTGGATGAATACCCCACCCTCTCTGACCCTCAAGGGAACAACTCTGGGGTGCATTCCACATAATAGCTCATTGGCCGCTGGGGGATTGAGCCCCAACTGTCCACAGTGGAAATCTAACCATTAACGGAGAATCTATTGGCTTTCCTCCCCTTCTCATTTCACCTTGCCTGTTCCCTCATGTGTGTTTTCTACGATCACCTTCTAAATAACCTATGTACTTGCAAGTTTGTGTCTGTTCCGGGAGCCTCCTTAACTATGTTGGAACAAACGGGGCCTATGCATAGGCTTTATGGAAGCTATTGAATTTACAGTAAAAGAAATAAGCGCATCATCTTTCTTCTCTTCTTTTTTCTCTTCTATTCTTCTCTACCATCCCCTCCCGACTCCATCCCATACAGGCTTATGGAAACCCGACACATTCCAGCCCTTCAGCCGGCCCAAGAATAACCAGGACTGGGACTCACTGTGTAACCGTTCATTGACATTATTGAACTTTAATTTTTTTAATCATTCTATTTGCTGTATTTTAGAGACTGAGAGAAACAGATGACTGGACAACTAGCCTTGTGAAATGCTGAGACTCCAGGTACTCCTTGAAGACAGTAGGAAAATATGAAGACTTCAGAACTCCTTCAAGTGTTGTGGGAAACTTTGGGACCAAGTACATACTTAACATATGAGGGATTTTTTTAAGGAACAATCTTTGGAGACCAGGATGCAAATTTTTACTTTTTTCAATTTGAAAACTGTATCTTTAGGAGACTGAATTTGTGATCTAAGTAACCATAATTGTGCACTGAAGATAAAGTGTCAGGATGACACTTTCTAGCTTGTGACTGTACACCTAAATACCTGCCGTAATGGATATATTTCTGTAGTGTAACCAGACTTTGTGAATCATGGCTGAGTGACAGCCTGACCACCTTATGTAATGTCACTTTCTGAGAAACTACAGTGGTACCCAAGCCTGAGGAATGACTAATTTCCAGGACTGTTCTGTTGCAATTCAGCATGCCATTAGATGGATAGATAGATAGATAGATAGGTAGATGATAGCTATATGATAGATAGATGCATACCTATGTACATAATATATACATACATACACAGGTGTGTACATAGATCAGAGGATATCTCATCCTTGAGCCCATAAGTGTACTAAGAGTAATTTACTATTATAAACTCTGGTATTGTCCAATCTATCATTGCTGACTTAAGGGCTTATGGTAAAAACTGTATTCTTTGGTATATAGGGAACTAGCCTTACCGAGGTCACTGGAGATCCAGATTATCAGATAATGTCCTTAACTCCCTAACCAAAGGAAAATTTGTAGCTGTAAGAATTCTAAAAATATCTAGCTATTATTCTGATAGGGGCACCTGGGTGGCTCAGTGGGTTACAGCCTCTGCCTTTGGCTCAGGACATGATCTCGGGGTCCTAGGATCGAGCCCCACATCAGGCTCTCTGCTGAGCAGGGAGCCTGCTTCCTCCTCTCTTCTCTGTCTGTCTCTCTGCCTACTTGCAATCGATCTCTCTCTCTCTCTCTCTCTCTGTCAAATAAATAAATAAAATCTTAAAAAAATTCTGATAAACATTATACAGTCTGTAGGACACAACCAGAGGGATACACACTGGGCTTGCTCTTTTATCTATCTATCTATCTATCTATCTGACAGAGAGAGACAGCCAGAGAGGGAACACAAGCAGGGGGAGTGGAGAGGGAGGAGCAGGCTTCCCACCTAGCAGGGAGCCTGATGTGGGGCTGGATCCCAGGACTCTGGGATCATGACCTGAGCCGAAGGAAGATGCTTAATGACTGAGCCCTTCAGGCAGCCCCACTTGGCCTATTTAATATTTGGTTGGTGGCAGCACTGAAATGACTAGAAAAAAAATAGGAGCACTCACTAATTAAGTTAGCTTCATGATTATGCCCTGCCCAGCAGTATCTTTACCCTCTTTTATATTTTGTATCCTAAATTATGCAATCCATGTTGTCCAATATAGATTATTAATCATTCAATTAATTAAAAAGAATTGAGATATTCTATTAATAAAATGTCACCCACATTTAAATGTCCGAAATTTGAATATAACTTTTCTCTTCTCTGTCAAATTCTGAGGGAGAAACTCAAGTTCGAAAATTACAGTTTCAAAGATTTTTATGTTCAAAACAATGAAAACCAGAATTCAGGCCTTTTGATTTAAATATGAAAATAAAGTTCAATTTTTCTTTCCTCTATCATTGCTAATACAGTGGGATTCTTCATTGTACTTGATCTGAAGAACAGACAGGTAGTTGGCTCTTCATGCCAGAGGTTCAGCCCAGCAGACCTAATAACGGAGTTCTCAACTACATACTTAGCCTTTTTCAGCAAATGGAGTCAGGATGATCAGTCTGCCACTCCCTGGTGAAAGGCATCGAGCTAGAACGAGCTTATAAGCCATTAAGTGGGGTATTATTACACTTAGTGAGGAGGTCATCTCCCCTCACTTCCTTCTAGAATCACTATCCTTCCTCCTTTGCCCAGTTTGAATGAGAAAGGAGTCTATCATCTCTAGTTGGAGGTGCTACCATCCCAGGGCAATGTCCGCAGCCTTACGCTCTGGAAGGTGCTAAGCAAGCTCACACATTGTCCGTGTTCAATGCCTTCGAAACACCAGGTGTCAGCTTCCAGATTGAAGATCTGGCTAGAGAGTCCTGGGAAATTGTTACGTAAAATGTCATAGCACAAGCAAAATGAGCCAGAAGATATCTGATAAGACCGTGTTCAAACAATCACCTCTAACTCCAGATCCTGATTTGTATATTCTGCATCTAATCTTCCATTTTAGTGTATGACCCAAACAGACTCTTCTGCCAACCCAGGGTCAAATTCCCTTTATTTGATTAGTGACTGTTCTGAGCCAGTTCAATACTGACCACTACCAGAGGTTTTGGGAGAATACACAAAGGAAGAGTGGTTGGTATTGAGGAAGGGATCCCACGACCATGGAAAGAGGACTGCCCCGTCAGACTGCACCCCTGTCCCCCAAGTGGAATAGCATGATTCGGGTATGTTATGGGTAACTATTTGTTCCTGACTTTTCTGATTTCCATGAGAAGGGATTTTCCTGAACACAGCTGGCCAGTCATCCTTTGTTCCTCCCCAAGAAGGGGGCCTTAGTTACCTGGTTGGTGAAGGATAGCTTTAACATTAGGCCACATTAGAGAATACCATTCAGCTTTATCCGTGTATTAGTTAGCTTTTTCTGTGGCAACAAATGATGTCGGTAAATCAGTGGTTAACAACCACAAATATTTCTTTCTTTCTCGTGTTACGTAAGAGCTGCAGACCCTCTGTACCTTGGCTTAGCTTTGCTGCACTTGACTCAACCAAATCAGTTCCATGTGTCTTCTTAGTGCCGAGATTCAGGCAGTCATAATGGCCCTTACCTGTCACATGCTGTTCTATTAGGTGAGGACAAACCACACAATTTAACTTAAGCTTCTTCTCAGAAATAGCAAATATCACATCTGCTTCCATTCCGTGAGTCGAAGCATGCCCTATGCCTGGGCTCAAAGTCAGTAATGTACAGACGGACATATACTCTTCCCACACGAAGCAACAATGCACAAAACAATGAATGCAAACATAGAATCCTGTCATAGGGAAGAAGCAAATAATGGAGAAATTATAATTCAGTCTTCTACAATCACCTCTAAAGGCAATGTTTTCCTTTCCATTTTCCTGAATACTGAGCTTATTAACTGAGTATAGTGGGGTACACAAGCGTCATTTATTGGATCTTCTAGGAACCAAACCAGCCCTCAGCGTTTCTCAGATCTTTTAATTTTTTGTCAGTGTCGTGGATGGGAAGTGGTACCATTATTATTATTTAACTTAAATGTTCCTGATGACTGGTGAGACTAACATATTTTCATGTTTCTTACCTACTGGAGTGTCCCTTCTATTAAGTAGTCTACTCATACTTTTTTGCTTATTTCTTAGTGTTTTTTTCTTTTGCTTATTGATTTTTGTGTGTTCTTTATATTTCTGAATATGAGCCCTTTGTTGATTAAATGGGAAAAAATGTATGGCACACAACTTCTCTCAGACTAGGGGTTTACTTTTTTCCTTTTTTCTGAAGATTATGTATTTTGAAGCACAAAAGCTTTTATTTTAATGCAGTATCATCAATAAATGTTTCTACTTATGTTTTCTCTTTGTAGTTTGCTTAAGAAATCCTCCTTCCACTGAGATTATAAAAGTTTTCTACCATATTTTCTTCCAAAATTTTAAGTTGTGCTTTTCACATATATATTTTAATTCACCAATAATAGATTTCTTATGATTCATATTAGAGTAGGACTCCAATTTTACTTTGTCTTTTATGGAAAACCAAAATTCCAAACATAATTTATTAGATCATTTATCATTTTTCTCAGATCTCCAGTACTATCTTGAAAATTTTCATATGTCAATGGTTATTTAGTTCAGTTCTTTAAAATTTTGTTCTACCAGTCTGTTGTTTTTTTCCCCCATCCAAGTCCCACATAGTTTTAAATGCCATGTTTCACAAGTCTCGCTATCTGGTAGGCTATTTACCACAATTTGTCTTTCTTTTTTAAAAAAGTCTATATTTTAGGGGCGCCTGGGTGGCTCAGTGGGTTAAGCCGCTGCCTTCAGCTCAGGTCATGATCTCAGGGTCCTGGGATCGAGCCCTGCATCGGGCTCCTTGCTCAGTGGGGAGCCTGCTTCTCTCTCTGCTTCTGACTGCCTCTCTGCCTGTTTGTGCTCTCTGTCTCCCTCTCTCTGTTAAATAAATAAATAAATAAATTCTTAAAAAAAAAATAAATAAATAAAATAAAAAAGTCTATATTTTAGTTGGTGAAGTTATTATCATTGAAACTATTGAATTTTACCAAATGCTTTTCTGTTTTTCTTAAGATAATATAATTTAAATTTTTTTGGACATGGTATATATATATATTTTTTTTTTTTATTTTACTTTATTTTACTTTCAGTGTTCAAAGATTCACTGTTTATGCACCACACCCAGTGCTCCATTCAATAAGTGCCCTCCTTAATTTCCACCATCAGGTTCACCCAACCCTTCACCCAAAACCCTAAGTTTGTTTCTGAGAGTACACACTCTTTCATGATACGTCTTCCCCTCCAATTTCCCCCAACTCACTTCTCTCCAATTCCCAAGGTCCTCCGTGTTATTCTTTATGCTCCACAAGTAAATGAAACCATATGATAATTGACTTTCTCTGTTTGACTTGTTTCACTCAGCATGATCTCCTCCAGTCCCATCCACATTGATACAAAAGTTGGGTATTCATCCTTTCTGATGGAGGCATCATACTACATTGTATATATGGACCACATCTTCTTTATCCATACATGTGTTGAAGGGCATCTAGGCTCTTTCCCCAGTTGGTTGGCTGTGGCCATTGCTGCTATGAACATTGGGGTACAGATGGCCCTTCTTTTCACTATATCTGCATCTTTGAGGTAAATACCCAGTAGTGCAATTGCAGGGACATAGGATAGCTCTATTTTTAATTTCCTCAGAAATTTCCACCCTGTTTTCCAAAGTGACTGCACCAACTTGCATTCTCACCAACAGTGTAAGAAAGTTCAGTTCACCTTTCTCCACATCCTCTCCAACACATGGTGTTTACTATCCTGTTAATTATGGCCATTCTAATGGGTATAAGGTGGTATTTCAATGTAGTTTTGATTTGAACCTCCCGGATGGCTAATGATGATGAACATTTTTTCATGTGTCTGTTAGCCATTTATGTCTTCTTTGGAGAAGTGTTTGTTCATGGTTTCTGCCCATTTCTTTGACGTGATTATCTGGGGTTTTTTTGGGTGTGGAGTTTGAGGTGTTCATTACAGATCTTGGATATCAGTCTTTGTCTGTAGTGTCATTCGTGAATATTTTCTCCCATTCTGTGGGCTGTCTCTTTATTTTGTTGACCCTTTCCTGTGCTATGCAGAAGCTTTTGATCTTGATGTACTCCCAAAAGTTCATTTTTGCTTTTGTTTCCTTTGCCTTTGGAAACACGTCTTGAAAGAATTTGCTGTGGCCAATGTTGAAGAGGTTATTGCCTATGTTCTTCTCAAGGATTTTGATCGATTTCTGTCTCATGTTGAGGTCTTGTATCCATTTTGAGTTTATCTCAAATGGCATAAGTATGGCGTAAGAGAATGGTCGGGTTTCATTCTTCTACACATAGCTGTCCATTTTTCCCAGCTCCATTTATTGGAGAGAATGTCTTATTTCCCACTGGATTATTTTTTCCTGTTTTGTGAAAGATTAGTTGACCATAGAGTTGCTGGTCCATATCTGGGCTCCCTACTTTGTTCTATGTGTTTGTTTTTGTGCCAGTACAATTGCTGTCTTGTTGATCACAGCTTTGTAGTAAACCTTAAAATCAGGCAACGTGATGCCGCCAGTTTTGTGTTTCTTTTTCAACATTTCCTTAGCAATTTGGGGTCTCTTCTGGTTCCATATAAATTTTAGGATTGTTTGTTCCAGGTCTTTCTTTATTTTAGAAATTTTAAGTACGTGTTTTTGTATATAGCTTTGTGTATGTTATATATAATGTGTATATTATATATAATATGCCTATTTCATATATATGAACACATAATATATGTCTGACTAGTATTTGAATGTTATTCGAAATTTCTATGCCTGTTTTACATCAGCTGCATTTCTTTTCTTTTTATCTTTTGAGCCCCTTCACTCATTCCTTGGTTAACCTTTAATCTATTAAAGGAATGAATGTGTCCATGCAATGAAGTCCTTTCCGCGTAAACAATACTTGGCATTTTTAGTATAAATAAACTCAGTTTTGTTGAAACCTATTTTATATTTTTATAAGCTAGTATTCTCTTTGGAGTGTTCATGAGGGAGACTAGCATCTAAACCTCTTTTCTCAAAGTATCAGTTTCTGGTTTTGGTTTCAATATTATGTTAATAAAGTCATTTAGGAAGCATTTCAACTTTTCCTATCATTTGGTTTACTCTGTGTAGCTTTTTATGTTGTAAAGTTAGCTTTTTAACTCTTGGCACATGGTATTTTGGACACTAGTATCATTGGATTCTACATATGTTCTAATTTCTATTAGAATTTCTTCTTTGATTTATGAGTTATTTAGAAGTATATTCTTAAATCTCCAAATATATATAGCTTTTTTAGTTACTTTTTCATTATCTGAATTGCAGTTTCATCAAAGTGTGCATTCCGTACAATATTAATTCTTTGGTATTTATCATAACTGGTTTTATGACTAGAAACACTGTCAACTTTTAAACATTAGCAATGCGGTTTTAAGGAGAATAACTTCTGGGTTTAACATTCTCTATATTTCCAGCAGATTGAACTTGTTAATAGTGTTTACATATTCTATATCCTTACAGACATTTTTGGACTCATAATCTATCAATTACTCATAAAACTATATAAAAATTGCCTAGTATGACCACAGATTTGTCGATTTCTACTTTTAGTTGTGTTGACAATTTGCTTTATATTTTGAGATTGCACCATTAGAAATATTCATGTTTAGAATTGTTATATCTTCCTGGTGAACTTTACTTCTATAACTAAATGATCCATTTCTCTCATAGCTTTTCCTTATCAATTCAGTCTGTTCTGAACACATGTAATAGATGTGTAGTAGATACTACAAATAAAACTATTTCAGTCTCAGTTTTAACCAAGCAATAGGTGCCACATTCTTTTAAAAATGAGATGTGAAACCATTTTGCAGTATCTGCAAAGGAGGTGAATGTAACTGGTCTAAACTTCTCTCATGCCTTAAGGATATAAGGTTAGGAGCTGGATAATAAGAAAGTATTTTTAAGAAAGTATAGATATGCTGAGTCTACTCCATATCTTGTGGAAGAAGGGAAGATCTTTTCACTCAATTAAACCCTAGAGAAAAGAGTTCTAATATGACAAGAGAGCTTGATATGTATTTCCAAGACTGTGTGTGACACAGTGGACTGACATCATATTCATAAATTCAAAATGAAGGGAGAGACGGTTATTGTGGTCATACAGGAGATGTTAAAACAAAGCCTACCTGAGTGTGTACAAAGGGCATGATGTGGGCTATGTGCAAGACAGAATGGGATTACTTAGATCCAGCCAAGAGGACCACCTAGGAAAGCGGGTGATTTTCAAGAGAAGAATCAGTAGGTGTAGCTACCGGATACTTAGAAGTTAAGAATAAGTCAAGCTAGAAACAAAAGCTAGCAAAAGATGCCTTTGCATAGCTTGAAGGAATGCAGTTGATAGATCCCAGTAAAGTGGAGCTTCTCCTCAAGGCACCTCCTGAGAGGAACATGACCCCTTCAAACACCTCTCAGGCCTGGAGAACCCCAGTCCCAGATCCCCATAATGAAACCAACCCAAGGTTAGAACACCTGCAGGAAGAGAAACATCGCTATACTGGCAAAGAGAGAAGCATCTGTCCACACCTCTTTCTACACTGTATGTGGCAATAAGACCAAATTGAGAGAGGGGAAATGTTTTAATTTTAGATGTAGTTTGATTATAAATGAGACTGGATATGTTACTTACTGAACTAAGACCGTTTTTTTATTGGAGATGTATGTGAGAAAATGAGAAAAGTTATTGACTGTGTTCTAGTTAAGAGAACAGCTAGTGTAGATCCTTTTGGGTTAACTGGCTTAAATTCCTCAATTTCTTTTGGAGCAAACATCAATGCCAAGACCTCCACATTTACAAGATTGGAGATACCTATTTTTAAACTCAAATTGGTCGTTTCCTTCCTAATTATAAATATCATAAATTATTTTACTTAAATCTAACAGCTAATCTATAAGGTAGACTTTACAAAGTTAGAAATTGATTCTCACAGTGAAAAGAAGTTTTCCTAAGCTCATAATAAAATGAATGAGCCAGTGCTCGCTTCGGCAGCACATATACTAAATGAATGAGCCAGAACTTTAACCCCGAACAGCTTGACTCTGTAGTGAATGCTCCACTATCTATTCCAAGTTATCAATTTTTATAGCAAGAAACTAACTTATTTTGATATAGGTATCCTGCTGGGCACAAACCCAACATCTAAAACTTTCTGTACTATGTAGCAATTGCTTGTATAATTATCTTTATTTATTTATTTTTAATATTTATTTATATGCTTATATATTTACATATAAATATATATTTACATATTTGTTAAATATATTTATATATTTATTTAATATATTTAATTAACGTCCAGCTAAACTCTAGGGTCTAGGAAGGCAAAAACTCTATTTACCTCCCTCATTGTGTCACCGTGACTAGTGGCAAAAATAGAAGGGATATGGTATACTTTTCTCAAATGAAAGGATAAGATAAAAAACAAACAAGCAAAACTATATAAGTTACGTATTGTGTTATCAGCATTATCATTACCATAGAGTTAATTGTGCCTTTGGATGGCCTGAGCTAGCTACTAGACAATGTCACTTCTTGTTTATGTTATAAATACAATACTGAGGGACAGATTACAGATCAGGGCAAGAAGTTCAAGTCAAATAAAAAAAAATTATTGAGTGCAAACCACGTCTTAAGCGTTGTTCCAGTTTCTGACAGTACAAAAATAAAGACATCTTTATGCCATCTAGAAGTTTACAGTTGAAAAAGGAGGATGGGGCAAACATAGGTAATTTCAGGTTAATTAGCACCTACACATGAATGCATATTGGTTAACTTCGCAGGCTCACTTAACCCAGGGAAAGCTACCTGGTAGAGAGGGCACCTGAGATGAGTCTTGAAGCATGAAAATAAATTAATCAAATAAACCAAGAGGAAGGGTAGCACTTCAGGAATAAATAGCTGCATGCACAGATGCCTGAAAGCTACAATGGCATATAGCATTTCTGAGAAAACACGGGTCCCTCGGGGTCATCAGTCCCTGCAGCAGGACTTGGGGCACAGCAGAAAGCGGGACTAGAAAAGTAGAAGTGCCTGCAAGAGAAGGTAAGTGCGTCGTTTCCCATTGTCTGTTGTAGGTACTCTTTGGCGTGCCATGACCAACAACCAATGAAATGATGAGCATAAAGAGAGTTAATTCTTCCAGAACTGGCAGGGAGAGGAGATGGGCCTCAGCACCCCCAGAGGAGACTTCCTTCTCACCTTCTAAGGCCTTGATGCACTGCAGTGAATTGTCTCATACCTTCCCCAAAATATTATCTCATCCAGTGAAGAGGACCACACATGGAATGTAAAATATTACAGACAAGAAGGGAAAGTGAGCAGAGGCATTGCTCAGGAGGTAAGGGTAGACAGTGATAAGGTTGAATGGCTAGAAGCGTTGGTATAACTTTAGTCACATTGGCAGGGATTGATAGATGGATGGAGGGTTTCTGCGGGGACAGAACTCCCAGCAGAGGACTGGAAGGAGAATAAGTGGATGATGATGGGAGCAGTTGAAGAGGAGAAGCGGAAGAGATAGGAAAAGTGGTTGCCAGGCTAGGTCACTGTCTTTTTTGGGCAGTTGCTAAAATAGCATAATAGCATTAGGCTGTTAAAAATTGTTTAGCAGCAACATTCTACAGTCATGGTTCATTCCTACTTAGGACCTGTAGAAAGGTCAAGGTCCTACAGCTGAAGGATTAGACAAAGTCTGTGTCATCCTGGTTCTAACAGTCCTCATTGGTTGAAAGAATATCACTGCCCCCTCCTGATGCTTCAGGACCCAGGGTCTGGATGAACTGAACACACTAAGAGTTCATGTTCCTTGCCATCCAACACATCCTATTGGGACTGGGGCCGAGAGCCCTGTTAGTCTCCGTACTGTCTGTGCTGTCCCAAAGAAGCTCCAAGGAGACCAGGTGAGCAACTATATGTGTTTGTAGGGTTCCTTCATCGTTTATATTCATGTATTTGAAAAGCACTGATTGAGTGGAGGGAGAGAATCCTGGTGATGTAGGACAGAAGTTGTAATGATATAGTAAAAGGTAGTGAAAGGTTATGTAGTAAAAAAGCCAACCGAGGCTCTAGGGCTAAACAACACTGGGTTTATGTCCCAAATCTGCCACTTCCGAAGCTGTGTGACTTTGCAGAGGTTCTGCTCAGAGTCTTCGCTTCCTCCTCCCTCAGCTGGAGTGTAAATAAATGTTCACCACCAAATATTATATGGCTTAAATGAGGTGCTGCATGGAACAATGGCTAGTACTGGGTTTTTTACAGAGTAAATGCTCAAGACACCATGGCTATTTAAGAATAATGTTAAGGAAAAAAAATTAAAAAAAAAGAATAATGATAAGGAGAGGAGGAGAGAAAAAAGAGGATGAGAACAGCATGCTTCATGGGTTCCCACAAAACAGTAGGGGTGGTACAGATATAAAGAATGGAATAAAGGAGTGACTACCGGGTTGGAAAGGAAGAGGAGAAACATGGTTTAGCCAATTTCCAGGCTTTGAAATGGACCACCAGTACCTCATATGGAGCAAAAACATTAAAATTTCTTGCCATTTTTAATCCATCTCATTGGATGATAAATGAACCTCTTAAACCTCCATTGGCCCTGGAATCTCTGGAGAGTTGTATGCTTTGTGTCCGAGTCCTCTGTGGCTGTGTGAGGCCCTTCCTATTCAGCCCTGGGAAGTCTTTGATGCAAATAGTCCTTTAAGACTGGTCTGGGTAGGACAGCAAATGCCATCCGCTTTTCTACATGGTGCAAATGCCCTTTATAGTCTTTTGTTTACTAGACACAGACTACTAATGGATCATTTCTTCTCTGTGCCTTTCTGATGCTTCAGAATAATTATAGGAGAAATAGTGTCTCTACTTTTTTCTACAAGAGAAAATAGGAGTCACATAAGAATTTTAGACTTTGTACTGTTGAGACCCTTTGCTTTTTATATCAATGATTATATAGGTGTGAAACACATAATGCAAGCTAATAATGCTTTTAGAGTGTGCAATTATTATGTGGAGGGTGGTAATGAGTCACTCCTCTGCATACAAAAAACATGTTAGCTTTATAGGTGATGAATAGACTAAACTCACAACTCATTTTGTTGCAAGAAAATTATTCACTTGCTTAGAATGTAATGATGCCTTTGTCAAGTTTTGACCAACCACAATCTTCAGGTAGTGCTGGGGCAAGGTTTTTGGTTTTGTCAGAGTAATTCTGACAAGATTTTCTCGAAAGAAAATCCCATAGAAATTTTCCAGTTCTTCTAGCATTTAAAAAACTACTGTCAGGAAGCCTATCGTAATATTCATTACTTTCATAAATATGTGAAACTGGGCCCAACATGGATGTGATCATCAGTTGGATCAAATTTTCATGTGACTTGGTCCCTGAAGGAAGCTACTGATTACATGACTCCTGGAAAGTGGTTCAATCCCACAGAGATCCCAAAGCCGAAGAGGAGAATGGTTGGAGCAAAGCCTAGAGACAAAAGGCGAGCATTCTTCTGGGCATGAAACCAGAAGAGAATCTAGTCTATCTATTCTTTTACGTCTAGTGGTTTTGAAATTAGCCACTAGCCGCGTGTGGCTGTGGAACACTTGGAATGTGGCTGGTCGAAATTGACATGCATGGGAAGTAGGAAATACACACCCGATTTCCAATATCCAATATAAAAAAAAGTACAATATCTCATTAATAATTTTATATTGATTACATGTTCAATGGTAATTTAGACATATTGAGGTAAATAAATTTCATTATCCAAAATAATTCCATCTGTTTCTTTGTACTTTTTATAGTGACTACTACTACATTTAAAATTACTTATGTGGCGATAGCTGTGTGTCGACTAGACAGCACAGCACTACTCTAGAAGCTTACCTCAAAGAGATCAATGACTATTCTCCTGGAGTCGCCTAATTTCATGTTTGTTCCCCTTCATGAAGTGTTTATCAACACTTGTGACTTTCCGATTAATTTCAGTCAGCCTCTCAGGAGGGCCACGTAAACAGTGCAGCTGGGAAGAGTCTAATGCGTTTTCTCGCCCAAACACGTGGGATGTTGTGGGCTGTATTTCTTCTAAACCACAAATGATGAACAATCCGCAGACTCCTCATCTAGATTTTGCAGGTCATCAGTGCAAAGCTCTTTGTGTGAGTGTTAAGAGTAACTCTGCAAAGGAAAACCTCACCGAAATTTTCTAATTGCCTTTTAAGATGCCATTGATTGTAAGTTTATGTGAAATATCATAGGGTACCATTTGAATTATAGGAGAAATGACCACTGGTAGGTACGGAAATTATAAACTCCGAGGACAGAATACAGTGGTTGAGTTCGTTGTATGCTGAAGAAGAACACAGATATTCATTCCTGGAAACAAAACATGGTTCCTGGAAACAAAACAAAAATGGTTCAACTTTAATTGAACTTTAGTCTCTCAGAACAGAAGCTTGGTGAGAATGGCTGAGTATGCATCCTAGGGTAACGGAGATGCGAAGAGCTTTCTAACAGTCAGGACTCCTGCAAAATAAGTCTGCACCTCAGTGATTGTAGCAAGCTACTTGGCATTTCTGAACCACAGTTTTTACATGTATAAAATGAACACAATTATATTAGGGTTGCAGGGATATTTTGCACAGAGAAACTAGCAAAACAAACACTGGCTATTATTATTAAGAGTAGAATTTAGTAAATAATTTTCATGAAGGGATCTCTTAAGTCCTAATTCCTATGGCAAACATTTCCATGTGAAGCAAACACTTGATTTCTATCCTCTAACATATCTTTCAGGGGCACATTGAATTTGTAGTAACTCATTTATCATCAAAATGCAGAGCATTAAGCCTGGTATTGAAGGGAACCCAATGCTGGACAGGATTCAGATCTTACAAGGAGTTGATGGTTTTAGGGAAGAGAAGACATCCACACCTGTAGAAATAATGCAACATGTATTGCGCAAACTCTCTCAAGATAGTTTTGGACACACTGACTTGGAAGGGCTGGAGGGATCCAGATGGAGGAGTCAGAAAAACGCAGGGCTATCTCCAAGGAGGGAGGTATGTGCTGGAGGTAGAGATTGGGTAACAATCCATAAGAATTGGGTCCTTGAAGCAATGAGACTAGACAGGCTTATCATGGGGGATGGTCTGAAAGGGAAAGGAAGTGAGGAAAAGTGAAGGAAAGAAAGGATGAGTAGAGCACCTCTGTTTAGAAGAAGAAGGAGGAAGAGCATGAGAGATGAGGAGAAAGAAATAGTTTCAGGTTGAACAAAGAAGATACCCATATTGACTCCATATTTTTCTGGTACCTTACCTGCCAAGGACTTCAACTCAGATATTCCTAAATGGACTCAGCCCTATTTCTCAATCTCTATGTCTCTCTACCTCGATCTGTCTGCCTGGCTGTCTGTCTCCTATTTCCCAAAGCTGTGTATCCTGTTTGCTTTATGCCACAGCTGCGATCCCTCTCACACCACTTGTTCTCACTCTGCTGACCTCAAGCACAGCCAGGACCCTAATTTCATGCTTTCCCAGACAGAGCTGTAGGGCATGGAAGACTGCAACCCCACTACACCAAGTCCTACAACTACTTTACCAAATGGAACAGATCGAGACAAACTTTAAGCAGATAATAAACATTTTATTTATACCAGAGTCAAATGAAAATGAGTTTAACCTTTTTCCCTATTTAGTAGAAGGATTCCTGATGAGTGTCCAACTCTAGATGTCAAAAAACGGAAATCTGGGAGGAGGACATCTTTATTTTAAGCCAATGTATGTGCTCAAGTCAAAGTAATTTTTAGGGGGGCCTTCTGGTAAACTCTGTATGTGTTAACATCCTACAAATCTAAGTTCTTGAATTCTTTCAGTTAGAATAGTAATATAGGGATATATTTAGAGACAGATTCTAGCACAATCCCAAGAACTGTTTGACTTTCGGAGATAGGATTACAGAGGTGTGATGTACTTAAGATTGCTTGGAAATCATAAAACTATGTAAGAACATTGATTCTTATGTAATTACCAGATTCTACTGTTCTCTTTTAGTTTTTTAATGTAGTTATCCTTTGGGTTACAAAGTTTTTAAATGGCTGAAATGGGATCCTTTGATAATTGATTTGTTAGCATTTAGTTCAATGCTGGGAAATCTAATTACCTCAATAAATGTTTGTGGAATAAATGGACAAATAATGAATAAATGACGGACTGGCTGAGCGACTGGCTGGATACGGCGTCATATGTTGAGCAGTACAACGATAAACTCAGTGACTGCTCCATGCAAATGTGACTCCAAACTAAATCTAGCAAAGAAAGAGCAACATGAACATGCTTTGTTTTTTCTTTCTCTCTTTTTTTAAAGATTTTATTTATTTATTTGACAGAGATAGAAACAGAGAACAAGCAGGTAGAAGGGCAGGCAGAGGGAGAGAGAGAAGCAGGCTCCCCACTGAGCAGGGAGCCCAATGTAGGGCTCAATTCCAGGACCCCGGGATCATGACCTGAGCCAAAGGCAGACGACTAAGAAACCGAGCCACCCAGGGACCTAAGAACATGCTTTCTTGGAAGATAGCCAGGAAGTAAAGTAAAAAAGAGAAGCTCCGTCAGGACCAGCAAGAAAAAAAAGATGAAGACTCCCCAATTCCAATCTTGCCTGGCTATATAGACATGGTTTTAAAAATCCTTGTTTAATTTCAGGTTAGTGGAAGTGGTTGTAACCCAAATGATCTGGCAGAGGCAGAAGCTCTACATTCATGCACGTCTCGGCTTCTGATGCACAGATCTAGATGCAGTTTTAAAGTCCACTCTCAGAAATAAACATTTCCTAGAGAAGGAATACTTGTTTGTCCTTCAATTCATATATACCACTCAGTCATATCTAGTTTTCCAGGAATTTTCACTATGCATTCCTGCTATCTAAGCTTTTTTTTTAATACTACATTTTTTTTCCCGCAAAAAATACCATATGTCTAGTTTTGGAAGGAAAACAAATCAGATGCCAATGCTTGGTCATTTCAGGAAACCAACCAAAATGTATTACAGTGTCTTAATTAATACAAATACTGATTGACAAACGTGGCAAGTAGAATTTGTAAAAGATAAACTGTCGCAGAACTTTATTTTTTTTTTAAAGATTTTATTTATTTATTTGACACAGAGAGAGACACAAGCAGACAAAGCGGCAGGCAGAGGGAGAGAGAGAAGCAGTCTCCTCACTGAGCAGGGAACCCGATGTGGGACTCAGTCCCTGGACCCTGGGATCATGACCTGAGCCAAAAGCACTTAACCGACTGAGCTACCCAGGCGTCGCTGACAGAACTTCAATATTCAATAAAAAGCACACATGTAAGCCGAAAATGCTATTTACAGGCTTTCTTTCCCATGGACCTTTATTTAAAAAGCATTGCGTATTCAAGATCCTAAAGTGTGTATAAACTGAGGGATCTAGGTATTAGATAGTAAGGGCAGAATTTCGTTTATTGCATCTGTAGAGAACTAGGGACAAAGTCAGACCGAGGTTTGGAAGAGCTGTCTTTTCACAGTTCCGCATTTTTCCACTCTTTGTCAAGAACGCCATGGAAAATAATTTAAGAAGTGGACTTAATGTAACCCAATGAGAATAAACTGTAGAGAAGCTTGGCTGCCCATAGAACACTGAACACCAGCTGGATTGGGGCCCTCTTCGCATAATCCTCTGGTGGTTTGGGCACAACAGTTGACATTTATCAACATGTGCATTAACAATGAATGTTTTTTGTTTACATTAGTGAGAAATGTGAAGACCAAGGACAGCAGGTAAAGAACAATGTGTTCATAAAGCACAAACAAAAAGAAGAATAAAAATGATCAATAACTCATTTCATAGGATACTTATGATAATACATACAACTTATCAGTATACCTGTGGGCTTTTATCTTTATAATTGTGTAATGTTCATCACCTTGATACTTCTGTCCTACACGAGAAGTGTGAACATTGAACGAGCTCTTATGGGCCGGATAACACTCTTATTAAACAATAAAAAAAAATCTGCCCCACATCAATTGCTCTTTAGTTCGATATTTCTTAGAACTCATGGATATTTTCTCCACTTGTTTCATATATATATATATACACACACACACACACACACACACACACACACACATATGAATGATCTAGTTGATGTTCAACTAGATTATATATTTTTCCTGGGAAAACTGTGTGTCTTCTGTTTTTTTGTGCAAAATGAATTTTCTTCTCCCTTCTTTTAATAGTTTACATTTCATTTATTTTATAATAGATAAATATGAAATCTTTTATGGGAGAAAAAATAAATGAACAGATGAATAAGGGAGCAAACATGTTTTTAGAGTGCTTGACTATAAACTGTTTTAAGGTAAGAAACTTGTCTCAACTTTGCCAATTACACCATGACTAGAGTGAAAAAAAACCTACTCCAAACAAAAGAATAATCTCTCCAAATACACTGGCATTACCCCTTCCCAAGCCCCAAACTACTGATCCCGCACAGGTTGACAGAGTCCTCCTTAGTCTCAAGCCACTTAAGACCTTTCCCAATTAACTATAGCTGACATGTCCCTGCCACATAGTAGGTCCTCAGTGAGTGTTTGCCAAACTGTGGATATCATCTACCGGTTTCCATTAAAACAGAGACTGAAATGCAGAGACAAAGTGAGAAAAATTCAAGAATATGTAATATTGTGGTTTTATTTTTTTTAATTTTTTAAAAAAGATTTTATTTGTTTATTTGACAGAGAGAGAGACCACAAGTAGGCAGAGAGGCAGGCAGAGAGAGAAGGGGAAGCAGGCTCCCCACTGAGCGGAGAGCCCGATGCGGGGCTCGATCCCAGGACCCTGGGATCATGACCCGAGCCAAAGACAGAGGCTTAACCCACTGAGCCACCCAGGTGCCACAATATTGTGGTTTTAATAGCAAAGAATACAAATGTTTTATAAAAGATATGTTTACTGCTTCGAACAGAAACACCATAAAGGCCTTTATTTCATGTGTTATTTCTTTGTTCCCAAAGGCACCAAGAGAGATGTGCGTGTGCTTTGACTTTTATCCAGGTTGAGAATCACTGGACAACTCCAGGGACATATTTTACCCAGATCGTTTGCCAGGCCTCCCTCCCGCAGCCCCTGGAGAGCCACAGGCCTGGAGCAGCAAGGAAAAGCAGCTATTGTTCATCTCAGGGGGTGACGCGGAAAGCAGGCCTTCGAAGAGCAAGTAAGGACCCACGGCTAACTCTCTCACAGGACTAGAGCAGTGTTCTTTGGGCCCTGCATTGGAAATACCTTCCTATTTCCAATATTTGTGGCTAACCCACATGGTAAACTCAGTCCAACAGAGTGGGCTGTACCCAGCATTTCCCTGAGAATGCTGCTAGGTCTCAACCCTTTGTCCTTACACCTTAACCTAGTGTGCATCTCTAACAATCAGAGTTTATTATTAAAATTACTTGATTTGCAAGTGAGGAAGCATATCTGCCCAAAGGTTAATCAGTTTGCATAAATGCAGGGAGCCTTTAAAACTATTCAAAAACCACAAAAACTGGGGGCTTTGTCTTTAGAAAAGGAAGGTGGGGGGCACCCGTGTGGCTCAGTTGGTTAAGCGTCTGCCTTTGGCTCAGGTCATGGTCCCAGGGTCCTGGGACGGAGTCCCGCATTAGGGTCCTTGCTTGGCGAGAAGCCTACTTCTCCCTCTTCTATTCCCCCTGCTTATATTCCCTCTCTCGCTGTCTCTCTCTCTCTAACAAATAAATAAATAAAATCTTTTTTAAAAAAAAAAGAAAGAAAGAAAAGGAAGGCGGAACATTTTTCCAGTGGTCACTGATCATTATTTTTAACCTCATAGCTCATAATCATTGGTATTAACTAGCACTTCTTACCGCAACTTACACTGAATTTTAAGTATTTGAATCTCTGTTTCTCCCCGGTAGACCTGTAACAAGAGAGTACCTCGTGCAGTTGTCCATCCCCAGCACTCAGCATTGTGCTCAAACGCCCTGGGAGAGCACTAAAACTGAATCTGTGAATCGGTTCGCGTTTCCCAAGGTTGAGTTCTCCGTGGATTCAAAGCTCAGTGCCCACTCGTGAGCCATAGTTACACATAAGTACAACAGATTATAATCGCAGGCAGGTATGGGTGGAGAAATTAGAAGGCTGTTTGGATTCGCTTTTCAGATACCCTTGCAAGATAAAGGAAATAGCTGGATTCACTTGGGTGTTTCTTTCAGTTGTTTTTTTAGGGAGCCTGGGAGTTCAAAGGCCCAGGTTATTCCGCACACAAGAGCCTGGAGATTTCCATGTGTTTGGTAGAAACGTAAGCTTCTCCCGTGGGTGCTGACTTGGAATCTTGCGCCTACAAGCTTGAAAGGAATCTAGTCTCTGTTCTCTAAATGCTTAGTGACTCCAGAGAAAGATAACATTTTTAAATAGCAACGAGATGTGTTTATCATTATAAGACACCTTATACCATTGAGGAAATCCCTGCTCAGCCTCTGTTTCTTCTCAGGCATTCCCTACATTTTTGTTGTTGAGTTTTGGTAGATCTCTAGCTCCTTCTGGTTGCCTGACACCTGAGGCTGGGGCAGAGTCTGCTGCTCATCTCGATCTAGATTCTTATCCCCCCGTACTTTGTCTTTTATTTGTGCTGAGCCATAGTTGACTTCAAAGGAGACTTTGGATGAAAAACAGATACAGCCTGAAAGAGAACGGAGGGGCTAATTGGATGCCTTGTGCTATAAAAAGACGTTCCTCAAACTTTTCCTAAAAATAGGAATCTCCGTGTTTTTACCTAAAATCTGACTTTAAACCGTTCTGTCAATAAATATACTCTCCTGTCATCTCCAAGGACATGCATTTTTCCAAACCAGCGAGAACATTCCTTTAATTTTAAATGATTCATTTGCTCTTCTCTTTTAATTCCCATTGAACAAATCATGTTTAAAAATATGGACAATCCTTGTATGCCTATGAACTAGTCAATGACTTTTAATAGACACTGAATCCAATTATTAATAATCTGGGGAAGATGTGGGAAGCAAAGCACAGTGTTCTTCTTTTTGTGTTCTGGAAGGTATAAAATGGAGAGTTACTCTGATTACATGTTCAATGTCATCAGTTTTGTAGAGAAGCTACTGGTGTAAAAGTGCCTATTTGTTAACCAACTAGTCTTTCTAGTATTTAACAGATAATCTAAGCCACAAAGAGAGTGTATTTATTTTTGTCCATTGCTGTATCCTGTGGATTGTCTACATTGATTTGGGATAATTACAAGATCTCCCCTTCAGCTGGACATGCTTGCTTCACAGATGGGATTATGGTTTATTTGCAAATGTACACATCTCGGAGAGCTCCATTCCAATCTCTAACAGCATGTGTAATTATGTGATGGATCCAGGAAAACACATCACTTTATTTGAGCAGATGTCTAAAATTTCACCTTCTCCCTTTCTATTCTATGACTACAACAATAGCTGATTTCTCGGTATATTGTTCTGAACCACAGTCTGGTGATTTCTGATGTGTTAATGAGGGCTCCATATTATCCACAATGAGATTGCCACATTACTATGACAAAGGAGGTTATACTGTTTGGCAAAAGATCACATTACCCTTGCAAAGTATACCTTGATCTCAGCAGAGCGCGGTGTGCCTTCTTGGGTGAGGCCGGACTTCCAAAAGCATTTGAATGCAGCACTGCCTCATGGGATTCGGTCCATGAACATAGTTTATAACAGCTAAGTTCGATGCTCAGAAATAATGGTTCTTGTTTTACTCCCCATGCTTCAAATGCCGCTTTACAAAAAGAAGTGGAAATTTACACATGTGGGAGGTACGATGAGTGACAATTATAACCTGGCCAACCCGCCTTAGCAAAGAGTGCCTGGGAGAATGTTCTGTTCTTTGGAGAGAGAGGTGATGCCATGTTGCTTCTATCTGAGGCACTCTTAGTGTTATGGTCTCTACCTGCAGATACATGATACAGACGTGCTTGCAAAATCATCCCAAACCACCTGTGACTTGTCTGTGTCTCTAGACAGAGCACATGGACTCTAGATAAGAATGGGGGGAAAGGTGTCTCACCTGAAAACATCAACTGGAGAAACCTAAATGTGCATTAGCCACAATATGCCCTCTCAGTACAGAAGATTTCTGTCCTCAGTAAAAAGGACATAAGAGATTCTTATCTCTACTTCCCCTGGCCCTTTCTTCATGAATCTTTTCAGGACCTGCAGTTCCTACAGAATTTGTTCTTTGGACTAATTGAGCCTCATAATATGTGTTATGACAAACTGGTATAAAAAAAATCTTTACAATTATTACTATTATTTATTTTATTTAAATTTTACTTCATTAACAATACTCAATAGTGCAATAGTGGTTTCTAGAGTAGAATTCAGTGATTCTTTACTTACATACACCCAGTGCTCTTTAAAACCCATCACCCCCTCCCCAAAATACAAATAAATAAATAAATAAATAAATAAAACCCATCACTCATCTAGCCCATCCTTCCACCCACCTCCTTCCAGAACCCCTCAGTTTGTTCTCTATAGTTGAGTCTTTTATGGTTTATTTCCCTCTCTCCCTTTTTTGCACCCCCTTCCCATATGTCCATCTGCTTTCTTTCATAAATTCCACATATGAGTGAGATCATATGGTATTTGTCTTTCTCTGATTTCTTCCACTGAGCATAATATACTCTAGCTCCAACCACATCATTGCAAATGGCAAGATTTCATTCTTTATGATGGCTGAGTAATATTCCATAGTGTGTGTGTGTATACATACACACACACACGTTTCATATATATACATACACATATATGTATGTATGTATATGTATACATATAAGTGTATGTATGTGTGTATATATAAATATATATGTGTGTGTGTATATGTGTGTGTGTGTGTGTGTGTGTGTGTATATATATATATATATATATGAATGACATCTTATTTATCCATTCATCAGTTCATGGACATTTGGGCTCTCTTCATAGTTTGACTATTGTTGATAATGCTGCTACTAACACTGGAGTGCATGTACTGCTTTGAATCTGTATCCTTTGGGTAAATAGCTAGTAGTGAAATTGCTGGGTTGTAGGGTAGTTCTATTTTTAACTTTTTGAGGAACTTCCATACTATCTTCCAGAATGGCCACACCAGTTTACATTGCCACCAACAGTATAAGAGGGCTCCCCTTTCTCCTATTGTTTCTTGAGCTGTTAATTTTAGCCCATTCTGACAGGTGTGAGGTGGTATCTCATTGCGGTTTTGATTTGTATTTCCCTGATGATGAATGATGTTGAGCATTTTTGCACATGTCTATTATCCATCTGGATGTCTTCGTTGAAAAAATGTCTATTTATGTCTTCTGCCCATTTCTTAACTGAATTGTCTGTTTTGGGTGTTGAGTTTGGTAAGCTCTTTAGAGATTCTGGATATTAACCTTTTATCTGATATGTCATTTGCAAATATTATCTCCCATTCCATAGGCTTCCTTTTACTTTTGTTGAGTGTTTCCTTCACAGTGCAGATGCTTTTTATCTTGATGAAGTCCCAATAGTTCATTTTTGCCTTTGTTTCCCTTGCCTCTGGCAATGTGTCTAGTAACAATTTGCTATGGCAAGGTCAAAGAGGTTGCTGTCTGTGTTCTCTAGGATTTTGATGGTTTCCTGTCTCACATTCAGGTCTTTTATCCATTTTGATTTTATTTTTGTGTATGGTGTAAGAAAGTGGTCCAGTTTCATTCTTTTGTATGTCGCTATCCAGTTTTCCCAACGCAATCTATTGAAGAGATTGTCTTTTTTCCATTGGATATTCTTTCCTGCTTTGTCAAAGATTAGCTGACCATATAGTTAAGGGTCCAGTTCTGGATTCTCTATTCTGTTCCACTGATCTGTGTGTCTATTTTTGTGTCAGTGCCATACTGTCTTGATGACTACAGTTTTGTAATATAGCTTGAAATTTAGATTTATGATGCCTTTAGTTTTGTTTTTCTTTTTCAACATTCCTTTGGCTATTTGGGGTGTTATGTGGTTCCATACAAATTCTAGGATTCTTTGTTCTAGCTCTGTGAAGAATGCTGGTGGTATTTTGATAGGGATTGCATCAAATGTGTAGATTGCTTTGTGTAGTATAGACTTTTTTTTTAAGATTTTATTTATTTATTTGACAGACTGAAATCACAAGTAGGCAGAGAGGCAGGCAGAGAGAGAGGAGGAAGCAGGCTCCCTGCTGAGCAGAGAGCCCGATGTGGGGCTCGATCCCAGGACCCTGGGATCATGACCTGAGCCGAAGGCAGAGGCTTTAACCCACGGAGCCACCCAGGTGCCCCTAGTATAGACATTTTAATGATGTTTGTTCTTCCAATCCATGAGCATGGAATGCTTTTCCATTTCTTTGTGTTCTCTTCAATTTCTTTCATAAGTGTTCTATAGTTTTCAGAGTACAGATCCTTTACCTCTTTCATTAGGTTTATTTTTAGGTTTTGTATTGTTTGGGGGGCAATTGCAAATGGAATTGATTCCTTGATTTTCTGCCACTTCATTATAGGTGTATAGAAATGTAACAGATTTCTGCACATTAATTTTATATCCTGCAACTTTGCTGAATTCATTAATTAGTTCTAGCAATTTTTAGGTGGAGTCTTTCAGGTTTCCTACATAAAGCATCACGTCATCTGCAAGTAGTGAAAGTTTGACTTCTTTCTTGCCAATTTGGATGCCCTTTATTTCTTTTTGTTGTCTTATTGCTGAGGCTAAGATGTTTAGTACTATGTTAAACAGTAATGGTGAGAGTGGACATTCCTCTCTTGCTCTTGACAAACTGGTAATGTTTTAAAAGATTGATAATCTCTGGTGTTAGCAAAAGGCACAAATTTACATTGTTATTAGAATTCAAAATGGTACAACCTTGACAGTTTCGAACAACATGACATTGTTTATCAAAATGTGAAGTGTGAATGCTTTATTTTTTTTTAAAGATGTATTTGTTTATTTTAGAGAGAGGGAGAGCACACAGGCACATCTGGAATAGGGGGAAGGAGCAGAAGAGGAGAATCTTCAAGCAGACTCCCCACTGAGCATTGAACCCTAGGATGTGGGGCTCGATCCCCTGACTCATGAGATCATGATCTGAGCCAAAACCAAGAGTTGGACGCTTAACCAAATGAGTCACCCAGGTTCCCCTCAAGTATGAAGATTTCAGGTATGGCTTTGGGAATCCCCAACAGAGGGGAGTCCTGGAGCCAGTTAAAAACTTTGTAGAGCTGATTGTTTGCATCTTGACTGACTTCTAGTTATCTAGAAAACTGAGAAGCTACTGTGAGTGCGTACTGATACAAATAATAGAAGCTAACATTTATTGAGGGCTTTTTGTGTGTGGGTATTGTTTTAAGCATGCATTTTAATCTGCTTAATCTTTACAACACTATTAGATGCTACTATTTTCAACCTCAATTTGCAGATTATGAAATTTGGAGGATAAATACCTTGCTTAACATCACACAGATAACAGGTAGCAGGCCAGGATTTGAACTCAAGCAGTCTGTCTTCCAGGGAATCACCCAATGTAGCCAATTACCTTCACTTGAACAAACAGCCTACTTCAGCATGTTTGTAGCAGGGGGAATAATGAAGCGATCTAAATAGCACCACTTCTGAGCTACTTCTTGGAGTTTTAAGCATTAAAATGAGCTATATACAGCTGAATGAGCCAATCGAAAAGACACCCATTACATTGTTAATCGAGAAAACAAGTTTTAAACTATATACATTACGTTCTCATTTGTACGCTATCAAACAAACATTAAAAACAGAAACAAAAGCCCTACACCTGTGTTTAAATGTGAATAGGAATTAACCTGGAATGATAACATGCCAAATTATTAGTAATGGTTAGTTCTGAGGGGTGTAATTGGGGGTGGGAAGGAAAAGAATATCACTTTTACTTTATAGATGGCTGTCTTACTGTATTTTTATGTCCATGATCATTTATTACTTTGCTTTGAAATATAAAAAGAAAAGAAGAAAATATATCCAGAGAGAATTGATACATAACATTATCCAAATACTGAAATCCCTGATACCACATTTGAATAAGTACAGAGCCAGATTTCTATATCTCATAACCCTTTTGGAGTTCACGCTGAAGAACCTCCATCCATGTGGATGATAGCTGAGTCTTCCGTGAGACAATCACCCTCGCAACGCTGAATAAAGACGCAGCTGGCTCCCCTTCTCCCCAACCGTATGACCCAACTCAACTCCTCTGAATCATTTTAGAGTAGGATAAGAACAGTGATTACTCACGCTAACAGTGACCAGAACCAAGCAGGGACGGAGTTTCTGAAGAAGAGCTCCCGTGACTGGTGGCTAGGTTCCAGCTGTGACCTTTGACCTTGGCCAAGTGGCTCTTGATTTAGAATGACTGGACTCAGCAAGTATGGTCTTAGTACTTCAGAGGTCACTGAGTATCTTGAAGTAATTCAGGTTTGCTCTTCCTCAGAAACTCAGTCTTTCAGCTAAGTGGCTAGCCGGGTTTTGTGCAGGAGAGGATGGTAGAAATATCTTTCAACAGTGATGCACTAGGGCCGGGTGGGACTCCCTTGCCAAAGCTGACTGTGTGCCTCTCTCCTTGCCTCTGAGCTTAGTGACCTCCTGTTACTGAAATGGGCTGTGATAGGGACTATTTATACCGCACAAATCAGCAAACACTATAAATTGAGGCTCCCCTAGACAATTCAACGTTTACGTGCATGCCACTAGCCTCAAGGCATTTTAAATCATGAACACAGAAATGTCTAAAGTTGTTCCAGGTCTTTTGAATCACACTCTGTACCTTGAGAAACCCACAAGACTTAACTCCTCCTCTCTGCTCTTATAAAGGAGCAGTCATATGGGAATAGATGAAGCACTTAGGTATTGCTTGTCCAAGAACAGCGGTCATTCTCCAGAAGGTCCCACAAATGGCACCAGAAGACTCCATCAGCCTGATATTTACTGGACAAATTCCCCCACCATGCCCTGCAAAGCCTCTGTCCTTAAAATGAAAGCAGGAAGAAAAGTATTTATCACCATGATCTGGGGAGTAAATGGACTTGGGAGAAGGAACTGCCAGGGCAAATCCCCGGCAAACCTGAGCCCTGTCTCCCTTGAGATCCATGTATTTCCAGGACAAAGGTCCCACTCAGGGTATTTCTTCCCAGTCTTTGTTTTCCTCTTTGTTCCATATCAGTTATGGAGCCTAAGAGTTCTCTCTTGTGAGAAGATCTGTTTATTTCTAGAACAGATCACAAGGCGGCAGCAGCCACAGGAGTCTGTAGTCTGTCCTTATGATGAGTATTTAGTAAGAACTTTGAACCTGCAGTGACATACGCTACACAGGCAGCCTTCTCCTTCTCAACAAACCCGTCTGGGAGCCCAGCCGAAGGGGGTGCTGGCTTCAAGACACCTCCCCACCTGGCACCCGGCTCTCACTACCAACAGCGATCCATACCTCGGGCTTTACCCAGTCATCTGAGAAGCTGTAATGCCTACCTGTATATCCCCCAGCCCAGGGACGCAAAGTTTTTGAGTAGAAAGAACCTCAAGTTATCTTGCCAGCCACTCCATTTTGTAGATGAATAAATTAACACAGACACGTTAGGTGACTCGCCCAAGATCACATGGTGAGCTAGCAGAACCAAAACCAAGATCCAAGGACTTTGTCCTTCAAAGCCCGTGCTCCTGACCACTACGATATGATCAGTTGAAATCTTTGTCATCCCTCCAAGTCCAACTGGATGGGCTATACTCTCCATTCCTTGGAGTCCCATCGGGTGCCATCTCTGCTTACTCTGACTCACCATTATGTTCTGCATATCTTTATCTTGCTTGGTGTTGTATTCAAATCACCTATGTTCTTAGTCTCTTTCTTTCTTCCTTCTGGGATGTGTATGTCCTGAGCTGGAAGTGGGTCCTCCTTTTCTTCCTCCTCAGTAGCCTCTGGCTTAGTGCCCTTGGTTCTTAATAAGTATGTACTGAATGGAAACAAACTGACCTGAGATTTGAGTTGATTTTTCTGAGGTAGTTCTCAGTTGCACATGCAGAAGAAGCAACTAGAAAGCTTATTAAAATGTAGATTCCTGAAATTCTGCAGCAAGAGCTCTTGCGAGAAATCTAGGAACCTGCATTTTCAACACACCAACCAATGATTCTGAAGCATGGGGGATCTATGCTTTCTTTCCCAGGCTCTCTTGTGACAAAATCTATTTATGAGATGATTGGCCAAGATGAAAGGGGTCACTGAGTTCACAGAGCATGCAGAGGGGATGGGACCACATAGAGTTGGACACTAGAGTCCTAGTTTCATTTAGTAAATGTTCTCAGATCTGCTATGAGGTAAGGAACCAAACGCTTCTGTCAAGTGCCCTCCTCACCAATATCCCCCACTCCCAGACCTGAGATCGGTTTTTTGGGGGAGTAGAGTAGGAGGGACCAATAAAGCCTTTCTGCCCATTGAAATCATTGTGAGAGTCACACCTTCCAAGAGTAGGCAGGCATTTTAGGAAGAATACAGAGCTTCAACAGAGACTCATAACAACACTGATATTCTGCAAGGTGATTCGCTCAATTAGTTAATGTTTGTAAAGTGCTTTGATCTCATGAATCAGTGAGATAATCCCGGGCCTTGTTTACTGAGGGCCTCTCTTCCCAAGGGCTCAAAGTGGTTTACAGGCAGCAAGCCCAATTCCTTGCTTGCCAGTTCAGAGGGACATTTGGATAAAGTGGGGGAGCGGTGGTGGCCTTGGAACCACGCTGCTGGAGGGCACTGTGCATGTCGTGGGCGTGGTGATGGTCTGGGCAGGGGAAACATCACGGAGCCCGGCAAGTCCCAGGAGGTGCAGCTGATCTTCTGTACTCGCTTATCACCTGTGCAGGCTGCTTGCTGTCAGCGCAGTTAACATCTATTGATGAGTCTGTCTCCTGCACTCGGCTGGGAGTTGCTTGGGCAGAGAAACTGGGTCTTTTAGCTTCGCGTGACCTGGCCATTGTCCAAGCCTCCAAGTTAGCACATCCAGCTTTCCCGCTCCCTCACCACCCTCCAGCCAGATGGTCTTGCTGTTTCTCCCACACACCCTGCGCCTTTCATTTGGGGGCCTTTGGCACCGAAGTCATCCGCCACACGGCTGCCTTTAAGGCATTCAAATTGCAGCTCAGCTGTAGTCCTCCCATGACCCTGACCATTCTTTTTTCTTTTTTTTAAGATTTTTTTTTTTTATTTACTTATTTGACAGAACAAGAGAGTGTGTGGGGGGGGGAGGAACAGAGACAGAGGGACAAGCAGACTCTGTGCTGAGTGTGGAGCCTGATGTGGGGCTTAATCTCATGACCCGAAGACCATGACCTGAGCTGAAACCAAGAGTCAGAGGCCTAACCGACTGGGTCACCCAGGTACCCCGACCCTGACCATTCCTATCTAAATGTATACTCCCTAGTCACTCTCAAACTCATCACTCTGCTTTGTAACTGGTTTGCTTCATAACACCTATATTTTCTGACATTATCTTAATTTTTATTTCATATTACTTATTGGTTCTTTGAGATTTTGATACTATCACGTTGGGGGATGGTGGCTATGTTCTTTTTTTTTTCCCCCCCTTTCCTATTTATGTCTATCTTATTTCTTCTACGATAGTCTGCAGGCTTTTGAGAGTAGGGACTTTATCTTACTCGTCTTTGTAACCCTGGTATCTAGGGGGGTTTAAGTGGTCAATAAAATACTGTTCTTTGAAGTGTTGGTTGTTTCAGTACCTTGTGTAGCACTTAGTAAATGCTCACGAATACATGAGCAAATATAAGATACACAGGAAGTGCCGATGCTTCAAGATACATCCTTTACTTCGCTAAATTGTTGGTTAATCCACACAAAGTGTGACAGGATTGGATTAGTATATAGCTGGTATAAACTGACCGTCTTTGATTCTTAGCTGTCTTTTAGCCAATGACATACCCAGCCTGCAAACCTTTCGATTTTTCTACTCCATTATTTCTAATGTCTTTCTTTTCCTTTTCCATTTCCATCGCTCTCTAGTCCATGTTTTTAAAATTTTGCATGTATATATTTCTTTCTTTCTTTCTTTTTTTTTTTTTTTGAGAGAAAGAGTGAGGGAGAGCCTGTATGTGCATGTGCACATGAGTGGGGTGAGGAAGGGAGAGAGACTGTCAAGCAGACTCTATACCTAGCACAAAGCCCAGTACTGGGCTCGATCCCAGGACCCTGAGATCATGACCTGAGCTGATATCAAGAGTCAGACGCTTAACCGACTGAGCCACCCAGGAGCCCCTGATGTGTATATTTCTGTATTGCCTTTCACTTGACAGCTGCCACGAGACCGCCCCATCCACGGGGCCTGCTCATCATGGGGAGACTCAGCTATCTCTCATTAAACACTCTGGCATTTCCATTTGCTAGCTATGAGGTCATGGGCAAGTTATTTAACATAATTTCCTCTTCTGTAAAAATGAATCTGATTAATGGCACCTAACTCATGTCTTGTCATGAAGATGAAAGGAGTTAATTAATTCATAACTGTGATTAATTCACAGTTCCTAGCATGGAGCAGGTACCAAAAGGTAGCTCTTGTTATTTTCTTATTAATAATAACAATGGCTATAGCAATAGTTGAAATGCTTTAGTTCGGTCTTGCACTCAGATCCAGGACTATCTTTCTGTCCTAATTTTTCACCACATTGGCCCTAATCTTGGTTTTTCTGTCCATTTTTAGTTCTCTAGATGCCAGCCATGATTCAGAATCTCCCACCTAAGAGACTCTTACTTTTTTTTATTTAAAATTTGATGAGGATGATGGGACCAATGGGGTTGACCTTTCCCACTCTCTGTTTTCTCTCTCCTCTGAAATTCTCCGGTTCTCCTTAATACTAACTCAGCAGAGCATCGTGATTGGTGATACCTTTCCCATCACTGTGTTTCTTTCACTGTAACTCTTGTCTTTAAATTTTTTTTAATAATTGGAACTAGGCCTGCTAATAATTAGGAGAACTTAAAGTCCCTGAGAGTCCCACACAATGTACAACCTCCTTTTTTTTTCTTGCCTTAGTTCCTTGTATTAGACAATCACTTACCCTAAAAATAATGAAATGGAAGGGAAAGGAAAAATATGGCCACCTACAGTTCATTGTCTTTGTCCCTCTTTACCCATTAGTTGGCCAAAAGTAGAGTGTTGGCACAATGTGCATATATCAAGAAGTGAAATAAAAACTGTTGAGTTTTGTCCAGTGTTTCCACTATTCTGGAAGGGAAGAACTCATATGCGTGTGTGATCTAGAACGGAAGAATTGCATAATGTCATTTATTTTGCAAACAAGCGAAGTACTGTGACATTTGCTTTTAAAAAAAAATCACATTGCACAATATAGAAATGAGTGGTAAAATTCAAGCTAAAATTACAGAATTTTAAGTTTTCTTTACATTGGGCATTTAAACCATTATAGGTTAAAAAAAAAGTGCTGAAGAATGAAAAAGCTTTATATTTTAGTTCCTTTAATGTTACTTTATTCCTGCTTTTTGAATAAGCAGCCCCTCATTTTCACTTTGCACCAGGATCCACAAATTATGTAGCTACCCCTGGTAACTACTGGTATTAATTCTGCTTCATCTGGGGCTGGAGAATATTTGGGTTATATATGCCTTCTGTGCTCTGACTCTTATGAAATTGACTTCTGTGACTTTACTCTTCATAAAGGGTAAAGATTTAGAAAAGGCTTTTATCTACGTGTTTTTTATTCCAACTGCAAAGGGATTTGAAATGTGGTTCTGTTTTGTTTTGTTGAATGAAAAGAAATGATCTTGTTTTTTCTCTTCCTTGCTATCATGTTTATGTTCAAAAGGTTATTACATCAGCTCCAAACTTATTGCAGCAAACCCAACACCACTTCATCAACAAAGCTCATCAAACCAAAACTATATGACATCCTTGAATCAAATGACGACTGGACCACAGCAGAGCCTGATGAGTTGGATGGCTCTCAGTGAGGTTGGCCTTCACTGTACAAACCTAAGTAAATATGCCCAAATATAGACTCTGACCTGCCCCTCTCTCTGTCACTCTGTCTCTCAAATCCTTCTTTTACAGCCTGGGCATACCTCACCTACCAGGGCCAGGCCCTGCTCATTGTGCTCATGTAGAGGAGCACAACCCCTTTGATGTCTCTTACACTAAGACTTCAAGACTATGAACTTGGTACACTCTCCCAAAGCCACACCTTCCTCTAGCAAGGCCAGGGATTCAGGGCCATGAGCAAAGACTCACGCCAAGGCAGGTTAGATGAGGGCATGTTGCCCTGCTTTAACAACCTGTCAACAACTTAAGAAGAATTACAGAGCATTTTAGTTGGCAAGGCAAAGAGATCAACCTAAGCTGTCAAGTTGCCCAGATTTAAGGGTGTCTTAACTACCTACATAAAACTGTACAGATCATAGGGTCTTTTCTTTCCACATCTGCACCCATCCCTTCCCGCTTTGCAAATGCATTTCCTGCAGCTTATCACTTTCCATATCGTTGATATGACTGAGGGTTAAAAAGGTAGTGGTAGGCTAGAGAAAAAAACTTTCTGGTTCCTTTTCATGACTGATTGCCTGATGATGTGGGAACAGTCCATCAGGGCTGATAAACATCCACAATCGAGGTACTTCCTGGAGGGGGAGGGAGGCAGGAGGGTGCCCAGAACATTCTGGATCTCTCATTAAAATTGCCATCCTGGTAAAACAGCTTGCGAAGTTGCTGCATAGAAAATCCAAGGCTAATTTGTCACATTCATCTGCTGTTACTGTTCCAGCCCACACGTATCTTGGAAAACCATCACCTAAAAAGAAGAACTTCTGGGCCTGCTTGAGCACTGGGTAAGGAGCAGTGTTTCGATTCCAGAATCCAGATTATCCAGACCACATAGAGGTAGCTGAGGATAAGAATGTTGGCCTCAACTTAAAAACTTAGGATTGTCTCTTCAGGAAATGATGTGATCAGTGACTTTTTTCCAGTAATAGTAACCAGGAAGTTCTATGAAAGATTAATTGTGGGGAAGACTAGTAAATGGTGAAGGTGTGGGACATTTATTGGATGGTTTTGTGACTATTTGAGCAAAAGATAATTGGGGCTCCACAAAAGCAGGCAGGTTGAAAAATGGGGGACCCAATCTAAGAAGTCTTATTTGAATACATCCAGTATGATTCTGATTTGCTATGCAGCATAGAAAGGAGAAAAGAAGTGTAGATAGAGTAAGCGATGAACAGACATAGGGAACACCGAGTTCTAGGAATCAAGGTGAATCCTTCTGTTTGGGAAGTTCTGGGTTCAATGCCATCTCAGCCTGGAGGTGTAAGGAAGAGTTATCACAAAAGAGAGAGTGATGCTCTAACCGCCCCCGCCCCTTGCCAACCAAGGAGAAAACAGGGCTAGTCTGATGTAAGCGGGGCAGCCTGGGGAGAAAAAGCCAACTCTGAAGAAACAGAGAGGTCCTGGAGAAGAAGATCAAGCAGTTCAGAGATGGCCCATGTTCTGAAAAAATACTAATGATAAAATAAAATAAATAGACCCAAATCTAGAGTGAAGGGAATAAGTTCCCCTGGAACGCTTTGAACCAAGGACAAGGAAATGAGGAGAGAATGCTAGATGTATGAAGCTGGACTCAGCAATGTCTGGCTTGGTTTCACAGCGGGACTGTGCAACCCTGAGTACGTATATATGGAAGAGAGGGCAGGCTGCTGGGAGGTTTTCTTTAGAGTGACGGTGTGAATGGTGGGAGGGTCCGGTGCTGGATTCCTTCCTGTTTTGCTCTGGATGTGGACTCAGCCCCACTGAGGCTTTGGGTCAAAGACAGCTTGCTCCTCTTCTCTGAGAAAGTGGGGGATGGATTTGTTTCTTCTGTCCTTCATTAAGCTGGAGGGTTAATCCGGGCCTGACCAGGAAGCTGCCTTTCTCTGTAACCATATTATTATGTCATTGATCTTCTGTCCCGTTATCTATTTCTCTGATGCCAATGGGAAGCCGGGGCAAGGTGGGGGGCAGGGGGGCTCTGAAACCCGATTCTCTGGGTCTCCCGTTCCCGTTGTCATCTCAGACTGACACCTCCCTGGATGATTGGCCCAAATCTCATCTAGGCCTGAGAACAATATCATGTCTCAAATTTGTTCCATCCAGCCCGTCTTCTCCCAACAGATTCGTGGACGGGATAGTGAAACCAGACCCGAAGCTAGATGGCGAGCTTCCCTAGAACCTGCTCCTTGCAGAGTCAATATTTACCTTGTCCAGTCCCCTCAGGGCAACTGAGTTTCGGCTGATTCTTTCTCCCTTCTGAGTGCCGGCACGCCTCAGTCAGTAGGGCTCTGTTCCTGAAAGATCTGACAGACCTCTGAGCAGAACAGCGTGGTCTGTGGAGCAAAGGAATGTATCTGTGGCTCAGAGAGGAAGTTGTGTCCCCACTTCATAAATGACCTAGGGAACCTGAAAGGAAGTACTCGAGCTGTGTCTATCTAGCTAGGGGAGTGCACTAAAGAAGAAAAGATGAGGGTTGAAAGGTTGGTGATACACAAGAGGGGGGTGGGCATGCCAGAAAGGGAGTCAAAAGCCATGCCTGGAAAAAGACTGTCTTAATTCCTTCAATTCCTTAAATTACTTGTGTAACACGGCGTTTTGTTGCATTCGATTGGTTTCTCACGTGCCCTGAGAGTCCATCAATGTTGGTAATTTGCACAGGGGTGTCCCTTAGGGCGGGGACATGCTGAGCAACAGAAAGGCTGGGAAAGGCCATGGAACCTTCCCAGCAGCACAGACCTTTAAGGAGAAATGCCACAGCCCACCCCAGGGATTGCGCAGAAGCTGCCAATCTACTGTTAACAAGGGCAAGCCGTCGTGCGGACTTGGTGGGGAAACCAGGATGGCCATATCCACACAGGATCCAAAGTCCCAATACAACTGGATAGTCCAAGGGGCCACACTTTGAAGGAAACTGTCTAGAACGTGGTCATAGAGGCAGTTCTGTCTCCGCTCTGCAATCAGCGAGGTTTTTTCTAAGAAGGCACTTTTTCTGTTGAGCACTCTGTAATCTTTGAGAATATCCTTGTGAACCAAACTCCCCTCCACCATGGTGCCCAGACCTGGCGCTTTGATTCATTTCTCAGATGTGGCAGCATGTAGTTGCTCAAGATACACGTCCTGGAATGAGACTGCCGCTTACTACTGGGGTGGCATCTTGCTTCAATTACTTAAGCTCACTACCGCCGGATCTTTCTGGTCTGTAGAAGGCGAATAATACCACTCACAGGAGTGTGACAGCCATTAAATAAGTTAATACAACTCGAACACTTGAAAAGTGCCTGGAAGATAGTTTATTCACCACCAATGTGGCTGTTTTTATTATTCTAAGCCGTGGGCAAAGAAGAAAGCTGTCATATCTGACATCAGCTGGCTTTGTTATAATTCAATTCAGTCCAGTTCTGTCATTACCTATAGATTATTGCTTGTTTGCATCTATGCACTAAAGATACACTCAAGACCATTTCACACTGTGATGTGTTTAAAGCCATCGCCCGGTATTTTCAATTAATATGTTGCTATGCCTGATCTAACAGGACAAGATATAGTAGTAGAGTGTATGTGTTGTGTGAGATCATGCTCTTAGCTGAATGTTTTAAACACTATTTTTTTCTTTTTACTTGATAGCTCTGTTCCATTGAACTCGGAATATAAATTCAAATTTTAGTGCTGAGTCATCTTGGTGAAATTTCTAAGCCTTTTTGGACCTCCTTGGTCTCAGTTTACTACAATAATAGTATTTATTTCAAAGATTCCGTGTAAGGATTAAATAGGCTAACGCAGGTAAAACTTAGAACATGGCCGGGCGTCTAGAAGGAGCTGGAAACCTATTCATTATTCTCATTCTATTAAATTGCGCTTTCTGCCAAAAGAAGGATCATTGTCGTCTCTGCTGACAGCTCCCCTCAGCCCATCCTTAGAACAGTCTGCATGGCACACAAAAGATTGGGAAGCCATTTTTATCTTCTGCATAAAGAAAGGGAAGAACTGTTATCAGTAGGTGAGCTCTGCTATCTGCTGGAATATACCATCTGAGGGTATATGTCTCTCATTATAGATCACACAGAAATGGGCTCGATTTGAGGGTGAGTGGGGCTGGACTCAGCACCCGTGGGCTGTTTCCCAAGTCATAGCGCTGGTCTGTGTCTGAGAGCCAGGTTTTGTTAAATCATGTACCTGGCCAATTCCTCTCAACAGAAGAAAACTCTTGTTCTCTAACTCTCCTCAGTGCACATCACCATTTAAATCACTTCTATCATTGGCGTTTGATTTCTAAATCAATGAGGGACTTGGGGACCATTTAAATCGAAAGCCACTTGTCTTGATGCCGGAACAGTCAGATGAAGTGTGGGTTCTGGTTTTCAGTTTCGTCTGCTTTTAGGCAGTAAGTACAATGAAACGTGAGCATTTCTGACTCACCTTCTGTCCTCAGTTTGTTATCACTGTTTACATGTCATTTGATGTCATACAGTGAGGCAATGTGCTACTTGGCTGACCCTATTTATTACACTGTTCAAAGGGTAGGCACTGAGTCCCTAGTGAGAATACTTCATCAGCAGCCATTTATAGTGAAAAGGTGCTAATAAGGGCTAACATTTAATGATTTCTTACCATGTCAGGTCCAGGAATATAATAATTCTTTTTTTTTTTTTTCCTTTCCATTTAACCCTCCAGACAACCACACAAAGTAGGCAATTAACCATCCTATAACTTTCCCATTTTCTAGCTGTGGAAACTGATGTTTAACCAAGTGGTCTATCTTGTCCACCATCACATGGCTAGTAACAACAATTCAAACCTGTTCAGCCAGTCCATTGGCTTAGGGTTTCAGTGAGTTCACTAATATTTGTTGAATGTCTGCTGTGTTCATGGAATTTAATCAAAACCAGCCCGAATGGTGCCCATCATTTTCCCAGTTTTCAAGTGAGGAACTCTACTGGGCTAAGCTAGGACATTTAGCTGAAACGGGATCAGATGTGAGATTATAACTTAGATTTAGCTGACAATAAAACTATTATTTGGGGGGAAATCATCCCTGTAAAAAGCTCATGCATACTCTTCTGTTGCTATTCAAGGGAAAATAGCGAGGACAATTGGAGAAAATAGAAGCCTGGGAGGTCAATGAACCTGCAAAAGAATTGGAACTGAATGATTTCTCTGGACTACTTTGGTTCAGGTTGGCCAGATTTTTCCTCTTAACCCACCCCTCTTTCCTAGTTGATCTTTCCTCCCCCTTTCCCTCTCCCACCCCCACCTTCTATGATTTGTTCTACCTCTGCTCTAGCTGCTAGTTCTACAGTTTTGATGAAATCCCATTGCCTCAGTCCCATTTTTTTTTTTTTTTTTTTTTGTTACCTCCTCAAGCCTTGAAACCAGTAGTCGGAGGACTTGGTTGGGTGTGTCCCAATGCCACAGGCAATCTCTCTCTTTAAATAGGAAGCTTTACCCAGGGACTGCAGCTCTACCCTAAAGAGCTTTTGTTTTGTTTGGAAAGGTAATCTAACTGATCAGCTGGGCCCTCCCAGAACAAGTTCAAACAGGGCCTTTCCCTGAAATGTCTCCCTAGATCTCCCGGCTTTCCCCCCTCCCCTCTCTCTCTCTCTATCCCTCCCAGTGGAGGTGTGTTGATTGTCTGCAGTGATTTCCAGAGAGCTCAGCTGCATTACATTCCAAAAGGAGTTCTTCTGGAACATCATGCATAAGAAAAGACAATTTGTTTCCAACTGAGAAGGCAGACTTCCTATAAATATGATTTTGATTCATTTTTCATTACCTGGTTAAAGTATTTCTTGCTTTTACTTTAAAGGAAAACATATAATGAGTTTGAAGCTACCAAAATCTAACAGGGGCTTATATGCTATGTGAAATTTTGTTCCCAGAAAGTAAAAACATATCTCAAAATCCATAGTTATGCTTCTTTTAAATAGTTTCTTTTAAAGTTTTTATTTAAATGCCAGTTAGTTAACATGCAGTGCAATATTAGTTTCAGTTGTACAGTATAATAATTCAACACTTCCATATACACCCAATGCTCATCACGGTGGGAGTGGATTCCTTAATTCCCATCTCCTATTTCACCCATCCCCCCACCCACCTCCCTTCTGGTGACCACCCCTTTGTTCCCTAGAGTTCAGAGTCCTTTTCTTGGTTTCTCTCTCTCTCTTTTTCCCTTTGTTTGTTTTGTTTCTTAAATTCTACATATGAATGAAATCACATAGTTTTGAAGCTACTTGTTAATTTTGTTTTTTCTCTTCCCAAATAAAGGCAATATGCTAGTTGATCACAAGAATTATCTGACTTGGGAGCCTGGCTGGCTCATTTGGAAGGGCTAGCAACTCTTGATTTGGAGTAGCAAGTTCAAGCACCACACTGGGTATAGAGATTACTAAAAAATAAATAAACTTTAAATAGTAATAATAATTGACCAATATAAAACATTTGTCACTTTGGCAGTCTAATAATGTATGCATCTTTTACTTAGATAAGTTTTTGGCTTTGATCTATTTTTCCATTCATTTTATGAGATAATAATAAAAATGTAAAATGGTATTAATGATTTTTATTATTCTTAAATTGTAGAAGAGTTTATTCTTCTATAATTTTTGCCTATTCTACAAAATTTGCCTAGAAGCAAATTTTCAGAAAAAAAAAAAGTCTTCTATGAAGACTCTGCTATTCTAGAATACAAAAGTTATCATATCCAGGTAACAATGTTTTATGTTTATTTTTCTGTGATCTTATTGCTTATGCAGAATTTATCAAGAAGATCTAATAGTCACTTAGTCCTATAAAATAGCAATTATAAACCATCTGAGAGACCTTGGGAGTTATGAAAATACTTAATTACGGCCTATTTTATTGGTTTCCCATCTTGTCAATATTCCTATATCCAGATTTATTTTTTATAACAATAACAACAAAAATGACTACCTATTGCCCAGATTGCATGTCCGCCATTTCCCCCAGATTTGCTTTTTCGTGATCTGGGTTGGATTCAAGAATGTAATCCATAGAAGAGCAGGAAGATTTGCCATCCCTGAGGATTTTCAAAGGAAAGTGATGCTGTCTATAAGGGACAATTTCAGTGGGAAGATCAAGTACCATCAGTTTAAGAATAGCACTTCCCAGCAGGCCAGCGCAGACCGTAGTGGTTACGTTCTGGTACATTTCCAAGGAGAAGATTCATATCCCATGTGCCTGAGCTGCTATTGTTGCTATGCTTTCATTTCACTTCTTCTGATAGCATAGGCTCAAAATCTCTTTTCACAAATCTTTGAAACTAAATGTGCTATGAAATTCAGTTTTTCTGGTTTTAGAAAGGTAATACCTTACATAGTCCGTATATTTCATAATATCTCCATCAAATGGGCAACAGGAGAAATCACACGCTGATACATCTGCAATGAAATGAAAGGTCTCACTAACTGGGATAAATAAATAAAAACAAGCAAAGTTGGTTTTGGGAGATTTGTAGATTTGGCCGTCACAGATAAGGAACTAAGGATATGTATTTTGAAGGCCCCTAAGGAGCCTTTAGGAAGTGCAGTATGCTCAGATATTGATGTCGCCATAATACGGACATATACGTTACTCATTAGATTAAAATGTACATCAAAGAAAGTGACCATTTATATTGTATTTGAAAACAATAGATAAATTTCTGTAGGAAACTTTTTTTCTTAATTTGTGAGTTAAAGTTAAAGCTTACTAATGAAACTTAGTAGCCAATATTGAAGGAAATGTAATGGTCATTAACCCATTATCACCAATAACTGTACTGTTCCGGTATTATGATATCAAGTGTTTTTATAACACTATTGTTTATAAAGCATTTTCAGGTGGCATTTGATTCTTTTTTTTTCAATTTTTTATTTCTTTTCAGCGTAACAGTATTCATTGTTTTTGCACCACACCCAGTGCTCCATGCAATCCCTGCCCTCCCTAATACCCACCACCTGGTTCCCCCAACCTCCCACCCCCCGCCCCTTCAAAACCCTCAGGTTGTTTTTCAGAGTCCATAGTCTCTCATGGTTCACCTCCCCTTCCAATTTCCCTCAACTCCCTTCTCTTCTCCATCTACCCTTGTCCTCCATATTATTTGTTATGCTCCACAAATAAGTGAAACCATATGATACTTGACTCTCTTTGCTTGACGGTAGCATTTGATTCTTACCGGAACCCTGTGGGGGCAAATAAGATGGATATTATTATTTATTTCCATTTGCAAATGAGAAAACTGAGGCTTAGAAAGTCCACATGCCTTGTCAAAGACCACTCAGGCCTCACAGTTAGGGTATCTGATGGCAAATCAAGTGCTCATCTCACTATATTTCGCTTTGAATCCAGGCTTTCATTATAACGTATTTTACCTTATTGTAGGATATTCTACATTGTCAAGATGCCATTCATTCCCTCTACATGGGTTAAAAAGCCCTCATTTATTCATTTACTCATATATTAAAATAAAATGTATTGACTGTGTACCATGAGTTCCTAGGCACCCTTCAAAATACCGGAGGGGAATCACAGTCCCAGCTCAGCTAAAATAAAGAATTCTTGGGGCTTCTGGGTGGCTCACTCAGTTAAGTGTCTGACTCTTGATTTCAGCCCAGGTCATGATCTTAGGATTGTGAGATAAGCCCTACCTCAGGCTCCACATTGAGCTCCGTCTGCTTGAGAGTCTCTCCTTCTCCCTCTGCCCCTCCCACTGCTCACACTCTCTTTGTCTCTCTCAAATAAATAAATAAAATCTTTTTTTAAAAAGGGGGTACCTGAGTGGCTCAGTTGGTTAGGCATCTACCTTCAGTTCAGGTCATGATCCTGGAGTCCTGGGATTGAGCCCCAGGTTGAGTATCCCATTCAGTGGGGAGTTGGCTTCTCCCTCTCCCTCTGCCCCTTCCCCTAGCTTGTCTCTCTCTCTGTCTCTCAAGTAAATAAAATATTTAAAATATATCTTTAAAAAAATTCTCACTTAAGTAACTTTCAAAAATTGTCTATTGGAAGAAGATAGAGGAACTCGGATCCCCAACTAACTGGGAAGGCTAGCTACATTTTCTAAAATTTTTATAAGGCTTTTTTTCTGAGCAGTAACAATTAAGCTCAACATGTGCCTAAATAACCATTTCAGTATTAAAAGAGAGCTCATGAACATCTCTTCTAAGGGCCTCATTTTCAGCTGAGGCCTAGGCTACGTGTTACAGGACCTTCCTAAGGCCCTACAGCTAAGGAGAGGACAGAAAGCCTGTTTACCAGGCCCTAGTTCCCTGCCTTTGGTTCCATGTTCTTTCCAGCATTCCTTCCTGTGAAGTTCACAGTATTTTAACAATTTCGCTGTGTAGCAGAATTCCAGAAAACTCTAATCTGAGGGTGGCTGATGGTTGGGAGAGGCCCAAGAAAAGACCTGGAGACAGCCATCAAGACATAGGTTTGTTGGGAGAACTTACCTCCAGGGAGTCCAGGAGCAGACTACTGGACAAAGCATCTGTTGCTGGGATCTATTTGCAACAAGCTTTCATAGTGTAGCAACTCAGTCTAGCCACTCTCTGTAGCCCTTGCCCTCCTTGCATGGTCAGTGTTTAAGGAGATCAAGGCCTGTCACCCAGACGGTCTTTGCTACAAGGGAAACACTCTGGTTTGGCCAGCCCTAGAGCCCCTGACCTTGAACACTGAACCACATGTTCTTCTGCACTATCTGCATGATGGGAATATAGAGGGTGAGTGGGATCTCTACATCTCCAAGACAGCGATTAACAGGGGCATCAAGGGTAAGCCTGTACAAACTAGCTATTTCAGCACATACCATACAAGCATTATCTTCTCTCAGTGGAGGGGCCCGAACATTTATAAATCAGGGAACATGACATGTAGAAGGGAGAAATACAAAACCATGCAGCAAGTCCAGGTCTAATCAGGAACAGGCACAAGTTCCTCAAAGCCCCTTCTCACCACACTTGCCTTTGTAGTGAGCGCTCATGACAGGACAGTGTGCCGTTCGAGTACCTGAGTGCTGGGCCTGCGGTGGTCCAGCCCAATCAGCTACATGTTCTCTGTGAAGTCCTCTGGGGACATGAGTGACACAGATTCAAGTTGATTGAGATTGAATTAGGTATTTTGTTTCCCTTGTCTATAATTTATCTCCAATCAAACATTGGCCAATTAAAATTCTCCCTGTTCACTCTTAGTTGAAGTCAACTTAATGAGCCACATCTCTAGTCCTTGTCCTTAGTACTGAGGTTATTGGCTCTAAAAGCATCCATGGAATGAGTCATGTGCTTGAAATAATCCTTGGGGGAGTCCAACGGGCAAGCTGCCAAATCAGGTGCAACGGACCTTTGACTAAGAAAAGTGCCTGAAACTTAATAGGTCATCAATTTCAGGTCATTCATGGAAACTTAGAATCAATCAATTAGTTAAATACTTAATAACCCAGCACTAGGATCTCTAGATTAAGGGATCTATGTTTATCTAGATGGGATGATAAAGTGATTAGGAACCAGTGCCCTGGGATGAGGCCCTTGCTCATGCCTCCTCTTCTTTCATGGGTAGGGATCACAAATGTACATTAAGTATGTCAGAGTGCTTTATTCCATAACACACTTATTAATATTTCTACAATGAAATAAGTATATATTACTATGAATGGGGATGTGTATGAATGTACACATCATATACATGAACATATGAATGTAGGAGGCATGTATATATATATATATATATATATATATATATATATATCCTGAACTCTTACCATGTAAATGCTTCTTAAGAAATATCATATTTGTATATATGGCATGATTATTCCTAAGTTCATCCTGGGCATATTTCCAGTGACTTTCTTGACAGTGAAACATGATTTCTACCCAATTTTCAACCTACAAAACGAGAATCTCTCCAGAAAAAAAAAAAAAAAAAAAAAAAAAAGAAAGAAAGAAGAAAAAAAGAGTTTGGGAATTCTCCTTACCTGGAAAGAATAGTCACCAAATGAATCAGGAAGGAGAGGCAAGGATGTAGAAAGAACTCACTGATCTATACAAAGCCTCAAAAGGCCTTTGTTTAGGCCTGAGCAGGGATTCCAGTCGAACCTCCTGATCTTTGGATTGTTTGCCCATCCCTGGTATTTTTCACAACAAGGTGCTTTGCGCATTTCAACACCAGAAGGAAAGGCTTCTTCATGCCCCAGAGGCCAGCACCATTCTTATCCTGCCAATCTTTCTGCACTTAATTTCCTCCTCTACTTCATCACTTTCATGGTACCCAAAACTGCTAAACTCATTTATTTTTTCCAATGGCCATCCCTAGTCTTGGAAATTTTCTCTGACCATCTTCCTGTGAATGGGAAAGCCTGTGTCTCGTGGGTTCCACCAAGCATTCCTGAGTTCAGCAGGAAGGTTAGGGCTAGGATTAAGGGTATTGTTATTTGCTTACAAATTCCCAGAACTGGAGCTGAGTCTTTGAGAATAGTAAACAAGTTTTGGGCATTAGAGGGTTTTAAAAAGAAAAAGAACAAGAAAAAAAATCAAGGTATATAGAACCTGTTAAGGCATTTTTACTCCAAAGTTTCTAAACCTCTTCAGTGGCTAGGGAATGGGCTTCAGGGCATCTGTGGGCCTCTTATAACTGAAAACAACAAAACAAGTATAAATGAGTGGGGAAAGCTTTCATTTATTTTCAGAGGATTTTGTGATCCCAATGATCCCCAGGTTAGATCCACAATAAAAAAAAAAAAAGAAAGAAAAAGAAAAATCAACCAACTAGAATGGCTGGAGCTTTGGGGTTTCAATGACGCCTCCTATCTGCGGGCCCTACCCAACTGAGAGTAGATTAAATGTAGTCAAGTTGGAACCAACAAATTCATGGTAAAGAATGGTGAAGAATGGACTGAACAATGATGGTTTAGCTTGCTTGCTCACAGTTATTCAAGAAGAAAAAAGAGAGTAGGGGTAAGGCTGGTCCTCGGCAAGGCAGTGACCCCACTTTTTGCTGACTCTGGCCCATTAGATCATTACTGATTACTAATTCACCAAGTAAAGTCATCCATCTTATTTTAGGGAAAATTAAGTGAGGGGGGGGGAAGCAGAAATAATCCAATACTAAGGAGGAGTCCTTTTGCCTTTGTGCAAATGTGGTATGGGAATATGGGTTCCTGGAACGTGATGGGATATACGTCATCCAAAATCCACTCTTCACTGAGCCCTACAGAAGTAAATTCAGTCAGTTCAGTCAGTGTAACCTTTGGTCTATCCACAGGTGAGGCTGCTAATGTCTGGCCTTTACCCCTTCTGATACCATGCCTAAGATAGCACAGCACGGTAGCTAAGAGGGTAGGCCTGGAGCCTGACCCCTGCATTCCATTCCTAGATCCATCACTCGTGTGGCCTTGAGCAAGTGACGAAAACTTCATGCCTTCCTGTATGACATGAGCAGTTAATATTTAAGAGGGTTGCTATAGGGAATAAGTTAATTTATATCTGGAAAGTGCTTAAACCTTCTTTGGTACAAGGTAACAATTATATTTAGTTGTTACTTGCTAAGGCTTTGGATTTTGCCCAGTAAAATAGATCCTTCCAACCTTCTCCTCCTATCCATACAATTTTACAGCATATGCCATAAATTTTTAAATATGTATATAAAGTCTTACCCATCCTGTGTCCCCCAAGTCCCACTTTCAAAATTATCTACAAAGTGTTTAGGGATTGGCTAAATGGCGAGATACTCTCCAGCATTAAGAGTTCATAATAGAATACTATTTAATGATATAGAAGAAATATTTAAAATACATTGCTCAATGAAACAGAATTTTCAAAACAGTATGATAAGTATGAAAAAAATTTTCTTAGATAACAGATACATGTCGATAAAATGTTTGGAAGAATTTACACCAGAGTATTAGAAGTGTTATTTCCAATTGGTGGCATTTGGGGTGATATTTATTTTTTTCCTCCTTGAATTTCAACAATAATTACACACTTCTCTAAAGTTATTTTTCAGAAAATAATTCAAGCTCAGTGCCTTCAAGAAAGTATTTGAGACTTGATTCTATCCATTCTGACTCTACCGATGATAATATTAATGTTTTCACTGTGTTAAGCTTTAGCAATATTTTCTCACATTTTAGTTGGTTAAATAGATTTCCGCTTTTCTCATAGAATGAATGCCACTTAACATTGGAAGAAACATGAATGGTCACAGTCCAGCCTCTGAAGATGAGGCACATTTCACCACTACATACATACCACTACTTACTACCACCATGGATTCAGATACAGTTTCAGCTTAAATGATTTCATAGGCTGAGATCCAGAATTCAGGGGCAACAATGGGACTGTTAGTTTTCAGGTATTCCTTACTGGCACTAAATCAAGTCAACCCTTAAGGGATTGGAGCAATAGAAATATTGCATTTTCTCTAGAGTAACTGAGTATGGGTAGCCCCTGCTTTTCAAAAGTTTGAGTAATACCCCTTGGCTATTTAGAAAGAACTAGTTTAGTACCAGTTTGCATTAATTAAGAGAAATAGGAAATGGATTTTCCCCACTAGGGCAAAAGGCAAAAAGGAAAAGCAGCGTTCAGTATTTATTTATTTATTTTTATTTATTTATTTATTTATTAAATTTATTTATTTGACAGACAGAGATCACAAGTAGGCAGAGAGGCAGGCAGAGAGAAGGGGAAACAGGCTCCCTGCTGAGCAGAGAGCCTGATGCGGGGCTCGATCCCAGAACCCTGGGATCACAACCTGAGACCAAGGCAGAGGCTTTAACACACTGAGCCACCCAGGCGCCCCAGCGTTCAGGATTTATTTTGTACTGAGCCATTATAGAGGGAGGGCGACCCTCAGCAGCTCGGCCAAAGCTCCTACCCCCAATGGGGCTCCGCATCTCAGCAGCCAGCCACCAGCCACCATAGTTTTTAACTGTATCTGTGAACATCTGGGCTTCTTTTGATTTGTTTTGTGCAACATGTCTAAGCTTTATTGAGACTGCTGTGACCCACGCCTCACCCATGACACCACATCTGTGAGAAAGGCATGCTGCCGTGGGGAGAAACCCAAAGAACGTGAAAGGCTACTATCAGAAATGGATGCAGGAGCAGCCTCCTTGCCTTTTAGAAGAAAAGACACCTCCTACTCCATTGCTGGCTTCTCCTCTAGCAGGGCATTGATCCCACCTCCCTGAAATCTCCCCGGACCTCCTCGCCCTGTTATGATGCCAGCACCTAAAATGGGGGTCCCTGCCATGATGTCAGTGATAGGCCCTTATCTTCCTGGGATCATGCCAGTGGGACCTGCTCCTGGAATGAGGCCATCTACGGAAGGCCACATGCCAATGATGTCTGCACCCCTCCCCACCATGATGAGACCTCCCACCCGTCCCATGACTCCTGCCTGTCCCATGAGGGTGCCCCATCCAGCCAGGACTTGACCAGACATGTAAGGAGGGAGAGGAACCTCTTTATATCCATTTTATACTGCTTGTTCTTCTTTACCAGGAGATGATGGTACTGTGACTCTAGATGTCTTCTCATAGCAAGACAGGGAAGACTTGCTCCCTCTTCCTATCAAAGAAAAAATAGTTTTGGCAGGGGAGTGGCGAGACTGAAAAAAAAAGGCAATTTTCATTTGTATTGTGAAATATGAAAACAAAATTGTCAATTGTTTTAGTTAAAAAATTTTTTTCCATATAAATTAATGGTACTTGTTTCTTTGGTGTATGCTATTTGAGGTTATGAAAGTTTTCATCTCTACTTTTGGAGAGCAGGAGAAAACTGTAATTCTATTTTTTTGTGGATAAGATTTAGACCCATAACTAGAGTGACAACTTTCTCCAAATTCTCTGTCCTGCAGGCTGTCTTTCATGTTCTCCCAGCAGTGTCTAGTTCTCCCCACTGTCACCACCACCATCTTCAGTCAAGCTCCCTTTATCTCCTGCCCCGCCCCCCAGAAAGTGCCATCGCCCCCACGGATCTCTCTGGCTCTTCCTGGTCCTCCTCCAGTCCATTCTCCACACAGCAACATGGTGCGCTGATCAAACCCTGAGACTTTCCGCTTTTAAGTCAATCCATGGCTTCCCCTCGTATTCTTGCAGGAACCTAAACTCCAACACCTTGTGGCAGATCTGGCCCTGCCTTCCCTCCCTCACTCCGTTCTTACCACAGCTCCTCCAAGGGGGACCTTCTCACATCATTGTCTTATTGGCCACTTGTCCCATGCTTCTCACACAGGTCTCTCTCAGCCTTCAGGTATCAGCTGAATGACACCTTCAGTTCAGTGAAGTCTTCTACGGTCTACAACACCCCCCCACCACCCATAATTTAATCACAATTTAAACCTCATATTTATTAACTTCATTTACTTGTCATCATTTCATGCACATGTTTTTTTCTACTGCTTGTCATGTTTTGTTTTGTTTGTTTGTTTGTTTGACCGTAGAGTTAGAAGCTTAAATTAAACATACTTCTGAGACTTCCTGTTGTTTTATTTAGTTAATTCTCAATACCTTCCTTGCCATCCCTCTGCTCCCAGCACCCTTCCCTCATCATTAGGTGACCACTGTAAAGTGTTTTATGTGGCCTTTCTTTTTTATATTTACTTAAAGTGTTACTTAATATTAGTAATTTGTGACCTTTGTAAAATGTGTGCTAATTAACACAAAGTAATATGAATCAATCTTGGTTTATTTCTTACTTGCTTCAGTACCACTTTTTAAAATTTTAACATTTAAAAAAAATCTATTCATGTTACTACGAATACACCTCCTCTGTTTCTGATGGCTGATACTGTTTTCCAATTTGTACTCAGCATGTTAGACCTTTGTGGTATCAGTAATAGACACTAGACTGCCTCTAATTCACCACTATTGTAAACAACACCGCAACGAACATCCTCAGGCAAGTCCCTTTGTGAGCCTACCTGTCCCAGGGATATGTTCGCCTTGGGTAATGGGGCATATTTACCTTTAATTTGATTAAGTACCGTCATCATGATGGTAACCTCCAGGCTAACCTCCAGTCAGTAATGTTTAAGGGTCTCTATTTCCGCAAGCTTCTGCCAACATGATCTATTTTTGCAAATCTGAGGGTATCAAGGGATACCCTATGTTTTGTTTTTCTATCATTTCAAGTAAGTTTGAGCATATCTTTCTAGTCAGCACCATGATGTTTGAATACGGGAGTGGGAGCTAAGACCCAAGCCATGCTCTGCATGCCCTCTCATGACTATGAGCTATCTGCAGAAAAGGCTGGCTTTTGCTGATTTGCAGCAAGGCAACATATGGGCTAGCACTAGTCCAGATCACATACTTATTAGTCACTTACATTTCAAATTCTGGGAATTCTTTGCTCATATCCTTTCCCCCATTAAGTTGAAGGTCTTGTAATTTCTTGTTAATTTTTAGTCATTTCTTGCATATTAGAATCTCTTTTCGGTTTCAGACATTGCCCATTTCTTCTATAATTCTGTCAACTATCTGTCAAATTCACCCATGGCATTTTTCTTTTAACAGAACTCCCTAATTTTGACATACTCAAAAAAGCAGTTTTCCTCTTCATGTCTTTAAATTGTGGGATTTTGCTTAAATCCTTCCAAACCTTAAGTGACAAGCATATTTTCTCACATTATTTTGTGTTCACTTGATAGGGTTGCATTTCACATTCAGGTCTCTCATCTTTGTGGGGTCCACCTTCAGCTACGATGTAAAGTAATCATCTGATTTTATTTTTCTCCACATTCAAAGACCCTTTTTTTCCTACAACATTTGCTAAGCAGTCAGTATTTTCCTTACTAATTTATAGTGTGGTTTTTATCCTATAATTAGTTGTCTCTGAGCTCTCTGTGTTGTTAAGTTGGTCTATTTGTTCATACTCATGTCCATACTCAGTCAAGAACCACACTATTTTACTACTTTACATTGTATATGTCTTTATATACAAAGCTTCTTTTTTGCTTTCTTTGTTCAAAATGGCAGGTTTTCATGAACTATCATTTTCCCATGCAAATTTAGAATATGATGTACGGAGTTCCTCAAAACACCCAGCTGGAATTTTGATTAACAATTTGTTGAATTTAAAGATTATTTGGGAAGAAAATTAACCTCTTTACATTCTAAAGTCTAAGATATTCTATCCATGACAGATTTGTTTTCTTTTAACATATACCTAATTTTAAAATGCTGTGTACTTATAAATACACATACGTATGTATATACACACATATAGTTTGCTAACAATTGTGAGTCCTACTTTATTTTTTAAGATCGAGCTAATTTGTCACTAAAGAAAAAAACTATTAATTTTGGAAATTTATATTATATCTGGCGATCCCATAAAATTATCTTATAAATTCTAATAATTGGCATATTAACTTTGTGGTTACTCTAGGTAGACTATCATATTATTTGTGAACTAGAAAAGATTTACTTCTCTTTTACAAATCCTTATACTTCTTCTGTTCCTTTTCTTACAACTTTAGTCAGAATTTTTATACTATGTTAAATAGTAGTTAGTGGTAGTGATGATGGACATCCTTGTCTTATTCCTAATTTTAAAAGGAAAGAATCTATAGATCTGTTACTAAGTATAAATTCTGTCATTACTTCTCATATATAGCTTTTATCAAGCTCAGGAAGTATCCTATCCCTAGTTCTAAATTTTTTTTTAAAGATTTTATTTATTTATTTGACAGAGAGATCACAAGTAGGCAGAGAAGCAGGCAGAGAGAGAGGGGGAAGCAGAACCCCTGCTGAGGAGAGATCCCAATGTGGGGCTTGATCCCAGGATCCTGAGATCATTACCTGAGCTGAAGGCAGAGGCTTAACCCACTGAGCCACCCAGGTGCCCTTAAAATTATTTTAAAGTATAAATCAGTTTCTCTGCCTTTAATTTTAAAAAAGGTTTTAACCATACTGGATTCAAATAAAATAAAAAATTTTAAAAATGCTTTTTAACTGTATTTTGATTTCTAATATTTTTTACTTTTTTAAAATATAACGATAGACTTTCTGGTGTTGAACCATCCTTGCATTCCTGACAAAAAACTATGTGTTCATGATGCAAATTTTTATAGGTTTATTTATTTATTCATTCATTCATTTGTTTGTTTATTTTTATAGAGAAAGCATGCATGAGTGGGGGAGGAGGGGCACATGGAGAGGAAGAGAGAGAATCTTTTTTTTTTTTTTAAAGATTTTATTTATTTATTTGAGAGAGAGAGAGAGAGAGGTCACAAGTAGACAGAGAGGTGGAAGCAGGCTCCCCACTGAGCAGAGAGCCTGATGTGGGCCTCAATCCCAGGACCCTGAGATCATGACCTGAGCTGAAGGCAGAGGCTTAACCCACTGAGCCACCCAGGCTCCCGGAGAGAGAGAATCTTAAGCAGGCTCCACACTGGGCTCAATCTCACAACCCTGAGATCAGGACCTGAGCCAAAGCCAAGAGTCAGATAATGCTTAACCAACTGAGCCACACAGGTGCCATCATAATGTAATTTTTTAAACATGCTTTTGAATTTTTATATCTATGCTTATTTTTATATATTACATATACATATATATGTATAAAATATATATATTTTTTATGCGTCTTTTTATTTTGATCCATTTTAACAGAGACCTATCTTACTAGTATTTCAAAAAAACATAACTTTTTGGCTTTGTTTTCCAATAATCTTTGTCATTTGTCCCTTCCCTTCCTTTAAATACTTCCTTCTAATCTTCTTGGGCTTATTCTATTGGCCTTTTTCTAAATTTTGAGTTAAATGTTTAGCTTAAGTTGTTTTCCTTTCAATCCCATCTTGCTTTCTGACAAATATCTTTAAATCAACAAGTTGTCCAAGTACTATTTTAGCTGTGCCTCACACATTTTGACAAAACATTTTTATTCAGTTCTAAATATTTTGTAACTTTTTTAAAGATGATTTTTAACTCAAAATATTTTATATTATGTTAGAGTCTGGGCACATAGTAGTTTTTTGTGATCTTTTTAAAGTTTTCTAATTGTATTGCATTTTAACTTTATAACTCAAGCTGCCAATGACCTCACCACCAGCATGCACACACATACACACCCAGAAAAGCTGATGACATACTCAGTTTACCCAGAGAGATTGGAAAGAAATTTGGGTTGCACTGTGAAAAGCATCATTATACTTATAGTAGATGTTCAATAAATACTTATTAATGATTAAACAAACATAGTATACATGTGTAATTTAAAGGGTTGGAAATTAATGTGAGTGTATTTGCATGAGGTACTACTGAGTAATGATATTGATTTCTAAGCCATGGAAGAAAACCAGTGTCATTACTTTACTCATACCTCATAAAGTTCAGATCCATTTGACAAAGTGAATTATTAATTATTGATGGGATTATTATCTAGGTTGGCACTATTTAAATCTTTGACTTTGCCATTTCCCTTCTGTTGTTAACTTTGTAAATACTTTTCTTAGGACATATGAAATGTTGTTTTTTAGTAATCTGTGTTTGCCTTGTACATAGTTGAGTTTAATAATTATTTATAATTGTTTATTGGATAACAACATAGCCGAGAAATAAGAGTTAAATTGTTCAACAACAAACCAGCCACTTTAGCAGATGCTCATGGTACCCCACCTACAAATCCTAAGTCATTTCTGTTTCTAAGCATATCAGCCCTACCTACCACCCTCCTGTATCACAATGCCTGAGGACTTCCTCTGACCATGGAGTTCATCTTGCCTACACATGAAGCTAGCCAGAAGTTCCAGGGAATTAATATTCTCTACCCCAGAAGCAACTCTTTACTGATTTTTAAATTTATGAATAAAATTTATGGATTTATGGAAAAAATCCAGCTTTCTTACCCCTGTAGTGGGCTAATTCTAAGGTGTGTATTCTATGTATCATGAGGGAGTTTATAGACTAGGATGCTTTGTGAAGGCAGCAGAGGTAGATAAAAGTGTCATCTGACTCTTGAAGAAATAAACCAGATTTCTTATGAGTGGGAATTTTAAACCATGCTAAATTGATATGCAGATAACTCTTTTTAAACCTAAAACAAACATCTGACTAGAAAGTAGTAGAGAAAGTGGTTAAAATGGGCCCACTCTGGAGCCAGAAAGTCTGACTCTATCATTTACCAGCTGTATGGCCATAGAAAAATTACTTGATCTCTCTGAACCTTTATTATTTTTTATAATCATTTATACCCAATATTGGCTCAAACTCACAACCCCAAGATCAAGAGTTGCATGCTCCATCAACTGAGTCAGCCAGGTGCCCTGAGCCTTACTTTACTTACCTGTAAATGCATTTACTTTTTAAGGATATGAGGATTTGATGAGTGACTATGTGCAAAGCACTTAGAATAATCCATGGTGTATCTGTGTCCTCAAGAAATTTAAGATTATTATTTTTATTATGAAAGAGTAAGTTTTTTTTTCTTTCCTTCTACTCCACTATAATGGTTTAATAAACTTTTTAAGAGCTAGAAAAGTACAGGGGATAAGCAGGCAAGTGCCTAGAACCTTCACAGTGGCTATAGTTGCCTGGCTTTTCTACACACTTGTGTAGTGATGACTGGGGAGATTTGTCAATATAAATATATTTTCTTTGGACTCTTTATAGCCTCCTTTGGTAATCTTGGCCACTTCTGTGGCTTCAGTTACCATACATATTTTGACAACTCCCAATATATAATTCTTCCACTCACTGACCTTTAGATTTGTATATCAAACTGCTGAGTAGATATCTCTTGGCATCTCCAATTCAACGGATCCAAAGCTGAACTCATTATCACACATGCAGATTTTTCCCCTCATATACTCAATCTTAGTTGTGAAATGAGGACTATGGTTGATTCAGTTGACTAATTGGCTGGGCTGGTCCTTATTTTCCCATAAATCCAATACAAATTAGAAAGGATGTCTTTACAAAATAGAGAACTATTTTTCAGTCAAGGATAACTAAAAAAAACATGCTTCCTATCTAACATATTCAATATACTTATAGAGATTACCTATTTAAAATTGCATCGCCACCCACCTAGCCACCAAAGCCAGAAACTTGGTCATCTTCAATTTTTTCAGTTCCCTTGCTATCTCATTACCCACAGTCTTGTTTTATAACAATTAGCCTTGCTTTCATATTTTTAATCTATTACAAACCTTCAGATACATGTTGTTTCTCTTTCCCTCCTTCACCTTCTCAGCTTTAGGTGTTCATTCAAATGCTTCCAAGCCAATCTTTTGACCTTTGGCTTTGGCTCAAACCCCTCCCCCACATTGTTGCCTCATAACTTAATTGGGATGCAAATCTGATCATGTTTCTACCCTTGACCAACTGGCTGGAATGATTCCTCATGGCCTGCAGTATGCATGAAAGGCCCCATGTGACCCTGTCCTCACCATTCCAGCTGCCTTTGCAGCCTCTGTTGACTTCACACTTCCTGTTTCAGTAATACTGAACTATTTTATGTATTTTTCTTTTGGGTCATTCTGTTTGATGACTTGGTAATTTTGCTTGCCCCTGTCATGATCTCCACATAATTCCCACTCATCCTTCAAGGATCTTCTCAGCTAGCATCTCCCTAGAAAGCCCTCCCTGACTCATTCAGGCCGAGGTAGGTGACAGCTCCCTGGTCTCCCATGGGTCCCTGGTACATACCTCACCCAGTTACTTATTACACTGCATTGACAAAACATACCCCCTCCCACCAACTGGGTGGCAAATGTCTCCAAGTCAGGGCTTTTCTGTCTTGTATCCCCAGCACTATACTGGAATCATCCACCGTAACGATTTAGTGAATGAGGTTGAGGAAAGTGTGTACTGAAGATGTTGAAGCAGAGATGGATCAGAGGTCCTCAATACCAGCTGCATGTAGGAAATATCTGGAGACCTTTTAAAAATCCACATACCAATGATCCAAACCAGTTCATTTAAATTGGAAGCTCTGGGAGGGAGGCCAGGGCATTTAGACATCTTAAACTCATGTGATAATGTGCAGGTGAGACTAGTAATCGGTTGGTTGGATGACCACTAGACAAGGATTGGAGAATGATATGCCAGAGAGAAATGGAACTCTTGATCCTTAAGGCACCTTTCACTTAGGAAATTCAGTGAGATGATTGCTGGAATTATACTTAATATTAGCTAATTTCCTTAAAAATATTCCCCATACATTATATAGCTTGGCTTGTTTCGCTTTGTATGCGGGTAACATAGTTGGTCAGCTAGGAACAAAACAGTGGGTCATTCCAGGGAATTCACGTTCTTGAAAGAACACTCAGCACAAATGCACATGGATTTGGTTAAAATCATGTAAAAAAAAAAATAGTAGCAAAGGGAGGAAAAGGAGGAGTGGGTTTTAGATGCTTTGTACATTCATGTCATGATATTAGAGAAAGAAGTTTCTAAACACTTCCTGGTTCTTTTGAAATGTCATATTTATAATCTTCAAACTTATTCTTGTCTTTTTCTTGTTTGTGGTGATGATGATGCTGGGCAGTGGATTTTCTCTCTTTCATAATATGTGTGTCTACTGTGACAGAGAGGCAGTGCCACATGTTGACTTTAGAAGTTTTCAAACTACGAGGACTTGGAATAAGTTCTACAAGGAATAAGAAAGGCCGGTTTAGATATTAGTGTTTGTGGGAGGACTAAACTACTCTAGTTTATATTTCCATGAAGAGTGTTTTCTAGGAAAAGAAATAAGTTTTGAAGATCAACATAAATATCAGAAAAAAAGGGGTAGGAACTTCTTTCAAAATGATCATCTAGGATTTAGGAGAAAGATACCCTAGAGTCTTGCAATCTCAAAACTAATATTCAAACTCTCAATCTCTTTGCTTAAAAAAGTTTAATAAGCTGTAAAATAAATACACTTCCATTAAATATTAAATAAATTATTTACAACTTGAAAAAATACTTTTTTATCTCCATGCATCTTTATATACAGAAATAAGAACTTAGCATAAAAAGCGACAATTGAAAGTTTAAAACCAACAGAACAAAAAGGTTCTGTTTTCTTATGATCCACCAAAAAGAGGAACCAACTCATCACTCGTGGTTTTGACCTGGCAGTGACTCCGATCCGATACCCTAGTCAAAAGGAAAATAAAAATATTAGAGATAAAGCTCAATTTCAATATAGCGTTAAGAAAATATAAAAAAAATCAGGAATCAGAATTACTGTCAATTTAGAATGTCTTCTAAAAAATGCTAAAAGCTTCTCAGAGATAAACTACCACTTCGACCTGAGTCCGTCTTTCACACCAGCTTTGGCTGGATGCCTACTTAGGTAGAGAGCTGCCTTTGAAACCTGGTTTATCAAATTCTACTTAATAAAAAACAACAACACTCATGGGAAGCAGTTTTCCTAACCAAATCTATGCAGTGGACATAATTAAAAAGAAAGATTAAATGGCTCGGTGTATTTGTGATATACAGTTAATTTAGGATAATTAGTACTGAGGGCATAATAATAGTAGCTACCAGCTAATGGCAGCCACTATGTGCCAACACAGCATATTCCTTTTACAAAAATCATCTCAGATCTTCTTTGAGAAATTTCAGTTGCACTAAATAACCAAAAATCTACCTTTCTTCATGTTGGTGGTCTTAGCTTTAGCACATTAAGCCAAAATTATAATAAATGTTGTTGCAATAAGTACTGAACACAGCATTGCATCAATAATTATCCATTTCAGGAGTTATTGAGCCAATTCTGTAACAGGCTTAGAACAAAATACTTGCACTTAACCAATGCTAAATGGAGTGTTTCTCCAAGCATCTGTGGTGTTCTATAAAAAGGGAGATAGTGGATTTAGTAGACTTAGGGTTTGGCTTAGGAATGTGCATACATAACCAGCATCTCAAGCAATTCTTAAACCCAGTGAAGGTAGTGAATCAATGACTTAAGGATGGGACATCCTTCCTGAACGTCTAAGGAAATGGACCCTTCTTCCGACCAACTTTAAATGTGTCCTTGATCTTGTTCTCTCCTTTTCCTCTGGAAGTTTGCTTCATTAGCTGTCCATTTTAGTTATTAATAAAATATTCCTCTCCATAGCTCCTTACTTTTCCCTACAATATGCTCAGCTCTGCCTCTTTACAAAAAAACAAAAAACAAAAAACAAAAAAACCCCAAAAAACAAAAAACAAAACATTAAAAATAAGACCTACAATATATCCCTTACCCAAACTATCTCTCAAATTTTTACCCCTTCTCCCTTCCTACTTTGCTTTTTTTTGGAGGTGGGGAAGGTGCAGAGAGAGAATTTAAAGCAGGCTCCATGCCCAGTGTGGAGTCCAACAAGGGGCTCAATCTCACAACCCTGAGATCATCACGTGAGTGGATGGAAATCGAGAGTCAGATGCTTAACCAACTGAGTAATCCAGGTGCCCACCCCCTTCCTTTCTTTAAAAGGATGTTCAACGTGCTCCCTCCACTTCCTCAGAGTTGTAGTCACGCACCTGACTTGGCTCCCCACCATGTGAGCTCAACCTTTATTCCAACTTTCTCTCCTCAACACCCATTTGAACTAGGCCATTTGTCTGAAGTTTCTAAAGAGACCCAGCCCATTTTACAGTATTAATCTTCCTCTTCCTTCATAACTGCTTGTTCCCAATCTCATCAGTCCTTGGAGGCTCACTTCCAATGCCACCCTATATATGACATCCTTTCCAGCTCCCTGCACATGATCCACAGGACTTCCTCTCCTTCACTGAAAACTCCTCATATTCCTTTTATATGACACATATTTTTTACTTGCCCTAGCATTCTGATTCCTTATACTATTTTCTGTCTACCAAATGCTAATGTCTTTGAGAAGACGGTCTGTGTCTGCTCATCTTTACATCCTTTGTAGTAGTCCTTTCTCTCTATTGAACTCCATCTCATGCTCAAAGATTAAGACTTCAATGTAGCCAATGTTCATAGTGTATTCATAATTAAGAACTATTACTTTCTTCACATGAGATAACAGATGTTATATTTTTTAAAATTATAAGATATCATCTATAGTTATCTTTTAAAACTCAAACCTGTAATATTATCTTCAGTTACGCTATGGCATGCACATTTCCATTTTCTTGTCGAAGTTTCTTTCGTTCTTCAACTTCTCCTTCATATTCCCTGAAGTATCGTTTTCGAAGCCTTCAGACAACAAGATATTCCACGGTCATCAAAGTTCTATTCATCTATATACTGACTGGGGTTTTCATGAGTACAGGGAATTCCTTTTTGTGAGTCCTGATAGGCTATTACACTGTATTCTATTCCAAATCAAAACTTACAGCTTGCTATAAAATATTACTACCATTCTTTTTAAAGGGATGTTCATGGTGACTTTATATAAACATATTCCCAGATTACTGAGATTTAAATAGATACCCTTTGAGACACAAACTTTCAGAAGGCAAGGAACACATTTATACGTGTGGGTTTTTATAGTTCACACTCAATGTTACATTAGTTTCAGGTGTATATTATAGTGATTCAATAAATCTATACATTATACTATACTCACCACAAGCATAGCTACCATCTGTCACCATACAACACCATTACAATATCATTACTATATTCCCTATACTGTGCTTTTTATTCCCATGACTTGCCCATTCCATAACTGGAAGCCTGTATCTCCCACTCCCCTTCACCCTTTTTGCCCCTCCTCCCACCCTCTCCCCTCTGACAAACATCATTTTGCTCTGTGTATTTATGGGTCTATTTCTGCTTTTTGTTTGTTTATTTATGCATTTGTTTTGTTTTTCAGATTCCACATATAAGTGAAATCATATGGTATGTTTATTTCTTTGTCTGACTAATTTCCCTTAGCATAATACCCTCTAGGTTCATTCATGTTGTTGCAAATGGCAAAACCTCATTCTTTCCTTTTTTCCTCAACCCTTAGCCCAGGTGCCTGTACAGTTGGAGGAAGAAGAGGTATAGTTTTATCACAAAGGACTTTACATTTGTATCAACTAATTTAAATGATCAGAATTTTTTCACACAAGCTTATAAAACAAGCTGGGTTTTCTTTATTTCTATATATAATAAATATGTCCTTTTAGTTTTATTCATTGTTACTCTCTAGTAAAATTCAATCATTTAAAAATGTCTTGGTGTCATACAAGAAATTATATTTTTAATAGGTCTTTAATCTATCTATCAAACATTACTCCTAAAATGATAAGATCTTTGTCATGATGCTTGAGGGAAAAAAAATCAATTATGAAAAAGACAGCAAAATGCAGCTTTGACTGCTGTTTACTTTATGTGTCAAACACAAGAATATGATAGAAAAGGAGAAAAGTCACTGCTTAGTTTTAAGAGTGCCAACATGACAAAAAGTTTTTCCATGCCTTTCTGAAGGATAATTAAATATTTCACCCTGAATGATCCCAAGTTTGAATAATTATTTCAAAACATCTTCCGTAACTGGCTATTTTTTTCCTTCTATCCTTCTATGTCGAACAATCATGATTCGTCTGGCTTGAGGTATTTGCATATCTGGCTTGAGGTATTAACAGATCAAAATAATTTCCAGAGTGTGCAAAACAAATTTAAACCACACATCAAACTCTATGTGCATCATAAAACAGTTTTTTTTTAAATGTTCCTTTTTATCATTATCTGGTCTGCATTTAAAATAATAGTAAACAATGGCAGAAGATAACCCCTTGTTTCCTGAATGGCAGGAGTGGTAGATCATGCACACAATCCAGTTGTTAAAGTAATTTACCAAGACCTAAAATTAGAATAATGAGTCTATTGCTTTTCCCAAGCTCGAGTAGCACATGAGTCATTACAGAGCCATTCACACCCTCCCCCAACTTCCTTAATTCACTGACTTCTGTTTGACAGACAATGCCATTTTGACATACCCACCAGTGCCTACTACCAGGAACAGTCTACTTCTAACATTCATTGGTCATGAAGTGAAGTGTGGTGATCTGTTATTGTGAGGACAGGGCAGATATTGCAGGAGTAGAACAGTAATGGAATTGTCCCTGCTTCCTACGCCATGCCATATGGAAGAAAATTTTGTTTTGTTTTGTTTTGTTTTGTTTTAGTAATTGAGTTCCCATATCACCTTTGACAATTATAAAATTGGCATAAGCTCTAGGTAAATCAGTACCATGCTGTGATATCTAACTCAGAATTTTGCATTTTACTAGAAGCAGAGGATAGAGCTTTTCTTGGCTGCTAGTTTGAAGCTCTTTGTGATTTATTTACTTATTTATTTAGTGCCAAAGCAGACTCTCTAACAACCTGCTGTGAACCAGGCCTTAATTAGCCTCCTCTGGGAGGCTTCCTTAAGCTTAAAGATGTTCAGAGTCGGTACCAACACACTCGGATTTGCAGGTAGCCATGAGTGGAGATACGACATGAAAGAAAGCCATCGATTTTTAAGTTCAAAAAATGTCTATAGGGTGTCTGAAAAACAGCCTTACATATTAAGTTTCCGTGGTGGCCAAAGTAATATGATTTTTGACCAGAATCTGTATCTTTGTCAATGAAGTATAAAGATATGACCAAAGATCACATGCCACTGATAGAATAAGTCATCTAAAATAGGATATAGGACATTGGGATAGGAATATTGAAAAAAAAAAGAAGTCAACCTGGCATTATTTTAGCGTGAATGTGTAGGTTATGCAGTACTTACTGGATTGTGATGACAACAGCAATGGCCGTGAAGCTCACCGCAGACACAAAGGCAGCTATGGAGGCTAAAGCGATTTTTGATAAATCACCGTCAACCATGCTGTGAGTCTTCATGGACTTTTCCCCACACCGTTCGCCAAAGTAATCCTGATGGCATCTGTAAACAGCCCACATTCAAAAACTACAGTAATAACTGAAAACGCTCCATATATTTTAAGTTTACTTTGCAGGTCATCAATAGGCATTTAGTTGTAACACTCAAAAAAAAAAAAAAAAAGTCATGCCATCTATTTGTATTTCAAAATCATGAGAAACAATGCACTCAAGCCAAAGATCTATTAGTATAAGAACAAGTTGAGATTAGTTTGGGTGTGATATTCCAAGAAGACACACCTTTTCATTCTTTGTGCTCCTTTTATGACCAACTGATGAGTTCAGTGACTTGTTATGCAGCTAATACATTCCACTATCATTTAATGTGTTAGTGGCTTTGGGGGGGAAGGAGGATTATGTGAAGAGTACATTTAGACCTTTCTTTTTTAAACGGTTTGTAAATATGTTATCATGAATATATTTATACCAGGGATCAGCAAACTATAGCCCATAGGTCAATTTGGTCATTTGCCAGGTTTTTTACAGTGTGCAAGCCAACGATTTTTACATTTTTAAATGGTTACATTTTAATTGGTTCTGTAAGTACATACATAATCCTGATCAAGGAACCTAAAGTATTTTCCAGCTGGTCCTTTAAGAAAAATTTTACAGACACTTGGTTTATATGTGGGAAAAATAAATGACTTTCTGCATCAAGGAGTTTCAGACATGGTGTTATAAATACAGATTTCCATATAATTTAGGAAGACTTACTTGCATGTTACAGCTTCCAGGTGCTCTATGTATTTACATTCTCCATGAATACAGAAATTTTGGAATTCTGCATCACACGGATTTTTCTTCTTTCTGTTTCTTCTATTTTTTCCACTTTTGCCTCCTTTTTTCTTTCTTTTGGGTTTATCTGAAGTCTTTTCACTTTCTGTTTTGTTTTTCATGGGCTTAACTACCTGTTCAACTGAAAAAAAAAAAAGAAGATTTATTGACAACAATCTCTCTTCATCTTGAAAATTGTTTTGGAGACATAAGAGAAAGAAGTCTTAGCAGTGAGAGCTCATGGGGACAATGACCATACTTTTCTGATTATTCAACACAATTCATATATAATAATTGGATAAAGAGAATATCTGTATGGTGTGGCACTTAACCATCTGAGCCTCCTTGTTATTTTATTAGCTTAGAAATGTATTTTGAATTTTGTACCACTCTTATTATTATTGATAATACTATTACCTGACTAAAAAAATCCATGAAATATCTTACACATTTCCTGAATTTCTTATACATGCTAAATTCTTGGTAATGAGCATTAATCTGATTAAAGCCAGGTCACAGTTGAATGTTTTGCTATACAACTGATATGGAAGACACTGGAGTTGAGTGAAGACAAGTAACATGTCCAAGGACACGTGGCTAGAATATGATAGTGCTGGGGTTTCAAAGCCTGTCATTCCCACGCTGTATTTTCTCTTGGATAGGTCAATGCCACAGATTAAACCGAGACTATAGTATATTTGTTGATTTTACTTACTCATTTCAGTCTTGTGATCACTACCATAATTGGGCATTACTGTGTATTACTTGAGAGTGGGAAAAATCTGAGAATTACACATTAGAATTAATCAATTTCTCCAACTCCCAGATGACAGTGGGTTATAATTGGTTCCATGGGGCTATTTTTTGTGGTCAATCTGTTTGAAAAATAAGAATTGGAAATATTTGTACGTGATGCTTCAGAGACTCACTCGTCTTAACTCCAGATCTACAGAAGCATTGGTTCCGTGTTATAACTATGCAGGGTATAGTATACCCACAGGCTAAATATAGGAAGGAGTTTTTACATTGGAGTTGTGCATTTTGTTATACTAATACCTGAACAGCCTTCTTTAAGCAAGTATTTAGTAAACAGAGTCCAGGGCAAAGAGGAAAATACCACAGTATCATAATACCATTAGTCATAATGGTCCTACATAATGGTCCATTAATTAGAAAATATTAGAAACATAGGGAAGGGTATCAAAGATAGAACCCTGTGATTAAGGAAGCAACAAATAAATATTATGAGTATTTCAGCAGGTTATTATAACATTAATAATAGTCAAATTAGGAGCAATGTTTAACCAGTTACACAATTTTTCTATTGAAACTTTGATGGTAAAAAATACCGTGAGTTAGAGTCAGTTCCCCAATAGAAACATTTTAAATGCATATTACTGCACATTATCAGATATATTACAAATTGCAGACACAGACAAATCGTCACTATGCTGAAGAGCTGTAACACCCATCAACCCCCTGGGCTCCGAAGCCTTTCCAAGGAGTTCAACCACTAGTTTCACTACTTCACAATGCACTAGTCAGTTTCACAGCTAACAACTGATTTGGCCTTTTCAAATGTCAACAACTTGAAATCTCTTCGAGAGAACAGTTTCTAATCTTTTCTCCAAAAATAAGAAGTATAAGCGGATCTCTTCCCCACCTTACATAAAAGCACAAGTTACTAATCAAAGAGTATGAGGTAGCACGCTCCCTGAAGCTTTTCCCACCTGCTGCTCAACCCTGTCACTGTCCCTGTGCTATCACCTTCCGTTCCTTCTTCAGGTCTGGGAGCCAGAGGGGGAGAAGTCAGGGAAACTAGGTCAGGAGAGAAGGGGCATTACGTCCTGCCTCCATAATGAATGTTCCTAGGATATTTAGAGCCGATTTACTGATGACCTGATCATCCCTGAAGCTTCAAAGTAATAGGAGGGTAATGAACAATACTTACATCTTACTTTGGTCCTCTTTACCTTAAGCAAATTTAAGCTTTTTTTTTTTTTTTTTAAAGCTTTAATAGCACGAGAGTACAAAACTATGGGTCACTATTATTTAACTAACACATGGGATTTGGGGTTAAATTATGATTTTAGCCATTTGAAATCCATGCATATTTGTCTTTCTTTAATATTTCCAGAAGGCTGTACTATTATTGCTGCTTCTGCTGCTGCCGCTTCTGTTATTGCTGTTTTAGAATCACCAGTTTCTCAGCACCTGGTACTTAAAGGCTAAAGTCCAACTGCTCCTTTTCCCATTACTTTCTGTTCCCTTATTTGTTTTAAAATGCGGGTGTTTCAAGAAGCATGGTGGTGGGGAATGGATATAAGAGCTGAGGACTGGCGGATGTCTACACCCGGCCTGTCGCTCAGTGTGGGGGTCATGTGGTCCCGTGGGAAAGAGCAGAGGATGCGGAGTCCAACAGTGGAGTTCTCATTCTGGCTCAACTGCTTGCTGGCTGTGGAACCTGGGGCAAAACAACCTTGCACTTCAGTTATCACATCTGTAAAATGATAACAATCCCCACTTGTGAAGTAGACTTAATAGACATAAAACATTTGTTAGCGCTCTGGACATATCAGATGTGCCCACACAAAGCTCTTTGGTCTCAGGTTGTAGCTTACCCACGGGGTATGCAACAGACATACACACAAGAAAACCACCCAAAGATGCAGGGACTGGCTTTGCTCGTGCAAACACATATCTTAGAGGCTGTGTTTTGACCTTCTCCTCCACTCACCTCGGACTGAATCATCTACGATATAGCTAGATATTTGCGGTTCGTTATCATACTCTTCTGCATAGTCATAGTCGATCCCCGAGGACAGCTCCCTGCTAGAAGGCGTTTCACTCACAGGGGAAATCTCACTTCCCGAGGACATCCCACTTCTCGGGGTAACCTCCAAACCGTCAGCGCTGTGGTCCCCAGAAAATGGTTCCCCTTTCCCAGAGTAGGTGTCATTGACATCCAATCCAGCAGCATAATGGGCTGTGGGAGAAAGAACAACGGAAGAAAAGAAAAGGTAAAGCCGAGCGGCCTTCTCACCAGGCAGCTGTGTTCAGGAGAAATGTTTGTCTTCTGATATCAAAGCAGTTATTGCACATGTGCTATTGTTTGGGATTGAGTCACTTATGAAAGCATCTTCACATTTTGCCAACAAGCAAACTCAGCTGTTCCAATTTACAGAGCTGCATTCATCAAGGTTTTCTTTTCCACAGATGATCTACGCTACTTTTCACATCAAATAACACTGCCAGATAGGCACGTTACTCTAATTACTTAACAGGTAACTTATATTGTCTGGATATTCCCATCACCTCACATGCCAGGGGCATTCGTGTTTGCCAGAATGTCCCATTGGGATGGACAGGTTCTGGAGAGAAATATCAGACTTTCTCAACATGGGTTCACATTTTTTAAAGGATCACGTATATGAATGTAAAACCATATAAATGATATTTGATAATAATGACTCTCATTGTCACTATTTCATTATCCTTGTTCCTACACAGGGAAGAAACTGGGGCCTAGGTGAGATTTGGGGCCTCAAGCTGCAAGCCCCTGCTTTGTCTTGTAGGTCTCACTAAAACAGCATCAGCGTGGAGCTATGGCTTCTCCCTGGAACGTCGTGCGTGAGGCCCTCTAGGAAGGTCAAGATAGAATCCCTAGACGGAGGAGATGGAGAATTTAGGCAGGAGGCAAGCGCTCTGGGTCCAGGACTTCACGACTCTTAAGATCTGCGGAAGTCACTTCACCTGCCCGAACTCGGTTTCTCTATCTGCACAAGTAAGGATCTGGATCCCAGGATCTTTGCGGTCTCCTGCTGCTGGACTCAAGCAAAACTTCGGAGACTGTCCCGCACCCTCTTCCCGGCCTGGAACGTCGGAGACACCTGCGCGCTCTCCTCCTCCCCGGTAGTAAGCTCCGGGACGGAGCTCCTCGGACGCCTCTCTCGGGAAGGGCTGTGCCCGCCGTGGGAGAAGCGCCGGCGGGAGACTCCGAGCCGGGACGTCCTTACCTGAGCCGAGGAGCAGGAGCGACAGCACCACGGGCGCCGGCGGCAGCAGCGGGGCTCTCATTGGTCCCTGGGCGCGGCGGCGTCGCGGTCTCTGGGGCAACTCGGCCGGGAGCTGCAGCTGGAAAAGGAGGTGGTGGGAGAGAGAGGGGACGAGCGGGAGAGCGCGGCGGTGCTCGCCGCCCGGCCGGGCTCAGGAGCTTGGAGGAGCCCCTAGCGCTCGCCTCGGGGTCTCTCGGCTCCGACTCGGGCGCAGGCACAAGGTGTGCGAACATTCCGGAGGCGCGGCGCGCACCTGCCGCTTTATAGGCCGGGCGGGGACCCAGCCGGGTCCGTGACGTCACGGCCGCCGCTGTGGGTGGAGGCGGGAGGCCGCCCGGGGAGAGGTCGCTACCCCAAAACCGCGCGCGGAGGGCAGCGCCACCTCCCCCGAGCGCGGAGAGCCGTCGGGAGGAAATGGAAGTTAAACCCTGGCTGCCGGCTGAGAACACGGCCGCTCCGTGACCCGCGGTGGACGTTCGGGCCGAGGGCTCGTCCCTGGCCGCCGCAAGTCCCGCTCTTTCCAACCATCTGAAAGCCCTCCGTGTATACCTTGGTTGATCTGAAAACTACCAACTACGGGGCTTCATAGAAAAGTTCCATATCAAGATGCAAAAGTCCGTTAAGACCAAGAGTGACTTAACGATGAATGAGAACCCGACGTCTTTAACCAGGATAGTGTAGTTCATTAAATGACAAGAGAGAGCGCCTCCTAATGAGGAACTGGGTTATTTATGATGGGGCCTTATCTCAACCACGAGCGCTTTTCTACCCACTACTGGCAAGTGGCCAGAATTTCAAATCCCCTCCCCTCCATTTATTTGTGTCCCAGCGCCCTCATCAAAATTTGGATTTACTGACCATGTATTATTGCCAAACTATACACTAAAATATTACCTGCACCGTCTCACTCAGCAGCCTTGCTGGTTAAGTATCATTTCACTATGTTCCAAGGAAGACTTGACATAGCTGGTCAAGGCAGGAGGCAGACGATTTAAATTCAAGTGCTTCTGACTCTAAACCCTCTCTCCACTCTGTTAAGGAATTTAGACTACAGGGATCTCTGAAAAGAGAGCTTCTGGGAGAACAATACTTGATCCTAAGGAGGGTATTGGCATTTAAATGGAGTTGGTACCCAAGCCTGTGCAACTCAAATCCCAAGATAAAACGTCTAGCTTTGTGGGCCCAGTTCGAATCTGGTAGGGCAATTCATTCAGACAAAGAAGCTAAAATGAAGAGTGAGGGAGCTGCTCAATTCAACTCACTTTGATGTAGACACAACTCCAGAACTGGATTTTTCTTGACTTGAAGAGAAAAAAAAAGCATTGTTCTCTTTCTCTAACTGGTTCCTTGTCCTGAAGATACATATCTCTTCCTGAATTCTTCCAGTAAAACAGCCTTTTTAGGAATGTGGATCACAGTGCATCTATCCTAATTCTGGGAAACTTTTTAAAAACTCCTTACTTCTTAATGACATATCAAAGTGAGCAGGCTAAATAATACCGTACGTTTAGTAGGATGAAATAAATCATGACTCATGCCTTCTCTCCCATTCAGTGTTTGTCGAGAGTATATTTGTGAGATCCACTTCTTTTATTTTTTATGTGGGGGACAGGTAAAGAGAGAAATTAAATGATGACCGCTTCCTTCTCTCCAAGAGCTGCATGCGGCATAGGTCAGATACATAGAAAAGTAATTCCGTTATATCAGATGTTAAGGAGGATTCAGTGCTCCATGGAAAATAAGGGTGCGGTATAATTTTGCCCTCCCCCATGTCCTTTCCAGCAGAAAGTTTAAATGGAAAGAATACCTGCTGGCCAAGTATGCCCAAGAATGGACAATAGGACTAGGAAGATGGCAGTGCCCATCCCAGGGTGAAGCAGAGACCTGCATCATCATCTTTTTTGCTGGATGAGAAGATTGTGATTCAGACAGAATCAGAGCCTTGCTCACACGCAGATTTCAAAAGATGGCGGAGATTTTGTTTAGAGTTCAGGCTGTTGCATGGTTCTCCTCTCAGGCTTCGCTTTTGTTCTAGTTTTTTCCTTTTCCTTTTTCTTTCTTCTTCATTGAGATGAAGGCAAGTCATGCACATCTGCCATCAGAAATGGTTCACTTTGTGTGAAGTGAAAGGGACCTCTTGACACCGAAATGGCTTAGTCTTTTTCCGATTGGAAACGGAGAGGGTGACAATTTATGTCAGTGTGTGATGTAACACAGCATTATAATATGAGCTTTCAATTCAGACCAGTTGGGTTTTCATATACAAATTCCACCATGTACTTAATCACTTAATATTTGAAAGACTCAGGTTCCTCATCTGAAAATAGAAATAGATACCTACCCTCTGTTAAGCAGATCAAATGAAATAAGATACATAAACAAGTAACACAAATCCTAACGTATGTGGAGTGCTCAATAAAAGGTAACTCATATTATTAATCTTGGCGTTATGATAGTTAAACTGTATTAATCACATCGAAAAACCAAGTGACTCTTATAAACGGAGCTACTCACAGAGCAAGTGAAATAATCCCCCTCAGTATTTTCAAGCCCATGGACTTTGTACCTCCTTCACATGAACACTAAGCATTTTGAAGATTTTATGGTTCATCATAGGGTACCATGGGGCGTCACCATAATTACATCACAATGCAGCACCCCTTGATGACTCACTCACAGCATTCTGGAATATGTGCATGAGAAGGAAACCAACTCCATGCCATGTAGGATACCTTACATTCTGCATGCTTAGCTGAGACAAGGAGGAACAATTTCAAGAAATTCAAGTAGAGAAGCTATTCTTCTTTATCTTGAAATATTGAGGTTCCCACACCTTCTAATGGGTTAAGGGCAGCCCTGTGGGCAAATGCTCCTGGCCAGCCATTCACTTTGATGCCTTATATCTGGATCCTGATAATATTTTATACGTACAGTGAAAACAAATTCACTTTGACTCTGCTAGAAGGTGTGCTCTAGAACCAAAGAATAACTATGTGTTTGTTCACATAATTGATCTTGAGTTTTTATAGAGAGGGCAGGTCTGAGTAAATATTACTTCATGGTCATTTTAATGAGTCAACACATGAAACCCTAAACTTAGGACCTTAAAACCCTAAAATTACATTCCCTATATTAACAAATACACTAGCTCCATTTAGGTGTCATTTTCTACTTTTCACCTTAGAATTTATCCATGCTAAAGGATATGTAATTTCTACTTTCTTCAAAAACAGGCCTTACATGAATTTGATTGTTGGATCCCTTGACACACTAGTAAAATTACTTGCCTTTTAAAACCTTAACATGATGGTTTTTGCAGAGTGCAGTAGTAGCAGAGTGCAGAGTAGCAGACCGGAATGAAGGCAGTAGATAATTTGACACAATAGAAACTAAGTCAATGTCTCGTGCAACTAACTGCATTTATACACGTGAAAAATGAATCCTCTAGGTTGTTCATTTACTCATCAAATATATTTTGAGAACTAGATGTTCTTCTAGGCACTGGGGATAAAACTTTGAATAAGTCATAATGTCCTTGCTTTTAAGGACCTTGCATTCTATTTAGGGGAAACATATAATAAACAAGGGTACTATACATAAAATAATTGTAGGTAGTGAAGTGCTAGAAAGGAAATAAAATATGCCATCTAGAGGACTTGTTGGTGGTAGAGGAAGACAATAAAAGGAAATTCAAGGTAGCTCTTATACTTAAGTACTTCACGTGTTCTATCTAGAGGAAACAGAGGGCAGGATAAAATGTAGAGGGCTATCTTTTTTGCATAATAATAACTCTGGAAAGCAGAGATATGCATAGATAGAAACGAAGGATAGATATTGGCATAGACCAGGAGAAAGAGGGAGGCTTGAATGGACCCTCAAAAATACGAGGACTTCAGGACATTGCACAAGAATTCATTCCACTAGTCATTTCTCAGACCCCCCACCCCCTCCCCAAAGCCCTGCTGACCAGAGCTCTCTAGCTCTCTAGAATCACCTGAGAACTTTTTCTAAAGGTATACTCCATCCTCCTCTCTTGATTCAGTACGTTTGGTGTGGGGTCCAGGCCTGCATAATTTAAGAGAACTTTCAAGAAAATTCTGATGTGCACCTCTGATTATGAACTACTCTAGAGGCGCCTGGGTGGCTCAGTCAGTTAAGCATCTGCCTTCAGCTCAAGTTTTGATCTCAGGGTCCTGTGATGGAGACCCTCAGCGGGAAGCCTGCTTCTCCCTCTCCCTCTGCCCCTCCCTGCCATGCTCTCTCTCACTCCCTCCTTCTCTCAAATAAATAAATAAAATCTTAAAAAAAAAAAAAAAGAACTACTCCACTAGGAGATACATAAGTGAAAAAAGCCAAGGTTACATTCAGAGAGATTGTAAACCGGTGGGACTGCATGCTCATGTATATGGAAATTTTGCTGAAAATGTGAAGGACGGAGAAATGAATTTCAACAGGAAGCATATGACTAAGTGTAATGAAGACATTTATCTCTGAGGAACTCATGTTACAAAGTGATTCAAATACAATTCCTTTAAATATGAAACTAGTGTGATAAAAATACATCTGAATATATGAAAAAGAAAAAATCCACTTTGAATATTATTTTCAGAAACCAATTTGTCACATAAATGGAATCAATCTATAACAAATTATTTGTAGAATCTCACTACCTCCAGTCTGAATGTAGTAAGATCAGAAAACAGGATGTCAACAACCATCATACACTGAATTAGGAAGCATGCGAAATTTTAGTATTCTATTAATTCTTTATGAATTTGGGATTTCAGATTAATATTTGGCACTTTTTATTTCAGAAATTAATAAATCGAAGTCAGATGGTTGAAGTAGAGTACTATGAAATATTTTTATGGACTACCAATTATAGTCATTAAATAATTATATCCTTGATTTTTTTAGCTATTTCTAAAAATGTTTTATATGTGCTTAATATTTATTAATGTTTTCTTTTTTTAATTTTCTTATATTTTATTTTATAATTTATCCTCTGAGTTATTGTACATTCAATATTTTTCATAGCTGCTGAATATTCCTAATTGCCCTATTGTTACTTAAGAATTGACAACATATGAATACCTCTAAGAATTACATGACCCTATTATCAATGATCCACAGTTAATGTATTCTTGTTATGAATTTAAATAGTCTCTTTAAATATTCCTATATTTTTAGCAAAGCTGGGCTATGGTATGTATAGATTTTGTCCTATTTTCCCTTGAACACAATAAGCTTTTGTATCAAGTCAATAAAAATAGCCACTTTTAAATTTCATAGATGAAGGAATTACTAATTAGTTGAATAAACCACTCCTGTACCGTCTGCCCTAGGTAGGGATAGGTTAAGCCACAGAGAAACTGATCTTCGGAAGCCATGCTTCCCAGAGCTCTCTGCATGTGTGAGCTGAAATTACACGGCCAGCATTAAAAAACAGAAAATTGTAAGTTCATATGGAAAAGAACAGACACGTGTAGAACTCATAGAAAAAGATGAATTTAAAATACAGTTATAAATTTTATAAACATAAAGAGTGTCCCTCAGTATTCCTCCTGGAATCAATATTTATATATTTTTAGTTTTATTTACTTAAGTAATCTCTCTACCCCACATGAGGCTCAAACTCACAACCCCAACATCAAGACTGCTCTCCAACTAAGCCAGCCAGGAGTCCCTGAAATCAATATTTTTTGTCTTAAACCTATATTTATGTACCCCCAAATAATTTTGCCATATGAAGAGGTAATTTCACTCCTAGCTTTGTTTCTTCCCATAGGAATTCAAAAAATCATTAGTTTTGGTCATGTCTCAAGATGACAGTCTTGAGACATTCCAATAACATACTTTTAATATCAAACTGCTAGGTGACTACAGGATTCTCAAACATCACCCTAAGGTGGAACTATATGGAAACACTTGGCTTTTTGACAGTACAACTGGCCTGAGCTAATCCCGATGTAATGGTGAGGGAGTGCTACTACTACCATAGAAAACATTCTTAAAGAATTTTTTAAAGAAATATAAATGTGGTCAAATGTTCCTATCTCAAAAATGGCATTTACAAAAATTTTTACATTTATTGAAATAGAAAAAAATAAAAACTTCAAAGATATATTTTGCCTAAAATTATATCTTTGGGAAAAGTCATGCAGCTTGCACTTTAAAAAGTTATTTTAACCATCTGAAAGTGAAGGATATAAGAACTTTTACAAATTGTTGTGTTTACACATTTGCCTGATTTGGATATTTGAGAATATGTCTATAACAATTTATGAAATATGCTTCATTTTTATTTTCCTTATAACAGTATTTCAATCTGCACAAAATGCTTACTCTCAATGGCATTTTCCTGGGAAAACCTGAATGTCTAACTTTATTTTCACATTTATAGATTTCTGAAGTGTTACACACACATAAGCACACGCCTACATGAGGAAAAAGAACCATATAAGAGCAAGTCTATGTTTTTAAAGACTCCATTATTTTTTTTTAAAGATTGCATTTATTTATTTATTTATTTGACAGACAGAAATCACAAGTAGGCAGAGAGGCAAGGAGAGAGAAAAGGGGAAGCAGGCCTCCCGCGGAGCAGAGAGCGGATGTGGGGCTCAATCCTAGGACCCCGGGATCACGACCGGAACTGAAGGCAGAGGCTCAACCCACTGAGCCACCCAGGCACCCCAAAGACTCCTTTATTTTTAAGAGTAAAACAAGAAAAGAAAAGAAAGTTTTATAAACATACATTATTAACAGTTAAAATGTATGCTAAGGTAAGACATTAACATTACATTAACAAAACAGTATGTACTCTTAATAATATATCTATAACTATTTAGGCATATATTACATATGAATGTGTATATAAAGACATACATGCATAGAAACATTCTGAGAGAATATATTAAAAGTGTTAACAATGTTTATGTCTTTGGTTGAAGAAATAGTTGCTTACCTGGAGTCCTAATTTGTGTACAAAGATTGGGTATTTCTTCTATTTTTTTTTAAGTTAAATACCTCAATCTAGGCAAGATGATTTCCCAAGAAAATTGATTTCACATGATTTCTGTAATCAATTACATCAGTTTTTCCAAAGAGAATGTCACTTTCGAAAGAAAATGATCACATGACCCTGTGCTTCCCAGCCTCTCCCCCTTTCATACCCAGGTAAATTGCCTCGAGTCTGTGCTGTCCTTCGCCCAGCGGTGGGAGAAGGTAGAGTGAGGTGGTTAAGGCTTTAGCATGTGAGGTTGAGATGACTGGATTTTAGTACAGTTCTTCCCCTTACCAAGTAGGATAAATTAAATACTTTATGGCTCTAGTTTCTCATCTCTAAAAATAAAGATGATGATAGTAACAGTAACTAAGTCATAGGGTTCTTGTGAGGTTTAAATGATGCGTGTAAAGCACTTGGAACAGTACCTGACCTTTCATGGCTATTCAAAATACCGTATGGATTATTATTATTATTATTATTATTCATATTGAGACCAATGAAGAAAGTATGAGGGATCACAGTGAAAAGTTTTCCAGTGCATATTTGTGGACAGAGATTTAAAAAGTAAATTATTATATTGATTTGACTTAATTTGATATTTATTAAAGTATTGATTTCATAACTTGAGAGCTTCTGCTTACTGTGGCTGATAAGTCTTTAAGAATTCAAAAATTTGCGGGGTGCCTGGGTGGCTCAGTGGGTTAAGCCGCTGCCTTCGGCTCAGGTCATGATCTCAGGGTCCTGGGTTCGAGTCCCGCATCAGGCTCTCTGCTCGGCAGGGAGCCTGCTTCCCTCTCTCTCTCTCTGCCTGCCTCTCTGTCTACTTGTGATCTCTCTCTCTGTCAAATAAATAAATAAAATCTTTAAAAAAAAATTCAAAAATTTGGAACAATGAGGCAGCAAGAGTGAGCTCTGTTATTTTAAGGCCTTATTTCAAATAGCTTACACTGCTGATTCCAGAAATATGACATTTCTAGAGCATTTATTGTTTTTTTAAAAGATTTACTTATTTATTTTAGAGAGAGAAAAGTAAAGATAAGCGGGAGGGGCAGAGGGGGAGAGAAATCTCAAGCAGACTCTGACATGGGGCTCGATCTCACAACCCTGAGATCGTGACCTGAGCTGAAACCAAGAGCTGGACACTTAACCAACTGTGCCATCCAGGCCCACCAAACATTTCTTGCTCTTAAATATCTAAAATCTACGTGAAATGATCCTTACCTCACTTTTATTTTCTTTTCCTTTATTAGCTGTCTGATAATGTCCTACTGTCTAATGTTGTCACACCATAATTTCCTCCAGAATCAGGCCACTTATGGTGTAAATACATGGCTTGTAATGAAATTTCTTTTTCACCATAAACTAACCCAAATGACACCAAAGGAAAAGAGATAGCTATTTTTTCAATCCAAATTACTACGCCAATAATTTCATCATAAACTCTAGTTAATATCCGTTTTCATCTTTTTCCTTAGTGGAACCCCGGTAGTATTATTCAGACTGACAATGGGCCCAGTGAAAACATAGCATTTCCCAGGTTTCCTTGAAGATAATGCTGGCCATGTGACTCAGTTCTACTGGTGAGGTCTGGTGAGCTGCAAGCAGAAGTGATGTGTTGGCTTTCTTGGAAGGCTTCTTGAAGGGAACTGATGAAGTTGGGAACCACTCCCATCATCCCTCTCCCTTTACTGCTTTCCTGGACTATGGACCCTTGGCTGCATCTCCAGGAGTCATAGTGGACCATGAACCAACCCTGACTCTGGACGGAATGTGCTAGAATTGTGGAAGAGAAAGAAAGAGTCCAAATCCCTGACATCCGCCCTGTATTTCTTACCTTCAAATTTCTTTTATGTAAGGGAGAAATCTCCTGTCTTTTTTAAGCCACTGTTGTTTCAGGTTTTCTGATATACACAGCTGAGTCCAATACTAAATGATTCATAAATCATTAAACTCTTTTGTATTTGTTATGATATTCCCTTTTATGTCGACGCCCTCCAGCCAAAGACCACCAGGACCACAGCTAAACAAATTGCAGTGAGGAAGAATGTACATCATGGGGAGCTGTGGGTTTCTCAGTAGAAGATATTGTAGATTAAGTGTGAAAAAGGACATACAGGATTTGGGCTTCTGTTAGGTAATTTGGGGGAAAGTTGAAGGAACAACATTTTGTGGCAGATTGGATACTGAGAGGATATGGGCATAATTTTACAACTGAGTATGTTAGTCGATCTCTTGTAGAAGTAGAGAGGCTAAAGCTATAATTATTAGTGAATCAGCAGTCACCCATATTAGTTAAGAGATTTGGTCACTGCTGTGGCTTGGGCAATGTTTGTATTTTGTCTGTGCTCAAAAATAATTATGGAATGGTCTTGCTTTTACCATAATCCATGTGGCCACAGAGTGGCCTTGTCTAATGTTGATGTTCTCTGACATTTTTTATGTTCAGCAGGAGAACATCAAGTCAAAGGTGATAGTCCTAGACCAGCTTCTGGATGTCAAGGTCTGCTTTTCTCTTTCTCAGCTGGAACTGTGCTTGGAGAAGGCTAAGGGCTCAATTGGTGTTAGTTAAATGAATGAACGAAAGGTGCTTAATAAACAAATCAAGAACATCCAGTTACTACTTTTATTTCACAGTTGCCAAGGTAACATTTGAATGAACTTGTATCCTTTTAAAATGATTTTTTCACATAAGAAAACTGTGTAGTGATTAATTTAATATGATTACCAAAATTAAGTGAAATAGTTACTTGAAATTCTACCTCGAGTAAGAATTAACTATATCCAACACGGACAATTTGCAAGAATAGGGGAAGGGATGTATGCTCTTCAGCTGTTCATCACTCTTAATTGCTAACACAATTTTATATATGTTGGGTGTTTTCAGTAAACAGTATTATTTAGTATTGTATAGAGTACCTGAGATAAGAACAGAAATCCATTAAATTTTTTCTACACTTAAAAAGAAAAAAACCTCATAATTTATTACTAATTCTGAAACTTTTAATTTGGGTTTCCCTTTCCTTTACAGTAAGAGGTGCCTCTGACTGAAATGAGTACCTTTAATCATATACATTTCATATGCGATTATATATCATTATATGATCATATAATTTAGATAACATTTATTGAGAGTTTGTGCTCTAAGCACTTCACAGATTTCACCTCATTTGACCTTCATAAAATCCTTCAAACAGATGTTATCATCCCCATGTAACAGATGAGGAAATCGAGGGTTCAAATAACTTGCTTGAGGTCACACCTTTCTTTCATAGAGGTGGCATCCAAACCTAGGATGGGCTTTGACCCAAAGCCCATGCATTTAATCACTATTACATATAATGGCTGGCACAGCAGTGGGTATACAGAAGGTACTTATCAAACACTCTTAAAATGGAAACTGACTCCTTGATAAACTCATATGCTGATGGTACCAAAAGGTAAAAGAACCTAGGAATAAATTGACCTCTGAGTTTGTAATAACTAGTAGAGCAGATATACGATGTGAAGGGAACAGAGATATATGTGAAATAAGTCTAAAAGATCAAAATGGCTCATAGACATGACTATTTTCATAAAATCAAAGGACAAATGTGCCAATCAGAAGGGAGATCTAAGAAGGCTGAAGTTGGCTCTGTCCATCCAAACACATTCCCAGAAAAGATCTTCTTGGGCTCAAAGAGTCTATCTCTTTTATTCTGGTTGCTGGCACATTAATGGTGAAAATATAAATCTATTAATCTCACTCATCTCATCTCACCTTAATGCTCTTGCAACTTCCTGATTAGAATTTATTGTCCTTTCTAAGTTGTCCAAAGTCACTGCAGGCTGGAAAAAGTCCTGCAAACAGGAACCTCAGCAACCACCATTCTTTGTGTAAATTACTAAACTGACATCTGGATTTCTACCCCACTGGGCAAGTTTGGTCAGACTACCTCTGAAAGTCAAGTTGCCCTTCAAGAATGTCCATGATGGTGTCCTAAACCTACAAATTATTCATTCACCCATTGCACATCTATCACCTACTAAGTGTTACTATGTATTGCATATTATTATATGTTATCTACTATATCCCAGGCACTGTGATAGGCTCTGTGGATCCAAAAATGAACAAGACAATCCTTTAAACAGCTTAGAGTACTGAAACAGATACAGATGAGAAGCAGATAATGACAATGCCCTGTAATAGGTGGCCTAAGGAAATGACTAAGGGAATGACATGGTACCTTAAGACTGACATCATGGGGGCACCTGGGTGGCTCAGTGGGTTAAAGCCTCTGCTTTCGGCTCAGGTCATGATCCCAGGGTCCTGGGATCGAGCCCCGCATTGGGCTCTCTGCTCGGCGGGGAGCCTACTTCCCCCTCTCTGTCTGCCTCTCTGCCTACTTGTGATCTCTGTCAAATAAAAAAAAAAAAAAAGACTGACATCATGTAGGAATGTAGCACAGATTCAGGAGATCCTGGGAGAAATGACATCTGGGATGGATGGGTTGGACTGGTTAGGTGATAAGTAGGTGATGGTGTATGTAAGTTTATCATGGGAGCGGGGGTGAGGGTGAGGAGAATGGTCATGTTCCAACAAGGGGAACAGCATCTGCGAAGGCCTTCATCTAATCAGGAGCTGGGGACTAGCTGTCAACAGAGCCCCATCTGTGAGCTGGCTGGGCCACTGTCAGCAGTTTTCAAGTTTCAGTGAAATAGATCTAACTCTTCAGACACACATGATGCCTCATTTTTAGAGCAACAAATACTCTTCTTCTGTTTCCTTTTTTCTTTGTTACGAGCCACAGAAACAGACAGGAAGCCAAAGCCTAGACTTTTGGCTGTGTACCTCTGCCCGTGATCCTTGATGACATTATCTTGCTTTGCTTCCTCATGTTTCGAGAAAGGCTGTCCCCTACCCAGAACTGTTGCTGTGGTGGTGCTATTACACATGAGTCATTCCACAGGCCTTCCCGTAGCTAGCACTCTTAGTGCATTCAGAAGTTCTCAATTTGGGCACTGTTTACATATGACGCATGGTACAGGGATTTGGAGCCTACAGTTGGAAGCCTCTAATATTATCCCGTAACGTTTTGTAGAAGGAATCAAGAAATGACTTTTACAGTGTGAGCTGAAGAGAACATTCTTCAGGATTTCAACATGAAAAGGGCTCATGTTAGTAGAGAATAATACTGGGAGTGGTCCACAATAGTAAGGATGTTGGTATATCCTGCATAGGAAGGCTTTGGTGTGTGTCACCCCACATGGGTCTGCCTTCTCCTCAATGAGGGTCGGCTGCCGGTGGGGTGGGACAATTAGGGGGTCATTCTCTGACAGCCCCTAAATCATGAACCTGGTACCTTATAGCCGCCTCACAATAACCAGGTATTTGTTTTAAGGATGTTTCCCCTTCAACTTCTTATATACTTGAGATGTCCAAAGCCTATCTTGGGGGCGGGGGAGTCAAAATGCTTTTCTGATGAAAGAAAAAAATCTTTAATGAATATAAAATCCCACACTCATTGGGATGAGCCTCCTTAAATTCTTTTTTGGAGTGTCAATGAATAAAATTTATGGGCTAAACGACAGAATTTTAAGCAAGGTGTTTTACTTATTTTATTCTTAAATTTTTGAAGTAATCATTAGACATGATTGAATCAATAAAGAGTAGAAGTGTGCACAAAAGAATCTGGAAGGGCCGTCTGTCTTGCCTACCACTTCCCACCGTGCCGTTTCTCAGATGCAATCCCTGGTGTCCACTGGTTTTTGGTTCTTCTGACGGTACTTTGTGGTAGCTCTATTCTTGACTTAATCTGTTTTACACATGGTTTAGTTTACCAGTGTAGGAGGAGAAATATAATTAACACTGCCTCTCAGTTTTACTTGGTTCCCAAGCTTTGACAAGTTACAATTGTATTTTTCTCATTCACTTGCCTTTACAACTTTAAACAAGATATTTGAAACACTGCTTTGGATTTATCAACCTCACATAGAAAATACTGACTCCCTCCAAAAAACACATAGAAATAAGTTCACTTTACCCTCTTCACTTCTTTACTTTTCACTTCCTAGTTTCTTTCCAATGGTTATTTTTTACATTAATCTTACTCCATTTTGTAACTCCAACATCGCTTGGCCTTTTATATAGATGATTTAAAAAGTGACAATCACACGTAGCATTTGCAGCATTATAGAATCAAGCAATATATCGCATCTGTGGAGAAAGAGATCATTTAAATTCTGCTGCTGAGAGAAGAATCTTCTGGGCATCTCTGTCCCACAGTCTATCTCAAAGTGTCCCTCAACTGAATTTCCTTCCGAGTCTTACTGGTTATATTTCCCGCCACTCTCTCTTGTGCCACCTGTCATTTGCTTTCATGTTCCTTCACTTATTGGGTTGTTTTTGTTTTGTTTTGTTTTCTGTTCCTGGAGTATCTCCTCATAAAACTTTTTTGACATAGGGTATGTGAGCTATTAGTCGTCCGGGTTCTCTTACACCTTAAAATGTACTTTCTTTTACATTTGGTTGATGGTTGGCTGTGTATCAAAGACTAGTTTCAGATGATTCTACTCAGAACATTGTAGTCACTGCCTCATTGTCTTCTAACGCTCAGTGTTACTGCTGAGAAGTCCAGCGTCATCAGGATGACTCTTCTCTCTGCCTTTCATTTATCTCTGTGAGAGCTTTTAGGATTTTTTCATATGGCATATAGTTATGAGTTTTAGATGTTGTTTTTAAATCAAATAAAAGATCAACTTTCTATTTTCATACAAATTTTTCACATTTTCAAGTGTAAGTGAATTTGTTTGCCAGCTGTAATTAATTTTAAGCGATATTTTAGTGCAATAGATAAGAAAGCTTAATAATGCAGACAATGAAATGCAAATGGGCAAAATTAAAATGTATCGCTGTATCTTTAAATGGGAACTGTGGTGTGATACATTTTTTCCATTTTTATTTTCAAATATTTCCATTTTATTTTCAAATTTTATTATCAAATATCAAACAAAAGCGTATTTATGACCTGTATGTAATTATATAAAGAACGTGTTAAAAAAGAGAGAACACCTGAGTATCCATTCTCTAGCTTTAGTCTAATTGTCACTTGCATGATGTTAGAAAATTATCTGAGCTAGATTCCTCATTAGGCATAATGATTTTTTCCCCCAAATGAGTGTTATTTAAACCACTTATTGTCACATTAATTGTCTTCTTCTACATGTTTCTTAATGAATTTCCATCACAGAGCTTTAATTGACTTCAAAAGGAACTCAGCATAAGGAGGAACTATGTGGGATACAAAGAAACCAGACTTGGCTTTCTATAAACATACGGTGCACTGTGTCTGAGTCACAGCCCTGTGTTGACTGTTTACTTTCCCTGTTGTCAGCACTGTAGAGCTAACACCAACGACTTGGAAGTGAGTTACATGCTATTCTTAGTTTATTACAACCAGCTCTTGATAACTCAGGGACTCATTATGTACTCTGTGAACCGGTTTCTCTTCCCTACAGTAGCCTGTGTGATGGAGCATCAGGACTCTTCAAAACCAGAACTTTTATCACAATATCTAAGTGAGAATAAGGGGAATGAGAAAAGACCAAATTCAGCCGGTAGGTATGATACTTACTTACCACAAGATTAAAAGACTTGACCAATCTTCAGTGGGCACAGAATTGTCTGAACTCTGTAGAACCTTCTAACTTACAATTCTTTAATATTATTAGAGATGAAGCTTAAACTTTTGGCTAAAGTGGTGACAGAGATCATTTTTAGTCAAGAAAAATAAAGGTAACTTGATTCTTGACAGAAGGATCTAATGATTAGAAGGGATTATGTTTCAGAATGCCTAAGTAGCTCAGTTGGTTAAGCATCCAATTTTTGATCTCAGCTCAGGTCTTGATCTCAGGGTCATGAATTCAAGCCCCACGTTGGGTTCCATGTTGGGCATGGGGCCTACTAAAATAAAAGGGGGAGGCTTATATTTTTTATTATTCTTTAATATATACATTTATTCAAATAATATAGAATATTACTAATCATCAGGGAAATGCAAATCTAAACCTCAATGGGATATCATCTCATACCTATTAGAATGATAATTATCAAAAACACAACAGGTGGCAGGTGTTGGCAAGGATGTGGAGAAAAGGGATCCCTTGTGCACCATTGGTGGGAGTATAAACTGGTGCAGTCACTATTGAAAATGGTATGGAGGTCTCCCGTAAAACTAAAATAGAGCTACTTTATGATCCAACAATCCCACTCTTAGATACATATCCAAAAGAAATGAAATCACTCTTTTAAAGATGTATCTCCCCCACACGCATTCCCTATGGCACAATAGTCAAGACATGGAAACAACCTAAGGTCCACTGAAAGATAAATGGATAAAGAAAGTATGTAATATGTATCCGTGTGTACGTATATATTACATACACATGCAATGGAATATTATTCAGCCATAAGAAAGAGGAAAATCCTGCCATTTTGCAAATGACAACATGGATGGACCTTGAAGTACATTATGCTAAGTAGAATAAGTCAGACAGAAAGAGACAAAAGCTGTATGATTTCATTTATTTGTGGAATCTAAAAAAGCTGAACTCAGAAATAGAGTAGAATGGTAGTTGCTGAAGTTTGGAGGGAATGGGGGAAATGGGGAAACGTTGGTCAAAGGGTACAAGCTTTCATTTATAAGATGAATATGGTCTGGAGATCTAATGCAAAGTATGGCTTTAAAAATAAAATAAAATAAAATATTACAGAATAAAGAAATCAATATCAAATAATAGGAGGCTTATTGAGTGGGGGTTAAGAGCCTGGCTTCTGGAGTGGCAGCCTGTTTTAGAATCTTGGTATTTTTACTTACTACATAATAAAACTTGGAAGGTTATTTAACCTTTGACTGCTTCAATTTACTTGTCTGCAAAATGGTGGTGTTAGTGTTCCTCAATAGATTATTGTGAAAGTTAACTAAAATAAAGCAAAGACCACTTGTAAGCACTCAAACATTATTTTTTTTCTTAGATGCTTTATTCTTCTTTTACTTAATACATATTTTCTTACTCTTTGACTATACATTTTTTCAGTCTTCAATTAGACACTCATTCCTCTAAGGAAACCTCCCATAACTTTGCCCCCTTGGCCAGATTGTATGAACTTTCTACATGTATCTCAGGCCAATTGTATTTCACCTACCATGTACCACCATATTGCAGATTTCTGTGACTGTCATTTATTCCTGATTGCACTGAGATCTTAATGAGAATGGGGTAATAGCATCTTGATTGATACTTAAATAGAGGACTCCTTATTTTCATAGGGCTTAGAACACAGCCTAGAGCATAACAGTGCTAAAAAAAATTTCATTCAGTTTATTAAGAATTTTTTCATCCACACTTATATAGTCAATTGATTTTTTTCACCAAGGTGCCAAATTAATCTGAGGGGGCAAGAAAAGTCTTTTTGACAAATCTTGTTCCAATAACTAGATATCCATATGGAAATAAAAATGAACTATGATTCTTTTTTACTTCACACATGAAGATTAAGATCTAGATCTAAAATAAAATATATTTTATTATATATTTATATATAATTTATTATATAATAAAATATAAAATGCAGGATCTGAAAACTTTTTGAATTGCTCTGTCTAGTATAGACATATGATATAACATATATTTATGTCTATTTAAATTTTTTTAAATTTTTTAAAAATCCAAAAATCATTTCCTCAGTTAGACTAGGCACATTTTGTGTCCCTCTCTCTCTTTCTCTCTTTTTAGCTAAAGCAGATACCCGATGTTCATTAATTTCAGGTATACAACATAGTGATTTGACAAGTTTATATGTTATGCCTGTGCTCACCACAAAGGTATCTACCATCTGTCCCCATACAATGCTATTACAATCCCATTGACTATATTTGCTATGCTGTATTTTATTCCCATGACTTATTCATTCCATAACTGGAAGTCTGGATCTCCCACTCCCCTTCACCCATTTTGCCCATCTTCCGACCTCCTTTCTCCTGTAACCATCTAGGCACATTTAAAGTGCTTAATAGTGCTTAATAGGTTTAATGCCTAGAGTCTACTGTATTGAATAGTGCTGCAATGATAGAAAGTTCAATATCTAAGAGAGTTCTAAAAGAAAACATGTGAAAATATCTCTAAGACCTTGGCACAGGCAAGGATTTTTTGGATAGGATACAAAAACACCAAACCATAAAAGAAAAAAAAAAAAACAACTTTCAACCTTTTCAAAATTTCTGAGTCTCAAAAGTCACCACTGAGAAAATGAACAGACAAACCACAGACTAGAATAATATATTTACGACACATATATTTGACAAAGAATTGGTATCAAAATTCATTTAAAAATTCAATCAAACCAACAATACAAAAATGAGCAACTCAGAAAATAATGACTATTGAAAAGGCATTGCACAAAGAATATATGAATGAGCAATAATGAGTGAAAAGGTTTCAATACCATTAGTTGTCAGAGAAATGGAAATTAAAACCACAAACCACAATGAGATACCATTTCATGCTCATGAGAACGGCTAAAATTGAAAACACTGACAACACGATGTGCTGGCAATAATGTACACCAACTAGATCTCTCCTGTACTGCTGTGGGATGCAGTTGTAAAATGGTGCAGCTACTACGGAGAACTGTTGGGCACTTTCTAATAGGGGTAAACACACATCTAACTTACACCCTAGCAATTCCACTGCTCTGTTCATAGCAGCCATCTTCATGGAGGTCCTACACTGGAAACAGACTAACGTCCATCCACAGAAGAAGAGATAAACAATTTGTGGTGTATTTGTATGATAGAAGGGTACATACAATATCATGGCAGAACCTCTAAAGCATTTTAAGTAAAAGCAGTCATACACAAAAGTTTAAATACTATAAGGTTTCAATTAGATGAGGTCCAAGAGCAGGCAAAATTAACCTAGAGGGTCATGATTCAGAAAGTAGATGCTGTAGGAGCAGGGGAAGAGATAAACTGATTGGAAAGGGGACTAAGGGACTTTCTAGGGTGATAAGAACATTTCGCATCTGGTTTTAGGTGGTAGTTACATGGATATGTTGTCCACATCAAAACTCATCAAACTGGGGTCAGGAGTGCAAAGTAAGACTCCAGATGGATATAAAAGAAGGACACAAATCAGAGTTGCAGGAGGATGAACCAGATAAAGGCTTAACTGCTGGAACATATAAGCATATAATTACCGTAATCAGGGAGAGCTGGAGGACGCACCAGTCAGAGAGGAACCAGCCCAAACACGGCTTGATGTAAACCACCCAAAGGTGGCCGAGGACAGAAAACTCTCCCCACATCGTTACAAACACAACTGGGTCTAGTATGTGGCACACGGGTGGGGGTTATGGAGAGTGACTGTGCGAGCAAAGTGCCGACCAGTTACGGTGGGACTTTAAGCGTAGATCCCACACTAAAATGGCTGTGGTTACACTGGCTGTCCGGTCCCATATAGGTAATAGTCTTCCTGCTCCACCTCTTTTTTTCTTAAGGGCTAAGTTACAGGTAGTGCTGAGGTTACTGCACGTCTTTCCAAAGTTTTTCATGTAAAACTGAGCTTCAAAATCTTCTCTTCTCCTCTTTCATCATTTCTAATTCCATAGCCCAACTTCTCCTGAACCTTATTTAAAGAAATGAGTATTTCTTAAAAACAGTTTCTCCTGAACCTTATTTAAAGATATGAGTATTTCTTAAAAACAGTTACAGAGAAGGCAAAAACAAAAAAATATCTCACTGTTAAAGGTTGTTCAACAAAGACTATAAAAAGCAAACTGGAGGCCAGAAATTGCATGAAGGGAGAGTGACATTTGTAGTGAGAGAAAAACACAAAATCTAGATCTGTGTTGAGCCGGATATTTTGGTGCAAGATATACAGGGAGGAAATGAGAGATAGATGTATAGATAGAATAGATGTAAGTATAGATATACAGATAGATAGATGTCTCTCTCTCTCTCTCATTGGTCTCATTTTCTACAATAAGAAATAGAGATGTCTATGTAAAACAGGCCAAAAAGATTTTTAAAAAAAATGATAGTCAGAACCCTGGTGCCCAGAACCTTAATACATTTGTTTTCTTCCTTCTGTCCTTTCCTTCCTCCCTCTTCTCCTCCTTTCCTTTCTTTTCCCTTCCTTTTCTTCTCCACAATGGTGATGGTAAGTTAAGTCAAAGGCACAGTGGAAATGAGAGCTCAGGGAGAGAGACACGGTCATGAAACGCCAGAAGAAGTAAGTGATCAGCATTTTCCTGCATAATTCAAGGAATTGCGTTGCTCTAAGCCATCATGTTTAGATACTGTACATAATGTGGAGCAAGGAGAGGGACAGTGGTAACAGAGTGAGCCTCTTTTTTTCACACATCATTGCCATCCTGGAGCATCATGGGATAGCAGAAAATATTAACTTGGGAACCAAAACTCACATTAGTTATGTTACACGATTTGAACAGGCTATTCAAACTCTTATAACCTCAGTTACCTCATCTGACAAATAGAAATGACAAGGAGTATTTCACAGGGTTGTTTTGAAAGCTGTGATTGCCCATGATCATCCAGTGAATGTCGGTTCCCTTCTGTGTGCTGTACCTTTGGACCATTTACACCTTTTGGTTCTCCCCATCATAACCATCATCGTCCTCTTTAACAAAGAAGCCGGGCTAATGTAAGATGACTCTTGGAATAAAAATAAAAACATTTATGTTTATAAAGTACGTCACAGTGTACAAGTGTTTTCACATGTGTCAATTAAGAGGATCTGGGGAAAGGAAATGAGTAAGCAGATGAAAGAGAACCCTTGGAACCTATTCATCTTCTGGGTAATCCATATACTATGCTCACCCAGAATTTTCTACTTTTGTTTGCTTCAGCTTTCAAGTGACTAGAGAGCTGCAAACATTTAAGCTTTGTTCATTGCTTTCAGTGAAATTATTTTATTAGTATAATGTATCATATATTGTTTCACTCATTCATTATTTAATGAATATTTAGTTAATATAAATACATTTAAAAGCACCATGTGCCAGGTGCTTCTCTACACATTGGAGATAAGCAGTGAACTCGACATAGGTGGTCCCCCCTCTTATTATAATGTACGACCCAGACAATAAACAAGTATTTAAAATGCCAGTGAAATATTTGAAGTGAGTTCAAGAGGGGTGGGGTACCCATGACTACTGTATCCTGAAAGGGTCTGGGAAGTTCTCTTTGGTATGCATTTGAGCTTGGATGAGTGATGAGGAAATAACTATGGAGAGTTTTAGGAGAACATTGTTCAAAGCAGAAGGAATAGCAAACGTGCAGCCCTTTGAGGCTAGAATCATTTTAGGGCCTAATATACTTCATTAGGAGCCTTAAGAACAATAATAAGCAGCACTAATAATTGTATGGAATTGTGTCATCTGTGAAAAAGGTAGAGTTACAAACATATCCAGCCATCCAGGTTCAACTGCATAGAATGGACTATGATCCTTTCGGTATCCAAGTTAATCATCTATCATCACGTCACATCCACAAGAAGAACGAGGGTCATGTGTTCGCAGAAGAGACTTGGTGAATTACTTAATATAGTGAGTTGTATTAAATTTTATTCTTTGACTCTTCTGACCATTTGAGGAAGTGTCCAGAGGAAGGTAGGAATGGGAGAGTTTAGGTCACATACCCTCCTCTGCTTTCACCCCTACCTTCCTACTCCAATCTCTACAGCTGTGACACCTCACAAGGACAAGGAAATGATGTATGCCTCCTACCACCCACTTAGAAATACTTTGGTGCTATTGGTCATAATTGTCGTTCTCTCATCCCTACCCCCATTTCTAGCCCCGCCTACTCAGATGAGAACATAGAAACTCATTTGGAAAACGTGATCTAAGTGGTCCTCAAAGTTAACCTTACTTATCCTTGGATGGGTACATTAAGGGTGATTTTTTTTCCCTGTCTTCTTCTGTGTTCAATTGTGTTTTGCAACAAATACAAAAAATTAGTGTTTTAATTTTTTTTTAAATATATTGTCTCAAAAAATATATATATTGTCTCATAAAACTACTTAAAGTAGAAAATGGCCCTTATTTTTCCCAGTAACTGCAGAGGTCTCCAGCTGTTACATGCTGAAGGAGAGACATTAATTACCTGAGATGTCTGAGCAGCCTTGTTTTACAGAGGTGTACCCCTTTTTGGCAAACAGAGTCAGTGAAAATCTTTACCTATAAGAGGGATAAATGACGGTGGGTTGATAGAAATACCACTTCATTTTCTTTAACTTAAGCATTCTTCAGAGAACTATTTTCAGTAGCAAAGATGTCATAATGCATTTAAAATAAATTTGGTTCCGTAACAAATGTTACAGACATTTCTAGCACAAAGGGAATTAAATTTGCTGGGTGTAGCATGAGCTGGGGATAAGATAAACAGTTTGGAAAAGGATGTGATATCACTCATCTCTTTAGGAAAGCATTTCTGCGCTTAGAGCTGCAGGCAGAGGAAATGGGAAGGTGGGGAGAACGTGGACTGCTTCCAGAGGAGGTGATGGGTCATGGAGAATGAATGAGTCAACCAGCATCAGAGGGCGTGCAGTGAAGGCTTGGGGAAGAGGGAAGAAAGGAAGCAGTGGGGCCTTTGCATGCCCTCCCTCCCACACCCGTGTACACACACCAGGCTCCCGGGGTACATGAAGAGTCCTCAGTGTCCTGAGAGGGTGACTGGGTTCCCCCAGCAACCAAATCACTGCCAGAAACTAGCTTGGCTCTGGGGGAGGGTCTGACACACCACAGTTTGCGGGGTGATGAAATTAGAAGAATCATTGCAACAGAAGGGCTTTGTGCATTGTCAGCGTTGCAGTCTTCTATTTAGAAAGGTTGGGAAGGAAATGAAGAACGTTTTTTTTTTTTTTTCCCTAGATAGTGCTTTTGATTTTGAAATCAAGAATCTGAAAGAAATCAAGATTTTGAAAGAGTGGACAATGTGGCTGGGGCGTCAGGGGCTCAGAGAAGCAGGTATTTACCAAGTAGTCCAGAAACACTGAATATTTTAATGATGAATGTGACAGTATAAATGTTTGCCAGATGAACATAAATTCTGATGAAACTAGAATAGTGCCCAAATGCTCCCTCCCTCACGAATGTGAATCAATGGTTGTAGCATATTTTTTTTAAGTTTTAAGTTTAATCAACGAATCTGAGCATGCTCCCTTGATCAGTCATCAGACATTAGTTTTTATAATAGAAAAAATGTTGGAACTACTTATTTTGAAACTTTCTTTACAGCTCCAGATCTATCTACAATATTGAATTATTATCAGTTGGATTTTATAGGTCCAAATCTTTATATCACTCATGTATGGAAAAAACATTTTAATGTATACATGCATTTGGAGTATCTCAGGACCAAGAAAAACTCATTTAGCACAGCCCTTCCAAGCATTTTTTTTAAATTTTTATTTATGTTTTAAATTTCTTTTCACTGTTCCGGAATTCATTGTTTCTGCACCACACCCAGTGCTCCACGCAATACGTGCCCTCCTAATACCCACCACCAGGCTCAGCCAACCCCCCATCCTCCTCCCCTCCAAAACCCTCAGTTTGTTTCTCAGAGTCCACAGTCTCTCATGGTTCGTCTTCCCCTCTGATTTCCCCCAACTCCCTTCTCTCCATCTTCCCATTTTTTTTAAAGTAATTGGAATAGCAAATAAACTGTGCTGATCATAAATTGTGTAAAAAAAAAAAAAAGTACTAATAGGAAAGGTTGATTTTTTTTTTTTTCTTCCACCGATGAAACAGGAGAAGAAACTATCTTGGACCCAACTAAATTCTGCCAGCATGTCCAGATGGAGTGGCTGTCAGAGGAGCTGTCCGAAAGAGGGCAAGACCATTAAGTCACCAGCTAGCACTGAGGTGTAGTTTGTTCCGATGCCCCTCCAAGCCCTCTGTTGATTAAGAGCCGCATTTTCCAAGGGCAACAAGAACTTACGATTCTGAGAAATAAGACTGACTGTCCAATTGGGTGGCTCAGAATTTCCTTGGTTATGGAAGGAATAGGAAAAAAAAATGAGAAACTTGTAGAATTTAGGACAGCATTCAGTCTTCTCTTCAAGTGCTTTGTCCCAAAATAGGGTGATTTAAAAAAAGAATCTACTGCCCAGTAGATGGGTTGATGGATGGATGGACGAATGGATGGATGGATAGGTAGACAGATAATTTTTAAAAATCAGGGTTGGGTCACCAGTGAGTGTTATGACTATGATCTTTGTATTCTTCTATTTCAACAAACTCATTAATTCTTCATTTTCTGCTTGCTCCTTCCTTCTTTATTTCAATCCCCTCCCCTCTGTCTGCTCCCTCTCCTCCGTCCCCTCCCTTCCCCTCTTTCTCCTCACTTTCTTCCTCTCAATATCTTTTCCTCTGCTCCTTCTTCCTTCTTCCCTCCCTCCCCCTTTCCTCCCTCTTCCCGCCCTCCTTCCCTCCCTGCTTTAACTCCAGTCACACAGCCTTCCTTAATCCTTTCCCTCCCCTTTCAATGCTTCAGCACATGTAACCAAACACCACATTGGAAATTTGTCCAAAGGAGTTTTGTGAGGACAGGAGATAATGGTGTACAAGAAAGATTTAATGATGTGAGTACTGTAAAAAGTTCAAAGTGGTGAAATATTCAGCTTTTCTATAGTTAAGGTCACTAGAACAAAACACATGAAATCACTAGATATATAAGTCACTTTAATATGTAAAAGCAATAAAACAAAGTATACTAAAATCACTTCTTGAAGAGAAGAAATGTGGAGAAAGTGGGTGGAATTGGGTTAGTTGTTTTAAGGTGCCCCTGAGGTCTCTCTATATCATCTGTGTGAGGTATTTTAATTTTCCAATGGACACATACAGGGGAAGAACATCATTTCTGTGAACATCTACTTCTGTACCTCAAGCTGCTAACATGTACACCTGATATTTTTTCCAAATTCTTTTTAAATCATATCTTGTTCATCATATTTACTTTCCCATCAATCAACATTCTTTGAATTTATGTATGTAACATTTGATAGCCCAAAGATCTTAAAATTCTTTTTGGGAATTTCTTACTTTGGTGCTTATGCACTTACAATTAAACAAATGGAAACTATTTAACTTCATACGCCATTTATAGTAATTCAATCTCATGCAACCACATGAAACAAATTAATGGACAAAATTAAAATATGACCCTAGTTTTTTTTTTTTTTTCCAATTCATGTTCTATCTCTTTGACACTGCTTCTTCTGAAGTAAACCAAATGTGTTTGGAAAGAAAGTAAGAAAGAGCTTGATTTCACTATCACACCCCTATGTCTTCTACAGTAATGTTTTAAATCATAAATGGGATTATGTTATTGCCATTCCTAGGAGTTCTTTTCATAGGAGGAAAAGCCAACACCAAAATTCCCAACAGCTTCATAGCCCAAAGTGCCTGTGTGATTTGGCCTCTGCCTGCCTATCTGTACTAGGGTAGTCTCCCTCCCCCTTGGTTTATACTTACCTGTTTTAAAGTAATTATTAAGAATGCATTCTTTTACTCTCAAGATTATTTGATAATAAGTTTGGTAGGTGGTCACTCAACTCGGACCCATTTCTTTGCCCCTTCTAGTCTTTCAGTCTGTTTTAGTTAACACTGGCCATCTAAAGACAAAGATAAATATAAGGTTTTCCCCAGGAAGCTAAACACTTTTGTGCCTTAGGTCACTTCCCAAATCCTCCCTCCCACCTGAAATGCATTTCTCCTCCTTTTCATGTGGCTAACACTTAGGCATCTTTCAAATCTGCTTCTGCACACCCCCTGGATAAGTCTGTCCATCATACCGTTCATCACATATGCCATGATTAGTAATGCAATGTCTGCATATGTATTTATTTCTTTAATATTTGTCTTCCCACAGGACTCTGAAGCCAGGGCAGGGGAAGAATGGGCATTCAGCCGGTTCTCACTACCATGGCCTGTAAGAGGTGCTATGGATCTGGTTTTCTCGCTGAGCATATTTAACGCCTACCAGGGTCTGGGTAGGCGCTCAGTACATTTGTTCAATAGACACAAGAATGACAAAATTACATCATGGCCTCAGGAAATCAATTTTCACAAATTCAATTAAAAGCAGTATTCATTGAATTCTGACTCTGTGTGAGGCCTGAATAGAGGGATTCAGGAACTGTCTGCATCAGCATCGGCATCTAGAGCTTGATAGAAAGGCTGAATCTCAGGTCCCAGCCTACCAAATCACGAACTGTTGTTTTAACAATACCTGGGCGATCCCAAATGTACATTAAGGTCTAAATGCACTAACTGAGTATACACTTATGTAACAAACCTGGAAAAGCAAGAAGCCAAATGACCACTTACATTCTTCTCACTTTTAAGCAGCCTTCATGACTTAGCAAATGGGCCAATTCCTATTTTAAACAGGGGTGACATTTTTGCTAATTTTTCTAAACTTCTTAAATGGCATCTTTCAACTTTCATGTAAATCACATAACAAAATAGATAATTCTATTAGTCAGAAAGTTTCTGGGTTTCCTGTCTTGGCATGTTGTCCTAATCTAAGCAAGAATAATTAGATTTGGGGGCTCCTGGATGGCTCAGTGGGTTAAGCCTCTGCCTTCAGATCAGGTCATGATCTCAGGGTCCTGGGATCGAGCCCTGCATTGGGCTCTCTGCTCAGCGGGGAGCCTGCTTCCCCCTCTCTCTCTGCCTGCCTCTCTGCCTACTAGTGATCTCTGTCTGTCAAATAAATAAATAAAATCTTTTAAGAAAAGAATAATTAGATTTGGGCTCTAATCTAAGATAAACATAAAGGTACACAGAGTTTTGAAATTTTAGAACAGTTTTAAAGTAAGTACAATTGTCTCACATAAAAAAATTAGTGATTAAAGGTAAAATCATAATGATATATAATAAACCCATTCACAGTGGTGACTCACATGTCAATTATGTTGTCTTCAAAGGCCCAGTGGACTTTCACACAAAAAGAATTTTTGCCTTTTACTTATTTCAACAGAGTTCATTGATTTCCTGTTAATCAAGATTTTAAAATATCAACTGAGGTTTACTTTAGAATAAATAAGGACAGTTTAGAAGGAGCCCAGCCAATAGCCAGAATCCCAGGGCTGATCAAATGAACTTTGATTCAAAGCAAATAATGTTATAAATTCCATAACTGATTTGGCATTCTCATTGACATGGGAGCCGTCTTTATCAGCCTGAATGTCATAAAGAGGGCAGAGAGAGCAAACTCGTTCCGACATGCTAGGTCATGTTTAAGTTCAGCATTTAATGTGCCAGGTAGCTGCCAAATAGGACTCTTCCATATTAAGAAAATCTTAATATAAAGACATAATACATAGAGTTGTACTCATTAAAATTTTTTGACTCATAGTATTGAAAAAACAAGGTGAAGTACAAATTTGTCTTATAAGGCCCCAACTCCAGAACCTAAAAACACAAGACCATCCATGAATTGCTAAAGAGAGTATTTGATTGCAGTAGGTATGGATTAAGTAGGAAGCCTGAGCTCACTTCCTTTCGATTGTGTAAATACTTCAATGAGCAGAGAACGAAGTTTCAGTGAATGTGAATTCAGGGCACTCTGCAAGAATACAAGGGTCCCAGGCTTCAAAAGGAACAAGAGACCTGTGGAGGTAATACTCTGGCTGAGGCAACACAGTCTAGAGGAATCCATAGGACTGGACTCAAATCCTGGCACCCATCATATGTACTGAGCTTCATCTAAGAGTAAACAATAATCATTACCTTGGAAAAGTTTTAAAGGATTCAATCGAGTCCAGATTATTCATGGGAGTCACTATTAACAATGAAAAGAGGACACTAGAATTAAGACTATTTTTAAAGGCACTCAGCTTTCCAGAAAATTCCAAGTACTCACAATGGTGTAAAATATCTGCATCCTAACAGCACTCTTAGCAGAGGGTAGCTGCGGATGCCTCATTCATTCAGTCAACAGATATTGACTGAGAGTCCATATTGCACTGTGCCAATGAGTAGGAACAAAAAAGGACATGAAGATCTTGTGAAATGGAACTTAGAATTTACTAGAGAGAAGTGGGTTCTTTTTAGAATCATAATCATACCAGCAAAAACTATATGAAATGTGGTCAGTATTATGGAAGTGAATCATAAGATGCTATCAGAATAGACATCAAGAAGAATTAACTTAAATCACAAGGTTAAAAAAAGGCTTCTGAGGGGAAAAATAGCATTTCATCTAAGACCCAAAGAATGAGTAGGGGAGTTGGCCAAGGCAAGGAGTTGGGGGCAGTCTCTATAGAGGGGTCCACATGGATATAGCTTTGAGTTTGGCAGAGCTGGCACTATTGGACGAGCTGATGCCGCAGAGCTGTGTGAATCCAGATGGAGCTGAACCATGCAAAGCCCTTAGGGGTATTTTATCCTGGACCCAATGGGCTGCTGTTGAAGGATTTAAAACAGATGAATGATGTGGTCTGATCACCTTGGCTTCAATATGGAGGCTGAATTAGATGTGACAATAGTGAAAACAGAGATATGAGTTGAATGAGGGAGTGTCTTCAAACACAGGAACATAATTTACCTTTAGCACTTTTTTTTGTGTGTGTGTAGACAACTTTGCCAGAGCATGAAAAAATGAGGCTTGCTGGGGCTTTGTAAGCTCACATTCGAGTTCCCTTTTAGACTACTTTAAAGCATGCATTTGCTGAGGGATTAACTAACAACTGTACATGTTGGTTCATTTGCTTCCAACAAATATTTATTAAGATTTCTCATATGCTAGTTCCCATCCTAGGTACTGGGAATAGAGCAGTGAACAAAACACATGAAGACATTACTCTCTTCAGTCTTACATTCTGGTGGAAGAAGAACTTACACAAGTAAACAAATAAATACATAATAGAGAACATGACAGTACTTATGAAGAAAAATAAACCCATGCGGGACAACGGAGTAAGGGAGAGTGGTGAAATTTGGGGGTAGCTAAGGAAGATCTCTCAGATGAAGTGATTCTTGAGCAGAAATAAAAATTAGACTCTTCAGAATCTAAGAGAACTTCAGGGAGGGGAACATAATTAAATGCAAAGGCTATGAGATGAGTTGATGTGTTGCACTTGATATTGTCAAGAAACATTCTGGAATTATGGCTAAAATTAATGTCATTGCATCATCACCACCACAACCACCATCCTCCTCCTCACTACCCCCGCAACCAGTACCTCCATCATCATCATCATTGTCGTCCTGTAACTTGGAAAAGCTTCCTCAAGGCTTCATAGTGAGAACCAAAGACCCAATAATTAGAGTAATAACTGACAGTCAAGATGGGTTCCCTCGTGTCAAAGGAGAGAAACTTAAATTTTAATAAGGCTGAATGATTATGAGGAACCAAACCAACCACACAGTGTAATATGACAAGCTTGCCCCAAATTCAGCAAAATTTGCAAAAAGACACCTGCAAATCATCTGTCATACCCTTGAACAGCCCTCCTTCTGAAACTGCCACTACAAATAGTGAACTGTATCCTCCCTCCGACTCCACTTCTGAACTTAGAGCTTGGGACTTGAGTCTAACCAAATTATAGGAAGGGCACAAAACTGGTAAGTTTCACATATTTAACCCGAAGCCCAAACCTTCCCCCTTCAGAGTATACTTTTGGTTTATAGGCAAATGCTGTATCTCTTCAGCTGGCAAGGCAATAAATTCTTCCTTGCCTCTGACCAAATCTTTGCCTTCAAGGATGTTTTTGTTGACAGTAGGGCATGCTGTTGATATCATTCCATCAGAGACAGTCTTATCAGAGCTTAGAATTCACCAAAAGTCCAAATTTTTCATTACTCCCAGGTTTTACAACATTTTGGTTTAAAGTTTGGAAAAGAAATCATTTTTTGAGATATTTCCAGTCTTCAGCAGAAATAAGAATCAACTGAGGCACTTAATAAAAATGCCCGTTCCTGGGTCAGGATTTTGATTTATTAGATTTAAAGTGGGGTCCAGGAAGTCACGTGTGTAGCAAACATCCCAGATAGTTTCCTGATGCAAGAGGCCCATGGACTGTGCTTTGCAAAATGCTATTTAATGTTTTTTAGTGACTGAGATTTCATACCTCTCATGGTTCACAATCACTGCCATCATTGCATATCTGTGCTCAAATTCAATAATGGGGGACTTAAATATTATTCTCCAAATGGCAAAACTGACGGACGAGTCAAGAAGAACAAACAAACCTTAATCAGAAACCGATGGAGAAGTAAAATCAATGAGTTCACATTCATTGTCACTTGAAGTATGAGCTAATGACCTATTAATAATTTTTCTTCAATACACCTCACTTTTTTATTTGGCCTCAATGATGAATCTTTTTCTACTAGATTAAGGAAGAATCCTTCAAATGTTATTTATAAAAAGTTTGTTATCTGGCATCCCTAAGAAATAATGTTATGGTTAATTAAGATATATCAAACATGATTTACATAAACATAGTTTGTTTTCAACTATTAGAGCATAAAATATGCTTTTTTTATTTTTTATTTTTTTATTTTTTATTATTTTTTTAAAATTTCTTTTCAGTGTAACAGAATTCATTGTTTATGCACCACACCCAGTGCTCCATGCAATACGTGCCCTCCATAATACCCACCACCAGGCTCACCCAACCTCCCACCCCCCGCCCCTTCAAAACCCTCAGATTGTTTTTCAGAGTCCATAGTCTCTCACGGTTCATCTCCCCCTCCAATTTCCCTCAACTCCCTTCTCCTCTCCATCTCCCCATGTCCTCCATGCTCCACAAATAAGTGAAACCATATGATAATTGACTCTCTCTGCTTGACTTATTTCACTCAGCATAGTCTCTTCCAGCCCCCTCCACGTTGATACAAAAGTTGGGTATTCATCCTTTCTGATGGAGGCATAAAACTCCATAGTGTATATGGACCACATCTTCCTTATCCATTCGTCTGTTGAAGGGCATCTTGGTTCTTTTCACAGTTTGGCATCCATAGCCATTACTGCTATGAACATTGGGGTACAGATGGCCCTTCTTTTCACTACATCTATATCTTTAGGGTAAATACCCAAGTGCAATTGCAGGGTCACAGGGAAGCTCTATTTTTAATTTCTTAAGGAATATGCTTGGCCTTTAAGTAATTCTTCACAATATTTCAATATGCCAGTGTTATAATAATGAACAATTACTATCTATGCTCAGAAGTGCAAATTAATAGACAATTCTGGTTAATAGAGTGCTAGGAAACAGAAAACTGAAATAACTATACTTCTTCCTTCAAATACTAATATTTGCAACATAAAAATGTGCTTTCAAAGAAATTTCCCTTGCCTTTATATAAAACAATGATTGATATTTTTATCTTGCTTAATTACTTGGTAGCAACAAAGTCTTTTCTACACAAGCTTAATGCCAAGATGATTATATTCTATTGGGTTTCCAATGTTTAAAAAAAAGTTACTGGATCATCATCCTGCTTTTCTGCCTTAGGAAAGAAAGTGAAAGTGATACTTAATATAGGTCAGCTTCTTGGATATGCAGTGGGTTTTTTCCCTTCCCTAGTAATTATTAGCTCTTTTTATTAGCTCATTTCAGAAGAATAATAAGGGCTAGGAGAAATTTACTGTCTTCAAAAACATAAACTCGATATTCACATTTGTGGAAACGTAACAAGGGGTATTAAAGAAAACTCTCATTTTAGATCAGACTCTTGAGGTTCTGACCTTCAGATGATTTCTACCCTTTTTTATTTTTTTCAAGGTGCTTCTTAAAATAATTAGAATTATTGTGATAAATAACTTTAGTTGTAAGTTAAACTTGAAGGTAGACTAATATTTTTCCATCTGTGTATAGCACTTGTATATTTGGACTCAAAACTCAGAATAACTCTTCTCCCCAATCCACCTACACACCCCACGTCCCAGGATAATAGTAATTCTTTAATCAGTTGTTTGTATTGACTATTGTCTTGGCCCCAATTTAAGCACAAGGATTTGGGGAGGGGGTTGTTTTTTAAGGATTTTATGTATGCACCTGAGAGAGAGCACACATGCTTATGAGAGAGAGAGAGAGAGAGAGAGAGAGAGAGAGAATGAGCATGAGGAGGGGAAGGGGCAGAGGGAGAGGGAGAAAGTTTCTTAAGAAGACTTCATGCTGAGTGCAGACCCAACCTGGGACTTGCTCTCAGGACCTCGAGATCATGCTCTGAACCAAAGTCAAGCTGGGTGCTCAAACAACTGATCCACCAAGGTGCCCCTAAGCACACAGGATTTTTGAACAGAATCACAACCATTGCCCCATTTGGCCTGTCAGTTCTTATAAGACAGTTGATCACAAAATCCAATGAGTTCAAATTCTAAAATCCTAAGTAGAATTTTCATGCATGCAGGCACATTTATTTGGGGCCGAGCCTCACGCAACACCCTGCAGTCGAGAAGCCAGTGAATCAATGTAGTTCTGAGTAGAGTCAGGGCATTTATGGTTTTTCTTCATTTCTCTTCCACCTTGTCCTGGGCAGTTTTGAAATGAGAAGGGCCAGTGAGTCTGATTCACAAATCTCCTGTCTTCAGATTATGTTATAGCCCCCAGTGACTCTCTGATGATGGCCAATCATTTCCCTTGAAGAAAATGAAGGATTTGGTCTTAGCTTAAAAGGATGAGAAACTAGCATCAGACACTGGAGCCTTTTGGGAGAACGAGAATTTATACAAACAGCAGACATTTTGAGCCTCTTCTTAATCACTTCTTCAATTTCACATAACCTAAGGAAAAGCCACCCTTGTTCTCCCCAGTGTTGTCCATGAGAGATCATTACACATACACACATTTAATTTTAAATCCTGTGTTAAATGTTTTCTCAGGCCAAGACTTCTTAGCAATATATCCTTTTCAAACATTGTAGGTGTACATCACCAGTTCAAATGAAAGTCTTAGGTGCAGTCCTTCCAAAGGGGAAATTAAAACATAGATTACCTGGCAAATGGAGGTATTTATATCTTCCTTTAAGATTTTGAGTTTCCATTCTAAGCATTGCTAAGGCATTCCTTTGGTTGTGCTTTTTAGGTCCCCTGTATGAAGATCAAAGGAATAAGAAGCTGATCATGTAAAATGATGGAAGGACTGTAACGACCCAAGACAGTCTAATTTTTGACTTCCTGTTAGCAAAGGAAAAGGCACGTGTCTTTGAGGTTTTTGGCTCGTCCCAGTCTGGAGCTCTGCTGTGGCATGTCAGTAGTGACGCAAGACATTGGAGTAGTCTTAGAAGTTAAAATCTAAGTCTTTTATTCATTCCCCAGAATGCAAACTCCATGAAAACAGGAGTATGGGCACAGGGTTCATATATCTAGAAGGCTTGGAGAGAGGCAGGCACAGAAATACTCAATAATATTTATTGAAGCAAACAGGAGAAATTTATTGAACACTTACCAAGTAAAAACATCCTTTGAGCACTTGTGTAGAATACAAAGATAAATAAGATACAGAAGTTAACCTTAAGGAATTTCTAGTCTATTAGGGAAACTTAGTAAGGGTCAAAATAAAAGATAATAATGATAGGTAATATTGAGAGGTATTGGTTTTGCATATTTTAATTATTTTCAAAATAGTTCCATACCAATTTAATACAATCTAAAGCCCTGGAAAACACTCTGATATGTGTTGCATGCTAAATAAATGTGAAGAGTTATTATAGTTAAAAATGGCTTTGTTATCTCTGAAGAGATCTAATGCTGGAAACACTACTTCAAGAGGCTTCTTCCTGCTAGATTTCCACAGTGCTCTAAAGAGAAGATGCAGGCACTTTACAAAATCACCGTCTTGACCTGCCTACACATTAGAATCACCTTCAGAGTTCTTAAAACTCCCAGTGTTCAGGCTGAACCCCAAACCACAAGCATTCCCAGGTTATAAAGTTCACCAGGTGAACCCATTGATTGAGACCTTTGTTTCTCATCCTGACCGCACGTAAGCACCCCCAGGAGCTTCTAAAAACCAAATCTCACCCCAAGAAATGTTGATTGATTTGTGTTGAGCAGGACTTACGCATAGACATATTTCCTCGTTTTTTTAATAGTTCTTACTTGAATTCCAGTTAGCTCACATATAGTGTAATATTAGTTTCAGGTGTGCAATAAAGTGGTTCAACACGTCCACACATCACCTGGTGCTCATCACAAGTGCCTCCTTAACCCCATCACCTATTTCACCCATCTCAACACCCACCTCCCTTCAGGTGCCATCAGTTTGTTCTCCATGGTTAAGAGTTTGTTTCTTGGTTTGCCTCTCTCTCTCTTTTTATCCCCTTTGGTTCATTTGTTTTGTTCCTTAAATTCCACATAGGAGTGAAATCATATGGCATTTATTTTTCTCTAACTTATTTTACTTAGCATAATACTTTCTAGCTCCATCCATGCCGTTGCGAATGACAAGATTTCATTCTTTCTGTGGCTGAGTAATATTCCAGTGTGTGTGTGTGCGTGTGTGTGTGTGTGTACACCACTTGTTTAACCATCCATCAGTTGATGGATACTTGAACTGTTTACATAATTTGTTATTGTAGCTAATGCTGCTGTAAACATCAGGGTGCATTGTATCCCTTAGAATTAGTATTTTTGTATTCTTTGGATAAATACCTAGTAGTGCAATTGTTGGGTCATAGAGTAGCTCTATTTTTAACTTTCTGAGGAACCTCCACTGTTTTCCAGAGTGACTACACCAGTTTGCATTCCTACCAACAGTGCAAGAGGGTTCCCCTTTCTCTGCATCTTTGTTATCAGCTCTTGTTTCTTGTGTTGTTGATCTTCGCCAGTGTGACAGGCATGAGGTGGTATCTCATTGTGGTTTTAATTTGTATTCCCCTGATGATGGTGATGTGGAGCATCTTTTCATGTCTGTTGGCCACCTATATGTCTTTTTTGGAAAAATGTCTATTCATGTCTTCTGCCCATATTTTAATTGGATTATTTGTTTTTGGGATATTGAGTTTGATAAGTTCTTTATATATTGTGGATATGTCATATCAGCTATGTCATTTGCAAATATCTTCTCCCATTTGTAGGTTGCCTTCTAGTTTTGTTGATTCTTTCACTTTATTTTGATGAAGTCCCAAAGGTTTATTTTTTGCTTTCATTTCCCTTGCTTCAGGAGACATATCTAGAAAAAAGTTGCTTTGGCTAATGTCAAAGAAGTTACTGCCTGTGATCTTCTCTAGGATTTTTATGGTTTCAGGTCTTAAATTCAGTAGTAATGTAGACCCAGGGTCGATATGCACAGAGTTAAGGAATAGCAAGAAATTATCTCTAATTGTGGAGAAAATATGGTTTTTGTCATTGCCTATTGTCACTGGTCATCTGTTTGGACTAAGTAATATCCAGTTTAAGAGACTACTCTGTTGCTGTGAAGTGTGCAAAACTGGTGATTCACAGACCTGTACCCCTGGGGCTAATAATACATTATATGTTATTAAAAAATAAAAAAAAATTTAAAAAGAGAGACTACTCTGTTTAACTAATTTTTCCCAGTTGTAAGTGGTTATGAGGATGATCAGAAAGGATTTCTATCCCTGAACCTTTGACAGGTTGGGCCTGGGCAGGCAAGAAGACTATCCTGGAATTCTTGGCCCTATGAGCTGGCATGGTTACCCTTAGTCATCACTCTTTGATGGAAAAAGTCCGGGCATGAATAGCGTGCAAGCGTGTGTGATCATTTCAACACAGATGTCACTACCTATACAAACCACCATCTGGAAAGGAAATTATTTACCCCTTGTACATCTTACATGGATAAAACAAAACACTGTGTATTTCAACTCTCATTTGTTTGTAAATACTTCTATTGTGTAATGCGTGATACAGTTTGGGGGTTTCTTGGATTATCAGTTACTCAGAACTATCTTATAAGTGGATCCTTCTGATGTATCATAGCACCTGTTTATAAAAAGAAAGTATTACAAAATCGACTGTTTATTGAAAGACTCAGATACCTTCCATCAAAGGCAAATCACCAACTTTAATTTTTAAAAAATGTAAATACTAGCATTCCAGCTTTACAATCTTGAGAATTTGTGTGATTTAAAGGTAGAACTGAGGACTAAATGCAAGGTGAAGAAAAAGGTGGAATAATTAAGGGAATATGATTCTGAATGAATCATCAACAGAAATTCTAGTGCTTTTGGAGAAAAGAATTGACTCATCCCTCAGCATTTCACTCATTTAATTCAGATCACTTAATATAAAATTTCCTTATGCCTTCAGATAATTTTGCATTTCCGTTCAAATGAGTCACAGGAATTATAGCCTAGGGCAGTTTATTTTGCTAGAATTCTTATCTTTTTTTTCTTTTTTTCAGTTTGGCTCCACCTGGACAAAATGTGACAAGTTATTGTGGATTTATGACTACTAAAATCTTCTCTGGAGAAGGCCATTTTGTTGAGAAATGGCATCCAAGATACCATCGCATTCACTGGGGTTTTTGTTCAGCTTCCTTGCATATCCTCTGATTATAGCCTCAAAAACCAACTGTAGTGTTATAGGCCAAGGAAAATGAAAAATGGATATAATGGGTCAACTCCTTCTGGCCAGCCCCGGCTTCCCCTGAGAACAGTCCTTGTTTAGGTAGAAGGGAAGATCGCACACATGTACTAATTATCCCTTGGACATGTCATCCATGTAATGCTCACTGTAATCCCAGAAGTATGGCGAGAGAATTATACTGATTTTAAAGGGTAGAAAAGAAAAATTATTTGCAGTGACTAAAATGTATGCTGTTAAAATTTCTCATCATATTAATTTTATAGATGTGAATACATAATTTGAAAAAATCGACACCTATATTTTAGACCATTCATCTGCACTCAGATACTGGGATGATCCCATCCAATTAAGCTCCTTGTCAGCTAAGTGAGTTACAGGCATTGAGAAAAGTACAGGCATAAGAAAAAAGAAAATCTGAAAGAGTAGACTCAAATACAAACCTCAAATGTGAAGTCGAACAAACTTGGGAAAAGGGATTTTAAAAAGTATGTGTCATATATTCTATTATTTGAAACTTTGAAAAGCTTCGTTGCCCATTGATACCCCACTTTCTTTCTTCTTCTTCTTTTTTTTTTTTTTAAGATTTTATTTGACAGAGAGAGAGATCAAAAGTAGGCAGAGTAGCAGGGAGAGGGCGGGGGTGGGGGTGGGAAGCAGGCTCCCCGCTGAGCAGAGAGCCCGATGTGGGACTCGATCTCAGGACCCTGAGATCATGACCTGAGCTGAAGGCAGAGGCTTAACCCACTGAGCCACCCAGGCACCCCACTTTCTTTCTTCTTCTTAAACAAATTTTCTTTTCTAGAGCTGGGCACAGATGAGGGTCTTGCTAGTTGTCTGAACCAGCAACCTAAACCCCTCCATCTGGTGCAAGTCTGGGAGCCAGAGAAGAGAGGAAAAAGATTAACTATCAAAGTCTTCGTAGCTTTTGAGCAGCGGCTTCCTTAAAATGTGTTGGGCGAGGGAGGACATTGGTGGTGGTGCACTGTTGCTCTCGGGACAGTATGGAATCTTTACTAGGACTGTAAGGTCCTGACTCATCTGCCAACTTCACCAGTCCAAGGCCCCACATCTACCTTCTCCCTGTCTAGACTCTGACCATACAGCAAACCTTTTTCCAAAGTGATTTTGTAGACAAGTGTGAGATTATTAATGTTGTAGTTTGTTTTTCTTTCTCTCATTGGGAGAGGTAGAACAGAAAAAGAACATGCCACTGGATTGTAATAAATGTTGACTTAATATTTTTTAAAATTGTGCTGAAAGTTCTCATCAATTCACAGGGAAAAATTTAATGAAAACTAGGATTTCTTTGCTAATTCATGGAAGGATTCTACACTGCTCTTAGAGTAGCAAAGGTAGCTGGAAATCTCTGTGGCACGGGGATGTTTTATCCCTTTCACACTAATTTCCATGTGAATTCTTTCTTGAATCAATTTTCTTAGGATAATAGTAATATATGCCTATTGTAGAAATTTCTAAAATATGTAAATGACTTTTTATAAAATACATCTTCCCACAGTCCATAGATAGTCCATAACAACCTGATTTTTACTTATTTCCCTTCTCTCTTTTCTCTCCCTTTGCCACTCTTCCTTTCTCTTTTTCTTTCTTTCTCAAGAATGAGATGACACCGAAGAGTGTTTATAGCAGTGTGGAGATAACCAATCTGATCTCCCTTCAAAAACTGGCGTCCTGATCTGCTGGAATGCATGAGGCTAGCAGACAGACAGAAGACTCTGACATCTGCCACGGTGTTGGAAAGGCAGGCAGCTGTGGCCATGGCCGGGCACAGCAATGGGTGTGAGGGCCTGCCCTTTCAGCTCAACGAGAGACTCCTCTGCCCACTGTCTTGAGCCCAGAGCCCCTTGCTGGCCTGGCTGAGACTTTCTCAGTGTGGAAACAAAGGCTGAGTCTCCTCTCAACCAGTCCTTCTTCCCTCTCAGGAGAGGTACCAGACCCGCACTGTCATCTGAAGTCTGTCCCCAGGTCCCCTAGTCCCTCTCATTTGTCTTTCACAGACATTATTCTGCCCCCAAGATTTTGCTTTCCAGAGGACCACCCAACACAGTTTTATATCTTCATTCTCTTGCTTAATATTAAATCGTGAGCCTCTCCCAATGGCATTAGAGTATTTTCATAAACATAATTTGCATTTTATGGATTCATTGTATGAAAGTATAGAATGTCCCCAACTTTTTGCAATCATAAATAATATTATGATGACCATCCTTGTTCAGATTCTTTATATGATTCTGAGATTTTTCTCTTCAGAAGGGATTCTTCAAAGTGTAATTAGCAGCTTAAACTTGCTGAATTGTGCAAAACAGATATTCAAGAGGACAGTATGAACACATGTCTTAACCCATGTATTCCCCATTAATTGAAACTTAATGCTCTTCAAAATGGTTCAACAAATAACTTTATCAATAACTCTTTGCTCACATTCCTGATTTTTAATCACTGCAGTTCTTGTTTTTGTGGGGTTTCCTAGAAAGTTGCGTAAACCACTGTACTTCCTCTTCCCCGTTCCTGAAATCCAGCCTCTGAAAGCAGAACAACCAGCCCTCTGAGGTGGTGCTGAGTCTTTTCTCCTCATACTTGATGACAGTGTGTCTCTCAAAGACGTCAGTATGCTGTTCTGCAATCGTAGGGACTCCAAGGAGACCCAGTGTCTCACTAAAAGGAAATGTTTCATGTTTAATTTCCAAAAAAACGGTGATAGAACAAGGACTCATATGTTCATACTAATTAAAAATGAATAAATAAATAATGCTTTAGTCAAAGGCTCTTCTTTATTATGGAATGAATGGGGCGCCTGGGTGGCTCAGTGGGTTAAAGCCTCTGCCTTCAGCTCAAGTCTGATCCCAGGGTCCTGGGATCAAGTCCCTCATCGGGCTCTCTGCTCAGCGGGGAGACTGCTTCCTCCTCTCTCTCTGCCTGCCTCTCTGCCTACTTGTGATCTCTGTCTGTCAAATAAATAAACAAAACCTTTTTTAAAAAAAGAATATTTATTATGGAATGCCAAATAACAAACGTGAAAGAAATAATGGATTAGAAAAATCATCAGTAGATGTTAAAACAAGTGAGTGAGATTTTGATGAGAAACAGTATATTAACATAGTCCAAAAATATCTTCCTATAAACTAGGTATTAATTATAAAGAGGAAAATAGTAACAGCTGTGAAGAAATCTAATGGATAGACAGTACCTTACCTAAATGATAGAAGTTAGCATCACAAACATTGAGATAAATTAATATCATGCAGTTCCTAATATACTACAAGAAACACACTACTACTTCCAGCATATTCTTCCCAAAAATACACAACTTGGATTTAATCATAAACCAACACCAGAGAAATCTAAGATGAAAGAAATTTTAGAAAATAGCTACACTGTAATCTTTACAAATGTCAAGATTGAGAAGCTGAAGAACTGCTCCAGATTTAAGGAAATTAAACAGACTTGAGAACGAAATGCACGTGTGAGCCTGGATTAAATTCTGGACCAAAAAACTAAAAAGAGAAAGTAAGAACCATAGGAGACATTAGTAGGACAATTGATGAAATTTGAATATGGGAGGAATATTGGATAATATTATATCAATATTAAATTTCCTGATTTTGATAACTTGACTATGGTTATGCAAGAGAATACCCTTATTCTTAGGAAATAAATATGAAATAATTAAAGGCAGGGCAGCACAATATCCGGAACTTTTCTCATATTGTTTAGAGAGAAGGAATGATGGCAAAAAGGGGATGAAAATCTCATGGGCTAACTCATAACTGAAACATTTGCCAAAGTTTTTTATTGACATTAAGAAATTTCTTTTATTTTATCCAAAATTTAAAAAATAATTGCCGAGGGTTGTAGTAAAGGAAAATTTTATAAGTCCCCAACTTTATTCCAGTAATTTAACTTCAGAGTATTTATTCTAAAGAAATGCCTTGGAGAGACACAATGGTTTTATCATGGGATATTCATCAAAATTGGTATACAATTTTGGAAAATTGGAAAAAATTTGCACATCTAGTGGTATAGCTTTGTTTTATGATTATTCAGTCATTAAAATACTATTGAATATTAATAATACGTTAAAGTGCCATTAAGTGGTAAAAACAAGATGCAAAATTGTACACCCAGAATGACTCCACTTCTGCATGTGGATGTACATACAAATATACTCACAATCCCATACACATAAAAGGTTACAAGACTATAAATTAAAATGTTACTGTGGTGATTTTAAGGTATAGGGGAAAAGGTAACTTTTAAACATATTTTTACTTGTATTTTTACTGTACTATGAAAATTTTCTAAAAACAAATGTTTTGTAATTAGAACAACACATTTTAATTACACTGTTTAAAAACAATGTACTTTATAATGAAAAACAATAATTATAAAAACAAATAATTATGAAAACAAAGAAAGAGTATATCTTTAAAGAGGTAACAATAAATTATAGTAAAATCCCTGTTCTTTTTACAACCCCCTCCATTACATACTATAACTTCTTTCCAATTCCACAAGCCCCTGCTGCTGAATTTGGTGGGTGGCATTTAGAACATGACCCATAAACCCTCCCTCTAGTAGAACATTAAAGGAGGTCATCGAGAGGAACTGACCACCAGTTGACCCTTTAGCTGAATCCAGACAACCGGAGGCTCCTCACCCCTTCCACTGTCTTTAGAATGTACGTTCTGCCCACCATTTACAAGGACGAAGCCTTGAAAGAACAAGAAGTTGTAGAGGCCATCCCGACTAAGTATGTGACTGAACCCAGTTAAAATATCTGTATAAACTTTTAAGATTCTGGCAGGTGAGGGTGGAGATCTACTCATTATGGGGCTGCCCAAGACAAGCCTCATCTATAAGTTCCCTTGTTTATTAAACTTGTCACCTACTTGGAGTGGCCTGCCTCTTCCTTTGGTCTCATAGCCCTTCATGTATAGGGCCCCACTTTTGAACCAACACCAGGGAATCCTTTTACTCTTGTTGTAAATGATGTAGGGCTGTTATAAAGGGGCATTTGTTTCCTGATGACAGAATCAAGCCTGAAACTAAATGTTGCTCCTTCTGATAAGAAAATGCAATGTCATGGGGCACCTGTTGGCTCAGTCCATTAAGCGTCTGCCTTCAGCTCAGATCATGATCCCAGGGTCCTGGGGTTGTGCTCCCTGCATCAAGCTTCCTGCTCAGCAGAGTGAGGGGAAGTCTGCTTCTCCCTCTGCCCCTCCCCCAATGTTCTCTCTCTCTCTCTCTCTCAAATAAATAAAATCTTTTAAGAGAAAGGAAAATGCAATAGGGTTTATTATGATCTGTAAAAAGGCATACTTATTATGTGCTAAATTTTCATATTCTCAATGTCAAGGACTTTGAAAGTCCTTGTGAAAGTCCAAATTCACTTATTTTTCTTGTGATTGGGATTTCCAAGGTTAGTCCCTTTCATGTTATATAGGCCCCACATTTTAGATAGTATAGGCCTGGAATCAGAAAATATTTCTGTGATCCTTTAAATTTTTTTCTTTGTCATTCAACTCTGGTTGTATTTGTTTGTAGTTTTATCAGCACACTGCTATAAAAACTACGCATATTTTGCATATGTGCCCATGTGTGTGCATGTGCCTAAAAAGGTGGACGCTGTATCTATTATAGTCTTGGTTTGGGGCTGTTTTACAATCTAGATCAGTCCTAAGAAGGAATCACTACTTACATTACTCTCTTAGTAACACATGTTGAACTCTTCTACTAAGTACCACAGTATGACAAGTGGCCAAAAAACAAGTATGTATTAGACATATAAGCTACTAGAGATTGGGTCCCAATCTCTGGAATAGTACAGTGGAGGCTATGATCTGTCAGAGACTCTGAAGCACAGATCAAGGAGGCAGAAACAACATCGTAAGGTGGCATTTTATTTCAACTACAAGTCCTCCCTAGGTTTCCCAGTCTTGCTACATTAAGGAGAGCAAATTGGTACCTCTGAGAAGTCAGCTATGTTTTGTAGCCATTCATTTAAAGCCTCCTACTCATGATTCTTCAATTATGTGACACTACCAACAAATCAGGAGCTGTCTTGTGTATGGGGGGAAGAATAAATTCTCAGTATATCTCCGTGCATGTTCTTCAATTCAACCTTCTGCTCCATAGCCCAACCAATGTTTTAGAAAGAAGCACTACCCGGTGATAAGGGGCTTATTTATATTCCCACAACCAGATTCTCCCACTGTAATCTCAACTTCATCTTATGTAAGCACATGACTCATATGCATTGGTCCCTTTCCTGGAATTTGGGATGAGAGCCAACTCTCAGTTATCTGTGGTATGAGTGCCAGAGATGACTGGAAGAAATGAAAACCATCAGTGATTCCCAACTTTCATCTTAACCCATAGACTTTATGATCTCAATTTTCTTTTACTATTGATTTTAATGAACATAGAAAAGGCCATGAAGAAAAGCATAAGGTCTAGTAAATAAAAAAATTAAAAAAAAACCATATGATCATTGAACAGTTGAACGCTTATCATTTCCATTCTTCTTCACAGCCAAGATTCTAGATAAGTTTTTTTCTGAGCAGCCACCACCAACTCCTTTAATCTAGGGCAATCTGACCTCCATTTTCATCATCCACTGAAAATACTCTTTCAACCCTCTTGACATTCAGAAGCCAAAGCCAGTGGCATTTTCTCTCCTCCTCAGGTTTTTTTCTAGGTTCCTTTTGCACTAGACAGTGTTGTAAATCTTGGCTTTTTTGTCTCCTGACTTTCATGTCATTGTGTTCATTTAATTGCCATCAGCAAGTCCTGTTGATAGGAAACAAATTCTAAAAACAGCCCAAGTTCAAACATTTCTCATCACTGCTGCTACTACCATCTTTGTCTTAGTCATGTTGTAATTTAAATGGGTGATTAAAGTTACCATCTACCTTATCGTCCAGGTTGGTCTTGCCTCTCTTTAATCTGCCTTCCACAGAGCAGATCAACTGATCTTTAAAAATACAAATTGTATCACCACCCCATCACTTACCTTCCACTTACCCTCCAGTGGCTTATTGCATTGTTAACAGAATGCAAAGCTTACCCCCTCTAAATTTTCTATCCTTGCCTATCTCTCTGACTTCTCCTGCCACTGTCCATGAAGCATGCTCCAGCCACACTGATCTTACTGTCTTTTGAACATTAAAGTCCTTGTACTTCCTGTCCAGGTCAAAAACACTTTGGTTTCACAAAGTTTATATGGCTGAGTTCGTTCTCCTCATCTCTCCATGTCTCTGCTTATGTATGACCACAGAGATGGCTCCCTGACCACCCTAGCTACAGCAGCCCTGAGACCAGAGTATATTGTGTATTACTACCTTATATTGAAACTACCCATGAGACCTTGTGCAAGTTACTCTGTGCCTAAGTTTCACGTGAGAAGTGAGTCTTACAAAACTAGTTACATACCTCATAGAGTTGTTATCAGGATTTAATGTTATCACATTTTAGGGTTTAACACCAAAAAGTAAGCCCTATAGGTGTTTGCTAATATTATTGTTATTAGTATCCATTTATTTTCTTGCTTTTCCCATTGAAATACAAATTCCAGGCATTACCTGTCTGTTCTTCACTTATTCTTAGGATACAGAATAGTAAAACACAGACTAGGCCTTCAGGAAGTAATTGTCAAATAAATGAATGAATGAAAATATTTAACCATTTCTTTTGCCCTCACTCACTGGCTCCTTTTCTTTTACCAGTTTCTTGGGTGAAGACATTTCCTTGGAGTCACTCATTGGTTTCCTTGGCATTTTTCCTCTACCCTCACTCCTTTGAAATATTTAACTTGAAATATTTCTCTGGCTTCAGCTATAGTTTCTGTGATGGGAGTTCCCACAATCACATCTTTAGCTCAGACCATAAGGCCAAGCTCTACACTGGGGAAGCAGCTCTAAGTGGATGAAAATTTGGCCTGAGACTCAGGAGACCTGGCAAAGGGTGTAAGTCCTGTAACTTTACTTGCTTTGTGACTCAGAGCAAACCACCACCTTTCTGGAGACTATATTCTCTTGTAGGTAATAATTATTAATCTCTACCTTCTATCTTAGATAGTGCACTGAAAGAAAGAGTTAATAAAAGTGAAAGTGTTCTGTAAACTGCAAAACAGTACATATAATTTTGAGGTGCTGTCAAGTACCTGCAATATGCTATTTATACATCTATCCCCTGCTGCAGTCTTGGATTCAACATATTTCAAGCAGATTAATTTCCTTTTTCCCCAAACTGAATTCTGACTTTCTCTCATTTTTCATATGCATCACGAGGCACTTTTCATTCTCCCTCTGTGGTATGTCTAAAATTTGCCTCCTGCTCTCTCTTCTCCCAGACATAATCTTACTCTAAGCTTTCTTCAGTGTACATCTAGGTAGGTCACTACAGCAATCCATTAGTGAGTCTCTCCACTTCCTGCCTTTCTCTCAATCATTCTTCTCAAATAATCTCATTTCAATCTCCCCAAAATTGTATTAGATTTCTATTACTGCTGTCACAAATGACCACAAGTTTAGCAGCTTAAAACAATAGAATTTATTGTCTTACAGTCCTGTAGCTCAGAAGTCCAACATAAGCCTCCCCCAGCTACCATCAAAGTGTTGGCAGCAGGTAAATATCAAGTTATTGGCAGTGCTATATTCTTTTCTGGAAGCTCTGGGGGAGCATCTATATCCTTGCCTTTTCAAATTTCTATAGGTCACCTGCACTTGTTGGCTCGTGACCCCCTTGCTTAGTTTTCAAAGCTACCAACTGTGGCTCAAGTCCTTCTCAGATCACAGCTCTCTAACCACAGATGGGAAGAGTTCCCTCTTTTTAGGATTCAGGTGATTAGACTGGGCCCACTGAGCTAATGCAGTATCATCTCCCCATCTCAAGGTCTCTAACTATCAACACATGCACTATTCCCTTGGCCATGTTAGATAATATAGCCACAGGTTCTGGGGATTAGGACATGGACATTTTCAGGGGATAAGGATATTATTCTGCTTACCACACCAACTTAATGGTGTCTCTTCCCTGACCAAGAGCTTAAATGATTCCCAATTACCCATTAATGTAAAGTTTATCTTCTCAGTATGGCTTTGAAGATCCTTCAAATTAAATTCTTAGCTATTCCAAAATAGAGATCCTGTACTACTATCAGGATAATCTCCCTGACATACCTTACATATGCTATAATTTTCCTAGTGTTTTTGCTGGTTATTCTTTCATTTGACATGTCCTAAAATCAATTCTTCCTTTGCTATCAAAGTCCTGTCAATTTCCCGTATCCACCCCTTCAATAAAACTTTCCAACTGATACCACCTTTCTCTAAATTGTTTGATATGATGCTGTTTGTGTTTCTTCAGAATTCATTCACTCTTTCTCTGGTAATAGCACACTGGTTTTCCTTTGGGGGAAAACTTTTTCCCATTAGATTAAAAACTTGGTGGCTTTTCAAATGAAATGGATTTCCCTCCTGGTCGAGGGGTGAGTCCGTGATCTCAGCTAGGCAATCACATGTATCTCACTAGACCACAGCCACCCAAGAAGTAAAAATGGTTGGAATTCACACTTTCTAGAAGGAGCACGCTGCTAACAAAATCACTGGAATTATCTTGGTTCTTTGGCTTTTACTTTAATTCTATCAAACCACCCATATCCTTCCTACAAATTTTTCTTGGTTAGGCCAGAATCATTTTCTGTTTCATAAAATTCAAAGAATCCTAACTGCTAAAGGCAGTTAAAAAATTCCTTTTTTTTTTAAAGATTTTATTTATATATTTGAGAGAGAGAGAGATAGAATGAGAGGGGAGGGATCAGAGGGAGAAGAAAACTCCCCACCGAGCAGGGAGCCCAATGCGGGACTCGATCCGGGGACTCCAGGATCATGACCTGAGCTGAAGGCAGTTGCTTAACTAACAGAGCCACCCAGGTGCCCCAAATTCTTTTTTTAACTACAGCATATTTTACACTTCTTTTGAATACTCCACAACCCCTTGTATATTACTAGATTTAAAAAATGCTTTTCAATAAATATTGGTTGAGTAATTCATAAAGTACTGATTTTTTTTTTTTCCAGAATGAATTGTTCCTGATAGCAAGTTGAGGGCAAGGAACATGACATGGGTTTCCTTGGTATCAATCCTACCATCCCCAGAAGGAGAAATAGAAAGACATTGCTCCCTTCTGATAGATGGATTAGAAGCATCACCTCTCTACTGACTGTATTTTTTATGTATAGTTCCTGTATCCCCAATGTTTTCTATGATGTGGTCACGTAGCCTCCATCTGGTTAGCATGTAACGGTCTACTCACAGTGCCTGTATTAAATGAGAACACGCCGTGTTTATTTTCTTAATAGGTATATTGCACTTCAGCCTCATAGGAAATATTTGGAAGACTTTTCCCAAATATTCCACTGAAATTCAGATAGATTGAATGGGCTATCTGTGTTTGGTTTGCCATGATGAATAGTTACCACTAGCTGGTGACCAGATGGGATATTGAAAAGAGACCCATGTTTTATGTCTCTTTCTTAATAAATCCATGTTAGAATCTAATGAATAACACTTATGTTTTATAATATTTTGTGACCATTTGAGGATAAATATGTTCTAGAATTTGTCAAAGTCAAATTAAGGACCTATAATTTTCACTTTTAGAAAATTGTGATATTCTAACTCTGGTTTCCTGGAATTTTCTTCCTTCTGCAGAATCTCTTCAAAATGAGTGGTTTTGACATTGCTGTAAAAAGTTGAGAGTAATCCTCTCTCAAATTTCTTGAAAGTGAGTCATTTGACACCTCCAGAGGATCATACTAGATTTTCAACCTAAAGTACAGGAAGGATGAAATTAAATTGAACTAAGATAGAAACGTTTTAGAATGAACAATGTTTTAGGGAAATATCAATTATTGAACATGTTACCTTTGAATGTCTAGTGGATATCCACTGTATAGTGGAAATGCTACATAGGTAGTTGGATAAAGAAGTCTAGGACTACAATAGCCAAAATATGAAAAGAGTCCAGATATCTATCGACAGATAAATGGATAAAGAAGTGGTACACACACACACACACACACACACACACACACACATGAATATTACTCAGCCATCAAAAAGAATGAAATATTGGCCTTTGAATGACATGGATGGAACCAAAGGATGTTAAACTAAGCAAAATAAGTCAGTCAAAGAAAGACAAATACCATATGATTTCCCTCATATGTGGAATTCAGGAAACAAAGCAGATGAACATAGGGGGAGAGAAGGAAAAATAAAATAAGATAAAAATAGAGAGGGAGGCAAACCATAAGAGACTCTTAACTACAGGGAACAAACTGAGGGTTGCTGGAGGGGAGATAAGTGGGGAGATGGGGTAACTGGGAGATGGGCATTAAGGAGTGCACTTGAAGTAATGAGCACTTGGTGTTCAATGCAACTGATGAATCACTAAGTTCTACCCCTGAAACTAATAATGCACTACACGTTAACTAAATTGAATTTAAATAAAAATTTAGAAAAAGAAGTCTAGGACTCGGAGAAAATATCTAGGTTGAATCAGTATATAGATGATAATTAAAGGCACAGAATTTTACAAAATAAAATAGATAGTGGATATATACAGAAAAAAGGAGGACATGCCAGTGGTGGGGGACAGGAGATATTAAGGAAGATCCCACAGGAGACAAAATGGCAGGTGAAAAACAAGGGGAATGTCGTGTTCTAGAAGCCAAGTGGAAAAAGTGTTTCAGAGAGTTCTTTTCCTTAACCCTCTGGGTTCTCAGACTTTGAATAGAGTCGATCTGAGGGCTGTGAGATCGCAACATTTCATTTTACAAGAATTTGTTTCTCCTCAGAAAATTCTAAACTGCATCTGAGCCTTAACTCACTGGATGCCTCTGCTGCCTGACATGGCCAGACCTAGGGAATCAGTAGACCTTACTTCTCATGCCAGCTCCACCTTTTACTACCACGGTGCCTCTGGACAAACTATCTCCCCTCCCATCAAACGATCATAGTTATGCCTCTCTGCCCTATGCATAAGCTAATGAAACGATTCAAGGAGCTGATCAGTGGGTAGAGCACTCTGCAGGTTGTTGAAGTATGTACCAAGGACACCATCACTGTGACTGAGGTTTGGAGGAACCAAAATTTCTTGCCCTGAAGGTCCACAGAAGCTAAGCCTCTCGGTTGGTCCATGCTGAGGGAATCAAGAGACACACTCCAGCTGATGTGTCCTTGCATAAATGACTTCTCAGTAGATATCAGTTCTTTTCAGACATACTCTTTTAAAATACTCCTTGAAAATATTTTAAAAAATAATAACTAAAATTTTATAATGAATGTAGCTCTTTTTAATTTCAAAGAAAATCTTCATGGTGGTAAGCCATAAATATAATAAATTTATATGATGCTTTCCCAAACTAAGACTATTATCTTTCTACCTTTCTAAGTCTTTATATCTAAACACATTGTAGCCCTGTCACTATTTTTACTTAATATGAAAAAAAAAGAAAAGAAAAAAGAGAGAGACTCCATTTACCGGTGAAACTCTTTAATGCACGATACATAATGCATTTTTATTTCTTAGTTGTGTTTTTTTCCAGTTCCCAACAAAAATAAATAAACATTAACAACATCTTGTAAAGTACTATAGTCTCCTTCAATATCTTAAGGTACACAATTATCAAAGTTGATATTGAACACAAACAAATTGATACAATTCAGTACTCTGATAAAATCCATTGTCAAATAAATTAGTTTAAACTGTATGCAATACAACTTTATGTTCCATAGCATCTTCAATATAAACTGTATACCAAAATGGCTCTTGAAACTTAAAAAGTGCAATTACAGAGTGCAAAAACAGCAAAGAGAAAAATATACTATCTTACAGTTAGTGTCATCCAGTTTGAATCACAGACATGTTTTAGACAAAATTACTTTTTGTTAAAACATTAAAAACGTACATTGCTTTGCAAGTTGTTACTCCCTTTCTCCCATATGAGTAAGAGTAGAAAAAAGTCAGAAAATATTGGGCAGCAAGTTAAACACATTTTTTCCCTCCAAAGTCCACAAGGTGGATACTGGAGCAAAAAATGACAATGCGGATCAGACATGAGCTTTTCAAAACGAGATTACTGAATTCAACAGAAATTAGAAACTAGTATGTGTATTTCCAATATAAAAATCGACAACCCCTGACAGCATTTGTTCTCAGTATATTGGATAAATACAGCCTCTTCTAGAAGTATATATAGTTAGAAATCTGTAAAATAAGGAAGATAAATATGAACCCAACTGTTTCCATTGTTTGTAGGAAATCTGAGCTGATGGCAATCATCTGCTATGTGTGCTCATCATTATCCTCATTAAAACAATTATTTCTGACCTATTTTCACCCATAGAACACAGTCTAGGTCATATCTCTTTATTATTTAATATCCATTTATAAATGAAGATTTAGATTTTATAGGGGCTGGTTTCTTGAGCATCCTCAAGATTAGAAGCACAGCAAACTATTTGCAATTAGTTACATACATAATATGAGTTGATATGTTTAAGACAAACCAATATAACTCCCTTTTTGTAAATGAAATATGTGAATTGCTGTTGACTTCTCAGTAAGTCAATTTTCTTTGACACCATCAAGATCACTTAAAATAGGCAGACTCCATTTACATCTAGTAGGTGTCAGTAAGGATGTGTAGGACCTAAAATGTGTTCTTACACAGCACATTTGACTTAAGCTGTATTAAATGGGAGCCAGAAATAGCCTTTTAGATCTCACTGAATTTTATTTTATTTCTCTTTAGCTTGTTTTTAAGGTTCATATATTTTTGAAAGAGCTACAAATGACTACAATTCTATGATTGGGCTCATGAGTACATGTGTATTTGGATATGAATTTGTATATTTTATATGTATTTTATATATGTATACTTTATACACACACACACACACATACACACACACACACACACACACACACACACACACGTTCTTCCCCTAAAGGTAAGGGACCAGATACAATACTTTGGGAAAGAGTCATACAAAAAAAAACAGGGTACCAATGAAGGGATCCATATGGAGACAAGTCCTGGCACCCGGCAATTCAGAAGTCAGCCACGGTTTATTGTCTCTTTGTTGCCCTAGCACCTGCCAGGAAAAAAGATGGGAAAAGGAGAGACCCTCCTTAAGAAGGTGTGTGATGCTGAGAGACTGTACCCCCAGGTCTGGTACTCAGTCTGAGATGGGGAGCTGTTGGCAACTGCGGTTCCTTATGTGGTTGCCCCAAGCACCCTTCTTAACTCACCGAGACCATGGGCTCAAACACAAGAGAAACCTTTGTCTCTTCCCCCCAGAATAAACAAAAGACAGAAGACTGGGCCCTGGTTTCATCTCAAGTCTCCAAAAGAAGGCATTTAGGTTAAGTCTCTAAATTTTACAAGTTTTCAAATGAATTTGTTCATTTGGGAAAATACACTGTGATCTATTTCTTCCATTTCCTATGTCAGGAGATTATTTTAAACATATAATTTTAAGTTGTAGAAGGAGCTACTTAACTGCATTGTTTTAAGTTAAAACTCTTTCATAGAAGACGAAATAACTGTATTTCCATCTTTGGACAATAGATAGAATTCTTGTCTTATGTTTTAAAATGATGATTAGTCCCTCAAACTTTGGACTATGATTTAATCTTAGGATTCTTAGTCAAAGTCCCTACGAAAAGAGGTACTCTTGAAAAGAAGCCCGAATGTGGGCTCCAAGTGTGGATTTTTTTTTTTTAATTGTCTCGTGAGTGAGTTACCTCACATAAATGTACTGAAAAGAAAAGCTATAAAATGCCTACTATTTACATGAAAGATAGTATGAAATGAAGGTGTCAATTCATTTAATGCAAGGAGATACTGGAGGTGGGTGACTCGTGTCCTCAGGAGCTGTGAGGTGGAATAAGGAGCTGCCCACCTGCCTTCCAGACCACTAAATACAGCCACAGTGGAGGAGGGGGTGGGACGCAGTCCTTCCCAGTTTAGGTTGTCCCCAATGTGTAGCCTTTAGTCCAGGATCTAGATTGGCTTCTCCCCAATTCCCATCACATTAGTGTTTTAATACATAATGCTGTGCACCAAGTCATACATCGAACTACGATACGGTCAAACCAATCATTGTTAATTGGAGGAGTAGGAAAATACACTTACTGAGTTGATTTGACCATATATTTAGGCTTAACAGAAATCTGTCATCTGTGACACTTCCTGAGCTACAAGCTAGACATCATTCACTCCGAGACGTTGTGTAGCCAGCAACTAGCTTTGGAGCTAAGGCATTTAGTCCAGGAAATTATTTCTTACAAAAATATTAACTTTTTTTCTATATTATATATTTCTTATACATTATATATTAGCAAATAGTCTGTCAAAAATAAAACAAAAATAAAAAAAATACAAGTATATTAAAAATGCATCGTTGTCGACTTAACATGTGATCCAACATAAATATTGTTAATAAAATAGGAATAGTAACATTACTAGCCATGCTGTGACTCCCTGTCCGTAGTGTAATGGCCTCATTCAGACTTGTGACAATGCTGGATCCCTTGACGTCACCCTTTCGTATTCTTTCTTGGGTTCTTTACTTTTCCGATTTCTGTACCTAGAAATATTCAGAAATGAAGCTGTTAGCACTGTAGTTAATAGTAATAAGAACAAAGCTTGCTAACAAATAAACCAACATGTGGACTCAAAAGGTATATCAGCATAGTGTTTCCAAAATGACAAAGGTCAACAGGTTCAGGTTGGACAAGAGAAAAAAAGGAGGGAGAAAGGGGTAGTGTTCTGTGGTCAAACAATTTGGGGAGGAAATGGTGAAACACAGTTAAAGGACTTCTCTGAGACGTTAACATGTCATGAAAGTTACAAAATTCCAGGAGAGCATGGACCAAATTTAAGCCTGGGTGTTTCATTCTCTCTCACTCTCTCTCATTTTTCTTTCCTTTCCCTCCCTTCCCTTCTCTCTCTCAGTATCTTCCTCTCTCTCCTTCCTTCCTCCCTCCCTCCCTTTTTTTCTTCCTTCCTCTCTTTCTCCCTCTCTTTCTCTCTCTTGTTCCTCCCTCCTTCCTTCTTTTTCTTTTCTTTTCTTTTTTCTTTTCTTTTCTTTCTCTCTTTTCTTCCTTCCTCCCTCCCTCCCTCTCTCCCTCCCTTCCTTTTTTGCTTTCTTCCTCTCTCTCTTTCTCCCTTCCTTCCTCCCTCCTTCCCTTCTTTTTCGTTCTTTCCTTTCCTTTTTTCTTTTCTTTCTTTGTTTCTTTTTCTTTCTTTCTTCTTTCTTTCTTGTTTCTTTTTCTTCCCTCCTTCCTTCCCTCTTTTCTTCCTTCCTTCCTTCTTTCTTTCTCAAAAACCAGTATTTCTGGGGCACTTGGGTGCCTCAGTTGGTTAAGCATCTGCCTTTGGCTCAGGTCCCAGGATCAAGCATCATGTTGCTCAGCAGGGAGCCTGCTTCTCCTTCTCCCTCTGCCCCTCCCCTCTACTCGTGATCTCTCTCTCACTCCTCTTGCTCTGCTCTCTATCTCAAAATAAAAAGAAAAAAGGAAATAGCAGAGCTAATAGTAGAGTTAAATCCATACGTTCCACCACTAAAACTTCTTTGAAAATATCATCATTGCAGAACGTACCTTATCCTTCCAAATCATACTTTGTTCATAGTTTTACCCAGTTTGTAAGTCTGTATTGTTTAAAAATAGTCTATAGAAGCAGGGTGCAAAAACCCCAGCTTACCATCTGCAGAAGTAGTATATGGAACCGGTGACTATGACAAGAAACAAGATAACAAGAATCGCAGTCAACACCACGTACTCTTTGCTCAAGGGCTTTTGGACTGTTAAAAAGAAGTGCTCGCATCGGACACCAGTGTACCCCACTTCACACCTAAAGGAAAATACAAGAAAAAGATCACTTACTTAAAAAAGAAATTATTATTATGAATTAGTTGTCTAAGAAGTAATCTCACACTGTCATGCAAGAATTCAACAACGTTTGCCAAAAGTTGGAGACAGGAATCCAAACACTGACCCTAGAGCAGGGCCAACATTGATAAAGAGCACCTCACTGCTCAAAGCTCAACCCTGGGGGTAACAGGACAGGCTGGCTGAGGACCTCCAATGGTGTTTGTAAGGTTTGTAGGTGGGAGGTGCTTTTTGTCTAAATCAGTGCAATTAACTCATAAAACAGGGCTGAGGTAGAGGTCCAGTTGAACCGCCATCGTGACAAGTATGAGAAAGAGGCACCCACACCTTCCCCACTCTGCACCCCTGATGTGTCTGTATGATTTGAGAGCTACTGTTTGTTCCGTACCTTTAGAAAACTCATTTAATGAAGTTCCTAATAGCTTGTATAACTGCATGCTAATAGTATGTATAGACTACAGCCCATGGAAATAGAGGTCAACTTCAAAAACTAAAAAAAATAAATAAAAAATGTAGAATATAAGTTTAAAAAAAATGCTGTCTTTTGTTTGGCTTTGGCGTATTACCTGCAGTAATTCTGACCCATGTCCACCAGGTAGATGCACTGTCCATGCAAACAGTAGCCGTTCATGTTGGAGTCACATTTGGTTATTGACACTTGAGCCATACGTGGGTTGTCTTCTACCTGAACTGTGAAGGGAATGGAAAGCTGGATATATTTTGCGGCTTCCTTTAAAGCATTCATCCCCCTTTCTTATAATAAACACTGAACTACTGTAGCAAAGCACGTCAGGGGCCAATCAGCTGAAGAGAAATTTTAGGAGTAGGAAGTCCCTATAGTTATCACATTCTCTATACCAATAAACAAACATTTGGCCCCTAAGGAAAATGTCCAACAGACTAAATAAACAAAGTAAGACCTGGGGATTTAATTCACAAATAGAATCTTGAAGGATAGAAAGGCCAATTTTAAGACACACAGAAATCATTATCCTCTACACTTGTTCATTTAACCCAAGTTTGCCTGATTTTTTTCAAATCTCAAAATAAGTGTGCTGTTCGTTATTCCAAAAGCTATTGCAAACTGAATCCATTAATTAATTCAAGAGAGCAAAATTCTACAATGGGTTTTGAGCCAGGAAGGCATGTTTTGATGCACATTCCCAAATTTTTAAGGCTGCTGTCAAAGACACCAATCAAAGCCTCCCCAACGTCTGTAACCACAAGATCTGAACTACGCAAATCTTGACTTACAGGTGTCTGGGATAGACAAATACAATAATGAAAACAGGAGCCTCATTAGAAACAGTGTTGCAACCTATATGTAAAATTCACTTTAGGATGATTTGGTTACTAAAATGTGAAGGATGCTTATGAAATAATCGAACAATAGCATTTTGATTGTAATACTCCTGCTCCAACAAACAAACAAAACAACAACAACAACAAAAAGGAGGGACTCAGACCAAACTTCTAGAGAGCCCAATGATGAGGGAGGATGAGAGAACAAAAATACTATTTTGAGGGGTACATACACCCCGATGTTTATAGCAGCATTATCTACAGTAGCCAACCTATGGAAGCAGTCCAAGTGTCCGTCAGCTGAGGAATGGACAAAGAAGTGGTATATACATACATATACATAGGTATGTATATAATGGGATGAAATCTTGCCATTTGCAATGATGTGGATGGAGCTGGAGAGCATTATGCCAAATGAAATAAGACAGAGAAAGAAAAATACTATATGATTTTGTTTAGTATTATGGAATTTAAGAAACAAATGAGTAAAAGGTAAAAAGAGAGAGAAAGAGACAAATCAAGACAGACTCATAACTATAGAGAACAAACTGATGGTACCAGAGGGGAGATGGTAGGAGGATGGGCGACGTAGGTGGTGGGGATCAAGGAGTGCACTTGTGATGAGCACCGAGTGATGTATGAAGTGCTGAATCACTATTGTGTACACTTGAAACTAATAGTACATTATATGCGAACCAACTGGAAGTTAAATAAAACTAAAAAAAAAAAAAAACCTAAATAGTGGAGTCATAACACAAAGGAGGACAAGAGAGAAGGTGAAATTGTTGTGGGAAATAGGCTGGTTCCTCAGGGCAACCCTCTACGCAATACTCAGACGGGATCTAAAGTAGATCTCCTCTTCCAGTCCCATCCATGTTGCTACAAAAGTTGGGTATTCATCCTTTCTGATGGAGGCATAATACTCCATAGTGTATATGGACCACATCTTCCTTATCCACTCGTCCATTGAAGGGCATCTTGGTTCTTTCCACAGTTTGGAAATGGTGGCCATTGCTGCTATGAACACTGGGTACAGATGTCCCTTCTTTTCACTACATCTGTATTTTTGGGGTAAATACCCAGTAGTGCAATTGCAGGGTCATAGGGAAGCTCTGTCTTTAATTTCTTAAGGAATCTCCACACTGTTCTCCAAATTGGGTGCACCAACTTGCATTCCCACCAACAGTGTAAGAGGGTTCCCCTTTCTCCACATCCTCTCCAACACACGGTGTTTCCTGTCTTGCTAATTTTGGCCATTCTAACTGGTGTAAGGTGGTATCTCAATGTGGTTTTAATTCAAATCTCCCTGATGGCTAGTGATGATGAACATTATGCTGAGTGAAATAAGTCAAGCAGAGAGAGTCAATTATCATATAGTTTCACTTATTTGTGGAGCATAACAAATAACACGGAGGACATGAGGAGATGGAGAGGAGAAGGGAGTTGAGGGAAATTGGAGGGGGAGATGAACCGTGAGAGACTATGGACTCTGAAAAACAATCTGAGGGTTTTGAAGGGGCGGGGGGTGGGAGGTTGGGTGAGCCTGGTGGTGGGTATTATGGAGGGCACGTATTGCATGGAGCACTGGGTGTGGTGCATAAACAATGAATTCTGTTACACTGAAAAGAAATTTAAAAATAAATAAATAAAGTAGATCTCCTAAACCACATCCAGAGTCCTCCGGGGTCCTGGAGGGAACCAGACTGTGCATCACTTCTCTTTGTATTCTATGCCTATGCACAGTGGTTTACAGGTATTAAATACTCCATAAATATTTTCTGAATGAATGTTGTAGCTAGAAAGAAAGGGTATCACTTGTTCCTTTTATAAAAAATAGCAAAATACATTGATTATCTACTGAGTACAAAGTTTGAATTTTCCCATTTTTGCCCAGGATCCAACCTCTTAACAATGGTTTCACAGCAAAGCCAAATGAAATCAGACTCTTATTCCACTGTTTCCTATCTCCTTAAGATCCAATCTTTCTATGTAATGAGATGCCCAGTCCCTCTTCCACCAGTTAGTCTTTTATATAAATTTTCCAAACCACTAGTTCATAAGGGCATTAAAAAATGATTCTAACCTAGCAGTTATCCCCCCCATTTCTTCTACGCTGTCACATATCTGTGCTCTTTGAGTACATTTCTGTTATGAACGTGTCATGTGCTGATGCACTCTGACAAAGCTGGGCTTACCTAATGCTGTGCAGTTATCTTCGGATTCTCCCGGGATGCAGGAAGGAATCACCGTGGTGCCCAGAACTGCTTGGAGAAGATGGAGACCTATTTATTGGGGGGGGAAAGGGGGAAAACAAATATATAAAGAGTGCTTCAAGGAAAGAAACCCTGATCAGATTTCCACATAACCACAGTACTATAGGGTCGTTTTAATTATTTTAAGAATTCAAATTTGATTCATCAAAACCATAAAAGAAACTAATTCATGAAAACAGGCACATCATTGAAAATAAATGAGCCCCTGGCTCCTGTCCAAGGGTGAAAACCTTGGCATGACATTCCCGGTTACAGGTCTGACTTGCTCTAAATGTCAAAGACCTGATTGTGAAGTTTGATTTCCTAAGAAGCTTAGCGATTGATATTGGAGGTTTTTCACTATTTTCCTCCATGGTGTGTTCAGAGCAATGCTCCAAGGTAGAACCTATCACAAAAGGCTTCAATGAAACTCAGGTTCTATTTCCGGTGACAATAAAACAAGACTCTCAACCTTAGATATGTTCCTTGTTGATCTAAGTGCCTACATTACTCTTTGCATGGTACTATGTACAAAAGTAGGTATTAATTAATAAAATGTAATCTAAATAAGGTCAGAACATATCCTATCTAATATGGGAACGAACATCCATCCTATGTGAACCAAGGAGCCCCAGAACCCAGTTTCCATCAGCCCCACAAAAGTCTGAAGTTTTTTATCATGTATTTGCCACTTAAAAGATAAATGCTGGAAAACAGGCTCCAGAATGACTCGAATAGTTTTTGACTTGCAGAGAAAGCATAGGAAGAATCCTTTACATTGCACCTGAAGAGGATTTAGCTGCTTCTGTCTAGGAGTCAGGCGTTTGCACTTCACCCTTTTTTCTAGTCGATACGAGTAACTGTTGCATCATAAATACTAATGGCTGCGAGACCATTACTTGCAACAGTTGGCAGCGGTTAACACTTATGAACATGGACCATATGCAGGCGTGGTTCTTATCCTCCTCATCTATATTATCTCATTTCATCCACTCGATGACCCTCGGGAGAAGATACTATTGTTATCCCCGCTAGACGTGAAAGAAAACTGAGACAAAGAGAGTTTAAGTAACTTTCCAAAGGGTGCATAGCAATGTTGTTAATGGGTCACACCATGAACTTGGAAACAGGCAATAATACTAGAGGATAATGACCATCACCCAGACAAACCAGGGTAAATATAATTGAAGCAGGGTATTTAACCCCGTACGGAGACAATAAAATATGATGGAAAGGCAATCCTGGGAGAAAGTTTGAGTTATGTGATTTCGGAAAAATTAATTAACTTTTCTGGGTCTCAGTTTCCTCTACCTTACGGAGTTTGGGGGTGAATTAAATGAAATGATGTTTTTCCAAAATGCCCAGCATACTGGAGACTCCCACAAATGTTCATGATGCTCTTGATCCTGCCTCTAGTTTTAGCACTACATGTGGGTAGTGCCCTCTACTGGTCTGTAGTAAGATTACAAATCTCTTTGTAATTGGCTATTTTAAAGAATGATTTAATCCACTTAAGAATGGATTTTATTTTTTTCTCAATCAGAGATGTGTATATTTTAAGCATATCACATATTATTGAGGTGCTAAAAACGGGATTACACATCAGCATCGTAGCTTATGGTTTCATAATGTTTCAAACTTGACCCTTAGAACAATCCTATTAAGTAGTTAATTAACCCCAAATGACCTTAGTGCAGTTAAATTAAATGTCTTGTCCAAGACAGAGTATGTTGTTAGCAAACTTAGAAAATAAGAGTTAGGGATCCATCTCTGTTCAGCAAGTCTCATAATCTTTCAGTGATTTGACAACACTGTTTGGAAAAGTTTAGAACTATCTCCTCCCCACTCCATACATCTCCTACAATAAAAATACTGCTTCCATTGGTCTTAAAGGAAAAATAAATCATTTTTCTTAAATGCCAAAAAAAAAAAAAAGGCTAAAGTTTGGATTTCATTGTCATTCTAACAGAGATAGAAAAAAAGATAATGTTGTCTACATAGCGTTTTGTGGAGAGTGGGGCTAGATTCTCATCCAAGCCAATTTTGTTCTGCTTCTCAATTTAATTCTGCCATGCACTTTTTCTATCGAAGAATTAAACCCTCTAAATCACACAGTCTGCTCCACACAAACTGGCGCTCTAGATGTGTGTTTTTACATCCTTGACACACCTATGCCTAGAAGCTTCCTCAAATAAGAGAAAGGCTTTGGCCAAAACGTTACCAATTCTCGGCCAACCCCGGGGCCACCGGGCAGACATCTACTTGAAGCTCGTTTCTCTATCTTTTGTGGAAATCAGGGACTAGCCTTTCCTGTTTGGATTTGCTGACAACAGCAACCTACGACTATTACAGAATGTAGCTAATTGTCTTGGGGTTTTGCTTCTTAGTCTTTTTTTTTTTTTTTTTTTTTTAAGGTTTTTAGTAGTTGATAGTTTTCCCACTGGTTCCTCCTGGTCAGGCCACAGGTGAAATATTTGTCTTTGTGAATTAAAGAATGTTCAGTGCAGGGCGTGCCTCCACAAAAACTGGGCTCTCCTAACCTGTGACGCTCCCTTGGACATAGTCCATGGCTTGGGGATGGTTTCTGTGAGAATCGCCTCGTGAATTCAACATCCGGGTCTTTTACAGATGAAATCGTACATACTTTAAAATATTTTTCTCAGATGAAAGGCTGCAGGTCCGTCGTGGATGTACACGGCCAATCAAATAGCAAAATGGGTGCGAAACCTCAGTCCCTCTGCACAGGTCTGTTGCTTTAAAAGAGTGATTCTCAGTGTTGCTTCATCTCTGTCCCACGCCCTTGCGAACTCCCCAGGACAGGAGTGGGAGCAGATCCAAATATTGAAAAAGTCAACCCATGGAGAATTCCGATATCCACCGTCACCCTGTCACCCTTAAGAATCTCCACTCATTATTTTAAAATTATACAGGGAAGGAATAGATGCTGAAGTCCTATACATATATTTCCTTAATCTTAGAGGGTCTTTTTTCATGATTTAGTGTTATTTGAACAGTGATGGCTTATGATTCAATTGCAAATACTCTGAGTTTTTAATCCTTGACCACGGGTCTCTGCTAAGAAAATAATGCACTATGATATTAAGGATCTGGGATAGTGTCAATGTGCCAGAAAACAGATCAGGGGAAAAACTCTAAGCTGGTAACAAAAGTACCCCAAGGCCTGGGTGGCTCAGTCATTAAGTGTCTGCCTTCGGCTCAAGTCATGATCCCACGGTCCTGGGATCGAGCCCCACATCCTGCTCCTTGCTCACGGGGAGCCTGCTTCTCCCTCTGACTGTTGTTCCCCCTCCTTGAGTGCTCTCTCTCTGACAAATTAATAAATAAAATCTTTAAGAAATAAATGAATAAAGTGTAGAGGAATTGTGTGCAAGGTGGTATGGGGTAAATGATCTGTAAACTCAAAAATTGGCTTTTGGGACTCTGTTTCAATAATGCTATAAAAGTCAAAATTCCTTTAGAGGCCATTATTTCTGTCAAATCTCCAAATGAGTTTTAGGAATTTGAAGCACACCTCTTCATCTCTCCGCCTTCACCTTTCAGAGATTGTGTTTCAATGGCATCGCAAATGTGCCAGCAGGAAGTGGTGTAGGTGACTCACAGGATACAAATCACCTCTGCTCTGAGTCAGGGCCGAGCCTACATCCTTACACAATGCTGGGGCCCCGTGCGTGGGAGAGGTGGAGGATCTTCATCCGAATGGGGGTAGCACTAAATGCTGTGGGCCCCCAAGCACTAAGAAGTGCATGCCCAACAGGAATGCCAGAGGTGGGAAATGTCTTTATTTCACATGGTTTCTTCTGACCTTGCTTCCTCACGACTCCACAGAGGGGCTCATCTAGAAGGAGCCCGGGATTCGGTGATTGGCTGGCCAGGCCGATTCTGTAAAGTCAACTGGCAATTCTCAGGGATAAAATGGCTCTCCTGAATAACAACGAAGCCAATCAGAGTGAGCCCAGGTAAAATGAGATAGGTACAGAATGAAAGGAATGCACCTCATTTTCCCACTTTGAACTTTTAGAATATTTAGACCAGAACAGTAAACTCATAATGAATCATAATGTTTGCCCAGCCCAGACAGGGAGCAAAATCCGCTTTGTTCACACTTTTGGTGTGGTCACATGTCTCCCCTGCTCATGGACTGTTAGTTTCCTACCCTCCTCCACGACAGACTATAATTTTAGGATTTGTCTGTAACATAGGAGGCTTGTTGGGTCTTGTGGGTGAATATGTCTTCAACATTTCCAGATGCTTTCTCATTTAAGATTAAAATCCAGTATTAGAAAAGGTCTGGCTTCACCTTGGCACAACAGATCCTGAAAAGAACTACTGTCAATGTTTCTTAGTAACAGCCTACTTTTCAGAGAACTACGGGGCGGGGGGGGGGGGAGCGGAGAATATAAACCTTGCCTTTTTCCAGACACCATCCTCTTCCTGAAGTTTTTCAGTGTTAACCTTATAACTAAGCTTCCTTAAATAATAAATGTAAAAACCAACTATAACTATTTCAAATAACACATGATGAAACCAGAAGTTGGTATGTTACAAATAAGTACTTCTTTTGATTTTGAGTTTTAAAAGGTAGCCATAGAATCTTCTTGTCAGGTGGCAAGAAACGATTTATTAGGCCATGCTTTTTAATTCATGGGCATTAAATAATACTCTCCAATTCAAGTAGTAATTCCTAAATCATACTTCAATGTGCTCATACATTTTAGTCTGCATACAAGACCGTACTTAAAGCTATTCAATCAAGAAATCAGTGAGTTAAAATGTGAAGATATAGTTTATTTTACCTAAAAATGGATTTAAAGATGCATATCTTATTCATAATGGAAGAGCTCTCCTAAGAGAATGCATATCAACTCTCATGGAAAGGGTATGATTTATATTCATCCGGGTGTTTGGAATTTTGTGATGAAGAGCTCTAAATATGGGACTCACTTTCTCTAAAAGCCAAAGATTCATCTCTAGAGTAGTATTTCAAATGTTCTACTGAAAATCCTTTCTTTCTTCAAGAGCTCCATGGGGGAGTCTTTTTATAACCTTTTCTACCTTCAGTCCTATCCATCTTGCTTCCCACACCCATTCCTACTGACCCAATTCAGAAATTGAAATTATTATTAGATTATTATGTCGAAAGACAAATCTCCTAAAGGAGCAACAGTCTGGAATGTTTGCCATTGGCCTTCTTTTCATCATGGCCATATTGTGGCCTGAAGCTTTGAATACTTAATGGTATTTTTAAAAGCAGACTAACGAGAATATCATTCATTCTTTATAGAAGCCTACTGTTGAAAATGAAATTCCAAAAAAAAAAGTTTTAAATAAGTGAACATCAAAAAATGGGTACATAAAAGGTAATTTTAAAAGCCTCAAAGTCAATTACTTTTTTCATTCATAGAACCTGTATAATGCAATTAGCACTTTGGAAGCTCTAAGAAATTTTACTTTGTGAAAATATATTTTTCAGTTAACATGGGAGACTTCAACTTCAGCGAGAAACACATCTGCAACTGTGGTGGAAAGGTTGCAAAGGGCTTAGTTATACTCCATAAATGGGAAATAAGGGGAGCCCCTTAGCCTAGACTGACTCCTAGTAACCACGTATCTCAAATTATATTTGTCTGATAAATATTGATGTTTTTCTATATGCAAGAGATTGAACAAAATGCTGAAAAGAAAATAAATGCAGAAGACATAGTTCCTGTCCTCAACAGAGTTAATAGGCTAGAGACTTGAGGATGGACAGGAAAGGAGAGAATTCATAGGTGATGCCAAGTTTCTGAAAATACTGAGGATGGTGGTGCCTTAAAGAGAGTAGAAGACGTCGGCAGAACAGTGGTTTTGTGGTGACATTGGCAGCTAGTGGACAGGAAGTCCTAATGAGTAAAGGAATTTGAGGTTGTAGTTCCTATATGATCTGTTTCTACTTAGGAGACATTTGGGAATACCAAATGTCTTGAATGTTCTTGAATAAGAGAACACAAATGCATTTATGCAGTCTGTTTGAAAGTCATACATGGAAGTATGACCACTAAAGGCATAGGAGCCATTCACATGTTCCAAGGAAAATGGTATGGAATGGAAAATACCAGAACTGGGGGAAAGAAGTGATGAGGAATGGATAGAAATGGCCAAAGGAAGTGGAGGAAAAAGAAATTCAGGGTAGTGGGATCCAAGAAAGCACTGAGTTTTAAAAGGAGGCATGGGGTGGTTAGCAGCACAATGATTGTAGGAAGCATAAAGAGTCATCTTTCTTCAGGGCAACTGGTGCTAAAATCAGCAATAAAAATTGCTGACTGGACTTTTTTTTTTTTTTTGCTTTTTTTTATTTATTATTTTTATGAACATATAATGTATTGTCTGCCCCAGGGGTACAGGTCTGTGAATTGTCAGGCTTATACACTTCACAGCACTCACCATTTCCCATACCTTCACCAACGCCAACTTGATTTTTTTAAACACTAGCATTGATTTTGTATTTGCATCCAGCTTACCATTAATATTAATTTTGTTTGCCTTGGCAACTTGAGCACTGATTCAGACTGTGAATTACGAGTGGTGATGTGTTATAGCAATGGAAAATACACGAAGCTAGTGGTTCTCAACCTGGAGTAATATTGTCCACCAGGGACATTGGACAACGTCTGGAGACATTTTTGTCTGTCACGACTGGGTACGCGCTACTGACATCTAGTGGCCAGAGATCGGAGTTGCTGCTAAACACGCAGCAAGGCAAAGGAGAGCCCACAACAAAGAATTACCTGGTCTATAACGTAAATAAAGCCAAGGCAGAAAAAACCTGTACTAAACCTGTGAGGCATGGAGTCCACTTCTTGTCCAGGTAATAATGTCATCCCCCTGCCCCTGGGTTTCCTTATCTCTGAAAACAGACCTCAGGAATGGGGTAGACTGGGGCAGGGGGGAATTTAGATTAGATTACTCTAAGGTTGCTTTCATGTCTAAAACAATACTTCTCTTTCTCTTACTACCCATCATCCAGTCATATCACTGCTTGATGGCTTCCTCTCTGTCTCTCTCTTTCTCACACATACACACACAGTGCAGATATGCTTAAATTTTATTAGGCATACCATCAGCGAATACAAACTCTATTAAGTGACAGAAAAAAGAAAACCAGGGAAGAAAAAATATTAAACTTTATTATTAAACATAATTGCATTTTCAACAACCATTGCTTAATCTCAAAGTATTTTGCTTCTCAAGCACATTTTCAGAAAACAGTTTTGAAGTCTACACATAGCAGTGAGGACTCTGAGAAAAAGTACCATTCCAATCATGCATCCAGTAATCACGTAGAGAGTTTTAGTCAATAACAATATGGATGTTGAAAGAGGAACACGGCAGCTGTCAGGAGACACAGGGCTGACACATAGAAGTCGAATGTGAAAAGGGTAGGACCAGGGATGGGGACCCTGCAAAGGAGAGAAAGGCAGGCTGCAGGTTCACTTGGGGGTGGTGGGAGAACGGAGGAGCAGGTAACTAAGAAGGCTTGATACTTCTCTTCAGTCATAAAGGATAAGTAGAGTTTGCACTAAAAATAGGTGTGAGCTCGGACACAGCAGAGGGCATGGCGTATTCAAACACGGAACTTACAACCTGGGTTACTCACTTCTTTGTAAGTCTCTTTTCTCATTTGAAAAATGGAATTGATAAGACGCTTCCTAGCTAAAAAGGGCATTATTGTTAGGATCCGATGAGGCTTTTTCAAAGAAAGGACTTGATGATGATAATAGCTCTAATTTTAAAAGTGCTTTTTATTATTTTACAGTAACATCATATTTGTCACATCTATATACAATAAGCTGAAAACACAGCTATGATCTTCACTTTACAGATGAGAAATCTGAGACTCAAAGAGGAATAAATCTTCCTAAAAATATGAAATAAAGGAACCGAGGTATGGACTCTGTTCTTTACACTAGGTCTCTTGACTCAAAACTATAAGGGTCGACATATATAAACATGTGTATGTTTATCTATAAATATGAGAAGGGGCTTCTGCCTCCTTATCCTGAGGATATTTTCAGAAGGATTTATTTTTCACTCACTTTCATGCCTCAAATTGAAAATTCAGTATTTTTGACCTAAGAAATTATGGGTTAACATTTCTTTTGGGACAATTATCAAATCGTCTTGTGTATCATGAATACTATTATAGGGGTGTCTGGGTGGCTCAGTCGGTTAAGCATCTGGCTCTTGGTGTCGGCTGGGGTGGTGGTCTTGTTCTGAGATCAACCCCAGGGACCAGCTCTGAGAGCGCAGTTGACTTGGGATTCTCTCTCTCTTTCTCCCTTTGCCCCTCCCCCCACACCCCTGCTCTCTCGCTCTCTCTGCAATGAATGAATAAATCTTTAAAAGAAATTATAATTTCTTTATTTTATAATTTTAAGTATAAATAGTGTCCTTGTTAACAAAATCACAGCTTTAACCTAGAATGCCACTGAACCTTTATTTGCCCTGTAACTAAACACCCAAGTTCACATAAACTGCACTGCCAGAGGACACTGAATCAGTTGTATTACTTCATTTTTTCGAAGTTCCCAGAATTGCCATACCAAGGTGATGGCTGTCAGGGTGCTCCTCCCTAAAGATCTCTCCTATTAAGGCTCTGGGGAGTCTACCCATTGTCTCCCAAAGGAATGTTTCCAAAAGCAGTCACAGCCGTATTATTTAGACTATTTGCATAGGCCTATATTCAGAGTGAAGCCTGAGAGTTGTGGGAACCACGCCTTAACTTACCATCTCTTCCAAGAGGATTTCTTACATTTCATTTGCATCTCTTAACTGATCATTAACCAGGAAATCTAAGATTCTTGGGCAAAAATGGACAGAGGCATTCAAATTCAATTTTTCCAAAGCAACTAAGTGAATATTGTCATTTTTTTTTAACCGAGGAAACATATTTACTTCTTCAGTGTTAATAGAAATATGTTACAAGGTCACCTGGGTGGTACAGTCCGTTGGGCATCTGACTCATGGTTTCAGCTCAGTTTGATCTCAGGGTCCTGGGATCTAGTCCATGTGGGCTCCGGGCTCAGTGGGAACTCTGCTTGGGACCCTCTCTCCTTCTCCTCTGCCCCTCCTCCACAGCACTTGCGCTCTCTCTCTCTCTCTCCCAAATAAATAAATCTTTAAAAAAATGTGCTGTAGATTCCAACTTAGTCCCTTATTAATACTACATTAAATTCACAATACTATAAAAAGATACAAAGAATAAAAAAGACATAGATACCCTTCTCTTTGATTGATTTACTTACTATACATCAGGTAAATGCAGAAATAAGGCCTCAGTCAAGTGATATAATGACTACTTGGGAATAAAAGTCATTTCCTGGGAACTGTGTTGATTAAAAATGCTGAATATACGTTAAGTAAAAATTCAACGTGTTTTAGCACAGCTTAAGAAAATAGCCATGTGCTTTCTGGACCTGATTTTGAGTGATATCATAAAGATACCATTCTTGTACATATGCTTGTCCCCATAACAGGTTTAAAGTTTTGGGACAGCCCCCAGACTACCCTGAAACTTCCTCATTAGAACCTGTAATTTTTATTCTGCTTCTGATAATTAAGACCCTTTGCCTCCTCACACATTATTCCAGAACAACCATGCCGTTTACTATTCCTAAATCCTTGTAATGCATTTGAGTTCACTTAGGGTTAGGCTCTTCATTTGTCACAGGGCTAATCATACCTACCTCACACAATGATAATTTTTAAAAAGATTTTATTTATTTGACAGAGAGAGAGCACACGCACAAGCAGGGGGAGCGGCAGGCAGAGGGAGAGGGAGAAGCAGGCTCCCCACTGAGCAGAGAGCCCTACCACGTAGGGCGCCATCCCAGGACCCCAGGATCATGATCAAGCCAAAAGCAGAGCAGACTAAGCCACCCAGGCACTCCTCATACAGTGATTTTAAGGAGTAAATGAGATGATACATATAAAACACTTGACACACAACACGGTTAGCTCACATTTCTTTAGCTCTGCTCATTTCTTTCCCACTTCCTGGATTTGGGCCCCCGTGCTGAACCACACACCCCAGTCACCCAAACTGTTCACATGGTAAGATGATGGAGAAAAGCAGGCAGGTGGTGTCAACACTCAGGCAGTTCATAAACTCTCAGAGTCAACAGAAAAGTTCTGAGCTGAACCAATGTCTTATTAAGACCTGTGCTTCTCATATTCTCAGGCAAGAATGTTTATTCTGCTCAGTTCTCAGTCGCTGTACAAAGAAGTAGGACTAAACTGTGTTAGAGATGGCGTTCAGGAACATGCTCAGAAGCCCATTTGGTTATCAATGAAAGTGTTGGCTTTTCGATAGGGAGTCTCTCTAAATATTAATTGCAGAGCTCAAGATGAAAATTTCTCTTCTTTGCTCTGCAGCAATCACAAAATTAAAAACGGTATTTCCGTTCTACAATTGTAGATTACTTATAAGTGTGTTATCTAGTTGGGGGAATCTCAACCCTTTTACTTAGTTTTCAGTAAGCTAAAAGTGCCAGCAAATCCAGGTGTGAACTTTCTCAGTTTAGCCCTACTTTTCTATGGGAACTTGGGTCATACTTGCCCATTATAGAAAGCAAGAACAACCATATCAAATATTTACGAAATGTAAAAGTAACCAACCGATCGTATGAATGTGTAACAATTTAAGTCTGCATGTGTTGGAGACAAGAGGATGAACTGAAGTCATCTACAGTTTTTTCCACAGTCATAAATAGACATAAATTGCACACACACACAAAAGTAACAAAATATTTGTTGAAATCTGAAACAAATTTCTTTTCAAGAACAGACATTTGGGAAAGTATTTCTAGGTAATCTTTTGTTTGGCGTGGGAAGAAAATTTCAGAAATGCCAGGTGGCCTTGTCTTTTTTACATGTGCTTTAGAATAAAACTATTGGACTTGTAGACCTGATTAGAGTATAGAGATATGATAGAGAACTTCAAACAGGAACTTTCCTAGTGGCAGAGAAATATCTAAACAAACTGGGAAAACAGAAACTGACCTAGCTCATTTGGAAATGGGCTTGGCGGCTGATGAAATAGGTGAACTATAATTAAGTAATGCAATAAAGAAGTTAAACACTTTCATGACAACAAAAACACACACAACACACTCTCTAGGTGGGTAGTAACCGGGTTATTCATAGGCTCTTGCTGTCTCAAATCAGAATATTCAATGAGTGGCCCAGAACAGACACAGACATTGTTCAGATGCAACCCTACAGGTGGAAGGAAAAAAAAAAAAACAACAACAACACTGAGCCATTCTGACCTCTAGGTTAATTTCTAACTCTAGGAAGACTGTCACCTTTCCAATTAATTGTATTCTTTTCACAGAGCCTTCAAAACAAAGATAGCAAAGCTACATTATTTACTGAGAATCTTATAGCAAGTCGTTCTTAGCAGTTTTGGCAGAAACCACAGATCCAGTTTCTACTTCTCTTCCTAAACGTGTACGAGTAAGTTTCAACTATGCATAGTATGCATGTCATTAGGTCTCCAAGCCCTCAGATAAGGCGTGTCGAAATAATAATTTAACTGTCACATCCTGCATAGGTAGAGTTAATTTGTTAGGGGAATTTGCCCCACTGCAACCCCAAGAGGAATGTGAGGCTGGCAACTTTTATTTCCTTATTAAAATTTTCCTATACACGTCCTAATTCTTCTTGAAATGTGGGGAATTAGAGAGAAACCATGTATCTTTTTTCAAACCAGAGGGCTCACGAAAGATTTTTTTTTCCCGTTCGCAAGAACTGAATCATCTCAAATATAGAAAGGCAGGCATTAAAATGCACTTATCAACTACAGGCTAAGGGGAGCAATACGCAGCAAGAGAAGAGCGCGGGGTCGGCCTCCCTGGGTGCGGGCTTTCCGGAGGAAATCGGAAACCTCGAGGTGTTGGGGGTCCAGGGGCGGGCAGCCCCTCCAGGACCCGCCCAGGCCCCTCCAGCTCCAGGTTCTCAAGGACAACGTTTTAATTCTGTGACTCCCTGAGCTCCCGCAAAGCTGCCCCCGCATACGCCAGCGCCCCCAGAAGCTCGACCAGACTTGATGGAGAAAACTGCCAAGACAAGGAGGAAAAGCCTTTCTTACCAAAAGGTCTCTTTTGCACGGCCCTAGCCTCTACTCGCGCCCTAAGTCCCTGTCCCCCCAACAAGACAGGACAAAACCCGGAATGTTAACAGGGCTTCCCCGGTCTCCGGATTTCTAGAACTGGCAGTTTTCGAGAAGATGGAAACGAGGGCTTCTCCACTTTTTATTTTGCCTGTCACGGAGCGGCATGAAGTCATGCTGCCGAGCGTTGATGGCAACAGCTCACTTTTCAGAGAAAGACCCTCGGAAGCCCGCTCCCCCCTGGCCCAGCCCGCCCCGTGGAAGGGCCTCCCCGGCGGGAGCGCCCCACGCACTCGCGGAGCCCGCGGCGTCCTGCGAACCCGAGGGCAGCCCAGCCTTGGGGGACGGGGGAGCTCCGGGCGGGCGCGCCCGAGGCCGGCGAGCGGGGCGCCGACTTCTTACCCAGGCACAGCAGCAGCGCGGGGACGCGGGGGGCGCGGCGCGGCTCCATCCTCCTTCCCGCGGCGAGCGGCGAGCGGCGCGGGGGCGCGGGGCGCGGGCTGCGGGGCCGAGCGGCGGCTGGAGCGCACGGCGGGGGCGGCGCACCCGCGGGCTGCGGCGCGGCGGCTGGAGCGCGGCGGAGAGCCTGGACCGGCCACCCGACGGCCGCGTCCCCGTGACGCCCGGTGTGTCCGGCGAGTGAGCTCCGCGGCCCGGCGCTGCGACCTTTATAGTTCGGGGAGGAGGGGCCATGGCCCCGGGGCGAGGTACGAGGAGGCCAGTGTCACAATAGGCCCCGGGGGAGGAGTGGCCGAGACGGTCCGGATGTCACCCTCCCTTTCTGAACACCTGGACGCTTGAGGAATGAAAAGATGCCCTCCTGGCCAGCCGGGGACTACTCCCCAAACTTTTCCATCTGCGGCTCGGCTTCTGCGGAAGGAGCGGGGGAGCGGGGACCAGACGGATCGGTTTGCTCTGGGGGGTCCCCTGCCCTGGACTGGGCGGTTTTAGCTGCCCTGGGGGACAGGCCCAGCTTGCATCGGTCCGCGCACCGGCCCGCGCTGCCGTCGCCCTATGCGCTTCGGAGGGCCGTGCGCGTGCGGGACTCGTCGCGCCTCAAGTCTGTCTTCCCCGTCTACACCTCCCTTCGCAGCCGCTCTGCTTCCCGCTGGGGGCAGGCGTCTATACCCTCAAAGTCTAGTCAAGAGGAAAAGCCCTGCGTTATTTTTCCTTCTGTCCTGTTTGTCATCCATCAGCCTCTGCTTTTGATGGTGCTTCCCCGAACCTTGCCTTAATCGTCTCTCTCCCCCGAACAAAATCTGTCCATGACGTCCTGCTGCCTTTCAGACAAGGCCGGCCAAGATGTGAACCAAACCGTCTTCTCACCCTCGGCTCCCACTAGTTCACCAGACGAAGTGCCCCACCTCAGCGAGGCTGGAAAACTCTGTACGCCTTTGCTTACTCTTGCTTTCCTGGCTTCGCTGATGGAGTCAGTTTGGGGTCATGGTTGGTGTTTACTGGCGCTCGTGTCAAATCCTCCTTTTGTTGTTACTTCCAAAGGGCCTCGATTTCTTGAACCCACAGGGATCTCTTTTCACTCGGACTTCTTACTGCTTGTGTTGTTTTTCTGTCCCCTAAGCTCATAGATTCTACATCTGGGACTTCACATGGGATGAAACCACTTTTGATTTCTTCCATTTTTTTTGTTTGTTTGTTTGTTTGTAAGCCTCATGTTCAGATCTGTATGAATACACGAATTGTCTTACTTTTCTTGTATTACCTGTAGGGCGTAAGAAGTGAGTCAATTTAGCAGTAATGAAAACATATTTGAATGGAAAGTTGAATTTGCTGGATGGTGATAGCTCCTTACCTTTCTATGTTTTAATTGTTTTCTTCTTATCAATTCTTTCCTTTTTTTTTTTTTTTTTTTTTTAAATCTTGGCCTTTTTCTTCCTCATCCCAAGGGGTGCCTGGTAATGTCCAGAACTCTCACCTTGGAAACAACTACTTCGTCCTTCCCTCAGTGGTGAAGATCATGGTTTTGCATTTAGACTTTGCATGTGAAGCCTTGGACGACTTATTTCATCTCTCTCTGTTTCCTCATATGTAAAATGTGGATAATAATATTATCTAATAGGAAGATAATGCAAGTGCTTACCACAGTGCCTAGCTCAGAGCTGGCATGCATTACAAATACTTATTATTGTACATAAACACTGGTGCATGGGATGATGGTACTTGGTCAGTATTCATGAGTTAAGTGAATTAATGAGGGTAGGTTGGAGATAGGATTTTGAGTTCCTAAGACTCGCTTCTGAATCTACCCAGAAAATAGGCAGTTACAGGGGTGCCTGGGTGGCTCAGTGGGTTAAAGCCTCTGCCTTCAGCTCAGGTCATGATCCCAGGGTCCTGGGATGGAGCCCTACATTGGGCTCTCTGCTCAGCAGGGGACCTGCTTCCTCCTCTCTCTCTCTCTCTGCCTGCCTCTCTGCCTACTTGTGATCTCTGTCTGTCAAATAAATAAATAAAATCTTAAAAAAGAAAATAGGCAGTAAGTGACTTCTCACTTAGCTTCTCTTTCATTAAAAGAACTAGTGGAGCCAGGAAAGATGGCCCTGGCCATGGGTTAGCTTCATGGAGCATTGCTAGGGATCACAAGTTTGGTAAATTTAAATTTGGAAAAGGGACCCTCTGCTGGCTTTGTAATGCCTTTTGTTTTGCAGATTGCATGGGGAAAAAAAGGAAAAGCTCAAGGGTCTCGAAAACTAGAACAGAAATCCCACCAATTGGGTGTCACCTGGAAATGTTTCCTTATTCACAGAGATGCTGTCAGATACTTGCAAGGAGTGACAGGAAGAAGAATCTTATTAGTCCTGATTAATGTCCTGTTTCATCAAATATGGTGTCGTGCTTTGTGCTCAAAAGAAGGATAGGGTGGGAAGGCCCTGGGGAGAATGGGGTCAGGCTGCAACAGTCAACTCCGTGGTATTAATACGTGGGGAGGAATTTTTTCATTTTGTAGCTGATGCCTTGCAAGCATGAGATATCATCATGAAAAAATCCCGGTGCTTATCCCGAAATTTTCCATGGCAGTGTGCTCTCCTCTGCGCTGATTTCACATGGTGTGAAGAAATCTTTTCTTTATTGGTTCTATGTTTACTCAATTTTCTAGCCATTAGTTTTTGAGAATGACTCCGTCATGACACATCAGGGAATATTTGCTACTGCCTCCGCAAAACAGTCTTCTTTTTTTTTTTTTTAAATAATTGGGAACAATTTTCATTAATCGTTCATTTAAATATATATACATAGTCTGAAGTACAATCATAATTCCTCTTAAAGGCACACACTTAGTTCAAGACAGGACAGTTCGAGAAGAAAATTATGAAGTCATAGGGGATTTCTTAGCTAGAAAGAGACATCAGTCGGATCAGCAATTCCCAATCTAAGTATCATTGCATTGCGATTATTTTTCCAAGGGCTTAGTAAGTCTAAGCAATACCTATAAACTAGATATCTATCGATCTAATGCTAGTTTAACATACTGAGCCTTTATTGTGATGATTAGAATATATTCATTTTAAATTGATCCTGAATTCAAGGTGGCTCGGTGATATATGTTTTTCAGCTGATACATAACTAACACATAACCACCATTGGGGGTCGGGGGGAATATGCCCTAAAAACAGTGTTTTTACATTAAAAGGAGGTCCTTTTATGTGTGAGGAACCTGGACTGGGGGCATACACATAAAAGCCCAAACTGGTGTTGGCACTATGGACCACAGCCAGAGCGGGCCCTAGGCCTAATCAGAGAGCCAGCATCTGGCCTCAGATGAGAACTGAGAAAGTTTGCAATAATTTCATCTTTTGCTTTTTCTCTCAGGTTAGCCCTCTTTGGGACTGCAGCAGGCATGTGTTTATTATGAAATCACTGCTTTTCAAACTGACAGCTAAGCATACTTACTTGGGTGAATTAGCTTTTATGTCACAAAATGTTTAAAGTCTTTTATTAGCTAGTCCTTGGCAAGAACCACAGAGATGAAATGGTATTAGATTGCTTTTTGACAGGGCAGGCATTGACAAATCTAGGAAAGTGTCCAAGATCAGATTGCTAAATTTTAATATTTAACATATAAGACCTAGGGGAACCTGGGTGCCTCAGTTGGTTGAGCATTGGACTTTTAATTTTGGCCGAGGCCAGGATCTCAGGATTTGGGTCTGGGATCAGGCCCCAAGACTGGCCTCGTGCTTGGGGCAGAGTCGGCTTGAGATTCTCTCCCTCTCTCTCTCTACCTCTACTCCTCCCTCTGCTCTCTAAATAAAATCTTTTTAAAACAATAATATGAGAACTTGAACATGAATTCTGTTCTGTCAGATGCCAACTTTTGAAAAAACAGATTTTATTCTAAATTTAGTCATATGGGGCCTTTTTAACAAGTTCCATTTGAATGAAGAATTTATGTCTTTTATCGTAATTATTTAAATATATGTTTAAATTAAATAATGTCTTATAAGATACACATAAAGCACAAACTTCCAAGCAAAATTCTGGGCTATTTCCCCTTAACCTCCATGGGACAGTGATTGTTTTACTTTTCTCCTTGACCAAAAATCAACAGAATGCAATGCTTTTAGGTACATGTCTCATTTATTCATTTGTTCAGCAGATATTTATGAATGTGTCTGTAATGGCATTATTGTATGGCTGTAGGTCAGGAGAGATATACAGTCACATCCCTGAATCCAAAGAACTTTTTATCCACTTAGAGATAAAACAGAGAAAAGGAGAAACATATATTGAATGTAGGGATATTCTCTTTCATTTAAACAGCCTCTATCATAGACTTTTTTAAAAGGGTCTTTTTCTCTGGACTAATCCATTCTTAATAGAGAAGTAGTTTAAGAATTTAAAACGCTGTGTTGCCTGGGTGAGCGTCTGCCTTTGGCTCAGGTCATAATCTCAGGGTCCTGGGATCTAGTCCCACATCAGGCAACCGGATCAGTGGGGTGTCTGCTTCTCCAGCTCCCTCTGCCCCTCCACTCCACTTGTGTTCTTTTCATGTGTGCTCTCTCTCTCTCAAATAAAAATAAAATCTTAAAAAAAAAAAGAATTCAAAATGGAAAGTTCCCTTGTTTTTCTTTCAGTGTATAATCAAAGAAGTAGAAAAAAATAGAAATTGAGAATGCTTTCAAGTCTACTAGATAGTAAATTACATTTTCTTATTGAGTCACCTGGCAATTTGAGTTTTTTCTTAAATTAAAAGTGATTCTAGGGCGCCTGGCTGGCTTAGTCGGTAGGGTACGCAGCCCTCAATCCCCGGGTTGTGAGTTCATGCTCCACATTGGTGTAGAGATTACTTAAAAATAAAATCTAAAAACAAACAAACAAACAAAAAAAAAGTGATGCCAACACATTTGAAAATTTACATAGCATTTAAATGTTGAATGAATGGTGTGGATGGCTAATTAATTGATTAGATGTGCAGAGTCACTAAAAACAACATCTTCTGTTTAATTTGGATTCAGAACTACAGGTGGAAAGGAACATGAAAGTACTTGATATTTGTTCTTAAACCTAAATGAGATGAGCCTAATAATACTACTAATAATAACAACTAATATTCATACCTAACATTTTTACTCCCCTCAGGAGCTTAAAATATATTTGCTTATTTATTCCTCAAAGCAACCCTATATTTTATTCCCACTTTACAGATGAGACTAAAGCAAAAAATACTAAGAAATTAGTGCCAGGCCCTTCAGCTCATGAACAGCAGGATTCAGATCAGACAGCCTGACCCTAGGCAGCACCACACTCCTCACCACAAGCTCAGTTGGTTTTACCTGTAACGTTTAGTGCCCTGAAAGTGTGAGGTTTGTTTGCTAAGTGTGGGATGCTTTCATATATTTTCATCAAAATCATGTGTTGGGGAGTCTCTAGTCTCCAACTACTTGCAAAGAGCATTCATGTCCCTCTCTGGATAGTTTTTATACCCTCTCATTAGGAAGAACATTCTATGTCATTGTTTTCCTATAAAAGAGAAACACACACACACACAGAGAAAGGGAGAAAATCACAGGTGCCAGTCTTCCAGCTTCCAACAGGAAAGTACATGTTAATCTCTCTTTTTGACTCTTCATTGTGCCTATGAAAAACATGTTACTCTAAAAATGTCACATTAAAATGGCATCTGTGAATCTCATCAACAGAATCCTCCAAAAAATCCCTCTGTAATTCCAGAATGGGAAAAGATCCAGATACTATTTGATCTGAGTTGCTGGCCGATTCTGGAGTTGCTGTTCCTTGGACTTGCCCTGAGCTGTGCCCTCGTCATAGAAAAACCTCCCCTCCCGTCACTAATGCGTGCCCACAGAGCATTAATCACACACATAGTGATGATGAATTAGGAATGCCGCTCTCCCTATTTATAGCACTGCTATTGCACGTTGAGCTCACGCCTACTTGCCTGTAATCAATCAATGGGGCCGCATCCCTGCTGCTACTCCTTCAACATTTTATGTTAAAATGTTAACTTCCACAAAGTCATTGATAAAATAATCATCTCATGTTTAGTCAATCAGCAAACATGTCTCTTACCATCACGATTCAGCCTTTGACGAACTTTACATTGTACTGCTTAATCATTTGTGTGATCATTGCAGGATTACACGTGTATTTACATGGTTTTAGAAGTTTTGAATGTTAGTGTTCTTCTCAGGTGTGAAAGAAAGAGAAACTATACACAACAGATATTTAAGCTTGAAACTGTCTCGCCTTTCAATCTCCCAAAGTTACCTGAGCTGCTTTCTAAATTTAAGTCTCAATAAGCTTTACTTTATGAAGCCCCTGGGGGTAAAAATATCTAGAAGACAGAATGGAATGCCACAAAAATCCTGGGAGTGTTTTATGATTGACACTCTTTTCTTTTCTTTTATGATTGACACTCTTTCTTTGTTTAGCACGACCACTCACAAACAAATAAAAAATTGCTAGCAAAAGCAACAAAACAATAACTATCAAAGTCTCTATTTCAATGTATTGTATACTACTGGTAATATTTGACTTGGAAAATGTTGCCAATAAAATTACACATAAATAAGATTACACTTTATCTTGCAATGTACTTTCACTATGAGGAATTATTTATGTAAATGGTTAATGCTTTGTTGCCTGCTGACAACACACAGGTTCTCATCCGTGGCTGCATTTGGAAATCACTTGGTTAGCTTCAGAAAAAGTAGATGCTTGGGCCTTACCTACCCAGAGATTCTGATTCATTTGGTTTTGGGAGAGCCTCAGATAAATATATTTTTACAAACAGACAGCCTTATGCTTTAACCAAAATATGGAAGAAGAGAAATAATACCAAAGCATACATTTTAGATTCAAGTTCTAGTTCTGACTGAAAATAAATTGTTGGGTGATCTTGTAGAGATCACCTAACCACTCTGGGTCAGACTCTTCTTGTCCTTAAAATGTAGGTTTGAATTACATGATGTCTAATGGAATGGCTTTCTATGACCTCTGTAATACGGTACTAAGATGGAACCACAGCTTTATTATCTCTCGACTGGCTGTGCCTTTTAGCATTGAGCAATTTTAGGCAAGTGTGCAAAGGCATTGGCTGAAATATCCCAGAGTGATTGCAGAGATAATGTCCTCAGGATATGCAAAAGTAGTTCATCTTCTAAACAGGTTTCTCCACTTTTCTAAAATCTTGCCTCAATCTCCCCTGGATCTTTGCTTAGGACTTGTTTTCCTATTTTTTAAAAAAAAAATTCTTTCTTGGGGCACCTGGGTGGCTCAGTCAATTGAACGTTCAACTCTTGATCTCAGCTCAGGTCTTGATCTCAGGGTCATGAGTTCAAGCCCCACTTTGGGCTCCAAGCAGCACACAGAGCCTACTACAAAAATAAAACAAAAAATTAAAAAATAAAAAAGTAAAATTCTTCCCTTTGCTCACAACTTAAGGATCATGAAATTCATAAACACACACACACACTGGGAATTTAAAAATTAGAAAATCTAGGTCCTATTGCAGATAAAGATGACTGTATTGTTATATGACCCTAACCATATTCATAAAGAAAGTTTCACTTTCTGATGGAAAAACAATGTAAGACTTAGAGATAAGTGTTTCTGTCTTTCATCAGCTCGGCATTTTCATGGGAATCAAATGAGATAATGTTTAATAAAACTGTGATATGGATTGCTGATATTAATAAATATCAGACATGTATCTCGTGACAGGATATCTAACAAAGTCAAAGAAATTTAGAGGACAGCCAGGCTGGTGCCGCACTCCCAGAGCGGAAAGAGGAAGTGGGAGCTCCACAGAGGAGGCAGACACATCATTAGCTGAAACAGTGAGGTCTAGACAGTAGGAATGGAGGAAGAGATTTAGCAATCATGAGGTCACTGGTAACCTTTTGGGAGAAAGTTCAGTCAAAGAGAGAGGGCAGATGTCATACCAGATATTACCATCGGAAACCTGTCGTCTGTGAGCCTCTACACAGGCCTCTCATAAGTGGTCAAAACCCAGTGCAAAACTCACGTAGTAGAGAGGAGTCCTTCCGTAGGGGCTTTTGTTCAATCCATACAGAAGTCAAATGACTGGGAGAGAGAAGCTGTTCCTGCTGGGTTTTCGCAGGACATGCATTTCTTAACTTTTCCTTATTTAATTTGGAGGGAAACCACAAATGATTTCTTTTTTCCAATATCACATAGCTCTAAGAGCCTCATATACTGTAACAGAGGGATTAGGGACAAAGTGATTTTCTGAGCTATTGAGATTCTATACTTAGGATCTTACTCACTCCTTATTTAAATGCATTGGTCTCGCCCCTTATTTATTCCTTTCCTGCCTATCCCTATTCTACTTTGTGTGTGTGTGTGTGTGTGATACAAACAACAGATATTTACACATACACACACACATAGATATTTATACATACATACAGTCTTCTGTGTGTCTTTGGTGGGCAAATCTGACTGCAGAGAATTAGACACGAATCAACCTCCTCAGTCTTCATACGGTGCCCTGAAACATGAACTGATTGGGACTTTGAACATAAGATCGGAAAAATGATGACATGAAAATAATATCAGTTTGGTCACTCCTTGACGCTACTCTCAAGTTCCTGAGACTCTTGGACTGTAAATCCAGACTCGATATCCTTCAGAACTCCTGTCATCTCACCAATCAACCCCACAAACACCCTGAAACAGGATTAATTTTCCTTCTTCTAAGGGCACCTCCTAGCGCATACCTATTTGTGAAATCCAGTGATCTTTCTACCTAGGTACCAGAGGAAACCATATTTTGGGCCTATTCTTCTTCGTTGAAAGCAACTGCATGCCTTAGATTTTATGAAAAATGAAGTTAAATAAAACCCAAGATCTCACCAAAAGAAAACCTGAGTTTTACATGAATTTTGAGCCCATTTCCTAGGGGTCTTCTGTCCCGTGCCCAGATGACAGAGTGTGTCTTTGGATATTTGGAAAGCATATCACCCGCATGGCTGTGGGTTTCCAGAAGGAATGGTTGTAAACTGCTTTTCCCTTTGCAACTACCCTGTGTTGACCAGTCTCTTAATTGATATTAAAGCACCCAAACATGAAACCACCTACTCTCGGTTACAATATCTGTCGTGCCATAAAACTTAGCATTTTTTCATGCATTAGTTTCTTTGCTTCTCCCACTAAGAGATAAATTCTATGAGGAAAGGGTCAACAGCTATGCTTATTGAGTAATGTATGTGCTGGGTCGTCCTCTAAACCATGAAATGAAAAATTTTACAACAGTGCCTGGCAAATAGAAGTTCCTCATCAAGTATTGACTAGTATTACTGCTAGTAGTCGTTTAAAAGTTGTGTTCTCTCTTTTTTTATTATTATTCTTTTTATTTTTAAGGAATTTCTACACCCAACGTGGGGCTCTAATCTATAACCCTGAAATGGAGAGCCGCGTGCTCTACCGACTGAGTCTGCCAGGTGCCAGAATGAGGTTGTGTTCTTAATACCAAATTCGAATAATCTTGAAGTCAAAATCATGCCTGACTTTGCTGCCTCTGGTTTACTGTCTTGCATATAGTTGGCACCAAATACATATTTGTTGAATGAATTTGCTAATTACCAAAGCTGAATTCCATATTATAAATTATAGGAAGAGAAGGAAGTTAGGTTGGGACTCAGTTGTCCTATATTTGGTAGCGATCAGACATTATGATGTTAATAATTATTGCCATTGTAATTCCTATTATATTAATGATGGGCATATTATCCCAACTAGCTCCTGGACAGGTTTGTTAGACACCTATGAATCACATTTAGGGCTGAGGAAGACTTGTCCATTAAGTAGCCCTCTTATCATTAATTCTCTGCATTCATTAGTACCACTTGCAAGTCACAATGCCATATGATGGGTTTGGGGTGGACCATTAAAAGGCTATTGATCAGAAGAAATACTTTAAATAATCTTCAGAACGTGCTGAATAAATATTTTGAACCACACCGAGAACTGGTCAGATGATGCAATGACATTTTCTGAAAACACTGCAGCTTCGTTCTATTGGAAACCCACCAGTTAGGAGCTCAACCAACCCAAAACCCTGTCTCCACGTGAAAAAGGACCAGCGGACATTTGGATGCCCGTTATTATGAAAATGAACACAGGAATGATCCTGAGACCCGAAAGATGAACATATTTGCAATGTCGTTAGGAGAAGTGGCTTCACCATGGATTAACTAAGTTATTGTTATTGCCACATTTTCCATTTCCAACTTTGCTCATTTGAAGTATCTGAAATACTTTTACTTGTGCATCCCTCCCTGATTCACTTAGCAACCGTAATAGAGGGCGTAAGGCAGCCCAAGTTCTTCAACAGTCTTAGGTTTGACATTAAAACACTTTTTTGATAGACAGGAAACCATTTTAGCATAGCATTTATAATTAATAAATTATTAAAAATTAAATAGCCATCATACTGCTTTTTTGACCCAGCTACATTTTTTTCTTGCTAACAAAAATTCTTGCTTCCAACTTCCTCACCCATCGGTCTATTCATGAGTTAAACCATAATTTTTTTTCTAAATAGAGTTTCATTATATTTTACAGAGAGTTGTCATCGCAAAACCATTTTACCAAAATGTGATCATTTTCATGAGGTTCCTCAGCCTCACGGGGTAGGTGGACTTTTCTTGACTGAGACTGCAATCATTTTACAGTATAAGGCAGCATACCCAGGAGTGTATATTCGTATATATCTTAAATATTTTAAAAACAATATTTTATCTTGCTCAGGTGCACTCTTGTTCAGATCACCCAGGGGATGACTTCTATTTTATTTTATGTGAAAGATTAAAAATTGTAGATACTCATTAAAATTTATTTAATGACACATCGATTGGGTACAATATGCAATTTTGAAGAAAAGCAAGTAAATCAGCAGTGGTTTTCCTATGGATCCTGGAGCCCTGTGAGCTATGTGATGGGGTGGGGGACTCCGAGTCTCTATAGTGGTCAAAGATGGGAGAAAGACCATATGTTTCTGGGGTGGATGGATTCTATGTTCTTACTTGCACTTTTGATACACTTTGTTATGTATAGAGCTCTTCCACATAAAATTTCACTTAAACCAATATCATTGGTTAAAAGGTTTGGCAATTACCTTTGTACATTATGATAAAAACCACTGCTTCTGAAAGCACTATATAAAATAAAAGATTTCATATGATGTTCCATTTACTTCAAATACCTCAAGTAATCTAGACACAAAGTTGCAATAAAACTTGTGTTTGCCTGGGTCCCTAGCATTTTCTTATAATGCAATTTTCATTATGTTTTCTGACATTTTATATATGGCATCAGAATCTTGGAGTTTATATCATAAGCTTGTGTTAATCTGGTTAGATAATTTACTTGGATTTTAAACTCTTTGCTCAAAATTCACTGCTGAATTTTGAGCGGCCTCTGTTTTTGTTTCTGTTAAGTGACTATATGTATTCTTTAAAGGTTAGGATTGTTTAGTGATTGCTTTATTCTTCATGCTTTTGGAGAGAAATAGAGCGTTTTCATTTCAGTTAATAGGAAAATTCAAATATTTCTTTAGATATTATCAGTTCATCAAAAATGGAAAGAGATTGTTTCCAGAGAGGTGTGTGATATTTCAAGCACAAAAGTGACATTCCACAGTTTTAAACTAATTGGAAAGAACTTAGACTGGTTATTAGAACTTCCTAAAATCACATGTCTTTGGAACAGGACACAAAACCAGTTTTTAAAGATGAATCAAGATTGGTTGGGATAGAGTTGGGGGAGGAGAGGCATAGGAAGCCAAAGAAGGGAGAGATCTTGTTTTGATTGAATATTCACTATGTATGAAATATTAAGCCAAGAGCTTGACACATATTCTGTCTTTTAATCCCACAACAACTTACTGAGTAGATGTAATAATCATCAATTTACTGAGACTCAGAAAACACCTCCAAGGTCATGCAGTGGTGGTCATGTTAGGTTTGTTAGATTTAAAATTCCTGGCCTTTCCTTGTAGTCCCTTTGCTTCCCAAAACCAGTCTACTGGTGTGTGGTTTCCTAAGTCACCCTCCTCCCTCCTGCCCAGGCACAGGCTCTCTCACTGATCAGGGTCTGAAACCTGAGCCACATTCCTCCTGTTCTCCCTCTCTTCGGTCCTCTTCTGGCCAATCCCTTTACGGTCCCTCCTCCCATTCGGGGGCCTATCCCACCCTATGGACTCAGTCATCTTGTTCCTTGGCTTGCACTTAACCCTGGTTTAGCTTTAACTTTCGACTACAGGGCATAAGGCTGCCTTGGGTTAATATGCCTCTTGGTTGAAAGCAGTACCAGAGCCCCACTGGGTCATTCCTCCTACAAGAAAGTCACATCTCCTCAACTTATGCTCGACCTCCAAGAGTAGAGGATTAACATGTATGCTGCACCTCACCTCACCATAACTCAGGCTTTGTTGAGAAAATATTTAGGTCTGAGATTTGAGGGTCTATTGGCATGATAATTAGAGGAGCTGGAGAATTGAGAGACCCAAAGGAGCAGACCGACCGTTTGAGGTGAATAACCAGCTCCAAATGAAACCCTCAGGGGCATGCAGAGCTGAGCCACCCCACTCTCCCACTCCAAGCCATATATCAGGTAATGAAGGAGGCCATTCAGAGGAGATGATTGTTCAGTGTCGTTTGCTTGAAGTGGGAAAGAACTTGGTGGTTGTGGGTGAGAGACTACTGAGAGCATAGAAGGCAGAAAACTCGTAATGTTTTCTAGAAGTGTTTCAGAGGCTAAACAGAAAATGCTGGAATTGTGAGTAAGTCAACCACGAAGCTATAGCATCCAGTTTTGTAGAAAACAGGGTATAGGGACACAGTTCCTTTGTGACATAACAACAGACTATAATGCTGTTGAGGGAAAAGAGATTTCTCTTTGCTTTTCAGCCTGAGTAAAAGAAAACAATGAAGAGCTTTCTTCCAGTGAAGTCTAGATCCTCAGGAATGGAGGTTTGTTGCACCTAGAACACTCCCGACCATCTGGAGAACTCTGGTGTACAGAACACCCAAAAGAATCTCCTCTTCTGTAGATCAGAGAAGGACATGGGGAGGGGACTGAATTTCCCCAGGCCACACTAGAAAAGCCTGAGGAACACTTTTAAAGTGTCTCTGCTTTGCCGGAGGGTGAAGCAGGCTCCATATTTTGCACTTTTTTCATATCCTGCAGCACCTGGCTCTGTGCCTGGGAGCATAATCGGTTCTCCATCAATGTTCTTCAGGTGAATGAAAGGGCTGGGCCTTAAATGGAATGACACCTGTGAAAGCATGAAAGACGGGGAGGGTTAAAAGCATGGACTTGGAGCCAGAGTTCTTGGGTTGAAATCCTGCCACTCCATTTACCAGTAGTGTGACTTTGTCACTTAACTTTTTTGTGCCTTGGTTTTTCCTGTAGGAATGATAGTATTACTGTGTTTTAAAGATATTGTGGGTCTTCGATAAGCCTGCAGTGTTTAGAACGGTGCCTGGCTTCTTGTAAGAGTTCAATAAAGTTTTGCCACTTGGAATTTAGCATTTTGGAAACTATAAACCATAGAAGGTTTTCATTGTTTTTAAAATGACTGAGATTGGATAAAAGACTAATGTGATATGGTAAACCCACGGCATTCAATTGTTTCATAATTTAAGTCTGACTGTTTATTTTCAGTACCAAAGGTTGTAACGTGGAGTAATTTGTAATTTGACTTATTCATGAGTGTCAGTCCCAGTGCGGTTAGTCTTGCATGCAAGATGGACTTTTCTCTGGAGAGTGTGCCCCAAAACCTTGCCCTCTGCACCTGACACCTCATGTAATTGCATAGTCATTATTTATTTTTCTAGTAAGAACTATAGGAACAAGGATGGTGTCTGTCTTATTTCTGGAGCCTAACACAATAATAGCTTAAAAATATGGTAGATTTACTGTGGCAGCTACAACGCTAAGAGCTTATATAATTGACATAAATTAATATCTCATTCAGTACTCATGCTTTGAAGCTAATCATTATTGTAATAGATTATTGCTCAAAAATATTCATTCCCCTACTCCCACTTTCATGTGTAGAAGGTACTTCCCTACCTCTTGATTCTACTTTCAGCCATATGACTTACTGGGACAAATGGGATGTGAGCAGAACTGATGCAAGCTGAGGCGTGGGAAGCACATGCATGGATGTCCTTTCTTTCTTGCACCTCTGCCGTTACCATGGAAACCAATGGTTGGTCGAGCCACTGGTCTCCAGAGAAGGATGAGGGACATACAGAACAAAGACCTAAGTCCCTAGCTGAGCCAAAACCTGTCAAGATCAACCCTCCTCCAGGCAGATTTCCAACTCACAAGGGAGCCCATTCAAAATCAACAGAACTTCCCGGCTCCCTGAGGAAGCACTGTAACCTATCAATTTTAGTAAGTTGTATTTTCATTTTCGCTAGTTCAAAACGTTTTTATTTTCACTTGAGACCTCTTTGACTTTTGTATGATTTAGAAGCGTGTTATTGACTTATAAAATATGGAGGATTTCCCAGCTATTTTTCCGTTACTTATTTGAAGTTTAATTCCACTCTGCTCTGAAATCATTCTTTGTATGATTTCTATTCTTTGAAGTTTGCTGAGGTATGTTATATGGCCCAGTATGGGGTCTATCTCCGGGAACGCTCCATGTGAGCTTTAGAATAATGTGTTCTCTGGTTCTGTTGGGTGAAGTATTCTATAAATGTCATTTAGGTCATGTTGATTGATACATTCTTCACGTCAACTGTATTTTTCTACCTGCTTGACCTATAAACTACTGGAAGAGAGGTGCTGATGTCTCCAACTGTCATAATGAGTTTGTCTATTTCTCTTGTCTATTTTTTCTATCAATTTTGGCTTGCATTTTTTAATACTCTGTTTTTATATGCATACACATTTAGGATTGTTTTGCCTTCTTGGAGAATGGAACCCTATATCATTAACTAATGCTCTCTTTATCCCTGGTAACTTTCCCTATTCTGAAGTCTGCCTTTTCTGACACTAATTCGTCTCTTCCAGCTACTTTTCATTAGTGTCACCATGGCATGTCTTTCTCCATCCCTACACTTCTAACTTTTCTGAGTCTTTGTATTTAAAATTAGTTTCTTTAAAAAAATGAATTTCTTACAGATGCTGTGTAGTTGGGCCCCTAACAATCTGTCTTTTAATTGCTGTATTTAGACAGTTCTCATTTAAATTGATTTTTTATATAGTTGGTTTTATATTGACCATGCTTGTAGCTGTTTTCCACCCATTGTATTTGTTCCTTGATCCCATTCTGGGTTTCTACTATTTTTCTGTCACTTGCTTTGTTTGTGTTTTTTCTTGCCTTTTATCATACCTTGTAATTTTCTGCTGGAAGCTGGACATTATGTGTCAGGTTATAGAAACTGAGGTAAATAAACTTCCATGTGAGGTTTTATGGTAATCTGGCTAGGAGTTGGGCTGCATGTAATCTTTCTTGCAGTTGTAGGTGTAGAGGCTTAAAAATTCCTCTAGAGTCTTCGTGTGTGTGTGTGTGTGTGTGTGTGTGAGCACACATGTGTTCCCTCATTACTTTAGGCTTCCCTAAGTATTCCTCCTCAGAGAAAGTCTGCATATCTTGCAGCTCTTTCTGCTGTAATCTACTCTTTAATACTGGAATCCCATTGCATTGCTATAAGGTATGTGGGAAGAGAAGAGTTCTATAATCCTATGATGAGATCTACTTTTTCATGAGTCTTTGTCTCTGGGTTGTGAGCTTGACAAGTATTCCTTAGCTTGTTTTTTCCTCCTTTAGATGAGCTAAGAAGACTAGAGGGAACTGCAGCAGTATAAATGCTCTTGCCCCAGGTGGGATAAGGCTCTGGGGAAGTATTTCTTGTGGAAAATAGGCATTTGTTATGGAGAATGCTCTATGTATATTTTGTAAGGGTATGCTTCCTGTCCTCAGTCAGAGCCAGGAGGGTCTCTTTCTTACCTCTTCACCAAGAGAGAGTTATGGCTTCTGAAGCTAAAACCTGTTAAAGGACAGAGCCCCCTACCTGCCCCCCCTCACCAACACTACAGCCCTTAAACTTTTCTCACTCCCATAGTATTCCATAATCAGCCTCTAATGAGTCATCAAAATTACCATCTATTTACTAGTAACATTTGATGAATTACCTGTTCATCAAAATTACTTAGCAGTGTATGGCTCCAAGGGCTTCCGCTTCAGGTAGAAGCAGCAGATTTCATCTCTCTTCCGTCTGTCTTTTTAGATTTGGGGGTAGCAGTGTGTCCTGGGACCTTAGTTCTCTGAGAGATCCTAGAAAACTTGTTGATTTTTAGTTTGTTCAACTTTTTCTTATTGTAGGTTGGAAGTGTTACCTTCTAAGCTTTTAACATGTTGGAGCTGGAACCAGATAATCATCAAATCATTTTTTAAGTCGTGAAGATGTTAGTCATAAATTACATTCTTACTTGAAGTAGATTAATCTCATTCTTAATAGCAGTCCTCAAATAAGCTCTATTCATACATTTTCCAATTTGTAAAAAATCCATTAAAATAATCTGAGACACAACAATTTTGCCATTGAATATCAGAAGACTATGTGTATTCATCTTCTATCTATGAACTTATTTTACCCTTGGGCCCTCTCCCATCCCAAATGGAACCTGTGATTTTAATTATGTGACAAAATTTTTAGTAACATCAGAGATCAGATAAAGACAACTTCCAGAGAAGAGGTGCCTATGAATTTACTGTTTGTACCTGGAAACAAAGACAATGCTGGACATGCAAAGATACCATGTAATAACTTCTATTATTTACATCATGTAAAAATGAACAATAATTATGAAATAGATATGGTTATAGAAATATACTGGTAAAAAACACAGGTAAAATGCTTTGGATGTCTTTCATTTATCTATTTGAGGAAATTTTTATGTATTTAAACTCATTCTATTATTCCTGTTCATCTCCTTGTTTAAAAAGTCATATAAGTATTGAAGACACACCGAGTAAGCCCCAAGAGATCTGGCCCAACTGAGAGTCATTCCCGTTTGAAATAAAAACATGGATTAAGGCTAGCATATAAGTACCAAATAAGTTCATATAAGTACCAAATGGACTTGGAGAGATTACAGAACTGTGATTTGGTGGCAGGATCACCCTGGGAAGCCATGGTGAAACCCAAAAACAGACTCAGATCCGTGTCTGTGTTGGAATTTCTGGGCTGAGCAGAAAACCAAAAACAGCCACAGGAATGGGGTGTGCTGCAAAGAAAGAAAATCTTTAAGTTTTGAGTGGTGGTGGACAGACTGTCTCTTGCCTGAAACGAGACAAATAGGGATTTTCTCAAAGGTGAAGGTGTTTCCCGGAAGTCCTCTGGCTGATAAGTATAGGGACTGGACGAGATCACAAAGGACTGGTGCAATGTTGTCTTTGAAGATGGAACTGGTTGCAGAGGCAGACTGCCATCTACGGGTGGAGGGCAACTTTTGTCAAAAGACACTAAAATGGATCAGATAACTTCTTGAGGGTATTGACTCTGCTAATGATGATTTTTTGCTTTTTTTTAATGCTTCATTCTTAAAGTCCAGCTCCTACACATCTTAGCATCAAGTTGTTTAACAAACTCAAATCAGTTTTATCTATAGAGTGGAGTTAACACAATATGTATCATAGGATACTTTTGAAGTTGAAATAATTTCTCACATTCAGAAGAATTCCTGGCCCATGTAAGGTATTTAAGAAATGATATGTCAATTTCCCCTAAACACACACACACACACACACACACACACGGTAACCAAGAAACAATTTTTGTCCATGATGAAGGTCATAGATAAACAATATATGCCAAAATGTCAGAAAGGACCCTTTAATTTTATTCCAAAATAAAAAAACTTTAGTAGATATAAACTTCCTCATTGTGGAGAATGTTGCAATGCTGTGACAGTTAAAGCAATGTTTTCACATATGCGTAGTTGCTGGATATCAGAAGGATACTTGATTATAAACAATGACTCTTCAAAATTTAGAGTGGGGAAGATCTTTTCCTTTTATAGAAGAAGGTTGAACAACAGGACATTTTTTTGAATGTCTAAACTTTGGGGAAATAAGTAACGAAAATAGGAGTATATTTACCATCAGGAACAATGTGTGAGAAAATTTCACGTTCAGCTGTTTATACTGCCCTACACATGTAAGCATAAAGAACAGAAAGAAAGAATTAATTTTAAATGATTTCTTTCTCTTGTTTTAGTTTACTTGTAAGTGTGACATCTATCTTCATTTTGGTTGTTAATTGATGCCAATTTAATATTGTATATGCTATAATATAAACTTTGTAAGCCTAAGCTTAACTTTTTCCTTAAAATTTTTTTTCAGAAAGCATAACCATTATAACAGGCTTGAAATAGCTGCATATTTAAAGCTTTATTTTGTTCAAGGACATACGAAGTTATTAAATACAATAAAATCCAGAGTAGAGAATCCATGAAAACACAATGTTATTCATCTAAAGTTATAGAACTTATAAACACCCATCCTAAACAATAGCAACATTGTAGTCAACCTGAAAGATTCCAGAATCTATAAATTCTGTAGTTATCTACAAAACTGCAGATTAACTAATGTCGGCTGCAAATACTCCTTACATTATTTATTCACATAAACCTTTGTCATAGACCACATGACTTTACTGTAACTTAAACTATATATGTAATATAATAATATTATAATAACTATAACACATTTTACAAACAATTATTTATATTTATAAGGTCATTATTTTTTCCTACCTTTATTATCCTTGCTGGATAAACTAATTGTGTTGGTTTCATTAGTTAGACTGAGAACAAATTTGCACTGTCAAGATAAAAAGCAATATCATCTGAAACAGAATAGACAATGATTTGTGTCCTGAGCTGAATTTTCTCCTTCCAAAATTCATAGGTTGACATCCTAATCCTCAGGCCCCCAGAATGCAACTGTATTTGGAAACAGAGTCTTTAAAGAGATGACTAAGTTGAGGCCTTTCTGGTGGGCCCTAATCCAATCTGGCTGCGGTCTTTCTAGGAAGAGGAAATTTGGACACAGAGAGGTATCAGGTATAGCTACCTGCACAGAGCAAAGAACACCTGAGGCCATGGCAGGAAGGCAAGCCCAGGAGACAGACCTCAGAAGAGACCAAAGCTGCCAATACCTTGATCTAGGATACCCCAGCCTCCAGAGCTATGAGAAAGTAAATCTCTGCTCTTCAACCTACCTACTCTGTGGTATTTTTTAAAAAGATTTTATTTATTTATTTGACACAGAGAGAGAGATCACAAGTAGGCAGAGAGGCAGGCAGAGAGAGGGGGAAGCAGGCTCCCCATTGAGCAGAGAGCCTGATGCGGGGCTCGATCCCAGGACCCTGGTATCATGACCTGAGCAGCAGGCAGAGGCTTTAACCCACTGAGCCACCCAGGCGCCCCCTCTGTGGTATTTTTTACAGTAGCCCTAGCAAACTAACACAGATTTGATTCTTACAAACCCCTAGGAGGAAGGTAGAGTTATAATTTTTTTTTAATTTACTGTTATTTTATGGAAAACACCACCACCACAACAACAACTAAAATATAGGAACCAGGGTTTGAAGCTGGCAATAAAAAAATCAGAGCCTTGCCTTTGATCTCCAAGTTTCTTATTCCCTTACTGCTCATTATATACATTGCAATTAAAACCATATTTATGTTGTACAGATTTATTTTATTGTCTAATTGAGTATATTGTTAGTAAAAACAGTTTATAAGCTATGATAGGGAAAAAAGGAGGAAAGAAAAAGAGAAAAAAATGCAGGTTTGGAACATTCATAAGGAAAATATTTCCACTGAGCAGATAAAAACCATGACAATACCTTGCCATAAACTTGCATGGGTCAGAGTAATAATCAAAGTTCATGCAGATAACATAGAAGACCTCAAGACCTGTGATGAGACAACAGAATGACTAGAGGCACATTGTCAGCACCTAAGGAAAATATGGAAGGAAAGTAAACTTTTGTATAAATGGGCACCTTTTTGAAATCACAAAAAAAAACAATATGCTTAAAACATATAGGTGGCATAGAGAACAGAATTGAGAAACACAAGTGAAATCATGTATATAAGCAAAATTACAGAGCAGAAAATCTTAGTTTCTGTTTTGCAGTAATGATAGAAAGTGGAGAGACTACAGTATTTTGAATTAAACTCTCCACTGAGAATAGCTAGAAAAACTGAAACAAAATGAAAGAAGGCATTGATCTGAAGGCATCAGACAGCGGGCCAGGCCGTAAGGAACTGAAGAATCCGTATCTGGAGGGAGGGTGGTGAACCTCACTTGGACAGCTCTTCCTCAAGATGATCCCCCCAGCACAGAGAATAGAGGACGAGGGACTGAAAAGCTGAATGGGGCTATTGACACACTTACGAGAATGGGGACAAAAATTAGACTTTAGAACCAAAAAGGAGGTTCCTTGTTACCAATTGTCCAGCCTTTCACTGGGGACTTGAAGAGTTACATGCTAGTAGTAAGAAAGAACCAGAATAAACCAGGTCTCCTATTTTACAGTCAAGGAAACTGATACTCAGAGAGGTTAAATAATTGGCCCAAGGTCCCACAGTGACTTATAGAAGAGCTGGTATTTGAACCTGCCTAGTCTGGCTCCAGAGTTCATGCTTTTTAGTATCATACTACAGTATCAAGTCTGCATAATATTGGCATCCTAAATTCAACAACAACAGCACAAATGAGACTTTAGACCAATTTCACATATACATTTTGATACAGGAATTTTTTTTTAAATAAATAGATCTTTTTTTTTTTAAGATTTTATTTATTTATTTGACAGACAGAAATCACAAGTAGGCAGAGAGGCAGGCAGAGAGAGAGGAGGAAGCAGGCTCCCGGCTGAGCAGAGAGCCCGATGCGGGGCTCGATCCTAGGACCCTGGGATCAGGACCTGAGCCGAAGGCAGAGGCTTTAACCCACTGAGCCACCCAGGCGCCCCTTGATAACAGGAATCTTGAAAAAAAAAAAAAACCAGAAAAAATTTAGCATCACATTAAAAGAATGATATAAGAAGAGCAGGTGTGATCCATGTTAACAGTGCAAAGAGGATTTACCATGAAGAAAATTACTAATTTAATTCAAAATATTAATACAAGGACAAAATCATAATAATCTCCATAGATGTTAAAAATTCTTTTGATGAAAAAAAAATTATTTTGTTGGGGCACCTGGGTGGCTCAGTGGGTTAAGCCTCTGCCTTTGGGTCAGGTCATGGTCTCAGGGTCCTGGGATCGAGCCCCGCATTAGGATCTCTGCTCAGCAGGGAACCTGCTTCTCCACTCTCTCTCTCTCTGCCTGCCTTTCTGCCAACTTGTGATCTTTGTCAAATAAATAAATAAAATCTTTAAAAAAATTCTTTTGATAAAATGTAATATCCATTTTTTATTTTAAAAATACTTTTAGTAAAACATAAATGAAAAGATGTTTTGATTATACATAGATGAATCAAGAGTCTGTATTATGTTAATGGAAACTACTAGATATATTTATACTAAATGGAAATGAGACAAGTTATTATAATTATCAGCATTAGATGAGAGAAAGAAATAAGAGGCAAAATATCTGAATAGTGGGAGGCAAATTTATCATTAATAGAAGAAATGATTTTATATCTTTTAAAAACAAGAGATTGTCTCAAACCATTACAATCAAAGAGATTTCAAAAAGACAGCTGAAATGAATTCAGTATGTAAAATTTGATGGCCTTTCTATATAGAATCAACAACCAGTTAGAATATAAAATGGAAAAAGATTGGACTTATAAGAATACCGATATGATTTTTAATACTTATGAATAACTTTAATAAGAAATGTGCAATAGCTCTGTGAACAAAATATTAAAATGCTATTGTTTGATATAACAGAAGACTTGAATCAATTGAAAGGTGTAGCCTAGTCTTGGACAGAAACACTCAACATCATAACAATGTACATTCTTTCCAAAATAAGGCTCTGCATTTGATATAATTGTAACAAAATAACAACTTTGCGATTTTTAAAATAGTCTAGGTAAATCAATGACAGGAAACAGAATCCAAAGACAGAAAGCACTATGGCAGTAGTATAGAATATTAAGGTAAAATTGCAGAGCAATGCATAAGAACAGAAATTACTCAAGAATTGTTGGGAAATTCAGAAAGGCATTTAAATAACAAATGACTTTATTTACTTTCTCCCTGCACCAAAACAAGTTTTAGAGGGATTAAGTTTTAAACCATAGAAGTATTAGGGAGCACCAGGAAAGCGTGCTTTCTTTTCTCTTTTCTTTTCTTTTCTTTTCTTTCTTCTTTTCTTTTCTCATTTATTTTTTCTTTCTCGTCTCTTCTCTTCTCTTCTTGTTTTTCTTTTCTTTCCTTCTCCTTTTTTCTTTTTTCTTCTCTTTTTCTTTATTTCTCTAATTTTAATTTTTGTTTTCATAACCTCAAGTGAAGGCTGCCTCATGTGTGGAAAAAGAAGCAGAAATCATAAAATAAAAGATGGATAAATTCAACTACATGTAATGTTACAGGTATCAAAAAGCAACATAAAAAAATTAAAGACAAACAACAAATATTTGCAAGACATGTCAAAAGAAAGGGGCTAATTTTCTTTCTATAAATGGTGCCTTATTCCTGACTTATTTATCTGTCCTTGGGTTGATAAAGAATGGAAATACTAATATATTTTAAATACAGGAAGAGGTAGGTCTGAACTAGCAACCCCAATTTAAGAACCAGTTACCCCCAATTTAAGAACCAGCTACCTGAGTTCTGGGAGCTCATCTTTCCATATCTTCCACATGCTTCCATCTCTGCAAATTGATGTACATGCATGGATAGTCCCTGCAGGCCTATTTGTTGTGATAACACTGGAGGCAATGTAAGTGGCCATCAAGTGGAGACCAGTTAATTAATAGTGTGAAGCTCTCTAATAAATAATGCAGCCTTGGACGTGCTTTCATGAAAAAAATCCTCAAAGATGCATTAGATAAAAAAAACAAAGGCTGGTATATATAGTATGGTTTGCTTACTTTGTAACCTGGAAACCCCAAATGTTTGTTTTAAAACACCATTTTGGGGGTGCCTGCGTGGCTCAGTTTTAAAGCGTCTGCCTTTGGCTCAGGTCATGATCTCAGGGTCCTGGGATCGAGCCCCCATCAGATTCCTTGCTCAGAGGGAAGACTACTCTCTCTCCCATTCACCCTGCTTGTATTCTCTCTCTCGCTGTGTGTGTGTGTGTGTGTGTGTCTCTCTGTCAAATAAATCAAATTTTTAAATAAATAAATAAAATAAAAACAAAATGCCATATTTGTTAAAATGTTTGCTCTAGTAAACTATTCACTTTGTCACAGAAAACAGATGTAAAATGGACCCATTATGTCAAATTTCACTGGATTTTTGTCATCTCAATGACATCTAAGTGAATTGAGTACACTTTGTAGAAAGTGTCAACGTCTTTTGTGGCTGAATGTCTTTATTTTGTTCTTACTATTAAATGAGGTAGAGTTCCATGGTAGCATTGATTCTACCTAAATATTTTTTAATATTTCATTTCATTTCATTCCACTGTATAATAATCTGCTCCTCTGATGGGAAATTTGTTGCTCTTCTGATTGACTTTTTCAGGCAATCTATCTTCTTTTCGTGGCAAATTTTAAGAGTTTTGAGTCCTTCATGTTTTGCAGTGTGATTGTGATTTGTTTAGGTATGGACTTGTTTTTACTCACTTATCTCAAGAGCAGGCGTCCATCTCCACAGTAAAAGTTCATGTCTTGCTTTGATGCTGAAAGCCGGTAGCCATCATTTCTTGAATGCTCCCTCTAAGCCATTCATTCTTTCTGGAACTCGTATTAGACTCACTGTGGAAGTTTTCATGCCTCTCACCTCTTTATTTCTCTGTGCTACATTCTGCGTGATTTCTTCACATCTTGCCTCCCTTTTGCAAATTCTCTTTGTTGTGCCTAAATTACTGATTAATCTAGATACAGGATTTTATTTAATTCCAAAGACTGTATTTAAGATTTTCTCTTGTCTATTTCTCCATTCCCTGCTCTTCTTTTATCAGTTCCTTTCTCTCCTTGAACAGTTTCAGCTACCCTTTTTAAAAAGCATTTTGGATCACATGTCTTCAAATTACTTAGGTGTTAATTTCACATTTCTTGGGTCAGTGGACTTTCATCCCTGATATTCTTCATGTGTTTTACAATTTTTGTCCATGAGGTCATCTTTAAGTGGGAACTACCTTCTCTGGAAGGCCATCATATACCATTGGCTATGGAGACCTCGCTCTAAGGCATTGTGATGAACTCTGCTTGGTGCAATTAGGATCATAGGTTTTGAATCCTTCTCTCTCTTTTTTTAAGATTTTATTTATTTACTTGACAGACAGAGATCACAAGTAGGCAGAGAGGCAGGCAGAGAGAGACAGAGGAGGAAGTAGGCTCCCCGCTGAGCAGAGAGCAAGATGCGGGGCTCAATCCCAGGACCCTGAGATCATGATCTGAGCTGAAGGAAGAGGCTTTAACCCACTGAGCCACCCAGGGGCCCCTGAATCTTTCTCTTTTTTGTCTTACACTCCATTTCTCAGCTTGGGATTCCCGTACTGGATGAGTACTGTGATTTCAGGCTCCATATCATTCAAGCTCTGCTTTCTTGAAATTGATTCCATTTCTACTCATAGCCTAGGTTGGGCATTATTCCATTGACTAAGATCTTGACTATCTGATATAACTTTTCTAGTCCTCGTACATAAACAGAGCAAAGGTTTTCTAGCTCAGATCTCTAAGCGTTTGCTCAGAAGATCTTAACACCCTCAGCCCAAAGACATTACAAATTCCAACCACTTATCCTTTTCTTCCCATATAGGTTCAACTTCTCTATGACTCTGGGATCACTCTCTTTTTGATATATAATGATATCCCATTCTTTCTTCTGAGTTCAGTCATGCAACAGCACTTTCTGACACTAAAATCATTTTTCCAGGTTAAAATATAAGCATAAAAATGATGTAATTGTGATGATAGCAGAAAGTATAGAAAAAGAACTTTACAAAGTTATGTTTTAAACCCCTGTGATGGCATTAAGTCTGGCAGCTGTGCTAAGTGAGGAATACAGCAGATCTATAATGCATAGTTTCGTCATGACAGAGTTGTATTAATGGTAAAAGCACTCTCACTGAGTGAGATTATTGAAGTTCAGCCTGTCTCACTTTATACTTCAGAGTTTTCAAAGTACTTCAAAACAGAACTGATAGTTGAAAGGCCATCTTACTTTTGAAAAGATATTGCATGGATAACATGATAGCCAATGAAAGGTAAATTACCAAAATCAATGTGCTGAAAGGTAGCAGTTCAACACAACAGAAAGTGTAGAACATTCCCAGGGCCAGCACAAGATTCAGTACCAATTTACATGTCAGAACATTTTCAGACCTATTCTAAAAAGAAAAAATTTCCCCTTATTTATTGTAGTGAAGGTGACACTAATCAAATTTCATTTTGTCTGACAGGCCCACATCAATAAGAATTAGCATATGAAAAATGTTACATGGATGACACATAGGAAAAGCCATGACACATGATTTTAACTACATTGAGATTTATTTCCTCTTTTATTCATGCTTCTGCTTAACAAGCCAGAACAAATGTAATCACATAATTTTGAAGCCAAGAAAAGTCTTGAGGCTAAATTTTGCATAAACATCTGTATCCACATACTTTGAACAGGAGTTTTTAAGAGCAATCTGTTTGAAAATCTCCAGGAGTAACATTTCAGATTATTTTTCCTATCTTTAAAAACATAAAGAAAAAAATGACAGAGCTAGAAGCAATATTCTCCTTTCAAAGAAAATGACTGTTTGCTTGCTTTTCATCTTTGCTATCCAAGATCTCCAACAGTGTGTTTCTGTGACTAACTGGGAGTGGGGAGGTGGATATAGAGTACCTTTAAAAATATCAATTCCTAGGCACTGTCTCCTGGAATTCTGATTCTCTTGATCTGTGTTGGAGTCCAAAAATCTGCATTTTAACTAATATCCCTTCCACATGATTCCTGGGCACACTAAATTTTGATATAAAAATACTGATTTGAAGGAACACATGTGCTCTGATGTTTATAATGGCATTATTAACAATAGCCAAACTATGGGAAAAGCCCAAAAGTCCATCGACTGATGAATGCATAAAGATGTATAGGGCACCTGGGTAGCTCAGTCAATTAAGCGTCTGCCTTGAGCTCAGGTCATGATCCCAGGGTCCTGGGATGGACTTCCACATCAGGCGCAGGGAGCCTGCTTCCCCCTCTAATTCTGCCTCTCTCTCTCTGTCTCTCTGTCTCTCATGAATAAATAAATATATAAATAACATATTTTTAAGAAAATTTGTGTATATATAAAAATATATGTGTATATATATAAATATATGTGTGTGTATATATGTATATATAATGGAATATTACTTAGCCATAAAAAAGACTGAAATCTTGTCATTTGCAATGACGTGGATGGAGCTAGAGAGTATCACTCTAAGGAAAATAAGTCAATCAGAGAAAGACAAATACCATACAATTTCACTCATGTGTGGAATTTAAGGAACAAAAGAGATGAACATAGGAGGAAAAAAAGTGAGAGGTAAACCATACAGCAGACTCTTAACTATTGAGAACAAACTGTGTTTCTAGAGAGGATGTAGGCTGGAGGGGGATGGGTTAAATGGGTGATGGTGATTAAGGAGCACACTTATTGTGATGAGCACTGGGTGTTGTATGTATGTAATGAATCTCTATATTGTATATCTGAAATTAATATTACACCATATGATAACTAACTGGAATTTAAATAAACACTTTAAAAAAGGAAAAAAAGCCCATAAAACAAAAACAAAATATATCATCCTGCAGTTTAAAATTCATACACTATACACTAGATCTGAACAATTAAATTAGGAAAATACCAAGAACAATTTTCAGGGAGAAATGTCACCAGAGAGGTGATTAAAATGTGAATGAATAAAAAGAAGAATGTCTGAACCATAGGGATTTTGATAATGAATTGTATAATATAATATCATATTATATTATATTATATTATTATATATATAAAACTGATATGACTTTCTTATACTTTGCTGATGGATTAGGTTAAAAAAATACACAAATTAATAGAATTTATAATTTACTTGAATTTAGGTAATTAGATTACTTGATTATCACTAGCAGAAATTAACTCATAACTGGCTGAAATTACACACAATCAAATTTATTATTCATGAAAGCAGTTGTATTAGTTGATTGAACAGTCTTAAAATTATTGTTTGTTAAATAACCCAGCTTTTAAACCTAATGTTATTAAGATAACCCACAAATTCATTTTCCCTTTTTGCTTTAAAAAAATTCATTATTGCAATATTATTACTTTTTAATCAATATTCTTAATATAGAAAACAATTATTCTGTTTTAGTTTTGAAAACAGATAAGTGCCTGTGATGCTCTATACCAGCATATGAGTAGAACAAGTTTTTAGGGGTGCCTGGGTGGCTCAGTCAGTTAAGTGGCTGCCTTCAACTCAGGTCATGATCCCAGGGTCATGGGATTGAGCCCCACATCAGGCTCCCAGCTCAGGGGGGGAGTCTGCTTCTCCCTCTCCCACTCCCCCTGCTTGTATTCCCTCTCTTGCTATTTCTCTCTCTGTCAAATAAGTACATAAAATCTTAAAAAAAAAAAAAGAAATTGTGTGTCATAAATTTGACCCATAGATGTGAACATTGTACTTTTCTTCCCCATATATACCAAGAATACCAAAAAACTCTTTAAAACGTCTTCAGTTGTTTTACCATGAAGCAGTTCAAAAATTTATTTCCGAACATCATCCACACATTTAGTAACAACACACATTTTACAGCAGTTAAATTCTCGGCTGTCATCCAATTTTAAGATTAAGCAGAACCGGATTGAGTTCAATCTTGCGATCATTTGTCGACTATTAAAATGTGAGTTGCTTTATAAAGGCACCTCCTTCAGCGAGGCTTCAGCCTGCGGTTGCAGGAGCCAGGCAGGGCTCCATAAAATATCCTTTGGGGACATCCAGTTGATTATCCAAGGTGATTCTGGAATTGACTTCGAAAGGAAACTTTAAGCAATTATAATTTGATCATATGATTGGGTTTTCTATTTTCCCTGGTGAAGACTTCTTTCTTGGAAGTTGCAAAATAGATGGAGGGCAGTTTTCAAATGTGCAGGATAGCTTTGAAGTACACAGTCAGACAGATGATTTCGTGCATTTATATCTTTGGGTTTTCTAACCAAAGAAATACCAGTATTTTGGATCACTTGCAGCTTCACAGCAATACAACTGATCTTTAATTAAGCATATAAGTAGCTCTTAAAATGTGTGGATCTAAAAGCTTTTGCACAGCAAGGAAAGAGTTAACAAAACCAAAAGACAACTGACAGAATGGGGGAAGATATTTGCAAATGATATATCATATAAAGGGCTAGTATCCAGGGGCGCCTGGGTGGCTCAGTGGGTTAAAGCCTCTGCCTTCGGCCCAGGTCATGATCTCAGGGTCCTGGGATCAAGCCCCGCATCGGGCTCTCTGCTCAGTGGGAAGCCTACTTCCTCCTCTCTCCCTGCCTGCCTCTCTGCCTACTTGTCATCTCTCTCTCTCAAATAAATAAATAAAATTTTTTAAAAAGGGGGGCTAGTATCCAAAATCTATAAAGAGCTTAGCAAACTCAACACCCAAAGAACAAATAATCCAATCAAGAAATGGGCAGAGGACATGAACAGACATTTCTGCAAAGAAGACATCCAGATGGCCAACAGACACATGAAAAAGTGCTCCACATCACTCGGCATCAGGGAAATACAAATCAAAACCACAATGAGATACCACCTCACACCAGTCAGAATGGCTAAAATGAACAAGTCAGGAAATGACAGATGCTGGCGAGGATGTGGAGAGAGGGGAGCCCTCCTACACTGTTGGTAAGAATGCAAGCTGGTGCAACCACTCTGGAAAACAGCATGGAGGTTCCTCAAAAAGTTGAAAATAGAGCTACCTTACAACCCAGCAATTGCACTACTGGGTATTTACCCTAAAGATACAAATGTAGTGATCCAAAGGGGCATGTGCACCCGAAGGTTTATAGCAGCAATGTCCACAATAGCCAAACTGTGGAAAGAACCTAGATGTCCATCAACAGATGAATGGATAAAGAAGATGTGGTATATATACACAATGGAATACTATGCAGCCATCAAAAGAAATGAAATCTTGCCATTTGTGATGACGTGGATGGAACTAGAGGATATTATGCTTAGTGAAATAAGTCAATTGGAGAAAGGACTCTCATATGATCTCCCTGATATGAGGAAGTGGAGATGCAACGTGGGGGGTTTGGGGGGTAGGAAAAGAAAAAATGAAAGAAGATGAGATCGGGAGGGAGACAAACCATAAGAGACTTTTTTTTTTTTTTAAAGATTTTATTTATTATTTATTTGACAGAGAGAGATCCCAGTAGACAGAGGCAGGCAGAGGCAGAGAGAGAGAGAGGGAAGCAGGCTCCCTGCTGAGCAGAGAGCCCGATGCGGGACTCGATCCCAGGACTCTGAGATCATGACCTGAGCCGAAGGCAGCGGCTTAACCCACTGAGCCACCCAGGCGCCCCCATAAGAGACTTTTAATGTCACAAAACAAACTGAGGGTGGCTGGGGGGAGGGGGGTTGGGAGAGGGTGGTTGCATTATGGACATTGGGGAGGGTATGTGCTATGGTGAGTGCTGTGAAGTGTGTAAACCTGGCGATTCACAGACCTGTACCCCTGGGGCTTATAATACACTATATGTTTATAAAAAAATTAAAAAATTTAAAAAAAATGTGTGGATCTGCTGTGGCAGCTTGCCACCACTGGTTTGCCACTTGTGGTTGAGGTCTGCCTCACTTTCAAGTTCAGTGCTCTCAGCTGCCTCACTTCCAAGTTCAGTGCAGGAGGCCTAACGGCCAATAACTCTTTTTCAGCACGCCTCATGATTGCAGTTTGATCTGAATTTTTCTCATCATGAATAATCCTCTATTAGCATAGGAGTTAAACTTCTTGTTTTACATAAAGAAGATGTTTAAAAAAATAATTTTAAGCTTGCACTATCTGGGAACTTGCTGCAGAACAGCAGAACTCTGTACATTTAATAAGAAAAAAGTTTGGTATAGAGTAAGTCTGGCCAATTGTGAACCTGGCGGTTTTATGTAATCAAAAGTTTTAAGTTGCCACTAATGTATTAGGTTACAAATTAATTTTTTAGAAAAAATCTTCTGTGCAGACTCCTGGATAGGTAGGTCTAGAAAGCACGCTTTCTAGCACAGTCATGTGGATTACTAGCTACCATGTTAATATCCAGATCCTTCCAAGCTTTGAAAAAAAAAAAAAGGTGGCATATTTTTCTGTTCACTGATTGCGTGTGCAAGCTTTTTCGTTTTTGAGCTTTCATTCTAAAAAGGAGTGGGTTGTGGGACTCCTAGCAGGCTCAGTCATAAGAGCATGCAACTCTTGATCTTGGGGTCATGAGTTTGAGCCCAGCATTGGGTGTAGAGATTACTGAAAATTTAAATAAGCTTCAAAAAAAAAAAAAAAAGTGACTGGGTCTGCATGGAAAAATGAGACTACATACGTCTTTTTTTTTTTTTTTTTAGATTTTATTTATTTATTTGAAAGAGGGAGAGAGATTACAAGTAGGCAGAGCAGCAGACAGAGAGAGAGAGGGAAGCAGACTCCCGTCAAGCACAGAGCCTGATGTGGGGCTCCATCCCAGGACCCTGAGATCATGACCCGGGCCGAAGGCAGAGGCTTAACACACTGAGCCACCCAGGCGCCCCGAGACTAAATATGTTTTACAAAAACCTCTAAGGATCAAAAAGTTCAGTAGTTTCTACTATAATTTTTTAGTAAATTTGATTATTTTGGAAGATAATAAAATGTTTAAGCTAATGATGAAAAGTATTGACTCGTTTATCTTAAAAAGCCCAGGGACTTGGGGCGGCACCGGGCTCACTCTATCAGTAGAGCATGGGACTCTTGATCTCAGGGTTATAAACTCAAGCCCCACGTTGGGCGTAGAGCTTACTTAAAAAGAAACTCTTTAATAAAATAAAATAAAAATAAAAAGTCCAGGACCAGAGTTGGAACCTCAAACATGGCTCAGATCAGAGCTTGAAACCTCTTCCCTGTTTCTTCTGCTAATTTAGCAATACAATCAGCAAAGAGAGAACTTGACGCCACAGAGTTCCAAAAAAAAACCCCAAGATTTGTGGCACCTGGCTGTTTCTGTTGGTAGAGCATGTGATTCTTGATCTCGGGGTCATGAGTTGGAGTCCACGTTGGGTGTAAAGATGACTTAAAACAAAACAAACAGGGGCGCCTGGGTGGCTCAGTGGATTAAAGCCTCTGTCTTCGGCTCAGGTCATGATTCCAGGTCCTAGGATCGAGCCCCGCATCGGGCTCTCCGCTCAGCAACGAGCCTGCTTCCCTTCTTCTCCCTCTGCCAGCCTCTCTGCCTGCTTGTGATCTCTGTCTTTCAAATAAATAAATAAAATTAAAAACAAAACAAAACACCTAAGGGCTGATTTCCCTTGATCTGGATTAGGTCACAAGCCTGCCTCTCAGTGAGTCGCTCGTATTGGAGGTGGTGGAATTCTCTGAGTGGCCGTGGGATCAGGGGTGAGCTAAGGACAGCTAAACCAGGTACGGGGAAGGTGAAGGAGGATGGTACTCCCAACCGCCATTGGGGTGCTGTTCACAGAAGCAGCTTGGATGCTGGCAAGGCCAACACAGGAATCGTTCCGACATGCTACCTCATGCCGTATATCTCCGTAGCCGTGGAAACAAACCACTGGAGGGTAGTCCGCTCTGATCAGGTTTGAGAAGCATCTGAAGGTCTGCTCACTCACAGGGGGCCCTCCTGTCCCTCAAGCACATGGACTTCAGCCTGCCCGGAGCCCCAGTTTGCAGACGCTCCTCTTTGCCCAGCTCACCCAGACAGGCCTGGACCCTGAACCAGAGCAGTTAAGGCTCAAGCCGAGGACTCCAGTACACGCCATGTGTGACTTTTCTTTCTTATGAATTTCCTTGGGCTTAATAGCCCCTTCTTTGTGGTTTTGTTAATTCCTTTTTTTAAAATTAATTAATTTATTTGACAGACTGAGATTACACATAGTCAGAGAGGCAGGCAGAGAGAGAGGAGGAAGCAGGCTCAGGGAGCCTGATGTGGGACGCGATCCCAGGACCCTGAGATCCTGGCCTGAGCCGAAGGCAAAGGCTTAACCCACTGAGCCACCCAGGCGCCCCGCGATTTTGTTAATTCTTAAGAAAGTTCTTGCTGCTGGAAGGTCTGTAGTTTGGCATAATTTATTGCCCAATACAGACTGCCGATGGAAGCAAACTTTTTTCCCATTCTGCATCATTTAAAGATCTTTGGACAAAAGCAACAGTTTCCTCAGAAGGTGAGAAAAAGGGAGGAGGGGAATAAATCATGATGAAGGAAGAAGAATTGGATTTCTTCGCATTCATACTGAAAGTCGATAATATTTGGAAGAAAACCACCTTAGTGTTAATTAAGAAAGGAAAACACAGTAAAGCGGTATTCTATCTATTTATAGCTTAACAAAGGAAGGAACAAACACTATAATAAGTTTGTCTGAGAAAACTCGAATCCACAGTAATAATTTGGAATTATGTCCTTGGCATTTCTGCTAAAATTTAGTGGGAGAAATGAGGATTCTCATAATCCCTCTTTAGTGTCTAATATAATCAGGATATTTCAAGTGCTTAATAGTAAGAATTAAGTTGAGAATTATGTTGAGAGACAGATGTTGTGATACTTTGAAAGCTTATTTTGAAATCATCAATGTAGGGGTCCCTGGGTGGTTCCATGGGTTGAGTGTCTGCCTCCAGCCTAGGTCGTGAACCCGGGGTCCTGGGATCAAGCCCCGAGTTGGCTCCCAGCGCAGCAGGGAGCCTGCTTCTCCCTTCCCCTCCTGCTCACACTCTCTCTCATAAATAAATATAATCTTTTTAAAAATGCATGAAAATATCAATTTACTCCAACATAAAGGGACGATCTGAGCATACATAGGATTTTGTATTTGCTGCTGCATGATTTCAGCTGTTAGATCTGCTCAACGAAGGCACAGAGCTGCTGAGTGAGCTGCGTGAGCTGCTCAGAACGCAGGTGCGAGCTGGGATCCCGAACATAACACCTTGGTTCACGCTTGTGCTATGAGCTGCACCCATCCACGCCTGTGGTAGAACTCTCCATCCTATTTCTGTAACGCTTCCTCCATCACTTGACGATAATGCACAATCCACTCTCCGACACTCCCTTCCACGGACGACTGTGCATGTTCCTCCGAGATGCCCTATATACTGAACTGTTTATTTCCTAACTGTTTCAAATGTACAAAACTGTGCTATGGTTTTTGTTAGGTTTCTTCTCCCCCTCCTTCTCCTCCTCTCCCTCCTCCTCCCCCTCCTCCTCCTCCCCCTCCTCCCCCCTCCTCCTCCTCTCTCTCCTTCTTCTTCTTCAACATATCATTGACAGTTTTTGAACATGGTACCCCTAATTCCAGTTTTCCTGTAATCCTTATGGTTTTTATGACTCAGTTTTTTAGGGCAATGATTTTCCGGAAGGCATATGTCACATTATTATAAAACCAACTGTATTGAATGTCAAAAATCTTCTTCAACAGAAGCTCCCATTGTTAAATAACCACAAGTAATATTTACGGAATGGGCACTGTGTTTTAGATTTTTATGTATATTAGCGATCTAATTTAACTTAGTCTCTCTCTCTCTCTCTCTCTCTCTCTCTTTTTAGAGAAAGAGAGAGAGAGCACTTGGGCATTAGTTGGGGGCGGGTGGAGCAGAGGGAGAGGGAGAGAGAGGATCTTAAGCAGGCTCCACGCCCAACAGGAAGCCGATTCAGAGCTCTGGATCTCACAACCCTGAGATCATGACCTGAGCCAAAATCAAGAGTCAGTGGCTTAACCAACTGAGCCACTCAGGTGCCCCAAATTTAACGTAGTCTTAAAATGACCCTAAGTTAGGTGTAATTATTGTCCCCATTTTATAATAGGATTTAGAGCAGTTAAATAATGTATTCTCCATCACAGAACTAATAAACAGTTGGGATTCAAAAGGGAGCTCTCTGAGATTACAGATCCTGCTTCAAACAAACCGCAGGTCTGAGCAGCAGCCGTGGTCAAAGGACTGTGCCAGGTGAACCAGGCCTTGAACCTGGGCGGCCCTGATGTCCGGTCCAGGTTCCACTGCTTACTAGATGTTTGTCATTGAACAAGTGACGTGAACCTTCTGTATTCAGTTTCCTGATCCGGAAAATGGAGAGCAATCGTAATAACACAGCTAATATTTATGGAGCACTGACAACTTCTCTCAAGACACTGTAGGGGAGAAATACTATCCCCTTTCTACAAACGAAGGAACTCGGGCTCAGGAAAGTTAAGAAATTAGATCACAGCGGTGCAGCGAGTGAGGGCTGGAGCTGGGATTTAACCGGAGTCTGTTAAACTCCGGAGACTCACCCGAACCCCTCTCCGCCACAGCCCTCAGTAAAACCTTTCTCCTGGCTGCGCCTGCAGAGTGAAAGTGAGGCTCTCTATAAATTACTTAGCACTGTGCTCAGTCTAAGGTATAAACCCAGTGAACGGAGTCCATTATTACCACCGCTGGAAATGAGCCAAGAACAAAAATCATTATAAAACAAGGTAAAATGTAAACAGTGTTTGGGAGATTAAAAAGGAAGGGAGGAAGGGAGCATAAATATCCAGGGGGTTGAAAGGAGGGAAACGTGGTATCTGTAAACAGGCAGGCAGAGGTGGAGGAGGGTAACGAATGTGGCGTGACAGCGGAGACCCTACCGCAGATAGGCTTGAGTTCTGAGAACACAAATCTGGTTGGGTTTACAGCCCAGAGTGACTGAGGGCGTGGGCAGGACTGTGTGTCTGCTTCCAGGTGAGTGTGGGTTTCCCGGCAGAGCACATTCCTAGGCAACCCGGCCTCTGCCCTTCCCTTATGGCTTGTGTGGTTTGTAGTCCAACAAGGCCCTCTGCAGGCAAGCTGATGGCTAGACTCAGGGCTATGGAGATGAGGCGGGATCTTAAAATCAATCCAGTCAAAGGACCAAGGCTGCAGATTTTAAAGGCCCACGGAAACCCTGAGCAGAAGCAGGCGAGGTGTTGAGGGCCCGCTCCGAAACAAAGCAAGGCAAATATGTAGGACCGGCGCTGTGGATCCTCTATTTTCTACAAGAAGCTAGATTTTTAAAACTGTATTAAAATATCTAGATTTCTAAATGTGAGCTTGTTTTAAAATAAACCCCAGGAAGGTCGAAGGCAATGTGTCTGCAGGCTGGATCTACTGTAGAAGCCGCAGGTTTTCCACACACAACTTTCATCCAGGAAGGGGATGTAGAGATTATCCTTAGTCTAACTTCTCCACTTAACAGACGAGAAAAATCGCGCAAAGGAGCCCGACAGAGTTAAACAACCACGCAGCTGGACCATATCACAAGTCATTTAAGTGTCTGTGCCTTACACTGATTTTTTTAGTGTTGCTTCCAATTCTTGCCCCTCGCTGGACAAGCATCATTGAGCATCTTTCTTTAAAGTGTACATGGGACTCAGGGTAGGATCGTGAGAGTGAAGTTGTAGGAAGGAGATTGATGATATTTTTCTGTAGATGGGAAAATCACTCATTCCCCATCCGCTTGCCACACTAAACCAGTGTGCCAGTTAGGGGACCAGCACCAGGGAACCCTTCTTCACAGGCTGGGGTCAAGAGTTCCCAAATGACCTCCTCATCCCCAGAGTCCTGAAGATAAACCAGGGTCCACTTACAGTCTACAGTGTCTCCCCCAAATGTACATTCATCTGTCAGTGGGCACATGAACCCTGTTCTGGCCCCACTCAAAGGATGGTACGCCTATGTTACTAATCAGCAGGTGACAACAGGGAGTTTTTCTGGTTGATCCATGGCATAGGTTATTATTTTATATATTTTAAAGAAAGGGGCTTTCTTTTCATTTGCATACAAACCAATTGGGTATTATCTCTAAGCCCATCAAGAAACAAACTCCCTAACACCAATATTTTCCCTACAATATTGGGAACCTTTTTCATACAGAGTTTAGATGCGGGACTTTGGTATTTACCTGGTTCGGGTCTAGGCTGTGCTACTGAAAGGCTAAGTGACCTTGAAAGAGGGAAAGTCTTTTCTCTAAGCCTCAGTTACATACTCATGGATTAATTAAAATAATACTAATAATGCTTTTCAAACATTGTAGGTGCTCATGAGTGGTAGCTATATTATACTTTGTATTTACACTTTAACTTGATTTGTGAGGAGACTCAATATTGAATCGATATTTCCGTGCAGTTTTTAAGACCTATAGATGCCATTCTTTCCAGAAGACTGTGAAGCCTAATTAACAGCCTCTTGAAGATCAAAAGAACTACTAGTTTGATCCTGCCTGACCGCAGTCCTAACTGGATTTCAATCTAAGTGGTTTATGCTCCAATAACACCTGAGACATAAAAATTATAAAGAAAGGCTCTGAGATATATTACAGATAAGATCCAACTAAACAGTTCAATTCTCCTTGTTACCCTATAATCACACTCCTAATCTTTATGGGATGTTTCTTTAGAGGCTGTGGGTGTTGCCCACAATCTGGAAGAGCCATCATGTTCCTCTTTGGCAGAGGAATGAAATAGAATGGTGGGACTCATTGATTCATGTAGCTGTTCTCCAGGGGCCTAGCCTTTGCCTTTGTAGGAAATGAATGGCTTGGGCTCTTGTACTCATGGGCTGAATAACTATCAGAACTCAGAGCTGAATTTGGAAGATTTGCTTCTGAATGTGCTACTGAACAGGACCGCACCAAGGTTTGGACAGAAACGTGGACTCACCCAGATGAACAGCGCCAGACTCTGACAAATTAAATTTCAACACTTCCAGTTCATCTTGGCAGTTGCTAGTAACCTGATGTCATGCAGCCATGATGTAAGCCAGAAAGAGCGGTATTTTGCAATAGAAAGATTCTGGTAACCCTTCCCTTGAATGTGGGTTGCAGGATATCAATATTTACATCACACTACGGAGAGTTTGTGACATTTTGCAATACTAGAAGTTAGATGGCTTACTCATGGTCTTCTGCAGACAAAAATTGTCCTTATGTCCAACATCAAAAGCTCAAATTGCTGATGTTTGCCTTGTTATTTTCTTAAGACTTTTTTTTTCAATTGCATATAATGAATGGAAAGCTTGATGTCACCAAAATGGACCATTCAAAATTAAAGGATTAGATTTGTATTGCGCCCGGAAACGCAGAAAGATAATCTATGTTTTAATTTCATCTACTTCAAACATTATAAAAATATAAGGTACAAAAAGGCATTTGGGTTGGGTCGCCTGGCTGGATCAGACAGTAGAGCATGCAGCTCTTGATCTCACAGTCATGAGTTCAAGCCCCATGGTGGGTATAGAGATTACTTAAAAAAATAATAATAATTTGGGGACAGAGGATACAATAACAAGTAATTACACTTCTTTTTTTTTGTAAATTTACTGGTTCAAATGTGACCGAAGTTACAGTGTTTTTTCCCCACCCCTGTCATGGTCCAATATGCTAACTAATGAAGCACTTATGAATATTGATGACTTAAGAATGTGTCCTCAAAAATTGAAGGACAGACACAGGAAGAAGACAAAATGGGAAGTGAATGAAATCGATGAGCCCTTTATCCAGTTTGTTTCAGTCAAAGATGCCAGAAGCATGTTCCCAGTCCTTTCCTAGATGATCCAGCCCACCTAATAATTCATGACTGAGAGCTGAAAACACTGTGCTGATGCAGGGCCTCCCTGGCAGACTTTTCTCAGGGTCTTACTGCAACAGGGAAAAAAACAGAATGGAAAAGTTTGCAGAACATATTGTTTGTATGCATTTTTCTCACTGGAGTCTCGCTTACATATGTAAATACTGCCATAGGAATGCCAGAGATTCACTCCTCCCTGCAAAATCAGTTCTAGGTTGATTATTTTGTACGACAGACCACAAACAGTTGGCTTCTCATAAACCACACTTTAAATTTCTGCCGGCTCACTGGGGTTGGGAGGGGATCTTATCCTATTCCTCAGTGAAAAAAATCTGACTCCTTATTGGTTTCCGTTTTGGTTTGGCAATCTGGAAATTTTAATTCTCTGCCTGGTGTTATTTAATTTCAATTATATTGGGCTTACAATTTAGAAATATTTATAACCAGATATTTATAACTTTTTTGGTTATCACCTCCCTGGACTCCAGCATTAATTCCTCTTTCCTTTCATCAAGAGGCAGTCCTTAATTAAGCTTTATTGCTTCTTCTGGGACTCTCCCCAGCTTTTTAACACCTTTTTGAAATGCCCAGGAAGGGCATAGCTTTCTAGGTGCGGTCGCTGGAGTCACTGGGAGGATCCTTCACCTCCCCACTTTTTGGTATGATGTAACCTTTGCATAGTTTGTGAGGACAAGCAGAAAGTGCTGACACGCGATTCATCTGCATGAAATTCCTCATGGAGGAAAAACAAAGCTGGAGAAATACCTTCTCAAAAGAAAGCAGAATGTGAGGTTTTGTTTAGAAGTGAATGGAAAGTCATTAGAAGCTAAAGTCTTGTTACCATTGTAAGAACGTTCATGCTTGATTCTCTTTTAACCCATCTTGTGATCAGAACTGTTTTGCTTATCTATGTCATGAAGGAGAAAAAAAGTCCATAGTTTTAGATTGAATCCAAAAGAAAATTGGTAGGTGTCATTATTCTTTAATTCCTGTTTCACTTCCTTGGAAAACAAAAGTTTAATTTATTATTCTACAAACCACACATTAAACTATACACCTGAGATGATACCCAGTGGTGTGTCCGGGTGTTGAGGGGGTATGGGGGGTAGAGGTGGGGTTAAGAATATTCCCACTTGCAGAACAAATATGGAAAAATTTCTCTTGATTCACTGTCCAATTTTGAAGCTGTCAGGACCTTGTAGAAAATAAAACCAAAGCCCAAAGAAATTAAAGGACCTGCGCAAGACTATTCAACTTACGTGGAAGAAACAGGATTAAAGAGGAAGGACCCTAATTCCCAAATAAGTAGTTTTGCCATTGTTCCATTTTTTTCTCGCTATGTGCAAATCTGCTATCAAGTATTCAAAAATGGTAAAGAAAGTTTCCACATGCTGTTGCCTGGTGAGAAGATTCCTATGTCCAATTCTTCAGTTTCTATTTCAGGGCCAATGGTCGAATTTTATTAGTAGAATTCTAGAATTGCAGTCAAAATGGATAGTCACCAGGTAGTTCCACTAACAACAGGAAGAGGTGATGAACATAGGCATTAGGGGACCAATGAGTCCAACACAAAGTTTTATAATCCATGCAGAAACAGAAATGTTTCACCTACTCAGGACTCGATATCCAGTCAGCTTTCAGTCATCAAGAACTCTTTAGCTTATTCCGTATTTCACAGATAAAGGCTCCATAGTGTTGCCACAAGCTGGGCATGATTGTGTTTGCCTTGGACACTCCATTTTCTTTTCTCTGGTTTAGACTTCAGGCACATGCTTGCATCCCTGGAGGTGCCATAACACTGACCTCATCCTGACCGCTGACACCACATTCTCTCAGACACCGTGAAAGCAGCATGTGTGGGACCAGGTCCAGAGAGCAGTGATCCAAAATACTGGTGGTAGCAAAGCACACGAAGAACCCAAGCTTGGCATTGCCTTGGCTTGCTGCAAGGTTGATAATGATTCCCACGGACTTCACATCTGACATGGGGTCCTTCTGCAGTAGGAACAATAACCACACAACAACAGCAACCAACCCAGAGTAGGACTGTGAACTTGACTTCCGTCCCCAGAGCTTGTTCACTCGGCTCCCATGGCACCCTAACGACGGCAAAGGCCGAAGACCAACGTTGAAATTTACTCTCTCATTTCATCATGATCCCAACTTCCATTATTTTCCAGTCTAGTCAGCTTGGGAAGTTTTGTTGTTCCGTTTGAAGATTTCAATTTGGGGCCCACTGATTTTTATAAATGGCTCATGAACTTTTCTGACAAAGGCCTCACAGTGGTCTTCCTCCGGAACAGATGTTGTAAGGTGATTTCAATTTTAGACACCTAAAACAGAACATGGGTTTCCATGTGAATTTGTTGGCTGTTTCTGTAGTTAATGGAGAACAGCATCTATGCTCTTGGTGCCCTACCCCAAATCCGTGGGGTGGACCCCTAGCCCAGGCTCACAGCTGCATCCTTCTCCAGAAGATCGCCCTTGGCCAAGAGAACACTTAGCCCAAAGCTTCCTGGGAGATTCCAAGCCCTTGGCCCCTTTTCCACCGGGAGCAGCCTGCCACCCATGCTTGATGACACAGAGCACTAAAACCAAGACTCCTCACTCTGGTGGGAGACGTCTGCCATGCCCTTCATATTCTAGATCTCCCTATGGAATTGGGCCGAGGCCTGAATTCAGCAAAGTCTACACTTTGCTCACTTTCTTCCTCCACTCTAGTTTTTCTCACTCCGTTACAGGGTTCACCTTAGAGCACTCCCTCGGGCAGTGAATTACACAAGAATCCCCATCTTAGGTTTCGCTGCTAAGGAACCTGACCTCATAAGGAGCCTGACCTCACACAGCAGTCTTGTTAACACTAAAAGGCTTTCCTTCCTTTTTTTTTTTTTTTTTTCTTTCCTTTCTTGGTCTCTTAGGCAACTGATACAACAACATCAGTTGATAGAACAGATTTTATATCAGTTGATCTACAATCGACATAATAGATGTTCTTCTCTCTAAGATACAATTATTAAGCAAACAAACTTTTATTTTGTACAGTCAGTGTTGGTCATTTTTAAAAATGGCAACTTCGTCAATAGAGTACAGCCAAGGAAATGTATTTGCACTTTTTTCTTTAAAGTATCTCCCATTACTTCTCGCTTTTATCCTAGTGACATGGATTTAAGAAAAAAATTACCAGTGTGGAAAATAGAATGAATTTGTATGTGTGGATCAAGCTTATTTTCTTAGGCTTTTAGCAGTCATCAAAACCTCCCGAATAAACCCTTAGCTGAAGTCTAAAAAGAAAATGGCCCATGTTGGCCATATATTTTCATTCATTTAATATTCATTTCTTGATTTGTTCATTCAACAAATATTTGCTGAGTGTCCACTATGTGCCAGGCTCAGTAATAAACACTGAATATACAACACCGAACAAGTTACACTCTCTACATTTGTGGGGTTCACCAACTTTGATGTGGGCAGACAGATGAGGAGGAAGGGAAACTGTAGATTGGAGCAATTCTAGTGCAATTGCAGGCAAATTTTTACTGCTTGTCTGTGTTTATAAGGAGAAGCATCAAAACAAATATGTAGGAAACTGCCAGATCATTTTTTTTAATTATTTATTCACTTGATAGACAGAGATCATGAGTAGGCAGAGAGGCAGGCAGAGAGAGAGAGGAGGAAGCAGGCTCCCCGCAGAGCAGAGAGCCCGATGTGGGGCTCGATCCCAGGACCCCGAGATCACGACCTGAGCCGAAGGCAGAGGCTTAACCCACTGAGCCACCCAGGTGCCCCCTGCCAGATCATTTTTTAACTAAAAAATTACACATGTCAGTGCTTGGTATATTCTAGAGGCTCAATAAATATTCATCAAGTGAACCAGTGCCCAGCGACTTCACATTTTCATTTTTTCCTACCTCTTTCTTATGTAGCAGTAAAAAATAGCAAGAAAACCACTTAACAATAATCCAACTCCAATCCCAATTGCAATGTATTTATCATAAGAATCCACAGCGTATGAGGTTAAGGTCAAGTGCTCACACCTTTCTCCAGTATAACCAGTAAAACACCTTTAAAAAAAGAAAAGAATGCATAATTTAAAAACCCATAGTGGTAGAAATATACAGAAATGACCAATTTCAAAGAATAAACATTTTAATAGAAAATAAGTAATGTAAATTAAAGAGAAAAATGCCAAATGAAAGCCAACTGTAAATGTATTGAGGAAGCTAGGTATTTCAAAATAGTCAATTCATTAAGACCCCATATTAATGTAACTTCCCTCACGGGTAGAAGGGAAAGGTAGTCTGCTTGCATGACTTGATCTAGAAAATTGTTAATCTACTCTTTCACAGGAGAATGCCTAGCAAACCAATGATCATAAAAATTGTACTTAATTGCTCTAGAACTTTATAGTCCTCAAGAGTGTTTGCTACCGTCTACTTCATCTCATCCTGTAATCAATCCCGTGAAAATCCAGAATCATCCTTGCATGGTGCTTAAATGCACATTTGGATTCAGTAGTTTTGAGGTGGAGCCTAAGCTTCTGCATTTGTAACAAGCTCCCCGGTTACAGAGAAGCTGCTAATGTGGGGACCCTATTTTTGAGTAATGAGGGTTAGGTAGTTTAGAAAAAGACTCCTTAGATATTCAAATACATTGAGTCATGTCCAGATGGTGTACCCTTTTTACTAGATAAGAAACAGGTGTGTGGAAATGTACTGTGTGAACCGCATAGAAACGTGTCAAACATAAATTCATCTCCTCCCATCTCTAGGACTTGGAAAGTTCTTTGCAATTACGTGCAGATGGCTTTCTCCAGCTCATGGTGGAATGCGCAAACACCATTGATGCAGTAACTATTGTGGTCTTCCAGGCAAGGATGTGAGAACTTCAAGGCTATGGGTCCTTCTGTGTAGTCAACTAGGAAAAGGACATACAACGTTAACAGATGAAGTGGGTCACACTCTTATAGTAGATTTGTTACACGTATGTAAAGAGAGTTTTAAATTTAAGAATATTCTTTGGGTGCTCTGCCTTTTAAACTCCTGACTGGTTCCGTCGGCAGGTTATAGTCACAGACTCTAGGTTAATATCATTTAGACATATCACTAATTAGGGGCTGTCGGTGGATGCATGATTGTTCTGTTCCTTCTACATAATATGGTAGAGATACAAGTTTGCCTAAAGGTGGCAGCATTGATTCTCATTTTAGCCTCGATTCTCCTTTTTTTATTTCTCCCAATCACACCTGTGAAGTCAGCACTTAGGGAATCGGGATTTACGGAGATAATGAAGTTGAGAAGATGAGCATCCCCCACTTCCTCTTCCGTGGACTACGAACTGAGGAAGGACTTGTAAAGGGAGCCCTGGGCCCGACTTCAGAAGAGGAATTTTCATGACCTATACAGGAAGCCAGAAACAAGTTACGGCTCAAGCTTCACACAGTTGAAACAACACCTTTGAATATTAATTGGAAATTTTACTCAGTTAAGAGACATTCTGAGAAAATAGAGAAAACCCTCGAGATAGACAGAATGAGAAAATTTGGGTTTTGACTTCTAACACTACGCAAATGACCACATCTGGCAAAACTTTCATGGTCAAGTGTCTAGAATCTCTAAGGCAAGCTTCCCTTTGGGAAACTGTCTTGTGGCAAAATGTATACATTTCAGGATGCTTATTCCTTGTTCTCTGATGGACTGAAGAGATATACCTATGCTATCCTTGGGGCGTATGCAGTGGGGATGATACTTGGGTAAAGCCGTGTAATTGAGTCCTCTTTGGTAAAAATCTAATTACTGATTCTTAAACTTGTCCCAAGCAGAATTGGTGACATTCCATTTTGTCATTGTTATGAAAACATATTTCCCCATTTTTAGTTATCATGTGACACCATATTTGCCTTGCTAGCTAAGTAGATGAACAGAATCCTACTTTTATTTTTAGGCAAAAAAAGATCTAAAAAGGCATATTAAAACACTGAATTTTAGGTTCTAAGCCACCAATAAGATAACTTCATTTTGGCTGAGAACATACAATATTACCTTAAGATTCACCTTCATTTTGTTGAATGCAATATTGTGAATCTAGAGTCTCATTTTAATAATTAACTCTAAGCCAGTAAGAATTTCCCATTGTACACTGTATTTGGTTCTTCCTGCTTCAAGACTAAATCAATTGAATTAGCCAAGCCTGAACCAGGATTTGTTAGATAATGTGAGAACTGAAAGAAAACATCTTCAAAGAAAGAGTATACTAGAGAGCCTCATCTTTCCTCTAAGGAGAAGAATATTAGGTACAAGTTTACAAAAAATTTCCTAAGATATTGGATGCAGATTTTTAAATTAAATTAAAAACAGAAAAACTGAAGTTCTCCATCAAGAAAACAAAGGAAAACTGTAGAGATGATACATTCAGTCCCCTGTTTTCTATTATGATTCTCTGTAACCTGGAAGACTTTCATTATTAAGGAAGTAAAAAGGTGGTGCTGGGTGCACTTTTACGAAGTCAGTTGCTGAGGGGAAACTGTTCTTGAATTTTCTAAAATATTATCTCCCAGGGAAGATCTTTCCAGAAGACATGAAGAAGTTTGGCTAAAAATTATTCTAAAGCTCACACAGATTTTGTTTTGCCAGTGGGTAGTTATTCAAAACTCACATGGGCAATATTTTAAGTGAAAATTTTTTTTAATTTAAAATCACTGGTGAAATGTAGAATGTTTAAATATTATTAGCCTTCGTATTCAGAAACAAAACATCTGACTTGATCTTCTATTTGCCTGGGTCTGAGAGCAAGATATGGTGTTTCCTTTGTCCTCTGTCTTATTACCCATCTTCAGGAGAGGCAATAGTGATTTGTGTGAGGATTGTAACTACCGGGTACACAGGTCTTAACTACCGGGTACACAGGTCTTGGCAAGTCACAAGTTTACCAAGTTCACCTCTGAAAGTTCAAACAGGCTTAAAAAATAATGATGCTCAACAGCAGCCAGAAGCTATTCTAATAATAATAGTAATGGTGATGATATATCATCACCACCAACAACCAAAATTGGGTATAAATGGTTTGGAAGTACAGCATATGCTAAAACAACAACAAAATCCCCCCAAAACAAAACAAGAGAAAAGATCTTTCCAAAGATGGATTAAGGCTTCATCTTGTCATAGTTTCTTTGGCTGCAAAGTCATGGTCACAGATGAAAAGACAGTATCAAAACAGCAGTCACCAAGAATGCCAAAATGGGGACAAACCGCCTTGGGACACGCCGGGGTTATTGGCAGAAAATGTGGCATGCTTCACATGCAGGACCGTAACTGAAGACGATTTCTGTGTCTCTCATCGACTTTGCTTGCCCCTTTTATAAAGGCAATTCTTTGCGGGCACATAGACCTGTCACTTCCATTTAACAACATCTTGCTAAAAGAGTCGATTATCTAATAATAAAATATATATTTCAAAATTTCCAATGTTGCTTTTGATCACAATCCAAATATCTCTCAAAAGGTTAAAAAAAAAGGCACTTAAAATACACAAGCGTGAAGAAAATACCTTCCGTTTTGTTAACTGTCCAGTTACTTTGCTGGGTTGTGATTGGGGGTGTTCCCGACACGGCTGCCTCTGCAGTCAAGGCTGTCATTGCTATATGAAGGAGTAGGGGGAAAGGCATCTTTAGCAGGTGAGCCTCCTTCTATGTGCAAGCAACAGATTGAAAGTTAGGTGCAAGCCACGGATCCAAAATTCTTCTTAGTCTACTTATTCCCACTTGTGTTCTATTTTAATTCATTTACATTTGAAATCCAAAACCTGACCGGGGCAATTTCCTGACTGTTTCTCATTCATACCGATTCCAGGGACTACCTTATAATTACGGAAAATAGAAATACATTTATTTTTAAGAGAAAGTGGATACGTGGGTTACTAATTCAATCACAAGCCTGCTAGGACACAGTAGTTAAAATGTATCAACTGTTCTTATTGTATAAAGCAAGCATACAGGTCTCAAAAAAGGGGTTGTAACAATCTGTTAGGAACCCAACCTGCTTTACATAAGAAAATTAATTCACAGATTTCTTGCTCTGTCCTTTGTCATGAAGAACGAAGGTTAAAAGCCAACTGCTCATGAATTCAGAGAAAACAAATTCTATGCATAATTTACACGGACACAAAATTAACAAGACGAAAAGGAACTACCTACCTTTGAATAAGAGATAAACTGATATTGAGATTCCGAAGGCCATTTCCTGCTGCTGTTAACAGTATCTTTCTTATCCTCCGAGACTGACGGGTGGAAGGTTTTTATTGCGTTCTCCGGAGCCTTTCTTGCATTTATATTTCATGAAGCGTCATCTGCCAGTTCTTACCAATCAAAAAAATATGTACTCCTGGCAGCAGCTGCAGGTAGAGCCCTCCAGGCGCTAGCACACTTGTTTAGGATACCTGTGTTATCTAGCAATGTGATCAGGTTTTCTTTTGAAACACTGGTTTCTTGTTACCTGTGGGCATAATCGTGTATTTAAAAGTACTTAAAACAACAAAAAAGAATCGAAATCCGGGAAAGGCCCCATTGCTGGGAACAGACTGGTACCAGCTCCAAAGTTGCTAATGACCTACATAGGATTCCAACCCAGGAGAGCTCTGATATTTGCAAACCAGGAAACAGCATCACCAGGCAGTAACTCAAACATCCCTGAAACTGTTGTCAATTACGCCACCTCTCAGTACAGACTGCAAGCAAATCAAGATATTCTGGAATTTAGAAGCAGGGGAGAAAATGAAATTTGGGTAAAAGCAGAGGTTTCATATTCCATTGTAATTTTTTGCTACTTTGTGTTGCTACTACAAGTTCTGTGAAAATAATTATTTTGAAGAGTGTAACATTTGCCTTTATGTGATTCTGCCATTTTTCTGACTAAATGGAACGGGCTCCCAATTTCCTTAGAGCTACAGTGCTTCAATCTGTGCTAAAGGGATTTGGCTAGAGAGAACCAGTGAGGTACCAAAATGATAATGATGATGATGATGGTGATGATGATAATGTCATCTCCACTAAGATAAAATTAAAATATTAAAATTAAAATTAAAATATTAATGAATAGAAAGTTCTAAATTTAACACGACATTCAAATGTTTCTGTTAATCTAGTTATGATTACTAAAATACCATTTTAAAGGCCAAGATGTGATGATTGCTATTAGATTTTGTGAGTGTAGGAGGTTCCCATAAATTTTCACTTGCCCCAAATTATTATAAAGAACCTATATAAATATGTTTTACTGAGGTGACATGTCTTTCCACCAGGAATTTCAATTGCTCATATTTTCTGGACCTTGAAACCTGTTTAAGTCAAGATAGGTTATCATTTGCATCGTGTCCATCCAGCAAATTTGGTTTACCAGAAAGGATCTCTTTCGCTATTGAAACATGAATTTGGCTTCAGAAATCACACAAGAATGAGCTTGTTGAACTCATTATAACTTGAGCAATCACCACAAGAGTCATCATTTTAAAGTTAAAAGAATATACAGCATTTGGCTTACTTCAAATGTGCCTACATTTCGTATTTCTACTTTTGTAGGTTTTTTTTTAACTGTTCATTATTAAAACAATTTCTGGATAATATTTTTCCCAGGCAAATAATATTTGAATTATAAATCAAATACTCATCCTCCACACCATTGCTGTGAATTTAAGAAGAAAAACTTTGCAAAGGATTAAATAAACTATTATGACCATTGCAGTTGTTGAAGGGAGATACTATGACTAATTTTGAATATTTTTATCTGTAAGACTGGGACATAGTAGAACAGCCATCTTGGTTGTTAATGGTTAACTGGAGTTTGCATAATGCTTTGCATTTTGGCAAAGACTTCCATGCACATCTCCATCATTTCTTTGGTAATCCTGGCCCCAATGAATCCAGCGCCCAACATATGGTATATACCTAATGAATCCAACTTGAGTCAACGAAGAAATAAACAAGAGGTCTTATTTCTATTAAGACATACGAAAACTGAGGAATAGATGCTCAAAAGAGTGACATACCAAATCCCCTACAGTCAGGACTCAAATCTGTATTCGGGTTCCAGATCTCATGTCCCTTTTACTTCCCCAGCTGTGTTCTCTGGTAGAAATCCATATACGGATCTCAAAGGAATTCTCTGAAGGATCTCCTAAAATCAAACTTAAAATAAATTACCTCTATCCTAAGAATCTAAATACTAAATCAACCGTGGCTTTCACTCACATGTGGGCTGAGAGGAATGGCCTCTGTTCTTTCCTGATGTACCCCCACTTTGATGAAATTAGGCCACATACAGAAACTCACCTGCCACTTTCCAGAAGACATACCAGAAAATCACTCTAGTCAGCTTACCGTGTCTTTCCTCTGGGACTCCTACTAATGGATCCCACTTACACACTCTTTAAGAGAATCCCCTGCCTTCATTTCTTCAGTCCTCTCACAAAAAGGCCCTTACCCCATCCTGAAGCATGGGGGAAAGGGCGTTGCAAGGTGGCCTTACTGATGTCTTCTTTCTTGAGACACATTGGAGCACGTGGGAAAAAGAGGAAAGAAGGCTAAAAATCCTCCTCTACCATCTTCCTTTCTGCCGCTTTTTCTGTTTTTGTAATTTACTCATCTCTCTCCTCTGGTCATGAGCATCTCTGACAGTGTCTTCTCTCCCCCCACCCCCCGCCCTCCTTTTCTTTCTTTGCCTTCTTTCTTACTCTTTCAGGAACTCAACAAAAAATCCATTGCTAGACAATGGCAGGAAATGATCATCAGTCCCTTGCTTTCTCTCTCTCTGAACTTACTCTGTAATTCTCATGATGCCGTTGCCATTCCTTCATTCAATATTGAATGCCTGCCACATCCAGGGCCCTGGGCTGGGTGTGGTGTCAGCAAGACAGAGACAAATCATGCATGGACTCTGTCCTCAAGGTACTGAAGGGAGTTGAGGAAAGCACATACGTCACTACCGAACTTGGTAGGAACTGAGAAGGACCACGGATGTACAGAAATGGCTGTGAGAGTTCAGGGGTGGGACTTCGTCAAATTCTCGAGGCAGTTTCCACGGAGGGAACCTGGAATAACGAGGAAGATGTAGGTATGTAAGAGGAGAAAGGATTCCAGGTCGGGGAGGCACTGAGGGAGGCAGCGCGCTGTACTGACAAGAGAGTGAGCTCTGACTCACATTATCCCAGACCTTGTTTTGAATTCTAATTCCACGTCCACTATCCATCTGGCCCTGGCTAAGGCTTTTTAATAACCCCAAGGGTCAATTTCCTCATCTATCAAATGTAGATTGTCCATAACAACACAAAAAGTAAAGCATTTAGCACATGCTGGGTGCTCTACTCTTGCTACTGAGCAAGAGTAGAGGCACAGGGTGTGTAGAATGGTCAACTAGGTTAGGGATTTAGTGGTTCGTACATGGTACTGAGTCCTAAATTTTCATCACTAGTCTCTTCCCAGACTGATGTTATACCAGGACTTTATGTATTTTGTCATCACGTAACACTCTTAAACTGCACATAATCTCTTCTCCAAAATCAGCTCCCCTTTGTAACTTTCTCATGTTAATCAATGATAATATCTTCTAGGCTCTAATAGCAATTCTCCTAATTCACCAAACATGGCCTCAATTATCCAGGCACTCTCTATATCTATCTCTGCTTACTTATCCAGCTGGATTTCCACCACTGTCCAACACACACCATTCATTTCAGTCTGACTCTCGCTTTGACATATAATCAATTTCCTCTTAGAGTAATTTCCCACCTACTGATCCCCTTACTCTGCTCATTGGATAGAGATCCACAGCCATCTTTGCTATATTTGGAGTTGAGTTCAATTTTTTCTATTGATCCCGCTGCTACAGTCTTGGATAAAGTATTCCTTACCACTTTTACCAAATGTCAGAACAATTTTTCTTTTCCAGTATTTTGGTCTCTAGAAAGATTCCCTCCTGAATTTTAGCTTAGCCAAGGGGCAGAAATCTTCCCAAAATAATTCCTGCTGTACTTTCGGGGGTTGGGATGGTAAGCTCAAAACTGCAGACTTTACTTTTTCCACGTACATGTATTTTGGGTCAGTTTTGTCTGTTTGGGGGAATCTTGGGCACTTTCTGAAATGGTTACTTGGGAGCTTTGAATTTAAATTTCTGTCGAGGTTACCACACAAAGATTGGTCTGGACTGACTTTGGAATGGGCTATAGAACATTTTCTTGCATGCTGAAGAAACTTGTACATTTCCCCAGCATGCAGTAAAGAAATAGGTAACAATTCTATTCCTGAAACTACTATTACACTATATGTTAACTAACTGGAATTTAAGTAAAAACTTGAAACCATGAAAAAAGAAAGAGGTAACAAATACATGAAAAAAAATCTTATAAATATCTTAAGGAAGAAAGAAGACAGGTATTCTTCAAATCGCTTTTATTACACAGTTGAAATATGATTCATTGTAAGTATCTAGACTATTTTCACACAATTGATCAGGGGCACACACTGATAAAAAACATGCACTGGGTAAGAATCATTATTGGTACATAAACACACCAGGATTCGGCATGAAAACAATACAATTAAGTGGCTAGGGTAGTCTCAAAATAGACTTCAAGTGACATTCAGGTGTATTTCCTAATTTAAATTGTGTTAGAAATGTGGCATCTACTCGGAGAACCAACTGTCATAACAGAAGAGGGAAGAATTGTGGGCAACAAAGCAGGAGGTTTTCAGTTATAATCTAAGGTTTAGCTTTGGCACATTGTAAATGTATTATTTTCCTATTAATTTCTGAATCTATGAACAAACCTTCGTTCTTTAATGAAGTCCTCGCTCATACTATACCATATTTTTCTAGTATTCCATTATTCCTCAAGGAAGGTATTATCCAAATATTTTTCTAGAAGAAGAAAGAAATTACATGTAAACCTAACATATTCTCATTACATTTTTACTATGGCAAATAGTCATTCACAGTTTGAAATTATCACTACCTTTCTAAGCAGCCCTGCATGTTTTTTGCCTTCTTTGTTTACTTTTCTTTCCTTGAATGGAGTATCGTTTCTCATTAAGATGCCTCATAGCATCCATTTGGGAGACACATGAGATCAAGATTTTACTTTTAATAGTTTATCTTTCTTTTAGCACGTAAGCTCTTTTTCAGCATGTAATAAACATAAAATATATAAAAATGGAGTCTGCTTATGTCAAAACTTAAATTATATTATACACGGGCACCCATTTGGCTGATAAGACATCTGTTGAAAGCACACTGTGTGTGATGTTTGTGTCAAAAATATATTCATTTGTTATGAGCCCTTTATTGTTTAATATTATGAACAAATATTATTCACAAAGTAAACCACTGTTACCAAAGTTTTCACTGGAATTGTTTGTTTTTCTTTTTTTTTTCCTCTAAAACTCAAAATCCGTTAGCAGGAAATGCGTCAAGTTGTATGAATCATCTGCTCCACGACGATTCCATTCATGAAAAAATAAATACGATGTAGAAATAAATAGCTTTGTAGTAAAATATAAAGGTGTTGGCCCTTTGTCAAATAAATAAAGAGCATGATTTCATTTTGTTTTATTCTTCCATGTGACCTAGTAAGTGAGTTTTTTAGCTGCCAAAAGAGTGTTCCTCAGAAGCATTGCCACTGTCATGGGTCCCACACCTCCTGGAACCGGAGTGATAAAGCCAGCCTTCTTCTTCACGGCTGATGGAGAAAACAGAAAGCCATCTTTATTTTTACATTTTCCTGAGAATTTCTTATTTTTAAATAACTCGTTAAAAGATAAACTGAGGCATATAAAACATTTTTTTAAAGATTTTTTTAAAAGTAATTTTTATACACAACATGGGGCCCAAACCTATAACCCCGGGATCATGACCTGAGCCGAAGGCAAACACTTAACCAACTGAGCCACCCAGGTGCCCTGAGCGTGCGACTCTTAATCTTCGGTCCAGGAAGGGAGACCCACATTGGGCTCCTTGCTCAGCGGGGAGTCTACTTCTCCCTCTCCCTCTGCCCCTCTTTCGTCTTTCTTTCTCTCAAATAAATTAAGAAAAAAAAATCTTAAAAAAAAAAGGAGTTGCAGGCTTTACTAACTGAGCCAGCTAGGCACCCCAAAAGTTTTTAAGAGTTTATTTGAGCACTTATCAGTCTGAATTGGACAGCAGCGACCTGGAAGTGGTCAGGAGTGCTCCACCAGCGAGGAGCTGGCCAGAGACTCCTAAGAGAAGAGGTGGAAATAAAGCAAGGTCATTGTAGATCGGCTATCACTTAAAGCCCAACGGGCTTCTTGCGACTGGTTGTCCTCAGGTTTTGACTGTGTAACCTTGAGGCATTTATAGGCTGATTTTGGTTTGCCTACATAGGCTGTCATGCCATTAGAGTCCTGTTCCAGCCTCCTTGTTTAATGAATTTAAGAGACTATAGTGGATTTTCCTGCATGACACATATAACTCTAAGAACCTCTAAACACCTTAGAATGAGGTAGCCTATAAACACTCATGCACTTAGACAAATAATCCTGTGTCTGTTATCTAATGAGCCTCAGAGGTGGGTTGAATCTCCACGAAGTTGCTCTTACATGATGAAAACCTATAACCCAGGAGGGACTCGACTACCTGTAATTCCCGTGATCTACTTCTAAAATACATGATATTGGTCACAAAGGGGGAACAGGATATAGACAGTTCAGCAGACACCATTTGTTAAATTGATGAATTCCTGTTCTAACAATAGCATCACTTACGTGTGGATAATACGTTCCAGTGCACCTCTAATAAAAATCACCAAACATATTTGAATTACTGAGCATATACACATAGTCCTGTCCTAAGGTATGCAGAATTCTTATTCAGTGAATAAACTCAAAGAAAATGACAGAGAACTTTCAGCAAGGTTTATTTAAGAATGTTTCACACCCACATTATCACACGTGAATGGCCCCATACTTTGACCGGATGGTTTTATGCTTCACCATGTGAATATGAACAATGAAGTTTTCCCAGGTAACTCTTTCACAAAGTTAGCATCAACAATACTTCTCTAATGCATACTCTGACATTATTAGTCACATGTTATTTAGATGTATGGCCTTTTACAAGTTTGCTCGTGTATGCTTCTATAAGAATCAAAACTAACAGATGTTATCTGGATCTCAAGTATTATTTTTGTACAATTTATATTGCTTTCTTGAAATAGGGTTTGTAAAATTTACACTTACCTTATTTGAAGTCTAATAGTACACTAGAATTTTTGTTTTAATCATAGGAAGAAAAAGGAATAGGGTTCTTTCCCTTAAGTACAAATAGGCTTAAAGACATCACAAAAAAGAAAAAAAAATCCAGCTCGTATGTATTATCGATTTTCTCATGGTATGTAACAAAGACAAGATGAGAATACTTATGATCTGGAAGGTAACAGATTAGTTTTCCAAAAAGCCCCTCTACACATGAACATTTCTTTCCCTCGCCACACATCCATCCAATACCAAACACTAGGCTAGGTCAATAGCCATCCCACAAATAGCTATGAGTCCGCAATCCTTTCCTCCTTTACCCTGGCTATTCCTTCCACCTGGAATACTCTTCTACTTTATCCAAATAAGAGAATCCTTATTATTCTTTAAAAGCCAGTAAAATATTACCTGGCTATAATTTTCCTCAAAAACTCACCCCTCCAATGTTCAATTAAAAGCCCCCACCACCTGTGTTTCCAGTAACTTTATACACAACTCTGTTATGGAAACTAACACACTGTGCTGTCTGTCCCCTTTGCCAGGCACCAGTGCCTGGATGGTAGCAACCAAGCCTTTACAGTTGCATGCTGTCACCGTTGGGTTTCATCTTAGAGTCTCTCCATGTACAGGTCAGGCATTCAGTAAATTCTGATAAAATGAACTTATTGGCCTTTGAGATTTATTTATTTTTATCTTTCCTTTTTAAAGGTTTTCTTTATTTGTTTGTCAGAGACAGAGTGAGTGCACAAGCAGGGGGAGCAGCAGGCAGAGGGAGAAGCAGGCTCCCGCCCTGAGCAAGGAGCCCGATGCAGGACTTGATCCCAGGACACTGGGATCTTGACCTGAACTGAAGGTAGATGCTTAACCAAATGTCCCACCCAGGTGCCCCTAGCCCTTGAAATTTAAAATCTGAAATCAATTTGCAGGAATGTGTCAGTGGATACAAACAGTTTAGTTCAAGCTAATTTACTGAAAACCTCAAGCTAATAATTTGCATGACCAGTGCCTTCCAGGAACTTTACTATAGAATTGGAAAAGCCATGGCCTTAAAATATCAACGAATCTCTAGAAGAAATGTACTATGCTACTATTCTTTATTCTGATACTATTTAAAATCATGTATTTGTAAAGTTCTGACTCTGAAATATTAATGGATAAAAATAAAAGACAACTGGATGATGTGGTAAATGAAGAACCAAGTACAACTAAATCTTCAAGGGAAAACAGAATGGTTCATTTCACAATCAAAAGGTTGATAAAATTCATGTCAGGGAATCTGCTGTGGGTAAGTAGTCATTTTATATAATGCGTTTTTCAACTTTGAAAGGTAAAGTGGCTTGGAATTATGCATATGTAAAAGTAGTAATAACCATAGCTACTATTGACTGAATACCTGTGACTTGCCAAGAACTTTATAAATACTATTTAAATAACTCCTATGGGATTATTATTTCATTTTAATAGAGAAAGTGTGTCTCCCTGAAGCTAGAGTGACAGACCACTCCCTTATATGGTAGCGACACTGTTTACAGCCAGGTTTGAAACATTCTGTGGTTCCTTCATTCCACCCCAGCCCAATGCGACTGGAATACCATGACCTAAGTAGAAAAGTCCCAAGAAAGATTCATGAGCCAAAAATTAACAGAGTTTTCTCAAAGGGTTTGGAGGGGAGTCTGAAAAAGGAAACACAGAGAAAAGTTCTAGCAAAGTAACTTTCCAACATTTTTACTCCAAGTACTCACAGCTCATCATCTCTGAATTACATCCAGCACCTCCGATCACACAGCTGGCTGAGCAGTCGGGAGTTTGCTTGCTTCTGGGTGTCAGATCAGATAAACCACGGGTCTGCTCAGGTATCAGGACACTCCTCTTTCAAATAAGGTTTTTCACAATATGCTTACTATTGCATTCTTTTGCTCAAAAAAGTGAGGTTTGGGGTGGAGGGAGAGGGATGGGAACAAGCTGGTGCACGAAATCACACCTGCCTGAGATCTGTAGCTTGTGTCTGCTTTTTTGCACTCTTTACCAGTAGAAAGTAACACACATTTATCGTGCCTTGCCCACCACTTCATAGAAATACACTATGTGATGGGTAGTGGGTCTTCACCTGCCCTGGCAAGGGCTTCTCTGGACACTCAGAAGCATTCATTTGCATCAACAGAGCCCTGTGCACTGCTCACTAAGCAGAAGACGATATCACTATGAACATATCTGGCCATTCAAATGCTGTTTCAAGTATTTTTTTTTATCTTTGAAATAAAGTGGAGGAATATGAAAAATCAAGTTAGTACACAGTCACAAGAGGTCAACTGTGATTTTTTTTTAAGATTTTTTATTTATTTATTTATTTGACAAAGAGAGAGAGATCACAAGTAGGCAGAGAGACAGGCAGAGAGAGAGGGGAAGCAGGCTCCCTGCTGAGCAGAGAGCCCGATCAGGGACTCGATCCCTGGACCCTGAGATCATGCACTGAGCCAAAGGCAGAGGCTTAACCCACTGAGCCACCCAGGTGCACTCAACTGTGATTTTGATTGGGAAAAAAAAAATAATAAAGGTCTCTATCCCTTTTGAATTGATTTTCGTGGCAATCTGTATCTGAGAAAGAACTAGAAGTTTATCTGCTGCTGGCTAGGGTTAATGTATCATTTATTTCCATAAGAACCAGGATATGGAAGTACTGATTCCCCAAGAAAGGTAGGGAATGCCAGTTGGTACAGATGCCAATGCTCAAAAGAAATTCTCTAGTCTAGTGATTTTGCATCACTATGTCAAGGCTGTCCTACATGACATGTTTACGAAGCAGCAGAAGTGGCTTGTGAGCTATAATTAGTCAGGTGAGAAAGAGTTAAATTCAATAGTTTGATGCTCTGAAAAGCATCTTTCCCAATTGTGTCTGTAAGAGAGTAAGTTAACAAGCATTACGTCACCAGAATAATCTCTCATTGGCTGGTCTTTCCCTGAGGGCAGACAAAGGTTTGCACCTGCTTGTAGAAGATGATGCTTTTAAAGATTAATCCTATTAGATGTGGGGGAAAGAGTTCTAGATGCTTTATTGAAATGAATTACAGAAGCACTTTAAGGCAAAATTTCCTTCAAAGACTTATTTACTTTGCATTCAGGTGTGAGGGAGTATGTGTGTGTGTGTGTGAAGAAAAATGCCAAAAATTCTGTGTGGATGAGAACCAGGTACAGGCCCCACCCCTGTTATCCAAAAGTAGAAAGAGCATTCCTAGGAAACCTTTCAGAAGCCAAAATGGTATAATCGAAGAAGCATATACCATTAATTTATATGGAAAAAATGCATGCCCAGATCTAAAAAATAACCTCGCTTTGGCTTTTCTGACATCTTAGGACATCTATTGCTAACAGATGCACAAAATAAATGGGGCTAAGCATAGATGCTCACAGACACCGTTCCCAGCTCTGGTGGCTGGAGGCTGATATGCTGAGTGCAGGTCCCAGGGAAGGAGCTTGGTGGCCCACCTCCCCCGCCACGGCTTGGGGTGTACACTGCCTCTGCGATGGCTCACTGTGAAGCAAATACTTAACGCTTTTTGCCTTGTACCTTTTCTTTATTTCTTTTTTCAGAAAAGCTACGATCCTCATTTAGATGTCTTTCACTTAGCGAAAACAGAAACTAAACTAATGTAGGTTTTTTTTTGGTAAAAGCAAAGTGGCAAGATGAACTTTCAAAAAATGGGAGAACATGTATTAGATCTTGAATTAACATGATTCTAGAGCTACTGAAACTGACAGTGAACGCAGATAAAACGATCATCACAGATCCTATTGTTATCTGCATGGAATCTGCTCTGCGAAGGAGACTCAGAGGAAAATGACTTGGTCATGCTTCAAGCAGGTTTCTGCAAATAAGGACTATTTTGAGGAAAGGCAATGGTTATCATAACAATTTATTTCAATGACCTCTCTATACACTGTAGACACGGCAAAGTAAATTCTGTAGATTTCCTTGAGGGTGATAGAGTTCTGCCAGCACGATCTAGAATATCAGAGTATGTTCAATTGTACAGAAAGAAAAGAGATGGTCATTTAAAATCAGTCATTTGGGAACACAGGACTTGCCTTTGCACTTTCTACTCTTTGTTTGACATACCTTTCCTGCATTTTTCCACCTGATGAATATTTATTCTTCCTTTGCAGATCTGGCTAAATGTCACTTCCTTCGTGGTGCTCATTAACTCCCTAGGCTGAGTTAACTGTTCACTCACCGATCCATGAAACTCAGCAGTGATTTTCCATTTGCAGCCATAACGTATGCTGGAACCAACCTCCTGAGAAATGTAGTCACACAACCTATGCCTCCTTCCACCTCAAGATTCTGGTGCACACCACTGAGAATCATTTGCTAGAGTGAGATTTATAATAATGGGGTGTGAGGAGAAGCGGGTTATGCATGTTAACAGCAGCAAAGAGGAAGTTTAAAACATGGTTGAAATTCACTGCTTCGTTAAGCTACCTCACTTGGAGATTTCTGGTTTCCCAGTCAGGCAAACCCCAACATGCAAATGTTTGAGTCACAATTGCTAATGCCCTATCAGTCAAAGCAAGTCACATGGTCAAACTCACACTGAAAGTCTTGGGATAAGAAGAATGGTAAAGCCACATAGCCAAAGGGACGTGCACATAGGGACAGAAGAAATACCTGGTCATATTTTTTTAAATAATCTACTATAATAGTTTTTTGGTTTAGAGACAAAATCTCTAAACTGATGCCAGATTCATTCTTTTAAACACAGATTATTAGATCATTTCAGCTTTGAAACATCTGATGAATCTTCACTGTCTTCAGGATAAAGTATAAACTGTTTATACTTGTGGCAATTAAGGTCTTTTAGGATCTGGCCCTCCACCCGGGTCTGGCATTATTTCCCAACCCTTGCATATTTTCCTAACTTATTCACTGTTCCCACACTGGCTCCAGGTGGGCCCAGATAGAGTCACCACAAATGTTTCTTGAGGAAGACAGCCAGAGCCACTATCTCTTGGAGCGGATAGTGTGGCTAGGAGTTGATATTAAAAAGATAATCACCCAAATAATAATTGAACTCTGGCTATGAAATGTGTCACATGTGTGAATGTGAGAAGGCCCTCACTGAGCCTTGCATATGTGGGTGGTGTTTATCTAGGCCAGGCCCAGAAACATGAAGGATAAATCCAACCTTTCCATGTGAAACAAAGGGTGGTGTGTAGCCAGTGTTCTTGGTAAGGGGAGGCAAGGTCTGTGCAAGAATGAAGGGAAAGAGGGAACCTGGGTGGCTCAGTGGGTTAAAGCCTCTGCTTTCGGCTCAGGTCATGATCCCAGGGTCCTGGGATCGAGTCCCGCATCAGGCTCTCTGCTCAGCAGGGAGCCTGCTTCCTCTGCTCTCTCTGCCTGCCTCTCTGCCTACTTGTGATCTCTGTCTGTCAAATAAATAAATAAAATCTTTAAAAAAAAAAAAAAAAAAAAAAAAAAAAAGAATGAAGGGAAAGAGTCATGCTCCTGTAGAGCCCAGAAGAACATGTTAAAATTCTGGATATTAACCTAAGAGCAATGGTTAAAGTATTTTTTTTTTAAATTTGGTGGGGGGATATATATATATATATATATATATATATATATATATATATATATATATATATATATATTCCGAAGCAAGATAAGGTCAAATGGAGAAACTGTTTTATATTGGCATATTTCTCTAATGAAATGAGTTTATCATCTGGGGCAGAGGAAAGGGAGATAAACAGAAAGTAAGAACATAAGGTAAAATGTGCTAAGATGGTAGTAAATTCTGGTTCTCCTGCAGCTCAAGGAGGGAACAGGAATCAGAAATGGGCATCAGAGAAAGCTCTGTAAAGTGACAGAAAAGCTTCCAGATCTGATGGATGCCTGAGGGGTAAGAAAAAGGAGAGAACACAATGCAGATATAAGGAAATAGTAAAAGCAGGGAGGTTTGATCTGACAATGAAGTTGATGCAATGGAGGAGTTAACAGAAGTTCATTGTGACCCAAGTACAGGAGGAAAACAGAGTAGAATGAGATGTGGGGTGGTGGGGGTAATGGGTTACATGACCCCTTGGGGAGGGGGGCAGGATATTTAGGCTGGGTGATGGCAGCTGCAGTTATTGTGTCCTGGTGACTTTTTTTTTTTTAAAGATTTATTCATTTATTTATTTGACAGACAGAGATTACAAGTAGGCAGAGAGGCAGGCAGAGAGAGAGAAGAGGAAGCAGGCTCCCTGCTGAGCAGAGAGCCCGACGCGGGGCTCGATTCCAGGACCCCGGGATCATGACCCAAGCGGAAGGCAGAGGCTTTAACTCACTGAGCCACCCAGGCGCCCCTCCTGGTGACTTTTTAAAGAAAGTCTTTTGTGAATAAACTTGGTTATTTCTATCTGTAGGAACAACCAATTTTACAAAACGAGCAACTGGGAGTGAAAAACGTATATTGCTTAATAATTTCCAAATAATGACACAGAAATTCATGTTGCACTTTCACAAAGTTTCAGGTCCTTGAACATTATTGAATTATTATCCAAGAAATCCTTTTTTACCCTGAAATCCAGAGGCTAATCTGTCATGTTCCCTTTTCTCCACTCTGTGGATGACTATTTTCTTTTGGTATCTAGCTTCAGTCCAGGGTAAAGAATTCAAATGGGCATGGCTTGACAGATTTTCCAACATTCTTACTTGAAGACAACCATGTGTCACGGTCAGGATTAAAACAAGAAGTACAGAACAGAAGTGATTAGGTTATTTCATGTTTAAAATTTGAGGTGATGACAGGGATGATGGAAGAAATGAGGTGTCCAGTCTATGTGTCTCAAAAAAATCCAGGGGTGACATGTGATCACAAGGTGTGGAAAGATTACTCATGAAGGATACTAACAGCAACATAAGAGACAACAAAACATCTTTTAACAACTCGGGTGAGAATGAAAGAAAAACGTATGTGACCATTGACCTTTGGTACAGCAACCCATGTTTCATGACAGGGTATCTCTGGCTGGTATATTCTGTGCCATTATTTCCTCTGGAAACTTTATATTCCCAGGTTCCTAGGGTCTGGACTTAATAATCCAAACTCTCGCCTAAGGTACTCTGTTAGGAAGACTCAATTCTTTGGCACATAATGCATTTCTGCTTTGTTACATTACATACTACGCCAAAGTTTCCAAAAGGAATTTCCAGATGTGCCTAAACAATTGATTTTCTAGTATGCCTTAGAAGTTGTATTATTCTGGCAGAGTCAAAGAATATATTTGTGCTTTATAAATGTAGTTTCAGGTAGAGGATGAGGAACTCATGTCTCAAGTTCCTGTAATATTGTTGTATTTCTCTTTGCATTTTGTCTAGTTCTCTGCCACTTTTGAGGAAGTACTCCATGACCCATGTCAGATTTGCAACTAATTTTTAAAACAAACTTCCATCCCCAAAAGGAAAAGGAATGATTCCTTACGTGTGGCAAAACAGCAGATGAAAATTTCCTGTTTTTCTCATATGAATTTCAGCGTTCTAGTATACAAGTGTAATTGTCTCAATTAAATGCTTGGAGAATTTTCCCATGCTTCTAAATGCAGGCCATTTAGACATGACCTCTCAAACACATCCACTATAATGAAGTGGAGACAAGCTTAAGGAAAATGAAGTACATGAATAACAACCAGAAAAACCTGACTGGCCCAGGACTGGAGAAACAGTATGACTCAGGAGGTAAGATGGAAAACACTCCACTTTCTCATATGGTTGATATAAAAATGACACTTATGAGCACGATGAACCAGAGAGAGTAAAGGGCTCCTTGGCAAGTGAATGGCTCACCGCTGAACTCTCGCAAGGCTACAAGGAGTCAGAGACCCCAAAGGCAATTCACTATGCTTCCTCTTGCATTTATCTGGTTGCCTGATTCTGGGGTTTCTACAAGATTTCTACATATATTAGGACATTCATTATCTCAGCACCTTTTGGGGCAGTAATAGGACAGACAGGATTAATCCCCTAATGGAGTAAAAGAGTGAGACTCTGATCCACATTTCTAGATGGATTGTGCTGGTTTCATTAGCTTTGTAAGTTGCACTTACACATACATTCTTCACCTATTTACTGTGCTATCTGTATGTGCAAGGTGGCTAAGCCTTTTTTTCCCCTCTAATGTTCTCCTTACATTAAATCAAATCTCCATATATCCAGCTACCTGCCTCATAGAGGTGAATGCCAAAAGATAATGCTCATACCACTCAGAACACATTCAATGGAGTCAAATAGCAAATCAATCACCAAATGAAAATCTGAAATTGCTTTCTGTGAACTTTGTCTATGATCCATCTGTGGAACCTCCTTCCTGACCATGGATGGTATCACCTACCAGTGTCCGTTTCCCTTTCAGTAGGCAGGAGTAAGGAGTACCGCCATGTGTATTTCTAGTACTTTACCAAAAAGACTAACACTATCTCCCTTTCATTACTTCTTGAGAAAAACATACTCATCATGTACTCATCTCATTCCCCCCCCCCCACCATCCTTTTTCCTCAAGCCACTGAACATTCCTATCATACAGTGAGAAATGTGTAAACTAGATAGGCTGTTTGGAGGATTCTCCAAATCTCTTAGCAAGGCCTCGATGTTGGTAGCCTGCCATCGTCAAGATGCTAGGAGATAAAATCTCCTTCTAGAGATAAAATCTCCTTCTAGAGATATTTGTACTTTAGTATGGAGCCCTGGGAAACAACGACAAAAAAATCACATCCTTAGGTGTAAAAGAAGAAGAAGGACTTGCAGAGGCAGCAGCCCTTCTCTTGTTCCTGGGGATGTCCTCTCTGCGCTTCAACTTTTACCTCCTCTGTGAAGGTAGATTGCACAATTTCAAATATGTTCTTCTACAAAGAATGTCTTTAAAGCTGATTTGATTTCAAAGAACGTAGACTTCACAATGAGCACCGTGTTGTAAAATCTAAGTGTGCGGTGAGCCACAGTCAGGGTAGCTGGCTCCCTGAGAAGGATCTCACAGTGACCATGACTACTTGTTTTATGAAATGACCTGTAGAGGCACTAGACCACAGTGTTGGTAGCAGTCTCTCTAACAGAGACTTTTGCAAATTTCCATTCACTTTTTTTTTTTTAAGATTTTATTTATTTGACAGAGAAAGAAAGCACAAGCAGGGGGAACAGCATTCTATCCACTTTTTAAAAATGACTGGAAGAGGCGAGCCTGGGTGGCTCAGTCAGTTAAGTGTCGACTCCTGGTTTCGGCTCAGGTCAGGATTTCAGGATCATGAGATCCTGCCCTGTGTTGGGCTCCATGCTGGGTATGGAGCCTGCTTCAGTTTCTCTCTTCCTCTCCCTTCCCCCCTCTTGCTCGTTCTCTCCTTCTCTCAAATAAATAAATAAATCTTTAAAAAAAAAAAAAAGTTGGAAGAAATCACCTCTAGGTTAAAAGTGTTAGGTCCTCTCCTCCTTTATCCTTTAGCTGGACTTTTGGGCTACCTTGTAATCATCAAACACAAAAAGTTGATATTTTTGAGCCAATTGGCCATATTGTTATGAACTGAATATTTGTGTCACTCCAAAATTTGTATGTTGAAATCCTAACCTGGGATGTGACGGTATTAGGAGGTGGGGCCTTGGGAAGGTGATTAAGTCATGAGGGTGGAGCCCTCAGGAATGGGTTAATGCTTCTATGAAGGAAACCCCATAGAACTCTCTCATTCTTTGCACTATATGAGGATACAATGAGCAGTTAACTGGCTGTAACCCAGAAGAGGGTCCTCATCAGAATCCGACGATGGTGGCACTGTGAGCTTGGACTTCCAGCATCCAGAACTAAAAGAAATAAATGCTTATGGTTTTAGCTACAGTTTGTGGAAATTTGTTAAAGCAGCCTGAACTAAGACACATGCCATCAAATTAAATGATTAACACTGAATACTGAGTTGGTGGGGAGTCTCTTTAACTTTTTCTGTTGATTTTGTTTGTTGGTTTTACAATATCACAGACTAATAGTTCTGTATAAGTGATCTATGTCAAAGATAGTACCATTTCATTAGAAACTGGAAATACTCTCTTACTTTCCCATCTTGTAGAACACATACTTAGGAGTAAAGAGTACTAAAATCCCTTCCAAAAGAAGCTTACTTTAAATCAAAACTGATGAACACAGGGAAAAGAAAAAAAAAAGGAGAGGGGAAGGCAAACCATAAAACAGACTCTTAGCTGTAGAGAACACAATTAGGGCTGCTGGAGGGGAGGTGGGCAGAGGGATGGGTTAAATGGGTGATGGGCATTAAGGAGGGCACCTGTGATGAGCACTGGGTGTTACTTGTAAGTGATGAATCACTACATTATACTCCTGAAACTGGTTTTACACTATACACTAACTAACTAGTACTTAAATAAAAGCTTGAAACATAAAAAAACAAAAAAGAGGAAGAAGCGGAAACTTATTTTAACATGTAATCTGGAGAACATAAATTCCATGAAAGCAGGAACTTTATCCTGTGCATGGCTATAGGCCCAGTACCTCGAAGGTGTGCTGCGTGAGAAATACGTGTTGAGTAAATCAACGAATGACTCAATGGATGTATTGTTACTGGATCTGGATTGTTGTCGGTTAATAACATGGTTGATGCTACCTTGAGTGGCAGCTTTTGTCCCCATTAAGGCAGCTTGAAGGAACTACTTCTGTAATGGAAGAGTCACACTAGAGATTTATAAGTACAGAGGAGGATCATACACCTGACCAATGGTATGACTAAGAAGGCTGAGACCTGCTGTGGGGATGGACAGATAAAAGAAATATAGGACAAGAAGTTCACTTTACAGAGGCATATAATTCAGTAGACAACATCTGAGTAGAAGTGTAAGGTAGTATAGGATTAAGAACAAAATGAACAAGGCATATGGGACCTGATACAGGAACTTGGAGAAGGTGGGGATAAGCATGAGTGCTTTAAAGTGGCTTCGTAGGATTTGTGGGTGAAGAGCAGACTTGGCCAGAAGAAAGTTGAGGCCAGAAAAGCAATGAGGGACAGGGTGATAATGCAAAGTTACATACTTCTGGATAAGTTCAGAAGTGAGCATGGAGAGGGAGGTGAGTCATGTGAGCACACACGTGCACACACACACACACACACACACACACATACACATACACACTCTCTGTCTTTTGCCAGGCACTGTGCTCAGCAAGTCACATACATTAGCTCATGTGAGGCGATTATTTCATTTAATCTTCATAACAACTTTATAAGATAGCCATTATTATCTCAGTTTTTCAGATGATAAAATCAAGTCTCAGAGAGGTGAAGTGATTTGCCTAAGATCATAATTGTTTTATGCAACAGAACTAGGATTCAAACCTAAGTCAGCTTGACTGCAAATTATAATCTTTTAAGAAAGATTGGACACAATATAGAAAGAGAAAGGAGGGACAAGGTAAATCTCAGGTTTCAAAGGTGAGATACTGTGCATACAAAGACATCTGGCAGTGACTGTGGTTTTAGTTCCACATCTAGTAGTTTCTTAGAAAATGGTATTGGGCTTCTATAATAACTCTAAACCTCTTTTTGTCCTCTTTTGTCCTCATATTTTGACTACTGTGTTAGAATTTTGCGGAATAATTCTGACCGGATAGAGTCCCAAATTATAGAGTCCCTTTTGTTGTAGGAGGGCTTTCATGACTTTGAAGAATGCAAAGTAAGCCTCCAGCTACTCGGGGCATAATTCACGACTGTTTACAATTTTTCATTTCCCTTGTTCAACAATGATGAGCCTACTATTGGGTCCAAAAGACCTCTTCTTTGCCTTTGGTCTGCTATTTCTCACCTGGAAAGAACCCCTTTTCTCTTTCTCTGTCCACTCTCTACCCTATATACACACACTCTTGGGTAAAATTCATCTTTTCAGACTCATCTCAAAAGGATTCTAGAACTGGCACCTTCACTCTTGCTTATTTGAAAACTCTTAGAGTCATAATTGATTCTCTTCTTTCTTTTATATCTAATCATTCAGCCAATCCTTCCAACTCGTCCTTCAAATTCTATCTACCATCTAACCACCTGTTAACACCTTCACCCATTACCGTGTTGGCCCACACCCAATCTTGGATAATTTCTTACTTGGATAATTATAATAGCCTCCCAACAGGTACCCTATTTATACCCTAACCTCTCTGAGGTCTATTTGCCACCAATAGCCAGAGTGATCCTATTAAAACACAAGTCAAATGTCATTTCTTTGCCCCAAATTTTCTAACAGCTTTCCATTGCATTCAAAGTAAAATCCAAATTTCTTTCTACAGCCCTACATGATTTGGTGTCTCTGCTATTGCCTCTTTGACTTTATTCTCCATGATTCTTCCCTTTATTTACTCTGAGGCCGTTACAATGGCCTTACGGCAGCTCATGATAGCCAGCAGGCATGCTGGTCCTCAAGGCCTTCATGCTTGCTGCTCCGTGTGTGTGGACTAGTCCTCTACCCTATATCCACGTGGCTCTCTCCCTCACTTTGTTCAGGCTGGTGGTGCACCTTCCCTGAACACCCCTTTTAAGTATCCTTACTCTATAATCCTCTAGCCTTCCTTATCTTGTTTTGTTTTTGTAACAGTAAACACTGCCTAATATATTACATGGATATGTATGCATTTGTTTATTATCTGTCTTCTCCCACCAGATGTAAGTTACCTGGGGGTTAGGACTTCGCCTCTTCAGATCAGTGTCACGCCTCGAGTGCCTATCACAATGTCTGACACATAACATTGCTCCAAACCCTTCTGCAGCCCAGCCTCAGCCTCACTTTGGCCTCCAGAAATTCCTGGGAGGGCCAAGGGAGGCTCCTTCCCTTCCCACTGTGCTCCTCAGCTCTGTTTGCAAAGGGTTGTTGTGAGGGACCAGAGAAGTCCCTTGGACTACAGTGCTGGGAATCATGGGCCAGGAAGAAAATCACTGGCAGGAAATGGGCTCAGCTGTTGTGACCCCTGCAAGGCTGGTAAAGACCATTCTTGGCATAGTTTAAGAAAAGGGCAAGTTGTAAGCTGGGATCTGGGCCTTCTTTTCTCCCTTACTATCTATGGCCATTGGCCTAGGGGTCCCCTTTCCCTCCCTCCCTAGGACCATCGTCTCCCTATCCACATACTCCTCTCCAAGTTTAAGCACTGAACATCATGAAAATTATTCTCAGTAGTTCAATGAACTGCTGTTGGTACTGTGTCATCCCTCTGTAGCCTAGAGGGTGAGGTAACCCAGCTCCAGGAGGGCATTTGGTCCCACTGCTCTCCCAGCATATCCATGGGAGGGTACAAGAGGATCCCACAGGAGGCTCTGAAGAGCAAGCAAGACACTGAAGAGCAGAGAGCAAACAAATAACACTAGGAGGGAAAGGCCCTACCCATGCCCCAGTACCCACTGTTTCCCATCCTGAACCTAGAGCCCCCACGCTGTATTTTAAAATTTTTTTTTAATTTAGATATAATTTATATAAAACATTATTTAAGCTTAAAATGTACAACCTGGTGATTTGATACATTTATATATTACAATATGGTTACCATCCTGTCTTTATTTAACACCTCTATCACACCACATAATTATAATTTCCTTTTTGTGAGAAAACATTTAAGATCTAGTTTTTTAAGCAATTTTGAAATATATAATATGGTATTGTTAGCTATAATCACTATGCTATGCATTAGAGCTCCAGAACTTATTCACTTTCTAGTTGCAAGTTTGTACCCTTTAACATCTTCCTGGTTCCCCCACCCCCCAGCCCCTGGTAACTACCATTCTACTTTGCTTTGACAAGTTCAGTTTTTTCAGATTCCACATATAAGTAATACCACACAGGATTTGTCTTTGTCCGACTTATCTCATTAAGCATAATCCCCTCAAGGTCCACCCATGCTGTCACAAGTGGCAGGATTTCCTTCTATCTTATGGCTGAAAATATTCAGTTGAATATATATATACCACATCTTTACCCCTCATCCATTGACTGACACTTTTGTTCCACAGCTTGGCTTTGTGAATAATGCTGCAATAAACATGGTTACACAGATATCTTTTTGATACGCTGCTCTTTTCTTTTCTTTTATTTCTTTTCAGTATTCCAAAATTGATTGTTTATGCACCACACCCAGTGCTCCATGCATTACGTGCCCTCCTTAATACCCACACCAGGCTCACCTAACCCTCCAACCCCCTCCAAAACCCTCAGTTTGTTTTTCAGAGTCCATAGTCTCTCATGGTTTGTCTCCCCCTCCGATTTCCCTCAACTCCCTTCTCCTCTCCATCTCCCAATGACCTCCGTGTTATTCTTTATGTTCCACAAAAAAGCGAAACCATATGATAACTGACTCTCTCTGCTTGACTTATTTCACTTAGCATAATCTCTCCAGTCCCATCCATGTTGATACAAAAGTTAGGTATTCAACCTTTCTGATGGAGGCATAATACTCCATTGTATATATGGACCATATCTTCTTTATCCATTCGTCCGTTGAAGGGTATCTTGGTTCTTTCCACAGTTTGGTGACGTGGCCATTGATGCTATGGACATTGAGGTACAGGTGGCCCTTCTTTTCACTACATCTGTATCTTTGGGGTAAATACCCAGTAGTGCAATTGCGGGGTCATAGCATAACTCTATTTTTAATTTCTTAAGGAATCTCCACACTGTTTTCCAAAGAGGCTGCACCAACTTGCATTACCACCAACAGTGTAAGAGGGTTCCCCTTTCTCCACATCTTCTCCAACACTTGTTATTTCCTGTTTTGTTAATCTTTGCCATTCTAACTGGTGTAAGGTGGTATCTCAATGTGGTTTTGATTTGAATCTCCCTGATGGCTAATGATGATGAACATTTTTTCATGTGTCTGTTAGCCATTTGTATGTCTTCTTTGGAACAAGAGCCCAGGACCTGACGGATTCCCTGGAGAATTCTAACAAACATTCAACGAAGAAATAATACCTATTCTGCTGAAGCTGTTTCAAAAAATAGAAACAGAAGGAAAACTTCCAGACTCTTTTTATGAAGTCAGCATTACCCTGATCCCCAAACCAGGCAAAGACCCCACCAAAAAGGAGAATTTCACACCAATATCCCTGATGAATATGGATGCTAAGATTTTCAACAAGATCCTAGCTAATAGGATCCAACAGTACATTAAAGATTATCCACCATGACCAGGTGGGATTTATCCATGGGATGCAGGGGTGGTTCAACATTCATAAATCAATTAATGTGACAGAACAAATCAATAAGAGAAGACAGAAGAACCACATGGTCCTCTCAATTGATGTAGAAAAAGCATTCGACAAAATACAGCATCCATTCCTGATTAAAATGATTCAAAGTATAGGGATAGAGGGAACATTCCTCAACTTCATAAAATCTATTTATGAAAAACCCACAGCGAATATCATCCTCAATGGGGAAAAGCTGACAACCTTTCCTTTCAAATCAGGAACACAACAAGGATGTCTACTCTCACGACTCTTGTTCAACATGGAACTAGAAGTCCTAGCAACAACAATCAGACAACAAAAGAAATAAAAGGTATTCAAATTGGCAATGAAGAAGTCAAACTCTCTCTCTTCACAGATGACATGATACTTTATATGGAAAACCCAAAAGACTCCACCCTCAAACTATTAGAACTCATACAGCAATTCAGTAATGTGGCAGGATTCAAAATCAATGCACAGAAATCAGTTGCTTTCTTATACACTAATAATAAAAATATAGAAAGGGAAATTAGAGAATTGATTCCATTTACTATAGCACCAAGAACCATAAGATACCTGGGAATAAACCTAACCAAAGAGGTAAAGGATCTGTACTTGAGGAACTACAGAACACTCATGAAAGAAAGTGAAGACACAAAAAGATGGAAGAGCATTCCATGCTCATGGATCGGAAGAATAAACATTGTTAAAATGTCTATTCTGCCTAGAGCAATCTATACTTTCAATGGCATCCCAATCAAAATTCCACCAACATTTTTCAAAGAGCTGGAGCAAACAATCCTAAAATTTGCATGGAACCAGAAGAGATCCCGAATTGCTAAGGGAATGTTGAAAAAGAAAAAGAAAACTGGGGACATCATGTTGCCTGATTTCAAGCTTTACTACAAAGCTGTGATCATCAAGACAGCATGGTACTGGCACAAAAACAGACACATAGACCAGTGGAACAGAGTAGAGAGCCCAGATATGGACCCTCAAATCTATGATCAAATAATCTTTGACAAAGCAGGAAAAAATATCCAGTGGAAAAAAGATGGTCTCTTCAATAAATGGTGCTGGGAAAATTGGACAACCATGTGTAGAAGAATGAAACTTGACCATTCTCTTACACCATACACAAAGATAAACTCGAAATGGGTAAAAGACCTCAACGTGAGGCAGGAATCTATCAAAATCCTAGAGAAGAGCATAGGCAGTAACCTTTTTGACATTATCCACAGCAACTTCTTTCAAGATATGTTCCCAAAGGCAAACAAAACAAAAATGAAAATGAACTTTTGGGACTTCATCAAGATCAAAAGCTTCTGCACAGCAAAGGAAACAGTCAACAAAACAAAGAAGCAACCCACAGAATGGGAGAAGATATTTGCAAATGACACTACAGACAAAGAGTTGATATCCAAGATCTATAAAGAACTCCTCAAACTCAACACACACAAAACAGAAAATCATGTCAAAAAATGATAACCTGTTCTTATTTCCTTTGGATACCTACCCAGAAGTGGGACGTTGGATCATAAAATCAACGTACAGAAATCAGTTTTGTTCCTATATACTAACAATGAAAGAAATGAAAAAGAAATTAAGAAAACTATCCCATTCACAACAGTACCAAAAACAATAAAATACTTACAAGTAAATTGAACTAAGGAAATGAAGGATCTGTACAATGGAAATTGCATGACTTTGATGAAGAAAATTGAAGAAGATACTCAGAAAAGTGGAAAGATATCCCATGTTCATGGGCTGGAAGAATAAATAGTGTGAAAGTGTCCATACTACCCAAAGCCATCTATAGATTCAGTGCAATTCCTACCAAAATTCCAATGGCATTTTTTGGAGAGATAATAAAAAAATTGATTGAAATCACTGAAGACCCTGAATAGTCACAGCAATCCTGAGAAAGAAGAACAAAGCAAGAGGCATCACACCTCCTGATTTCAAACTATACTCTAAAGCTATAGTAATCAAGGCAGTATGGTAGTGGCATAAAAACAGACACATCGACCAAAGGAACAAAGTAGAAAGCCCAGAAATAAATTGCTGCATGTAAGGTCAACTCTTATTTGACAAGGGAGCCAAGAACACTTAATGTGGAAAGGATACGGTCTTCAGTAAAAGGTTCTGGGAAAACTAAAGAACGATACATAGAAAAATGAAATTGAACCCCTGTCATTTCTGCTTACAAAAATTAAGTCAAATGAATTAAAGACTTAAACATAAAACCAGATACCATAAAATTTCTAGAAGAAAACATAGGGGGAAAGCTCCTTGACACTGGTGTTAGAAATGATCTTTTGGATAGGACACCAAAAGCAAAGGACACAAGAACAAAAATCAGCAAGTGGGACCACATCCAACAACAAAAAAACCTTTCTGTACAGCAAAAGAAATGATTGACAAGATGAAAAGGCAATCTATAAAATGGGAAAAAATATTTGCAAATCATATATCACATAAGGGGTTATTATCCAAAATACCTTATAAAAGTACCTGAAGAATGTAACAACTAATAAACAAAGAAAAAAAATCCAATTAAAAAATTGACAGACGACATGGACATTTTCCCAAAGAAGACATCTGAATGGCCAATGAGTACATGAAGAGATGCTCAACATCAGCCATTATCAGGGAACGATCTGGCAGGGCCTACACACAAAAACCTCAGGACTTGAGCCAGGAGACATGCAGAGTCTGTGTGGGGGTCAGCAGATGGGGCTTTCTCATAGGCTTGTCCCTCTTTCCCGCAGGTTTGCCCAGAGCTTACTTACCTAAAGCTGCCTAGAACTACTACTACTGTCCTCACTACTGGAGTGTCTCTGGGGAGTGCCTGGCCCAGGCCTTTGATCTCCAGCAGAGCCTCACAGCAGTAGCAACAGCCCCATCTCTTGAGGCTGGAGGGCCCTGCATCCTCTGCAGATTCCCATCTGAGGTCTCCAGCCCACTTCTTGGCCAAATGACCCAATTCAGTCAAGGCTGGCCTGTCTTCTGTTGTTATTCTACGTATCTGAGATCCTCGCCTCACCCACTCTGATCTATCCTTGGAACTCTGGGATCCTGTTCTCAAGAGGTAGGTCACCTGGGGCCAGTATGTGTCACAGCAAGACCAGCGGGGGCAGAAGAAAGCTCAGGGATGACCCCAGCTGGCTCCCCTCCTGGGAGCCTGCCCAAAGCAGACCTCACGCTCTCCTGATACATCTCGCTGTGTGGGTTTCTCTTTCTTGTTTGGTCACAATAGGTGGTAATTCATATGCCTTCCTACTCAGGACCAGTTGCAGATGGCGTCTGAGTCAGAGTGAGATCTAGATCTATTCCCCTTGCTATTTTTTCAACTCCTGAATATATTGCATGGCATGCATTTCAGTAAAAGTATGGCTTAGTGAATTTGAAGGGCTACACAGAAAACATCAGTAATGATCAAGAGATCAAAAATAAGGTCAGTAAAGAGACCTAAACAACGGAAACCACAAAGGGACTTGATTTTCAACATGGCATGAAGTTGTCAAAAAGCGTCTAGTTTTCAGGCGCCTGGGTAGCTCAGCTGGTTAAGTGCCCAACTCTTGATTTTGGCTCAGGTCATGATCTCAGGGTTGTGAGACTGAGCCCCATGTCAGGCTTTGTGCTGGGCATGGAGATGTGGGATTCTCTCTCTCCCACTCTGTTCACTCCCCCACACCCACTCATATGCACGTGCTCTCTCTAAAAAAAATAAAAATAAAAAATAAAAGTGTCTAGTCTCTACCAATGATTGAATAATAAAAATAAGTTTACTTAGAACTGAAGACATTGTGGTGAGATTGTACTATCTACATATTACAAATCTACATATACTTTATCTACAGAGTTCAGGGTTAATACTGGAAGATCTGAGCCAAGGTATGACTTCAGTGACATTAGGCATCCACTAACTCCATAGGAAAGAGTTAATAAGTGCATCAGGCTTTGAAACTGACTAAAAAGCAAACAATGAGATTGTATATGGAGGTTTTCACAGCTAAATGAATTAAGGGTAGACTGAATGGTGTGTGGGGGCTGGATGAAGAAATCTCTCTCTATTCCGAGTAAGAGATCAGTTCTCAAGTTCTCATGTACAGAATGGATCATTCTTCATCCAAGCATGACTTCTCATCTAGAGACTATGGATGGATTCCACATCCTTTTCACTCCCATACAGAGTGGACATGTGGCTATTTTCAGGTCAATTTTCTTAAAGTGAAGTCACTTGTTTTCATCTCTCTTTCACCTTTTAATGGAAGAAAACATGGATAAGGAGGCAATTCAACTTCAGCTGTGTAGATAAGAAGAACGCTCAAGTAGAACAGTGTTGTGGGCTGAACTGCGTCTCCCCTAACTTCATACGTTGAAGTCCTAACCATCAGTACCTCAGAATGTGACTACATTTGGTAATTAAGATGATGCCATTAGGGTGGACCCTCATTTAATACAGCTGGTGTCCTTGCAAGAGGAGGAAAATTGGACACAGAAATTTACAGAAGAAAGACAATGTGAAGACTGGGAGAAGTCGGCCATCTCTGGGTCCTGGAGAAATAACGCTGGTGACACTTTGATCCCTGACTTCTAGCCTCCAGATGGTGAGAAATAAATTTCTGTTGTTTAAGCCACACAGTGTTTAGTACTTCGTTATGGAACTTTTATCAAGTGAATACAAACAGTTTGATAAAAGAGTTATCCCTGAAGAAAGAAGAGCTAACTCCAGACATTGGTAGGAGAGAGCTAAACTACCTTGTTGAAGCTCATCTCTTTTGGGGTCCCTTTGTAATGGCTGCTTAACCTATCTTCTAGTATAATTAGAGGGGGAAAAACAGAAACAGCATTTAACAAAAGAGACAGAGTGAGGCAAACTATGATATATTCACTAAACATAACCAGGAACCAGGGCTTCAGTGTGGAAAACAGCTGATAAAAATCTAAGGGTATAAGTCACATATTCCTCAAACTACGTAAAATAGGCCCATGAGATATCTGGAAGCAACTAGAGTTAACAACAACAACAACAAAAAAATGGTTGCATCAGAGTAGACATTCTTTTCCAAATAATGTGGCTTCTCTACTTTTATAATTTAAATCTGTTTCATTGATGCTGTAATGTACCTTTAGACTTATCTCAGTAATTTCTATGTATTCCTGTAACTTTAAGTCAGCAGACAGAATTGCTCTCAGACAATAGCCTCACCTATTTTGACTTGGAGAAAAGCCTACACATTGTTCCTACTTCTTTCCTTCCTTTACAGCAGTTCTTCCCAGCATTATCTTCTTCCCTGCTTTGGTACAGACCAAGGAGTGTGAGGTGTGCTCGGAGATGAAACACTGGGAGGAGAGATGGGAGGGAATAAGGAGCAAGACATTCCAGTTCCTTTCATTCCACTGCAATCCCTGAGGAATCCATCATAAAACTGAAGCGAAGCTACTAAAAGCTGCAGAAGATTGTAGAAACATCCGTGTGGCAGCCACGAGGTGCAAATGAGGCCTGAGAATTTGCCAGCGTGAATGAAGTTAGCTGAATTAACAGCACGGGAAGTCAGTAATTAGATTGTTCGGCTCACCGAATCCATTCAGCGAATTGCTGTCATAAAAGCAGTATAGTTACGAGCTTGTCCAGTGTTCTCGACGGCTTCCCAGTCAGAAGAAGTGATTTACAACTCATGGCACATAATCTCTTGTTTCCACTTTATGAAGATACACTCCTCTTTGTTAGAAATGCATGAAGTTTCTTTCAAAGCTACTAATAGAAAATGACCAGGTGAAAGTAGATAGGTCCAATTGTTTTTGTTGCTATTTTTTTAAATCTGTATAGCAAAGCTAAATTTTTCAAGATAAATTATTTATTGTGTGTTTTTAGTAAGAAAACAATTCTTAGACACACAAAATAATTTTATCATGGATGCTTTCAAATACTGTTTCTTCGTGCAATGCCTTAAATCAGAGGGGAGAGGCTCGTTCAGGTAATGGAAGGGGAAGGGTAAGCATTTGTCAAACGCTGGGAGCAATGATAAACTATCTTGAATTCTATAATTAAGGAACAACTTAAACCAAAATAGCATTTCAATTTAGTAATAACTTCAAGGCCCTATGACCTCCTCAAGGCACGCAGAGAGGAATGGTTTTGTGTTTGTTGTCCAATGACCTGTGAAAATGTTGGTCCTAACATTAAAAACTCTCTTCCTATGGTTTATACATGTATAGGGAATTGAAAATCGTAGGAAAACATGTATTTACTATGCCATAATGTATTGAAAACATTAGAAACATTGAGAATTAATGTGTTCTATTTATTTTCAAAGACTTATCAAGAGTAGTTTAAACAGCGTTTTGTGTTCTGCTCACACACCATGCAGTACTGGGTAAGTACCTTCCCTACTCCTTGGGGAATTTCGGATTCCTTTCCAAATCGGAGTCCGCTTCCACCATTTTGCACTTGCCCTTTCAATGTCACGAAAGAGAGTTCTTTCAAGGTGGAGATTTACTCCAGCACCGCTCTCCCCGTTTTCGCGGGTGAGCTCGCCTTCGCTGAGTTCCTCTGGCTGCGTACCCGGAACCCCGCAAAGGGCAAGTGGTGGCGATCCCGACATCCCGTGTCACCTACTGCAAACTCTACTGTCCGCATCACTGCTTTCCGTTTCTTTCCTGGCACTTCCCTCGGTCTGGGATCTGTTTTTGCAAAATGTCACGTGGTTTACTCGTGGGGGTCATCTGAGCCGAGTAAAGGTGTGCCACGACCACCCACGAACGGAAATTGAAGGAAGGGACGTCATCGGCCGCCGGTCACAGGGCACATGGTCACTTGCATCGTGACTGGCAGGTGGAAGAGGGAGCAGAGGAGTTCACACTGCCTGCGGCTACAGTGAACACGGCACGCTCCCTGGACTCCGAACCGCGTCGTTATGTCCCTAAACCGGGGTAACTGAATCTGGGCACATCAGACCCCGCAGGGTGAGGACAGGTGGATGTGGATACTGTTATCTAGGCACTTTTAGAACTTGCTATCATACATGTTCTGGGGGAAACATAAAAGAAATAACTTTGTGTCTCAAAACGAAAGTATTAACCCAGTGAAATACAGGATAGTAGAGACAACGCAGGGTTGAAATTCCAAGTGCCTGGCTATGAGCCCGCAGTGTCCCATCATGCGTCAGCTCAGGGATGATGCTCAGGCTCTGTGTGTCTATAAAACGAGGGATAATAACGATGCCTTATAGGGTTATCATAAGGATTAAATGAATAATTCAGGTAAAAGGCTGAGGAAGGACAGTAAGCAACTCTCAAACACTATTATTACTAAACGAAAAACAATTCCAAATGATCCGAGAAGAGGGTGTCCCCATGTCAGAAAGCTTCCCCCACCTTCCTTACCCTCCATATAATTTTCTACTAGATCTGCCTGCCTCCTCTCTTGGAATATTGGCAATTTTACGGCTGAGGTGGCACACGATTGTTGGAGGACTGCTGAAGGGAGGGACAATCCTTTCTCCCTAGGCCACCTTGAGTTGTGACCCCCAGACCAGGCCGCCCGCTCAAGAAGGGCTACTCGACTCTATTCTGGGCTCTGGAGAACAAAGAGAGAAGGAAGCAGAGAATGGAACAGAGGAAAAAATGAGAATGAAAAACACTTGTAGATGAAGGAAGATGCATCTGGTGCACATTATATCTAAATTAAAACAAACCCCTGACATGAACATCAAAAAGAAATATTTAGGGTGATCTATGTCACCTTTTGTCAAGAACTATAGCATAGGGTGGGGAAGCTCTCATGCTGTGTCTGATATAAAATATCACTCATAAATGAGGAGCCCGATTCAAAAGCGAAGCCAAAACAAAACAAATAACAAAGCAGATTATTGGTAGGCATCCACATTTTCTTAGAAAGAAAAAAGACAAAATGCCTCCTGGTTTTACAAATCATTGAATTTGCAATTATTTACCTATTTCTGCTATTTCCCTAAGGGGGTCAGTTAATGAAATTATTCTTTAAAAATCGTTCCCACCAAAGGCCATCCTGTTTCCCTTTACTAGAGAGCTGCACATTTCTCCAAGGACGACTTATTTTCGCATTTGACTTTACTGGCATCCACTTGCCTCTTTTGGCTGTACGGTTAGAGCAAAATGCTCACCGATACTCACAAAGCAACCACACTTTCCCTACGGCACTTTGCAGCCAAGTGCTCCCTCTAAGTTCTGTGGCATAAGCCAAGTTCAAGTTCCTCCCTCTTAGCCGAGGGATCATCCCTCACCTCAGGTTAAGTCCCGATGAACAACCTGAAGAGCAACTTGTCAAAACCCATCACCCGCCTGCCCCTCTGGGTGCCTGAGTCATGTCCTGGCTGGCAAGGCCTTCTTGACCAAGTCTGGGTCTTCTTAGGGTCCTGGGTCTGTGAACCAGGGTGGGGGAGCAGGAGTAATATAATCCAGCAGATGGGCATACCTTATGACAAGATTAGAAGGCCCTGACCTTCCAAAGGTGGCTGTGTTTTTATGTAATCATTCGGGAACACTCAGCTAAACGTCCAAGGTCCAAGATGCACCAAGCGTTAGGGCTGGGAAGAGCCTCTGCTATCACTGTTGCCATTTAATTGGTAACATTGCCAACAATCAGAGAGGCCGTAAAGTTACCAGGTCTAAAAGCACCTCCCTGTCTCCCAGCCTGGTGTTCTTTCCCGGTTAGCTTATATCCTTGTTTCTTTTTGTCACTTCCTTTTTTTAAAAATTTCATTATAAACGTTTAGATACACGTAACTGCCATTCAGTTTAATAGATTCTACCAAGTGGAGGGGTATGCAATCTGAGGTATATTATCTATGTGTGACTGAGCATAGGCACACACCCCAAAATGCCCACTTTTTTTTTTTTTAATAAATGTTTGTAGAATACCCCCACAAGCAAAAGAACATTCTGGGCTACACCTAAGAATGCATGGAAATTGTCTGAGACCCATGGGCAAGCCCATGAGAGAAGGGTCCTAAAAGATGTGTTGAACTGCTGGGGAAGCTTGCCCTACCAGCATGGTCAAGGTTGTGCACTGCAAATATCTGCTTTTCTTGCCTCATGTTGGGTTCTGCCTATGCCACCTGGGTGCATCATAAGCATATGGTGATTTTGCAATAAACGCGTGGTAACTGTAATGCTATCAGGAAGCAGAATGACTGTGCAAAGGTAAGAAATAAAATAAGTTCAGGTTTTAAAATGAAATGTTTCCCTTATTCTTTTGTGTTGAGAAATTCAAATAAATTATTGATATCTGACATTACTGATTGGACATAACAAATGAAATTAAAAAATGAGGTCACTTCCTAAAGAGTTTGGCACATACACATGACACACACATACACACAAGCACCCATGGTTACCTGGAGAGCCACACTTCTTCACGGGAAGCTCCATCCCCGGCAGGGACTGCGGGAATGACAGCCTGTGAAGACAGCAGTGTATTCTCCCTACTTTGCTCTTATTCGCCCTTCTGTCCCCACAATGCATTGCAGCACAAGTGTCCTCAGAGTTTCCTTTGTTTTTTAAGCACCAGGCTCAGGCTGCCTACCTGATACACCCTGGAATCTCACGTAGAGCCAATACCCTAGAATGTTTGGGTGCCTGTGTGTTTGGTTTCATTCACTACCATGCTAGGACTTGGGTAAACCATTGGGTGATGACCAGATTCCAAGAGGAAATGTAAAATTTGGAATTACTTTAAAAAGGGCATCATCTGGGGCGCCTGGGTGGCTCAGTGGGTTAAGCCGCTGCCTTCGGCTCAGGTCATGATCTCAGGGTCCTGGGATCGAGTCCCGCATCGGACTCTCTGCTCAGCAGAGAGCTTGCTCCCCTCTCCCTCTCTCTGCCTGCCTCTCTGCCTACTTGTGATCTCTCTCTGTCAAACAAATAAATAAAATCTTTTAAAAAAAAAAAGGGCATCATCTACTATTCCTTTCAGTTTGTCTATAAAGACACACATATAGCTGATAGTTGTTGACATGGCCTTGCTTTTTTTGGCCAGATGATCAATCTAATATATATAATATGTCTAATATGAAAATATCTCCATTTATTTGACTAAATTCATATCTTACTGGACTTCTGAGATTCCTAGATTATACTGAAAACCTGAATGCCTATAAGCATTTGATGAAGATATTGGAAGTAAAATTGGATTAAGGGAAAACTATCTTTGCAGGGGCTCAGTAGAGATTAGGCATTGAGTTAGAATTGTTTTTTTTTTTTTTTTTTGTTATAGTAAATCTTTTTTTTTATTTTTTTTTAAATTTTTTATTTATTTTCAGCGTAACAGTATTCATTGTTTTTTCACCACACCCAGTGCTCCATGCAATCTGTGCCCTCCCTAATACCCACCACCTGGTTCCCCCACCCTCCCACCCCGCCCCTTCAAAACCCTCAGGTTGTTTTTCAGAGTCCATAGTCTCTCATGGTTCACCTCCCCTTCCAATTTCCCTCAACTCCCTTCTCCTCTCCATCTACCCTTGCACTGCTGGGTATTTACCCCAAAGATACAGATGTAGTGAAAAGAAGGGCCATCTGTACCCCAATGTTTATAGCAGCAATGGCCACGGTCGCCAAACTGTGGAAAGAACCAAGATGCCCTTCAACGGATGAATGGATAAGGAAGATGTGGTCCATATACACTATGGAGTATTATGCCTCCATCAGAAAGGACGAATACCCAACTTTTGTAGCAACATGGACAGGACTGGAAGAGATTATGCTGAGTGAAATAAGTCAAACAGAGAAAGTCAAGTATCATATGGTTTCACTTATTGGTGGAGCATAACAAATAATATAGAGGACAAGGGTAGATAGAATTGTTTGTTACTACACATTTGATGCCTTATCTCCTTCAATGGCCATAGAAATGTTAATCTAGTTCCTCTTCCTCATCCCCTTTAAAACACAAGTGAAGAATGTTGTCTTGAATTAACCAGGTAACTCTCTAGGTTTGAAATATTGTCAGGATTAGAAAACACACCCCAAGACGCCTTCTGGCTTTTAGAGTGAACGGCTGGATATATAGCATGGAGAGCAAAGGACAGAGACACACTTCAAAAAATCAAAATAATGCCTGGTACAGAAGGCCAGCTGAGTTCTTTCACTAAAAACCTGCATTATGAGGACTTTAATCTAAAAATTAAATATTAATGGTGTAATTATATTTTCCTCCCAAGAAGTAAGAGAAAAGGAAAGAAGGAAAAAAGAAAGGAAGAAAAGAAGGGAAGAAAGAAGAGAGGGAGGAAGGAAAGTTAGAAACCTGTGAGTGATCACACTCTTGTCCCTCAGAGGAAAGAGATGCAATGATTAATAACGTAGTAATGCCTGCATCAAATACAAAGGTGGTTTTTCTACTATCAAAACATGCAAAATAGAATTTTTCATTTGCTTCACTCCTAAAAAGAGATAGAGTTTATTACCTTCAAAGTCCACATCTCCAACCAATTTTGTCTTTCCCGTCACTGGGTCATGGACGTAGTTGATACCCACATCGATTACAGCAGCACCTTGTTTAACCATATCAGATGTAATCAACTTTGGAATACCTGAAAGCAAAAACAGAGTTGGAAAATACTTCACCTTCATCCTTGAGCATAGCAAAGGTTTATACACCTAATGTTTCGTTGTCATGGCTTTAAAAGATGTACAAAATACACCGTTTCTAGGAAGAAATGTGATCATCTGATCATTTCTTGATCAAGCAGAAGAACAAAGGCACCACATGGTGGCTTCTGTGCATGAAATCCTACCTGGATTGACCCTTTCACCTCTGAGATTGCTACCAGATTTCTCCAGATGGGCACCCAGTGGAGTAGCATCCTTTTGTATTTCATGCACTGTAAATAACATGGGGACATTATGGATATGAAGCAGCCTCCTGTCCAGGTTGGGTGGAGTGAAAACTATTTGGAAATTGGAGGTAGAGAAAAGGAAGGGTGGAGTGGGTGGGGGGAGGTGAATAAAAAGAAAACAATGAGATGATAATAATTTGAATTCTCTGGGTTGTAGTAAATGGTCAAGTACTGTACACATCATGGTGTCACATCAACTCAAAACACAATGTTATCTTGGACTTTCCTTTTATTTTTTCTTGTTTTCTTTGATTCATTATGTTTGTATATGACTTGGAAAGGTATATGATATACTAAGCTCTACTCACTATTTCTCCATGGCAGTGAAAAATAACTTCATGTCTTATGTCACCATTCATTTTCTAGAACTATTTTCCAAACTTTATTTCAAGTATGATAGTGCCAGCTAACAGGGGTTAATGTTCCAATTATTTTTGTTAATGACTAAGATACCATCCCCAAACCTAGTGTCTTAAAACAACACTTCATTATTACATTTCACAGTACTGTGGGTTGACTGAGCTCAGGGGCTGGGTCTTCCTTGGGGTCGATCTTTCATAGAGCTGGAATCTGACAGTGGCTAAGGCTAGAGCTATCCCAAGATGTGACTGGGCTGATTGTGCAAGATGGCTGACTCACAGGGCTGCACTGGCTGCTCATGGTTGGTGGAGCTCAGCGGGGGCTATCAGCGGGAGCACATAGACGTGGCCTCTCCTGTCGCTTGGGCTTCCTGGCAGCTGGCTTCCAAGAATGAGTGATCTAAGAAACGGGGACCAGAAGTTGCCACTAGCTCAAGGCTGGAAACTGGAAGCTGGCACAGTATCACTTCTGTCATAGTCTATCAACTAATCAGTGACAGAATCCACTTGGATTTCAAGGACAGAGAGTCCACTTTTTAGTGAGAGGGAAATCAAAGATTTTGCGGCCATCTTTACAACCACCATGTCTAGGAGGTGATTGACTCATTTTCACATTCTATATCCTTGGAAGAAAAAGACACGTGCTGTGTTGTCAGAGGCTTTCTACTTCATTTAAAGTATCAATCTAAACATTCCATGGGCTGCCTAGGTGGCTCAGTCATTAAGTAGCTGCCTTTAGCTCAGGTTGTGATCCCAGGGTGCTGAGATTGAGCCCCGCATTGGGCTCTCTGCTTGGCGGGAAGCCTGCTTCTCCCTCTCATACTCCCCTGCTTGTGTTCCCTCTCTCAGTACCTCTCTGTCTCTGTCAAATAAATAAACAAAATCTTAAAAAAAAATAAACATTTCAGATGGCTTAAATATCATCTTGTTGACATATGGTTTTTACTACAAATAAGAATTTAAAGACTGGGATGCCTGGGTGGCTCAGTCGATTAAGCATCTGCCTTCAGCTCAGGTCATGATCCCAGGAGAGTCCCACATTGGCTCCTTGCTCAGCAGGAGTCTGCTTCTCCCTCTGCCTGCTGTTCCCCCTGCCTGTGCTCTCTCTCTCTGTCTCTGGCAAATAAATAAATAAATAAATAAATAAATAAAAGCTTAAAAAAAATTTAAAGGCTATAAATAAATGATCAGTGCTAAAATAGATGTAGCTATCTGATAGGTTCCTCAACCACATAATAATATAACCAATGAGGCATTGATGTTTGAGATATGTTTTTTCTCTTGCTTTCTTATTCTAGCCCATAGAAATTCTTCTAGACCATGTGCTCCATGGTCAAAAACCGGCAGACCAAAAAAAAAAAACAAAAAAAAAACAAAAAAAAAAACAAACAAACAAACCAAAAAACCGGCAGACCATGACTGAAGCTCATGTTGATGTCAAGACTACCGATGGTTATTTGCTTCGTCTATTTTGTGTTGGTTTTACTGAAAAACACAACAATCAGATTTTGCTCAGCACCAATAGGCACACCAAATTCGGAAAAAGATGATGGAAATCATGACCTGAGAGCTGCAGACAAACGACTTGAAAGAAGTGGCCAATAAATTGATTCTGGATAGCCTCAGGAAAGACACAGAATGGCCGTGTCAATCTATTTATTCACTGCATGATGTTTTCCTTTGTTAGAAAAGTAAAAATGCTGAAGAGGGTCAAGTTTGAATTGGGAAAGCTCATGGAGCTTCATGGTGAAAGCAGTCTTTCTGGAAAAGCAACCAGGGATGAGACCAGTGCTAAAGTTGAATGAGCTGATGGATGTGAGCCACCAGTTCAGGAATCGGTTTAAAATTCAGACTTTCAGTGCTGACAAATAAAAAAACCTTATTGAGGCATTTAATTTCTAAGCTTGGTGAATCATGTTTTGAACTGAGGGTGATGTGAACTTTTCTGAACTGTTGTATGGATTTTATCCATTGTTCTTAGTTACTACAGAGCTCCAAATGGGTAGTGATCTATTTTAAGCTGTAGTGATCTGGATGGAAGTTGTACCGATGGTTAATAAAAGTAAATATTTTCTTTAAAAAGAAAAAAGGAAACATATATTGATATATGATATAGCTGCAGGAAATATTTTAAAGATGAAAATGTTGATGATATAGGTATTAAAATTCAGCCACTATGCTTTTGAGAAAGATTCAGACTTCCCTCCCAGCTATAGTTGTTCATTATGTTTTCTCAGAGAATATCAGACTGGCAATAAACAAATGTACAATTTTCAAAATAGAAATAAATATATGCTTAATTTTAATTCTCAGGAAAATTACAAAATGGAAAACCTTAAATACATTTTTTTTTCCTAAGGATGACATCAGATATGTCCATTTTAGAAAATCTAGAAAATATCTTAAGTTTAGGATAAAAATAAAAATCACTATAATCATGACATTCAAAGATAGTAAGTATATTTTTATTGTTTTTCTAGGATATTAAAATATTTATATATTAGATATAAAATATGATACCTATAACTTTGCCAATATTGTATTTATGTATCCTACCATTCTGTCATTAAAATTAAATTGTGATCATCTCCCCATTTTATCAATTATTGAAACTTAAAACCCACATGAAATAATTTATTATATGGATTACCATAATAAGTTATACATCCCCGAATTCTTTCTAATATTTTGCTATTATAATTAAATGCAGTGATAATCATTCCTGTTCAGAAAACTCTGGATGATTTCTACTTATTTATTTATTTTTAACTTTTAACTTCTTTTTTTGTAATTTTATCTTATTTTATTTTTTTCAGTGTTCCAAGATTCTGGATATTTCTTAATTGCAGCATCAAATTTGACAAAAATTTTCACCAAACCCTTATTAACATGATGGAGAAACGTGGGTTGATAAAAGCTCCTATTAGTATGTCCTGGATAGTTAAATAATGTTTTCCAAAACTGATGATCAACGCATCTGTAAGAAGGTCTATAGAGGTTTTCCATGAAAAGTATTTGTTGGTGCCATTTTTAAAATTTTTTAGAAAGAACTTGGAAGAACACACTGGCACCGTGATGGTTATTTCATCTTTGTTCTCCTCCAGGTCTATTTTCTGCCTTTTTATGCTCTACTCTCTGCTGGGGCTAATCTTACAGAGGTCTTGTGTTCTTCTGATATCTCTTGGAACCCTGTGACAGCCATGAGAATAAGCTCAAGCTAGCCTACTGGAGGATCCAAATCCTGTGGAGGAAAGCTGAATCATTTCAGTTGAGACCATCCTAGACTAGGCTAGACTAGACTAGGCCATCCTAGACTAGACTCTAGCTAGACCAGACTCTAGCTAACCACCAGCTGAAGGCAGATACTAGAGCAAGCCCAGTTAAAATCAGAAGAAACAAGCCAAGGTCACCATAACTGACCAGCTGAACACAAAATCACGAGAAATTTAAAAAATCAAAAATAGGCGGCTGTTTAAAGTGATTGAGATGTTTTGGTTTTGGTTTTGAACACAGCAGTAGCTGCATAGCTTATATGTGTAAATGAAAAAAAAATCAGAACGGTTAATAGGTAGCCCATTTTGGGATGGTGGACTGTAAGTAACAAGAAGAATTTAAAGAGGAGATAAGTGTATAATTCTGACCAGGTGTTGTACTTGATTAAAAATTCATGAAAAACCAGGGACGCCCAGGTAGCTCAGTCAGTGGGGCATCCTACTTTTGATTTTGGCTCAGGTTATGATCCCAGGGTTGTGGGATCGAGCCCTGTGTCAGGTGCTGGGCTGAGCATAGAGTCTGCTTGAGATTCTCTCTCTCTCTCCTCCTGCCTCTACCCCCCTTTCTTCTCTAAAAGAAAAATCAATCAATCAATCAATCAATCAATTAGGCTATTCTAAGCCAACAGAGTCCAGATACAAGGGTATAACCTTTTCCACTATGTTTTCAGCAGAGTCTCTCTGGAAGCACTGGTCATATTCTAGGGGCTAGTCTAGAGAAGAGTGATTGGAATGGATCCATAACTCATGTCATGTGGAGCAAGTGCTATCGTACTAGTTGGTTTAACTGTTTACTACCAGTCTGCAACAGGGTAAACAAGCTCGTGCCATGATGTAAAACAACTATCTCACTAAACCACTAAACACACTGTTTAATTCAGTGAGCTTTCTTTTTTTTTAAGATTTTATTTATTTATTTGAGAGAGAGAGAATGAGAGAAAGAGAGAGAGAGCGAGGGAGAGAGAGCATGAGTAGGGGGAGAGTCAGGGAGAGAAGCAGACTCCCTGCCAAGCAGGGAGCCCGATGTGGGACTTGATCCTGGGACTCTAGGATCATGACCTGAGCTGAAGGCAGTCGATTAACCAACTGAGCTACCCAGGCACCCCGAGCTTTCTTTCTTCATAGCAAGGCTTCTTCAGTGAAGGAAGCAGTATGTTGATGTATATTCCGGCTCAGGAACCTTATCTCTTTGTGGACCTGTGGTTCCCAGAGGGTAAGAAAGAGTCATGGACCAGTACGGGTCCACACACTGAATACCTCTGAAATAGAAGAATGGTTGAACAAACTCAGGTTGCTTATTTCAGGAAAAACAAACCAACCAAACAAACCAAGCTACTGAAAACAAAAGCAAACTCAGTAATGTGGTAATGTCATCAATCGGTTAAACTGAATAGAGTAGATTTACTCTAAATGTTTTCAGAAGTAAGAATGAAAGAAGGAGGAAACACAGAAAATAGCCTTCATATCATTACAAAGATTATTTCAAGAATAAGAAAATGCTCCACATGAAGATGTATATATATACAATGGATTACTATGCAGCCATCAAAAAAAAAAAAGAAATCTTGCCATTTGCAATGATGTGGATGGAACTAGAGGGTATTATGCTGAGCGAAATAAGTCAGTCAGAGAAAGACAATTTCCATATGATCTCTCTGATATGAGGAATTTGAGAGGCAGGGCAGGGGTTCGTGGTGGTAGGGAAGGAAAAAATGGAGACAAACCATAAGAGACTCTTAATCTCAGGAAACAAATGGAGGGTTGCTGGGGGTTGGGGGAGGGATGGGGTGGCTGGGTGATGGACACTGGGGAGGGTATGTGCTATGGTGAGTGCTGTGAATTGTGTAAGACTGATGATTCACAGACCTGTACCCCTGAAGCAAATAATACATTATATGTTAATTAAAAAAATCATACAAACCTAAAGAAAGAAAGAAAGAAAAAGAAAAAAGGAAATGCTCCACAATGAGAAACTGTATAATGCCTTTATTCCTCACTAGAAATATTCACAGTTAAAGAAGGAATTGATCTGGGAAGGTTAGTAATGCCTTCCATTTCTATGATTCAAACATTGTCTGTTGTATAGTCAAATTAAATGTCCTTTTCTTTCTCTCTCAACTAATTCATTTCTGATCCTTGCAGACTTCTCATCCTATCATTCTATTAAAGAAAAGAAAAAAATAATACAAACCACATTTAATGCTCAAATAATAACAAATGGACATATAAAATCTGTCTCAGATATCATAAATACTCTAAGACATCTATCTACATTGTTGTCTTGTAGAGGCAAATGATTGGAAGTATATGGTTGTTCATAGGGTGCCTGGGTGGCTCAGTGGGTTAAAGCCTCTGCCTTTAGCTCAGGTCATGGTCTCAGGGTCCTGGGATCAAGCCCCGCATTGGGCTCTCTGCTCAGCGGCGAGCCTGCTTCCTCCTCTCTCCCTCCCTGCCTGCCTCTCTGCCTGCTTGTGATCTCTGTCAAATAAATAAATAAAATCTTAAAAAAAAAAAGTTGTTCATTAATTATATTTTTAAAGACACTGAAAAGAAATTTCTTAGACAAGATGTACTTAGTTCTCCATGTATATAAATGTGATATATTTAAATACTTATCATTTGATAACAGTGAAATAGAATTAAAAGCTGTTTAAATATTTGGTAAATATTTAAATACCAACAGGTTTTAAATACTATTAGAATGTGGAGTCAGAGGGTTTTTTTTTTTAAGTTGAAAATGAATAGTGATTTCAAATAACTATTTCCTATGAGATTCATTTATTTATCTATCTATTTATTTATTATTATTTTTTGCTGTGATAATTCCATGGAAACCTATCCTTAATTCTTATATAATTTGAAGGCTCAAGCATTGTATGTGAGAACCGAAACCATCCACACCCACATAGCTTACTGTATACATTAATATGACTTTACTATTCCACGGTCTTCATCAACATGACTATTATTCCAGGAAACTCTTGCTCAGAAAGATCGAAGTTGTAATTAATTTCACTGTCTTGGGAAGTCATTAAAAAACTCATTTTAATTAATATCTAATTACTTAACTTTTCAGTAGATAGTATCACATGACTATTTGTTCTCCAAGATCTTTGAAAAATCCTTGCTTCAAAATCCTTTACCTTACTGTACCCACCAAACCTAAACTTTCATATTATGCTCCTTACCCAATCCTATGCAAGCCTCCACATTGAAAGACTTGCCTTAAAACAAATTCTAACATCTAAAGATCCCAACTTCACTTTTATACCCCAAGACACTACTAAGGTAAACTGGCTCCCAGGGAGTTGTTGGGGGTGGGGAATCCCTGATTTGTGGAATTTGATGATTTCTGTGGTATAAATACTCTTCTATGGCATAAATACCCCTACCATAGGACCTCAAGATGGCAAGTGATATCAACTGAACACAGAATTAGAAAGAGATGCTCAGAATTAACCTTCACAGGGTTGATGATTGTAGGAAGGTCCAGGATACCACTCCTCCTAAAAGACTGCCAAGACAGTGTTTTCCCACTTCTCTGTAACCATAAGCTCAGATTGCTTTATCAATGGATTGTTTGGGTATTTAGGGAGAGCCAAAATTCAACAATTGTGGAGATCCATGCAGATCTAATCAGTAACCACTCCTGGCCATGATTCAAGATCTCAACTCAGAAACCATGGGTACTTCTGTGGCCTCTTCAGCCTCTTGCTGGGATAGGGAGCTATTGGTCTCTCTTGAATGATGAGGTAGGTAAGTCTTGTATTGAGTCTGAACTTTGGATTCTTTTATTAAAGCTCCCCAAATGCTGAACTCATTTTGTCTCCAAGAATAAGGAACCTTTTTAAAGAATCTTTTGATGACTTAATCAGTTAAAAATATTTTATCCTTAGTAGAGATCAGTCTCACTACTTAAAATGAAATTTGTCTATGTCCCTGTCATTTTTGTTGTATCTCTACATGGGAGAAGTTCACAGGGAGGAGATGTGAGTAACCTGGATACATCCATTCTTCAAATCAGCTCTAAGAACTGAGAAATTCAGAGAGTGTCTTCTGAACTTTGGGAAATCCTGTGGAAGAACTGTGCCTCAGGTCACTAAGTTAAATTTCGTGAGGACTTTCTTCATAAAACAAGAACCTTGTTTTGTCTGTGAAATTTCCCCAAACCTTTCTGTCTGGGGAGAACCGCATATTGGTCAGGTTTGCAACCAGAGAGGGGCCAGCCATTAGATGTGGGGGTGTGAGGCACAAGGTGTACAAACAGCACTTTCAACTGACCAGCCCCAGACTCTCCTGGATTTGCCTCACTCTAAAACCAACACCATTCTCCCCTCTGATACGGACTCCTGCTCTGACATGTGTTTATACCATATCCCAAATCCTTATTAACTCTTTCTAGATGGCATCATTTCACCAAGGATAACTGAGAATTATAACAGCCATTCTGAAGAAATTTTGAGGTGAACAAAAGTGTTCGTTGGAGAGGTATTTTAGGACCTAAAGGAATAAAATTCCACCCATCCAGTGGTCTGCATTTTTTAATGTTCTTGCAGAAGTACTCAAAGGTATTCAGATTCTGTAACTGTTCTCTTAAAAGATGTTTTGGCCGTGGCAAACAAAAGATAAAAACCTAAAAAAGGTCTCTCTTCTAGATTCCTCCAAATTTCAGCCCAACCCTAACAGCCTTCTGCCCATTATTCCTCTTCCCTCAGCTATTTCCGCCATTTCCTTCTGAGTTGTTCTTTCAGCTCCTGGCTGGCCAGAACCCCGCAAAGTTAAATCCCCCACGGTACATGGAAAACTGCTTTGGTTTTAAAATCTAGTCGTATTCTGAGCTGAAAGCCAGTGTTAAAGATTTTCCGATACCTGGAAAAGTTTTGTTTTCCAAAATAAGCTGAAGTTAGACTTAAACTAATAGAGAATTGACTTTCTTAGAACATTCATCCTCCTAGTTAAAAATCCCAGTGGGTGAGGATATAGATTCATTCAGAATTTTAGAGCCATAAATAGAATGTCCATTTCCTTTCCCTATAGCAGCAAGCTCAAATTCTATTTTGTCAAGGCAATATATTTTGCTTTTAGATCTCTATTTTGTTTTCTTTCCTGTCCCTTTAGGTCATAATAATCCATACTTATTTGCGTTCTTCTTAAGATACCAACACTATACCTACCTGGGTCATTACGCCCAGAGTTTACCAAGGCACTTCACACTTTTCCCAAGCCCTCAGCTAGGGCCTATAGAATCCCAGGAATTCTACACTTTCATTCAGTTGATGATTCAGGGCAGAACACCTATTTCAGAAGGTAGGAATCAGAAGCTGAATTTGAAGTTTCTAACAGTTCAAAGTGCTTTTATGTTATGCTGGTCCAGCAGCAGATATATTCCTGAAGTACATATGACAGAAGAAACATTACAAGTTTAATAAACTAGCTATTAGATTTTACAGAAGCATTTGCTGTTGTGAACTCCTACCTTAATATTTAATAGTTTTCAAAACTCTTTTTTTTTTAAGATTTTATTTATTTATTTGACAGAGATCACAAGTAGGCAGAGAGACAGGCAGGGAGAGAGAGGAAGGGAAGCAGGCTCCCTGCTGAGCAGAGAGCCTGATGCGGGTCTTGATCCCAGAACCCTGGGATCATGACCTGAGCTGAAGGCAGAGGCTTTAACCCACTGAGGCACCCAGGTGCCCCAGTTTTCAAAACTCTTATCAGTTGTCCAAGTTCCTGATAAAACATTTCAATTCTATATTCTGGGATATTCAGTAACATATGAAATTTAATTGCCATATACTTATCATATCATCATTAAAAAATTCCAGCTTACAAATATAATTATACACTAAAGCCCAAGGCAGGTTTATAGAGGAAGGCTTGTGTGTTTTTTCCCCAAGCCAATTAATCCATCTATGAATTTATTTCTGACAGAAAAAAAGACATATTATTAAAACATTTTCAGAAATAATTGGGATAATTATTTTAGGGTAAACTATTCTCATCAGAAAATTTAGTAAAAGGATTTCTGACATGTCTAAGATTTCTCTCTTGTGGGTGGAAATCTCTGATTGGTAAGTAGGCTAATCCATGGGCGAGCTACACTGAATCACACTACTTCAAAAGCTATGAATTTCTTATTAGGTGACTCCAAATCTGTTATTGTGTGAATTCTTATATGACATATATGAAATAAATCACCAGTGTTTTCTTCATAAAATATAATGAATAAACATAACACCTTAAAAACAATGCCAACGTGGGGTGCCTGGGTGGCTCACTCAGTTAAGCTTCTGACTTTGGTTCAGGTCATGATCTCAGGGTCCTGGGCTGGAGTCTTGCATAGGTCTCGTTGCTCAGTGGGGCATCTGCTTGTCCCTCTGCTCCTCCCCCACCTGTATTCTGTCTCTTTCTCTTTCTCTTTCAAATAAATAAATAAAATCTTAAAACAACAAACAAAAACAAAAATAATGCCAACACCTAAAGCACACACAGAGCACAGTAAGTATAGCCTAGGTGCTAAGTTTACCCTGATATGAAAGTACAACCATCACCCCTTGAGCAAGTATGAGGCTATATCCTTACTCCTCTTAGTAAGAACTCCAACTGAGTATTTTCAGATGCCTATTTGACGATCTCAGAATTGAGTTCACATGAATCAAAAAAAAAAAAAAATCCTTCCCCTATGAATCCTCCTATCATGGTCATCTTTAAGTCTTTATGAAATGGCTCAGTCAAGGCATCCTGATAAAACGAAGCACCATATTTACACATCAGTTTAATTAGTAGAGTTCAAAGGGCTGTGCAAACATTATCTAATTAAACTTCACAACAATTCAGTGAAGCAAGAGAAGGTTTACCCATTATCCTCATTCACAGAAGAGAGATTTTGAGGTGCTGAGAGGCTAAATGATTTCTTAGTTTCACAATGATGAGTCAGAGGGGAGGCTGGGAACAAAACCAGAACTCTTGTTCAGATATAAAAGTAACACCATGGAAATGCTTATTCAGGTGGATTACTCCTTCAGCTGGAAGTTGTCCTACTACATAAATAAAAAGAGTAATTGCAGTGGAATTTGTATGAATGTATATGTTTCTTTCTAGATTAGAAAAACTTTCTTCAGCATTATTTGTTGTGGAGACAGTCCTGTGATGGCTAAGTGTATCCCAGCTAAACAGAACCTATACTGCAGTGTCTTCCCCCAAAGTCCCCATTTTATTTCTAGGAATCCTCAAGAAGTATTTATAAACTAATGAGTCAGTGGCAATGACTACAGAGAGTATCTTCTTTTTCTCGGGCTTCTTTGCTTCCTATCAGGTATTTGTTTGGCTACGCTGTGTATCATTAGAATATATTGTCCCTACCAAAGATGATCTCTGGATGCCTCCAATACGTCTAATCTTTGGGGTGCCAGAAGACTGCCAAGCTCCTTACAGAGCTAAGGGCCAGCAGGGTCCTGCTCTGTGCCATATTTCGTCATTTAGAAGTATGGAATCCCCTTGTTCTCAGAAATTCACAGGCTCACTATCAACTTCTGCCTTGAGTCTTTCCTCTGCAAATTCCAGTGACCTTGTGGGGGCTGGATGCATGCTTCTCTTTTCTTCTTCTCATCAACCAACCTTGTTCCCTTTGAATAGACTTTGGTGGATCTGAGGCATGAGTAAAGGTTGGAGGTCAGTGGGGTCATAGGCAAGGGTCTATATTACTAACCACCATGCTATATACAGAGTATTAAAGTCAAGTGGAATGGGTTTCAAACATTTTTTAACCCTTTCTTTAAAGGAAAAATGTTTGGGGCACCCGGGTGGCTCAGTTGGTTGGGCATCTGCCTTTGGCTCAGGTAATGATCCCAGGGTCCTGGGACTGAGTCCTGCATCAGGCTCCCTGTTCCATGGGGAGCCTGCTTCTCCCTCTGCCTCTGTGCCCCTCTCTGTCTCTCATGAGTAAATAAATAAAATCTTAAAAAAAAAAAAGGAGAAATGTTTACGAAGCTTAACATGTCACATGATCAAAGCAGGGAGAAAGGTGCTAGCTGCAAAGAGAAGATGAGGTTGGGTGGCGGGTGCTCTACTGCCGGCCAACAGCCCCTGAGGTGCCCCAACATCAAATGTGAAAACAAGTGAGCCCCAATTTCTCTGCTTTGAGGATGCAGCTCCTAAAGGCCAGATAGTCTAGATAATGCATACAAATGAGACCCAGTATTCAGGAAACACAAACCATTTTTTGATAACCCCTATACCTCCCTTTGTCTATAGTCCTAGACTTTCCCTTCACCCGCCTCCTTGTGTGCTGGTCTCAGACTATTGGTAACCAATATTGTGGCCGGACTGGCCCTGGTTTTTATGATGACTGTAAGACAGCATCAGCAATAACCACCAGGGAACTTTGAGAAAAAAGAAAAGTTTATTTATATGTCTGGGATATTACTTAGCATACCAAGGAGCACCCAGTGAGGTGACTGGTCAGGAATGAGTGCAGGGCGTGGGATTCTGCTTTTATTGCAGTTCAGGGTGGGAATTTAAGGTGCAAGAAGAGAAAACTCAAGCAGCCCAAATGCTCAGTTATCAAAACCAACCAAGAGCTCTACAACAAAGAAGTCTGGCAGGGAGAGGTGGCCTGACTCTCCATCTAGCAGCTGGAGAGGTGTTTACTGGAGATAACCATCTTTGAAATGAGTGCCTCTTTGAAGTGGATGCCTCAGCAACCAAACCTCTGAGGCCCAACTTATCAGGCACTCCTATTGCAAAAAGGAAAGCCAGCCGCCAGGGCTTACACTACACACACCTCCTTTGAAGCCTTCGAGCAGGGGCTGAGACCCTCTGTGCTTACTGACTCAGAGAAGTGATCCGGACAAGTAAGAGAACAGAGAAAAAGCACTTACTCCCTGGCTCCTGGATTTCAAAAGACTGACACTTAGGAAAGACAGAGGGACTCAAGCTAGAAAACGGAAGGGCTAAATATAAAGTCAGGAGACTGGAAGAGGTGGTGAGAGCTTAGACTTCAGAGGTTCCCAGGGAGAGGTTGCTAGGCAATGTGCCTTGGGCTGTATCTTGGAGAGCTGGCAAAAAACCCAGTATTGGTTTGGGATGTTCAAAAACAAAGGGATATTTTCCTCATCGTCTGGGTGGAGACTGAGAAGGTGTCATGGCCCCAAATAATTAAGTGGATGTAAGGAGAGCCTAGGCAGATGCCTCAGATACCTTCTTAGAGTTTCGTGTCACACAGGGATAAAGCCACTGGAAACAAAAGGGCCAGCACATGGGCAGACAGTTGGCCAAGGACCTAATGAGATGAAGGATATCTCACTGGGTGCCAGGTTAGGAACTTATAACAGTGGGAACTAAAAAGGAATTTGTAACAGTGGGAACTGAATGCCCCACCATGCCGGGGTATTTATACACACCCTCAGGGAAGGTGGAAGGAGAGTCCAAACAGATCAAACTCAAGTTTCTACCACTTTGAATTAACTTCTCAAAGATATTAATGAAAAAGTCAATAAAGACTGGGGGTGGGGGAGGGGAGACTAACGGATGCTTAAGGATACAATGGTTTAGATAACTGGTCACCAAACACCTGGAATACGTCCTAGAATTAAATCAGATCTACGACTACCAGAATCTCAAGCACAGATAACGGACTTCCGTCTTTCACGGTTAAGGTATGTTGGAAAGACAATTTAACGGTGTGATGCTTCTTAAAAGAAAAGAAAATAATAAAGCCTCCGCATGTGCAAATTGGGTGAACTGCATTTCTTCTTCATCTACCACACAAGACCAGAAATCTTGTCTGGATTTCTACTAGACAAGGACTGCTCTAGAAATCTTACTACTAGACAAACCTCGATAAAGAGAAGATTAAACTTGACAGGTTGTATGATGTATCCCATTACGATTTCACTGACCTGTATATCTAGGATTATCCATGACGAAAATCCTAGCCCTGGCAAGTTTTAAGTGCTTGTCTGCCTCCTCTCTTCCTTGGTCAATATCTAAGATTCCAGTTCGAATCTCAGGCTGTACAGTTAAAACCTGGGTAACCTTGGAGAAATGCCTATTTCAGTCTCAGTTTCTTTACCTATATATCTAGAATAATAACATCATAAACATGGCCAGAGAAGTAAATAAAATGATGTATATAAAGTGCTTAGCACATTGCCTGGCATCTAGAAAATACCCAATACTTGTTCAGGATATGCCAGAGTTATTCACGTATTACCTTGGAGAAAAAAACTGGAAGAAGAGAAAGATAATGTACCTGCGTACAATCTGTTATAATGTATTGATAGAGGAGGCAGTGAGTTAGATGGGAGCTAGAGGCAAGGATGGTGACAAACAGGTTACACACAGGCAGCACGTCACAACTCAGAAGCCTGGGAGCACATCACCCAGACTATGGGGCTTCTAAGACCCCACAATATTCTGGCCTTGTGGCTTCCAAGACCCTGGGCTAATAGATCAAGAGCCACAGGGCAGAACACGTGTTCTCTTCTTTCACCTCTGCCCCAAGGTAACCCCCATACTCATTATAACACATTTGCACTGAGGTGTTAGCTCCCCCCCACCACCACCACGGGGGAAGGATGCAATGATGGTTCTGGTACAAACCTTGTAGGATCAAAAACTTCCCTTCCCAACCTGTGGGAGGATGGCCCCAAATGACCTGAAGCAGCCTTCATTAGAGACTAGCCATCCACGACCCCAAGACACTCCCCCACCCCACAAAAAAGGAAAGGATTCCTGTGGCCTCAGGGCACTGCTCCCTCTGGGCTGCCAGCTCTCCCATCTTGAGCATGTACTATCCTTCATAGATGGCTTTGTGCTCACTACTTTCCTTTTGACTATCTTTTTATGAGCACAAATCCTCATGTAGATACTTCCTGCGGAAATCGAGGAGCTGAAACCCCCATTCACACAATGCAGTTCGCTCCCACTGGTTATTTTTCAAACTGCGAGTTGTGACCCACTAATGAGTCCTGAAATAATCCAGTGGCAACCAGCATTTTCTTTTTAAAGGAATAGCACAGCAGGACATAGCATGGCATAAATCAAAGAGCAAGACACATAGTGAAAAATCCTTCGCAAAAATCAGTCTTACTTTATGTATGTATATGTAAGTATACATTAAGTCAAGAAATGTATGATATGTTGCATTAAAGGCCCTGATTCTTTATGCCCATTCCCCCTGTAGTCAAACTCCTTACCATGTGACTTTGCACTTCCTTTATTTTAGGAGATGTCTTTTTTCCATGCTTTGAAGCTGAACCTGGTGGTGGTAATCAATCTGGCCAATAGAATAAGGCAGAAATGACAATATGCCAGTTCAAAACCTCCCCTCAAAAGGTCTTGCTTCTTTCCCCTTGCCCTTTGGCAACCCCCAATCATGATGAGGTCCCATCGGGGCCTGTTTGCAGGTCCCAGGTTAAGGAGATGCACAAGGTACAGCTACAGTGCATCAGCCAAGCCCAGAATGGAGTAGAGCCCCCAGGGGACTCACAGACACATACGTAAGCCAGTCGACTTATAAATACACAAATGAATCAATCTGAGATCAGCTCAGCCTAGCCTGGTGGTTCGATCTCCTAGCAAACCAGACTTGTGAGTTACAATAATGACTGTTATTTTAAGCCAAGAGTTTTGGCATGGTTCGCATTACTACCGCACAAAGTAAAACAAACAAATTGGCCATAACTAAAATACTTGAAAGACGCAGGTTAGAAATTGACATATATTCTACTAGTTACAATGGGCACTGAATTTGTTTTCCAGTCGACCCCTAACATCTCCATATATGATAGTATGAAATGTCTTCTACTATTCCTTCAAATCACTGTACATCAGGACTTCTCATTTATGCTGTTATATAACAATCACCTCCTTTTTGTTTCTGGAAATTTAAAAAACATAGACAAGTAACATAGAAAGATACATAAATAACAAAGAAATAACACAGAAAGTAAAGAAAAAAAAAATCCCTCCCACACTGCCACCACTCAGAGTTAACAAGTATCAACATTTGGCATGTTTATTGCAAATATTTTTTTCTTAAGTTTATACTTTTTTGCCCTTTAAAATATTAAAACTGTAGGGCTAGGTAAAGTATCACTCAAACTTAATCTCCATTCTCATCCTCTTGCTAGACTGCTCTGTATTCTCCTAATCTTCTAACCTTTTTCTCGTTCTTTTGTCTACATGTATGTGCTCATGCATTTCAACTATACATGAAACGTTGAGGGGTTTTTAGAACATAGGGATGGAATAGGAGGCACATGCTAGATGTCAGTTACTGGTAATATTCTACTTCTTGGGAAGGGGTAAGTACATAGGTATTCATGATGCTATTATTATATTGACCATATATTTTGCAAACCTACTAAACTGATTCATGAATTCGAGCAGTTCTTTTGTAGAGTCCACCAGATTTTCAGATAATCACATTGTCTGAAAATAAAGACCATTTTACGTCTTCCTTCCCAAACTGGATACATTCTATCACTTTGCTTACCCAGTTACCCTGTATAGAACTTCCAGTACAATGTTAGATGAAGTACTAGGAGGGTGGTCTTGGTCTTGTTCCTGATCTTAGGGGGTGAAGTATGATGTTAGCTGTAAAGTTTTCGTAAATTTGTCAGGTTGTTTGTCAGGTTGAAGGAGTCCCTTTCTCACTCTGCAGATAGTTTTTGGTGAACTGATGGTGGAATGATGGACTTGGTCAAATGTGGTTTCTGGGACTACTGAGATTTAAAAAAAATTATTATTATTTTTATTTGATTATAGTTTGTTAAAATTCTGAATTACATGGATTGATTTTCTAAAGTTACACCTATCTTGCATTCCTTTGATAAACTCCATTTGGTCATGATGCATTATCCTTTCATTATATTCAATTTGGATAAGTTTTGGTCAGAGTATTTGCATCTAATAGTCACAAGAGATAGTGGTCTATTGTTTTCTTATTTTTAAGATTTTATTTATTTGAGAGAGAGACCATGAGTGGGGTGAAGGGAGGGACAGATGGAGAGGGAGAAGCAGACTTCAAGCTGAGCAGGGAGCCCCATTGTGGGGCTTGATCCCAGGACCCTAAGATCATGACCTGAGTCAAAAGCAGATGCTTAACCAACTGAGCCACCTAGGTTCCCCTAAAAAGTTTTCTATTCTTGTAATATCTTAGTCTAGTTTTGGTATCAGAGCAATTCTGGCCAGTTGGGAAGTGTTCCTTCTTTTTCAGTTTTCTGTAAGAGTTGGTGTAGAACTGGCTTACAGTTCTTCCTTAAATGCTAGGTAAAATTCACCAGTGAAGCCATTTGGACATCGAGATTTCTTTGTGGGAGGAACTTTATAAATGTAATTCCTTTAATAGATAGAGGGCTATTTAGGTTCTAGATTTCTTCTTCTATGAACTTTGGTATTTCATGTCCTTCAAAAAATTCATCCATTTCACTTAACTTGTTAAATTTATTGGCATAAATTTTTTCATCATACTCCTTTATTATCCTTTTAACATCTGAAGAATGTATAATTATATTCACACTCTCATTCTTGATATTGGTAATTTGTGTTTTCTGGTGTTTTTTTTTTTTTTTTCCCCAAATCAGTCTGGCTAGAAGTATGTCAAGTACATACTTTTTCTACATATTCTACCCAAAGCCTTGTGAATCTTGAGTTTTTCTGGTCTGGAGAGTAGAAATAAGCACTATTTGTGGCACTATGTAGGTGCTGGGCACTGTTATCTCTATTCCCTTCAGGTGCTTCTTTCTCTGCCATGGGTAGTTTCCTCATATACGTGTGCGCTGAGTACTCAAGAGCTTCCCTCTCCCCCCATCTGAAGTCTCTCTGTGTAGCCTCTCCTCTTCCCTATTGTGTCCTGTGAATTTCAGCCATTATGGTCTTCCTAGACTCACAGCTCATTCTCCTCAGCTCAGAAAGTCCATTCTGCTTTGCTGGGGTCACCCCCACCCCCCCGGCACTGTCTTGAAACCCTCAAGCCAGTCAGATGGGACAATCAGCTCCAGGGTACCTTCCCTTGAGAGCTGAGGGCTCCTCAAGCGCACTGGCCCTACCCACTAAGTTGTATTCTCATAAGACTTGCAGGGTCATGGGATTCCTGGCCAAGGAATAAAAGCACAATCTTCGCATTCCCCAGTGCATTTGGACAGAAATTAGTAATATAATCCGGTGCCACTCCAACAGGAGACCTAGGAGAAGACCCAAGCTGGGTCTACCATGAATCCCACATGAGATGGCACTCGTATTTGTGCTGCACAAAGTTCCTTGCTCCTACCACATCAGGCTGTAACATCATGCCTACCTCAACAATACACATGTTTTAGTGGGAAAACGGTTCTCCTTCATATCTCACTTCTGCGCTAGTAGGTTGGTTCAGTGGTAAATATGTGAGACCTTTTGTTTGCATAATAAATAAAATAAAAAATGTATTTATACGTACTGGATATAATGAATATATTTTGTCCCAATATAATGTTTGTATTTTAACTTTTTTTTTTTTTTTGTATTTTCACTTTAATAGGGACCTTGTTTATAGGTTTTAAAAATTTGATATGCTAGGGGCACCGGGGTGGCTCAGTTGGTTGAGCTCCCACTCGTGATTTTGGCTCAGGTCATGATCCCAGGGCCGTGAGATTAAGCCCAGCATAGGGCTCCATGCTGACCATGGAGGCTACTTAAGATTCTCTCCCCTCTCCTGCTGCCCTTTCCCTCCCACCCCCACCCTCCGCTCATAGCTCCCTCTAAAATAATAAATAAATTTGATGTGTTGAATTGTGTCAATTTTTTTTATTGATTTTTCACTTGTGTTTGTATCTTTGTGTTTGTATCTTTTCTAAGAAAGCTTTACCTGCTCTAAATTCAGAAAGATATTTTTCTATTAAATTCTCCAATAATTTATTATTATTATTTTTACTTTATTCTCTTTATTCCATCTATAATTAATTTTTATGTATGGTGTGAAGTAGGAATCTAACTGGAGTTTTTCTTTTTCTTAAATGATAAGTCAATTGTTCTAACACTATATACTGAATTGTTATTTCCTTCAATGTTTAATGACAACACCTTATTTCATACATATATATGTGTGCATTTCTGGGTCTTTAAATTTCCTCTCCCCTTCTCTCTCTTTCTTCTCTTCCCAGAAATCAGTTTGTATAAGACACAATTATTTATTATTTAAAGAATTAATAGAAATTATCTCAAAACCATCTATCACTTATATTTTTTTAAATATGAAGAACCCTACCATTTTGATTTATCTTATATTTAATATCTTTATCAGATTTCCTACTTCTTGGGTCAGATTTGGTCATTTTTTCCCCTTAGGTTTAAAAATATTATCTAGGTTTTAAAATTCAGTGGCATAAATTTATTTATATAATTTTTTATTGTAAAATGTTTCACAATCTGATGGTTACATGCAATTAAAATTTTTCTGATGTTACTTTTTGTGCCATCTTTTTTTTCCCCTTTCCCCCCACCCCCTAAATTTGCTCCTAATGGCAACATATCTTCATGAAAATTTTGGTGTATTCTAATACAAATTGTACATTTATTTTAGTCAGTCTTCCTCTATCATTATTATACCCAGCTTTCAGGCTCCACTAATTGTCAATTGACTGCTCTATTGTTTTAATAGGACCTTGGGGAATAAATTGCTCTGCAGTCTGAATCAGTTAGATTTATGCTTCTTTACAGGTATAGTTTTTGAGGCTAGTCTTTTGTTCCACTCCCTGCAGGTGTTGCCTTAGCTCATTTTTCCTTGTTTCTCTCTGTTAAACATATAGCTGACCTGTGGTTTTAGCATGTTGTTCTCAAGGACTCTAAGTCCCCTCTTAGTTGTCTATCACCAAAATCTCCATTATTTCTAAAAGTGCCTTTAGGCTTGAACTTCCCTCCAATCTCTCCAAATAAAGTCATTTGCCTTAGAAAGAGCTCCATTGTTCTTACAGCCTGTCTGTCCCCCCAGGCAAAAACTCTGAGCCACTTCTCCAGGCCTGAGTGTGGGGGACAGTGGTCCATAGCTTTAATGAGTTTCAAAGAAGAGCCAGACACTCTGAAGGTCTGAACTGATGTGGTTTTCTTTGTCTCATACTTTTACTCACCCTCCACAATCTTTCTTCACACAGATCTTATAGTATTGTTGATTGAAAATTTTATTTCCAAATTACTGACCATGTCGAATTGAATTACTAATATTATTTTATACAGTCTCTACTCAGACAGACATATATTTTTGGGGGAGAGCTCACCTTTACATCTTGCCTTCTACACTACTATTTTAGGTACTCATTCTAGAGGAGATAAACATTCTGAGTCCTTATGTATCTGGAAATTTCTTTGTTTTATCATCACTTCTGAGTGATAGTTTGGCTAGGTATGAACTTCTAAATTAAGGGTTTTTTTTTCCCTCAAATTTTTGAAGACATTACTCCTTTGTCCTCTGGCATCCAAAATCATTGATAAGTAATCAGTCTTCACTCTGACCCTTGTTCATTTGCAGATACTTTCTTTTACCCTTGTAAATGTTAGGATTGTTAATATTCTGAAGTTTTAATGTTATGTGTCTAAATATAACTATTTTGCTTAGTATTTCTCATCACAGAGAATTTTTTCAAACCCATATCTCTCTTTAGTTTCATAAAATTATCAATGATCCTCCTTTAAGGTGCTGTCTATATTATGCTTATTATCCTCTTCTGGAAGAGTTTCTTAAATTATCGTCCATATCCCAAGGCATTTTTTCTAGCTCTTTATATCTTTTGTTTTGAATTCTGAGATAACTTCATTTTATTATTCCAGTGGGTTTATTCTTCTGCTATGCTCGCTGCTATTCAGTTTGTTTTTAAAATTTTATTTTTTAATTGCAATAACTATATTTTTTATTGCTAATGTTTCTAATTACTTAGTTTTCATAATTATCTGTTCTTGTGGTATAACCCTGTATTCTTATTTTTAAACTTTCATTCTTCTCTCATGGCTGTAATCTCTTATCTTGTTAATGGCATCAAGAGTGCTTACATTGAAGTCCTTTTCTGATTGTACTAGTATGTCTATTTTCTTCACAGTCAGCTTTTTTCCCCTTTTTTTCTCACTGTCAGCTTTTCTGCTTACCAGGTTTGTTGTTTATCCTTTATTGTCTTTGTGAAGTTCCTATGTACTCATTTTCCACAGGGTATCTCCTACAAGGGCATCCTGATCTCTTACAGCAAGTTTGTGGGGGCCTCTGCAGAGGCTCCACTGGGAGTCTGGCTCCTCTGCAAGCCTGGCACGAAGGGCTACATTCCTCACAGTTCCATTTCCAGACCTGCTCCTGCTAGGGCCCAGCTCCAGACTCCCGTAACTATTCAAGCTGTGCTGCAAGAGCCCCAAGCTAAATGGCAGGAGATACTGCTGTCCTTGGCTCAGCTGGGAGTAGAAAGCCAGTAGCATCTTTCCCAGCACCCAATTTTACACAGGTTGTACAGATGTGGCCCCGAGCTACGTACACAACTTGTGTGGGCATAAAGATGCCAGCACCTTTTTCCAAGCATTCACCTGGGTCCCAACGCTTTCCTGTCTATAGACTGTCTTCACAGCTCAGATTGCTCTGAACTTTATTTGTTCCCCTATTGCTTTTTCCTTTTAAGGAAATATCCTTACTCTAGTCTACAGAGATCTCTTTCTTGTTTCCTAGAGCAACCATATTTATTCATTTTTTAAAAGATTTTATTTACCTATTTGAGAGACAGAGAGTGAGAGAGAGCATGAGAGGGGAGCAGGTCAGAGGGAGAAGCAGACTCCCTACAGAGCTGGGAGCCCAATGAGGGACTTGATCCTGGGACTCCGGGATCATGACCTGAGCCAAAGGCAGACACCTAACCAACTGAGCCACCCAGGCACCCGATGTTTATTAATATTAAAAATGTTCTGCTCTGATATCTGAATTTGTAGTAGATAGAATGAGCTATGTTTCAGCATGTGTACAATTCACCATTATTGACCAGAAAATTAAATATTTTCTTTATATAAAATGTTCTTTTTATCAATAATATAGACAGTGCATGCAATATATAACATTTATCATAAAATATGCAGAAATATAATTTTCTCATACATATAGAAACAGAAACATCCTATCTAATGGGGTAATAGGTTTTGAAGACTTTGAAAATTGCTCTTGAAGGTACCATGTTGGAGAACAATCTACTGTCTCTCAGTGAATCCAACATGGCTGGTTTTCTCTCCATTACTTGGTCAGATTAGTTTCTCTGGTTGATACCAGAGGTGGTAGCTGGCTCAGTTTAAGGGCCATGCTGAATGAAAAATAAATCCTATCTTTCACCTCCAGGCACACACACTACAGCATGATGTCTGAGTTCTAAGAGTCACATAGGACCAGAGACTGTCTGAAGATAGAGCATATTCATATTTCTATTCTGTGTTCTCTCTAGGGCATACCTAATTAAATAGAATGTCAAGTAACACAGCCTGCATATTTAAAATGCTATTTCTCACTCTTGTTTTATGCTCTTACTGTTGCTTTAAAAATTTATCTAGGTTAAGTGCAAGTACTGTGCAGTTCACATTATCAGATACTATGATATATTACTGATCTCATGTATTTCGAAGGGACTATTTGAGCATTTACCATAGGATGTCAATGGCCGTGGTTTCAACCATTAGAGCAGAGCATAAGCTATGGTGATTGAGCAGCTTAGGAATTTAAGCACTCCCCCCAAATATCTGCCTGATACTCAAGAAAGTGCTTTCTCACATAGCAGCACCTAAACCATTCTCACACAACCGAAATCAAAGCCAAGCAAAACAACCTACAATAAAAAAACCTACAGAAAGTTCTAAACAGAGAAGGTACTGAATTAAAGTCAGGAATTCTTAGTTCTAGGACTAGATACACAATGACTAGGACTGTGATCCAAGATAAATCGTATGGCTATTTGGACATCACATATAAAGTCAAAGTTATGGATATCTACTCCCTAAGAACACTTCAAATATAAATATTTCATAAAATATTCACTAATTTTTCCCAACACACAATAGGCTTAATCCATCTGTCTATTCTTCTCCTTAACAGGCACTTACTGATGGTTTATTATGCGTTATGCTCTGGCTGGGTATTGATAGTGCAAAAATTAAGAAGAATACATGGTCTGTTTTTAGGAGTTCATGATCAAATAGGAGAGTCAGACAACTATAACAGAATATGGCCCTGTGGATGTACAAATGTGTAGGATAAGGAGGGGACTCCATCAGGGAAGGCACACCTAACCTGCCATGTGGTGGTGAAGACTTGTTTTCCAGATGACTGTGATGATTCTTAGATGCCTTGAAATGTATAAGGTAAATGGGTAAGAAAAGCTGTTCTAAACACAGGAACTCAACTCTACAAAGAAATATGGACTTCAATTAACTGCATAGGTTTAAGGAAACTGAAAAGAGTTTGAGATTGTTAGTCTAGGATGCATATTGAGGGCAACAGCTGGAGATGTATCAGGAATCTGAATACAACCACCAAATGGTGGAGAAAATATTTTATATCCCACTGTGCACTTAGGAGAAATAAGGGCCGATTCTCATTCAATTGATCACATTACAGTTTTGATACATTCCACATTTACAAGAGACTTATTCCTCCTTTGAAAAAAATTAAGGCTGGGTGTTGGCAATGATCTGGAGGGATGGGCAAGACAGAAGTCCCTGTGGGGAGGACTGAGGAGTCTCTGAAGGGAAACTCAGCCAGCTCTGCACATTAGAATCACCTGGGGAACTCTGAATACTCTCATTGATTAGGTTGCATCCCAGGTCAACTAAGTCTGAACTTCAGTGGGTGGGACACTAGGCATCGGCATTTTGAAGCTCCTCAGTTGATTCAAATGTGTAGCCAAGGTCGAGATCCTGCTCTAATGAAAGAAGTCAGGTATATGTAATGAGCTTACACCAGCATATTATTCATTGTTAGGGGAGAGAGAGTCTAAGTAGATCGTAGTGATCTTAACTTGGATTGGGCTCTACATTCTCCCACGGGGTCCATTCAGGATCACTGGAGAGGCAGAAGTCATAAATAAACCATGGCAAGGGCTCTTTCCTTAAAAATTCTAGAGCATGTTCTGTGCCCCTCTAAGAGAGAATACCACGAAGGGGTATTCCTTCCCGTTTTGCAGTAGAACTTCATGCAGTTCTGTTGAGGGTTCCAGCACACCTAGGATGGGGTGTGTAGTTAAGAGACTGTGTCTGGCCATGGTGGCAGCTCTTCTTGGCAGGAAATATGGAACCTGATACCCACATGAATGTGTCGTTGGGAGAAGATGCTGGGGAAAATCATGTGAAAACTGACTGGATGTGTTAGGTAGTACAAAAACCCATGAGAGACTCAAAAATAATAGCCAAAGTGTGAGGCATAATTAAAAAAGAATTCCACATGGAATCTCTAAAGCTTTAGCGCTGCAAGGAAAATATCTACATGGGAAATATTTTCATTATTTCAAGAGCTATTTGATGAATAGCCGCTACGTGCCAGGTACTACAGTAGGTGAAGGAGATAAGGTAATGGACAAGACGGGCAACAATCTCTTTCCTAACAGAGCCCACATTTTCACAGAGAAGATAGCTAATAAAAAAATAGATACATAATACAATGTCTGATAATGGTAAGTGCCAGGAAGAAAAATAAACAGCTGTTATTTTTAGATAGGGCTCTCTCTAAACATATGCCATTTGACTAGAGACATGAATGAAAAAGAGTGTTACTATGCAAATGAGTGGTTTAAGAAACGTTTTGGTTTCAAGACCACTTTTTTTCTTAAAAATTATTGAAGACCCAAAGAGCTTTGCTTATGCAACTTATATCCATTGATTTTACCTTATTAAGCAATTAAAACTGACAGATTGTTAAATTTCTATTTAATTCTTTGGAAAAATAATAAAAAATCTATTACATGTTAAAATAAAAAATGCAATTTAATTAAAATAACTATTCTAAAGCAAAAAAAGTTGTGAGAAGAGAGGCACTGTTTTACAATTTTGATAATCTGTTAATGTTCAGCTTACTAGAAGACAGCTGGATTCTCAAATCTGCTTCTGTATCCAGCATCACACATATATGTAGTTGGAAAAGGAAGAAATGTTGTAATAGTCTTCTAAGATAATTGCGGCTATCTTTCTCTGAATTTACACCAAAACTTGACAAGCAATAATTTCTCAAAGATTAGTTGCAATGTGGAATTTGAAGCAATTTTGAAGACCTTTCCATATTTTGTGATATTATAGTCCAATATTGGTCTATCTTGAATTTTGAATGGATTTGGTGACATCACATATTGCTTATTTGGAAAACACCTCTTCATTGAGTTATGCAGATGTTCCAAATGCTACCACCTATCATTATATAATTAAAAAAATCGTATCTGTTAATATCACCATTGATCTTCTGAGAAAAAACAGAAGTTAGTACTGGGGAGGCTGTCAAGCTTACAGAGAAAACATTGCTTTTGCAAAATTCGAAGTTTTTTTTTTTTTT